>NC_138221.1:51983968-53478968 GCF_964197995.2 Scardinius erythrophthalmus
CAGTTTACCCACACACTGAAAAACAAATAAATTGATTGCAAATGCAAAACCAAACAGAGATGAAAAGCAAAACCAAATAGTTAAGATGAGACAATGAAAGAACAGGAGGATAAAACAAAAAATGTAGAACAAAGTTCTCACCAGTGGTTTGACGCCAGGACAGGGCTTTCGTTTTGCGCAATGTGGTATAAGGCACTCATAGCATTCATATTGAACAAGGGTGGCTTCCTTTCAGCTAGACAAAGAGACAAACAGAAATTTAAAACCAGTGCAAGCACACACACACACAAAAAAGATAATTACGTCGGAATAAAAGGATAAGACCAGAATTAGTGCTACAATGAAATAAACAGAAAGTAAGAGGTATGAGTGAATAAATGAAAAGGCTAGGAGTTTAAAGGAGACACACAGAGTGGGTGAGAACAAGAGAAAGAGGAGTAGAGTTAGCTTACAACCCAAAGCAGCTTAGACACTAAAACCCAAATCCCTTTCCAAGCAAAAGACGGCGACAAAACAGACTCGCAAGCACAGAAACACGCTGGCCTAAATGAACCCTCTTAATACTCGAGATGGCCTTAAGTTTCAGGTCAGTGGGAGGTGGCAAGTCATGGATGAGTTTCAACATCACAAACCTAGTTCGATGGAGGTGATGCCGAGAGACCAGACGTCCACTTTCCCGTCGTACTGCCCCTCATCCATGGCTAGGATCACTTCTGGGGCCATCCTAAACACGAGAGGGAACGGATCATGGTAAACACTACTTTCTTTGCTCCCTTGAAAGAAATAAAAGCACAATCTACTGCACAGACACACTTTAATATTCACAATGCAGGTTTCCTCTCAGTTCGCGTAGACCATTTATGGACCGATATTATGGCCAACATAGTGAATGTTGTAATCATTTTAATATCCTTTTTATATGGCCAGTATGTTTCCTAAAGGTTGTGTTATTAGACTTGTTTAGCAGTCCGTCATGACTCGAAAGTATGAGTGTTAAAACATTTTAATAGATTTATATTTTTGCAGAAAAAAATAATGTTAGAAGTGGAAGGGTTAATTCATATATGCAAACTAATGTAACCTAATTAGTTCAGTGGTTCAGTCCAAAACTCTGATTGTAAGATTTATTACTGTTTTTATTACACTCAAAGTTAATGGAAGTCTCTGTGGTGTTCGTCTCTTATTAAAATGTCTTTGTAAACATATTAGGTAAATATAATTGTTTATTACTATGTTAACTACCATTCAAAAGTTTGGGGTGACCAAATTAAAATACAGTAAAAAACATAATATTAGGGGATGTAATTTAAAATAGCCATTCAAACCAAAAATAATAACTATAAAGTTTAATAATCCTTTTAATTCTATGAGAATATGGTAATCCACACCACAACTATAACAATGACACAATATTGTTGGAATCACTTTCAGAATTATAATTTTTTCTCCAGCTGATGAGTGATTAAAAAAAAACTCTGACAGCCAATCAGAATCCAACCCGCCTAAAACAAGTTTAACTATTTAAAGAGGCAGACAACGTAACTTTGTCCCCGCTGGTGTGTGAACGCTTATATGGTTATCGTTCTAGTCTGTAATAGTTTTTGAAGATTCTTTGATGAATTAAACATTTACAAAGCAGCATTTATTTGGAATAGTTTTTTTTTTGTAAAAGAGTTTGCTTCCAAGGAGTTGTGTCCTTTGCTGAATAAAAAAAAAGTAGTCATTTCTTAAAAAAAAAAATCTTACTGACCCAAAACTTTTGAACAGTTGTGTACGGTGCATAAAGATGCTAAAATTACTCTCTCATGCTCATTTATTGTAAGAACCCTTCATATTCGCCTTACCCGCGATTTCCGGTTTGAATTCCGTAGAAACCATGAAAACATCAAAGACGCTTTATTATATTATGTGTTTTATTAGACAGGCGAGCAACTGTTTGGATACCTTTATCGCCAGAAACTAATCATTATATTGTTTAAATCTCTTGTTTTCTTGATTTACTGCGAGTAACATGTTTGTACCTTAGAGACAACACTACTTTGTCAAGTGGCTAACATAGCATAATGAGAAAGAGCTTTATTTTTAGTAACAGTAATACAGCATTTTCTCCACCATACAATATAGTTTAAAAAGAATTGCATGCCATTTAGCAATTTAGAGTCATTCAGCTTTTATTTATATGATATTCTAATATCGATCTATCTTCCTGCAATGTGCAACAATTAGAGTAATAACATAACTTTCAACACACTCTAATGTATTTTTAGTATAATTGTTTTGAGCAATTAAAACAGCGCTGCGTTACCCCACAGTTTTAATTCAGCAAATAAAGTGACTTGTATGAACAGTAATTTCATTTCATTAGAATGAAATAAAATAATGTGATTTCTAAGTGATCAAATGTAACTGAATGTCAAGTTCAGGGAAGGAGGAAGCGGACATTAAACGTAACTTTAATCATAAAATGCACACACAACAAACGAAAAGAAGCGGCAGTGGCTGCGGCATATAAGCACAATAAAATCTCCGGAGCTCCTCTATGGGACTCGAGACTGGTGTGTTGCGCAGGGATCTGTCTCATTAGCATTCACTCCACCGGCCTCGTTCCGCTCCCACAGCTCTCGGCCCCGCACAGCTCAGTAACTTTAATAAAACTTTAATACATCAGCTCATCCATGAACATGATTTCTCATGAGTCCCATCAGACTGTTTTCCATCGGCTGTGAAGGTGAAGACATCAACTCCCATGATTCCACACTCATTCACGGCGTCGCCATTGTTATTGTTTTGAACAAGAGACCTCTAGCGGCAAAACTTACATACTCTGCTTTTAACTAAATAATCAATTGTATTAACAACTCACCAGTAAGGTGTACCCACAAAAGAGTTGGCGGGAGAAACGATTGAGGCAGAGCCAAAATCTCCAAGCTTCACCTGACCGGGCTCAGTTAGCAGAATATTACCTGCCTTTACATCTCTGGAAAAAAGAAAAGAAAAGAAATGAGGATGTGTGCATCTTTCAGCACTGAAAAATAAATCTATATTGACAATGGAGTAAAAAACTTAGATGGCATTACAAAAGAACAGCCGAAAATAAAAATCTCAAAGCGAGCAGGTCAAGCATTCAAGAAAAGGGTCAGCGGTCTCACCTGTGTATCATGTTATGAGAGTGAAGGTAGGCGAGGCCCTGAAGTGCACCGTGGGTAATAGCAGCTATTTCCACCTCCTGCAGAGGCTTTTTATGCACTGTCGGATAAAAATTAAATAATTCACTGTGGGAAAATATCACAATCCAGAAATCTGACGATTACAATATTTACACCTGCATGTCCCTGAACTGATGATGGTACAAATACAGCACAGTGAAAACAAATGGACACCTCTAATATCAGACAGGGCAGCTGAGGGAGAGCACAACAGCTTTATTTGGTAAGAAGGGAGGATGTGAGGAAGGGTAAACATGAACTACTCACCCTCTAAAAGATCAGAAGCTGATCCTAGACAGTATTCCATCACCAGCTAACAGGAGAGACAGACAACATTAGCACACGTCAGACAAACACGTCGCTCACACGCACATGCACTTACCCATGCTGTGTGCTCTCTGAGGTAGCACCCTTTGTATTCGATGGTATTGGGGTGTCTGAGCTTCTGCAAGAACTTCACCTCCTTTATGATGTCCTGCCATTTCTGTGGGCCAAGAGAGAGAACATGCCAAACAGTAGCAAAAATGTTGTTAGTTTTTGTGAATGAGTTCGAACTGTCTGATTCAATACTGTTGAGATACAAGTTGTATTTTGATTCTGACCTCATTGGACTGCTTGCCACTGAACGACATCTTCTTGATGGCCACGACTTCATTGGAACGCACATCATGAGCCTGAGAGAAAAAATACGGTCATATAGAGAGCCTTATGACACACACGTACAAACACATCCATAGCTAAATATTGGCATGGGTTGCTCACAAAGTACACAGCTCCAAAGCTGCCATGACCGATTTCCCGTAGATCAGTGAAGAGCTTCTCAGGATCATCTCTGTAGAAGAGCTCAGACACCTCTGAGTCCTTCAGGGTCCCAGTACGCACACTGGCAGGCATGACTGGCTCCTGAGACAGAGAAAAAAAAAGAAAAAAAAAGAGAAGAGAACTGGTAACTATGCATGAATGCTGAATAAGCAATCCTGTTGTATTGTTCATCTGCAACATCACAAAAACAAGGCATTGAGTCAAGGAACTTCTCAACAGGCGATCTATTCAATGAGACATCAGTCTGGACTTCTATTTTAAATCAGGGCTAAAAAAAAAAAAAAAAAAAAAAAACTGTTCTCTCCGAGTAGATTCAGTATTTTAACGTTTCTGTCCTTACTTTCCTTATACATAACAGTTCTGAAAAAGGTTTAAATAGAAAAAATATAGACGTTAATAACATCATGCTAATTTAGAATATACTTTATACAATTTTATAGTCAGACTTGCTCAAATTTTCACTCACAATTGACAACACATGATAATTAAGCTTTAATATTTAATGCATCATCATTTTTGCAGAGATACTACTTATCAGACGACTTGACCGGAGAGATACTGACTGACAAGTTTTTCTTAGTGCTAATCTAAAAAAGTAATTGGGAATGGTGAGCTTATATAGGCCCAGGCGTTCTATTACTATTACGTTCTTAGCTGGCTCACATAAACTACAGAAGTGTTTTCCTTCATGTCACTAAACACTTTTCTAAACAGGTTTTAACTTCACGCTATACATTCATCTGTGCCTCATTTTTTGGATGCTTCTTTGTGGTTATTTAAGACATAGCCTAGAGTTTGTTGTCACGGTGACAATTAAAATTTATTTTCTATAACTGAGCGTGGGCATTTCACTCATGTTGGATGCGTCAACGTCACATTTGCATATGCTGCTGTACTATTTGTATTCATGATTGGTTTTCTGCCAAATTTCTGCCAAATAGAACGATAAAACAACGATATTGACTGGTTAATGGTAATTTCAAATAAGAGTTTCTGTTTAAAACGATTAAACTCTTTCATTTTTGTTTGTTCCTGTTAAATATTCATTTTTTTCCTTTCAATTCCCTGAACGGTTCAGAGCCATGATTTGAATAAAAACTAATCTTAGCGCCAGTAAAAATGGCTTTAGGTGAGTAAATAGTCACCTTGTGGCTGACAAAGTTTGAATATAATGTCAGATTTTACTAATGGACCAACCATATTTCTAAAGTCATTTTTATACTCCTGTAAAATGGCTCCAAATCTGGTGAAAATTGAAATTTTTAACACTCTACAAAAGAGTGGATTACTAAATATACACCTGTGACATTTAATATCTGGCTTTCATCACAATTTGTTTGTCTTTCTACCAATATTTTTTAGCAAAAAATAAATAAATAATTTGAGCCAGGGACCTCTGCTTGAGTTGACACAGAACGACCCTTAAAGGTATAGCGGAGGATCTTTCCAAATTTTAGATAAGACCCGCCCTCTCAACTTTTTGAAAAGTTTGATTGATTCACCAGAATGATTGACAATTAGGAGGACCAATAGTATAGGTTACCCACCAGGAAGTAAAACATCCTCCGCTATACCTTTAAGCTACCACACTGTAATAGATAAACACAGCAAGACATATATACATGCCGACCTAAATTTACCAAGCAAAAAGGTAAATATGGACCCTGTGTACTGTGCACCTGATAACTCCAAGCACAGTTTACTTTAAATCCAACCAATCTACAGATAACCAAGAGGGGAAAAACATGAATGCATACAATACCATTCAAAAGTTACTTTTATTCAGCAAGGACGCATTAAAATAATCAAAAGTTACATTAAAAGACATTATAGTGTTACAAAAGATTTAAATTTCAAATAAATGCTGTTCTTTTGGACTTTATATTCAAAGTCTCCTGAAAAAAAAAAAAAAAAAAAAAATTATATATACATATATATAAGAAAATATTTCCAGAAAATATAAGCAGCACAACGATTTTCAACATTGATAATAAGAAATGTTTGTTGAGATCCAAACTAGCATATCAGAATGATTTCCGAAGGATCATGTGATACTGGAGTAATGACTGCTGTAGGGCTGTCAATTTAAAATTGGAATTTCGAATATTCGTCAAATTAAAAAATAAAATCCACATTCAAATGTAAAAACGGTGCATTCATAGTGAGTTGTAGCGTTTCATTGTTTTTGTTAGCATATCCAGTTGAACTCAATAGATACGGCGCTGCTCAAAACATTGCAGAAATAGAAAATCTCAATGCGGAGAATATTTAGGTTTCGTCAAAACCACAACCAAGCTGCAGTCAATCCTGAATTAAACTCAGAGCACTCTTTCTGCGCTGCTTTTCCATTGTGTACTAGACGGACATCTTTGACTGTTGCATTTGCATCTCGCATTAGAGAGCTGCGTTCTTAGAAAGCCATGTAAAGTTAAAAAACATGTCTCGAGAGTCAAGACTTTGTGTGGGGTTTCTTCCCATTCCATTGCATGACATGTTTTTAAATAAAGAAATTTTTTGTTCATAATTATGCAATTTACAAAATTATATTTGATTCATAAACATTAGTTTAAACGTCATGAACTTTTTTTTACAGCCATGCTATTTTATATGCATTAGCTAGGCCTAATATTTTAATCATTGCACCCTCAGGAGACAAGACAATAGCTTTTTTCCTCTAAGTGAAATGAAACCTTTTAAATTCAAATATAATTCAAATATTAGTAATATTTAAGAATAAACTTCAAATTTAGTTTTTCAGCCATTTAGACAGCCCTAGACTGCTGGAAATTCAGCATTGTCATCACAGGAATATATTACATTTATTAAATTATAAGACAACAATAATAATTAATATACAAATAGAAGACAATTGTAATGAATTAATAATATTCTTACAAAATTACTGTTTTGCTGTATTTTTGATAAACAAATTGGGAGCAAATGGCATTTTAAAAAAGAGGTTTATTTGTTTGGGGTGAAAGTGGTTTTCAAAAATTTAACCAAGTGCCAAAATGCCACTCTTAACTTGTAAACTCCTCTCATCTCTTCTCTGGCTTGGCTTAGCCTATATGCCAAAATCTGGCATCTGCGGCACACTATAAAAGACTCAGAGTGAAGTCTGTGACCCAGTTAGAAGTAGTGACTCTGTGCAGCGTATTAATAAAGAAGATGCAGTAATCTGCCCTGGTTGGATGGAGTTTCAAAATCAGATGTTTCGTTCCTTGCTTTTTTCATCTTCTTCATGCTAATGATCCAATAATGTTTGTTCAAAGTTTCTGAATTGCCAACTATTGTTAAGAAAAAACGACGATCATATTCACATCCAAACACATAAATCCATAATATACAAACTCTGATCAATAAAAGAACATAGCCTATCATTTGCATATGCATTTAAAATTCACAAATCACACACAGTGGAAATGTAAATATGTATTTAAGCTTCAGGCTGAGTGAGGCGGTTTAGTATAAGGTTTGCGAGGGAGTGAAAAACTACATTGGGTTAAACTGTGCAGCAATTAACTATTTTGATTACGGATTCATCTGTTGGTTATAAGTTCTTTGATTAATTTAAACAAAAAGTCACAATTCAAAATCTTGAGAAATGTTCCGATAAACAATTTGCAAATTGAAGGCAAAAAAAATAAATGCCAGGATAGTAGAAGAAACAAGTTGCTGTCATTTTCTCTTCCAGTAAATGTAAGGAACATGCTCTTTAAATGCTCTTAAATATTTCTATAAAAATGCTTATATGTGCATACAGAAATTACTTGCACTGAGCTTTGTGATGCACTTCCTCCCCCTAAAGTGAGTGTACGCAAGATTTAAAAAAATCTCAACATTTTTAGAGACAGGATAAGAGATATTCTGATTTTTCTAATGATCAGAATTTTCCAAACTCAACAGAACATGAAGTTTTAATCCAACACAAGCCGATCTGAGAAAGCAGCAGCTGTTAAACACACAATTTTTTTTACCAAGGTGTCAGTGCTCGTCTAAACTAGTGAACGCAATGCTAAGGTGTGTTAGACCTGATGAATAAGATCAGTGATATTTATTAATTTGAATTCAATATTTAAAAATCACTATTTTGTGACATTTTTCATTGTCAATCATTTTACTGTATGTAATGTACGTTTATGCCCAAAATTAAGTAATATTCAAAGTAGTCGACTGTCATTCTCCTCTATGCTGTGTACTGTTTGAGATGTCTAGATGTCTACTCCTCTACGCTTGTCTACTGTTTGAGATGAAATATTTAACAGTTACATTTATTTAAGGCACGTACTAACAAGCATTCATTCATTTAAATATTTTAGAAGACTGGAATAAGAGCACCGGTGCAAACAAGCAATTCATTTAAAAATGTAAAACCAACAGGTATGAAAGAGAAAACACTGTTAATGAGAGGACGAGACCTGGACTGCTGCAGGTCAGTGGGGAAATAGAAGCTATGTATTATTAGGAATGCACAGTTGGAAAGTTGGAATATATTTAACATTTCAGCAGGTTCAAGATAATTCATGTTAATGCAGAGAACAGGATTCATTGTTTTAATCAATTGACAGCTATAAAACATAATAATAATCTGCGTTCTCATGCATGTAGGTGCGCTGAATGCTGTAACCGGAAACTCCCAAGTTATAATAAGTAAATCACGGAATTAATCGTGCAAGTAGTCCAAAGAAAAACACCAGCAAAGTCAAAGCAGCTGACAGAAACCTGGCCAGATGAAACGATTAATTTGATCTCCTATGCTCTGGTGATGATAATCGATCCTGAAATCTGATCTGAATCTTTACTGGCTAGTTGACGCAGCCCATTTAAACTATAATAAATAAAAAAACACTGAGAAACAGACACATTGGAGACATTCTTACGTCAGTTTGAATCAGACAGGTGGAGACTTGCAATTATTTGAGATTCTTTATTGTTATCTTGATGTTCGCACTGGCTCCTGAGGCTCAAGCTTTTATAAGAACACAAATGGCTATAAGTCAACCAATTCTCTGCACTGTATCACCATCCCTGAATTCATTGAGTCTGTTGCAGAACTATAAAAATCACAAACACTAAACTGTTAACAAATATCTGTATTAAATCAGCTAAATTAAATCTGTAACACCATGATCTCAAATACTAATAGGGCTGGGTATTTACATCAATTTCACGATTCAATTAGATTTCGATTCACAAGCTTGTGATTCGATTACGGTTAAATTCGATATTATTTTGGATACACGCGAGTCAGTTGGTACTACATTACTATAATATTTAAGGATAAAATTAACTGATTTGTATACAAACACTTAATACACTCGAGGCAGTTTTTTATTATAATGAAGTTGTAATACTAACTTTACAATAATCATTTCTACTCCAATTCGTGTTTTGAAATATAAACATGTAAATGCTGTCATAAAAACTTGATGGATTTATTCAAACATTCAACAAAAGTTGAAGTTTTTTTTATAAGGAATATGTAATGTGGTGCATATATTTATTAAAATGGCATGCTCCTATCTAGAGTTCATTTTTCTAGCTGACTAGCGAGTTTATGGACACTGAATATGAGGTAAATGTGACGTTATGTGAAATTGTTTACAAGCTGTTTTACTGACGTCTTCCCGCGGTAGAAACACTGAGCGATTACATGTGACATGGATTTCGGTAAGTTTGACAATCTTTTAACATACCTTCAGATGTTCCTTCATGTTTATTTGTTGAACTAATTGGTTCTTGGCGGTTGGTAAAAATGAGAATCGATTAAAATCGAGAAATCATTATTTTTTTTACCAAGCCCTACATACTAAACTGTGCTTTAACAACACAATAAGCTGTCAGTCTGAGGTCTAGACCTGAAGATTTAAGACCCCGATACGAAATCGAAGAACAAACTGGTGTGATGTTATTTTGAATAAAATCAGGCAAAAACAAAGTTCGTTTTGAGTTTGTTTCAGGGGTTTGTTTTTAGAAAAGCTCGCTCTGGCTGGTAAACACCAAACTACCATTGGTCCATGGCGATTATGAAATAGGTAGGTGTGGCTTTTGAGGCTCTGCCTTCTTTGATTTGGAAATATTCTCCGCTCCATTTCTTCTTTTCAGTCCATCGAGGACAGACAACCATGAGTAAAAACATGAACACACTGGAGAGCCGATTTATAGTAGAAAATTAAGTTGTAATTCTAATTGCAAAAAGACACTGACACTGTTTTTCCATGTTTAATACTGTAAATCTATTGCAAGTGGTATACATAAACGTAATGTGACTAATGTGCAGAGCTTGTGCAAACATCCACATAGCTATGATCAGATGCTCTCTTTATGGTTTTCTCATCGCTGTCATTTGCGTTGTGTGTTTATTTTATTGAAAGGAAAGCGTGGAGCACATATTTACATATTCATCTAAACGTCACTCTCAGCACGGGCGCCGTCAGGATGTTCGCTAACAGTATACCGCTGCTCACGTATTTCGAACTTATTATCACCCCAAAGCGAAGACTGAAAAAGAACTTTGCTGTGAGTATATTGGGGCCTTTACACTCAACATATTTGAAAGACATGTAAATGAATAGAAACATTTAATTTAAGACATGAGTGAGGTCCATAAAATCAAAATTAAATGCAGTTTGAAATTTATTTTACTTCCGTAATTTGATGAGTTTCTGAATAAAATATGATATTAAATGGGGAAAAAGTGGTTTGGACTTGATTTGATCCATTGGGAAATGACAATGGAGTCAGATCGTTGGAGGGGAGGGGTAAAAAATGTAGGAATTTTTGACATCAGCAGAAAAAGGAAAGTTGTTTCCTTATAAAAAATTATACCAAGACAACATGGTTTGTAAAAGGAATAACATGCATTATTCGATTTTACATTGTCTTAACAGTTGTGATGAAACACAACAAATCTTTTCTTCGGTATTGTGATGTACCATTTGATTTGAGTGTAAAGTTATCAAAAAAAAGAAAGAAAAGAAGTGAAGGGCGGGTAGTTAGTTCCATGCATCAGTTGTTGATTGGAATTTAAGATGTGGGTGTTGCAAGTAAAGGCAGATAAACAAGCTCGCAGGAGCAGAGTTTAAGAGGACTAAATGACTAGAGAAATCCATTTTCCAGTCATTTTCGCTGGAAGGACCAGTTATGATATTTTGATACATTACAAGGTCAATAAAATCAAATAAAAAAAGTGACGATTGTGAATTGTTCACACACTCTGATAAATTGCTAGCATTTAGAAAACAGGCAGGGTGGATTTTCAGTTCATGCCAGCAACTTAAAATACAGTATTTTGACATGGACAACACAATGATAGACACGGCCGTTCCCGGGCAAACATGTGTTGGGATCTGGGACAGTCAGCTCAGAAAACAACTGATGCTCAGATTAAAATATAATGCTTCAACCAGACACCCCTGCACAATAAAACAGACGGTGACTCAATCACACCACGGGAGACAAGCAACTGTGCTTCACCCGAGTGTCAAAGCTTTTAGCAGCACAGAAATCTTTCTGGTTGCTGTAATGAAGGAAAAGCATATGTCATCTGAGCTCTGTGGATGACCACCAGTGCTTCCAGCAGCATGATTACAGGGTGGTGGGGGTCTATGGGATGGAGAAGTCTATTGCACATTTCCTGTTTAAAGAGAGGAGGTTCACGCAAGATCTAAGGGAAATCCATGTGCAGCTGCTAACCACCAACCAACTTTTTACAACAGTAGGTCTCAATCCTGATCATAGTGCACATTTTGGATGTCTCTTATATTTAAAGAGTTAGTTCACCCAAAAATGAAAATTCTGTCTAATTCCTCCCCCTCATGTTGTTCCAAACCCATAAGACTTTCGTTTTCTCTGAATCACAAATGAAGAATTTTTTTAATGGAATCAGAGATTTATGTCTCTCCGATGAAAATCCACGCAACCAAACCTTTGATGACTCAAGAAGTTCATAAAACCATTGATCAATTTGTATAGATGAATACATTCTACATAAGACTTGGATTAAACTGCTTGATTAATATCGATCTTTTTGAATCATCAAAGGTTCGGTTTAATGGACTTTCAAAGGAAAGGACAAAAAGTTTCATTAAAAATATTTGAATTTGTGTTTCAAAGACAAACAAAAGTCTTATAGGTTTGGAACGACATGAGGGCGAGTAAATGATGGAAGAATTTTCATTTTTTGGGTGTACTAACCCTTTAACCCCACTTGATTTGTATCTTCAACTTACAAGTTAGATGCTCAAAAGACTTGATCTGGGTGTGTCATCCACAATGTGCAGCGACCAGGATTGAGAACTACAATCATGGCCTAATGGTTAGAGAGTCAGACTGGTAACCCGAAGGTTGCGGGTTCGATTTTCTCAATGCAGCAAAAAATGACTGAGGTTCCCTTGAGCAAGTCACTGAACCCCCAGTTCGCTCCGAGGGCACCACAGCAAAATGGATGCTCACTGCTCCAGGTGTGTGTTCACTACTCAGTCACTACTCCTAAAATATGTCCACTAACTTGTATGGTTTAAATGCAGATGACAAATTCAGAATATGGGTTACCAATACCATACTTGGCCTTCACATGTCACTTTCACTTTTTACAGCATTGATGAGGTCCTCCTCTTAACAGTCTACTATATTGCATTATAAATATCAAGTATTGATTACACATGCCCTAATGTGCTATTACTGTACTTAAATGGTACCCAGTAATGTTCTTCCTTCCACTCACTGAGTGCACTTAAGTCTATAATGTATTTGTGCAGTTGAAACACACCTTTCACACCACTAAAACCTTTCCTGTTGACTTTGTGTAGTGTTTTGTTGGCCTCGGGGCTGAATGAATAGTCAAGTGTGTGGTTAAAATATATAAAGAGTTGCATACTATTGTATAAATGCTAATTAGGGATGGGGGCACAGTCAGTTTCCGGTGTTCTGCTGGAAAGGGGGAAACTAAACAATAGAAACAACCCGGCTGTCTCTCAAATCCCCAGTGAAAATGCATTTTGGGGAAATAGAGACAAAAAATTGTTCCTGATGCTTCTTGGATAGGCAGCTCACTAGGCTTTGAGACACATGCACCGACTAGAGTAATAATCGTACTAGTACAAACCCTAGCTTAACGTTATATTGTTATGACTGAAGATGTCCGGCTAGTTCATGACAGGCTCAAGATGAGCGTCTGTCAACAACAGAATGTCCGAGTTTACGCGTCTTATCCAGCTATAAAAGTCTCACAATCACCATTGAGTTTCAAACTTAAAAGTGATTAAAAACAACATATCTTACCGTGGCGTGCTGCGATCCTCCTCTTTATTCCCTGTGAATAAACAGTTATCCGGCTTCCTCCGCAAAAAACCGTGGCGTTTGCTGTTTTTGCCCGCTGCGACGTTTCAAATCAACACACGGTCCATTTTTTTGCTACCAACGTCCGCCTTCTAGCGTGCAGAAGAGTATACTTTTATACGCATGAATGTCCTAAAACTCTAGTGTATATGAAGTCTTTATCTCACTCTCTCGCTAACGGCTCGTTAGCCAGCTAGCCAACTGTTTCCACTTTGAATACGGGCCGCGGCTGGTGTACCTGCTCGCCCGCTCCCGTGCCTATCATATTGCACAGTTACATCCGCGCTTTTGATTCTAGATATGATTTGAAGACTAAATTTATTCTGTGTCTGATTGTCTTTCTATCTTACCCCCTTTTTTGTCCAGGAAACGCAAAATGGCTACGTGGGGCGGGAGCCAACCGGAAGGGAGGTCAAAATGCTGTGCCGTGTGTTTCCGGTGAAGGGTGGCTTTGGGAATCCACCATCTTGATAAGGACAACGTTTTATCAAGTTGTAAATATTAACAATTGGGTCATTCCTGGTATGCGGTGACATTTTGGCTTCATAAGTGTTGGGGAAAAAAGTACATGATTTTCATGTTTTTAGCATTCAACCTAAATAGTGTCAAGCTCAGGGACTCAAAAAATAATAATTATGGGTAGATTGTTCAGACACTGTTCATGAAAATATTCCACCCTGTTAGGGACATATAGTTATCACACCATGTTAATAATGTAAATGTTAAACAATAATGAACTTTTCTTGGGTAGTAGGCTATATGTCCCTTATGTCCCTTCTTGAAGCAAGCAAAACAGTTTTTGATGAATAGTATATGTCTTGATTATTAAAAACAGGTACTTTTTGTGCCCGTTTTTGCAAATAGTATGGTAAATAATATTATTTTTTTTTTGGCTCAAAACATATATATGGTGTTCGTGCTCCTCACCTCACAAAATAAGACAAAAAAGTATACCAAAAATTTAACGTTGCTGTCAAATTATTATTTAAAATCACTTGTCTGACAGGGTGGAAAGGAGCATAACAGGGTGGAACGGAATATAACAGGGTGGAACAGAATATAACAGGGTGGAACACCAGTGTTAAAAGGTTCAGTGGATGAGCTTTTTGTCATTGTCCTGCATGGTGTGCCATCAGTAATGTGTGGAACGGCACCTTTACGTTTTTCAAAACAATAAAATAAAATAAAAATTCAAATTTCCTTTGCGGGAGGGACACAAAAAATAGCTATGTGGTTCCTTATCACAATCAATCATGGTGGCAAAACAATTCTCTCTTCAGATGGCTAGAGAAATATTTACAAATTAGAGAAGACAGACATAATAAATCACATTTTTATTTATTTATATTTGATTAAAAATAAAGATACTAATTCATTTGAATTAACTAGATTAACAAACATACCGGTATACAAAATTATATTAGAATTTCCACCCTGTTAGTTTCACATTCCACCCTGTTAGGTTTATAGACCTAACAGGGTGGAATCTATCAGGGTGGAAGATTCTGAGCTAAGTTAGTCATAGATCTTTGAGTGATCAACATTTAGCTATAACCCTCTACAGATGAACAGAACTTTGTCAGATTTGTTTTTACATTTTTTTTGATAGGACAAACATTCTCAATAACATAGCCTAACAGGGTGGAACAGGGTGGGACAAGCAGGATAACATTTCAAAAACTAAAAAAAAAAGCTAGGAGTGAGAGTTGAAGCTTACCTCAGTTTGTACAGTTGAATTCCAGCGGGAAAAAGAAATTATGTCACTTCTTGAAAATGGTCTCAATGAAATTGCATTAGGATTTAGAAGGCAGAAAATACATACTAACAGGGTGGAAGATGACTTCAGGGACACAGTAATTGAAGAAAATTTAAAGAAAAAGACCTATATTTTCACATGATTTATATAATTAGAGGCAGTTTAGCCTAGTCAATAACATAATTTGAGGTTTATGTCATTTCATGGTTCATATTTCTTGCAGAAGTTGATTACTGTGCACTGAGGACATGATACAATTGAATGCATACATCAATTAAAATTGTGTAAAATACAAAATAGTATTTTTTAAAGTCTATTATCTCTGTTTAAATTGTAAAGAATATTTAAATCTACAATTTAAGCCATTTATTATAAATATGTGACTCATTTTAGAGAAAATATGAGTAAATAAATCATTGGGACAGGAAAGTCACCGCATATGACCCAATTGCTGGATTCATTGCACGACGTTAAGGTTTGGCATAAATTGTAACAATGCTACATTAAAAAGAGTACTATTTTCAATAGAAGAGAAGTATTCCTACATTTCATACATGTCAGCTTGTTGTGTGAGTTATAATTTTTTTTTTTTTTTTAAATAATAATCTAAAACATAATTTTGGCTGTCGTTTTTGCTTTAAGCAAATTAAAATCCCAAGCAAAATACAACAATTTTATCGTGTCATCACTATGGGAAAAGCCAGTGTTACAGTCTATTGTAATTATTATATGAAATGCACTATGTATTGAAATGGATAGAATACTTTAAAGTTGCAAGAATTGAATATATGTATAAGAGATTCTGGATCAGGATTGCAGAAAGAAGTCAAGTCAAATCAATTCTCATTTGTTTATATAGTGCTTTATACAGTACCGATCATATCAAAGTGGCTTCACATTAATAAACAGAAAAATCAATAACAGTGCTAATGTTGTAAAATTCATCATTTACGAAACAACTTTTATTTAAGCCATGAAGCAACTCTACAGAAGAACAGTGTCATTATCCAGCTAAATACAATCTTGTTTTAATTCACTTCAAATGCTGCAATGGTCATACATCATGAAACAAACTAAATTCAGCTGTAAAGTAGCTCTACAGAGTCTCATTCAGCTCAACTAAGTTTAGTGTTGATTCAGTTCAGTTCAATAACAGTGTTAATGATAGTGTCATTAGCTTAATTCAGTTCAATTTTGTTCTCGTCAGTGCAGTTAAAATGATAATAATACCGAATATGAAAGGACATAAGTGTGAGATATCCTCCCTAAATGTATTAAAGTCCCTCTGTGGTGAAAATCAAGTTGTTAATGTTGTTTATATGTGGTGTTTTTAATATGCTTTAAGACAAATGTGCAAATTCATAAGTCAACACCATTGCTTAGTATTTTGATTGATTGATTGATTGAAATCTTTATTTCGAACATGAGAGAAGAATATATAAAGTAAAATTAAAGAGAAAAAAAAGAAAAAACAACAAGAGATAAGCAGCAAACAAGGTACCTACTTTCCTGTGTGAACATACTTCTGTCTCATGTGTGAAAAGGAGTAGGAAGAAGTAAAACTTATGTACTCCCTTTATTTTCTTCTTAAAACTGCAGTGAACCAAAGGGGTTTGAAATCGCTGCTGTTTCTGAAGTCACAAACAGGGGGACTTTAAGAAAGGCATTACATGAGTAATATTCATACAACCTTTAAGAGCAAATGTATTTTGGTGGGGTGCAATCCGTTCATGACAAATAAACTGAAGCCAGTGGAATGACTAATGCTGTTATTACTACACTGATATGTTACAGTACACTGATATACCACTGAACTCTGTAATGAGGGTGTCAACGTGAAGTTAATTTTTAGCCATCTTAATTGATTTGGTAATGAGTATGATTTCCATCTTTACAACTTTTGAGTTATATATTTTATCAAAAATAAATATTGGAGACATAAAATACACTGCACTGAGGCCATGGTTCATAAATATGATGTAATCAGTGAACAAATTTTCATTAGCACCGAACCTTAAAAAATATATAGTTTTCATGAGTCATCTAATAAATAACAGTGCCATTGAATGATGTCTCTGCAGTTATGACTAGAGAAAAGAGGATCTTTTCAGAAACAGACTGTGGATGTAATTGAGGAATAAACAACAGATTTCATACAAACATACGAGAGAGCAGTATATGACATTAAATTATCATATTTTGTTTCCATTGTTGTCTTTTCACTGTACAATGGTGTAGTGTTTATTCCAGAATATATATGGAATCCTGTTTCTGCCACATAAAAAAAAAAAAAGGTAGCATAACTGCCACCTTTTATCTCACAATTTCGTTTTCAATTTTTTTTCTCAGAATTAAGGGAATGTTTTCCTTTGAAAGAAACAGTTTGTCCACTGTAGTAAAACCGGTAAAACTATCACTGAGCGAGCAGTCAACATCGACAACATTTTAGTAAATTATATGAAAATGACACTCAGACAGGCACAGAAATAGTAATAATATTAATAACAGTAAAAGTACACTCTTAAAAAATGGTTCTTTAAGGTTCTTTACACGCAGTAACAGTTCTATTTAGAACCATAATCGTCCTGAAGAACACTTGGCTCCGCATTCCCGCATTTTTGTTTTTCAAATCTGTAACTGTCAAATCCTCATTAGGCCTACTGATTTTCTGGAGCTCAGCTACAACTACACAGACTGTCAACACACTCTCAACAGGTAAATTATTTATTTCAAATGTCTATAAATGCTAATTTTAAAAATTGTAACCGGTTTCCAACCAATCATGTATTTTTTTTTAGTTTAGCAGAACATGTAAGTGTGAGCAGCTCTGTTCAGTTAATGATACTCGTCTTCTCTTCTCCATTAAGTAACATTGACTTTATGATTCATATTGTTAGATTTTTTTAATTATTAGGCTACTTTATGCATAAACATAAAAAAATAACATGAGCTATCCCATGACTTTGTCCCTTTTTCTTTTGCACATGGTAAAGGGCTCACATACTGTATAGGCTATGTGAGCCCTTTACCATGTGCAAAAGAATTCTGTCCATTTTTGCTAATTTTGGTCTCCATAAACATATTGTTTTTTAGCCTACATAATCAAATGGAAGAGACACTGTAGCTAAACTCAAATGTGTATTTCAGATGCATTTTCTTTACATATTTTGTTCTCCTGTTCTTTCTCTCCTTCTTTCATCCTCTTTGCCCTTATGAACTCACAAGAAACACTTTTATCTTTGAAACACAACCCAAATATGTTCTTTGCATGAATATACATAACTTTTTCTGGGTTATAGGTAAGATTTTTTGTTTTACTAAACTGATCAAAAGAGTAAATACATTTACAATGTTACCCACAATTTCTATTCCAAATAAATGCTGTATTTTTGAATGTTCTATTCATTAAAAAAATCCATAAATAGCCTATATAAATCAAATTAGACACTTGGCATAATGTGTAAACGTGTAAAGCGACTTTGAACTGAAAGGCGCTCAATAAGTAATCCATAAAAATTGTAAAAGTGTACAGGGCGTGTATACAGAATAAAGGCATCTGAAAAAGAGTCAGAGACTCATGGGGGCTGAGAACTCTTGAAGAACACGACAGCATCTGATTTACTGTACATCACATTAGAGAGCTGAGATTAGAGCAAACTGAAGTCCGAACACAGAACAGAGCAAGTATGAAGTTGAACACAGCTTTGAGTGTTGTTGGAATCATACTTCTCAACATAGCAGGTACTATCTTACTAAAGTCTAAGTGGAAGTTTAATTGTTTAAATTGTTTAATAATGACAAGCCAATTGAATTCTGTTGCTAAGGAACTTTGTCTTGAAATCGCACAGTTATTTTGTTTTAAGAGGAAAAAGGACTTAGACATAGTTGTATTATATAGTATAAAATTGTATATTGTATTGTATTGTATAAAAACATTGTATTGTGTAGCGCAAACCATGCCTTTCAGCTAAAACTCTTTCTTTATCAAAGGACTCAAAATCAAACTTAAACATTCACAGTTACGACTAGCACAGACATCGTATAGCTAAAATTTTGTGTTTGTTAATTATTTTTAAATTCCATAGTTTATTTCTGATCGTAGTTGTAGCCTATGTAAGTTTCTAGAGGAAAATGGAAGAAAAACACCCAAAGAGGAACTCCCAAAACTAATGCGAAGGGTCAGTCAGTGAAATTAAGAAAGATCACAGCCTTGATCAACATGAATTTTAAAATGTAGATCATGTAGACTTTTTTAACATTGTGAATAAACTATAAGTATTTCTTTTTCCATGTAGGCTACATGTTAAATAAATAAAAATAAACCATCTGTAATACTGCAACCACTAGATGTCTGTAGGCCTATAGCCTTTTACATAAATATATATACGGGGCTGTGTAAAACTGTCATGATGTGGTGCTTGGATTATGTTACTGAATACTTTTTTTATGAAGTAACTTGTAACTTTAACGGAATACATTTTAAAAGTAACCCTCCCAACATTGTTGAGATGTTTGTGGAAATAAACATTGTGCTTTTCACATGAATTTCTTTACAAATGTAACATATATTTATAGGCTATAGAGCCTACTATTTTAATTGGGTTTAACGTTCTGAGTGTATAGGAATATAACTGAAATGTATGGCGACTTTGAATAAGCTAAATTGTTTAAAAAAGTGGAAAGCAGAGATGCTTTAAAGCTAAAATTTGGCCTTAGTAGGCTATATAGGCCTAATAGGCTATATAAGGCAAAATTTTAGCTTTAAAGCATCTCTTACGTGCACGAGAAACGGCACTGTGATAAACTGTAATAATATGTTCAATATTCATAAAAAATATGTAGTATTCAGTAAAACCTGATAAAATTGGGGGTTGTTAGTTTATTGCCACATAAAGCTGGCATGTTTAGCTTTAACACACCCCTATAGAAACTGCACCAGGAAATGTGCTATATGGATGCAATAAGGCCAATAAGGATGGCAATATAATTGTCACAAAGGCAATAAAGTTTAGTTGTCTTTGAGTCAGACTCGTTTCATCACCTGGAGTACCAAAAATAGCAAATTCAGCACATGACTTCAGTACTTCACATAGTTTAGAAAGTGTATCAAATATGGTTGACCAGTAAATAGTAAGTGTGGGGCACATCCAAAACATGTGAGTAAGATCTGCTTCTCCAGAGTGACATCAGGATTAAAAGTAGTATAATTATTATTTATGAAGATAAGTTAGAGGCCAAGGTTCAGAACAGAACTAACAAATTCAGTTATACTTTCATGCCATGACAATGAGTCATTTTAACAATGTGCCTATAATCCGTGTGGATATATTCTCTTGATTCATGACAGTGGTATGTGCCTGCCAACACATTTATGTAAAAGGTATATTTATATATAACAGTGAGGCCTCAGGCAGGTAACACAAACCAGTTCATCGGCTCTGTTTACAGTTTTTTACAATCACTTTGCTACTATTTTCAGAACCTTGATGTCATTTTTCAAAACTCTAGACACAAAACTCGAAACGGTTATCACTTGTAACACAGGCTGTCTAATGTTCAAACATTGCATTGTGCATTCACATCTTTAAAGAAATCTTGCACTTGCACAATCATTGGTTCAAAAAACTAATTTACTGTGAAATACCATTGAAGCATAAACACTACAGTACAATCACAACATAGGTTTATTTGAATCAAAGCAAAAATAATTAGCTATGAAATAGAAAAGAAAAGAAAAGAAAAGAAAAGACAGCAAAACATCAAATGCAGTGTTCCTCAACTTGCTTGCTTGTACTGTAAGAAACAGAACAGGAGTGATTATCTATACAGTGCAGTGCTGTCAATACTGTAAATAGTCTGAAAAGGTGGTACAGTATTTGGGACCATAGACACAGTGTTTGATGAAGCAGTATGATCAAATATTAGGCTACATCAATGGATATTGTAGTCTAATTGGTTCATGCTCCACGCTAATTGGTGACAATTATCTTGAAACTTTCATGATTTACAGTAATCCAACTGATCTTAATGGTTACAGTAAACATGGAAGATTGTTTGTCTGTTTCCATACAACTATGCATTCAGAGTAATGCAATAGTTACTTATCATTTTGAGCAGTTGTATCAATTGATAGTTAGATCATTGTAAGGAAATTAATAGACACTCATTTGAAATGAAATGTGTGAATTGCGTTTTGAAATAGTAGTACTTTGATGTTAAGTTGTGTCATATTGAACAGGTGATTTTTGTTGAATGAACAAATGATCTAAGTTTAATGTGTATTGTATCCAAGCAATTGAGAAAAGGGTTAGAGTTTTGAAAAATGTGCATTTTGATCATTGGTTGTGGGTTTTGTGTCTAGAGTTGTGAAAAATTACATCAAGGTTCTGAAAATAGTAACAAAGTGATTGTAAAAAACTGTATCTAAATATCTGGTCTCTGTCTCCCTCACAGGTTCTCTCTGCCAGTTAGATGGTAAGTTGTCAGTCTTAATGACCAATAACACTCTTGTTCCACATATGTGTATTGATAGGGCATTTTAGTTGAGAATTCCCTCACTTTCTTTCCTATAATCAGTGTGTGGTCAAGCTCCCCTCAACACCAAGATTGTTGGAGGACAGGCTGCAGCGGCAGGGTCTTGGCCGTGGCAAGTCAGCATTCAAAGTGTCCTCTTTGGTGGCCATTTCTGTGGCGGGAGTCTAATCAATAAAGACTGGGTTTTGTCTGCAGCTCACTGCTTCCAAAGGTATGAACTTGAAGCTTAAAGGGTTAGTTCACCCAAAAATGAAAACTGTGTCATCGATTACTCACTCTTGTGCTGACCCATAAGACATTTGTTCATCTTTTAAACACAAATGAAGATATTTTTAATGAACTTTTAGAGATGTTCGTGTCAAGCAAGCATGCTTGAGCTTCCGTTTAAAAAATCGGAGTGCTTTATGTAAGTTTGCTGATTAATAAAAAAATGATGTGATCAATAAGTTTGACAATTTAAGGCAGCAAATTTTGCGAAGACTTGAATTAAATCGCTCGATTCATGTGGATTTGTTTTACAATCTCTTTATGAATGTATTGAAGCTTCAGAGTTTTGGGTGAATAGCTTTTCAATGGAGGGACAGAAATCTCTCAGATTTCATTCAAAATATCTTCATTTGTGTTTCAAAGATGAATGAAAGTGTTGTAACAACATAATTTTCATTATTGGGTGAACTAACTCTTTATATACAACTCAAGACACAATTATAAATTGATGACAGTGGAATTTAAACTGAATTTGCCTATTCACAGCTCCTCCTTGGGTACCATTAGGATCTACCTAGGGCGTCGGAGCCAATCGGGCTCAAACCCTTATGAGCAATCCAGGACAGTGAAACGATTCATTAACCATCCTAACTATAATGATCTTAGCAGTGATAACGATATAGCATTGCTCCAGCTCTCCTCTTCTGTGACGTTCTCTGATTATATTCAGCCAGTCTGTCTGGCTGCTGCTGGTAGTGTATTTGGTGCAGGTACAGAGAGCTGGGTCACTGGATGGGGCGCGTTACAAGAAGGGAGTGAGTAAATATTTACTTGCAAATACTGTAAAGCTCAACAATTTACTGTAAATGGCTATTAAATGACACTAAAATGGTCCTCTCATCTATGTCACAGGCAGCCAGATTCCTGACATACTGCAGGAGGTGATGATACCAATTGTGAGCAACAGTGACTGTAATAATGCTTATAGAGGAGGCATCACAAGCAATATGATTTGTGCTGGATTGCTAAATCAGGGAGGGAAAGATTCATGTCAGGTATGACATCATCCATTTGAAGCTTTTTTAATTTACAAATTACAAAAAAATGACCCAAGCCCAAACATTGAAAATCAAAATATGTCACTCTCACATTTGAAATAGATATTTTACAGTCACTAATATAAATGCAATTAGGACATAGGCTACTGCATCCTACCAGTGACAGTTGCGTCGCTTCAAAACACCTATCATGTGACTTTATGTGATAGTAAATAGTCCGTCGAATGTGCACTCCAGAATCCTAATGGAAGTAGTAGATCATCCAGGTACTTTTCACCTACTGTTTGTCGAATACTTTAAATTCAGACTCTTTTGCAGCAGCATTTTTCACATTCTACGACCTCAGTTGTCTCATCTTAGTATAGTTTTAGCATTGTTAGAATATAAAATGCGTAAAATATTTCAATACAAGCATTTCAGTCAAATATAATGATTGCAATATGTCTAACCCACATATTGGGGGGGGGGGGATGTCATGTGAGTGAAACGCCACGCCAGTAAACACTTTATTAGCCTAGAGAAGAGATGTTGCCACAAGTGGCAGGAGAGGTTATTTTGAATAAAGATTATGAATATTTGAAAAAAAAATGCACAGAAAAAAATCATAGTGATTATAATAAACACTGCAATATTCCATAAAAATAAGAATTGTTCATTGTTAATTTCACTTTAATTGTACTTTAACAGTTAATTGTATATTTTCAGATGTATAAATGTTGTTTATCAATGCAGGGAGACTCTGGAGGTCCAATGGTCAGTAACGGCTCCCGGTGGATTCAGTCTGGCATTGTGAGTTTTGGTATAGGATGTGCTAATCCCAACTTCCCCGGTGTGTACGCCCGAGTATCTCGCTACCAGGACTGGATCAACTCTTACATGGACAGCAACCAGCCTGGATTTGTCGAATTCTATTCCAGTGGATTCAGAAGCTCACCTGACCTGCTTTTATTTTCCATTTCTCTCACATTCTCCATTATCCCTTTCATATGCTCCCTATATCTCTCTTCAGAGATTATTTGAATGACAATTCTCAGGGTTCTTTGATTAAGAGGACAATTGCGCTGTACAAGTTTTCAAAAGAGAGCAGGTATATTGTTATATTGTCATCTATTCTTTTTTTTTATAGATACTATTCTTGGAAATATACTCCTATTATTGAGGTTTTTTAACATTAATAGATTGTGTGAAGTTCAACAAACATGTGCCCTCAGAATGTTTGAATAATGAGGGTACAGTTTATGCCATTTGCAATTTCAGTCTCTGAAAATTATGAAAAGGTCTTAATGTTTCAAAAAATAAATTAAAATAAAAAGAATTATTAACATTCCATTTCATCTTGCGTACTATATTTCATTTGGAACTCGCATGTGGAAATGTCAAAAACATGACACAAATTCAGATGCAATTTTACTGCCTGGAAAATTGAGAAATGTTTAATTAAGTATAAAAAAAAAAGAAAAAAAAAACTTTTACATGGTTTCTTTCTTGGAATTCCAAATCAATGATTGTAGCACAACTGAAAATCAACAAGACTCTCTTTTTCAGTGTAGCCCACACTTTCCACATGTAACTCAATTTTGATCTGTTTAGTCAAAATAATTTTTGGAGCATTTGCTTGTCAGTGTAATGAGGCCAATTATAGGCAGTGGCTTCTTTCCTGACCTCTGTATGGATCACGCTTTCCAAACTGGAATAGAATAATGCACACAAGTGTCTGACTTCAACAACAATCTATGACGTATTTTCTTCTATCACTGCTTCCTGGTCCGTCCAAGCAGGAGACCCAGTGTGGTCACACCGGTTGCACCGCCTTAAGGACTGCCCTGACTGCTTCATTCCTCACTGATGTTCAACTTCTTCCTTTCTTACTATGACCTTATTTTCTGATGCACTGCCATCACTATCATCAGGTGCAGCTTTTCCTCTCTGTCTTCTATAAAACATACTAACATCAACCTAAAACACAGGCAAAAAGGCTATTATACTGCCGGCCAGTACTGAACAATAGTGCCAGATACACAGAAAATATCCCCTAAAATTACTTTATCACTTATGCATAACATACAGATTATCGGTCTTTGAGTTATTGATTTTACAAAATGTGCATTAAAAATGACCAAAAACTTTTAGAAAACACATTTGATTGTACAATGATTGTACCCCTTTTATTTGGTTAATTTTTAGGTCTGACAGAAAGTAACAATAACATAAATATAGTAATATAAACAATATACAAACATATACATAAACATATATCTCCTTAAAATATCCCAGAAAAGGGCTCCAGACTTTCAGAATAAGTTTTGGTTTTTGTTTTTCGTTGCGAACCAAATCTTTTCCATCTTGAGAGCAAATAAAAGGTCAAAACCCATTCAGGAGGAGACCGGTAAGGAGGGAGAGCCGCTTTCTTCCTAATCATAAGACTAAGTCGTCCAGTCAGTAGAGTTGCAAAGGCTACCAGCCTGCAATGTGTTTACAGTTTTTTACAATCACTTTGCTACTATTTTCAGAACCTTGATGTCATTTTTCAAAACTCTAGACACAAAACTCAAAACGGTTATCACTTGTAACACAGGCTGTCCAATGTTCAAAACATTGCATTGTGTATTCACATCTTTAAGGAAATCTTGCACTTGCACAATCATTGGTTCAAAAAACAAATTTACTGTGAAATACCATTGAAACATAACTATAGATCACACACACACAAGCAACCGATAGTTTCACTGTGTCATTGTTCGTACAATCATTAAATATTGTAGAACAAAATAGGTGATACAGGTTTCATTATGGCACTACATGTACAGTAAATACATCTCTGTAAAAGTACTGCAGTAGTAGAGAGAATACGACAGACAGTGGAATCATTGAACAAAGTTTGTAATATATTGATGCAAAACACTACAGTACAATCACAACATAGGGTTATTTGAATCAAAGCAAAAATAATTAGCTATGAAATAGAAAAGAAAATACAGTACTGTAAAACATCAAATGCAGTGTTGCTCAACTTGCTTGCTTGTACTGTAAGAAACAAAAGAGTGATTATCTATACAGTGCAGTGCTGTCAATACTGTAAATAATCTGAAAAGGTGGTACAGTATTTGGGACCATAGACTGATGAAGCATTATGATACAAATATTACAGTAGGCTACATCCATGGATATTGTAGTCTAATTGGTTCATGCTCAATTAGCGTGGAGCAAGGACCAATTAGACTACAATATCCATGGATCGTTATCTTGAAACTTTCATGATTTACAGTAAACATGAAAGATTGTTTGTCTGTTTCCATACAACTATGCATTAAGAGTAATGCAACAGTTACTTATCATTTTGAGCAGTTGTATCAGTTGATAGTTAGATCATTGTAAGGAAATGAATAGACACTCATTTGAAATGTAATGTGTGAATTGCCTTTTGAAATAGCAGTACTTTGATGTTAAGTTGTGTCATATTGAACAGGTGATTTTTGTTGAATGAACAAATGATCTAAGTTTTATGTGTATTGTATCCAAGCAATTGAGAAAAGGGTTAGAGTTTTGAAAAATGTGCATTTTGATCATTGGTTGTGAGTTTTGTGTCTAGAGTTGTGAAAAATGACATCAAGGTTCTGAAAATAGTAGCAAAGTGATTGTAAAAAACTGTAAATTAGCAGATTCTGGCAAGATACCAAACAATACTGTAAGGGGATGGGGTCTTAATTTTTAAAAAATGGAATTTATCTGCATTTCATTGTCTAAAATGAGGTCCCAATGGAGCCTTGACAGCATGTGACCTAACATGGGTTAATGTCACATTCACTTCCTTGTCGCCAAAAATGTCAAGCACATGGCTAATAGATTTAAATTTTATTGGTTGAAGGGGATGTCATATGATACTAAACTGTATTTTTTTTTTTGGTTCAATATTATTATTGTATTTAAAATGCATTTTTCTTTGCTGCATAAATGACGATAGCTACACCATAGAGGAGGGCCAAAATGACAAATGGGACACGCTTTTTTGGACGTAACAGACACGCGCCATTTGGGGAATAGTCAGGGGGCCAATTCTGAAAAGGGCTTCCGTTAAGACTTTTGCGGACATGTTTTGGTACAAGCTGTCACCCTATTTTTTTAGTTAGAAGACACCCATAGGTAAGATATTAGGGTGGTTGTCAAGCTGAATTTTTTTTTTGTGTGACTTGTACAAGCAATTTCAGGCCAATTTTTTGGTTTCCTGCTCAACACAACATGCCAACAGTAAATGTTGAATATCTCCACAACCACAAGGACCATATTCATAAAAATGGTATCAAATGAAAGCCAACACTCATGGGATGTCTGCTGAAGTGTCAGAATGAACATTTATTGTACAGTGTAAGAGACAACAGAACTAGAACATGAAAAAAACTATCTCCGCCTAAAGAGAACCAGTTTTCAAAGTGAATATCAGCTTGGAAACATAACCTAGTATCCCAAAACCTCTATCAATCAGTACCCATATCTATGGGAATGAGTCAAGCCAAGTTTAAAGCTTGTAGGGAGAGACAGTGCAATGCTGCACAAGTTATAATACTTTAATGTCAAGGCGGAAATTTAGAACTGTAGATGATGGTCTGTGGTGCTATTTGACTTAATTAGTGTACCAGGTTGTAACACAAATTATATTACATTCACATATCAATATAGTTATTAATTCCATCCTAACAAAACTGCTCTCTCACTTCTTTAGGGTTAGGGGTTAGTAACTAGTTAGTAGTAATAACTATGTAATAGTCGTATGGCAAATGTATGTTTTTCCCCATCAAAGCAGTGGCTCTCAGGTTGTCAGTTTCATCCCTTTGAGACTGAATGGATTGAATAAGCAAGGTCAAGCTAAGCGCAATGCAAATAATGGTGTGTGTTGATTATATTGCAAAAATATTGCACAATATTATACTACAATAATCTCCAGAAAGAGCACAAAGACACCACTTCCTGAAAAATCACTTCAATCAAAGGGCTTTATCTTGGCTGTATTTTCCATATTTGTCTTGACAAATGAAACATTGTTCCCAATCAATATCTCTTCCTATTTGTTTTTCTTTGGACGCTAGGCTTACAGCTTCCTCTGGATCCATGTTATCTCATCTGAAGGCAAATATATTTTTCACTACACTAGTCTGATTGGTTTCTGAGTGGATCACTACAATGTCCTCTGACATAAGCTGAGGGCTTTGCTATCTAACAAACTTATTAAGGCTTTTAGCTATAGCAGACTGTAAAATAGGCTGCTGTGCAGCAAATAAATTAAAAACAATATTTCCATTACACATCTGCACAAAACTTAATTTACCTATTAGTAAGTAAGCTAGTAATTATGAAAGTAAATTAGCCTAGCTATACACTCACCTAAAGGATTATTAGGAACACCTGTTCAATTTCTTATTAATGCAATTATCTAATCAACCAATCACATGGCAGTTGCTTCAATGCATTTAGGGGTGTGGTCCTGGTCAAGACAATTTCCTGAACTCCAAACTGAATGTCAGAATGGTAAAGAAAGGTGATTTTAGCAATTTTGAGTGTGGCATGGTTGTTGGTGCCAGACGGGCCGGTCTGAGTATTTCACAATCTGCTCAGTTACTTTTCACGCACAACCATTTCTAGGGTTTACAAAGAATGGTGTGAAAAGGGAAAAACATCCAGTATGCGGCAGTCCTGTGGGCGAAAATGCCTTGTTGATGCTAGAGGTCAGAGGAGAATGGGCCGACTGATTCAAGCTGATAGAAGAGCAACTTTGACTGAAATAACCACTCGTTACAACCGAGGTATGCAGCAAAGCATTTGTGAAGCCACAACACGCACAACCTTGAGGCGGATGGGCTACAACAGCAGAAGACCCCACCGGGTACCACTCATCTCCACTACAAATAGGAAAAAGAGGCTACAATTTGCACGAGCTCACCAAAATTGGACAGTTGAAGACTGGAAAAATGTTGCCTGGTCTGATGAGTCTCGATTTCTGTTGAGACATTCAGATGGTAGAGTCAGAATTTGGCGTAAACAGAATGAGAACATGGATCCATCATGCCACTGTGCAGGCTGGTGGTGGTGGTGTAATGGTGTGGGGGATGTTTTCTTGGCACACTTTAGGCCCCTTAGTGCCAATTGGGCATCGTTTAAATGCCATGGCCTACCTGAGCATTGTTTCTGACCATGTCCATCCCTTTATGACCACCATGTACCCATCATCTGATGGCTACTTCCAGCAGGATAATGCACCATGTCACAAAGCTCGAATCATTTCAAATTGGTTTCTTGAATATGACAATGAGTTCACTGTACTAAAATGGCCCCCACAGTCACCAGATCTCAACCCAATAGAGCATCTTTGGGATGTGGTGGAACGGGAGCTTCGTGCCCTGGATGTGCATCCCACAAATCTCCATCAACTGCAAGATGCTATCCTATCAATATGGACCAACATTTCTAAAAAATAAGGGTGTCACAATTTCGATTTTAAATCGAAATCGATCGAAATTAATGCTCAATCTCGATTATCGAATCAAAAAATGGAATCGTCGATGCTGCCACGCCCCCATGTAACGGCAGCTCGGCTTGCCTGTAATAGGTAAAACTCCTTTTCTCGAGAATATTGAAGCCTTTATTTTAAAACACATTGCAGCTGCACAGCGAGAGCATCATATCTCATCTGAGCGAGCTGATTGTCTGCGCTGCGGCAACTGCACGAACCTATGGCGAGTTAGCAGTGGCGTACGGTCCAATGGGAGCGCATGGCGCCCTGGCCCTGCCAACCTCGAGCGCGCCAATTTGGACGTGGCTGGAGAGTATAATTCACAAAAAACTCGCCAAAGGATTTAATGTTTAAATTGACTGAAGCGAAGTACCTGATATGAGCGAAATAGCACGGCAAGGCAAAGCAGTACTCGTTCCCTTATCTCTAAGGGAACCGAGGTTACGCAAGTAACCAGGTAGCCTACGTTCCCTTACGAGAACGTTCTCTCGTACTGCGTTGCAAACGCTGTGGGAACCCAATTTAAAACGCCGTGCTATTTGCCTGTGACTGCTCTGAGGAGTCCAGGGAGCCCCGGGACTATAATAGCCAGGTAATAGGTTATATTGTTTAAGTTTCCAATTGACTGAAGATATAAGTTATTGTTACATTATGTTGTTAATAAACGTTTTAAATTTGACAATGTAGTGTGTGGTATTGCGAACAAAGGTCAGATATTATTATATTGCATAAAAGTCTTAAAATGGCATAGCTTGTGCTTTCAATTTATTTTTTTTAAATCAAGAATCGAATCGAACCGTGACTTTAGAATCGAAAATGTAATCGAATCGAGGATTTGGAGAATCGTGACACCCTTACTAAAGAATGCTTTCAGCACCTTGTTGAATCAATGCCACGTAGAATTAAGGCAGTTCTGAAGGCGAAAGGGGGTCAAACACAGTATTAGTATGGTGTTCCTAATAATCCTTTAGGTGAGTGTATGTCTGGTAAGTATATAGCTAGTTGGAAAACAGTTTAGCTTACCTGTTTCTGGCAACATTTGATGGTAGAATGGTAGAAACTTGAGATAAATGTTTGTGTTGACAAATAGATCAAGTTAATCTGTTGTGTGATTGTGTGATTCACTCCTTTATAAAGTTTTGTTCAGACTGTACTGTTGACACCTGCTGTGATCATCTTCTCTGGATCCGCTGCCTCAATCTGCTGCCAAATCACAGCTGCGCTGACACAACAGTGCCCCTTGTGGTGTGATACTCTTGTGGTATTTATTGATTATTATTTTTTAATGATCATGCTTGCACATAAGTTGGATTATATTGCACATTTGCCCAAAATTACAATAGGTAACATGGAAGAAAATGGAAGCACTTTGGGGAAAAAAATCCGCTTTTACCACTTTTAAGAATATAGTGTTAAAATGGACAAAAAAACATTTTCTAAGCTGACAACCTGGCTAGAACACATGTTGAGGGGATAAATATTAATACTGGATAGGTTGTATACTTGTACCAAAAAGTGTCCGACAAAGTTTTAATATCAGTTTTGGCCCCCTGACTAGAAGGGGGTTGCAATGATTTCCTGCAAGAGACTGATGCCATAGTGGCAAACATAATATCCACACTATATACTCAACCACTCGCGCATAGTTATGGAAGCTTTTTTCCGCCACGGAATAAAAAAAAAATGAAAAAGGTAATTGGTGATAAAGGTATTTTTTATCTCACAATTTAGAGAAAAAAAGTCAACAAGTTTCCTTAAACTTTCATTATACCTGGCCACCAATAGGCTATTATTGACTGGAGTAAAAAGTGTGACAACTAGCTAACTATTTCACCAATATGTGTTAAGTAGGCTAATAACATGCGCTTGCCGCTAATGGAAGTATGAGTCAAAATGGCATTTTGCAACTTAGTAGCAACTCCAGTTAAGCATTATAGAAGTATGCAGGTGAGCGGGGTGTGTATACACACTGGCTAGAATTGAAAACAAGGTGTGTCAGAGATAAATAAACGTAGGGTCCCATTGAATGTGGCAGCACTTGTTTTACGTGCCATTAGACACTCAGTGTCTAGGCTACTCTCAGTTAAAGAAACAGACAAGGAAATGAGGATGACACTGTGTCAAGCTGTGTGTGTTTCAGTGGCCATACTTCTCAACATAGCAGGTAAGATCTAAAATCATAAATGACAGGCCAGATATTAAAATAACCTTGTTTAATTGTAAATTTGTTTAAAATTATTTAGGCCTATTATGCATCACAATATAGATTACATCTATTGTTTTCTTTGTAACACCTAAAATGAACAGCCTACCAAACAAATGTTCTCTTTGTTAAAAATAAGAGAGCAATAAAATGACAATATTAAAAGTAAATGGAATTATATATGAACAGTTAGAATTATTTTCTTATGACTGATGAATTGATTTTAATGTATTCAATATCATAAAACAAGCATTATTATTTCTGATGACATACATTTTAAAAAGAAATTGGCTGTAATTTTTAAGTGCTGACTGCCAAACTTAAAGGTATAGCGGAGGATCTTTCCAAATTTTAGATAAGACCCGCCCTCTCCACTTTTTGAAAAGTTTGATTGATTCACCAGAATGATTGACAATTAGGAGGACCAATAGTTTACACTACCCACCAGGAAGTAAAACATCCTCCGCTATACCTTTAAATGCTACAGTACTCAACTGTGTCTCAATTGCTATGTTTAATAGAATGAAAGCAGGTGTTTGAGTCTATAATCACAAAACAAAAACAGTTTAGCCTATAGACTGCTGTTGTGAGTTTTGAAAAGGCGACCCTATTGAGAAATGTGTCCTAGTGATTGTAAAAACTGTATAACAAAGAAAGAGATTGGTTTAATCAACAAACTCCTAATATTTTTATCTAAAGAACATTATCTAAGTTTATTTGACAAAAGAAACAAAATGACGTACCTGTAAATGACTCAAAATATGTGTTCCACAGACGGAAATCTGTCGTAATGGAATTCATTGACAATGTTCAAAGAAAAGGAAACTATACTCACACAACCAGTTTTTCAGTTTGGTCTGCATATCTACATCTGCTTATCTCTATGCAAACCAGTTCTGACTGAAATACATGCACTGTCAAGAAAAGTAACACACAGAAAGTCTCAAAACTGTTTAGCAACTCTAAATATTTGTTATTTCTTTGTTTTTTCTTATTTTAGGCTCACTTTGCCAGTTAGACGGTAAGATTCTACACTCGAATGACCAAAAAAAAACAAAAAAACCCATGTTTAATTAATTGGATCATAATTTGTTGATCTCAGTTGATTTAACTCCAACAATCTTCTTTTTTTTCTCTTTAGTGTGTGGTCAAGCCCCCCTCAACACCAAGATTGTTGGAGGAGAAAATGCAGTTGCGGGGACTTGGCCCTGGCAGGCAAGCCTCCATCAAATTTCAACTGCAAGCCATTTCTGTGGCGGGAGTCTAATCAATAAAGACTGGGTTTTGTCTGCAGCTCACTGCTTCCAGAAGTATGATGTATTATATTACGCTTCATATGTAGATAGACAGAGGAATGAAAACCGATATGTTTTCTATCACCAGAATCACCGGATCTAATGTAAAAATCTACCTGGGACGCCAGCTTCAATCAGGCTCAAACCCTTTTGAGGTCTCCAGGACAGTGACTCGGGTCATCACTCATCCCAGCTATAGCTCATCTACCCAAAACAATGACATAGCACTGCTCCAGCTCTCCTCTTCTGTGACATTCACTGATTATATCAGGCCAGTTTGTCTGGCGGCTGCTGGTAGTGCATTTGATGCAGGTACTAAGAGTTGGATCACTGGATGGGGCAAACTCAGTTCTGGAGGTGAGTTCAATCAAACACGTCAACGATTCAAAACTTTGAATAATGTGTCACAAGAAAATTTCCACTGGTTTATGTTATAGCCACCTCTATTCCAAACATACTGCAAGAGGTGCAGATACCAATTGTGAGCAACAGTGTTTGTAATACAGCCTATGGTGGCGGCATAACAAGCAACATGCTATGCGCTGGAGTAAATGGCAAAGATTCATGTCAGGTACATCAGTTTCATGTTAGATATCACTCACTGTCTGTATATAGTCAAGAGATATTAACATTAGGTGTTTATCAATGCAGGGAGACTCTGGAGGTCCAATGGTCAGTAAGAACGGCTCCCAGTGGATTCAGTCTGGCATTGTGAGTTTTGGTATAGGATGTGCTGATCCCAAATATCCCGGTGTGTACGCCCGAGTGTCTCAATACCAGGACTGGATCAACTCTTTCATTGGCAGCAACCAGACTGGATTTGTCTCATTCAATTCCAGTGGATTCAGAAGCTCACCTGACCTGCTTTTATTTTCCATTTCTCTCACATCATCCATCATTCCTCTTATTTTCTCCTTCTATCTGTTTTCTTAAAGACAGAGGCATAATTCTCAGTTTTTTCTGATTACTAGATTTTGGTACGCTTAAAAGTGTAAACTATATAAACAGTACAGTACAAAAGTTTGGGGTTAGTAAAATTTCTTTCTATTCATCAATGAATCCTGAAAAAAAGTATCTTGTTTTCCTCAGAAATATTAAAGGGGGGGTGAAATGCTATTTCATGCATACTGAGTTTTTTTACACTGGTAAAGAGTTGGATTCCCATGCTAAACATGGACAAAGTTTCAAAAATTAAATTGTACGTTTGAAGGAGTTTTTCTGTTCCAAAAATGCTCCTTTCGGTTTGTCACAAGTTTCGGAAAGTTTTTTTTCGAGTATGGGCATGTGTGACGTCAGATGTAGCGGAATTTCCTTATATGGGTCCTAAGGGCACTTCTCCGCGGGCGCGCGCGCACTCGTAGATCAGAGAGAGAAGAGAGCGAAAGCAGTACGCCCATCAAAGCGCTATGCTCGGCTTTAGGGAAGTCAATGTTACCAAAGAAGTGGGTTTTTGGTTGCCAGGGCAAGACAACCCTGCACAGATTCCCAAAGAACCCAGCGTTAAGGGAACAGTGGATGGAGTTTGTTTTTTCGAAGCATCAACGGAGGTTGTGCAAGACTCTTTGTTCCCTGCATTTCGACGATGATTGTTTTATAAACAAAGCCCAGATCGACGGATTTGCAGATCGTCTAATTCCAGCAGTCCAGCAGTAAAGTTTCGCGGTCGTGCGTTGGAACCTAGCGGTGAGTAAAACTGCTTCAAATGTCTCTGTGTGTTGTTAGCTCGGCGCGTTAGCACAGCTTTAGCTTCGCCCACACGGCCCGCCTCCAGCCGCTCGTTTTTTTTTCGGAAAGACTCGGTACAGCCTATCTTTCTTTTATAAATATAATAAAACTAAAGACTTTTTGGAGATATGAAGGATGCAATACTACTCTATAGGTACTCAAGATTAACAGGAGATTGAGTGAAAATGAGCATTTCACCCCCCCCCCCCCTTTAAGCAGCACAACTGTTTCACATTGATAATGTTGAAAATGTTTCTTGAGCAGCAAATCGTCATTAGAATGATTTCTGAAGGATCATGTGACACTGAAATCTGGAGTACTGATGCTGAAAATTCAGCTTTACCATCACATTAATACATTAAATTTGTCAATTTATTAAAATATAAAAGTTATTTTAAATGGTAATAATATATCACAATATTACCATTTTGACTGGGTTTTTGATCAAATAAAGACTTCTTTAAAACATGAAGAAGAAAAACCTTACTGACCCCAAGCTTTTGTGTATGAGCCACACTTTACTTATATTGTGAGCGACTAGAGAATAATAATTAACATAAAGCAATACAAATGCACAAATGCCACTTCTGTATTTAAATAAAGGATTGTGTATTGAAGCACTATAACCTAATAGTCTATTGTGTCTGTCCTTAATTTTGAAAGCTCAAAACAACCAAACTACGTTTTGAAATGAACAGGGAAGGGTAGTAGGCTAACACACACACACACACACACACACACACACACACACACACACACACACACACACACACACACACACACACACACACACACACACACACACACACACACACACACACACACACACACACACACACACACACACACACACACACACACACACACGCACACACACACAGATTTCAATCTATGCTTTATTTGGGTTCACCACTGTGCAAAATTTAGTTAAGGGCGCCATCTTGTGCTCTGGCCGATGACCTGCATACTCAAACATTAGTTATTAAAATGAATAAAATTAACTTTTAATGCTTTTCAAATGCCTTTTATGTGGGCTACACTGATTGAATTGCTTTGTCCTGTGTAATTCCATTAGAAATAAATTATTATACAAAATTGTATAGCTAATGACAAATCCAAGCAAACAGATAAATAATCACAACCATAAACCTTTCACAATTTATTTTTGTGAAGATTTACTTTTCACAAGAATTACCACTTTGTGTTCTGGTCACCAAGGAGACATTAATGTGAGTAAAAAGCATGCTTGAGATAAAACATGAAACGTGATGTATGAAGAAAACGAAACAAATCATAACCCACAGTTCCCTTTCAAAAGCTAATGGGGGAAGAGCGCTATAGGAAGAAAACACCTTTGTTTGACCGGTTGTGAACACGTAGTTTATGGCAAACATGCCAAACAATCGGAATGTGCTATTTAGATGCGTGACAGGTGCGCTCATCAGGTTCCTTATCTTCAAAACCGCATTGTGGTTGTGTGTGCATGCCAGGGATGGGCAAAGAAAGCCTTATGAAGCACTGAGACTTTCCCAAGGGGGTAATCTTTCAGAAAAAACTGAAGCTTCCCCGGGGCCGCCATTGATTAGCAGACCATCACCTGCTATTAGCATTCCATTGACTCCCATTCATTTTGGCGTCACTTTGACAGCGAATAACTTTACATCTGAGGCGTTTAAAGACTCCATTTGTCCATTATTTATTTCTAAAGAAACACGAAAATGTATAAAAGGCTCCATTACCTTGTATCTTACGTTATGGCCCCGTAGAAGCAGTTTTTGTAAAAATAGGCTAACGATTGCATCATAACCACGCGACTCTCTGTCGCACAGTAGAGACATTACCGTATGGACAGGAGGAGAAGCTCACGGGCAATCGGGGGGACGTGGAGGCAAAATGACAAAATAATTAATCAGAATACTTAGCAAAAGTTTCTCCTGCTCCTAGCTCATGGACAGCTCCTACTCACACTCTCCGTCTCTGCAAGTTTCGGAAGAGAATGATTCAGATTTCTCTTGGCACAGCTACTAGAAGACAGACGGGTTGCTCACGTCACATCTTCGTCGTCAAGCTTAGTTTGAGTCTGCGCAAGTACGTTCAGCCATCAGAAAGTGAGTGCTTCTAATTGACTTCACTTTTCCTCGTTGAATCCAATACGCTGTGTCCATTTCTTTTACTGTCTATGGTACAAAATATTTTTTTTTGTCATGAACGAAGAGCACCAGAGGGTTAAACATCAAAATGGTCTGGATGATAGCAAAGAGCCTATATCCCATTCCCAGTGAACAATTTGATCTCACAGTGAGCTCCCAGGATACTCATGATGTGGTCGCAATGTGAGGTCACAGCAAGCTAAAAGTGTAAACTTACAGCGCATTAACTGTGTGTTCATACTATGGTCACAATGTGAGGTCACAGAGCACTCACTCAAACTATGTGCTCACCATGTGAGACCACTGTGATAATGAAGTATGACCATACTGTGATATCATTGTGTTAAACTCTCATTCCGTTCAGTGTGAGTTCACTGTGATCTAAAATTTCTCTATTATTAGTCAGTTATATCACAAACATTGTGTAGAACATATTTTACTACCATCAACAAGGTATTTAAAAAAATTCAGTTTCCTTGTTGTTGTTTTTTTGCATTCTTTTCAGTCTGGTGTTGGCACTTGACACAAATATTTCTATTTGACGGATGCATTCAGATTCTGGTGATTCGTAAAAAGTACAGACTACCTTTAATTGTTTCAGCAAACAATCCAGGTCTGTTTTGAAATGCACATTTAATCTAATCTACAACTGTCAGTAAAAAATATTATCATTACTAAAGTACAGAAAGAGACTGCAAAACACATTGATAAAGGACTAGCTGATTAAAGGAGAGATTATTGGGGTTGCGCTGTGTATTTAAATATTGGCACACATATTACACAATGTGACCAGTTTAAAGGAGAACTCCGGTCAATTTTAACATTGAGCTCATTTTTTTGTACATTTGGAGTGCTGTCAATACAGAGAACAACGACAAAAATCAGTGTTGCCTACACCGAGTTTATTCTATTTTTAAAATTTGCACCCTGTTGACTTCAATGGGGCAAGTATTAAACCTGCTTTTAGCCTCTTAACATCCTTGATGTGTCATTACAAGTGCACAGAAAATGTGAGTGATTCCTTCAGAGTGATCACGGTGAATCTGACTGCAGTAGATGTGAAAGATATGTATAAAAATGATGTTATTTAAGCCAGCGCAAATACCTGTGTTTACATCCTGTTTTCGGTTGAAGCCCAAAGTAGTCGATTTCCGAGTTCACGCGCGTGATCATTGGTAACTAAACCTATGCGGGTGAACTCAGCAATCGACTACTTTGGACTTCAACCGAAAACAGGATGTAAACACTGGTATTTGCGCTGGCTTAAATAACATCATTTTTATACATATCTTTCACATCTACTGCAGTCAGATTCACTCGTGTTCACTCTGAAGGAATCACTCACATTTTCTGTGCACTTGTAATGACACATCAAGGATGTTAAGAGGCTAAAAGCAGGTTTAATACTTACCCCATTGAAGTCAACAGGGTGCAAATTTTAAAAATAGAATAGACTCGGTGTAGGCAACACCGATTTTTGTTGTTGTTCTCTGTATTGACAGCACTCCAAATGTACAAAAAAATGAGCTCAATGTTAAAATTGACCGGAGTTCTCCTTTAAAGAGGTTGCTGTGCAATGCAAGACCAGCTGCTGTGAAGAAATACCTACTCTTACCACAAGAGGGTGTGTGTGTGTGTGTGTGTGTGTGTGTGTGTGTGTGTGTGTGTGTGTGTGTTTATCTCTCAAATCCACAAGGGGTTTTGTTGTTGGTGAATATGATTTGACGAAGTTCAACATGTTCTTGGATCAACATCCAGGAACAATATTTCAATCAACCAATCACATTTGAGGTAGGCCTACAAGTTTAGGTTTACAACCAGGGTTAGGTGCATCAGTGTTATTCATTTCCATCTGATTTTAGGGATAACTTATAGGGTTAGGTTTAGATGTTGATGCAGTCATGTATTATTAGTCTTGTGTGTATGTTAGAAGATTGTGTGTGTTTTGTAATGTGGTCTTTTGTCTTTTACTTACCTAAATTGTGCACTGTCATCACTTGTGACACACTCTACAGACACACACTCTTAACATTTTGTAGTGTTGTGCATTGGTGTGGATTACAGGCTGTGTGTGTCTGTACAGCCTGTTGCTGTGATGACTGATGTGTCTTTATCAGATTTGCCCTCTTATGCAATATAATTCTTCCACACCACACCAATTAAGAACACAGTCTCCTAGTTGTATTAAGCACGGGGAACATTTATATTAAGGAACAGATGTCACGTTGTTTGTTATGATCTCACAAACACTTGAAAAGAAAGTAAAATATGTTTTAAATTGTGCACTCTTGGATTGTTTAAATACATTTTATATGGGGATCCTGAAAGCTTCGTAACAGCACTCACTCTCTAAACAAGTGTTTATCTCTCTGTGTGTGTTGCCATGCAATGACTCACAACACAAATTGGTTATGCGGGTTATCTGAGAGCTCAAGCACATTAATGATACTGGCACATAATGCTGAAGATACTTCATACCAATAAGCTTCCAGGAGACAGACGGGGTCGAAATAAGATCAGCTGACAACCCACCCAACCAAAACAGCACATGGACAGACATGCTCTTCAAGCTGGTGATTAGATAGGATGAACAGTGATGCTCTAATCAAATATGTGTCTCCTAGAATCATGAGATAAAAACTTATACAGACTTGGGCAAACTAATGTTGATAATTTAGTTTATTATAAAGCTTGAAAGGCATTCATGGACGGATTATGGCTGTACGAGGCCCCGAAGCATCAGCCTCTCTCCAGCGAGCAGCTAAAAACAGTTATTTCAAACTGTACATTGCACAACGGCAACGTTATTTGCAATTTCTAATTTGAATTTTGAATTTCTCATAATTGCAACTTTGTTCCTCAAAAAAAAAAAAAAAAAAAAAAAACCTTTCAGAACTTTCGCATCTTGTAATTCCAGTTGTATATTTTGCATACATTTCAAATTAATTTAGGTCTACAATATCATATCACAATCATTGTAATATCCAAATAATCAGACATAAACCGTAAACCTGAGTTTCCAAAGCTGGGATGAGGGGAAGAGTGTGGTGACATTTGCAGCAGCTGAAAAAACGGACAAGAGAAAGAACGAGAACATGCAGGATTAAAGGATCAGTGAAGGGGTGCAGAAGCCCCCAGTCTCCACCACCAGCACCTCTCCTCCCTCTTGTCCTTTGGCTCTGTTGATTTAACTAAAAATATCTAACAGTCGTCAGTGTGACAAAAGCGCAAGTGGAGACAAATTATCACGATTATGACTGGAATAAAAGGATATATTTTAATTAGAGTGAGGTAGAGAAATCAGAAAGAGAAATGAAGCGATAGATGGAAAGAAACAGAGAGATAGACGCATTCGAACAAGACAGTGTCCTCTTGGCGATGACATTCTTGGCACTAATTCACTGAATGCATTCTGGGAGATGAACCAGACAGCATGTACCATAGTCACAGCACCACTTCACCCTTCTGTTCTTTCTGTAGCACTTTGTACAGAGCTCAGTTACTAATAAATGCTTATAATGTCATTCCATATAGACTAGATTTGATTTTCATCTAAAAAACAATCTTATTTATGGCATTCGTAAATTATTCTCTTTTTTTTGTCTAAAGCAGAAAATACCTTTTAAAACACACCAGGATTTGAAAATGTAGTATTAACAATTTCACTGTGAAATCAATGATTTTCTGTCATAACATATTACTGTAAAAAAACAAAAACAAGCAGATTTATAATGCTGGAATACCTGTAACCCGTAGCTGACCCTTGCCTGACTGCCTCTTTACATTCCATTCCACAACACGTCCCTGGGAGAACTGCTAATATTAATAATAATTTCAAAACATATACGATTATAAACAGGCACGTGCTCAGTTACACTCACACACTGCTTGGACTTGTTTTTCAGTTTGCAGCGTTTCCCTTAGTCTGTTGTCATGGTTTTTTAATTAATTTGTCAGTTAGTTCTGCTTTTTACACATCGTTATCACTAGCATTTAAGTTCTTTCTGTTTCTTTTTAGTTTGTCATCATTCACTATGCTCCTCCTCAGTCAATTCTTAAAGTTAGACATCAACCTTCTTAGTATTCCTCAATCAATTCTTTATAAACAATAACAAGAAAAAAATAATAAAATGATAAAACACTGCCTGCATGTTTTCCCATAATTTTTTTTGTAAACATTGTATAGGGTTTCTGCACAACAATAATTTAATTTTTTTTTAACTAAATGTGGCAATGTCTGATACATAATGATGACGTGACATTTCACTCATAGTTACTGCAGGCAGAAAACAAAAGAATAGGAAGTATCATCAGCAAAACATGAAATGGCTCAGCGATTTACTGCAGAACTACTGAACGCAATCAAATATTAGCGTTATTGTCATTTGGTGGATCTGGTGAAGAAGCTGTCAGCGATCAATATATTGATTTTGAAGATGTTGAAAATGATAGTTTTGAGAATATGTTTGAGATCGAATATGAGCCAGATGCTGAATGTACTGGGAATGTACTGGGAAATGAGCTCCGACGAGGACAGTGATGATGGTATAAAACAACATCTACTCAAACTGAACCCTTCCAAGCTCCAAAAGGTAAAAATAACTATTCCTCACTAATTGTATTCAAAGACAAAATAAAACATTTGATTTTATCCCAATAAAATTTTATTGAAGTGATTATCAATAATTACAACAACAAATACCATCTGTCAATAAAGTGCAGTTCTTATTTATCAAATAACTGAGTTTTAACAAAAATAAACTTTTTTTCTCTTTTACTAAACATTACATTTTTGCATGACCAACCCTGACGGCATGCAGCAAACATCAACATGAGCTCAAGAATGAACCTGTGTCCATTTAATTAATGGCAACCCAAAAAAGTGCTGTTTTGATTGTATTCTCAAAACAAAACAAGCAAATACTATTTACAACTCAAATTTCCATACGAAACCATTATGCTTGTCGTCAAGATCATCATTTTTCTTCATCCCATCCTGAATATCATTTCATCATTTGAGGTTTCACTCGCTGAACGTTCTGTTTGACTATCCCTAAAAACCTGTTTCTACATGCTCATTCCTTCTGTCTCATACTGCATTTAATAAAGTCCATAAAGTCTTTAACACATATTTGTCTTCCTGCTTTTCAGCCCCTCTGGGCCTCCTGGGACATGGATCGGCCCAGGGTTCTGGGTGCTTTGGCAAACTCCATTCGCATGGGTTTGACGGGCGGCAGGTCCCTGGTGATCTGTTCCACTGGTCTCTTGTCTGGACAGGCTCCGTCGGGAACCCGGGCAGGAGGGAGATCTTCCAGGGTGTGTGGGGCTCCCCGGCTCAGGCGGACGCCCAGTTCTGCAGGCTTGAAGATGGGCAAGGGCAGAGTGTTCCTGTAGGGTAAGAGCTGGTGCTCCCGTACACCTGTGTCCACAGTGCCCACTCTGAACACACCCGATGGACAGGCTTGATTGAGAGGACGGACCTGCCAATAACGGGACAGAGTCTCTCGGCGAGAGTCGTCCGACATCAGCATTGACTGGCTGTAGAGAGAGAAAAATTGAGAATTATGAATGAAAGGGGAGATCTGACATTTAATGTGTTTAAAATTACTTTGCACTATTATTTTCCTGCACTGGACATAATATGTATTTTCATTAAAAATATCTAAAGAGGCGTAAGATATTAAGGCTTGTTTTTAGAGAATGTTTCTTGATTTGAGTTTATTTATTTTTCAATTTTGTGTACATTTCTTTTCCCACCTGTTTGCTTTAAACAGCAAAAGCATATTTGCCAAGTCTTAATATTTTATTTTAGTCTTAATTTTGCTGCTCAAGTAAATTAAATATCATTATTATAGTTTTTTTTTACATTTTCCATAGTTTTTAAAGGAAAACAACAATGATAAAATTGATTCTGTGTTGAAGTAAATACTACAGAAAAAAAACAAATGTGATTTCTGCCTGAATAAGTTAGTATATTAGTACTCAATTTAAGCTTGAAGAAATTAAAGTGTAAATATCAACATCGGGCATGAATAATTAATATTTTCTTTATTTACACCGTTTTATTATTGCTTTTGTTGTTAGGTTTAGTAACTTGCTGTTTTGGAGTTCACCTGAACATCTGGAGTTCATTTTCTACTCAAAATGACACATTCATACTAAAAAATTATCCAACAAATGTTAGCGTTATTATGTATTGAGCACCAAGTATTGAGGTCTCATTACTTCTGTTATAGACATGTTGCCTACACAATATTTTCTGTATTATTTTCTTAGATGTTCTAAGTAAAGCATACACTTTAAAAAGCATGGCTTCATTCAGTGTTATATTATTTGAGTAAAATGTACTTGAAACAGAGTTTTGCAAAGTAAACTTCAAAGTAGAAATTACTCAACAAACTTTAACTGGTCACTTTTATTTGTTAATTACTTACTATTTACTTAACTTAATTCAATTTTACTTAATTCCATATGTGAAATGTACTTAAAAAAATCTGCATGCAAAAAACTTGCAAAAGAAAAATTAAGTCAATTTTACTTATTGTCTTTTTTTTTCAGTGAAGATAAAATAGGCTACTAATTAAGAATATATATATACATATATATATATATATATTTTTTTTTGTTAAGCATGCGGAATGATTTGACGGAAGTGTGCATATTAGTACCTTTTTTGAAAGGGTACCACCCCCTGTGATACCATATATCTTTTTTTCTGAGATTGTTCAAGAAAACAAAAACAACAAAAAAAGCCTCCATCTTGCTGCAGATATGAATATCTATGCACTCACCGATCCTCGGGTTGTGTCTTCATATTGATGCTGCGCCAGTCAGCAGTGTAACTCTCTCTCTTGTTTGGATTTTCCTCCTTCACACTGCAACTGAGCTTGGCTCCAACCACACAGCCTCCTTTCTTCTCCAGGACTGTGCACAGCATCTTCAGCTTCTGTTTATAAGTGGCTTGAAAACTTAAACTACAGTCAATTATCTGTTTTGCAGTGAGATAGTTTAGTCAATACCGCTTTGAAGATTTACAGTTTTCTTTTTCTCTTTTCTTGTCCTGGTTGAGTTTGAGGGAGGACTATCTGTCTGTCTCTTGAGCTGCCTTGTCGTCTGTCTGCTGGAGTGTGTGTCCGACTTTTATACAGCTCTGCTGCTATTTCTGTCCGATGGAGTCACTCTGCACTTTGTCCGCAAGGACATCTGACACACACCCACATTTCAAAACATTCACACACACAGCACTGGAACAGGGATGTGAAGACTTAAGAAATCCCCAGCAACTCACATTTCCATGACACATATCTATCTATCTATCTATCTATCTATCTATCTATCTATCTATCTATCTATCTATCTATCTATCTATCTCGCTTTCTCTCTATCTATCTGTTGTTCTATCTATCTATCAATCAATCAATCAATCAATCAATCTTTCTATCTGTTGTTCTATCTATCTATCTATCTATCTATCTGTCTGTTGTTATATCTATCAATCAATCTATCCATCTATCTTCCTCTCTATCTATCTATCTGTTGTTCAATCAATCAATTAATCTTTCTCTCTATCTATCTGTTATAGCTATCAATCTATCTTTATCTATCGTTGTTCTATCCATCTATCAATCAATCAATCAATCTTTCTCTCTATCTATCTGTTGTTCTATATATCTATCTATCTGTTGTTATATCTATCAATCAATCTATCCATCTATCTTCCTCTCTATCTATCTATCTATCTGTTGTTCAATCAATCTTTCTCTCTATCTATTATATCTATCAATCTATCTATCGTTGTTCTATCCATCTATCAATCAATCAATCAATCATTCAGTCTATCTATCTATCTGTTGTTCTATCAATCAATCAACCAACCTACCTACCCATCCATCCATCCATCTATCTATAAATGTTGTAATCAAAGTCAAAGTATAATCAAATTTGTCTTATCTTATATAAAAATGCCCAGTTATTACCTGAATGGATTCTGTTGCGGATGCTCAAATGCTTGATCGTGTTGTATCAGCGTGACAGTTGTTCCTCCATGATCCTATTAACAGACATGGAAAGTCTCTCAATGGAAACTAAACAGTGTTCGGATCTGGAACCAGACAGGAGATTATAAACATGTTGCAGCAACTGTTCTTTACTGGTAATCTTCTTTTGCACACATAATCTCTTTCAAAAGACATTTTTTAAATATGAATTATCACAGAAAAAAAGACTACTATGCTGCTATATTTATTTATTTTAGGAGATGAAACATGGCACATTTTAGCTGGAAGGTTTTGGAAAACTACCACTGGTTACAGATCAAGACTTTTTTTCCCAAACAACCAAAATATGGTTAATATAGAAAAGTGTTGTCATAGCATGTGTTCAGTGAGTGCAAGCGCTGTATTCACTCATCAGATGAATATAGTGCTCTGTGGATAGAGGTTGGGACAGTTGTATTCTCATGTTACACACATTCTGTCCCCTGTCTGTCATTGACTGCTCTCTCAGTGACGCAGTGAACGATTACAGGAACTGATCTCACTTTTGTGATGCCCCTCTCCTGCAATGTGGCCACTCAGCACACTATGGTATGGAAATGTAATGCCAGTCATGAAGAGTTACACATGAGAACCAGGAAATGTCACATCAGACCAGGAATGAAGCTGCTACTGTTTATGATATACACACATTAAATTCGTTTCCCGTCATGCATGTTCAGACCTAAATATGAATAAATGTCATTGCGTTACATTGCAATGATCAAATTCAAATTTATTTTAAAGCACTATCCTTTTTTAAGCATGATTTAAGTGTGTAGGGACACAAGAAATTCAAAATACAAAAGTATTCAAAAGAATTGGCGAATATTTCCATCAGTCAATGTCTTTTATTGTCATCTATATCAGACATTTTACCAGACAAGCAACATACAAGACAGGACAAAATACACTGAGCCATTTTAACCTAGTGATTCAGTTAATGGACAGTCACCACATCAAAAGAATTTACACTATTTTGTATCCCAGCTCCACAACTGCACATATACATTATATAATAACACATCTGATACATCACCTATATAACTGATTGTATTGTAGCGTTCCTTTTTAAGATTTTAAAATAAAAAGTTTGCTGATTTAGAAAACAATGTCACTAGAGAAAGGATAAACATTATTCTATGACAACTTTAAATGCGAAATACATACTATTATTATTTTTGATAATTATTTTGGTAATAAATTTATAAAGATATGTTTGTGTACTGGATTATATTACATCTTTGTCATCAAATAAAAATATGCTGGTTTTATATATTCAGGTACATAATTATGAACATTGTTTCAGAACTCAATTTAAAATAAAAAAAATTATTTATCTGTAATGCATGACCTGCTGCTCAGTGCAAAAGTTATTACAGTAACTATGATCAAAAATAAAATTATTAAATGATAAAAAAGATGGCCAGATAACACTATGTTAAGGGTGCTACAAAGAAACTTGTTAGCATACACAATGATGAATAATATTTTCACAAGTGTCAGACCATTATAATGACATGAACATTCACCCTAAAGATTTATACTAGTCTATTAATCTGTTCTTCATATAGCTTCACTGTGAGGTATTGGCTGGATTTGTGTTGTTAGTCATTAGCACTAATTTTTCATGCTCAGGGGCTCTACGTCTTTTTGTTCACATTTTTGAGTGAGGCATACTTTAATTTCATAGCTTTTGAAGCTGAGCGCTAGTCTGGCCATTTTCCCCCTCAAAAATGTGTTTCAAAGTCTCATGAATGTTAGTGTTGCACCACATATGTTTACACTGGTGATTAAAAGACACTGTCATAAAAATGTAAACGTGCACCATGTTGACAATGACATGCACATCGGCCCTAAACATATGTGGACTCTTAAAGCACACTTTTTTTTTTTGTGCATGAAAATGCATGAACTGACCCCACTGTGATTTGTAGTGGAATTTTCACCTCAAGTTTGCACGGGCATCCTAGCAGAGTAACCACAGGTGTTCATCAGATGTTCGGCGCATTTCAGCGGGTGAAATCCAATCATTTCAATAGGAATTTGCATCTGAAATTTTGTGAGAGGCGAAAGTTTTACCCCTTCGGATCAGATTCGAAGTTGGTCGCCTTGTTACCTAAAAAGAAAGCAGCTTGTTTTGAAAATGGCTCCTGTGTAAGGTGTGCTTCATACATCACTACACTGTTGACAATATTATATTCACTGGACCTTTTTTGCCCGCAAAATGTGACCGCACCTTATAGTACCCTATAATGAAAAGTTTAATTTAAAAACTTTTGATTGAAAAGTGTGTTTGTAGCCTAGAAATCTAGATGCACCCTAGCGGCAGCAAGATGTATTTCGCAGCCAGGGTAGTCTAGCAACTCTCCGTTGACGTTCGGAGCTGTAAAAACCTAAATTGGGTCAGGCCAATCACATCGTGTATAGAGTAGGCGGGGCGGGCTTAACATATGACGACAGAGTTGCGACGGTTCCCTGCTATTTGAAAACAAAGAAGAGTTGCTGCTTCTGGCGAACAGTCTTTCGAATCGGCTTTGGCCGCGACTCTGGAGGACTTGGAGTTAAGCTTTTCTTTGAGAAAAGAGCAAAGAACGGCACTTAAATCATTCTTAAAAAAGGAAGATGTGTTCATAGTTCAATTCAAAAGTTGAATCTATCAACTAACGTTAGGTCTGCTGTTGGGAAAACGCTCTGGTTGGTTGAAGCGCTGTCCTATTGCATGCAGAGTGAATTTGAAAGACAGCCGTTTATCCCGCCCCTCGGATTGAGCCGTGTCTATGGTGAGTTGCCAGACCTAACATCTTGATGCAGGTCTGGCTTGCCAGGCTATGTTTGTACAGTATTTCTTTAAAAATAATTGACACTTGGTTTGGTATTTTGTGCAATGTGACAGCCATATATTTAAGTGTTGCTTAAGTGTCCAATCACTGTTTATAGCCACTGTGCATATGGAAAGAAACAGACCTTAAATAATGTAATCACAGCCGTACAACTTTGCAGTTCAGCAGCTCTCACAGAATTCACTTTCAATAGCCTATATTCACTCTTTTACTTTCACTCTCTGTATTACATTATATACTATTCTTTTTTTCTCCTCTTTGTACGTTCTATGTGAACAATGCAGAGAATGATTTATTCCTAGACCTGATATTGTTAAAAAAAGATCATTTAAGACCCTTGGACATTGACAAAATGGCAGCAGAGAGCTATCAATGGAGAATGTGTTCTAGTGACAGGTTAAGGGTTAAAGTAATGTTCTATTGTATCACCTACACTTCACCAACAAAAAGACACTGTGGTCTTTAGAAACATTTCGTTTGGTCAGATTTTGTCACAAGTATGTCCAAATCTAGTTAGCTTCTTTGCCTATTAGAGACAAACTTCTATCAGTTTAGTTTAGAATTGTTTTCACAAATTGGAATTAAGTGTAATAAACCAAAGTGAAGGTCTGTATTCTATAATGGACACTTTGTAGAGTTTGCTCAGGAGGACACTGCTGACCAATCAATTGTCCCCAAACCCATAACCCCAAAGGCAAAATTTCCTGTTAAAAACAAAAAAACATTTCGAGAGATCTAGTGCCACAGTCCCCAATCTGCAAAATATTATATTTTATAGACTAAATGAAACACTCACTCAGTGTTTGAAACGCCCAACACCCACTATAAATTCCACAAGTGGTTATTATAGCATCCATATTCAACCCCAAGTGCCCAAAGTTCATGTTTGTCCTTTTCACCCCATATTTTGTTTCCCCAACCCCATCAGCCTAGCTTGTTAAGGCTGTTGTGTACATCCTTATACTTGACCTTAGTAGTCTTGGTTCTGGTATCCACCAGAGCCGTCATAATTAGCCTCCATGTCGGGGGTGTATCCAGTGTACTCCGTGCCAGCAGTGGGCGCTCCTGCGGGATCCTGGCTGGGATCAGTGTAGTCCTGAGAGAAGAGAGATGAGCTTGCGCCTAATTTGTACTTCTGGAATCCAAGGAAAGCTTGACCAGCCTTTAAGAAAATGAAGATGCCGGAAGGAGAGGTTTAGAGGGTGGGATCAGAGGGATTAGCAATGGAAATGACAGGATTATGGCAGCAGGAATGGAGGATTTTTTTTCCAGTTTGGATGGTGAAGGCATCAGTTAAGGAAGCCATGTACAGTTTAATTGGAAGGAGGGAATGAGAATGACAGGATAGGACAGAGAGAGATAGGGAGAGGGAGAAGGGAGGGGGGGAGGAGGGGAGAAAGAAAAGCAACATTAGTTTGATTAAGATACAAGATTAAGATGGTTAGTCAGCTTTAAGCTTAACAGAGTCAAGAATAAATTTAGGAAATGCTCAAGTGAGTGGCTAGCACATAGAAAACCCACATCCAAAACAAAATGTAGAACTTGAGTCAAACTTAATAGAGTTTAATCGAACAGCATCTGTCAGTACATTATAAGATCTATCACAAAGGATAAATATACATCATAGATAGCAACAACAGCAGCAGCTCAATTGTAAACAAAAATTAGATCATGAAATGCAATGGCAACAATAGAGGCAAATGAGCGGGAAATACTGTATTTCAGACAATGTATCAGGAAGACAACCTATAACGTTACAAAACAATTCTGTAAAGAGCTCAGCTGAACGTTTCATGTGGAACTGCCGCCCCCTAGTCAATTAAAATTGTAACCGCAATTTAAAAAACAATCAAATAATAATTTTCTGGAGAAAACAGATTATCTGGCACATAATCTGGCACCTTCAAAGGTTTGGGGTCGGTAAAATGAATCATTGTTTTTGAAAGATGTCTCTTATGCTCACCAAGGCTGCAACAATTAACTCAAAAATACAAAATTATGTTTTTCATAACTTCATAATTCCAGGCAGATATGTGTTGAAATGTTATTTGAAGCTCTTCCCAGTTCACACAAGGGGGTTTAGGGCTTGATACGGCACTTGATGTGGCTCTTGACATGGCAAACAAACAGATAACACGTAATATCTTCATTGGTATTCATTGGTGACTATAGGATTTGAAGGGTGCTTTTGTAGTTGATGTCTATGGCATAGTAAACAAATAAGTATGCGTGCGGTAAATGTTAGACAAATGGAGGTGGCGTATGTGGGGTGAACAGTTTGTCGTATTCCTCTTCAAACGAGACTTTCTTTAGGCGCTCCAGGGCCAGCAGTGTAAGAACACCCTAGAGAAAAACAGATCGGCCAGAGCCAGCGATCAACAGAAAGAATGACTGGAAAAACATTTCAACAACACTGGGTTAATCTTATGGATGCAGCTGGGTGGTTTCTGGAAGAGAAGTGCTTTGAGAGATTAGAGGTTAGAAGGATATATGCAAACAGTGAAGCAGAGATTACAGGGGTCAATAATTCTCTGGAAAAGTACAGAAAGTAGATTAGAGAATGAAGCTGTGTTGATGTTCACAGGTCATTCATTGAGAAGAAAGACAGGCATGCAATCTAATACATTTTCAGCTGAAAGAGAAAATATGCTGAAAAGCTTTGCTGAAAACATGAATAGAACTTTGGATAACACTGTAAACGTTGTCTCTGGATATTTAGATGGAAAGAGATTTTCAGTTGATGAGAATGTATTTGAGAAATATTTTTTCCTTTATTGGAAGTTATTACTAGCCTGGCTAACGTCAGACCTCGTCTCATTGAGACGTTGGCTGGGGACCACATGTTCATTTTCTCGTATTTGAGGCGTGGTTTACGAATGCCCAGAGCCTTTTATTGGGCGCTACGAATGTCTATCAAATGTGCCTGTACGTAGCTCATAGCCAATCGTTTCAGTTATACCAGATGACGTATGTAGAGCGACAGAAATTCGACGAGGAAGAAGACGAAATAAACTTGCGTTCTAAACTACTTAGAGCACTATCTAAGGCTGCATCGAAAGGTAACTTCGCGTCTGCTGCCATGTTGGATCCATAGATATAAACAAACTGCTTCGGTGTGTCGCATAGACGTCGTCATCGTCTTGCTGCTCCCTCCCCGTTCTGTGATTGGTTCCCTTTTTGAGGGGAAAATCTGGTCCATGGTGTCCAGGCTGCCTAGCAGCGTGAATAAAACCGCGCTGTGCTCAAGGCTGCATGGGGAAACCCAGGCTAAGTTATTACAGGAAGTTTGTGTAATCACTCTAAAACAAATACAAATATGTTTTAAATATCTAATATAATATATTAAATGTATAAAATGAGCATTTTGGTCAAGTGAGTCCTGAATGGTTTTGGTTTTGGTGTGTCACAGTGTTGTTATTGTTAACTAAAATGATTAAAAATTATTTTTTAGTGATTGAAAAAAAGTTTTAAATAAATAATTTTATTTATTCAAACTGTTAGATCAAATTAATTTTTTAGATGAAAAAACTCAAACTTACTGAAAGAAATTAACTATTCTAAATGACCTATCCTCCTAACTAAAATGGAAATATTCTCAGTACAGACCCATGTGAATATGGAGAAGAAGGCGAAGGTGATGGCTGCTCTGGCTGCGTCTCCGCCCTCTTTGAGGGGGTTGTCCTCTGGTTTAGCCACCTGCCACTGATTGGCCAGGAAACAGAATCCCACAAACCACACGAAAGACCAGAAGGCTGAGAGAAAAAAAGGGGAAAAAGGTTCAGAATTTCAGATCAATAAACAGCACAATAAATGCCTTTGATTGAAAAAAAAAAAAAAAAAACACGAATAAATATAAAATGATCTACAAACAAACCTAAAACAGTGATATTCACAATCTAAAGAAGATCTGATCAAAACAGTCAATTTATATTTACAGGCATAGATGGCGCCATTGCACCACAAATCCAGCATAGCACTGCAGCAAGTTTAGAAGCAGTTACATTTTACCAACAGAGGGCAGTGTCTTAAAGTAATGCTGCGGTACAGGAAGTTCGGATCACTGCTGCATCCGAAAGCTAGAGGTAGAAGGCAACAAGATACCTTCATCTGATTGATTTTTGAAGGCAGCATAGATGTATCCTTCGCTGCCTATGATATCCCACAATCCTGTGCTTTTGATTCTGAGACAGTTGAGCTAAAAAATAAAGATGGCATCTGAAAGTTGCGGTTAGTTTGTGTGTATGTACGTTTTTGATCAAAATTACATATTTGATGTAATTTCTAGCTTGAAATAACTATTGTAGTAATGAAATTTGCTTTGTTATCACCAAAGCTCTCACTACTTTGTTGTAGATCCTTAAACCATTATGCTGCATCAGAAGTTTGCCCTATATCAGTTTTGTGAGGGACCTTCGTGCGCAAACACTGCCTGCTAAGTCATGCTGAGAAGGAAGCAACGCAACAAGTCAGCTTCCTAAGCTTTAGGGACGCAGCCCTAGACTCTAAGTGTGCTTTTGAGCCAAGAAGACCTTAGAAACAAATGTATATGGGAAACATTATTAAAACCTTCTTAGAACCACATAATATAATTTATAAGTGTTATAAGTGTTTGTAAAAAAAAAAAAAAGAAAAAAAAAGTGAGGCAGATTCAACAGGAGCCTTGCAGTAAATTTATCTTATTAGTGATATAAAATATTGATATGCAATACTTCCATTCATATCAGCAGTTTACCTGAAACTCCAATATCAGCTAACACAGCCTTCTTGCGGTCTTTGACGCTGCTTATCTGAGGAAAGTAGATGTCCAGTGCCATAAATGCAGCACAGCAGAGGAAGGCCAGGGATCCCATCCCAACGGCATAGTTACAGGCGTTCTGGTTGCGGTTAAAGATGCAAAATTCCTCTACCTCATTTGGACGGTTCACATAGCCCTCATTAGCAATGCATCCAAAGATCACGATGGAAAAGATCTGAGGAGGAAAATTAAAAGAAGGAGACCATGAAGGGAAAACATGGAAAGAAAATCTGAGAATTTGGACTTCACACTTTCATTTATAACCCTGGGTTATTTTGCTGCATATTCACATTGTTCATACAGCCAACAGTATCCTTCGTACACAATGCCAAGTTTAAAGTGTAAGCTAGATTTGTACACAGAGAAGATGTGAAATGCAATGTACCAGTTTAATACAAGAAGGGATTTTGAGGAGGAACAAATTACTGGATTTGGAAATGTTTGTCAGTTTAATTTTACTTTTGTTAGTAAAGTCAGCATGAAACAGAAGTTTGGATAGTCTTTTCTTCCTTATTATGATGTATATGCTTCTCGAACAGGACCAAAAGTAGAGTGAGACTTGATCAGGAATTGATTGGATGGTTGTGGTTTGCTATTGCTGTGATGTCATGTGAGTGACAGGTTGTCCCGCCCTCACGCCGGTAAACACGTCATCGGGGAAAAGATGTCACCATGAAGTTACTTTGATTAAAGAATACGAGGGCACATGAATTTTAAATCAATAACGAGGTGCATGGATCAGTCATTTATAATAAATACTGCAATATTCCATAAAAAATAAGTCAATTTTGCCCAAAGCACTTAGTAGAAAGTAAGCTAGATACCCACAAACAGAACTTTATAATTTGCTTTGTTTTCTGAGTTATGTGAAAAGAACCAGTGATTTAATAATTACAATAAAAAACTTTGGGGCAGATTTGATATACAATTTTACACCACAAAGGCATTTTTACCCTCCTCTGTAGCCGGGGTTCATAACTTAGGTCTTAGTTCAGCGTTAAAAAGAAACATTAACCCAGAGTTAAACACAGTGTCAAAAGACCTAGAGCCAATTAAAGTTGTTGAAATGTTATTTATGTCCATTGTAGTGCTGATTTCAGCTTTTCTAGTATACAAACAAAGGAAATTAAACTGTTTCTCGCAGTCAACCACAACTTCTGGCCGAAAACATTCATGTGTACATCTGTTTTTAATCTCACTTAGTTGCTTTCTACTGGGTTTGTTTTCTACAGGAAAGCTAGGATATATTTGGCACTTCCATAATGATAAGTGCCTATTTAAATTCTGATGAGCCTATGTTCTCATTTTGGCTCCAGGAATAGTCAACTACCTTCAAGAGGATGAAGGCAAGTTTTGACAAAGGCCAGGGTTTTAACAGCTGGTCTGTGCATCTGTACTATATGGCTGAATGTGTGAGAGTCCGAGAGAGGCACATCATTACTCCACTCATGCAATTAAGTTGAAATGCTCTTGGCTGCCAGCAAACTCTCCCATAGTTGTTCCCTAATTGTCAGGTACAAGCCCATGATTTAACCCAGAGAATCAGCTTTATCATTAAACTAATGTTAAGGGGTTTGGCAACATCAAATCAAATAAACCCTAAATCTCCTAAGATTAAGGTTCAATGGCTCATTCAAACCTTAATCTTGATCAAGCACATATAATCAAGAAGATTAAAACATCAGCGAGTGAGCGAGTAGTAAACAAAGAGCAAGATGAATCGCACTTTGGCAATTGTGTTTTTTATGTGCGCTGAGCAGGAAGCGAAAGAGGAGAATATGGACGTGGTTATGGCTAGGGAAAAGAGGCCAACATGGCATACCAATTTTGCAAATGGAACTTGAGGTAAGTAGTTTTAAGTCTTAGCGCAATGTTGTGTTGATCACTTTGCATTTCATGTTGCATTTTTAATGGCTAGCCAGTAGACGTAGGTCGTAGCAGCAAACACAATGTGAGGTGATCATGCAAAATTTCTGAAACTGTCAGAAAATGAACGCAGGCTATCTTTGGTCACAAGACCGTGACAACGGCCGTCTTTGACCCTCTCTCACTGTATGATGTAGAACCACCGTTTAGGAACCAAGACCACAGTCATCTTTTGTCTGGGACAGCCCAAAATCGTACAATGTGTACTGGGCATAATGGCCGGTTCAGACTGCACTATATGACCCCGATTTTGGCATGATGCACTTGACATTGGGTGTCGTGGTGATTCATAAACAACAATTGTCATTGGGACGCAAGAAACGCGTTTCATCACGTATAGTGAGTCATAGGTAAGGGTTAATGCCCGACGAGGTGTCCATTGTCAGGAATTAATGGACGACGGCGAGGTGTGAACCGTCCGACGCGCAGCGTACAAAATGCGAAGTATTTACACTTGCCAAATTAACACATTTTTAAAACATTAGTTTATATTTTAATTAGTTTTACAATCGAAATCGAAGTTTTTACAAACAATAACTTGGTTTCCCTGGTTACGCCTGGAGATATTTATAGTCCGCTCGATTTATAGTCCGATTTTATAGATACTTTGACTGCCTGTTGCTATGGTTACTCACAGCTGATGTAGCCAGCGCATTTATTTATTAATTTCGAACGGTAAACAGTCAGTGTCACCAGAACTCCTTTACTAGGTGTCCTCTATCACTTTTTAATGGACACCCTGCAGCCAATCAGAATCGAGTATTCACCCAGACCATGGTATAATGGACGATAACTGATGCTGCATCTATGACAATGGTATTGGTGCTGCTAGGTGGAATTATGCAATAGAGAAAAGTTTCATGGAGCTATGGCAACAATACTCCTATCTTTATGATGTTTCCTCAAGGGACTACCACAACAGAGTGGAAAAAGTAACATTTTGGCGAACGATAGCAGAGGCGCTTCAGCAACCCGGTCAGTACTGGAATTAGCATTAAAGTGCCTGTTTTATAGTTTTTCGAATATTCCCTTTCATGCTGTGTGTAATACAGCTATTTGTGAATGTAAACGTTCTGCAAAGTTGTAAAGCCGAAACTGCACAAAAAATAGTTATTGCCTCTCAAAAGAAAGAATCAACTCTGAACTGCCTATATGAGTCGTTTGTATTTTAAATCCTACTGCGTGACGGTTTTACGTCACTAGAAAATACATTCGCATAATGCCCCCTATGTTGTACGTTGTCCAGCCCTCAAATCTCTCAAAACGCGGGATTCGCAAAACGCTTGCTCTTGAAAGATGGGTCAGTACCCATCTAACCCACTAACTCATGTTTTTACTCTTACTGAAATACTTACTAAGCAGCTGTGGGCCACTATTGCCTAAACTGTGTCTATTAATGCAGATTGTCTGTCGTTCTTACTACTTTGAGTAAAGATAAAGGATGTTTTCAAGAGTTGTTTTAAAATGTTTACATTACATCCGTCAATCACGTTAGTGCTGGGCGAACATAAGCATCGTTATTGATACAGTTCGCATGTGCACCACAACAAATTATAAATATACACATCGGTTTGTTGATGGACATACACTCGTTAATGCTGATGGTGAGGAATTACAGTTGCAACATCTCATAATGTACCTCAAACTAAGTAGTGTATCACTGAGAAACATCCTGCTCGAGTCGTCCTTGCGATGGAGGTTCGGGTTGAATAAGTAGTTCTTCCAATGTTTCATCATCGGACTCGCACTAGGATTGGTAAAATCGGCGTCATCGTTAAGGTCTTTACAGTGTGTACAATCGCTGAGCTTTAGGAAGCCTCCGGACAGACCTTAAGTTCAGTTATGGTAATGGGCGTTTAGCTTCCGAAACACACGCTGTACACGGTAAACCAATCACAACAGACTGGGCCATTTGGCCAATCAGAGCAGAGCAGGCTCGGGGAAAGGAGGGATTTAGAGAGACTGATTCATCCATCGAGTCATTTGAGAATCGTTGAAAAATGTGGTGATGTGCAATGCATATTATTATATGAGAAAAAAACTGTTTTTTGACTTTTGATGCATGTAAACCTGTTGTAGAGACCTCCAAATCAAAATTAGGAGTAGGGATGTTAACCGATGACCGTTTGACCGATGGTTGACCGCATCAACGTTAACCGATCAAAGTTGTCGGTAGTCGGTTAAAAAAAAAAAAGTGATCTCTAAATTAGGCTATTATAGACAGTGGACTAAACGCTACTACAGTTAGCCATCTCATTCCAAGATCTTTTTGTGTGAAGTGAACAAATACCTCACACTCAATTTTTCATAACTCGCCTGTTTGTACTTAATAAACCAATAAAAACATTTGCCGCGCGGTCACAGCGTTGGGGTTTGCACGCTCACAAGGTTTGTGAAAAGTAAAGGCTACAGGCTAAACACTCAAGGTTAAAGCGGCGTCTCTTCAGAGCTGTCATTTTCTTAAATGAGCTTCTAACGCTAGACAAACATCTTTATTTTCAACGTGATCACCTTGTACCCAAACCATTTCGAAACTAAGGAGCCATTTGTCCTCCGATTACATACAAGCTCCTTGGCGCCGCGTTTGCGGGACTCATGTTTCGCGCTGTAGGGGATTTAAAAAAAGTGACGTGAGTGTGAGTGTGTGTGTGTGTGTGTGAGAGCTGGAGGCAGAGCGGCAGAGAGATGCGACGCGACAGAGTTGCGAAATTGCAGGCGCGGCTCGAAATGGCTGTTATTTCAAATAGCGTAGCATATTTTAAACTAATCGGTTAACTGGTTTCAACCGGCTAATGAGGCTCGGTGGTCGGTCAAATTTTTTTTTCGTTTTCGCCATCCCTAATTAGGAGCCTTTAAAATAGCATAATAGTGGCACTTTAAGCTAGTACAACCATAGTTTGTTTACGCTCTTGTTTCGGGAAGTCAGTCGCTCGTTCTGGCTTCTTGACATTACGCACATCGTTAAAGACGGCAAGCGATGATTGGTCGGGAAGCAACGTGTAGTCTGACATGTTAATTATGCACGACACAGCAAGAATTTAGAAGTCAAAATCGCATAATCTGACACAGTGACTATTGTAACAGACAAAAATATTGTGTAGTCTGTACCTGGCATAACAGTCTTGCATCGCATTTTAGAAAGTGAGCGTCTTTAGAACACATAGAAAACATTTCTGGAGTTGTGAAAGTAGGTTTGCAGTCTGTTTTGACTGTGATGCAATAAATCGAGTTGTCCAAGTGGAACGAATGGAAAAAACATACACACGATGTAGTCTGATTCATGAACTAATTTCACTATGAGCTGGAGCCCTTTTTAGTGAATCACAACCATACAGCACGACCATGTTCGTGACAAGATTGTGAACATGGATGTGACAGTAAGGTTAGCCGCAGTATTGTCACGGTTATATATGCGCCACAAGATATCATCATGACAAAGCAGTATCACTGCTGACTGATTGTCCATATGACAATGTTGTTTTTTTTTTTAAATAACACATTTCTCTCTCTGAGTCTGTGGATTTAAGGAGCTACTGGTCAAGTATTTTGCATGCTTTTAATTAGCTGTCTGGATTACAAGGCTCCATGGCGAATGAGTGCATGAAAGCAAGCATTGTAACAGGCAGCACACGGGATCCTGATCTTGTGATCATCAGGAGCAGAGCTTTACATGCCCTTTTTTTTAACGTGATTGGAATGTTTTAGGCACATGTGTGAATGCGAAACAAGCCATTTGAATGTTTACATTTTTTAAACCGTGATCATTTGTAAACGCATTACTTGTTAAAATGTTTTTTTTTTAAAAAAATATTTTTGTTTATCTTGTGACAATGAGGTTGTCTAGTCTCTTTAAATAAAAGCATAAACTGTCCATATTCTATATATACACATTTTCACAAGCTTGCATATTGATATTACAATAATATTAAGCATTTTAGAATACATTTAATTTATATTCTCTGTTTTTGCTTTGAATTATATTATACTGTGCAGTATTGTATTGTTATTTGCCTCAATTTCCTACAGTGGATTAATAAAGTGCTACCCTAAATATTATATACATGTCACATTTTGTTGAGTTTAGCACCTCCCACAAGTTTAGTGTGTCATATTCTATTGGTTTTCATTGGTCCTCAATGTAATTTATGGTTCTTCAATCATCCAGACATATCAGCTGGGCCTGGTTTATGCTTGCACCATTTTAGAGCCAGTAACCATGGCTCATCCACCAATAAATCAATCAACACTTTGAGAGGAGGAGAAATACAGTCAAATAGAGCTGTCTAGTTATTCATCAGGACTGTTTATACAAAGCACAGTGGTGTTCCTGTAGCCGGTTGTGTAATGTTAGATAGTGGCCAAGACAATGACAGGTTATAGGAAACCTACAATAAAGTAAAACTAATCTACAGCTCATCAGTGATGCTCTAACATAATAACATACGATTCTGTTATGAACAAATGTATTTTTTTCAGTGTGAATCACTGAACTCAGATTAATCCAATTCTTGAGTCAGTGAATATAGACTTACATTTTTGTATTTTTATTACACAAGGCTTCAGATTACCTTAGCAAACTTGCAAAAGGCATATAGACCACTTTTATGATCTCTTTATAGTGCATTTGCATTCATTTTGAAGCTTGCTTCCATTTATTGTAATTAATTGCATGAAAAAGAGCAGCCATTCCATGTCTTTGATGGTCTTGATGGTTAGGATGTCTTCTTGACAACTAAAAATATATAATTTTCTGTCTTTTTCTCAGTCTATTACATGCCTGCCGAGCTTTGCCTCTCACTCTCCCCTCCCCCTCCAATCCCTCGCTTTTAATCTCCCTGACCTTGTGTTCACTATGCGGGGAAAGAGAGATCACGAGAGAGAGAGAGACTGAGTCATAAGACTACAGATGAAGACCACCTATACATCTATAGCGCTTCTCCACACAATCAACCTTACCATCGTTTCACAGTATTCAGAAATCATGCGTCCATGCAGCAACACTGGCCGAAGAAACAAGATTAGGATATTTATAAACATAAGTCATATGTACAGTAGAGCAATAGGTCTGCTGTGCTATAAACAGGAAAATTAAATCATACTGCTTTGGTAAATGCTCTGGTACATTTGCAAAATAGCTTACTTCATGTTAAAGATATTGTAATAGTGCCTCTAATAAAAACTAAAATAGCAAACATGCTGATGTATATTCTTATATATTGTATCAACTTGATCAGGGGCGCCGTTGTGGTTGGGGGGTTGTAAGTAGGTCCTAATCTTCCCCCCTGTTACGGCGCCCCTGAATCTGACATATATTCTTAAAGGGGTCACATGATGGTTCTAATAAGAACATTATTTTGTGTATTTAATTTAAAGGTTGTATCAGTGATTTCAGGCCCAAAAATTTTTTTTCACATTCATCTAATCTTTCCTAACGATCCGCTAGCTGCCCGCCCCATAAGCATGCCTTCAAAAAAACGCGTCTCTGTAGGCAGCCTAGGCTCTGAGATCTGCACACAAAAACAATTGGGTTCACCAACCACTCAAAACCAAAACAAATAGTGTTCCAACCAATCACTGACAGGGGGAGGGTGTTGTGAGGTTTTGTGCTCGTGCACGGCTGCACGCGAAGTCGGAGCTGAAGAAGAAGTTGGCTCAAAACCTCACAACACCCTCCCCCTGTCTGTGATTGGTTGGAACACTATTTGTTTTGGTTTTGAGTGGTTGGTGAACCCAATTGTTTTTGTGTGCAGATCTCAGAGCCTAGGCTGCCTACAGAGACACATTTTTTTTAAGGCATGCTTATGGGGCGGGCAGCTAGCGGATCGTTAGGAAAGATTAGATGAATGTGAAAAAAAAATTGGGCCTGAAATCACTGATACAACCTTTAATGCAATGTGTTTACGCAGTATTAGGTAAAAAAAGTCATTTTACACACACTGTACATTATTGTTGCTCCTCTATGCCCCGCCTTTCTGAAACGCGTCGATTTTTACAAAGCTCATCATTCTGAAAAGCGCGGTGTGCTCGGATTGGCCAGCGATCCAGTGCATTGTGATTGGCCCAAAAACCTAAAGCGTGTGACGGAAAGTTTTGTCATAGCCACTGGAGCAGATAGTATTTGTAAGGTTGTATTTCTTTAGGGACATAAATTACTGATTATAATGACTTATTCGTCTTATAATGTCTTTTTACACGTCACGCAATCTACGGGTGTGAGAACACTATATACTATGTAAACATAAAACTATGTCTGCATTTGTGATCGTAGAATTGAAAAGCAAGCGCTACTCTATATTGCTCAAAACTCGCATTTGAATAGTCAGTAGAAAATTCTTAAAATATGAAAACGTACTTACAGGCTGTGTCTGTGAGTCAGAAGCGCCAGACTGTACTTGCAAAGATGGAATTGCCCCACTTTTCAGAATCAGCCTTTGTTCCCAGCCGCCCTTGTCGTAGCTACTCTCCCAGGTTCTGGAAACAGTCCTCCGAAAAATGCGCAGCACACAGTCGAAAATTTTAGTTGTACTTTTCTTTAACAGTGTTGTAAATAAAGCTTAAGCACTGTTTTCGAATTGTGTCCTCTTTTGGAAGGCCAAACAAAGTACTTTTTGGCTTTCGCAACGAAAAACACAGGATCTCCACGACATGGCGGCGCCGGCGGCAACAATAACACAGAGAGAATAAAAGTTACGGCTTCTTTCTTTGCGTATACATTTGGGCGGTGTTATGAAACTCTGCCCTCACATACTGACGTAGATTTGTGTGGGGGGGTGTTTGAACAAAGCGTTTTAGGAAGGCGTTGAGCCTTAACTTTTATAAAGAATATCTCTTTAGGTTTGAGACTTTGTAACTCTGCAGATCTTATACATGCACAAACAGCTTCATAACACACTAAAAAACAACAACAAGAAATCGCATCATATGACCCCTTTAAATCAGTTCAAACTTAAAACTGTCCATTTAATTGAACTGATTCAAGAATCAATGATATGTTTGCATCATCACTCTAAACCTTCACTTTAGTTCATGTGGCAGTCTTCATATATTGAAAAACTAAATGCCAAATTCATCTTTATCGTTCATCTTTTCATCGTTTTTTTTTTTTTTAAAAGAATCACACCATTGCATACAAAAGGCTTCTTATCACAGAATGATTATATTATTTTATAGTATTATATACAGTGATAAAGGCCATGTTGATTGGCATTGCATTGTAAATATACATAATCCTTATGAAAATACCCAAGATGGCTTGAAGAACACAGGTAAACTATGGATGTCTTTGTCCATATAGGGTTTTCCTGGAATGTCATAGGGTTTATTACTCTTATGAATCTCACTTGTGGACTTTCTGCGTGAGGATTTCACAATCATGACAGAAAATGAAAACACTGACTGCATTAAATTAAATAAAGTAGAAAGGCAGCGCAATCCTCCTAATATGGCGTCTAAACAAGACAGTTACCCAGAATTCAACACTGAGTGATGTCAGCTTTACATTCTCAATATCGGTATATTGCGACAACCTAACGATATTTCATTTTTTAAATATCACAATTATTGTCAATACCAGTATATCGTGACATTCCTACTGTATATCCAGTATTTCTATGTATTTTTTATATTATATTGATGCATGTAAATTAATATTATTGTTAATTATAATATTATGTTAATTATAATATTATGTTAATTTTTCTCGTTTTTATTCATTAAACACATTGAATCTACTTAGCTTTTTTGTTTTAAATACTGACTTGAATCCAGAATAAGAGTGCAATATTGTATAAATGTGGATTAGATATGAGCTAGGCTAATGCATGAGTTAATAGTGATCCATTGCAAGAATATCACAACAACCAGAAATGAAAAAATCCTTCCAGGAAATAAATGAATCACAAACTATGATAATAATGTTAGAGAGATAAAGAGGCTCTGTAAACCATGTTTTCCCCCTTGACGTAGTAACTGTGCAGGAAAAAAAGGTGGACATATGGAGAGAAATGGAGAGTGTGTCACCCTGCAGCAGTATTCAACTGTGCCATTAGTCCCATAACGGACAACAGTAAAACGATTGTGCTATATTTAAAGCATCACATGTGCACTGTAAAGGACTGGGCAGGCAGGAAGGGTTCTGATTATAATATATATCCTTAAAAAAAAGAGCAATTGCAACAGACGAGCTGGAAAATTATGAGGTAATTCTGTTTCACAGAAACAGACATGCTGGTTGAATACAGTATGACAGCTTGGGAAAATAAATGAATGAACTGGCTGCTTATTCTTGCCAAGAGGTTTTTCATCACCCATGTTTTCAAGCTCTTTCTGTGAAATATTTGTCAGTGGAGTTTCCTGTGTGAAAGAGACTGCTCACATAAGTCAAAGATCCAAAAGATCATCAATTTTAAAGCGAGACTCTGTTTACAAACAGCAATGAGGAAAGACTCCAAGTCTATCCATCATCATATTTTTCTACCAGATCTGAATCATGACTACTGCATGCTAATGTTACCGTTTACAGAAGGAGTGAAAGTGGAAAGAGACACTGTTATCAGACATAGGATAAATGAAAGGTTTCAAATAAATATTCTAGAGGCAATCCAATTAATGCCTTTACTGTTCATCTATTTTGATTTTCCTCATAGTGAGCCTGTTAGTATCCAGCCTGAGGTCTCTGATTGTTGTCATGCCAATGGAGCAGCATTCACTCAGCCAATCAGAGTATGAATCAGACAAATACACCTCCAATCCATCCTGAAGATTCCATACAGCACTGCACAGACCACGCCACCCTGAAGGGTGTCATTTCTGTGCATACATGTATGCAGGTTGCCCGAACACTCTCTCTATCCTCCGTTGGTTGGAAAACAGGAAATCCCACCTCCAACTCACAGTACTGGTTGATCTCGGGATACTCAAACAAACAGAGGAACAATAACTAAAGCAACTTAAGTAATCCAGCTTACCTACTAACATTCAGGATAAAAAGCTCCAACATAGTCACCCTGATCAACAATATATATCGCACAGATGTATCCAATACAGCCAAAACCTTCCAAACCCTTTCTGATCAATACATTTCCATGACTTTTCTAGACATTCATGACTGCTGCAAAAGTATTTAAATATAAATCTCAAAGTTTATCAGGGGAGCGCAAAACATTTTGCGAGGGAACGCAAGATCGTTGACATAATTTTCCCTCCCATCTCATATTGTTTTCCTTCACCATGTGCCTTTAGGGGTTTCGTACTATTTATGTGCTGTTGAATTGAATTAAAGGTGATTTTTTTTTTTAAATATTAAATAATAATTTTTTTTATAAAATTAGAAAAGTTGCCTTGGCAATGAACTTTAAAATAGTAAGTTAGAATTACTAAGTAAGCTGAGTAACTAAAATAACTAAAACCGAAATAAAACAATTCATTAAAGCTAAAAATAAATATTTTTTAAATAACAAATGTAATTAAAAATACAAAAGTATGAAAAATATTTTTTTATTAAACTAAAAATATTAATACACAACACCAGTATAAAACACTAATACTAAAATATAAAAAATAAAATAAATAACAATAATTTGTTTTTATTTAAATAAATTACAACAATTTATTTGTCAGATTCAGATAATTATTCTCATTTGCGTTAAAAAAAATGGCCTAAGATTTGAATGTGGCTCAGTGGAGCTTTCTAAGCCTCCATGCAGAACATAATAACCACTGAATTGTTTTATAGACATTTCCATTAAAAAGAAATGTCTTTTTTTTTGTTGGTATTTTTATAAATGAGCAATGAGTGAGTCAGTGGTCATATTACAAACTCATTATAAAGGCAAATGTATCGATTCTCACAGGTAAATAATTTAAATTCTTGTATGATACCACCTATAGTTGTGGCTTAATAATCACCACTTCAGACACCTGGCCACCCCTCCCCCAAATCAGCCACCCTCTTATAATCTCCCACCACCCCCTCACCATGTGTGTCTCTCTCTCTCCACAAAACGTTTTTATCAGCAAACAGTGCTGCACACATGCTCATTCATGCAAGAGGCACATCTTTAAACAAACCAGGAGCCACTTGATTGAGTTCAGATATGATTAAGGAAATAAATGTTCAAATAAGCAGTGTTAAAATTGTTCAGTTAGTTAACATGGAGTCAGAAATCTCTCTTGTAAAGGTAAGAGGCAGACGTTGTCAGGTAGAGTAATCCACTTTTCCTTTATGAATACTGAGCTTCTTGAGCTAGTGTCAGGCTGTGTTATTCTCTACAGCTGAGGTCTGAGTCATGATCAAACTCTCTATTTACAAATAAATTAATGAAATTGAGCTACTGGACAAGTATAGTTATTTAGGTGATCTTATCAGATGATCTGGTCCATTAGTTATACAGTGTTGCACTAAACAATGGTTGTTTACAGCAACATTTGTATGCTGAATTTCACAAATTACCAATCAGAATCACGTATTCCAGAGAGCTGTGTAATTAAAAAAAATCATCTGAAAAATTAAATTGAAGAAATGATTTGCGAGCGCGCAGATTAGCGCGCGAGATGTGCATTTAGGCGGCAAAGCTTTACAAGCCGTTAACGCGTCATCACATGACACTCGGGTTCGCGCTTAAATTATGCAATTAGTAGAATCACTCTCACCCATGACACTATTCGAAGAATGGTCTGCGGTTGCTGAAAGAACGTAATTGGATCGAAGGTGCCGCCAGCCTTGCCAGCCCCGTATGCCTGCTCCATCCTCAGAGGTTCGTGATTTCTCCGTGTCGGAAGTTTTTGTTCTAGAGAGATAATTGACCTTGATTTCGAATCAATTTATCCCCGCGCTACACCTTGACTCTTCGTGCTTCACCCTCGTCTGTCGTGCGTTCTCGATCTCGGCTGCCCGTTTGTGGAGAGTTTCTTGTAAAACGATGTCTCTTCCACTCCGTACCTCTCTCATTTCAAGGGTGGAGAGAGGAGACTGAGTAAACGCGCATCCGGGGGAATGCGAGAGCGCGCATTATGCTGTCAAGCTTGATGCGCACTCTCGAGGATAGATAGGCGCGCCGCCGACCACGTGCCCGCCAGACGCGTAGTAGTTACTCTCTGTTTATGTTACAGAAATACATTTGAATCACGCGTAGATTACTTTAAAAACGTAAAATGTGTGTCGATATTCCCAAAAATGATGAGAACCCATAGAAGACCATTATATTGGATTTTATAATTACAAATCCTTGTAACATTGTGCCATCTAGTGACTGCCCATAGCCCACACCCAGAAGACAAATGCTTAGTCATATGTAGACACAATATTTAATAAAAAAAAATATTTATTTAGTTTATGTTAAGTAAAACCAAAAACAAGGATAGGGGTGCACCGCAAACTGCTCCAAATTCAGTTGCCAAATGCTTTTATGTGAAAATCTCAACTTTACAGGTGATGTACAGATCCAAATGATAAGATTGTAATGCAAAATGTTTTTCAAAATGTATTTTGTAACCATTAATATATAATTTATTTTATAATATTATGTAATAAATTATTTAACATAACTTCAGTAATGATGTAGGAACATCTCTAAAACAATCTATACACTTTCCAGGAAGTTGAGGGCACTTGTGAAAATTCAGCAGTTCATTTGAAGAGGAATGGTGAGAGATTTCTGTCGGTACATGCATGGCAGGTTCTCGTTGAGTGTATAATGTATTCAATGGTAATTGGCTAATGCTTCACAGGTTATGAGGGCAAGGCTTAAAGTCAGTATTACAATAAAATGTCAACTACTTAACGAAAATAACAGGTACAAGTGTGATATGAATAATTTGGCCAGGAACCAGAGCCCGAAGGTGATTGGTAATAATCAGACAAAAATAAAATCCATAAAACAAAAGTGAGGGTGTACATTTACTAAGATGTTATTTACAAATAAGTGGTTCACAGAGTTTAATAAGAGCGCTTAAGCAATACTTATTTAAAAAAAAAAAATTGACCATTTTTTTGCGTACATTCATCCATGCACATCCATATAAAAGCACAATCTCTATCTTCAGTCACACACAAAAACTCCATAAAAAAGGTTCCATTTTTTACTTCCACAGTTAACAGTTGCAGTGGTTCTTATTTATGGCAAAAATCCTGATGCAATGCAGCAAATATTAGTCTGAAAACATTTTCACAGGTGTCCAAGGTAAGTCCCTCAAAACACAATTCCTATTGCTGCACTGATCCAACAGGAAGGCTTATTCAGAGTACAAAATGTGTTCTGTATATAAGCAGAACCTTTTATTCATATCTAAAAGTAGCTTTCCTAGCCAAAACAGTCTCCTTAAACATATATTTTTTAAAATGGCAACACTGGTTTTAGATAAGTACAAAAGGGGAACTTTTACCAACAGTACAAAATACAGTGTCATTATCTGTCAACCACTAGGATTCAATAAGTCACATAGGAGTAAACACAAATTTATTTAGCAACCATTTCACCCGTTTGTGAAATGTACGATTTCCACACATCTTAATGGTTCAGGTCTACATAGTCACAAAACAAATTAAATGTTTAAGTAAACCACTACAATAAAAGAAATCTAAACTGATAAAATCTCTCAATTCTTACAACAGCCCATATTTTCATCAATATCAAATTTATATTCATTTCCATTCATATTTCTTTTGAGGAAAAAGCTTTTTAAGGCTTATGGATTGCTTCCCAAAGTCAGTTTTAAAATGGCTCATGGTAATTCTTACCAAAAATGGGCATCACTTAAGGAAAGCGAGACAACATCTTAAGTGCAGATTCAAAGTTACGACTCCCTCTGGCCTCATGAACTGCTGCTAGAACAACATCAGATGTCTAAACCATCTAAAGGACATCTAAGAGAGTGTGAGGACTTCAGACGCTTCATTACAAGCGACATTCAGTGCTAATTCTTGGTACCTAGTCTTGATGGTTGGAACAGATACCTCACTCAGGTAAGTGCCATGTCTCTTATTGTGCTTTTCATCCAACTTTTTTCTCCAGCTCTGCATCTTTACACCTCATCACTACTGAGTATCTATGCAAAAGAAGGGTATAGCCAAGACGGTGCCATAATCAGTCCTGGACAGCATGTGAGTTACTTGACATTGAACACTATGAGGGGCCTCTCTTCACGCTTTTGCCAGGGGCTCTTCTTATTCTCGCCGTCGTCATCTTTGTCGTCGGCTTCGTTGTCATCATCAGGACTGGTGACAGAGTCTCTGTGGACCTCGCTGGCACTACTGCGGGTGCTGTTGTCACGACTGCGGCCCTTACGAGGAAACGTCCCACCTCTGGACTCTGAGGTCTCGTCAAGCAGTGGTGCTGTGGAGTTCTCCTCAGGTGAGTACACAGCTGAATGGCCCTCACTGCTCGAGTCTGGCGTTTCGATAACGGGAAGTTTGGAATAAATCTTTCCATGAGCTTTTCTTTCACCTCCCTCCTTCACCTTGCCCTCCTCTTTTGTTTTTCGGTGAGTAGATTTCCCTGAACTCATGGGGATTCTTTTAGTACGGTGGTCCTGGGCTAGATTGCTGGGGCCCACGGGTGCACGCAAGGCTTCATTGCTCAGCTCAATGTAGGAGTGTCTAACAAGAGAATTTGAACGGCCATCAAGGGAAACAAACCATGCACGGGGGTGCGGCTTTACCCCAAACTCCAGCAGCTTCTTCTCTGTCATTGCTTGCAACTCTCCATTCATTTGTGCAATAGTGGAGTCATTGAAAAGGACAGGAATACGGACGGGGGCAGTGGATTGTTCAGATCCCCAGTTCTCCTCTGAAGGTCCCTCTGCTTGCTGGCTAGACTCTTCCTCTTCCTTTTCTTGCCTGGGCTGCTGCTGCTGTTGCTTTTGGTGTTGACCCTGTTGCCGTGGCAGTGTCATGCTAACCTGGATGCCCTCCATATCATGCTGCAGCTGTTGCTGCCTCTCCATGGCCTGCTCCACAGCTGATAGGTCAGAGGACAGATGCATGTAATGTGCAGGGATGACCAGTGTGGGCACCATGCTGTGGTACATGCTCTCTTTCATCTGCTCCATGGAGTGACAGAAGATCAGCTGGCCAGGCTGGGTGTTGACGGAACTGGGCCGAGTGAGAGGATCCCCTGCCGATGCATAATACTCTGGAGGTTTGCTGTCCTGACTGTGATCCTGATAGTGACCAGCAAACGGTGGCAAAAGTGGAGGTGGAGACGGTGGGTCTGACGAATAGCCCTGGTTGTCTTTAGCATTATGGTGATGGTATCTGCGCTCATCTGAGTCCTCAGCAGAGCTGTAACCTTTGCTATAGTCGTCCTGTAGAAGCGGATTTCGAGTTCCTGAGTTTGAAGAGTGAGTGGCCTTCAATGGGAAGCTCTCTCCTCGCTTTGTGTCAGCATTCATCCTGGAGTTGCGCTGCCTCTGGGTGGGGCCATGTTTGAAGAAGTCCTCTCGAGAGCTGTGGAGATCACGGTTGGAGGAAAGTTCAGATTTGATGCCGTCATGGTCACCGGCCGAGGAGGCTGTCTCCACGTGTCCACCACTGATGAGATTGAGCTGGGAAGTGGATGTGCCCTGGTCTCTCTTTGAACTCTCCAGAGTGGATGAGGGGTGCATTTTCCGACTATGGTGCCGAGGTTTCAGACATCGCCTCCTGGAAAAATAATAACAATATCTGTTAGCTATATCCCACCAAGTACTTATATATATATATACACACACACACTGAACAAAATTATAAGCGCAACACTTTTGTTTTTGCCCCCATTTTTCATGAGCTGAACTCAAAGATCTAAGACTTTAAGATCCAAGATCCAATACAGTAAAACTGCACATTTTTTTTCACAGGCACACCTGTGCAATAATCATGCTGTCTAATCAGCATCTTGATATGCCACACCTGTGAGGTGGATGAATTATCTCGGCATAGGAGAAGTGCTCACTAACACAGATTTAGACAGATTTGTGAACAATATTTGAGAGAAATAGGCCTTTTGTGTACATAGAAAAAGTCTTAGATCTTTGAGTTCAGCTCATTAAAAATGGGGACAGTTTTGCCAAAAGAAAAATACAAATGAAGTTTAGTGTCTTGCTCAATTTGCTCATGGAACTGATCTTGCCATAACATATTCTAGGGCTGCCCCCGACTAAAGATTTTTCTAGACGACAAGTAGTCGTTCATTTAAGCCATTAATCGACAAATCGCATGTTTATTTTTAATTAAATACTGAGGAGAATATACTAAACCATAAAGAGCGTTTAATATATAGGCGTAATATCGCCTATTCCGCGCTCAAGCGCACACATAAAGCTTGCTGCAAAGCAATGAATGTGCTGGAAAAAATAGCAAGGAGACATTTTATTTATTTGTTAATAAACTATTGTTTTCTGAGTCGGTGTTGGCTGCAAAGATGAAGTTCACGACCCGCCTATAGAGAGAAATGTATCTTTCATACGGATTACATAAGCAGAAAGTTCTTCTTTTCATTTTAAATTGGTTAATTTAGCAGTAGACATTTCAAGCTGTCTAATGATATATTTCTCATGTCTGTCAGGCAAGTAGCCTATACGCTGAGTTAATTTTTGTTAAGCGCTTCAGTTCACAGAGACTGAGACAGCAGAAAACACATCCTGTTTGTTTTTTTTATTTTATAAAAGCACGTTTTCTTGTTATTGTGACTTTACACAAATAAAAGTAGACCCTTTACAATTTTCAGAAAAAATGCAAGTGATCGCGCCGGCGCCTCCATGTCATGCATATTTAACGTTTGGATTTCCTGCCCGACATACTGTAATTATACTTTGTATTACTGTAAAACAAAGAACCGTTGTTAACAATCTGTCCCTCTAACAGACTTCGTCACTAGTTTTTTTTCTGTGACTAACTGACTAATAAAATTTTGGTCGACTAAGCCTCTTCTAGTCGACTAACGTTTAGTCTACTATTAGGGGCAGCCTTAGTTGATTCAAAACTTGCTACGGCCAAGCCTACAAGGATGAGCTATCACTTTTTCGGGCACACAACAAAAATGCATACAGAGTGAAAATACCTGCAGTAGTACAGTAGTAAACACAGCAGAATAAGCACTAGCAGGGCCATGGCACCCAGAATTGCTAGCAGGAAAATGGTGTGGTAGGTAGTGATGTCTCTCAGACCAGAGGTGTTCAGTCCTGTTCCTTCAACACAAAAAGCATTTTTATTTTCCCATCTCTTAAGCATTAAAAAATTAAACCAACCAGGTTTAGAAGTTAATGTTATAAAAAGATGAAGATGGACATTAAACAAAATTCGAATCTAAATTTATTTCATGTTTAAAGTCATTGTGTAATTTAATGTTTACTGATCCAGAAAAATACGAAACTTAAACATATTAAGTATATCCTCAAAATGTCTCTTATTTGTCATACAACATAACATGCCATGTAACTGCTGCTGTCCTCACCTGAGGTTGAGGGAAATGCTGCAAGCCAGTATCCTAAATTTGGAGCCACAAAACTCCATGTCATCTGAGTGCCCTCTTTTTTAATGTATCCAGCACCGCTTCTGATCCATAGACCTGCAGCAAACCAGGACTTTATTACAAAATGAGCAGACATGGATAAATGCAATGAAATATTGCTTCAGCATACAGAAAAAGCTCAATTTAATGTGAATGGGCAGTGTGCCAGGGACAGATTAGACCCAAACTGTGCCAAATTACACATCCAATAGCTTTTCTTCATTAAAAAGTCATTTTAGGATCAGCCTAGGTTACCATTCAATATTCAAAATCACATCTGATAATGGAATATGGTGCACCAAAGCAGGGCAGCGAGGGGCACACATTTTGCAACAAGCCCTAAGGCCAGACAAATGAGCACAGAGAGTTAATATGTTCTGACAGGGTGAACCCTGACAAATACGATTTCAAATGTCTCCCTCCACTAAAGACGAAATGCTCTCCCTGTGCTAGACTGGAGCATAAAAAATTGGACCTGTTACTATATAGTAGTAAAAACAACAACAAAATTTAATTAGACATTGATGCTTTTTATTGTCTATTAAATATGACTTATTTATCATTTCAGATTTAACAGCTTTGTGCACTTTCAGCTCTACAGCAGAATCCAAAGAACCAAACCCTGACTCATGCACAAAAACAGACCCAGGCAGCTGCATGCAATGTGTAATTATGCACACTAGAAGGTGCTATATGTTCATCTCAGCAGGGGCTTTCCCAGTATAGTAAGCTCCTCGAAGTACCATGTGCATAAGTATTCCCTGTCTCTGTATGGGCTGCTTCCTCTGTGATCTGTCTCCAAAACAGACCTTAGTAGTCACATGGCAAATTTCAGCAACACAATGAATGTTTTCATAATCTGAACACATTGGGGCATTCAGGCCCCACCCTTTTTAGATAAAGCAGAGGGCTGGGACTCAGCAGTCGGTGACATCATGTAAATTTGTGCTGTGTTAGTATGAGACTATGTGACTAAGGGCTTTGGGTTGTGCTTTGAGAATGGAATCGCCTTCTCATTTATATTCCCAACATCCACGTTTCTACAGTCTACAGAGCAAAGTCTTAGACAAAACAGACTTTTGTAGTTTACAGCCACACGCGTCCATCACATGGTCAAAGACACACTTACAGAAAGATTATATCTGCCCACACTCAATAATACAGGACCATGTTCTGCAGAACTGACTCTTCTCTGGAACACAGTTCTCTGACCATCCCCACACACTAAATATTCAGGGTTTTCTTTCTCTAAAGCTGTCCAGCATTCTCCATCTAGATTTAGACAAGATAGACTTTTCCGCATCCTTGTAACAGTTGGCACCGTTTGAACAGCTCCATGTACTAAGCTACTATTTACTCTATTGGCTCTAAAGGGAGTGCTTGTCCACCTTATCACTCATGAAGAAAAATTGTCTAGAAAAATATCTAGACAAGACTAAATTATAGTTGAATTTTTTCATGTGAATCTTTTCATGTTTTTCATATGATATATAATAAATAAATAAGTGATTACCAAATTATGAATACATGATTCATACACTACCATTCAAAACTTTGAGGTCAGTACGCTTTTATAATGTTTTTGAAAAATGTCTCATGCTCACCAAGGCTGCATTAAAAAAAAAATTACTGTAAAGTAATATTGTGAAATATTATTACAATTTAAAATAACTGAATTAGTATTATTAATGAATTATCGCCAATAATAATTTAACCAGTATATTAGAATGATTTCTGAAGGATCATGTGACACTGAAGACTGGAGTAATGCTGAAAATTCAGCTTTACCAACAAAGGAATAAATTACATTTGAAAATACTAGTGCAGTGCCCGCAAAATCAGTTTTTGTGTGTGTATTTAGTAATTGTTGTTTTGTTGTGATGTGCTCATTGTTACAATTACACAGCAAAAGTTCAGTGACATTTTTATTTGTGCATAGAAAGCAAATACTGATACTGACATAATGACATACAATAAATATGGAAAATTGAACTACATGGTTGTAAAACAATTTATAATGGTGATATTAGGTGACATGTATTTGGGTATCTGTGTACAGGTAGCAGGAGTTTAGATTAGATTAGAATAGTTTAACATTAGTTTCCATTTTGTTGTCATTGTGCAGATTATAATTATAGAGACAATGAAAGGCAGTTAGCGTCTAACCAGAAGTGCAAAAATGCAGAAAAGTGCAATGTGAACAGTATGGACAAGTAGTGCAGTATAAACAGAACATGACATATAGTGCAGTGTAGACAGTAGTATACAGTTAATGAAGTGGTATGGTGTACATTAAGGATATGGGGATTTGCCGTCACGATCGGTAAGAGGAGAGTTAACCTCGTTTAAGCCTGCATAGCCTACATGAGCTATCCTGTTGAATAGGCAGGGCAACTATTTAACATAGCATATTCAACATCAAATAGTTACAGGCTAACTTCAGCGCGCATGACACAGTAATAACTGAGCAAACAGTTTGTGAATAGGCTACTACAAATTATGGCCGTAAAAAAGAGACTGTGAATGCATTAAACTACTATTACACAGTAGGTAGCGATAACGTTAAGTGCACCAGAATAAAATATAATATTCATAAGTAAACAGTGTAGCTGACTTACAGATTCAGTTAACAGCCACAAATGAATAAGCGTGACGATTCAGGGAGCAGGCTACACAGTGACTTAAGCTCCGCTGCTTTCTTCGACCCTCTCTGTCTCTGGTCCTGCGCTGTGCTCACTCAGTGTGCAGTGTGAGAGGGGGAATGGCCAGCTGTGCTCACTCAGTGTGCAGTGTGAGAGAGGGAGTGGCCTCTGGTCCTGCGCTGTGCTCACTCAGTGTGCAGTGTGAGAGGGGGAGTGGCCAGCGGCTAGAGCGGCAAAAGCCAATATGTGCTTCTTTTACCGATATATTTAACAATATCTTTTGAATTCTTAATCCAAACAACATCAAACTTGGCACTGCACTTACTCGTGCCCCTAGAAAGACACCTGTCAAGTTTGAAATCCATCGGACTAATGTTTCGAGAGATATGCGAATAATAGACACAGACAAGACAGAAAGACATTCCTGTAATTTATATAGATAGATGTTCAAATAGAAAACAGTTTATTTAAATTCAAATAAATTTGAAATTAAATCCTAAAGGATTATTAGGAACACCTGTTCAATTTCTCATTAATGCAATTATCTAATCAACCAATCACATGGCAGTTGCTTCAATGCATTTAGGGGTGTGGTCCTGGTCAAGACAATCTCCTGAACTCCAAACTGAATGTCAGAATGGGAAAGAAAGGTGATTTAAGCAATTTTGAGCGTGGCATGGTTGTTGGTGCCAGACGGGCCGGTCTGAGTATTTCACAATCTGCTCAGTTACTGGGATTTTCACGCACAACCATTTCTAGGGTTTACAAAGAATGGTGTGAAAAGGGAAAAACATCCAGTATGCGGCAGTCCTGTGGGCGAAAATGCCTTGTTGATGCTAGAGGTCAGAGGAGAATGGGCCGACTGATTCAAGCTGATAGAAGAGCAACTTTGACTGAAATAACCACTCGTTACAACTGAGGTATGCAGCAAAGCATTTGTGAAGCCACAACACGCACAACCTTGAGGCGGATGGGCTACAACAGCAGAAGACCCCACCGGGTACCACTCATCTCCACTACAAATAGGAAAAAGAGGCTACAATTTGCACGAGCTCAGCAAAATTGGACAGTTGAAGACTGGAAAAATGTTGCCTGGTCTGATGAGTCTCGATTTCTGTTGAGACATTCAGATGGTAGAGTCAGAATTTGGCGTAAACAGAATGAGAACATGGATCCATCATGCCTTGTTACCACTGTGCAGGCTGGTGGTGGTGGTGTAATGGTGTGGGGGATGTTTTCTTGGCACACTTTAGGCCCCTTAGTGCCAATTGGGCATCGTTTAAATGCCACGGCCTACCTGAGCATTGTTTCTGACCATGTCCATCCCTTTATGACCACCATGTACCCATCCTCTGATGGCTACTTCCAGCAGGATAATGCACCATGTCACAAAGCTCGAATCATTTCAAATTGGTTTCTTGAACATGACAATGAGTTCACTGTACTAAAATGGCCCCCACAGTCACCAGATCTCAACCCAATAGAGCATATTTGGGATGTGGTGGAACGGGAGCTTCGTGCCCTGGATGTGCATCCCACAAATCTCCATCAACTGCAAGATGCTATCCTATCAATATGGGCCAACATTTCTAAAGAATGCTTTCAGCACCTTTGTTGAATCAATGCCACGTAGAATTAAGGCAGTTCTGAAGGCGAAAGGGGGTCAAACGCAGTATTAGTATGGTGTTCCTAATAATCCTTTAGGTGAGTGTATTTTAAAATGTAATTTATTCCTGTGATGGTAAACCTAAATTTTCAGCATCATTACTCAAGTCTTCAGTGTCACATGGTCCTTCAGAAATCAGTCTAATATTATTATATTTTATCTATGTATACATATATTTTTATATTATATTTTAAAATATATTCAAATAGAAAACAGTTAAATTAAATTCTAATAATATTACACAATATTACTGTTTTTACTGTATTTTTTAATTAAAAAATGCAGTCTTGGTGAGCATAAAAATAATTACATTATTTGTGCATTGTTAAATAATGCTAAATCTGCATGAATTTCCATCCAATATTAACAAAAAAAGTACTGTACTGTAGGGGTAATACTCAGACAACAGAACATCCTTTCAACAGACTTATCTGTCAAAGGTCAAAGGAGGCTTTTCCAGGCCAACTGACTCTCTTATTGCATTGTGAATTGAATGGGGACCTCTTATTGAATCTCTTAAATGCATTGTGAGACATCTTTAATTATTGTACTTATATTACCCACCAAGACCAGTTCAGGAAAACAAACTGAGAATGACATACATGCAATCACACATGGCAAAGGGACCAAGACGTTGAGGCTGCATACTGTAAAAGGGGGAGCTGGGATTAGGTTGCCATAGTCTAAGCTGCTTAGTTTAAAATCATTTGAGATTTCTCTGTGGAGCTAAGAGAGGCTAAATGAATCTTTTACCACACTTTAGGAGAGATCCCAATAAGCAGTCCAGACATTAGGGAGAAGAACTGAAAAAAAAATGTAACACAAAAATACCGGATAACCTGGAATGACATGTGAAACTATATCAAAAGCAATCTAAGGGAAATTAAGACCTAAATGTACAGCCAGAAAGTGGGCCGATACCCTATTTTAGTTGTATTGATTTTTCCACCAGAGCTGTTCTCTTTATTAAGCGGGCACCAGTGAAGGATCTAGGGAATTCTGCAGAGCTTGCCAGGTACTAAATCACATCTTGTTTTGGGAGCTGTGTCATGACAGGGTCAATGTCTGGAGATGATTTCTGCTTTATGAATTGGCAGGCAATTATCTCTCCGTTGTGAGAAGACTGAACAGCTTTCTTTAATTTGTACTGCACATTCACTTCACCTGCTCTCACTTTATCTGAACCTGCTTAAATAACTCAACTAAATTTGGAAAGTTAAACAGTCTTTCTCCATCTCCCCTTTACCATATTTTCTTACCTTTTCTCTGCTTCTTGTACACTTCTTAACAATTTACGACCCCCTCTTCCAAATGCCTTAAGCCCTTGTGGTCTTCCTGGAGGCTTAATTTTGCATGTACTATGACAAGGGTTTCTAATCCTGCCTCAGAAAAGTCAATGTCATACCGAGTTTAGCACCAAGCTGCCCCAACACACTTGTCTGGAAGTTTCTAGTAATCCTGAAGACATTGTTTAGCTGGTAAATGTGTTTAATTATGATTAGAGAGAAACTAGACCACTATAGAATCTGGATCAGCAAAAAGGGGTGCATCAAGAGAACATGATGCCCCCTAAAGTGGGCGTCTGTGATCACCCTCCTAATTACATTGGTAACAAAGTTGCTAGTTTGATTAATATAACTTGGATAAAATTGTCCATATACCAGTGTCCAAATTTACCCATATTTTGTTAAATGCTGTTTACCTGTTCTGTCCTCGAACCTCCAGACTGGGACACTGGTGGCAGTTTTGAGAGGAGAGTCAGAAGGAAGAGGGATAGAGATGTGAATGGCTTCTGACACCTGGACCTCAGTGCCATTGGGCCCAGTGAGCTGAGCACACATTGCAGCTAGTGCAGTCAGCTCCACCCAGCTACTGTTGGTTCCTGAATCAGAAGTAATAGCAGAAAATGTATAACACTCCATGAAGCCACAATGTGCTGTGCTGTGCGTGTGTGGGGTGGGGGGTAATAGTAATGGTCAGATAGATGGGTAACTCCACAGAAACATATCTCTTTGAAAAGGGTGTTTGGATAAACTCACCTGTTGAGTTGTTCTCCAAGGCGAGGGGGTAGGGGAAGCCCCCAAGCTCATATTGACTGCGGGAAGAGGTGAGCATTGCAGAGAGTGTGATTTGGGAGGTGTTTAGTGTTGGTCTGATGGCTCTCCTCTGAATTTGTACCCATGGCTGTCTCCGGGATCCTAGACAACAGAGATAAAGACTTTTTCTTTTTAAATGTATAGGTATAGTGAGTAAGAATGGATTAATCGTAAAGAATTTATAGATTCTGTTAATGATAAAGAACCAAGTCATAACAATGTCTCACATTATTTCACGTTATTTCTCACGTTATTGGTTCCCAACCCTAATAATGAGCTGCTTTTAGGATTTGTTTTATAGGATTCAGTAACCACTTCCTTTAACCAGTGTTGCTGTTATAATGAGCAAGTGATTCAACCTCTCTCTGCTATGGCCAGTCCTCTCTCTTGCCAGTCAGAAGGAGAAATTGTGGGGCAGGATAATTAAGTAATTGCTAAAATACCGCAAGAATATAAAGAAAATGTTTCCCAGAACTATAGAGTTCTTCAAAGTTTCCTGAAACATTTTACAAGAATCCAGAGTTCAGAATCCACACTGCAGTAATCCCTTCCCCTCCTCCACTTGGCTTGCTTAGTCTGCGAGAGGCAAATAGAAAGGCCTAAAAATACAAGCGTGTATCTCTCACTGTAGGCTGTCTGCTCTGATTAGTGCTGGGTTAGCTGATCACTGATCGGCCCAGGCATTCAGGATAGCGTGGCTGCAGTGGCAGTGCTTGGGGACCGTTGAAAGCTGGCAGGCCTGGATATTCCCTTTTTGTTGGTAACTGTTTTGGTCACAGACTAGTTATTCATTTACTTACCATATCCATCTCTTGATGAGAAGAGAAACTAATACAGTCCAAAGGAATCTCTAAAATTAAACCCTATACCAATTATCTGACCATCTATCTTTGGGCAACATAAACAAACATGTATACCAGCATTTAAGACAAGTGTGAGATTCAATTAGGCTATAAATGGCAAGGCTATGAGCCTACTCACAGTCTAACTTTAGCTTTCAGACTCTAAGCCTAACTGCATAATCGTGGCACTAGTAGCGATTTGCATCTTACATGATGATAAGGAAGGCGGCAACAGTGTCTGGCCAACAAAGCTTCCAATTCCTCTAGGATTGCTCAAGGATTGGGCTGCAGATGGGTTGATCCCCTATAAACCTGACACTGAAAACTATGATTATGCAGTAAAAGAACGGAACAGTCTATTTGGGTCTGATGCATTGCCAATTGGCAAGCCTCCTAAGGAGCTTGGGCATTATGAATTGCTTTGAGAATCCCCTTCATGTGCAGCATCATGTGGTTGGCCACCACTGAGAGATGGTTAGTAGTGGTAAACCTCACAAATGTCAGTTGGCTTCATGAACAGAATGAACATAACTATATAAAACATATATTCCCTTTAAAATTTCTTGTTGTGTCATAGATTTTCACAGTTTCTAGGTTTCCTTTATTCTCTTTTAGTTGGGCAATTGGGCCTACTCCGAAGTGCTGCCAACAGGCCAAAATCTTTCTGGTACAGAGAGGAGTGTTCACTAACACTAATTTTTAAGTCGGACAGAGGGTTAGATTGAGAAAAACTAATACCCCTCAGGGAGTGAACTCACCAAATAGACATACCACTTATGATAAATCACTAAAGTGCACTTCCCTCAACTACACTAACCAATTTATCATAATTTCCATGACAAAGCCATTAGATGTTAGTAGCATCAGTTGGCCTTTTGTAAAGAAGGCTGTTTGAATGCTATAGATTAGAATTGTTGACCTTGGGGTCAAGCTATCTGAGGAAAACAATCAGAGTTAACCCACTTAAGTGTCTGTCACCCACTCTGATATAGAGACCTTCAATTGTGGGAGTGGCCAGGTCAATGAATGTGTACCATCTGCTTACAATAAATTAATGTAAGTTTGGATAAAAGCATCTGCTAAATTAATAAATGTAACTTTTGTCTTTAAGAAGATTAAATGGTTCATAGCCCATAAGCTGGATTTTTGTCATGAGTATCAGAGATGATTGTTACACAATATTACATTTTACCTCAGGAAAGTAAACCATTATTATAGCTCATAGCTAGAAAAATAAACTGATGAGTATATCATCACATAATTGAAATTATAATAATTTAAACTCATAACAACGAGGGATGTCCCGATCAAGCTTTTTATGCCCACCGATCCGATTTGAGTAATTGAATATTGAGTATCTGCCGATACAGAGTCCCGGTCCAATACTTGTATTTACCTAGTGCTGGGTGCACACAAGTACATTACAATTATTAAAATCAATCAAATGTCTACAGGGATGTGCAGAGTTTCTCAGGGGCTCAAATGTAAAAAAGGGGTATCTATCACTACAAAGTAACTCTAATATAACAATTGCTAAAGTAATTATATTTATAGGCCTATATTATTTTATTTTAATAATAATATTAATAGAGACACACTCTCTCTCTCTCTCTCTATATATATATATATATATATGTGTGTGTGTGTGTGTGTGTGTGTGTGTGTGTGTGTGTGTGTGTGTGTGTGTACAATAAGCAGAATAATAGAATAAAAAGTGGATTTAAGGTTAGAAAGCATGAAGCTCACGGTTAAATATTCGACAGCTGAATATTAATGACTTAAAACTACATTTCTTGTGTAGTGGCTGAAATCCACTTCTGCTGAATGGGGATAGGACAGCATTGTTAAACAATGAAATAAACGTTTGCCCCTCATTTCGCTTTGTAATTCACTACTGGTTTTGTGTCTATAATATTTTATGCGGCTGTTAATCTTCATTGCTTGAGTGTATTTTATATTTTATTCAGGTAATTTTTCCAGCCTTTTAATTTGTTCTGACTTTATACTACAATCAAATATGCTGAAATGTAAAGATTAACCGGAACAATAAGCAGAATAATTGCAACAAAAAGAAGAAAAAAAAAGTGGATTTGAGGTTAGAAAGCATGAAGCTTATGGTCCCGAAGCAAGACACATCCCATAGTGACGCTTTGTGGCAAGTACGTCTCAAATAGTCTGACGCCAGATACAAATAAACAGTAAATAAATGACTTGAGTAATTTGTTAGAAAAGTATGCATCAAATATGTTTAACACCGTATGACATGCTAGAATAGACTTTATTGGTTTTCGCACCATTAAAAGGAAAAGAAGCCTGAATGTGCGTGCGCATTTTCCTTTTAATGGCGGTTGGCAAACCCACTTGAAGGTACATACTGCGACCTACTGCATGGCACCTCCGTGACATCTGATGTAAAATAAAGGATCGGGCTTAGGATAGCCAATGCCGATCAGTTAAAAAAAAAGTGAATTCATCGTCCAGCTCAGTTCAGTTCAGTTCTCATATAATGGTGTCAATGCAGGCAGATCAATAATATTGTTGAATATTAAATTAAATGTCCCCAACTAAGCAAGCCAAATGGTGTTCTCCTCTAATGAATGAACAGTGTGCATTGTGGTCGTGTAATAACATTAATATAACATTATATACATTTAATTTAGTTCATTTTGTGAACTATATCTATTTACTGTGATATGATCAACATTAAATGGTATTAAAAATACTCATACCATGATTGATTTTGGTCACACCACCCACACATGGTAGCAGTCGAATGACTCAATAGCTATCTGTATCTCAATAGGCCCTGTGCCTGGAAGCTATTCATGCAAGCAGGTCTCAGGAGATTTACATTCAACTCACACTCCTGCTTGATTCTCACCAGTTTATTCTCAGAAAAACACACTTCCCTCCTCTTTCACCCTGCCCCACTCTCTAGTCAAGGGAGTCATTTCTCATCCCTCTCTTCATTGCACGTGTTATCAGTTACAGATGTGCTTGTGCTCTTTTGGGAGAGAAAGACATAATGCCCTTACTGGCCAGAGAAAACGAGATACTAACTAAAAAAAGGATGCACAATGACTGATTTATACATACATACTAGTAAGGTAGATTTAACTAAATATAGGGCTATCATGAAATTACGAATATTTTGTTAATGGTTAATTATGATTAACAATATGTGATAAGATTTTAAAGTGCTAAATGTTTGCGGTTATTGCAAAAAATCACAATTGTATCAAAATTGCTTTCAGGCGATTCTATAATCAGGAAAGGACTAAATAGAATAAAATGGGGTTGCATATTGTAATGTAATTCATTCCTGTTGTGAAATGCGCCTAAAGATATCCAGATATACAAACACAACAATGATATACAGCAATGGCTTTCCAAACATTCAGATTCACCATTTATATTAGCATGTTTCTAAACAAACCCTCAAGCCCAAATCAATTGAGTGACTTCTTTTCAGACTGGCATGCTGTGAACACAAAAATCCACCCACGCTACGGCTCAGAGTTTATGCTGTTTCAGTCTGTACATTCGATTGACTCACTTTTCATAAAAAATGCTCACAGAAAACATAACCCGACTCTGCAAACAAACAAACTAGAGGTGCGTGTTTGAGCAAAACAATAAATGCATTATATTTGACATTAATTCGTTCTCTAGATTCAGGGGGCATTAACAAGCTCTTTATAACAGAAATTTAGTGGTCAGACAGCAGCAGAGCCTAATTGATGGACTAGCTGATTTCAGATCAGGTTTTACATGACACATTCCTCCCACATAACAGAGACGGATATGCAACACTTTAATAACCCCTCCTCTTTCCAAAAGCACATTCTACTGGCACTGCCAAAGTTGCCATGGTAATGGGTTTTGAGGCATGAGAAAAAACACACGCCAATGTGAGTCTTGATCTCCCACTACTTCCCTCAGTAAGCACCATGTAATTATCTGAGGCTAGATGTACTGTAATAGTACATAAATAATACTAAAATAACACTTTTACAGTTGTTTTTACATTTAAATATATAGTTGTTTATAGACTGATTGTTAACTCCAGTCAAATTTATTCATCTTCGGCTGTAGGACAACAACTGAGATATGATGCCTGATGGTGACACCTCTTCCCAAGGACAAAGTTGGGGCCAATTGCATTTATTGTACATTTCAATGGCTGCTTAAATAAAATTCAAAAGAGTTTCAATATTAAGGAGTATTATTAAGAGTCCACACCACAACTACAACGATAATGGCACTTTTTCCAGCTGATGAACGATAAAAACCATTGACAGAATCCAATCATAATACAACTGACTTTAAAGAGCTATAGCATTTAAAGCAGCAGATGACAAAACTGCAGTGCACACTTATAATAATAACAACAGGTTGTTATAGTGCACTGGTATGGAAGCTTTTATAGTTATCATTATAGTAATCTTTATATTTATCGTTCTTGGTGTGAACGTTTACTCAAGTCAGGTACAAAAATAATACTTTGGTACAGTAATGAATGATTACTCAAGGACTTTACACTCTTACTAAAATGTCTAAATCAGACTGCAAGGCCTTTTTTTCTGTGCTGGGCCCAACAAGTTGCCCATTTATCTCTGGAAGAGCTTGGAGACACTGATGGTATTCTATCCTCTCTTACTGAATGTGAAGAGGGAACGAGAGCAAGCTGTTGGCTTGTCAGCAGAAGAGGGAATGGGAGGACACTGCAACATTTGAGTGCATGTAACTATAATCACTGATCACATCAGGGACCCACACACACACACAGCTACACAGTCCCTTTATGCTCAGAGAGATCGAGCTCATTAAGTTGATAAGGATCAGGCAGAAAGAGCTGTGTCAGGATGCCTACACACACATACATAGAAAAAGGATATGCAGGGCTCTGATATTCAAGTTTGCATGAAGCACATTACATCATACTTGGTAGTCCATTGGGTAAAATCACTTCCTACCCAGAAATCTTTCAACTAAAAGTCAGTTTCCCACAACCATAATTTGAGCCATTGCACTCCACATTAAACACCTGACTAGCACTGCAAAACACACAAGCCACCCAGGCAACACAGGCAGCAGTTTCTCTAAATCTTCCTTATGTTTCCAGAGGAAACAACCACCTGCCAAAGCAAATGTGTCATTTGATCATGTTTGTAAATCTTAGTGGACGTTTATTGAGCGTGGAATGTGGTGAAATAGCTTGTAGACACTGCGCCCAGTCTCAGTTAAATTGGATATGCTTATTGGCAGCTCTTGAGATACGAGACTATAGTGTTAGTCTGATTATTTAAACGACCAACTCAGCAGTTCCACACATCTGCACATGTAAACACTGCAGGATGTGTGTGAATCAATGGTGCTGCTTTTGGATCTCAGATTCCGAGCTAACCATGTGGAACAGAGCCTGGCTGAGTCGCAACACCGTATTGGACGGTAACCCCATATCACTGATGGACACAAAGTATCAGTCAAACCTACAGGGAAACTGCGGTGCTCAAGTGGGCATTACAGGTTTAAGTCCAAACTGGGATGCCTTTCTCTCCCTAGTAATTCCATTTTTATAGTACTATAAATAGAAAAACTGTGGTGAATTTACTAAATAGAGTTTATTCTTAAAGGCTATGATTAAAGAGATTAAAGAGTTTACCCACATTTTTTTTTTACTTTGTCACCATTTACTTACCCTCATTTCATTCCAAACCTGTATGTATTTCTTTCTTCTGCTGAACACAAAAGATATTGTGCAAAATGTTGAGAACCAATCAACATTGGAGCCCATTGACTTGCATTGTAATAATAATAATAATAATAAATAAAAATAAAACACTGGGATATTTTTCAAAATATCTTCTTGTATGTTTCACAGAAGAAAGAAATTGGAACAGCATTGGAATGACATAAAGGTGAGTAAACGATGAGAGAATTTCCATTTTTAGGTTAAACTATCCCATTAAGAAAAAAAAGAGAACTCACCTGGAGAACCCAACAGTAACTGCACAACATCGTCATATAGCAGGAGAGTGGCCGGTCTCTGGGGAAGTAAATATAGACTTACGGAGGCGTATACTGAAACACAAGAGAGAGAGAGAGAAACAGAGGGATAAGTACATTACTGTTCAAAAGTGTGGGGTTAGTAAGATATTAATACTTTTGTTCAGAGAGAATGCATTAAATTGTAAAAATAAGTCAAAAGTAAAGACATTTATAATGTCACAAAAGTTTTCGGTCCCACTTTATATTAAGTGGCGTTAAGTACTACTGTATGTACTTACATCAAAAAATAAGTACAATGTACTTATTGTGTTGTTCATGTTGTATTGTAAAACACTTTTGCTGCTATTGAGGTGTGATACGGGTAAGGTTAGGGACAGGTGTGGTGGATTGGGTAGGTTTAAGGTGTAAGGGAAGGGTCAACTGTGTAATTACAAATGTAATTACATAAATTAATTACAGCTGTAATTACATGCAGGAATTTTTAAAATGTAGGTACAATGTAAAAACATGTAGTTACACAATAAGTACATTGTATAAAAATAATTAATTTCAATGTAAGTACATAGTACTTAAAGCCACTTAATATAAAGTGGGACCAAGTTTTTACCAAAATATTTAGCGGCACAGCGGTTTCCAACATTGATAATAAGAAATGTTTCTAGAGCATCAAAACATCATATTAGAAGGATCATGTGACACTGAAGACTGGAGTGATGATGCTGATAATTCAGCTTTGCCATAAATTACATTTAAAAGAATATAAAAATATAAAACACATTTTAAATGGAAAGGATATTTCACAATATTACTGTTTTTACTGTATTTTTGATCTAATAAATCAGTAGGCCTACATATGCAAAAAAATATATAATAACAGTAAGCTTTACATTCATAAATACTGCATTGCACTCTATTCTATATATACACACACAATGTTTATAATTTATATATATGTAAATGAATCATACGGTAGATGCATTGACGTACAGATGTAATTAATAGACCTTAGATGGTCATGGTCCATATGCATGTCTCAAGAGAAAGTTCATTCTACTTCATGCGACATTAGCTTAGCATGACAAACTTCTGGATCTTACTTAGCCATATTTGTAAGCTATTTGTCCATCCACATGTCCGTACAAATCAGTTAATCTTCCACTGTCTCATTTTCAGGAATCATTTATCCTGGAGAGCACAATGATGTTGTTTTTCCTGTAATATACAGTGGTTCACCAGATGTAGCTGCTTATTCACAGGTGTGAGACATGACTCAGCAGAGTCAGTTTATTGCAACACAGCAGGAAACCGCGTTCTCGCTTCAAACAAGCCTTTGATGACAGACACCATGTAAAACCTGACAAAATCTTGAGACAGTCCTGTCGCTATTTGTCTTCCTGTCAAACACTACCAGACCATCAGCTCTGTTGCTGTTCAGTGGATCCATCAATATTTTGTCCGGACAGACTCCTAAAGATATAAAAACCAGAGCCTTTGACATATTATGTGAAATTATTACATGGCTTGGCTGAATTCTAATGTATAATGCGGTCTGTTATTTCTTGATAACAGACCGCTGCGAAGTATAACAGATCGTTGCCATGAAAAACAGCGCGTTGCTATGGACGCGGAACGGACTATTTTCTTTGGTGGAAGCAATACATTCGTTTTTAAATCAATAAACTACGGTGGCCGAGAAGGGTCACAACACAAACAAACGGCACAACAACTACATATGCAGAAAACACCTCCAAATTCAGAAAACACATACAAGCGCCACAACAACTACATATTCAGAAAACAACTTTGTCGATTTCACATCACGTACGCTGCAAATATTCACAGCACGAGCAAATAGGGAAACGAACTGCAAACTGCAAAGACACAACGGATGTTTCCGTTTTTCTTTTATTATGACAGACTTGTCGATGTGCTCTGATACCGAAGTGGTTTTGTGTGTTTTCAACATATTAAGTTATTGTCCCCATAACGTATTAGTCCACGCAGATAATTGTTAAACATTCTGCCAACGTTGTTAGCTGGAAACTAGCTCGCTTCTGGTCACTAAATACAGTGAGGAAAATAAGTATTTGAACACCCTGCTATTTTGCAAGTTCTCCCACTTGGAAATCATGGAGGGGTCTGAAATTGTCATCGTAGGTGCATGTCCACTTTGAGAGACATAATCTAAAAAAAAATATCCAGAAATCACAATATATGATTTTTTAACTATATATTTGTATGATACCGCTGCAAATAAGTATTTGAACACCTGTCTATCAGCTAGAATTCTGACCCTCAAAGACCTGTTAGTCTGCCTTTAAAATGTCCACCTCCACTCCATTTATTATCCTAAATTAGATGCACCTGTTTGAGGTCGTTAGCTGCATAAAGACACCTGTCCACCCCATACAATCAGTAAGAATCCAACTACTAACATGGCCAAGACCAAAGAGCTGTCCAAAGACACTAGAGACAAAATTGTACACCTCCACAAGGCTGGAAAGGGCTACGGGGAAATTGCCAAGCAGCTTGGTGAAAAAAGGTCCACTGTTGGAGCAATCATTAGAAAATGGAAGAAGCTAAACATGACTGTCAATCTCCCTCGGACTGGGGCTCCATGCAAGATCTCACCTCGTGGGGTCTCAATGATCCTAAGAAAGGTGGGAAATCAGCCCAGAACTACACAGGAGGAGCTGGTCAATGACCTGAAAAGAGCTGGGACCACCGTTTCCAAGGTTACTGTTGGTAATACATTAAGACGTCATGGTTTGAAATCATGCATGGCACGGAAGGTTCCCCTGCTTAAACCAGCACATGTCAAGGCCCGTCTTAAGTTTGCCAATGAGCATTTGGATGATCCAGAGGAGTCATGGGAGAAAGTCATGTGGTCAGATGAGACCAAAATAGAACTTTTTGGTCATAATTCCATTAAACGTGTTTGGAGGAGGAAGAATGATGAGTACCACCCCAAGAACACCATCCCTACTGTGAAGCATGGGGGTGGTAGCATCATGCTTTGGGGGTGTTTTTCTGCACATGGGACAGGGCGACTGCACTGTATTAAGGAGAGGATGACCGGGGCCGTGTATTGCGAGATTTTGGGGAACAACCTCCTTCCCTCAGTTAGAGCATTGAAGATGGGTCGAGGCTGGGTCTTCCAACATGACAATGACCCGAAGCACACAGGCAGGATAACCAAGGAGTGGCTCTGTAAGAAGCATATCAAGGTTCTGGCGTGGCCTAGCCAGTCTCCAAACCTAAACCCAATAGAGAATCTTTGGAGGGAGCTCAAACTCAGTGTTTCTCAGCGACAGCCCAGAAACCTGACTGATCTAGAGAAGATCTGTGTGGAGGAGTGGGCCAAAATCCCTCCTGCAGTGTGTGCAAACCTGGTGAAAAACTACAGGAAACGTTTGACCTCTGTAATTGCAAACAAAGGCTACTGTACCAAATATTAACATTGATTTTCTCAGGTGTTCAAATACTTATTTGCAGCTGTATCATACAAATAAATAGTTAAAAAATCATACATTGTGATTTCTGGATTTTTTTTTAGATTATGTCTCTCACAGTGGACATGCACCTACGATGACAATTTCAGACCCCTCCATGATTTCTAAGTGGGAGAACTTGCAAAATAGCAGGCTGTTCAAATACTTATTTTCCTCACTGTAGATGCATTACCAGCGTTTGTACATTGTTGTCCTGATATCTGAACTATGTATTTATTTTTCAGATTGAAATGTTCTGTCCGTTTTGTGCTGCAAACCACTTCGGTATCAGAGCAGAGCACATCGACAAGTCTGTCATAATAAAAGAGAAACACCAGAGAATGTCTAAGAAGGCCGTAGACGGGCTCTGGAAACACTTACCTCTTGTAACCGTTACTGATTATGGCCCCCGGGAAACATTTCCGTTGTGTCTTTGCAGTTTGCAGTTCGTTTCCCTATTTGCTCGTGCTGTGAATATTTGCAGCGTACGTGATGTGAAATCGACGAAGTTGTTTTCTGAATATGTAGTTGTTGTGGCGTTTGTATGTGTTTTCTGAATATGTAGTTGTTGTGGCGTTTGTATGTGTTTTCGCTTTCGCGTCGGGGTCCTGTTCAGCCTGTCGGGGTTGTTATTCGCTATAACGACCGCCTCTCTATACATTATCCCTTACGTATTATTCATATTATGTGAAGTATGAGAAGCATAAAATAAATGTTACCCGTGGCATGCCAACATTAAATATTTCTTTATTTAAAAGTCTTTTTTAGTCATCTATCTTTGTCAGCTAATCTGAAATGTACCTCACCCTTGAGTGCTCTCTACGGGCAGGAGGACATATGCTGGCAGTACTCCAGAAGACTGCTGCATGCTGGGAGCAGAAATCCTCTGTGTCTCTTTCCCATCTGCTATGGCACATTGTAATGTCCCCCGACTACCCTGAGCTCTATGTTTTCCAGTGTTTATTTCATAAGAACATGATTTTATTCAAGCTCTTCAATGTAATGAATGCTCTCAGGATTATTAGCAAAAACATAAAACAAGTTTGATCAGTTTCTGTATGGGACTGTCTGCTGTGTATTTGAGAATTTAGCAGGCCACCAAAAGACATTAGGACCCAAATGCACAGTATAATGCATTCAGATTTCCCTGAGATCAAGAAAGCTTGTCACTTGCAGGAACAGACTGTAGGAAACATGACACAGGCGATTCATGCACATTTACACCCATGCAGTTATGCATACATGAACGCACACACAGCACAGATGCCCTGAACAGAAGGGGCTCTGCTCTCTTCAATATTCTGCTTGGTAGGTATGTGAACAAAATAAAGGGAACGACAACAATACTGCCCACACTGCATTAGCTAGAAGCTCAAAGAAAAGTGTGTATGAAGAGAGGGAGGGTAATGCATTGTGTGGTTTAATTTTACATCATTTGTGACCTTAGTTACCTTCTGAAGCATTGTGACGACACATAACACATTTATATACCCTGGCTTTGATCATACAGAATTCACTCAGAATAATGTATAGAGATGCACAATGTATTAGTACAATATCTGTTATGATATTGAGAGAGAGAGTCATGAGAGAGTCATTTACCATTCACTTTATCTTTTATCCCAATGTATCTTTAAAATAATTTATTAACACTGTTAAATGTTATCTTTGACAGATCTCAAAATAAATTTCTATTTTTCATAATGTATAAAATAATATTGTGATGTCTAAATCGACTTGTAGAATTTAAAACAATATTGTAGGTTTAGTTTTACTTCACATATATTTAAAGACAACATAATATGGAATTTTAATATCAAGCATTTATTATTTAAATAATTATAAGCTGACCTTAATTGGTGTCAGTGTGAACACTTGTTTAATAGATAATTTAATAGTGAACTGTTCCTTTAAATGCTTTGGGGTCACTGCAGATGGCCTCAAGCTAATATTAGCATGAATTGAAAGACACAGAACCCAATTGTGATATCATGGGCTCTTTAAAATCAGTAAAATAGAATTATTCAGTTAAACCATAATGGACTAAGAGAGATAGGCCAATTGAGGACAGAACAAGTGTTCCCGACTTCAATTGATTTAATCCGAGCCGCAAGCAACTGCCTTATCACTCCATGAGAATGACTCGCTCTCTCTCCCGAGTTTGCGTGACTCACACAGATTATCAAAGTGCTGCAGGGACAGTTAAAACTCCACGTCCACGACACTGTAGTTTTTTTTAGAAACCCTTTTTCAGCATGGCTAAGAGACGAAATGGAGGAGGAATGGGGGGCAGATGTTTTGATAGCAAACAGATTGGAGTTGGAGTACAGACCAATGCATTATTATCATTCAAATGACTGGCATCAAGTCATTTTCACACCACTGCTAGTCATGTAATTCATCTGCCCTGCATTAAAACAACCATCCAGATTAAAATATGAGTCTGCCAATTAAAAGGACTTTATCAACTATTAGTACGATTATAACCATCACAGGAATGTGCTGTTAACAAGCCACATGCAGGTGTAAATGAACAGGGACTGAATGATATATATTAATGTTAAAACAATGGTTTTTTTTTTTTTTATATTTGATATTAACTTATTATATACTATAATGTATAGTTTATTAATAGTATAAATATTATTTCTTTAAAAAAAATATTATACTGACAAAATGGCCAGCTTTAACTCCCCTCTCACCAAATGCTAGCATAATGTATCCCGATCTTCAAGCAGAAGGAACTGGATAAAATCAATCCACAATCTGACTTGTGATGCAGCCGGAAATTAAACCACACCATGTTCATTCGTCTGACCAGAAGAGAACTGGCCCTGGAAGACTGGAAGGTTTTTTTTCTCAGCTTTTGTCACCGATGGAGCATGGGTTCCTTGTAACTGTCGCCTCTTGGCTTGCTTTGTTGGGGACACTTAATATTCTGTAATATTATTAATTGACTGCACTAACACTAACGGATGAGAACCGAACTGAGCTGGATGATGACATCACTGTTTTCTTCAGAGCTGCTTCCTTGATATTATTGCATAACTGATGAACTTCCACAGTTTTTGAACTGAACTGAATCAACATTGAAATAATTCAACTTAATAATGACTGTTTAATATTGTCTAGAGCTGCTTTACAGCAGAATTTAATTCTGTTTGCATCGTTGCATCGTTATTTTACTGTGAAGCTGCTTTGAAACAATCTGTTTTGTATAAAGTGCTGTATAAAGGCGATGTGACTGACAAAGTGACGGGAAACAAGTTGTGCTTCTGGCCTGTATGCATAAACAAACACACAAGCAGGCCTAGAGTAGTTGAATGATAATAACGAAATGTCCCAAATAAATCTGATTTCAAAAATTGTAATTAATCGAGAACTTGTGGGAAAATTTCTATCAATATCAAACTCTACTTACCAACTCTATTTGACTTTTTTCATTTTGGACAGTTGATTGGTCTTGCCATCAATACAAAGAATATATCTTACATTTCTAATATCACTCAGACTTTGGGCATAGTATATTAATCTCTAATTGATTCCTGTAAATTGATCTGTAAAGGGACTGTGTCCTCACATTTCATTTAATTCAATAACTTCCTTTCTTCCGCAACTTCATTTCATTTACACAAGGGGTGTCCAAACCTGCTCCTGAAGGGCCACTGTCCTGCAGAGTTTAGCTTCAACTTGCCTCAACACACCTGTCTGGAAGTGTCTATTATGCCTAGTGAGACCATTATTCGCTTGTTCAGGTGTGTTTGATTGGGGTTGGAGCTAAACTCTGCAGGACAGTGACCCTCCAGGACCAGGATTGGACACCCCTGATCTACACAATATGTCATCCACATTTTTGACAGCATTTCCTAATTTGGTGTGACTCAATGGGAATGTGTGCAATGCCCCCCCAAGAGGGTAATGTCATACTAAACATGCCTTCATTTACCAGCCCGGCAGGTCTGGCACGACATGGAGTCACATTTGCTGGCTGTCTCCATATCTGTAACCCCTCTGGCTAAGTGGCTTCCAGCTGCTCGTACAGACAGCTTTATGCTGAAATACATGATTTCACTGCCTCCCCTCTCCAGAGGTCTGACCGCATAACTGGGTGGGGTTTGGGTGGAGAGAAAGGGGCGGAGGAGAGCATGCTGTTGTGCAAACAGAATTGAGCCAATCTTAGAGCGAGAGAGTCAAAAGAGGACACGGCCGTCTGGGGCCCGACTCCGAGCAGCTGCTAGGTATCACAACGCGGGCCGGCACGCTCCACACTGGGAGTGTTGTTTAACATTCCTGTCCATTTGTGTGCAAAGCTCCATCTGGATTACAGATCTAGATGGTTGATCTAAATAATAGGACGAAGCCAACAGATCGCAAATCACTCGTCAGATTTGGAAAGTTCACTGAGTCCATGAGCAAAAATATCACCATGTTAACAGTTGCACTCGAAACGGCAATGTAATGGCTAATAAACTAATAATACGTTTAACTAAAATACACTTTAAGATATTTTGAATAAAAGTAAATATGGAATATAAATCAGAATTTAGACATTTTTTTGTGTTTTGTGTTTCTTGCCAGTGTCACTCAGGGTGACAGAAACCTAGTTGAATTGTAAAATTTGGGCATTAAATTAGGGGTGGGAATCTCTAGGCACTACACGATTAGATTCGATTACGATTCAGAGGGCTACAGCACAATGGTAAAACTATTATCGATGCATTTTTTTTCTACAATTGTATGTTAACCCTCTGGGGTCTGGGCTGTTTTTGGGGCCCTTGAGATGTTCTGACATGCCCTGACATTTGTGCTTTTTTCAGTTGCTTATAAACATATTAATGGCAAAGGTGTAAATTCACTCTATAAAGCACAAACAGGGCATGATTTAAATTGATGTAAAACAGGTTTTGCTTGGAAAGCCAATATGCGAGGGGGCGTGAACGAGGAGTGGTTTACAACTTAGAACACCCACTCTGCATAATGACTCTGCATAATTAGCCATTCATTCAGGTGTGACACTGAATGAGCCACAATGCAAGGACAAAGATATATTTAGAAGAAGACTTATATTGACCATTTAAGATTTTGCTTACATCTATCTTGTAAATATGTTTTGCCATTTTATTAAAAAGGTTACAATTACAACAATATTACAATTTCAACAATATTTCAAGTGTACTCTTTCTTTGTAAAAAAAAAATGATTATAGGCCTACATTTTATCTATGTATTCATTACTTTCATATTTCGCCTGACTGTAACGTTGTTTTCATGAAATATTAGGGCATATTGTTAATTTGCAGTTTAATATGTTGCTTATACAAATAGCCTACATTTTATTTCAGCATATTTCAGTCGATTTTTACTCATCTCAGTATAGCAATACAGTTTGCTGAAACATCATCATTCATTCACACACGCGATTTAAATTTAAACTGTCTTTGCCAGCTGTGGTAAACAGCGCGCATCTCTGCCGTTCATTCATTCATAAACAGAAACCCACGTGAAGAAATTCACGTGAGAAGGAAAAAACTTACTAGTATTCCTCAGCTCGCTCCTCGATATACCCGCACTTCTGGGGGACATTTTCCATTATTATTCCTCACAGCTGCAAGACGGTGTAAACAAGTAATGATCTGAATAAACTTGTGTTTTCTCGAGCTGATATGGGGGCGTTCACAGGATTGCGTGGATTGCCTCAGACATTTGCGTTTGAATAGCGCGCGCTCTCCGTGGGCGGAGTCACATTACATCTGAATCAGATGTAATTAGCTCGACTGGAATCGCTCTCTTTTAATACAGATTTCACAAGATGAGAATATTTGTTTTTTATATAAATTACTTCATTAAAAAGAAGAGAATTCAAGCTTCATGCCTGTGTGACTGTATGCCTGTTTGACTGAGTATTCGCTGAGTTATTGTTCATTTTCGGACGCGTTTCAGAATGGACTACACTGGCAGAGAGAAGGCAGAACTCGCCTCGTGTTTATTTTTCTTTATTTGGCAAAAAGCACAACACTTTGTTTTTATTGTGAGTATACACAAAAATAATACACATTTAACAGAATCGATTGATGTATGAAACTTGTTTTGTAAAATCAAAGTCAAAAGAGTATTTCGGGTCTCAATTCAACTCACAAGGAAAAAAGCGAGCAGATCACGCCGGCGTGATCTCCGACATCTGAGGGTTAAAGGGGTGGTATAATGCCCTTTTCACAAGATGTCAAATAAATCTCTGATGTCCTCAGAGTGTGTATGTGAAGTTTTATCTCCATATACCATACAGATATTTTTATATAGCATGTTAAAATTGTCACTTTTTGAGGGTGAGCAAAAATGCACCGTTTTTGTGTCTGTCCCTTTAAATGCAAATGAGCTGCTGCTTCCGTCACAGAGGGCGGACCTTCAACAGCTTGTGTCCTTTTACCTCACACAGAAAAAAACAAAAAACAAAAAACTTTTAGCCTTTTATGTTCGAGTCACACAATGATGGAGAGACTCAAGAGGAGGTGACAACATGTAGAAGCAACAGGACATTTCTGAATGGTTAGTTGAAGAATTTATGCAGCTGATGTGGAGTTAACTATCTTCTAGTCATTGATTAGCATATTCTGTCATGATAATCTATAAATCCCATTCCCGGGGGCGGGGTTTATGTCAATTCTAGGGTTGGTGATGTCACTAACCCGGGAGGAAAGTGGTGTAGTCCCTACCAGCCCTTTGTTGTTAAAACGCTATTTAAAAAAAAGCAAATATCTCCCTTTGCTTTGAACTTTGAGCGTTGGAACTTTGCAGATGTTGTTTATGCTCAAACAGCAACAATACACACTAACTAAAGTTAGAAAAGTGAAATCATAATCAACCACCCCTTTAAGAATTTTCAGCTAACTATATAGGCTATACTATAGCTTCAAAACATACATCTAATCGGCCGCATTCACACTAATGTACAGCTCTATTTTGACATATCAGATGTTTGTCCTGTCTGTCTAATCCCTTAAGACATAAATTACTGTGTTTACATTCATTTCGAGTCATGAAAGCAATTTGAGATGCAAGTGCATTCTGCAGTAAAAAAAAAAATAAAAAATTCATAATCGATTCAGAATTGTTGAAAAGAGAATCCTAAATGCATCTGTGAATTGATTTTTTTCTCTCACCCTTAATCTAGATAGAAGCCAGGAACCTTTTAATCTACAGTCAAATGCTTCAGATATATCCCTCATTTTTAATAAGGGATTAACATGATTTCAGAGAAGCCCATAAACACTAACTGGTCTTGCTCTAACAGTTTTGACAGGAAGTCCAGTTAATGCGCGTGCATTTCAGCATGAAATTGAATACTCGGTTTCTAAAAATAATCTGTAGGCTTCCCCCAACACAATGTAGAAAACGTTCAGTCTTCCAATAGTACAGGAAGTACTCACGCGGGATGCGGCTGGCATGCCAGGGTGCTGAGTTTGTGACAAATCCGTGCTTTGATGCTGTGACGATGACCCACGTTCCTGGCCGGTACAGGAATGTAAGTGTGACAATCCCATCTCCTCCAGCAAGACTGGATGCTAAGATGCTCTGGTTTCCACACACCTGAACTGTGGATTCCTTTAGGGGTGACAGGTCGCTGTTATCGAAAACCTGGACTTTAATCAGCACCTCTGTGAAAACAAGAATTAAAGGCTTTTTAAAAGAGGACATATTATGCTTTTTTTATATTTTCAACTTTCTTTAGTGTGTAATGTTGCTGTTTGAGCATAAAAAGGTCTTTGCTAAGTTACAAAGCAAAGTCCCTCCCAAGGGAGTTATTCTCTGTATCAGTAAGCACTGTTTTTGAACTCTATGTAACACCTTGATTGTAGTCTTGATTTCACAATATTCTTTATTTAAAATAAAAATAAAAAGGGACGAGGCCTGGTTGAGTTGTGTTGCTGAAACGCACGGTTATGATAAGGGGTGTGACAATTCCGAAACACGCTCAAAGCAGTTTACCAATCACAACACACTAGTCCAGCCAACCAATCAGAGCACATTGAGCTTTGCAGAAGGAGGGGCTTCATATATACCGTAACAAAACAGTATTACTGAGAGAATGGGAAGACAGGTGCTGCAACAATGTAAAATATGTGAAAAAAAAATAATATATATATATATATATATATATATTTTCTTAACATTCAAGCACGAAAACCTATTCTAGTAGACTACAAAAACAAAATCAAGACTTTGTTAAAGGGCATAATATGGCATCTTAAAGCAAGTATTTATTTTTATAAAATAAATCATTTTAATACAGAACTGACATGTACAAATCAGGGTTATTATAATTTACTAAAACAAACCATAAACAAATTTTCATTACTTGAAATAAAATAAGCATTAAGTGAAATAAAAAAAACTAAAAAAAAACTTGAATCTGTCACAAACTGCTCTGAGACACAAAGTTTGAGGATCCAAATGCAGTATTTATTGAAAGGGTAATCCACAATCGTAGTCGAAAACAGGCAAAGGTCATAAACACTGGGTAATCAGTCCAAACAATAACAGGGTCATGGGGCACAGGCAAAAACAGAGGAAACCAAGAAAACAGGACAGAAGATCGAAAGCCAAGATAAAGAAAACCAGGAGAATTCTTGGAATTGCAGTGTAACACTAAACAAGACTTCACAGGGAATGACAGAAAGAACAGAGGCTTATATAGGGTGAATAAACAAGAAGATGAGACACAGGTGAAAACAATGAGTGCTGATGAGTCCAGGCAGAGAATTATGGGAGATGTAGTTTGTCCGGGTCGGAGTGCCCTCTGATTCTCACTGGTGATCGTAACAGAACCAAATGAAAACAAGAAATGTTGCTTCTGCAACTAGCTGAAATTAAATGTTTAAGTTCTAAAATAAGTACTACTACCATGGTAAAAATGTAATGGTTTTTATGGTATTTTTATGAAAAACAGTAGTGGATTCATTTAGTGTAAATGCACAAATGCTATAGCTTAAATCACACAAATTACTGTAATTATATTCCATTAAAATCATGTCTTCATTAATAATATGCCACATTTCTGCCACAATAATACCATGGTGCAGTTAGTCTTACAACAGTAAATCCATGGTAAATGATTTGTAGATTGAAAAGCCTTCTGACTGTATCATTGGCAGTGTTTCTCCTGTTTGTCAGCGCCGTTTCATCAGGATTTAAATCTCTGAGATATTTGTGTTCTTCACTGAATTTAAGCGCTTCTAAGTTCTCACTGGATCTCACAGCACTGTTTAGTGGTCGTGTGACCGAGACCAACGAGTAAATGCATCAGCTATAGTATAGTAAGCTTCGCTGCCATTTGAACTTTGCGGATAAATGGTCCGTGTGGAGTAGTTGAAATGAGCAGCACTGTTTCGTTCCACTTTTGGCGCATAAACATTAAATCGGAAATTTATCGTACTCCTGTTATCGATTAATCGAGGAAAAATATATTAGAATAATTGTCTTTATCGTTTTATCACCAAATCGAGCAATCTATTCCAAATCTACCTGTCCCTCAACAGCAACTACGAATGCAAGTTTTACATGTTAGTCAGACCATCTTTCCTTTCTAATTGATTGATAAGTGGTAAACTGGACCACAAACAAAAGCTACACAATACTACATCCGTGTATGGTACTAAAATTTAGTCAAGTCTTACTGACTTATTGACCTACACATTCACTAAGAGTTTATCTTAGAACTTCTAGACCCAGTGACCTACACTGAACAAATGACATGACTATGTTTAGAAGTGTCTGTCCTGATCCGGCACGTGACGCACTCTGGCTTGTTTACATTGAAGACCATAAAGCATGGAGTGCAGTTGAGTCTCTACTCAGTGAGCCAGATTGTCTGCCACCATGTTCGATTGACACTGGGCAAATGCAGAAATGCTGTCTGGTTTAGTTGCTGGACATGTGCTTACTGTTCGAAACGGATGACCTGGTTCATTCCACCCAGCATTTTTACAAGCCATTTAAAGACATGTAAACAGGCCAGGGAGATAGCAAGTCTTTGCCCTGTTTTTTGGTGATCTGGGTACACATGGTTACATCTGGATTCATGAAGTTTAAATGTAGTTTTTAAGTTTCCATTTTTTTGGGCAAATATATTTTTATTGAAAAAAACTTTTACTTTAAAAGTCATATTTTCCAACCTGAACTGCGTACCAATGTTTGTTTTGCTTTCTGTTCACACTTGCATGCTGCAGTGTCCTTCAGAACCTCTCATTCTTTTGATTCTAAATGGGTCAATTGATGCATGTTACCATGGATACTAGGAGATGTCAGCAGGCTAACTGTGGGAAAAAATGGGTCCCTGCATTTCCTGGTGAGGGGATACAAGTTCGGTTCAAAAAATAAGATCCTTTGAGTAAGTGATGGGCTGTAGATCTAATTGCACACCACAGATTAGGGGTGGGAGATATGACCAAAATCTTATATCACGATACAAATCATTTTATTTTACGATAACAATGTATATCACAAAATAGTTTGCTTTAAATAAGGCTGATATAAAATAAATAAGACAATTGAAATTTTTTAATTCTCATCACCAATTTCAATATTACAAAAATAGGCTAATACAAGCCTAACTAAATAAAAAAACAAGCTTACTGAAGAAAAGTAAACAGTCAATTATAAAATAAGATCAAAGAAACAAAGTACAAGCAATAGAACAAAAACTACAGAACGAAAACAAAAATGAAAAAGACCTACCTGATAAACTTCAAGCACTAGAAATCAGAAATACTGCATAAATTGTATAAAGTACTCAAAAATGCAAATGAGTACTTGTGTAGTATGTAAATGAGTAAATGCACTGTGTAAATTAAATCTACATTTATTAATATATTCAGTCAAGAGCAGTGAGAGATTTTCTCTTTGTCTTTTGTTCTTTGATTAACATTAATGACAGACAGCAGCAGGTTTATTAGGCTGCTGTCCTTTTAAGATTCACGAGTTCACACTTACATATAATTTTGAAGGGGTAAAGTTTAATGCGTGTTTGGCGTGCTGTCCGGAGGGAGGGCTCCGAGCTCGGAGTTCGGCCCGAACCCAGAGTACTCCCCCCGTATGTAAGTGTTTTAGGACTAGAAGCGTGGAGAAGGGGTGGTGGAGGGATGCTGCAAAAACTGTCAATGAAATGAGGTGAGACTGCTGAGTATATATACCTCTTACCATTGATTGCTGAGTGCTCTCCACTTGTGTTAATTATCTGAACGTGCTCCTCCCGAACCTTGTTAATAAAACGTCATGTAAAAGCACGGATCTAATATACTGTTACACATGCGTTTGTTTCTTAACGGTTTACCTTCATTTAAGACACAAACGACTGTGTTTAGAAGGATACTTGCAAAGACAGGCATTTTGACACATAAGTGTGTGTTTTTGACCATTCAAGCCCACTAAGGCACCAAAAATAACTCACATGCTCTATGAGCAGCGGCTTCATATGCTTCTCTCAGATAATAATAATGACTGTTTAGTGCGAGTTAAATCAGTTTTTTGGCCTATTTTCCCTGTAAAAGAAAACCTGCTTAATAAATTATGCACATCTGAATATACGTTTTTCACTTCCAGCCCGCGTTAACAATTATATAGCCCTATCACTTATAAAATTAATAATAGTTGGTTTGAGATTGGTGTGGTTTGGAATTGGTAAAATGAGCATGGATTTTTATTTATTTATCAGAATATCGACTGACATATCGACCCTTTAACTGAAAGAGGAATCAGAGACAGCGACATGCTTAATATATTATTACATTAATATATATATTTTATTAATATTACACATTCATGATTCCTCAGAAGGACATTAAAAGAGCTGAAAAGGCTTTTAAAAACAAAAGAATCTTCACTTCCACTCAGCCACAAGGATTTCCTGCACACAATTCCATTTCCTGTCTATTGTTTGAGTCGAAGTGCAAGGCGCAAATAATCCAAGAAACATTTCTGCGACATAAAAGTTCTCAGCCTCAGCGGAAAACTGAACTCACAGAAAAACGTATTTTACTACAACTAAATGTTTATTGAAAACTAAAGCAAAATTTGTCAAATATAAATATTTGTCTGCCTTTGAGTGGAAGGTGAAAACGAAGCCTACATTTTTCTACTCTTTCCATGTTTAGTCCTGTCCACTGTGATAGTCTCTTTAAAACAAACAGCACTTCATTATTTGCTTGTATTAGGGAGCGAAATCTCTTCCACTCACTCACACAGTGGTCAGCGTTTCCCTGCAGGCTGCGTTTTTTTGTTATAGGCAGCTGATGAGACTGCATGGAGACCACAGCACTCGGAGTGAAGCACTAATGGACATTTGCCAGCAGTTTGCAAAGTCTCACTTTTGGATAATAAACATTTTCAAGATTTCTGCCCCGTTGAAATGTCTTCTAGTACCACTCAACAGACCATAAACATCTCAAATGGCAAAATTATCAATATAAACCATTACGTTATGCTTTTTAAACTTTTTCATGCAAATTTCTCTATATCTTTATCTCTGGTTTTGTTTTGTAAAGCCTTATTGTTTGGGCAAGTGTTACGGCAGAATTGAAAATGGGAAAAGATGGTCAAGTTAGGAAGTCCTACAAGACAAATTTCTGCTCTATATCTAAAACCCATGGGGGAAAAGGTGGTATTAACTGGTTGAGAGGTGGTCCTGGTGTTACCAATGGCTCCAGACCACCCTGTTGTTTTTTCAGGCAGGCAGATGATGTGTTAATAGCCAAGCAGGAATGTCTGCCTGTCAGGAGCCCTGTTTGCCAAAACCACTGGGTTTCACTGGGATGCTCAGACATAAAGGCAGCGTAGCCGTATCCTTACTGTGAGGGCTGAATAAACAGCACATTTCAGTGCTAAAACCTATTTTTTACAGTCTATGGCTAAAACACACACAGTGATGTATTTGTGGTAGCAGGGTCCAAAATGAACATTCACTCAGCACCAAAAGCAAGTAAAGATTTGGCCAGAACATAACACATACTTAAAACATAATACATCATTTAAGTTGATTTGTAAACGAAAATTTTACTGTTGCTGGAGTGATGTGCACAAGTATCCACATAATAAGCCACCAAAACAAAAATATAAGAAACGTCTTATGATCATGTGAATGACGACCTGGTCAGTGACACAATGTTCTGTGGTATAAGAGAAGGAAACCGCAAAATAGTTACATTTACACAATAATACAAATATATAAAGTAATAGAAAAAAATATGTATGTAATTAATTATAAATTAACTCATAAATTTCTTTTTCTAAAATTAATTGTATTTTAATCTTCAGTCACACTTTAGATTAGGGTCCGATTCTCAGTATTAACTATTAAGTACAACTTATGCCTCTATAAACTTCTAAGTACTGCTTATTAATAGTTAGAAAGGTAGGTATTGGGTAGGAATAGGATTGTAGAATATGGTCATGTAGAATAAGGCAGTATTATGTGCTTTATAAGTACTAATAAAAATCCTAGTAATATTCATGTTAATAAGCAGCTATAGTTAATAGTGAGAATTGGACCCTAAACTAAAGTGTTACCTTATTTTCAAAATAAATTAAGATATAAAAATAATAAAATAATTTTACAATGACAAGATAGATAGATAGATAGATAGATAGATAGACAGACAGATAGATAGACAGACCAACAGACAGACAGACAGACAGATAGATAGACAGATAGATAGACAGACCAACAGACAGACAGACAGACATACAGACAGATAGATAGATAGACAGATAGATAGATAGATAGATAGATAGATAGATAGATAGATAGATAGATAGATAGATAGATAGATAGATAGATAGATAGATAGATAGATAGATAGATAGATAGATAGATAGAGTCTCTAAACCTGCTTTGTAGAGTCCTGAGTACAGAACATCTCATAAATCATTCCCAAAAGCCTCACCCTTTCTCTAAGCACCAGCTGGATGATGTCCTTTGTCCAGGAAAACAGTAACTCAGGTCCGACAGCAGGACAAAACGTTATGCAATAGTTAGACAAAAAAAAAAAAAACATACTTCTATTTGTTCTATGCCAATATTAGGGCACACCCACTCTTCATGTGATGATAACACTTTGAGATGCACGTGGTCTCTGTCTCCTCATGAGATGCTTATAAACAAGGAGCTTTTGCAGATATTTTCATGTTGGTTGTTATGCGAGGAAAAAAACACTGCTAGGATCCAAAAAAAAAAAAAAAAAAAACTAAGATCAAATAGCTCAAGGTCTGACTTGTGATTTAGTACACATTTAGCTTGTACGCTCTGGCATCTTTACAGATTTAAAAGGCTGCAAAAATAAACCAGTCATCCAGAGTGCCAGATTTTGCTGGAAGTGAAAAAATATCTTCTAAGGCCTCTAAAGGTTTTGATACAACCCCGGGGAGGAAAAGCACAGCAGAAATGTGTTGACTCAGCTCTAATGAACCCATTGTTGCTCAGGGAATTTATATAGACTTCTGCACGAGGAAATGTTTGTCGAGCCTGAAATTCACAAGACTGCTTGCTTCCTCTGTCAATGGTAGGCACTTAAAAATGAAAAAAGATTTAGACAATTTATCAAGAATAAAAAAGCTTCAGCAGAAACATATCATTTTTATCAATAAAAACAAAAACAGGCTTAACATTTAGAAAGCCAAGTACGAGATTTAAAATTACTTTTAACAGATAATTAACTACAACATGAATGTTGTGCATCAACAATAACATGATTGAATCGTTCCGCTTTTCATTACTACGTTTTATTTATTTCCACTGAATGAGTTGCCCAACAGTAACTGTAACAGTCTGCTAAGAATACTGCATGACGAAAAAGGATTACAAGCAAAATTAGAAACCCTTTTTAAAGCCTAATCCAGATTACTGTTTCAAAACATCACTAAACTCATATTAGACAATAATACTGAGCAAAACACAGATTTAACATAATAAACAAGCTGCTGTGCTAGAATATGTCTGGCTGTAGTGTGTTTTATGGGCAAAAGGCCATCTTGGGTTTAATGTAGATGATGTAATCTCCAAATTTTTCATGCATTTTTCCCAAAGCTTTTCACGCCCACCAATCAAAACATCTAGACACATTGTGATGATGTGAAGCAGTATCTCCTCAGAGGTCAGGTTTACAGGGGCTCTGCTGCTGATAAATCTGCCATTTCCTCTAAGCGCGAGGGTGTCTGGTGTCAACAAAGAAATTCCTACCTTTGAACAGCTGCCTGGGGAGTTCACGGTGGGCTGATGGCCAGACGCACACTCCTTAAAGATGTGACGGCCCGTGTAACCAGAAAATCCTGCCAAGCTATTCTGTACCCTTCCACCCACAAACAGTCCCAGCTATAAAGAGCCTTAAATAAAAGATCTGCTGTCACCTCAGAAAGACCTTTCTATGACCTGCCAATGCAGGTGCTTTAAATGTGCAAAATCACAAAACAGAACTCAATTCACTTCATATCACTCTCTAATAGTGGTTAATGGAACCATTTAATACAAGTTAAACTCTAACGACAGCACTGCATATGGGCATGTAAAATATTGCGATCATCAAACAGCATATAAATCAAAACTGTCTAACGTTACCGAATGAAACGTCGACCTAGGAAGTGGTTAAGACGGTGCAGCTTTAGGGGTGTTGATGGACTCGATCTACCCCATTTGTTTTGATTGTCATTCTTAATCACGTAGTCTTTGACAAAAGAAAAGTGATTTTCTCAACTTTTTGTTCAAACTAGCCTTTTTTAAGAAGATTACCCACATTCAAGTTTTGATTAAAACAAAGAATGCATGAAGCTAGAATGAAATGTTTTTGTTTGTTTGTTTAAAAGAAGAGGCTCTGTTCTTTCTTTTGATATATTGCATGGTCAAATATTCATACAACAAAATATTCTGGGGGCCAAGACATTTTTGTGAAAATGATTAAAAATGCTGCCGCTGGCTGGCAGGGAAAGAGTTAAACTCCTCCTCAGATAACTCTTTCCCCACCACTGATGGAATTTTCCGTCATTTATGAGACAATGCTTCCCTGCCATTGATGGATTTTTCGCTGTTCTGTGGTAGAGGGCGCTATTACACATCTTCTGAAATAGTACAGAATCTCCTGATCAAAAGACATGCGAAGAAGAAGCAGAAACAAGCGAAACATATGCATATATACGTAAAATAACACCATCATCAACACTAAACAGCATATAAATCAAAACTGCCCAATGTTACTGAATGAAATGTCGACCCAGGACGAGCTATAGGACTGTGCAAGCATTAGTGGTGTTGATGGGCTCGATCTACTCCATCTATGTTTTTTTGATTATCGGTCTGAATCCGATCTGGATGTAGTCTGACAAAAACACAATTTTCTCAGCTTTTTGCTCAAAATGTAGCTTTTTTTAATGAAACTTACCTACATTCAAGTGAATGATTAACCTATAGCCTAATACAACTTTTTTGTTTAAAAGCAGATGCTGTTCTTTCTTTTGAAATATTGCATGTTCAGATATTCACACTACAAAATATTCATGGGGCCTTTGCAAAAATTATCACGAAATCAAGCGTAGCGTCAGTTCTGGCAGGTCACGTTAGTCAAGCTCGCATCAGCTGACTCTCAGATGATCCACGTCTACCTATAGGAATACGACGCCTATCACTGTATACATATACTGTATAAGCTCCTTCAGTATTATCAGCTGCTATCGCGTTTCTCAGGAGCTAATTACCCTCCTCCATCCCAAGCTCCTCCTCTTGCCCAGTCAGGATTTGGCATTATGATTCCCTTGAATAAGAAAAAATTCTCGAATTATGTTGTACTTTAAAATCTTGAATTAATGATCTGCATACATTCATGTTGGTTCTGTTCTGTTTACCCTAAGGTGAGTTATTGCTGCTCTCCCTGCTCTTATCCATGCTAGGCTGCATGGATGCGCAGGTAGTTCTTGCCCAGAACGGAACCATACCGCCAATCCAAACTGTATGCTAATTGTCAATCGTATTCAACGATAGTGGTCCTGACAGAACTGCTGGCGCTGGCTGGCAGCTTTTTTCAAAAAATGCTCGCAGGGAAAAAGTTAATGAAAACACCTTTAATCATCAACAATTTTTGGCTTGTTGCAATTCTCTGATCATGGCGATTTCTTTGAAAAATTATGGGGAATGTAATTTTTCACTAGGAATTTCGATGATAAAAATGCGTTGAAATAATGTGGGCTGATATACCATCGTTTAACATCCTCGTTGCTCACAGTAGGTCTGTCTTTATAAGTTATCATTAAAAAACAATTCCCCTGTAGAGAACATTTATGGGATATATACTTCCAGAATCTGACTGTAGTAGTCAATTATACAATTATCTGTATGGCTGATTTGATTTCAATGGAGCTGCATAAAGTCATACAAGTTTCGATGACATCTAATAAAAGCTTCATGCAGAACAATGCAGGGATTGTGTCCCAAATAAAAGCATAGAGTGGCAAGCCGGGGCAGCACTCAAGCAAGTGCTGTCATGGTAACACTCGACTTTGCATGAGAGGAGGATGTAAAACCCCCTTAAGGGGAATCTCATGAAATCTACTGGAAGTTGACAATGCAATGACTTACTATGTGGCGACTGGACGGTATCCTACACAATCATGAACACAAGAAAAAAGGGAAGAGCAAAACAACTTTTTTCAAACGTTTCAATGAAACCACCCCAAAAATGATTTAAATATAAACCAAAAACTATTATAAGAGGAACAATACAGCTGTTTTTAAAACTGCAAAATGGGCAGGGTCAACACCTGCCTAAAGGCAAAGACCAATGCACTAAAATCTCCAGCAATCAGTTTGCATTAGTGTCTAGGCTGGCCTTCCCTCGCCAGGCCTTTGTCCCGAATCAGAGGTGGCGGCTCTAGGTGTCAACTTGATTAGGACAGGGATGTGCGTGCCTTGCCACTGCAAAAACCCATCAGGATAACAATATTTCACGCTCTGGTAGATGCTTCACAGCGTGTCAGTAATAAACATCTGATCCCTCGATGCGATTCACACAACCAAAACTCAACCCTTTACCTCACAATTGTAAAGCTACGCTGTTTAAACTGATGCAAGATCTTGAAAAAATCTATGATCACAAAAAAAAATCCTACATGTACACAAGGACGTAAGTGAAAATCAGTGTCAAATTTCCTGAGTGTCATGATGAAACTAGAGAAGTGACAGGAAGCTGCCCTGCCATCCTGCTATTGTGTTTAAAGGGTGACTTGACAACTTATTTTATGCAGTGCTGAGAAGAAACATAATCAGATTTAATTTGAAACTTCACAATATTGCACTTTAAAAAAGTACAGACTTTAGAGGAATTAAGGATGTAGAATGTTGATAATTATGTGAGAAAATGAGTCATGCTGCGGTAATTACTTGCTGTTTCCCAATCTAACAGTAATAAATGATAATAATTATTCTAAAAATAAAATAAAAATCAGTCTTTGAATCCTAGGCCAAGTTAATGTAAGACAAACTTTAATGCTGCATGACAAAGCCTGAAAAATCTGAAAGTCAGACAAATAGACAAACAGATGGATGACAGACAGATAGATAGACGGGCGGGCGGACAGATGACAGATAGATAGATGGACAGACAGATAGATAGATAGATGGACGGATAATGGACAGATAGATAGATAGATAGATAGATAGATAGATAGATAGATAGATAGATAGATAGATAGATAGATAGATGAACAGACAGACAGATAGATAGATGGACGGATAATGGATAGATAGATAGATAGATAGATAGATAGATAGATAGATAGATAGATAGATAGATAGATAGATAGATAGATAGATAGATAGATAGATAGATAGATAGATGAACATACAGATGGATAGATAGATGAGGAATAACATTATCTCTCACTGGGTTTTCAGAACAAATTAATTTTCAAAAACAACTCATTAATATGTATGACGTGCTTAATATGTGCATAAAAAGATACTGCACATAGAACAAAAAAATCTCCATGGAAGGATATGATAATGCACTCTTGTGCTTGTGCCTTGATCCATTTTTTAAATCTAATTTTACTTTTTCATATGTCACAAGAAATTCAGAAAACATGACGTTTTTGACTGACTCTGATTTAAATGTTTCCCATCAGCACAACAAGGAGAGCTTAGTCAGCGGAGCCCTTTCCAGCAGACTGCTTTGCAATAAAACATGGATAAAAAGGATCCCAGGCTTTTTAAAATGTCATCCCAGGTTTCTCTCAGCTCCAGAACAGGGAACTCACACATGGTTTTATTATGTGGCTTCACCTTTAGGTCTTTCTTCAAAGGGTCCCAGTAAAGGTGGAGTCCACAGGCTAGCGGTAAATTAACTTTTGATGTCAGCTTAAAAACCTCTGATGACTTTTCAGAATTCAGATTACAAACCACAAAAAGTATGCTGACAGTCAAAGTTTCAAGTATTTAGGCTTTTTTTACATTTCTGTATTTAAATGACTCAGAGATAGGCCGAAATATCTGTGCCTGAGTTTGTGAGCTGCTCAGTGCACATGAGAGAAAAGACGCTTCAAGCCCACATTAATATTCATTGGAAGTCGCTGAGGAAAAAAGGGGGTTCACAAAAGAGTTTGCACAAACAGCTCTTAAAGATCCGCTTGGTGCTATGTTGACAAACTGGCAAGCAAATATAAGTAGAACAATTATTATTATAGGGGTAAAATACATTTATTTAAACTAACATTAATGACAAACAAATTTGATTCAAATATGAGTGCATGTATTGTACATAGGCATATATTTGCAGAATATAAGTGTTTTTTCTCTCTCCTATATTTCAATATTTGTTGGCCAAAGCAATGGTTTGGTATTTCTATTTCTATGTGTTACATTTTTATTCTTGGATTTTCATAATAGTAATACTCTTTAAATTATGTTGACAAGTCCACAATATGCAGTGACAGGTTTTCACTGGGGCAAGTTGTCACAAAGACCAACATGTGTTCAATGAACTTTTTTCCTCTGGTGGAGCTGGGGAAACAGAGATTTAGATGCAAAACAGAGATTTTTATAAAAAGGATTTGTAGCCTACCTCAACAAACTCTGACTTTCAAAAACAGAAATATTTTCTGGAATAAAAAGTGTGACAACTAGTCCAGGTCTCCTCTATGTCTACTTTTAACGTAGGCCTAAATACATAGATTAATTCAAATTATTAAGAACTACCGAAGTTAGAGAGGCCGATAGGGAACAATGTTGCCGCTCAGTTAACTTTCTTTTTCATGGAATTTTGGGTGGGCTTGAAAATACGAAACGATGCTAGCTTTAGTATAGTTAGTTACTAAAAACTGTGTACTTTTTTTTTACATTAAGATAAGAATGCCACACACAACTTTGTTTCTGAAGCTTAGGGCCTGTTGAACAAACTTCTTCCATTTACATATACACGGAGGGGTCATTTGAGGGGCCGAACAGTTTGAAATCCTTTGTTTCCAAACTGTAACTCCCATAAGGCTCTAAAGTAAATGTGCGCAAAAACAACGGCGCGTGATAAACTGCTGTGAGCCCAAATGCGGCAGTTACATAATAAAGTCCCACACGCTCTCTACACAAACATATCCCGCTCAAAGACGGATGCTACAATCTCAAATCAAACTCACCAACTGGTCCTGGGGTCGGCAGTGATTTCGCCAGCGTCCTCCAAGAACTACAGAGGAAAAGAAAAAGAAAAAAGGAACGGGAGGTGTGCGGTGGACGCATTCTTACAGCGGCATCGTCAGATCCTCCTTAAGTAACAGTTCATCCATGTTTGTTTGCGGGATGGCAGAAGACTGACTGCTCTAAAGTGCGGTTGCCACTGATGCCCACTCCCTTCCCGAATACGGCTGCTCCGCTTCTTTCAGTCCTGTTGTCCCAGATGGAGGGAGGGCGAGATCCTGGAGTGCAGGGCTCCCGTGCGCCCTCTGTCGACCGAGGCTCATGCAACTTTTGAAATTTGAATCATTTGAAGGCCGTTTCCAGTCCTTCGTTGGCTGAGCCTGCTTTCTCCCAAGGTTTTCTTTTCCTTCTCCATTCTGTCACTTGATGGAGTTTGGGTTCCTTGCCACTGTCACTGGCTTGCTTAGTTGGGGACTCCCCAACTGAATGGGGGCACTTAATATTCAACAATATTATTGATCTGAATGGACTGACGCTGCTGTGAACTGAACTGGACGATGAAATCATTTTTGCAGAGCTGCTTTATGTATTAAACGAACTAATTTAATAATTGATGATCTTTACAATGCAACTGAATCAACACTGAACTGACTTCAGATGAACAACAGTCAGCCGAGATTTTTCCTAAAACTGCTCTGAAACAATCTTTATTTTAGGCTATAAAGCACTGTATAAATAAACGTGACTTGACTTTTTCTTTGATAAGTTATAAAGTTTTACACATACATAAATTAACAGAGCATTTGATGAATGTGATTAAAATCACTCACAGGTAAAGATGGCAGACAAGTATTGGCTTTAGTGCAACTAAACTACTTAGTGCACTTTTAAGAGGTGGTTTTTATTCATATTACTTCTACATGGTCACTATATTTCACCTCACTGGTCGTGTAAATGTAGGCTACTCACACCCTGAAACTTTGCACGCAAAAAAAAAAAAAAAAAAAAAACAAGTTTAATTTGTTACTCAAACCCAAAGCATTGTAGTTACATGCACGTCCTGAGTTAGACGCGTTCCTGGGTCGACTTATTTTGTTGATCCTGGAACAACATTCCTGTCCGAAAATGTTATAACCATATCCCTACCCCTAAACCTGACATAAACTGTAAACATGTCCCTTAAATCTGATTTGTTGATTGGAACGTTGATCCATGTTGTATTTAGTGAAATCACATTCTGCATAGTTGCACAGACATTTTAATGACTGAAAATGAAAAAACAACAACAAAAAAACACCAGAAATTACATGACTTACAATGATTGATGAAAGTCAACAACCATCATTTATGAAGTATATGCATAATGAATTTCTGTGCAAATAGTTCATGAATGAGATGAAATGAATGTGACTATTTACATTGGTTTCATTAAAAAGGCTCAGTGTTCATACAGCTCAGTGATCTCTACTGATAATCATCACCTGCTTGAAATACTAGGAATGTTAACAAGGGCATTGTCAAATATTATTATTTTTTTATTCTGCCTATTTCTCCTATTTCTGCCTAAAGCTATATGATATCTACTACATGCTGGGCTGGTCACCAAATGCCTGCAACTCCATACAAACCACTATCATACATGTTTAATAAAACTGCAGAAAGAATAGAAATATAACAGAGCAAACAAACTTTAAAAGCTATAAAGCATTATAACTCAAGATTTGCAGTCTGACATCTCGTTCTGTTCACCACTCAGTTGCTGCCTGTCATCATCATCATCATCATCGTCACATGGAGGGCGGTTACGCTTGAAAAATCCCACCTTAAAACAACGCTGCATGTTAACATGGACGGAGATTTATGTGGTATCACATTTGCGTTTGTTTTACAGTTATAAGCTTTGTTTGTTGTTGGCCCAGAGGTCTAAATGAGACAAAGCACCCTCTGCTGTTCAACATATAGAAGTACCTTCCAGAAGATTGTGCTCAGGGCAGCCAGTAGCAGGAGTCCAGCGATGACTGACACTACTATCCACCACACAGGAACCTCCTCTTGTCCATCTGGCCGTCTCCATACTATATTTGTATGTGTCTAGATAGAGTTTATGAGGGGGTTTAAGAGGAGTTGCATATATAACGTGATACAACCCAAAGAACTGACGTCTCACCTGTGCTTTTCCTCTGGGCAGGACAACTGGCTGGATTTTTGAGGGCACATCTGTCACCTCATAGTGAGCCGTGGAGTGAAGAACGTAATTTACATATGGTCTCTGAGCAGAGAACAAATACAAACAGTGAGAGAAAGGGGTGTGATTATTAGACAACTTCTTTAAATGTTTAGAGTTTGATCTTTAAAGTTTGGCCCACCTTTAAGAAGGTTTGTACCCATAGCCTGCTCATCACTCTTACAATGGCTCGCTCATCTCTCTGCAGTCCCGCAGCCTCACACTCAAACAGAAGACATTGGTCACCACTAGAGCAGTTCTGCACAGTGAGAGATTTAGCAATATTTAACAATAAATTCATTACAGTTTTAAAATATAATTGTATGAGTCCTGAAAGATGGAGGCGTTTGCACATGCTAAGTGCCTAAAATTAGAAATGTCAAAATCTAAATGAATAAGCAGCTTCTGTTTACAAGAACGATCTGTGAAATCACCCTCTACTGGTAAAGAAGAATCACAACATTACTGTAAAATAAAATAAAATATCTTTTTCTAAGTTGGGTTTGTTTTTTAACTAATACTTCATTCAGTAAGGATGCATTCAATTAATCAATAGTGTAACTCTTTTTTGTTACATTGTTACAAAAATCAATTTCAATTGAATTAAATGCTGTTCTTTCTATTTGCCAAAAAATCCTGAAAAAAGTACCATAGGTTCTACAAAAATATAAAGCAGCACAACGGTTTTTTCAACATTGTTTACAATAATAAATGTTTCTTGAGCACCAAATTAGCAAATTAGAATAATTTCCGAAGGATCACGTGACACTGAAGGATGGAAAATTCTTGGAAAATATATTACAATAGAAAACTGTTATTTTAAAATTGTTATACTATATCACAATTTAATGTTTTTACTGTATATTTGATCATATAAATGCAGGCTTGGAGAGCATAAAAGACCCCTTTCAAATTTAAAAATAAAATAAAATCTACAACCCCAAACTTTTGAACTGTGTATACACTATACACACACACACACACACACACACACACACACACACACACACACACGTCTGGTTTACTATCTTTGTGGGGACTCTCCATAGACGTAATGGTTTTTATACTGTACACACTGTATATTCTGTCCCCTTACACTAACCCTACCCCTAACCCTACCCATCACAGAAAACTTTCTGCATTTTTGCATTTCCAAAAAAACTAATTCTGTATGATTTATAAGCTTGTTTACCCATGGGGACCTCAATTTAGGTCCCCACTGTAACACGAGTCCCCATGAGTCTGTGTGCATTCAGGTTGAAGTCCCCACCGGGATAGAAAAACAGGTACACACATACACACACACACACACACACACACACACACACACACACACACACACACACACACACACACACACACACACACACACACACACACACACACACACACACACACACACACACACACACACACACACACACACACACACACACACACACACACACACACACACACACACACACACACACACACACACACATATATGATGTATATGACAAATGATGTGATAGAAGGTTCTGTACCACATGGACTGCATGTTGCCACTGCTGCTCATATTCAGTTTTTTGCGACAGGTCACGTTTGTTGAAATGATGAACCTGGCCTACGGTGACGTTGGAGGACTCCAGCTTCACTAACTGTGATAAATAGGTAGTTTAATGTTTATTGCCATTGAATACATAAATGGCATCACAAAAATATGTCATGATAATTTGTGCAATGTATGGTACCATGGTTATGCCACAGTACCTTGGGGTCACTGTGATTTTGCCAAGTAAGACATGTTCCTGGGTCAAAATATTTTGTTAATCCTGGAACAACATTTCATGTCTGAAAATTTAGTCCTAACCCCATCCCTACCTCTAAACATAACCCTACCCATAAGTTATCCCTAAAATCAGAGGGAAATGACAGGTGAATAACACTGATGTAGAAGCACCAAAGCCTGTTTGTAAGCCTAAACTTGACATAAACTGAAAAACTTGTACCTCAAATCTGATTGGTTGATTGGAATGTTGTTCCAGGATCAACAAAAATGTTGATCCAGGAACATATTGTACTTGGTGGAATCACATTAACCAGTACCTTGGAGTGACAAGTAGATACCAGTGTATGATTGGTAATCATTCAGTATCAGTTATGCATGTTAACACTGTGCCATAGTACCACCACTGCACATCACTGTTTACAGATATTTTTTCAATAGTGTAATAAAGTATACTAGTATAATATAATAACAAATGACTTATTCAGAGGGTTTAGTTTCAAAATCATAGTCAGTAGGGGGCACTCTCACCCCACGTGGGTCGATGTTGGAGTAGTCTGTTTGACAGGAGATGAGCTCTTGGGAAGCATTAGCAAATACATATAGCAGATAGGACTCGTTTTGTGAAACAGGAAACTCCAGTGTAAGCTTTGCATTCACCGGACTGGGGCCCATGTTCCTTAGCTGAGACAGGAAATTATAAACTTGTGCATAAGTATGGTAAAACCGTTTAAGTGAAGGTGTTAACAATAATCCTAGACCTAGACTGAGAATATTACCTCATATACATGCTCTACGAGTGGGCCTACTTCATTCAAGTCTTCTGGATAATCCTTTGGCTCCCATTTAGCAATAGGCAGGACACAGTCAGCAGGAGAAGAGATTCTGTAATGAAGAAATGAAATGGTCATTCAAACATGAACCAAACCAGTTTTACTTTCAGAAGAGTGAGAAATAATATTCAAAAAGAAAATTTAGCAACTGTAGTGAAGCATGTTAATACATTTGATTTTATATATACGCTAGCGTTAACATTTTTGGGGTCAGTCATTTTTTTAAAAATAAGTCTCTTATGCTAACCCAGTCTGCATTTATTGGATTAGAAATACAGTAAACAGCAATATTGTGAAATAATATTACAATTTAAAATAACGGTTTTCTATTTTAAAATATTTTAAAATGCATTTCTTCCTGTGATGGCAAAGCGGATTTTTCAGCAGACATTACTCCAGTCTTCAGTGTCACATGATCCTTCAGAAATCAACATAATATTTTGTGGAAACTAATACATTTTTATTTGACAACATTCTTTAATTAATAGAAAGTTCAAAAGAACAGCATTTATTTGAAATACATTTTTTTTAGAACATTATACATTTCATTACTGTCACTTTTGATCAATTAAATGCTTCATTGATAAACAAGTATTTAATTATTTCCATAATAACAGTCTTGTGAATGGTTTACTATGCTAAAATATTCTATCAAAGCCTTCTATCAAGTCATTATCTCACTTCTGTTTCGTGCTTTTTTGAAATGGGTGGGGGAAATAAAATGACACAGTATGAGAAAATGACAGTAGAACTAACCCACGCATTTCCAGGGAAGCTGCAGCAGTAACATTAACCTGCAATTGGACCAGGTTACTGTCTGGTTTCTGGCTGTTCTTACTGAAAACAATAAGAGAGACCAAGAAGAAGAAACAGAAGATAATAATCACTGTCATCATGGGCAACACATACCAGAAAGCGTTTGTTGGAGCAGACAAGCTAGCAAAAAAAGCTTTTTTCCCCCTGTTTTGTTTTGCTTTGTTGTGTGTGTGTGTGTGTGTGTGTGTGTGTGTGTGTGTGTGTGTGTGTGTGTGTGTGTGTGTGTGTGTGTGTGTGTGTGTGTGTGTGTGTGTGTGTGTGTGTGTGTGTGTGTGTGTGTGTGTGTGTGTGTGGATGTTCAGACCTTCGTATTTGCATTTGGAATGTGATGTGGTTCTCCACTTGTTCCAGACCACCCATGCTGAAGTAAAGACCTGCTTTCAGCTAAATGAGAGAAAACAACCGAGAGCAAAATGTTTTACAACAGGCTTATCATGAATGGTCAAATGATTTGAGGTGGGTTATTATGTTGATTATGTCACCCTGACCTGATGTCCACCCTCCATGGGGTTTCCCAGATCACAAACCACAATGACTGAACCATTATCCTTCTTCTGACCACACACCAAGTGACTGAAGTCCTGCAAAACACATTTTACACCTTATGTGACACAACTCGGCAACAATGCTACTATTCACAAGAACATAAAATAAGTGTGCTGACAGAAAGGGGACAGTCAGATATAATTTGTTAGGCTTGATCTAGTTGTCAGGCCAGTGGAAGACAGTTTCTTAAAGGAGAACTCCGTTCAATTTTAACATTGAGCTCATTTTTTTGTAAATTTGGAGTGCTGTCAGTACAGAGAACAATGACAAAAATCGGTGTTGCCTACACCGTGTTATCCTCTTTTTAAAATTTGCACCCTGTTGACTTCAATGGGGCAAGTTTTAAACCTGCTTTTAGCCTCTTAACATCCTTGATGTGTCATTACAAGTGCCCAGCCATGTGAGTGATTCCTTTATTATAGATTATCACGCGCATGAACTCGACAATCGACTACTGTGGACTTCGACCGAAAACAGGAAGAAAATACAGGTATGAGCGCTGGCCGAATTAACATCATTTTTATTCATATCTTTCACATCTACTGCAGTCAGATTCACCGTGTTCACTCTGAAGGAATCACTCACATAGTTGGCCACTTGTAATGACACATCAAGGATGTTAAGAGGCTAAAAGCAGGTTTAAAACTTGCCCCATTGAAGTCAACAGGGTGCAAATTTTAAAAAGAGGATAACACGGTGTAGGCAACACCGATTTTTGTCGTTGTTCTCTGTATTGACAGCACTCCAAATTTACAAAGAAATGAGCTCAATGTTAAAATTGACCGGAGTTCTCCTTTAATGATTAACTAATCATTTACAAAACATGACTATGCGTTTCATAAATGTTTAATAAATTGTTACTCATTAATTAATCATTAATGAATGCATAGTGATGTTTCATAAATGATTAGTTAATCATTTACTAATAACTTGTAAATGACTTATAACAGAATTTACAAAACATACATAAAATGTTAGCATATCACTTGCTAATCATTTATGAATGTTTTGTAAATGATTAGTTCATCATTAACTAACCACTTATAAATTACTTACAACTGAACGTTATTATAAAGTGTTACCAAATAAATATCACTGCCTTATCCACACCCCGGTTAAGTCCCCATTGACTTCCATAGCATGGAAAAAAAATACTATTGACGTCAATGGGGCCCATCAACTGTTTGGTTACCGACGTTCTTCACTCTATCTTCTTTTGTGTTCAGAAGGAAGAAACTCATACAAGTTTGGAACAACTTGAGGGTGAGTAAATGATGACAGAATTTTCATTTTTGGGTAAACTATCCCTTTAATGTTCTGTAGCTATCAACAAAAAACAGAAAAATGACTAAACCCTCACCTGCTGGTTGCTCACAACACCCTGATAGTGTGTGTGCGCTGGCGGGCTGATATATAGCTCAGTCTCGTAAGCTCCCTCTCCCTGATTTTCGGCCTCGATAATCAGCAGTGCTGGATTCTCATCGCCGATCAGGATTGGTTCTGTTGACCTGTTTTAGATAAAGGTTCGCTTAAGATAATAGTCTGTAAACATTTCATATCTATACTGTAGCTAACAAAGGAACCTACGCCACTGCTTTCAGCTTCAGGTCTGGAATACAGATGTTATCTTGACCACAGTTTAGTATTATCCGTGCCTAGACGCAACAAAACATTTCAACAGGTTATAATGTTAATAAATATGTGCCATTGTAACAACAAAAACGATATGTTCCAGCATTCACCTGTCCAAAAGCGACACTTTGTCCATGCAGCACTGCATCTTGGGAGTCAGCCAGACTGTAGTTCATCGAGAAGAAGATTGGACTTAGCTTGTCCTTAAACTCAGGCTTAAAAGGAAAGGAATGAGATGAATGATAACTCACGAAACACACTGCAACATTAACATCTTCTTTTTACATGACAAAAAAAGGATCATTAAGAGAATTTGATTGCAGAGAGATCACATGAATGACCCGTTGTGCAGCTGGGAGCACAAAAACATTCTTGTTTTCATTTTGTATTAGTACTCTGAGCAAACTGGATCTAATTTATGTGTGTATAGTTTTTGTACTCTCAAAAGCACTTAGAACATTCAGTGATCTGCAACATGAAGGTCACAGGACTTGTGGTTCTTATCCACAGGTCACATGTTCAGCGCATCAACATTTTGATGAAACACACCAGTAGGTAGGCCGTGAAGTTCCTACAGACATCTCCTGAGTTTCTTTCCATCGAGAGTTGGAAGTAAGCGTATGGCTGGTTAGAGTCCAGTAGGAGGGTTCGTCTGGCCATGCTCTGCTTCATCCTGTCCAACTGAAGCTCTGTGTTGAGCACTAGAGGAAATATTTTGCACAAAGCTGAAAAACCTGCAAATCTTTGATAACACCTTTAATGCACCCAAAATATTTTCTTATTATTATTAAGGAAACTATATTACTATATTACATTCTTTTAAATGTACACTAAGCTGAATTCAAAACACTAATAAAGGCTAAAATTAAATTAAATGTAAAATGAATAGCAGAGTTCAAACCACAACTATTTAACGGGAATGAGAAACGATATCGTTGGAATCACTTTTAGAACAATGTTTTCCTGCTGATGAAACGCTCTGTTTATTACTAAATTATTTCATATGGATTACATACCAATCTCCTCAGGAATTCTGTGTCCAGATACACTGATGCATGCCATAATTATAAAGCTAAGGAAAAAGAGAAAACAAGTGAAGATGATAGATATTCTATAGAAGTACCACAACCATGTAGGTTGACATTCAACGCAGAAAATATGGATTGCTGATCAATGGAAGTCCTTGATGTATTGAGATTACTCCTAAAAACGATGTGGGTGTATCAATAGCTCACTGTACCATTCCTCACACGAACTCTTTTAATCCTTGAGAAGCTTTTTTTTTTATAGCTGACTAGTCAAGCATTTTGAATGCCAGCCTCTTGAATCATAATGACACAGTAAAGCTGTCTCTTGTGCTAAGTTCAGAAACATTACCAAGTAATGAAGGTGCTGCTCTGGTGGAGTCGACACAATTTGTCTTCAGGGTTCAAAAGTTCAGGGAAGAATAAGAGTCGAGCCTGTGTCCTCACAACAGCTTGTGCTCTAATAAAGTCAAACACGTTATTGATCCAACACACAGAATCATAGTTCAGATCAGTGGTTCTCAATTGGTTGGTCACGACCCTGAGCAGGGAAAAACTGCTCAACGCATATTATATAGTTCATAAAATAATATAATAAAGGATTCAAGGATAAAAGAAATTCTTTGGTTTACTTTCATATGATAAAGTAATTTTGTTGGGCACTGTGTTGGGTCACCATTTGATGTCTAATGTAAATTCCGGGTCCTGAAGCAAAACCAGTTGAGAACCTTTGCTTTAGACAAATATACTGAAAAGGATGAAGCGTATATTGATAACAATAATGAATTTAAGGTTGTTTGCAGTAATTCAGATGATTTTAAATTAGCACCTGTAGGTTGCCACTTTGCTCGCACCCCAAGCACCAATGATGAGATCTAAAGAAGAAGAAAAAAAGCATATTATATGCCTTGAAATTTAGAAATCTCTCTATCAGCAAACACCACAAAGTGAGTGAAACAAGGATTGAGCTACAAGACAGCCATGTTAAATTGGAGGAAAAGAAGTGTGGGGACTACTTAGTCTGTGATAAGTGACCTAAGAGCACCAAGAGTCCCTCTTAAGAGATTGAGGTGCTTTGTGTCAAAAAGCATTGCCATGTCCACACTGGACCCCAGTGTCAGAGCCCTTTTCCATTTACATCTGTACTAAGAGGGTTGTGGCTCTGACTAAAGCATTCCTGTCTCATGGTGACTCCCAAACAGCTCTTTACTCCTCCCAAGGGATTGTGGGAAAGGGCTGTTAGTTGAGATTGTTCACAACAGACATTCGAACTTTGAGGACAGTCTCTGAAGCTTTTGTTGGCTCTATCATTCGGTTATTTATTTGTGGGTTTTGTACTCCAGGCATGACTCATAGATGGCTATAAGGGGTTGCTGGGAAGGTTATGGTATTTTGATGCAGTGACCCAGCTGAGGTTTCCAGGTCAGATTTTAATGGAAGATAATGGCAGGTGAACAGTGATCTCAGGGTTCTGAGCTAGGTGAAAAGAGACACAATTTGCTGATAAGGCATTATATATATATATATATATATATATATATATATATATATATATATATATATATATATATATATATATATATATATATATATATATATATATATATATATATACATTTTTTTTAACAAAATAAAGTAAATGTGAGTATTGAATTAAGTTTACCCCAAAAATTAAACCTGTCACCGTCATGATGTTCCAAACCTATACCACCTCAATTCTTCCATTGAACACAAAAGGAGATCCATATAATGAAAGTGTTTACATGCTTGTATATGGTGGCTTTCATTGTATGCATTTCATTGTATTCTTTATTGTTCCTCTTTTTGTGTTCCAGAGAATAAATAATGCATGAATGCTTTTCAATTATTCACATCACATACCTGGATATCCATTATCATCAATATCTATCCCTCCTCTCATGCTGAAGCCAAACATTGGAGGATCTATGAGGGTGTGAAACGGGCTCTCGATGACTTGAACATACTGGGTGGTCAAACCATCACTCTGACCCAGGTAAATAAACACCTGACCTCCTTCACCAGAGCCAGGTGCCCCCACAGCTACATCTGAGAATAAAGGAATATTAAATCACATTTGTTTATTTTTATTTAAAGGTGTAATAAATATACAATCGTCCAGCATCTACAAAAAAGGTTAACTGGGTTAACTGTTACCATCCTAATCTGCAATTTTACTTACTACTACACCGTGTCAACGCCCAGGAAGGAGCTATACTCTCTCTTTGGAGAGGCTCAGCACCCAGGGGGCACGGTGCACATTGGAAATATACACCAAGATGATGGCAACCACTTATCCAGTGGGCCAACCTCAGCTTGGAAACAGCCTTCCCTTCTGCTGGTCTCTGTAACAGACAAGAGATGGTCTGAGGTCCTGAGGCTTTGCATTCTGTCCAGTTATAACCGCAAGGAGCGGAAGTGACGGAGAAAAGCCAGGGCTGGGTCTGCCTCCTCCGGGCAGTGCTTGCAGGCTCACCACCTGGTCCCGTTTTAAGGGAGAGGTAGGAACCTTGGACACATATACAGGCTGGGGTCTCAGGATACCGTGAGAGTTGGTCGGCCTGAATTCCAGGCTTGATTCGTCGACCAAAAATGCGTGCAGGTCCCCTACCTTCTTGATAGAGGCAAGCAAGCAGGAGAACTGTTTCTTTAAAAACAGGATTTTTAACTCAGCTGCCTGCAGTGGCTCAAGGGGAGGTCTCTGCAGTGCAGTAGCACCAGAGATAAGTCCCAAGAAGGTATAGAGGGGGTGCAAGGCGGATTCAGTCTCCTTACTCCCCTCAGGAACCTGACGATCAAGTCGTGACGTGCGTTAATATAAAGGCAACATACATTTTGAGGGCGGAGGGAGACAGCCCTCGCTCCGACCCATCTTGCAAGAAAGAAAGCACGGAAGTGATCGAACACCTTCGGGGGCCTCTCGGTGAGTTTAACACCACTCAACGAACAGAATCCACTTCAGGCGTAAGCATGCCTCATCTTTAGAGGGTGCTCTCACAGAAGTGATGGTGCCTACAACGTGTCTGTGGTAGATCACCTAGAACCTCCGCTTCGGGACCAGATATGGAGGTCTGGACGCGGATGCCAACGGTGCCCCATTCCTGAGATGTCTCAGAGGAATGGGTCAGGAAGGGGCTGTCGAGAGGAGCATAAGTTTGGGGGAACTAGGTCCGGTTGGGCCATTAAGGGGCAACTAGGAAGACCCGTTCCTTCTCCCCCCTGACTTAGCACAGTGGAAGGCTCGCCTCGGAAGGCCCGAAGGTGGCCCGAAGCGGGTTCTCAGTGTGTGGTGCAACACTTACCTGTCTCTACATGATGGCAGAGAGTGCATGAGAAGGCAAGACCGGGTCCTTGAACCGCACCCAGCTGCCGGCTGGCGAAACAAGAGAGGGCTGAGGGGTGCAAGGCTTTACAGGGTCGCACACTGCCAGTCTGACCCTCTTGGGACCAAGGAACAGAGGAAATTGCTCTTTCTTTGAAAATGGAGCCAACGGCGGAACAGACACACACACAAACAAAGAACTCCACCTGTGAATGAGGAGTGAGGGACCCACGGGGCTTTGCCGGGCGGGGAACCCCTCACTGTGATCCTCAGATCACCCATCTCATCTCACCCGGCACTCCAGCCATCTTCTGGGAAGTTGGCCCAAAAGAACTAGAGCGGGGCATGGGAATGGGGACTCCAGCTTCGCGGACGAAGGCGAGTCTCGATCTCAGCACCGAGATGGTCATGTTCCCGCACTGAGAAATTGAGTCATCCACAAAAGCTACCTCAGCGTGCTTTAAGCCCAAACACGTGATACAGCTATTGTGACCGTCAGAGGGGGACAGAGCCCTACCGCACCCAGAAACGCACAGATGGAATGACATCTTTAAAAAGATGCAAACACATCCGTGTTGCTCTTTCAGGAAATGGGACACGTCATCAGTGAAGCACTCACTACTTCCGCCCTCAACCAGCCGTCAACATGCTGTTAAAACAGCAGTTGAGAGCTTCAGAAGCTCGCGATCACCGCTGCAATCTTGCTGTAGAAACACCAGCACTGGGAGAGTCTTCCAGAAGAACACCGACACACTCGCTCGTTGTAACACAACAACACAACCGATCGGCTCCGAAGCTAAAGACAACTGGTGCATGCATCCACTTACGTATTTATACCAGCGCTGCGGAGCGGAGCATGTGATGCAATTCACGCACGCCAATATGCATTGGCTCATTTTAACAATACTTGAAGATGACAGGCTCCCTAAGCGTGATTCCAATCAGTCGACACGTCGACTACGACGAATGTGACCGAACTGATAGGGAACTGTAAATTTATGTTACCAGAAGCCCATGTGTGATGCATCACTTCTGATTATATTTTATCTAAATACATATGCTTCTTTTTTCTTCCCATGATACCTGAAACATTGTCATATACTATGAACAGGATTTGTTTTACAGTGTAATCTCATGACAATGCTTTCCTTAAGAGAAGCACTGAAACTCAGCATGAATCTGAATTATACTGTCACAGCTGAAGAACACCTGACCCATTTAGGTCACATCACTTTCAGATGCTGCTTTCATAACAGAGAAAAAAATATATGGCTTGTGCTCCTGCTGTTATTAAGTAACAAGATTAATTTGATTGCAGCTAGAAAAAAAGATTGTGATGGTGATGAATGCAATTTTATATAACAGCAACCACAGTGCCTAATTTAACACATTGCCATCTGTAAAGATCAATGCCTGGGGCAACTGACAGATTTTCCTTCTGATTCATACTTTGTCTACATTAAACTCATTTGGCTGTTCATTTTCTTCTTGTACTTATACACAGATGGTTTGTGCTCAGAATTATCAATAAAAACATTAAACTGCATGTTATTTTCACAGTAAATACTACTTTGTAATGTCAGAGCAGTCCTCACCATTAAACCCATCATGGTCGATGTCTCCCAAAGGGGCGATGGCGCTGCCAAAACGCCCATAGGCATATGTCCCTGTCAGCATTTGGTTGGGCCTGGAGGAGAAGGAGAGGCCCTCTCTTTGCAGGTAAACATATACTTGTCCCACTTCTCGAAATTTCTGAGTGGACAGCTGCTCCATAAAAAGCGGTGCTCCAATCAGGATGTCATCGCACCTGATGACCACAGAGAGGATATAAATCATTTAAAAAAAACATTTAATAAATTCTCATGAACTACCAGAACAAGAAATTAGTCTCTGCGGGAATCATTTACCCATCTCTGTTGATATCTGTTACTGCCACAGAATGCCCAAAATAAGATGCTATCTACAGAAGACAAGACAAAAAGTTAAATTACTGCATTTAAATCTTTAGGGTGTGTCCTTACCTTGACAACATACACTACCGTTCAGTCTGGGGCAATTTTTTATGTTTTTGAAAGCAGTCTCTTTTGCTCACCCAGTCTGCATTTATATGATCAAAAATACAGTAGAAACAATAATACTGTGAAATATTATTGCAATTTAAAATATTAACAATATTATATTTAAATTGACACATGATCCTTCAGAAATCATTCTAATATGATGATTTGATGCTCAAGAAACATTTATTATCATCAATGTTGAATTGATAATATGTTTTATGACTGATACTTTTTGTTCAGAATTCTTTATATATATATATATTACTGACTCAAAACTTTGAATAGCGTATAATAATTTTAACAATATTTTACCATTAAAGACATTGTATTGTTTTGTTAAATATAATAACAATTTTCACTGTAAATTATAAGATAATTTATACTCTTTACTGACAAAAATATATAATTTTACAGTGTAGTTGTCACGTTGTGGGTTTCGTTTCTTGTTCCTTGTTCTTGTCTGTCATGTGATCCCCTGTTCTAGTCATGTGATCCTGCCATGTGTTCCCTTGTCTGTTGTATCATGTTGGCATTGGGTCAGTGTGTTTAATTGTTCACAGGTGTCCCTTGTCTTGTCATTAGTCTTTTGTGTATTTAGCCCTCATGTTTGCCGTGTCTTTGTTGAGCATTAGCAATGGGTCAGGGCGGTGTCGACAGAGCCTGCACGAGCTTGTTAAATCTAATACATTATAACAGTCTTTCTTTACTATCACTTTTGATTAATTTAATACATCCTTAAATAAAAAATTAATTAAAAATAATAATTCTGACCCCAAATATTTGAACCTATAATAATAGACAATAATGAGAACAATTTAAACTCAATTGTACTGGTTCATACACTGTAAAAAATTATTCTGTGGCTTAGTAAATATTACAGAAATTTTTAACTTTATTAACTTAATAAAATCTCTGTATATCGTTTACTTGATTGTTTGAGTTAAACATACCAAAATAATTGAGTAAAAATCCAACAGTTAATTTTATCTAAAATTTACAGATATATTTAAGTTTTTTTCAATAAAATAATTTAGTATTTGACTAACCAATTATTTCTTTATAATATACTTAATATATATGTGAAATTTCTATCAAAATATTTGAGAATGTTTAATTAAACTGATCTGTTTCAAGAAACAAAAAAATTACTTAATTCAAATCAATATTATTAATATATTTAACACGCTCTTAAAATTGAGTAAGTTTACTCAATTAAAACAATGCCCCCCTCCCCCACCCTCTGACGTGACGAAAACTCGACGGTTGGAGTGAGCGTGGCTGTTTGAACTCTCCAGTCAAGAACAACAGCTCTCTTCTCAGCGTCGCAGATTTGGTGCATTTTCACTGTGAAATTCAGGTTGGTGTATGTTTTATTTTATCTATAAAATCATTACTGTGCTTTAAATCATATTTAATGCAAAACAACATAGCCTACAGAGGCGTAATTCGACACCTAAACGAGACGAGAGCCGCGTTTGTCTTTTTGCGTGATTGAAACGCTTTGCATAAACACATGACTGACTTTCATAATGATAATGAATATAATTATTATCATTTGGATGATAAAATGTCCTCAGAACTATCACTTTTTGTTTATTGGCAGGTTATGTCAGTCGCTCGCAGTATATTTCGGCTGTGCCTCGACTGTGAGTGAAGCAGGACGGCGGTATGAAGTTCAAAGTTCACCCGCAGAGCGCGAGTCTGTCTCCGGCACGAGGACCAGCGCAGATTCGGTGGATATTGGATAACAGAGTGGTTGATTACACTTGAATTTGGCTACCTGAATGTTTAAATATTTCATTTTTACTTGTTAAATAAGTTTAAATGCAGGCAATATTGTATACATGTTAAAAACAGTCTAAAATGTGCTGTATTGCTGTACTCATTGAAAATAAAGGCCAATGTAATGTATAATGGTGGTTGTCTGGAGTACTATTTTTACAAAGGTTTAGAGAAAATAAAAAAGTTAATATTACTCATTAATAAAAACAGTTAATAGCCTATTACTCATAAATATTGTTTTTTTAATGTTTAAATGTTAAATTATTTCTACTCAATTTTATTTGTTAATGTACCAGATGCAGTTACTCAGATTTACTTAATTTTTTTACTTGCATTTACTCAATTCATACAGTATATTTCATTGATTTCACAGCTTTAAAATTTACTCAATTTTTTTGAGTGTAAAAATGTTTCACCAATAAAATTGAGTAAATAATAGTTAAACTTTTTACAGTGTATCCAAATCAAATTTAACCACAGATACAAGTTTAACCTGAGTGCCACTAAGCGCCTTCATGATTTGCAGGGACACTGTTGCTCCATTTATTATTTTGACCTAAAAAAAAAAAAGAACAGTACAACGACTGATTACATTGACTAATTCCATAATCAATTGTGTAACTGTGCAAGAGCTTAACTGGAGTGCAATCATCCACATAAAAGTGTAAGAGCACTTACAGAGCCTGCAGTGTGCAGATCGTTTGGGACGCCAACAACATAATCTGCAATCATTTTAAAATAAGAAAAGTCACAAAATATCGCTGATAAGAGCTGCAGACCAAACTTATGTTGCATTTTTCTAAAAGCTGCTGTTTAATTTAAACTAAATATGTAAAAATTAAGATAGCTTGTCAGTTATGATTATCACCTGGGACATGGTCTTCATTAAACTGCCCAGCAGCAACAGAGTATCCTATGATGCAGAAAAATGAAGAATCCTCAATGGATGTTTCAGATTTTCATTATCACTTTATCATTATTATTTTTACACTCTTGGAAGAAAAGTTTCTATGGAACCTTAAAGTGTTCTGTCAGGTGCTTCATATATAGAACATTTTAGGGGTTCCCATCGTGGGATCATTTTATGGATTTAGTTATAAATTAATAGTTAATAAATTAACAGTCTAATTAATTAGCCTTTTTTGGTCTCTGTTTTGAATGACAGCTGTCACATCTTACCCAGATACAGGTCGTAGTAGTCACGCCTTGGTGGTGTTTTGGTCTCACCGATCACTGAATGCTTGGGAGAGAACGTGCTGCCACTGCTTATGATGTTTGCAAGAGATGCAGTGATTATCTGACCTGAAGTAAAGAGAAAAGTTTACATAGGTATAGTCACAGCACACTTCACAAAGACGTAGGCTAACTCCCACTGAAAGTGCTCTGTCAATGCACATTTAAAACAAAAACCCTCTTTTCAAATGTTTGAATCACACTATCACAGTGAACTTGAAGACAGACATCATTCTAGTGGACTTCTAGCTTTTCTAACATATTTTACCTTGAAAATAATAGCCTCCTGGTGCACCAAGTATCACTCTGCCATTCTGTCACAACCAACGCAAGCAGTTTTTACATGCAGGAAAAAAAAAGAGATGTTAAACTATTTAAAGCCTATTGCAAATTACTCCACTGCCAGAAAAGAGAAACAAGGAACCTTGGTGATGTCTGTGGTAAATCCAGCCTCACAGTAACGCCTGTCAGGATCTGTACACGGTCAGAGTACTTGAAACATTAGGCATTGAAGAGTAATAACAATGTATTTGTATTTCAAATTTATAAACACTGCTGTAAATCTATAGCAGTTACATTTCTGTATGTGACAGCAGTAAAATTCAGTGTCTTACAGCCTCTGGTGTAAATCGCCTCTACAAATTCTTCCCTGCAGGGGGCGTAGTTTGCCAACTCTCCTGTTTGCATGTTCAAAAGCTGGCAGTTCCCAACAGGCGTGTTCATGGCCTCCTCCTTTTCCAAGAGCACGTTCCAGTGGAACATGGGGGCACAGGCCTAGCTCATATGAAACATATAAAACTCGTTTTGAACTCCGAATTAAAACCGGGGAACCCCCCCAAAACGTAAATACAAAAAATATTTCTCACTTTATCATATATTTATAGATGACAAAAACGTTACTGTTTTGTTTAAAACATCTTCACTAAAGCTGATGTTAGCTTTCAGTGTTTGAGGTGGCAAAATACAATTATGGTTGCTCATGACAAACCTAAAACTACTGGACGAAATCCCTTTAAAGGTCCCTGAATAATTTACATTCTACGACCAATTATAACAAACTATATCAAACCTAAAAATACGGATTTGGCTGAAAAACAAAAAAACAAAAAAACAAACAAGATGCTTAAATCAATTCTATTAACTAGCTTTTGTGAGGGCTGTTTGTGAAATGCAGTAACTCACCAAGATGTAGTTCTTGTAGGTTCGAACTGAAGCGCCCAGCCACTGGTTTGATTTGTGAGCCATAAGGAGCATTTTACCAAATGTGATGTTTTCATCACCTATGAAACATTCATTGAAAAAAAGAAAGAAAAAAGGTGTGGTAGAATTTACTTTTACTGTATTTATGACAACATTTCATGACACCAAATACTGCAGTGTTTCCACAGGATTTTGTGAAACTGTGATGGGTGGACCTCTGTCCTTCTAGGGGTGGTCTGGAAGCATGAATACATTGATGTTTTTGTTTAAGTTCATTCATCAATCTGGTGCACTTTGAGAGTTCAAAATGAATTGCTCAAATCACATTCAGTGTGCAAACTGAACAAAGTGCATCCGTGCATTGACTTGTACCTGAACTTTAAAGGGGACTCAAACCTCTTTTTAGCTGTGATATAGTGTCTCAGTCTACATTACACTACATAATAATAATAATAATTTTATAATATTATTCCTATGACAGTAATAGCCATATATTGTAAAAAAAAACATTGCAAAAAATTGTACTGAAAAATAAAATAAATTTTCGTAATTAGTTTTGTCCTAATTTCTATACTTGAAAGAGATAAAACACGTGAGCTTTTAATTTGACGGAAACTGCATTCGAGCTTTACAAATGGGTAATCGTCAACTATGCAAATGGGAAAATAATGCGTAACTGGTGGCCGTTAAGTTCCCACATGCACGCTAAACTCAGCACATGCACAGATGAAGTTAACTGCATTCATTCACTGTGAACTGAGAGACGTGGATCTGATCACTTGAGCGAAGTGCGCACTTCTCTCTGTGCAGCACAGTCAGTCTTTTTTGAATTGATAAGGACACAAAGCCTTCTCGCACTTTTGATTTTAGTTTGTTTGACAGCAATGGGAAAAAACACGACATTAAAGACCTTTTGTTATTATAAGAAGTTTAATTCAATTTTCAAGCCGCCACAGACTTAATGAATGGGAAGCACTACAATCTATTTGTGGTGGGCTGACACAAATAAATAAATGTATGGGAAGCACTGCATACTGCAAACTTAGCCAGTACATATTAAATGATGCTATACTCACCTTTTTGGTCAAAGTTTAAAGTCTGACACGATTCTTCACTTGTCGAGTTACACATGAAGACAGAGCCACCATGCGAGATCCCAGGCTGTCTGGTGTTTGCTCTGGGTGCTCCAACCACCACACTTATACTGCAGGGTGGACACCAGAGCATACATAATCAGAATTTTTCACAGAAAACCTTCAGCATTTTTATATATATATAAAAAAACTCCATAAAACAGAGAGAGAGAGCAAGAGAGAGAGAGAGAGAGAGAGAGAGAGAGAGAGAGAGAGAGAGAGAGAGAGAGAGAGAGAGAGAGAGAGAGAGAGAGAGGGAGATCCGACTACAGTTCGGAAGTTTTTATTCAGCAGGAATGCATTCAATTGATCAAAAGGGACAGTAAATACATTTATAGCGTAACCACAAGATTTCTATTTCAAATAAATAAAATTCCTGTAAAGATGTATCAAAGTTTCCACTTAAATATTAAGCAGCACAATTTTCTGATTTTCTTTATCAACAAACCAGCATATTAATGTCATATTAATGTCTGCTGAACATTTAGCCTTGTCATCACAGCAATAAATTACATTTTTAAATATAGTAAAATACACTGTTACTGAATTGTCAAATTATTGCTGTCTTGGTGAGCATAAGAGACTTGTTTCAAAAACATAAAATTGTACTGACCCCAAACTTTTGAACGGCACTGTATAATTGTATAGTATCATATTTGGGTGAAGGGCTTAACAGATTCTGGAGCAGTTAACCAGCTAATCCATATGCAGAACGTTTGCTGTGGAGGTCAGCACCACTCACCTTTTGCTGCTTGACTGATAAAAGTCCACTGAGAAACCAAAGTAGCTGTCTTCTGGGCCAGAGAAGACTGTGTAATTGTTCAGATCCAGGTTAAAGCCACTGATGTGATTTGGATCAATGAGCATGGACAAATATACAATAAAAAACACCAGAATGACTTTCAGCCTTTTCTCCATCTTCTCTGAGATTTTTGGAGTCGTCCAAACTCTTTCTACACAATTCTCTCTGCCACTAGGAAGAAGTTAATGTTGTTCTGTCCCTTTGAGAGATGTCGGCACAACTCGTTATAATACTCTGTGGTTATTGGAGTTAATATGACACTTGTGGGTGTCTGTTTCTGATGTGCTTCCTTCAGATAAGATGAGGAACATGCCATGGGTTTCCTGAATGCTCAGTGTGTTGTGGCATTTATGATTAAAATAAATAAATAAAATAAAATAATAAATAAAATAAATTAATTTTAAAACATTTTCTGTTTTGAGATTGCAGCATATGAACACCCAGCTATGCCTTTCAATGAATCCACATTACAGTAGAGAAAGTGAACATGCCAATGTACCAAAATGTAATTTGACAACAGCTCAAAATAGACAAAAAGAAGGAACATTTTCAGAAGTGATAGCAGAGAAGTGACAGAATTATGTAAGCAGAGGTAATGCTCAGGAAGTCTCATCATAAGAGACAACACACTTCTATAGCTATACTCATCTAATCGTAAAAACGTTATTACATTTTTCAATGTTCTTTTAGATCTGTTGCAGATTTGGGTCTGAGTGCAGCCTGGAGCAGTTCATTAGCTCTTTAAATATGAACATTTACTTGCTGTTCAATTTGCCTTCCAATATTTGTTGTTTATCCGTCTAAGTCTGGTGGCTGAGTGAATGTCTTTCCTACTCTCTTTATTGCGTCCTTCCCATATAGGGGACATACAGGTCAGATTAAGTTTGGGTATGTTCATATATGACTTTATTTCTGTGCTTTTCCCAGTGCATGTCAAAGGAGATTTTTTTTTTTCTGTTTCTGTTTTGTGAAGTTCATTGTTCTTTTTTATTCACTACATTAGTTTTATTTCACAAAACAAGATGTATGCTTATATTGTTTGAATTGACATTAACCATCCATATTACAATTAGTTTAAAAAAGGGATGCATGAATAAGCATTAAATATTTTGCTTAATGTTTGTTTGATGTCATGCATTTCTATTCTGAGACAATCTGTTCACTTCAGCCTAATAAAAACAAAATGACATGCTAAATATTTACAAGCTCAGAGGGATTTTCATCTTATTTTCTGACATTGGCTACATTCTGTATTGCACTGAATTCATTTGAAAAAACTGCGCAAAGATAATAAACCTAAGAGGCAGATATATTGATATAAGAAACAGTCAAGGACAAGGGAATGACGTTTGTACCAAGAAGCTGTCAGGGTTATGTTGTCATTCCATATTTCCCTGTATGTTTGTGTTTGTTCCTTTGATTGATTCATCTCACTCCCCTGTCGTTCATTAATTAACTCATTAGTTCCCCTTGTTTGCTCTGTATAGGCCTATATAAGCCCTCAGTTTAAGTTAGTTCTTAGTTAGTTTACAGGACTCCCTTGTAAAAGAGACTGTGTCTCAATGGGACTTTTCCTGTTTAAATAAATGTTCTATATATACATATATATATATACATATATATATATATATATATATATATAAGTGTGTATATAAGTGTGTAGTTTTGACTCCTATTCTCCTGTGTCTTGTCCTTTTTTGATTAAAAAGTTTTTAGCTTAACAAATCTAACAAGTACCAGTGGAGCGAGAGATTAGATGCTGTTTGGACCGATCCTGATATCATGCCTTTTAAAATAGGGATCTAAGCTTGGAATTACACACCTGCAATCCTACAATCTCTGTCAGTAATGGATGGTCTGAGGATGTGCTAATTTGCTTTAGTTAGTAAAAAAAATGGGACGTTCAGTCAGTGATGTCTTAAACAATATTGCATGAGATACAAGGTTTATTTGAATGACTATGATTTTGATTAGATTAGGTAATTCTGTATTAGATTTCTGACAATTCCATATTGTTCCCTTCCATATTGTTTTCAGGACCTCTGGGCTGCTTTGAAAGATCTTTCCAGAGCACCTTACATTCTGTCACCCAGTCGCCAAGGCAGCTCCAACGAGGATGGAGCACCAGATCATGCACTGACCAGGCAAGGAGAGAACCAGCACAAGGCCCCAGCCAATACACCTGCACAAGGCCAGGTGAGAGACATGAGACATGAGCATGTTACTTCAGTCAGTTTGTTCACACAAAATAAATACTTCATTGACTTAAAAACTTTATTTTTAGTTAGACTTTATTAACTAAAAATTATTTAGTTCATATTTGTATCTGTCTATCTATGATTTGTTTTTCATCACACAAGATTTGTTTACTCACCCAGTGATTGTGGAAGTTCAATGTAAGCACAGCTGGACCAAATGACCTTGCAGGATTCATTCCACAACCTGTGAAGCCGATCTGCAGATCAAAATACACAGGACAACTACTGTATGGGTCTCCTGCCAAATTCAAACTTCTTGCCAAATCTCTCCCTATTTATTTTGGGGCAAACAAGCAGTTCATTTGTGTTTCAGAAAAAAAATTAAATAATGCAGCCAAGTATGTTCAGCTGTTCATCGACTTGAATTACGTGCCATTTCAAGAAATCAGGAATAATATAAAACAAGGAACACGTAGGAGAATCACAGGAAATAAAGTTCGGGAAACAACTACGTGTAACAGAAACAAGACGGAACACAGAACAGAAAGAACTCAGTGCTGAAATACACAGGGAGGGTTATTTGGAGCTTGATGGGACCAGCAGAGACACAGGAAACGTGGAGCTGGGTGGGACCAGCAGGTAACGGAAGAATCAGGAAAATATCTTCTTCCATTTCCTTAAAAAAAAAATACAGAGGCCAGCTACAGCTCATTGTCAGCAGTGGGAGTGTGGGCGGGGCTTTCCTCCATGCCCTTGTATTCCACAAGCCAGTGCCGGCCTGAGCCTTTTGGGGGCGCTAAGCAGAATTTGATTTAGGGGCCCCCTCCCACCACGCGGAGTCACCTGTGCTTGATGATTATTGACACAAATGTCACGCTATAATGTTACATTATAAATTAATACAATGAGGTTATGTATTAATACAAAACAAATACTTAATAAAAAAATAAATAGCCTACTTAAATAAAAAAGTTGTAACTTTTCCTTTACTCTTTTACTAACTCTTTTAAACTTCTGAAAACAAACCGTCACAAAACATATTAAATAAATTATTTGCAAAATATCCTCCAACGTTTTGCAACACTTTGCAGTTTGAATGATGTCTTGTATGAACATGACGGAGTATGTTTTTATGTTTCCAATGTTCGATCGCGCCCGCGCCTCTCTCTCTCTCTCACACACACACACACACACACACACACACACACACACACACACACACACACACACACACACACACACACACACACACACACACACACACACATTCCAGCATTGCAATCTTGACATCGCAGCCTGTTCATTATAGCCATAATAAAATATAATAATAAAATAGTCAACCTAACATATAAAAATTACACTGCTCTGTTTAAATAGTCAGTAGTACAATTCGTAGACTACCATTCAGTGTAGGCCTAAGCACCGCTCCACTGTGATGTTTCCAAGCACATTTTTGCGCATGTGAAGAGGATGATTTTTTCCATCGATATCGGAACGTGAGTGAAGTACAAAGAAGCCTATAATAAAGAATAGTTTACCAACCAAATACATCGCGAATGTTGAAACATTTTGATTCTAATGAGAGAGTTACGTGAGCCCAACGCCGCTTACTTTCAATTTCGCTTTAAATTATTTCGTTTTGGCTTGTTTATAGTTATTTTTTTTATTCTTGTTCTGTTTTGAATATCATTAAATTTAAAGGATAAATCATTGATTTAAATGTCAATCATCAATCATTGATCAAATAAAATTTTTTTTTATTTGCAGTAAAAAAAAAACAGTCCCACGCTGTTCCACAAGCAGTCCCACGGCGATGCACAATGTTGCTGGCTCTCACACTCTGTGGGGCTAGAGCTCCGGGGTGATGGTTTGCTCAGTCCTCTTGTCTGGCTCTGTCATCGTGGCAGGCTCGGGCTCTCTGTCTGCAGTGGGCTCTGGCGTTAGCTCCACGCTAGGCGTGGGAGGTGGCTGGCAGGCCTCTGGAGCGGGGCTGGTGACGTCCTCCTTTGCTGGGCAGATGGTGAATGGGGATCCGCAGTTCACCAGTACCCACTCCACAAATTCGGTGAAATCTTCCAGAGGACCAGCACCAGGCAGACATTCGTTTAAGCTGGTTATGAAAAATACGCACAGTGTGTGTTCAGGAAAATTCGTTAAGCGCAGCAGTTGAAGAAATTTCCTGGAGTGGTCCTCGAGAGTTTGCTGTTCCTGCTCCATGCAGAGTAGCTGGACGGCCGATAAGTCAATCCTTAAATACTACTCGTTATGAGGGTTTGGTCTTCTGTCACAGTTTGTTGGCTGTAGTAAGCATCATGTTTCCACTGTCGGGCCAAAGCGAGCATGCTAGTGCGTGCCAGGGCCAGTCGTGTTTACTCTGTCACTTCTGGGGTTTGATTGGGCGTCATCTGGGCTTCCTCTGGGCCAACGGCCTAGGTTTTTTGGCCTGCCGGATACCTTTGTCCAAAGCGGGGCAACTGGGTCTTGACGAATGGTAATGGACAAAGGCGGAGTTTACTTGAGTCAGGAGAGGTTCAACACCGCTGCTCATTTCTCATGTTATTCTACCAGCTGTCAGGCTGCCAGCTAACTTCAACATTTAAGACATTTAAAACAATTTTCAGCTCAAAACTCACTTTCAGACACCAGCGAGTGTTTGAAATAACTTCCTTGCGATCTGATGCGGATTCTGATCACCGTATGAGGCAGAAATATATTTATATGCGATGCTAAAGGCTACTTATGCTAACCATTGTGATAATAAATACATTATGTTTATGGAAAATACCAGAGACTGCTTGAAGAATGTAGACAAATCATATATGACTATAATCGTGTATTTATTTGATTTTATGTATTATCTCTTCCCTGTGCCTTTGTACCGTACTAATGCATCCGCATATGTCATAAAAAACATGCACTCCGGTTAACTCGTATAACTCATAACTCCTGTTTTCATAACTTTTTCATGAGCTCCCTCTGTTACGCTGTCTGAAAGGATAACAGTATAGTGAGAGGGGAGGGATCGCTCAAACCTCCTCAGATCGCATAATTTCATGGAAAATTAATAGAAATATTCAATCTTTCTTAAGAAATATGATGAAAACATGATATTTTATCAACATTCTTCTAAATGTGTAAGCCTTTGGACTTAAAAGCCTTAGTGGAGTTGGGCATTCCACTGATCGCAATAAAATGGAGACAGGTTCAACCGTGTGTTCTGTTTTTATGTGAAATGGTAAATACCAGTTTGATTCAGCGTGATTGATGTGCACTCCTGACACAAATGAATAATTTACTGTCACTGTAAAATGTTTTATTGTAAAGCATTGGTCAAATATCGATGCTGTAATTTTAATTCTTCAAGTAAAGACCAAACGTTCACTTCTGTCATGCTCATTTTGCGATCTAGCTATTTTCAGTCAGCTGGTGAAATGGTGGAGTTGTGTGACATTGTTCTATGGGGGCGTGTTAAAGGAGAACTCCGGTCAATTTTAACATTGAGCTCATTTTTTTGAAAATTGGAGTGCCGTCAGTACAGAGAACAACGACAAAAATCGGTGTTGCCTACACCGTGTTATCCTCTTTTTAAAATTTGCACCCTGTTGACTTTAATGGGGCAAGTTTTAAATCTGCTTTTAGCCTCTTAACATCCTTGATGTGTCATTACAAGTGCACAGCCAATGTGAGTGATTCCTTCAGAGTGAACACGGGTGAATCTGACTGCAGTAGATGTGAAAGATATGAATAAAAATTAAGTTAATTCAGCCAGCGCTCATACCTGTATTTATTTCCTGTTTTCGGTCGAAGCCCACAGGAGTCGATTGTCGAGTTCTCCACTGTTGCTTAGTTACCTATGATCACGCGCGTGAACTCGACAATCGACTACTATGGACTTCGACTGAAAACAGGAAATAAATACAGGTATGAGCGCTGGCCGAATTAACTTCATTTTTATTCATATCTTTCACATCTACTGCAGTCAGATTCACCATGTTCACTCTAAAGGAATCACTCACATTGGCTGTGCACTTGTAATGACACATCAAGGATGTTAAGAGGCTAAAAGCAGGTTTAAAACTTGCCCCATTGAAGTCAACAGGGTGCAAATTTTAAAAAGAGGATAACACGGTGTAGGCAACACCGATTTTTGTCGTTGTTCTCTGTACTGACAGCACTCCAAATTTACAAAAAAATTAGCTCAATGTTAAAATTGACCGGAGTTCTCCTTTAAGGGCAGGTTTTAGAGAAGTGCAGCAGGGCTACTGGCCCTACAGTGGAAACACAACTTGATTTTGGTCTCGGTGCTTGAGGCCCAAGGCTATTGGCCCTGCTCGGCACGTTGTTAGCTCTGACTCGCACTGGCCCGACAGTGGAAAAGCGGCTATTTACAAAGGAGATCACACAAAGAGTCCTTTAATAAATTCAACAAGGAACATGTAGAAGAATCAAAGGAAATGATGCTCAGGAAACAACCAAGTCTAAAATAAACGAGACCGAATCAAGAACAGAAAGAACTCTTAAATAAGGTTCAAATACACAGGGAGGATGTTCAACTGAACAGAAACAAGTGTGTGGAACTAATTAACAACCAAGGAAACTAACTAGGTAACACATGCAGGCAGGCAAAACAGGGACAGAAGTGAAAACAAAACCAAAACTGAACAGATACGGTACAAATTAAATATACACTAAATTTAAAAGATATTTGAATCAAAAAACAAGAATTATGACTTGACCACTGTTTTCTTGTGCACCAGTGAGCATTCAGTTCACTTGAAAGTTTGAATCATGAACGTGAGTTTCTGTTTTATTCAAAACTATAAATAAAGTCTGAAGTTTTCTCATCTGTCATCCTTACCGCCATGAGATGACCAAGGGTGACTGACAGGCCAATGACTGCAGGGGTCACAGAGGAAAAGGCTGATTTGGGATGAGTGGCAGCCTGGACACACAGCACTAGCTGGAATGTAACAGCCATCTCCACTAACACAGCCTGATACAGATATACCCCCGGGGCCACCTGAAGGAGGGTAAGTGGAGTTTTATCTGTTATTGTTGGACACTATCTGTCTTTTCAGACTGACTCAACTCCTTTCCTCTTTCACTCCCATTACGTGACAAACTATAAACTCATATTGCTTTTCCTCACTTTCTCTGATACATACATATACCACTTTTCCCTTGCTCATTCATTTTGATAATTTCTTGCCATTTCCTTCTCAGTGATTACCCGACCTGTCTTTCTATTATGATGCATCTGTATTTCTGTTTACTATTACAAACTTTTTGACAGATCTGTATTGTACAAAAAAGAACACAAAAAAGAGAAAACAGAAGAAAATGTAGTGTTCCACATTGATAAGTGCACAGAGATGTCATTTCATGCTGAACAGGAACAATACAGAATATAATATGGTTTCTTACATTTCTACCACGTACTATCAAATTTCTTCATTATGTATTTTCTTCTTTAACAACCATCAATGGTTAATCAACATTGAAAGCAGAATTAGCTCATTAGCTAATTAAAAGTATAACACTTTGCATGTCACAATGAAATTAAGAATAATTTGCAAGTAATCATTAAATTAGATTGTGGAATAAATGAGAATGGCTTAATAGCTTGGCAATTACCCAGAGTTAACATTATAATGGTGAATAAAAGCCCTAATTTTATCGAGCAAGCGCATTAACTATAGACACAGAAATGTGTTAGATAAATCTAAATTGGTTTCTTCAAGATTTTCACAGGTCTCCAATGAAACCAAATTGCAATTCATTAAGCTACATTTAATTTTGATTCTGACAAAGTTGAACACAGAGATGAGAAGATCCAGATGACGAAATCAGAGGATCCGAAACACAGAGATAAGATGATCTACAGAACAAAGACATCAGAAAAATATATACATCAGACGATCCAGAAAAGACATCAGAAGATACAGAAAGCAGACGATCCAGAACAAATATATCAGAAAATACTGAAATCAGACGATTCAGAACAAAGAAATCAGAAGATACAGAAACCAATATCCATGACACAGAGAATAATATTAGGGAATCTTATAGACCTATAACCTAGGAGAAACCTGTAAGATCAGAAACCTCTCACCTCAGTAACCCCCAGGTTGCTCCTTAGGGCAATCGGTGTAGTGCCTAACAGCAAAGCACAGGCACTGAGGGCACCAAGCAGCTGGGCTCCCACCAACAGGACAGCCCGCCAGGGACTCACCCTTAAGCCTGCGACCAATGCCAGGGTAACCACTGGGTTGAGGTGAACCTCACCGAGGCAGACACGGGCCAGGGCTAGCGATACTCCGAAGGCAAAAGAAACATGCAGTGGGTCGGTCGAGCATGCCGGAGAAGAGTCCAGCGTCGGAAGGGGTTCGTCTGTAATGGAGTCCCAGGACATATGCCCTGGATGCGGCCACAGCACGACAGAAGAGAGGCTGATGAAGAGGAAAAAAACGGTTCCCAAAAACTCACAGAACATGTCACGTAAAAACAAGCCAGTCCATACATCCCTCAGGATCAAACTGAACGTGGACATGGGTTTCAAGGTGCTTCTTCTTTTTCTCGTCTTCTACAACTTCAATCAGTTTGTATTGCTCCTCGTATAAGATCTCCAGTAGCAATTAATTTTGAATTTGCAGTTCTGATTCTAGATCTTGAAGAGACATCAGCATGATAAGAATTATCTATTTAAATTGCTCAAATTCACACGCACGTCGTTCTTATATTTGCCATTCAGCACGGGACCCTGTGACGTCTACAGTTGGATCCCTCAGCTTTCACCCTGCCTTCTTTTGTCCACTGGCCTGATCTTTCCTGAACACTGTTATAGAAAAGGCTTTCACCGGGTGCTAAGTGAAGAACCAGGAACTGCTTTCAGACTCTCTCCATATGCTAAATGTCTCCTTTCCAACCCCAATTGGATTTTCTTATCGAAAACCAGCAGTCCTCTCTCTGGGGTTTCACCTGCCAGAGGGGGGTTGAGGGTCTGACTTGATTCAGTCCCTTTATCGAAAAAGCTCTCATGTATTCCTTTGAGGTAGTCATGACTGAAAGGGATTAAGATGTGTCGAATATCCAACATTTTACCCAGCAAGTGTTAAGACGAAGAAAGATTAGATCGTTGTAGGCGTTAAAAATCAGAGAGGAGCCAATATTGTGAAGACTGTAAAGAATGGTGCAAAGGAGACTTTTGTGCTTTCATTCTGAGCTGGACAACCCCAAATACAAGCAAAACTCAATTTCAAATCACAAAATTAAAGTATGAGAGTGCTACTCTAAGGGATGTGGTCCATGGCTATACCTGCTCATGCTTTCAGCGGCAAGCTCTCTCAAAGTGACTGAGAAGAAAGAGTGGAAACGAAAACTCTTGCGATAACATGGCTGACCACAACAATGGCTGCACAGTTTGAGACTGAGCTTCTATGACATTCTATAGAGGTCACAGTATGAATGTAGGATCAGGATAAGTTTGATATGAGTGAAACATGATTAGGAACTATAAAGTTACCTTTTTAGAGGAAAACAGCTAGCTCTTCTGTATATGATGAGGCTTTTGATGGAAGGACATTGGAGGACTCAATGTATGGACAGAGGGAGCAGCTCATAGCCTTCCTTTGTGAAAAAGACATGAAAATGGTTAGTCTGTATAATGCATTTGTTTGAAATCAATGCATCATTAACTAATATATAGTGTAATCACAACAACCTGTAGCTGAATGCACTCAAAACAATAGAGATGATTGTGGAGAAACTTCCCAGCTCTCCCCCAACTCACCATCATGAGCAGCAACAGTGACGTTATCCAGGTTGCTGGGCACTAACCATCACTCAGGACTGGAAATGGAACACTCACACAGGCTCCATTGTGAAAAAGGCCCAGCAGCGGCTGTATTTCCTTCACCGGCTGAGGAAATTCAACCTGCAACAGGAGCTGCTGATACAGTTCTACTCTGCAGTCATAGTCTGTCTTCTTCACGTCTGGTTTGGCTCTGCAACCAATGCAGACCTCAGAAGACCCCTCTCCAAGAACTGTACTCATTCAGAGTGAGTAAAAGTCCAGTGGATGCTGCAAACTGGTGGTGGTTGAGGGGAGATCCCCTGATATGATTGTAAAGCACTTTGGGTGTACAGTAGTACAAAAGCGTATTTATAAATGCCTCATTCTATTCTATTGTAAAAGGGCTGGCAAAATTACTCTGGACCCATCACACCCTACATAGCACTGAGCACCAACCAGGCACAAGAAAAGTTTCTTTCCTCAGGCCATCTACCTCATGAACAGTTAAATGCTCCCACTGGGTAATAAACTGCAATGCACAACACCATTTCATATTTATTTAGCACACCAAACCTCTTATTCACATTCCCTTGCATTGCAAATAACATACCTGCACATACAGATATGGTCTATTTTGTATTTTATATATTTATTTTATTCACTTTAATTTAATTATCTGTATTGTCACTGTCATTCGAATTTGACAATCACACTAAGCCATATCGTGATTTTAGTTTTATTTCAAATCATCGTGTAGCCCTAACTGTCAATACTGACATTACAAAATCACATTGTTTATATTTATAGACATTAAGATTCTGTGGGAATGAGATAAAAGCAAAAACCTCTGGAGCAGGGATGATGTCCTCTGCCTTTGTGCTTTCCAATAGGTTTAGAGTGGTTGACCCACAATTGTAAAGGGTCCAGAAATGTGAAACTCTTGGTTAATATTTGGAAAACAAGCATTGAGATAAAATCCACCAGAGTAGCAGTGGTGGCTACTGTAAAATATTTCTAGGTAGGACTGTGCCACATCCAACAATTTTAGCAAACATCCCAGAATGACATAACAGAAGGAAAACAGGCTTGAAACGTATTTTAAATAAAGAAAATTGCTTTCACATGTTCAGGATTAAGATTGATGTTAATTCTCACAAAACTGTATTTTCTTTTTTTTTTTTATTTTTTTTTTTCATGGTAAAATAAAAATACTTTTTCATTTTCAGAATTCACAATTTATGTATACAGTGCAACAGCAAAACTTTTTTTTTATAAATATAAATAACTACAATTCAAGCTGCAATACCAAACAGGACAACATGCAGATGCCAACAGACCAATACCAGCCGTTTCAAACTTGCATACAGCTACAGATCCATTCAGAACACAGCAGAACATACCTCAGAGTATACCTTCAACATCCCTTTATGTGAAATTTAAAGGGGAGCTATTATGCCCCTTTATACAATTTTGTTAAAAAAAACTAAATAAAAGTGAATTTCGTATAATAGCAAATATCTGACATTGACCTGAGAAATAAGGTAAATGAGACCAATGACTCAAAATATTTTTTGCTGATATCCAAGAGAAAAAGGCTGTCTAGGTCTTTCTAAGGTCAAAGCGGTATTAAGATTCCAGTTCAATATTCTCGTCTCAGTAGGTTGATGGCGTCTTATCTTACAACCTCAGTCTGCGGTTTTAGCTGGCTCTCAGATTTATGTTCATTTTGTTCAGTCTCTCCCCTGGACAGGGTTGGGTTTATATTCATTGTCCATCCTCAACCTGTGGCCATCTGTAAATGGTTTCTGAGCTTCTGCAGAGCCTCAGAACCATGCAGGTATAAATCTAATCAGGCCACCCCTCCTGCATTTGAAGATTACATTTGGTCACCCCACCAGCACAAGGGCTTTGTTGTTCCAAGAAGTTCAGAAGAGTATCATTTTGGATTGGATTCCACTGGAGGATTTTTTTGTAATTTATTCAGGCCTCAGGGGTTTCACATCAGTTTCTGTTCTTTTAGTGAAACTTCTCTGGGAGCAGAAGTCTAAGTCATTGCACTTTTCCGCTGACTTGCATATCATGTCAAGCGCTGCTGTTCAATTCACACCAAAGAGCAAATCATATAAAAAAAGAAAAAATTAAATAAAAAAAGTGTTCTCATTGTGAATCACATTGCTTAAGCCCCATAACATTTGTGAATATAGCAGGAGAATTAGGTGCATGAATAAAAAAAGTTTCTAGGCAATTTTGTCCATTGGAAGATAAATATCTCTAGCCAAGTCTGTCTTCAAATGACATCCGATATAATTACCTGCAACTTCAGCCGTCTGTATGTATTATTAATGACAAATCTAATAAGACTAAAACTGTCAAATTTTTTATGAGGTGAAAAGGTTTCTGAAGTTATGTGATTTCAGCCCTAAAGGAGGCATACATTTCAGCGAGTCAATTTAGCAAGAGTTTTCTGACTCATTACTCATTTTTAATGAGTGAAGTGGGCGCAGTCAATGGATAACTAGTTCCTGTTTCATTTTAGACCTCTTTTATTCAAAGGACAGTGAAAAAGTGACAGGATGTTAGTGGGGAACCTGTTTGATAACAGTCATTATTGTTTGTCATAGATATAACACATTTTGCCTCATTATTTGAGTTAACCATACTTAATTGTTAAACTGAATTGCTTGAATCTGTCCACTAAAATTCACAAAAAACTCAGCAATACAGACTCAGCCTTCACTCAAGTGTTTCCATTGAAGACCGCACGGAGGTCAGTTAACGCTCAGCAAAGCGCCTCCCCGCACACACCTCTAACTTCCCATAATCGAAGGCGATGACACATCCATTTTCACGCCCCGTCTTCCAGTATGCTTCTCACCGGCGAGGGTGAAGCTGTGTGTCATGATCATCCAGCTGATAGCTGTGGTCTGTTGACTGCTAGCTGACCTTGAGTCATTGTAACACTCAGTGGAATCCAAACTTCAAACTAGGGCTGTAGTTACCTGTATATATATTTGGACTTTTGGACCTGCCATTACATTTCCTAAAGACTGTCAAAGATTGTGTGTTTCTACAAAGTTCTGTCATGAAACTCATGGCTCAGGCTGAAAGGTCCTTAAGTCCATCTGCTTGCAATCACATCATTCTCTATAGGGCATGAGTATCAGTAGCCAATGAGCTCGCTGCTCAACCTTTAAGTACTTAGTCAGCATTAACTGTAGCAGTTGCGGTTTTCAGAAACCCTCCCTCTTCCCCAGCTCCACCTCTAAAGATCTGCTATGGGTTATTAATGTATGCTATTTTGTATAGCAGCAGCATGTCTTACTTGCTCACAGCAGTGTGTCATAGCAGTAGCAAGTCATGTACTTGCTCTGCAGCATTGTCACATTGTCATATCCCATACATTGCCAAACACTCAGAAATACAGTTAAGTGAACCATAAATTAATGTTCAAAAGTTTGGGGTCAGTAAGATAAAAAAAAAGAAGAAGAAAAAAAAAAGAAAGAAATTAATACGTTTGTTCAGATTTCTATTTCAAATGAATACTGTGCTTTTGAAGTTTCTATTTATCAAAGAATCCTAAAAAATAATAATAACTGTATTTCACAAAATTGTTGCTGTTATTACTGTATTTTTTGGACAAGTAAATACAGCTCTGGTTGAGCATAAGAGATTTAAAAAATCTTACCAAACCAACCCGTACTCTTCACATGTCAAAGGCTTTTAAGCCATTTCAATGCAAAAGCATAAAGATTGTCAAAAGTCTGAGATACATAGAATGTTTTAGCTCTTCCAAAGGCACTGCTGTTGAAACATGCCATTTGTCCTTGATAGCCACGAATGCAGAACTTTGCTAGAGTGTAGAGATTTATTCAATAATAAAATGACAGCCAGTGAAGTAGGACTCAAGGGCACACAGCAATATTACCTTCCAGTAGTTATAAAAGACAAAAGAAGTAAAGTTATTGATTTGAAAGTTTTACGGCAAAAGTCAGATATTAAACGTCAAAAGCATTCTTGATTATTAGCATCATCCTCTTTTAAACCTTGTTCAACATGCTCCACTGCTTTTTTAACATTCTCTCACTAGATGGCAACATTACCATGTAACACTTGCTCTCTACAGCAATTAGACAGTATTTCCAAATCCCACATTTACCCAGCAATGCTAGCATGCAGATTTGTGTAAAGATGTATTAAATATATTTTAAACCTACAGTGATATAATTCATGAATTGCATGAACATGATATTAATGGCACGGTAGAGGAGTAATGTGGGCAGGCCACTCTGCGACACTTGTCAGTTATTTTACGCACTCTCATTTATTTGTTTATCTGGCTGTGAACGATATTGCACACAGAGGTTTAGAGTGCTCCTCCTCCGCCAGCACATTTGAAAGAGCATATTTCCATGTGGCGGGGAAGCTGATATTTCAAATACCATGGCAACATTTGTGTCATTTTGTGTTGAGCCTATAATGAAAATCAGTGACACTAATCTGATAAACCAGGGGGATGCAAAATACTTGCTAGCAGACTTATCAGGGTTCATTACATGATAACTCATTGTATATTTCTTTGTATCTTACAAGAAAGGCAGTGCAAGGAAGTAAACAAAACACAAAAGGTGTTATTGTGAGAGATTCTATTGGTTTCATACAACAGATTCACTGCAATGGCAAATAAAAATCAAGTTCTGTCCGCTTGTCGTTCGACAACCCCTGGTGTTCACTGCATGATGTTCAACTGCTTGAAAGAACTGAGATCTAAGAGTACTGCTCTGCTCTCAGAAACCTGTAACCCATTCCATAACTATTTAACTATTCTGACTAAAAGGCTTCAAATTTCAAACTTCTAAAATCTCATTGCAAACAAGCAAAAAAATAAAAATAAAAAATTAATAAAAAAAAAATTCTGTAGCACTATAGTGTCACCAAAAGAAACTGCAAAAATAGTGACTGTTTTGAAACAGGTTTTTCAAACCCTCCTCCTGTAATAATAATGTCAGCTTAGCTTTCTGGGAAATCAACAAACAAATAGCGTTGACTTTCTGTATCAAAATGTACATTTTGGCTTATGTAGTGCAGTTATTTGGACCTTTGAAAAAGCTTCCCTACTAAGAAACTCAAGTATGTTCATCCCAAAGCAGCCCTCACACTGTAAAGTTGACAATTCGGTTGCATGAGACAAATCTTAAAATGTCAAACAAAACCATGAAAAACACTGACAAAAAGCACACACTAAGTTTTGCATTTCTGCAACATTCCAAAATGCATTTCTGCATCATTCTGAAGATTATATTAAAGAAAAATATATTATAATTTTATAATATTTACATTTTTAAAAAATGATAAAAATATATAAAAACATTTTTTTATTGGGAACATTGACATTTTCTATTCACTAAACATACTGAGAAATGTGAAACATTACAGGTCAAATCCTTATAAGACTGCTACATTTGATCTAAAAAAAGTCAGCAATGGTGTCAATAGGCATTAGTTGTGACTTTGGCATGCTGGGAAGTTCAAATTTTAAATAATTTTCTGCCAAACCTGTTGCTATAACACATTTTAGAGTGGTTTAGCCCATTGGGTCTTTGAGGGTTACGTTGGCAATTACAAAAAGTATTTTGTAATAAAAAATACTTTACCTTAAAGACAAATGGAACTGGGTTGCTCATTAACTCAAATATTATGTAATCACTGTTTTACAAATCTCCAACCACAAACTCTAGGTCTCAGTGAACAAATACAGCAATATAGTTGAAAAAACAAACAAACATGGAGACGGTTTACATTTGAGTTTACATGGAGTTGGCATACAAACATTTGTTTAAGCAACAGTTCAGTAGAAAGCAAGTCATGCAATGGTAATCCGCATAGTCTAGCACGCACATCCCAGCACTTCTTTCAAGTCAAGTGTTTTCCAGTGGCCGAGCAGATAGTGTACCAGGCAGGACTATCTGCCAGAATAGATAAAAAAAATTACCCTTGCTGTCAAAACAAAACCTTATGTTCAGTCTTTTCCTCTGCTTTTTGTAACAATTTCATGGTGATCGCACAAAACAAATGCTTTCAAATAATGACACAGCATTCCGTGTTATTTGTTTTTATCAAGCATCACTACATGCTGTATTCAAGTCCTCCAGGTCAGTTCCTACTTTTAGGACATCAGAAATGTAATTCAGACATACTTTACGTTCAAAATATTTTGTCCTGAATCAAATAGGTTCACTTGAAAATGTTATATTTCTCTTGCTTTCCCATTTCACTTCCCAACAAAGACAGGAAGGTCTTTTATTACTATTGTAACATAAACCAACCAAATTAATTATTATTCAGCATAGTTTATCGGCATTCTTCATCAAAAGAACACAATAATTTACATAAGCTACTGTATGTTAAGCTATTCTGAATGTGCTCATCAGAATACTCATTCACTCTAAAAAATACAGGTTCTTTATTTGCATTGATGTATCCATGAAGAACCTTTAACATCCATGAAGCCTTTCCATTCCCCAAAAGGTTATTTATAGTGGAAAACGGTTTAGATTATTACTATATATTTCTTCACAGAGATCAGTCTTTTAAGAACTGTTCAATGAAAGGTTATTTTGGTAACCAAAAAGGGTTCTTCTATGGCATCGCTGTGAAAAGCCCCTTTTGGAACCTTTATTTTAAAGAGCATTCATATTTGCAATAACCTCAGTGGATGTCCGAACGGCCACACACTACCATAGTATACCAAGCAAGTCTAGAGGGTTCTAGTCTTGCGTAGCCAGACCATAGAGAGCTTCAGACTGATGGCAGAAGGTCTGGTCTCCATAGCAGCTTTTATTTGCCACCCATTTACATACCACCCATAGGCCGTCTGACTGACATGTAAAGCAACCAATCCCAGTTCGTTTTTTATTTTTGTCATGTTTAGGTGAGTGAAAATGTAACGTCGATGTACCTACAATAACAGTCCGGTGTGTAAAACTCTTGGATGTATTTTAAAGAGTCTATGCCCCAAACTTTACATACTTCACATACTTTTGAAAATCCAGTGTTTAGTTGATCCTGATAAGCGCTCATTGTCACAGTTGTAAACATGACCGCTTTCTTCTTCCATGAGGGGGTTTGGCATCACAGCATCTTTGTTTCTAGGTTGACCGTTTAAGAACGCAGAAAACATGTCCCCTGGACATCCTGTAGAATTCAACCAATCATATGACGACTTCAAAAGTGTTTCAAAATTTGTTTGCGTCGGAAATCTTAAAAATGCTGCCTTCGGATGATGCATTGCAAGCTAAGAAGGCATCAAGGCACGTCAGAGTCCAATGTTAGCTTCACTTCCTGTCTCCTGAGATACCTTCATCTTAACGATTTTTGAAGGCTGTATAAATGTATCCTCTTCTTTTATAAAGTTAAATGCCTTGGGTGGTTTCTTGAATGTGTTGTAGCATGCTGAATACCGTATATTTGTCTTTATAGCATACATTTATGACTAATTTGAAGCAATTTCACAGGCTGTTTCTGAATGACTTCAATCAAAAGGTAATTCTAATCATACTGAATTATGTATTAAAAGTTGCTAAAAGTACTACTTTTTACTGAGCATTGGCTTTGTATTTGGGTGGTACTTCTAAGATGGAGTAATTATAATATACCTTATTATGGAATTAAATACATGCTGTGCATTAAAGAGGCCAGAAAATACACACTTATCACATGAAACATGATGTGCATGCAGAATGTTTTTTCAAGAATACCTTTTTAACAGCAATATTATTATTATTTTAAAGTTATGTGTGAAGAAGGCATGGTATGCTCTTTCGTACAAATTTATGTGCATTTATATTAGTCATCCACCACATATTTTTGGTTATCAAACCAGCACAAAATTCTGCAGAATCTTCAATCCCTCAACAGTAAGGGGTCCGTGTTGGTCCTGGAGAGAGGATTGTTGTTTTTGTGTGCAGTGTACTGCTAGTGAGTTTATCTTGGAAGTTCATCCCATGAGATCCTCCAGATCAGTCACACAGGAGGTCCTTCAGTGTTTTTCAACCAATCCAAAAAAGGCACAATGAAAAAGGCAAGTGAGGCACTGTGGGAAATAAGAAACTGAACAGAATCAGAGTCAGACTTTGGGCAAATGTTCAATTGTTCGAGCACCAGCTTTCCACTCTTAAAACCGCTAGCTATTGTAAGCTTTTATTTTAGCTAGGGTTTGAAATCCATTCCATATATGTGTGTGTGACTGAAAATGCACTTTAAAAGACCTAAAATTTCACAGACAAGCCTTAACCCTAGTCTAGTCCCAGACTAAAATGCATGTTTGAGCTGTTTTAACTGAAAGCAACTTGCACTGACATCTTAAAGGTGCATTGCGCAACTTTTCCGGTTAAAAATACTCGTTTTCTAACCCATACATGCTTAAACAATTGCCTGATGGGCTGAATGAGCCCTTCTCTGATCACTGCGATTGTCTCTATAATCCTGTACAGTAAAATAAATAAGAGGGATTCGGGTCGGAATTTGAGACTGGGCGTGACGTCATGCGCGTTCACGGCACGCTCACCTGGCTATGTCTGGCAGGTTTGTGTATTCGCCGCCATTCTCCGTAGAAGATGGATTCTAAGAGACCGGCTTGTAGTTCATTTCAAACACCAACGCAAACTCCACGTAAGATAAAAAAAAGAAAACTTTTGTCCGTGAGCGTGCACACCTCTGGTTGCAGTTTCGGTTTGCCGCCAGAGGGGGCATAGTTCTGCAAAAACTCAGAGACTTGCGCAATGCACCTTTTAAATGTCAGTGGCATTGTGTTGTCTTAAGATACACCCAGTAAGGTTTTTATTTATTTATAAAAGCTACTTAAATGTCTTAATTGAACTAAAGCCTAATCCTGACTTAATTTAATCCCTGTCTGTGAAACCAGGCCTTTGAATTAGAAGAGTGTAGCAGTTGGCAACTAAATATGAAACATGTTTTGGCACTTAAAGGAGGAAGTTGCAACTGATCTGTTTTTTTGAATTAATACTTCTAAATAAATAAACATTATGATCTCATTCTGATGGGAAACATATCGTGTCCATGGATTAATTTAGAACAAGCTTTATCTTGCTGTATGTTCAGCACTTAGAACTTTGTTTCCAAAAGACTGAAATGGATTTTATTGAAATTTTGGGAAGAACAGAACAGTTCTGAATACATATTGAGTTAGTTATCCATAATGTAATGCACATGCAAGCACTCTGATGCATCAAGTAAAAGCTCAGAGCTTTCTTTCAGAGAAAAATGTGATCCATCATAACCAGATGGTACAGATCTTTACAGATATTTGGATTTAGGGTTGAAGCCCCCCACAAGGAAGAAGGTAATGCTATGAGTGTATTTTAGTTGTTTTATAGCAGATTAATTTTAAAACTGGAAATTTAGTTATAGTCTTATTATTAGGGCCCAAGCCCTGAAAGGGCGAAGGCCCTATTGTTTTCGTAAGGATTTTTTTTTTCTTTTTCTTTTTTTTCTTCATTATTTTTTTTTTGCCTTTTTGCCACTTTTGGGGCCCTTATCATGCTCAAAAACTCTTGAAACTTTGCACACAGGTCAGAACCCGCGGCCATCAGGGCCGGACTGAAGCTGGTACCCGGGCGTGGCAGGGGGGCTCGACAGCGCCCCCTGGAATGGGGTCCGAAATCTTGGTCCATATATCAAACACGCTTGCATGTAATAATATGAAACTCAGTACACATATAGATCTCATCGGGCCGCACAACTTTCGTGCTCTGAGTTTTACAAAAGCCCAACAGGAAGTCGGTTATTATACGTTGTTTGGAAAACGCATACAATGGAATGTGAAATACTCCTCCTAGGGAATTCATCCGATCGCCACCAAACTCGGTGTGAATGAAGTCAAGACATTGAGGATGAATTCTTGCGAACAGATTTTTGATATCTCGAACGGTTTGGCCGTGGCGAGGAAACGAATTTATGGCGAATAATGGGACACAGAAAGTGTGTTATAACTTCTGCATACATTATCTGATCTTGATTAAACTTCAGCAGTGTATTTGTTGTAAAAGGCCGATCACATGGATGTGACCTTTGTGAGTCAAAGTTATAGCGCCACCAACTGGCAACAGGAAGTGTGTCACTTTCAAAATGCTTTGAAATCACCCTCTTATTTTTACCCGATTTGCTTCAAACTTTATGTGTATAATGTAGACACACGGCAGATATAGGCCTGTGAAAGGATTATTGATATCTTAGATACTGTTGCCGTGGCAACGCATCAAACTTTAATATTCTTTTCGGATGCTTTTGAGACTCTTCACATGCTTGAAATTGGATGAAATTCGACAGACACATCACACTTATTATCCAGTAGATATGTGCAAAATTTCAGAAACGGGCGTGGTGAAATGGCTCAGTAGCACCACCTTTAGTCAAAAGTGGGGGGGTTAGTTTTATCAACAGCAACAAAACTTGGTATGTGTATTGTTCTCATCAAGACGGACAACTTTCTAATTTACAGTAACTAGCTCGGACCAAGAGGAAGAGAGATATTTTGGTTTGAATGTGGATTTTCTGGAGAATTTTCTCTCCCTCTCTCTGTGTCTCTGTGTGTGTGAGGGGAGGGGGGATCTGACTATTGCTTTTATATTGTTAATCAAGGTTTCAGGGGCTTTTGGGGTCCTTAACGTGCTCAAAAACTCTTGAAACTTTGCACACAAGTCAGAACCCCCTGGCATCAGGGCCGGGCTGAAGCTGGTACCCGGGCGTGGCAGGGGGGCTCAACAGCGCCCCCTTGAACTGGGTCTGAAAACTTGGTCCATAGATCAAACACGCTTGCATGAATTACTATGAAACTCGGTACACATATAGATCTCATCGTGCCAAACAACTTTTCCCCCGTCAAGTTTTACGCCAGCCCAACAGGAAGTTGGCTATTATGGGTTGTTTGGAAAACGCTTGCTGTGGAATGCGAAGTACTCCTCCTAGAGAATTCATCCAATCCCCACCAAACTCGATGTGCATGAAGTCAAGTCATTGAGGATGCTAAATTGCAGACGGATTTTTGATATCTCGAACGGTTTGGCCGTGGCGAGGAATCGAATTTATGGCGAGAAAAGAGAAACACGAAGTGGAATAACTTCTGCATACATTAACTGATCTTGATGAAACTTCAGCAGAGTGTTCGTGGTAAGAGGCCGATTAGATGGATGTAACTATTGTGAGTCAAAGTTTATAGCGCCACCAACTGGCAGCAGGAAGTCAGTCACTTTCAACATGCTTTTGACAAAAGTGGGGGGGTTAGTTTTAACTACAGTAAAAAAACCTCAGTTCATATATTGATCTCATCGACCCGGACAACTTTCTAATTTAAAGTCATTAGCTCTTACCATCAGGAAGTCAGATATTTTGGTCTGAATGTGGATTTTTTTTGCAAAATCAGCCTCTGAATTTTTAGCCACCTTTATCGAAGTGGTTTATTTTATTCCCACCAAACTTTTTCAACATGATAAAAATATATTAATTATGCTAAATTGTGAATGGATAATAAATATCTCAAACGGTTTTGCTATGGCGAGGGATTAAAGTAATGTCAAAAAAGGAAACACTAAAAACGTCATATATTCTAAAAATTTAATTATACACCATTTATTACTATATAAAAGTACACAAATATCTGAACTTAACTCATTTTATTCTTTTTTTTTCAATTTAAGAATGAAGTTTAAGTTTAAAAACTGCCAGAATGGTTGTTTAGAAACAATAAATAAATAAAGTCAAACATAGTGCTATACTGCCCTCTTGTGTTCAAAATCAGGTAGGCCTATTATATCTATATAAAAATATACTTGGTATGTGACGGTGAGAATATTTTACCACCGGTTAACTGACGTGTGACACCGCTGGGGGCTTTTTAATCGCTAACTTAAAAACGAAAGTAAAATATGTTCGTCTGCACTGACATTGATAGTGGTTGAGCGGGCGTTTCAAATGAATTCCTATTGAAGTAGGAATTAACTGAAAAACGTTCACTCTGTTCTACTCGTTCATCGTCGTGGATGCGCACCATTATGAATGCCCGTGCAGCCATGAGCATTTTAGTTTAATTTTAAAATTAGCGCCTTTCGGGGGGTGGATTGCTTGAAATTATTTTACAAAAGCACAATGTTGTGTTTTATTGCGACTGTACAAAAATATAAGTTAACACTTTGCAGTTTGAATGTCGTCCTGTATAATGATGGAGTATGTTTTTATGTGTCCACTGTTCCATCGCGCCCAGGCCACACACACACACACACACACACACACACACACACACACACACACACACACGCACACACACACACACACACACACACACACACGGTTTACTATCTTTGTGGGGACTCTCCATAGACTTAATGGTTTTTATACTTTACAAACTGTATATTCTATCTCCTCACACTAACCCTACACACTTCCTGCTAAACCTACCCATCACAGAAAACTTTCTGCATTTTTACATTTCCAAAAAAACTAATTCTGTATGATTTATAAGCTTGTTTACCCATGGGGACCTCTATTTAGGTCCCCACTGTGACACGAGTCCCCATGAGTCTGTGTGCATTCAGGTTGAAGTCCCCACCGGGATAGAAAAACATGAACACACACACACACACACACACACACACACACACACACACACACACACACACACACACACACACACACACACACACACACACACACACACACACACACACACACACACACACACACACACACACACATTCCAGCATTGCAATCTTGACATCGCAGCCTGATCATTATAGCCTTAATAAAATATAATAATAAAATAGTCAACCTAACATATAAAAATTACACTGCTCTAAATAGTCAGTAGTACAATTCGTACATTCACAGTAAGCACCGCTCCACTGTGATGTTTCCAAGCACATTTTTGCGCGTGTGAAGAGGATGATTTTTTCCATCAATATTGGAACACGAGTGAAGAACAAAGCCTATAATAAAGAATAGTTTAGCATCCAAATACATGGCAAATGTTGAAACATTTTGATTCTAATGAGAGGGTTACGTGAACCCAACACTGCTTACTTTCATTTTTATTTTTACATTAAATTTAAAGGATTTGTTGTGGAATATTTTGAGTGTATCGTAAAATCAGAATAAGGTAAGTCAAGTAATATTTTCTGTCTTTTATATATTTATGTATGTGTGTGTGTATATATATATATATATATATATATATATATATATATATATATATATATATATATATATATATATATATATATATATATATATATATAAATATAGTTGCTAGCAGCGATGAAGGGCCAAAGCCGGCGGTACCCCCACCCCGGTGCCTTTAGGTAAAGGCACCGGGGTTGCGGTGCCACCGGCTTGGGCCCGTAATCGCTGCTCGCAGCTATATTTATATATTTTTTTTTTTTTAATTTTTACATTTATTTATATTTGCTTATGTGAAGATAAATCCAAAACACAGATACCGTGGGGTCCAAAAGTTAGAGACTACAATTGAAAATAGTACTATTGTTTTGTTTGGGGTCAGTTTATATCATTTTAATCAGCAAGGATGCATTAACCCTCTGGCACTGTTCATTTGATGCTCACAATTGGCAGGTTCGCTGGTCACAAATGACCGAATACCATGATTGTAGCTCTTTTTTAAATAAATATTTTTCTTCAATAATATTTTTTATTAATATTTTGTATTTTGAGGGTATTTTATGGTACTAAACAATATTTATCACTTTATTTTGACCCATTTATACACTGTAAAAAAATTCTAACCCTCCCAAATCAAAAATTTCAAGTGACCGATAACATCTAAATTTTTCAATTGGCCCAAGTGAAATTCTGTAAATTATAAAATTAAATTTACAGAATTTCACTTGGGCCAATTGAAAAATTTAGATGTTATCGGTCACTTGAAATTTTTGATTTGGGAGGGTTAGAAATTTGGGGACTGAAAGGTATCAGTCTTATTTGGTATCACCAAAAGACTGATACCAAATAATAAGAAATTTAAACATTTTCACAATTATGCTGATAAAATACAATACCATTAATTTTTGTGGTCAGGAAGTCTCTTATGCGCACCAATTAAGGCTGCATTCAAAATACGGTAAGACAGTATGTTAATGTAAATATATACAGTTTTTATGTATAAATAATATTTTTTATTAATATTTTGTATTTTGAGGGTATTTTATGGTACTAAACAACATTTATCACTTTATTTTGACCCATTTATACATAAAAACTGTATATATTTACATTAATATACTGTCTTACCGTATTTTGAATGCAGCCTTAATTGGTGCGCATAAGAGACTTCCTGACCACAAAAATTAATGGTATTGTATTTTATCAGCATAATTGTGAAAATGTTTAAATTTCTTATTATTTGGTATCAGTCTTTTGGTTTAATTACAGCAACATTAAATATCATCCTTTAAAATCTTTGCATTTCCTTGTTTACATTTTTGCAAAATCCTAAAATTTGCTTCTTTCCAAATTTTGCATCCCAGCTATTCAGTGTGCACTCAGACATGTTTACCCTGATGTATGTTGAAAAAAACCCAGACAATATGTTTTATTATTTGTCCTTATTTTGTTTCTTCAAATAGTTCTCATTCTACAAGACAGATTTCTATCTGCTAAATTGACAGGCAAGTAAGTCCCTTGAGTCCAGCATGTTGTGATATGATGAGAGACAAAACCAAAAGGTTTCCAATTACTGCTTGCTGAAACTCTGTAGCCTTATTTTGGTTTAGACTCAGACTTAGTGCTTGGCTTATATGCAAGTTTTTCTCCCCACATGCTCATTAATAAGGCTCCTGACATGGGATGCTGTCTACTTAGTCAAGCACATCCCATTGCATTTCATTACTGAGGGTTCAGCACCAACCACAAACAGACGCTTCATTGCCCACTGACATAATGGAATGGCTTTGTGTTCAAAGTTAAGCTATATAAAATAAACAGCACTCTCGAGGCAGGCCTCTTAACAGTTTTATGTCACATGCACTTTCATGGTCTCCGGTGCGATGATGTACAGAGCGTTGGGTATTTAATGGGAATTCCAGAAATGGCTCTGGCCAATGCGCACAGTGTTTTAGTGGCCTGTCAGTTTTGATTGCTGTCTATGTGGATGCGAGCTGCAATTCAAAACAAGTTTAAAACATCTTGTTTTTGCTATGGTTGTCCTTAATTTACCCTCATCCTGGCATCTTTTTCTTTTGATTGCGATGAGGTCTAATGGAATTAGAATAGAACATGAAGGAGCCATTAGGAACTTCCACACCAGTGCTGGTTTACATCTTTGATACAGAAATTGTTGTCCATTGGGATTTCATTTCAGTTTAATATTCAGCACCAAACTCTGCTGAGGCGTTAGATTTTTTTTAAGTAATAGCCGGACAGTCTGACACTCCATTCATAATTCCATTGTGAAAACTAATTTGCATTAGAGTAAAAAATAGTTCCCTTCCTTTTCCCCAAACTGTCTGAAAAGCGTTTCCTGTAATCTCTCGAAATCACATGAAAAGCTGTGCCATTTTGGGATGCTTCTGAGAGCTCAGATAATCTGCTAAATTTTTGCCATGACCTGATGGTCATTTTAAATATGTAAACAAAAAACCTTCATTTCCTTTAATCTCTTATACAGTCATTTTGCCCATCATGCATTGCACTTTCTATTTGGTAATCCGGCCTTAATCCTGACTAGATGAATGATCTGCCATAATCTGTAACAATAGCAATGCTACCCAATGATGACTCTGGCTTCTCTAGTGCTGCTAGAAATGGCAGTGACTCCTTGGAAAATGTAACTGTAAAGCATAAAGCATAAAAATTATCCATTGGGCTAGTTCACACCAGAGACGATAACTATAATAATAACAATAAAGATTGTTATTGTTGGCAAAACTGCGGCGCATGCTTATAATAAGCAGTCTGTTGCTATAGATGCTAATATAGTTATTACAGTTATCTTTATAGTTATGTTATCGTTCTTGGTATGAATGGGCCTTTAATTATTCTTAGTATAAAATAGAACAGAAAGTTAACAAACTTTTATTATTTATTTGTCAACTGTAGTTTTAAGTATTATCAAGTTAGCAATTTTCAAATGAGGGTTGAGTAAATAATTTTGGTGAACTGTTACATTGGAATGCAATTATGATGATAGTTTGAATGAAATATAGACAAATTAGACTATTACATCTCTGAATAAGAACAAGGCTTTTTCTTTTCTCATTTCATTCATTCATTAAAGGGGTCCTCTCCTCTCCATCCTCTCACGGCATCATTACCTTGGTTTCCCCTGTCACCTTCTCCTGTTTCCTGCCCTTCGCCTGCTCCACGTCCTCCTCCGGGGCGTAATGAAAGGGTTATGTTTAGTTCTGTTCATTGTAAAAAATTGTGGTTTAAGTGAAGTGTTCTTGCTCGTTTCTTAAATCTCTTGTTTTGGATGTTACTTTACACAGCCATTACATTTTATGAAACACAAATGGAAGTATGAGAATTATGGCTGAGAATGTTTTAGATCAATATATATATATACATTTTTTTTTATTTTTTTTTTACCATCACATGGAGCATAAGGTAATTTTAAATTATGAAAGGTGTGTCCAACATACTGGTGATTTATAAAATTAAAAGGGAACATCAAACAATTTTTTTTTCTTTGTAAACAAATACATTAATATTTAAATATCATGAATCTCTCCATAGTTGTGTACAGCAATACCTGATAGTGTTTTGTGTTGCCATACAGTGCTCTGCACACTGCATTCAGAATGGCTAGGAAAGGCTCTGCATGCTAGTTGGAAAGGAAAGTCTTGTAAGCATATGAGTTAGTTTGCCATTCTGCATACCTCCAAGTTAAGCCAAGTTCCATCCTTTTGAAATACTTTCATTACTTCCTGAAGAGCCGTAGGCGCGATGATAAACACTGTTGCTTCAGACCGGGGAAGAATCTAGTTTCTGATCCATTATTGCATTTGGAAGTAGAAGGCATGTGCTTGCTTCTGGTGTTTGCATTTCACTTCTCATTTTTAATGCACCTCAAGAAGTCAAAAACATTGACTTTCACACATGTTAGAAAAACAGCTGAACTGCTGAGGTAAAAAAGAAAAAGAAAAGAAAAGAGAAGCAACAAAAAGTGTACAAGATTTATAATGTAAAATTTACAGTTTTTTTTTTTTGAGGTAAAGGTACATAGTGTTCATTAGTGATTACATGATGAATGCATTATATGTTATGACATTTTGGGACATATTCAAAACTGTAATTCAAAACTTTGATTTACAATGGGTAAACCAGGGAGCAGTACATCACAAGCATATGGTTTTATTTGCTTGTAGACCTTGAACTGGGTTTGGAGTAATTTATTACAGAAGATAAACAACATGGAAGGAAGCTGTATTATTACCCTGATGTAATGTTGCCCTATGATGAAATGTTGGCATTCTCTGTGGAAGGTGGATGTAGGAGCCATAAGGCTATTAATAATGTTACTTAATGTCACGGCTGTATGTAACTAGGGTCTGTACTTCCCCCTGCGGGAAAGGGAAAGAATTGCACCCCTTTTGGGAACTTCCTGTAGGTAGCCATCTTAAACAGGAAGTGATGTGGCAAGGGCAGAGGGGAAGGGAGACAGTTTTTTGACCTACATTTCACCACACTGTTTGTTTTTGAATTAAGAGTTTTGTTTCCAAGTTTTCACCCTTTTGTTACAATAAATTTCAAGTCTGGTTAAAACGGGTGTAGCGTCAAACATACTTTCCCTCACGGAAGTGGCTTAAGAAGGAAAGGAAGCCACTACATTAAGTCAAAAAACTCCCAAGAAGGACATGCAGGCATGCGGTAGGCCCAATCAAGGCCTACATTTGGAATGATCAAGCCACGAGTGGCAGGCATCGACAGGACAGCTTTCAAAGGATTCTGAAACTCATTCAATGCGTGAGTAAACAAGGGTGAAATTATTTCTAAAAAGCTGTGGTTGAGAATTTTGGCTTTGATCAAAGCATGGTACAAGAAGCTGATGCTTATGTGTACATTGTGGCCTGTTGATTTTATGGAAAGCTGGATACTTGATTGTGCTTGTTTGTGTCAAACATGGCTGATGAAATGTCCAAAAATGAAAAGGATGAAGTTGGACAAAGCATTGGATCCCTCAGTTCTATGCGTAGGGGAAAGCTTGGTGTGTGCACACGTAGGATGAATGAAGTAAAGGCATTGCTTGCTGATGGTTGTGATGCGGAATCAATAAAAAGAAGTGCAGAGACATTTTTTATGTCACTTGGAGAATTTAAGTCTGCCCACAGGCTTGTGCAAGAACAACTATCTGATGATATCAGAGAAAATGAGCGTATTGACTGGTTTGAGCCTAAAATGGCTACATTTGAGAACTTTATGAGTGAATATGAGAGGTGGAAAAATGTTCAAAAGGATCCACAAACACTTATCGAGCCAAGCGATAGTGTTTCGAATGTGTCCAAGAGGTCACATAAATCTCGTAGTTCTCACAGCTCAAGTATATCATCATCGGTATCATCAATGAGGATAAAAGTAACTGCTGATAAAGCAGCCCTTCTTGCTCGCAAAGCTGCATTAAAACAGAAACATGCCCTTGAAATGGAAAAAGCTGCTTTGAATATGAGACTGGAAACAGTCAATTTGGAATGTGACATAGCTGCAAACGATGCTAAACTGAAGGTCTTTGAAGACTCTGTAACAACAGCAAGCCCAACTCTACAAGTTCGATCTGTTAATTCTCAGCAATCTTTTGAACCTAAGGACGAAATGAACGAGTATCTTGAAGGGTACCAGGCCGAGAATTCTAAGAAGACATCAACGAAACAGGATCAGACATCACCAGGACCCTCGCCATCTTTTGAATTTGTTCAACTTGGAGCTATCCCGAAAACTCCATTGCAAAGAATGTTTCAACCTCCAAAACTCAACCAAGTAGCACATCGAAAGTCCAATATTGAGGATGCGACAGCAGCAACATCTGATAATCCTGCTACAACTTTTCAAAATCCATCTGTTAGTTGCACAGACGTGGGGCTTACAAATATGAATCTTTCGAATGTGGTGCGGAGGCAAAATGACATTGCTGAACTTCTGGTCTTGCAGCAAAAGCACACTTTACTCCCATCTAGAGAAATTCCAGTGTTCGATGGAGATCCACTAAATTTTCGCCCTTTCATGCAAGCCTTTGAACATGGCATAGAAGATAATACAGACAATAATAGGGATAGACTTTACTATCTGGAACAATTTACTTCTGGCCAGTCAAAGGAACTTGTCCGAAGCTGCTTGCATATGGATACTAGAAGGGGTTATGCTGAAGCTAAGAAGCTCCTCAAATGTCATTTTGGTGATGAAGTGATAATCACCAGTGCTTATATGGAAAAGGCCCTGAGCTGGAGTAATATCAAGACCGATGATGGAAAGGCCCTTAATGCTTATGCACTTTATTTGAGAGGCTGTTGCAATGCTGCGGAAGACCTTCCTAACATGTTTGATCTTGATTTGCCTTCCAATCTTAAACAGATTATATCCAAACTCCCATATAAACTACGTGAAAGGTGGAGAAACATAGCATGTGACATTCTTGAAAGAACACACAGTAGAGCCAAATTCCTGGACGTGGTTGCCTTTATTGAAAAGCAGGCAAAGATACTTCAAGACCCTCTCTTCGGCAATATTCTAGACCCTACTTCTGCTACAAAGGGCATTAGGGCCGAGACAGGGTCTCGTCCTTTCAAGTCTGGGAGTAAGAAAAGCTTTGCTACTTCCATATCACCACTGATATCCAGTATGAAAGAAATAAAGATCCATGAGGCTACGGGTGTTGCATTACAGGCCCCCTGCTTGTTCTGTTCTGGCAATCATGCATTGGAATCATGTCGTCAGATAGCGTTAAAGCCTCATGGAGAGAAGATCGATTTTCTAAAGGGAAAAGGACTATGCTTTGCATGTCTTCTAAAGGGGCATATGAGCAAAGCCTGTAGAAAACGTCTGGATTGTAAGACTTGTCACAAAAGCCACCCAACAATTCTCCATGTCGAAAGTATGCCCCTCAAAGAGCAGGACACTTTCCAGAAGGATAAAGGTTGCAGTAACTTAATTACAATTGCCATGGTGTCAGCAGAACAGGCGGAGGTTGGCTCTTTAGACTACATACTTGCTATTTTGCCAGTGAAGATTAAGGCCTGCAATGGGAGTAACATAATAGAGACTTATGCTTTTCTTGATCCAGGAAGTTCTGCAACTTTCTGTACAGAAAGTCTAACAGAAAAGCTGCATGTGAGAGGGAGGAGAACAGAAGTTCTACTCAGGACTATGGGACAAGAAAGACCAATATATACATACAAATTGGATGGGTTGGAAGTAAGTAGCCTTGACAGTAACAATTTTTTGCCCCTGCCAGAGGTTTTTACTCAAGCTTCTATACCAGTTGGTAAAGAAAACATTCCTACTCAAGAGGACATTCAGCACTGGCCATATCTCAAAGAGATCAGTTTGAATTCCATTGAAGCGGAAGTCGGTCTGTTGATTGGAGTTAACGCTCCAAAGCTTATAGAGCCATGGAGGGTCATTAATAGTCAAGAAGACGGACCCTATGCAGTCCTAACTCAATTGGGATGGCTTATTAATGGACCATTGGGCAGAAGCCCATCTATAAGCAGAAATGAACGACTAAAGGTGTCCTGTAATAGGATTTCAATTTCCAGCATGGAACAGCTCATCCTGAGTCAGCTGAATCATGATTTTCCTGAAAAGGTATGTGATGAGAAGTCTGAGTATTCAGCCGAGGACAGGATGTTCCTCAAAATTGCAGCAGACTCTGTTGTTAAACAAGATGGTCACTATCAACTTCGACTTCCATTCCGTCAAGAGGAGGTTCACCTACCTAATAATAGAATGATAGCTGAACAGAGAGCTATTACCCTCATGAAGAGATTCCATAGAGACGACATGTTATTTGCTGACTATAAGGAATTCATGGGTAACCTCTTGGAGAAAGGGTATGCCGAAAAGGTGACACTAGATCAGCTGTCAGGAAAATTCGGAAGAGTATGGTACATACCCCATCACAGCGTGTACCACAATAGGAAAAAGAAAATTAGGGTTGTATTTGATTGCGGATCTTCATTTCAAGGCACATCCTTAAATAAAGAGCTCCTACAGGGACCTGATCTCTCTAACAGTCTCCTTGGAGTTATCCTTCGATTCCGTCAAGAACCCGTGGCAGTTATGGCGGATATTGAAGGAATGTTTCATCAGGTTAAAGTCACACCTGAGGATGTTGACTTTCTGCGGTTCTTATGGTGGCCTAACGGTGACATTAGCCAACCATTGGCAGAATATCGGATGTTAGTTCACCTTTTCGGTGCCGTCTCTTCACCTAGTTGTGCAAACTATGCACTCAAGAAAACGACAGAGGACAACGAGGGCAGTGTTGGTAAAGAAGTTCTAAGTACCATTCGAAGGAACTTCTATGTTGACGACTGCCTAACTTCCTTACCCAACGAGGATGCAGCTATTGCCCTGATTCGAGACTTGACAGCGGTCTGCGCCACCGGCGGATTTAGACTGACAAAGTGGACAAGTAATAGTCGCTCTGTCCTAGCTTCAATTCCAGTAGAGGAAAAGGCCAAAGATGTGAAGGCGTTAGATCTTGATATTGATAAGCTACCTGTGGAAAGAGCTCTTGGAATTCAGTGGAGCACTGAAACAGACTCCTTTTTCTTTAAGGTTAACTTAAAGGAGCAACAGTCCACCAAGAGGACTATTCTTTCTACTGTGAATTCCATCTACGATCCAATTGGGTTTCTCGCCCCATTGATTCTTCCCGCAAAAAGAATCCAACAGGAACTTTGCCGAGTCAGTTGTGGTTGGGATGATAAGATTCCAGACAACTTAACAAAATATTGGAAGGAATGGCTTGAGGGTTTGGACAAACTTAACCATCTAAGTATTCGCAGATGTATCAAACCAGCAAGTTACGGCAAAATAAAAACTGCCCAGCTACATCACTTTAGTGATGCGAGTGAATCAGGGTATGGTACTGCTAGTTACCTGCGTCTTACCAACATCAGTGGTGATGTTCATGTTGCCTTTGTATTGGGCAAGGCCAGAGTTGCTCCATTAAAACCTGTAACTATCCCCAGGCTTGAGTTGGCAGCGGCTGTCCTTGCTACATGTGTTGACAGGATGCTAAAGAGAGAAATTGAAATTCCACTCACAAAATCTGTCTTTTGGACAGATAGCACATCTGTCCTAAAATACATCTTAAATGACACAACACGATTCAAAACATACGTTGCAAATAGAGTTTGCAAAATACGTGATTTGTCCGAGAAAGCCCAGTGGCATTATGTGAATGGCTCACTGAACCCTGCAGATGCGGCATCACGCGGCCTGTCAGTCGATTCCTTTCTTGGTTCAGAAAGATGGTGGAAAGGTCCAGAGTTCCTTTCATTACCTGAAACAAACTGGCCTTGCTTTCCAGAGGAGCAAATGACCATATCTTGTGACGACTCCGAGATAGTGAAAAGGGCTATGGCTTTTACTATAGTCTTAACAGGAGGCTCTGATACTGTTAACAAATTCATCGAGCACTTCTCTTCTTGGAATAGCCTCAAAAGGGCTACTGCATGGATCCTGAAGTTTAAAAGGATGCTCCGGATGATGAGCCAAAAACAAAAGGATGCTCACTTAATTCTTCATCTACAAAGCATTGATCCTCATTATTCGGCTAGGTCCAATGACAGGAAAGCTGAGAGCAAAACTCAATTTGGAGACAAAGAGCTTTCAGTGGATGATCTTAAGCAAGCAGAGAAGGCGTTAGTAGGCTTTATCCAGCAACAGACATTTCAATCGGAAATGACGTCTCTGAGAAAAGGGCATACTGTTAAGAAAACTAGCAGTATCTACAAACTCGATCCTTTTCTGATGGATGGTATCTTAAGAGTTGGAGGGAGGCTGCACAAGATGTCAATGCCTGAAGATTTGAAACATCAAGTAATTTTGCCAAAGAACAGTTATCTGTCCACATTACTTTTAGACCACATTCATCAATCAGCAGGTCATTGTGGAAAAAATCAGATACTCTCAAAGCTTCGCCAGAAATACTGGATAGTTCATGCCAATTCCGCTGCTCGGAAGCTAGTCAGGAACTGCCTGCCATGCAGACGTTGGAATGCACCAGTAATGGAGCAAAAAATGGCCAATCTACCTCTAAGTCGTCTAGCTTGTGACTCCCCTCCATTTACATGTGTAGGTACAGATTATTTTGGTCCAGTCGAGGTAAAAAGGGGCCGGAGCCTGGTAAAGAGATACGGTGTCTTATTTACATGCTTGGCGAGTAGAGCAATCCATCTAGAAATGGCCTATTCATTGGATACAGATTCCTGCATTTTGGCCTTGAGAAGGTTCATATGTAGAAGAGGTCAAGTTCAAAGAAATGATATCAGACAATGGAACTAATTACGTAGGAGCCGAACGAGAGCTTAGAGATTGTCTCGCTCAGTTGGATAACAGCAAGATCAAACGTGCAATGTTGAACGAGGGAATTAAATGGAGTTTTAATCCTCCCTCAGGGGCTCATCATGGAGGTGTATGGGAAAGGCTTGTCCGCATCATTAAGAAGTCTCTGTATTCCGTCCTAAAACAACAAGCCTTGGATGAAGAGGGACTACAGACAGCACTCTGTGAGGTAGAGGCTATAGTCAATGATCGCCCTATTACCACCATTTCTGATGATATCACCGATCCCGAGCCTCTTACACCTAATCATCTCCTACTCCAGAAAGGAAAACCGATTCTGCCACCTGGATTATTCATAAAAAATGACTTGTATTCAAGACGGAGATGGAGACAAGTCCAGTATATCAGTGATCTTTTTTGGAAGAGATGGACAAGAGAGTACCTGCCACTGATGCAAGAGAGGCAGAAATGGCATGAAGTGCGAAAAAATCTTAAGACGGGAGACATAGTTCTTATAGTGGATGATACATCACCTAGAAACTCTTGGCCTATGGGACGGATCACAAAGACCTTGCCTGACAAAAGAGGACATGTTCGTCGTGTCTTGGTTAAAACAAAGTCCAACATACTGGAAAGACCTATTAATAAGCTATGTCTTCTTCAAGAATAACCCTAAGAGTAACTTATGTTGCTTGCAGAGTTGACATGCTCTCTTGATGAAGGTAACGATCACCACTTGTGACAATTTTTTTGGACTATTTTTGAATCTTTTTCATTGATTTTTCCATTGGACTATTTTTGAATCTTTTTCATTGATTTTTCCATTGGACTATTTTTGAATCTTTTTCATTGATTTTTCCCATTGGACTATTTCAGAAACTTTTTTGTGTGTGAACATATTTAAAAAAAAATCTTGAAGTACATTGTAATATGTATTTATATGGCTCCTCAATATATGTATAATTTATATAATTGCCTTTTCATCGTCAATTAAGGGGCCGGAATGTAGGAGCCATAAGGCTATTAATAATGTTACTTAATGTCACGGCTGTATGTAACTAGGGTCTGTACTTCCCCCTGCGGGAAGGGGAAAGAATTGCACCCCTTTTGGGAACTTCCTGTAGGTAGCCATCTTAAACAGGAAGTGATGTGGCAAGGGCAGAGGGGAAGGGAGACAGTTTTTTGACCTACATTTCACCACACTGTTTGTTTTTGAATTAAGAGTTTTGTTTCCAAGTTTTCACCCTTTTGTTACAATAAATTTCAAGTCTGGTTAAAACGGGTGTAGCGTCAAACATACTTTCCCTCACGGAAGTGGCTTAAGAAGGAAAGGAAGCCACTACAGTGGATAAAAAAAGAACAAAAGTATAAAATATTGTGCCATCCTGAATACATTTTTGATTAATATAAGACATAGGATGGCACAGTCTGTGATCAAATTAAAGACTTTTAAATATGAAGTGTGTCATTTCTATACTCTAGCACCCCCACATGGAACACAAAATGTTTCAAAATATTGTTTCAAACCGTCTTCCATGCAGTATATGGTTCTACAGTCTTATTGGTAGCTGAAAATACAATGAATATAGTGATTCGCAATATATCGGCACCATAATGGTTATGTTGATGTTCGTTAATGGTCATTTCTTCATTTGTTTGCGAATGGTAATCTAATGCTTACTTATAGTTAATATTTACAAACACTTAATTTAATAACACTTAAATCTTTAGAAATTCACTAAATGAATATCCATTATCTTACTGTACATCATAATTCTGTGATGTTTAAAGGGACACTTCACCCATTTGCATTAAGCTTTGCATTGTTAGAAACCCAGTCATACTATTGAATAGTCGTGCAACACTCTCTCATTTTCCCCTGAGACGGGAGAAATCCGTTATTTACCTCTTACACTTCCTCCTACAATGACGCAAAAATCATCATTTTGCGTCATTGTAGGAGGAAGGGATTTCTGTTGAGACTACAACACTCGTTCCTCATCTTTCCCAGGGGGCGGGACCCGCTCACGCTACAGACCTATTACAGATCAGTGGGTGGGACTTTACTCTCTGAAACTGAAAGCAATATCCTCCATCTTGTTTGAAGCTAAGCTAACAGGCGCTGTGGAGACAGATGTAAAGTTATGACAATAGCGGAGGAGAGTACTCAATATGATATAGAGGAAGAGGATTTCGGAAGTCTGATGCTTGAATCAGGTGTTTGTGGCTACCTTTACAAGCCGCATTATAGCGAAGAGCAGCCGAAGCAGAAGAGAAGACCTGCCTGCCGCGGACGAGGAGCCCGGACTGGCTCGAGTTAGGGCGGACTGGTGGCGCCGGTGATCTCACTATGCAGCTACGAACCGCTACGAACACAGAGATAGAGTCCGTCTGCGGCAAAGAATTTCAACGATGACAATTTCTCCTGGACGAAATCTCTGAATCAGACGAGGACACGGACGTTTGTGTTGCGAACTATCCTAGTTTCGCACCGCATATGTTCTGACTGAACATCCAGGTACCATGCAATAATTCACCTTTTCGAAAGAAATACAAACGCGGAGTAATGCGTTCACCAACTAACTAGACATTTTGTGTGAATGTGAAATGAATTTCAAGCTCTGGTGGTAGCTAGCCTTGTAGACGTAAGAATTATTTCTCTTTTAGGCAGATATGCGCTTTCTGGATTAGTGGGAGTGGCTTGCGGAGCTGTGCAATGTGGTGCATTGTGGGAGTTGTTGTCTTTCATACAAATGCGTCCTGAAGTTATTTTTTGTCTTTCCTCGGTCACAAAGGCACCAAATTCAAAATTTATTTTACATTTCGACTACATATATGACCCACTTTAAATTAAAAACAATGTTCAAATGGGTGAAATGCCCCTTTAAATTTACTTGTAGCATTGATTCTGGCATATTGTTAAATCATTGTCTAAAGAGTGTGCTTTCTCAACAGTGAATACATACAGTACTTTACAAGTTATGCTAATTGGGATACAGCTGTGTATTTTTTTGTTGTGGCTGGTACACTGAAAAAAAATATTGTTGGTTTTAAGTTACCTGGTTGCCTTAAAATTTGAGTAAATTGTAACGAAACAGACACTCCAAACAAGATGGTTGAGATGAGAAACAGATTTATTAAATTTTAAGCGAATAGCAGCGGGAACTGTTGTGGATGAATGTCTATGAAAGATGAAGAACCGGAGATAGTGACTGTCCTTTATGTTATGGTGGTAGATGAGAGCGAGGATGATGAAGCACACACTGGTTTTGGAAGAGAGGTGAGTATTTGCAGGCACGACGAAGAATACGAAGATAACGACGAACTGGAAAACACAGGAGACGAGTAGACACACTCAGGAGGACGAAGATACTTTTCCAACAAAGCGTGGAAGGTGAGCGAAGATACATCTGAAGTCTTTACTCATTTACGAGACCAGACAAAGTTCCCGAGTGAAATGTGTGTCGCTGTAGATCGCTGCTAGAGGGCAAGCATGTGCTGGTCTGGACGGACAACACTGCGGCCATTCCGTACATCAACCACCAGGGTGGTCTACGCTCTCGTCACGTGTTGCAACTCACCCACCATCTTCTCCTCTGGAGTCAGAAGCATCTGAGGTCGCTTGGCGCCTTTCACATCCCGGCCGAGCTCAATCGTGCACCGACGAGCTCTCACAGGAGTCCACGCTCCCAGGAGAATGGTGACTCCACCCACAGACGGTCCAGCTGATTTGGAGACACTTCGGAGCTGCACACTGCCAGTTGTTCTACTTCCTGTCCGAGGGGACCCTCTGCACTGGCCTCACACAGCTGGTCTCAGGGCCTACACAAGTATGCCTTTCCCCCAGTGAGCCTGCACGCACATACACTGTGCAAAGTCAGGAAGGACCTGCTTTCTCAGATATGGGGTACCTTATGACACCTAAATCCAGTCCTCTGGAACCTCCACATGTGGTTTCTGGACGGGACAAGGAGGACTTAAGTGATCTACCCCTGGGAGTGGTAGACATGATCACTTCAGTAGGAGCCTACTCTACAAGCCGCGCTTATGCTTTGAAGTAGAGCCTGTTCGTTGATTGGTGTTTTCCTCACCGAGATGACCCCATGTAAATGTCCGATCAGAGTCGTGCTTTCTTTTCAGCCTGAATCTTAAAGGGGTCATATAATGCCATTTTTGTACAAGCTAATATGATTCTTTAGGGTCTAAATTAAAAGTTTGTAATATACTTTAATTAAAAATTCTCATTAGTATTGTAAGAAAACACTAATTTTACCTGCTCAAAAACAGCTCTGTTTTCAGCACGCCGTTTCAGTGCATGTGTCTTTAAATGATAATGAGCTTTGCTCACCCCGCCCCTCTGTTCTGTGGGTACACCAATTCTAACACAATAACCAGGCGTTGTTCATTATAAACGTGGGATTATGAATTATATTGAGAACGTCGTACATAGAAAACATGCCGTAATGTACCCGGAGTGTAAACCTTAGATGCATTCATCATGAAGCGTGCAGCAAGGTTTGCAAATTTGCAAAGATTAATATAAATACTAATATAAAGGTTAATAAAACATTACACTCACATCTTCTGGAGGTTCAGCAGTAACACGTTGGTACCGATCCGTTTTTTTCTCGTTTGTAACGCTGTCTGATGTGAAATGATTCACGCAAACAGGAAAGCACAGACGATCGTGGGGAATCCCCGTGAGGGAATCCCCGCGTCAATCCTTTGGGCATATCGCTTCAAAAACAAAACTCAGCCACTGCATCTTCAATGGCTCAGATTTAGGAACATTCAAATGACTGCTGTGTTCCTTATTACACCGAAGAACAATCGCAGACGCCATTATGCTCATAGACAGCGCTCCAGTGAGGGTATCAACAATGACGCGCGGACTATGATTGACAGCTCGCTCATGAGCGAGGGCGGGTGTGTGTTGAAACGCTGCAGCTGTCAATCACAATCGTGGGAGGGGCGTCCGACCGTGTGACGTCACACGGTCGAACGGCTTGATTTCAGAGAGGTTCAAACATATAAGGAGATTAAAAAAAAAACACTGGATGGATTTTTATCATTTTATGATGGTTGTGTACAGGCACTGCCAACACACATTTCAGTACAATCAACTTGTAAAAGTGCATGTACCATTATATGACCCCTTTAATGGACCTTGTTCATCCATTGGCCAGAGAAGAACTGGCCCCCTGATTGAGCCTGGGTACTCCCAAGGTTTTTTTCTCCATTCTGTAACTGATGGAGTTTTGGTTCCTTGCCACTGTCGTCTCTGGCTTGCTAAGTTGGGGACACTTAAATTTTAACAATATTATTGATCTGACTTTACTGATGGCATTTTCGGTCAACGAAAACGTGCCTGGAATTTGGGCCGACCAACTCTCATGTAATCCTGAGACTCCAGCCTGGATGTGTGCCCAAGGTTCCCACCACCCCCTTCAGGGATCAGGTGGTGAATCTGCAAGTGCTGCCCCTGGAGGAGGCATACCCAGCCCTTGCTCTGCTCTGTCCCGTTCACACCTTGCACACGCAGAGCTTCAGGAACTCAAACCAGCTCTTTGTCTATTATGAAAGCCAGCAGAAGGGAAAGGCTGTCTCCAAGCAGAGGATAGCCCACTGGATTATGGATGCCATGGTCTTGGCGTATCAAGCATGGTCTTGGCGTATCAAGCGTATCAAGCTGAGAGCTCACCCCACTCGGTTTGTTGCCTCCTCTTGGGCGCTGTCAGACATTTGCAGAGCTGCGGGCTGGGTGACACCCAACACGTTTGCGAGGTTTTACAATCTCTGTGTAGTGCTTGTGTCCTCCCGTATACTGGCTACAAGTAGCTAGTATTTAGGGAGACCCGCTCGGTTTCTCGTTTGCAGCTGATGGGATACGAGCACTCATCTGCTCCACAGGTGAGTTCCCCAACTGGCGAACCCTGTATGGAGTTTCTCCAGCACCCTCGGCAGGCAGACTCTAATCTGGTCCAGAAGCATCAGATGCTAGGTCTAGCACTCGTGTGTATGCCCAGAAGGTCAGCCCCTGTGCTAGACTAGGTGCCCACGTGTTGTGATAACCCTACGGATGAAATCCCAATTCGTCAATCATTCTAACGAAACGTCTACGTTCCCTCCTTCAGGGAAGGGGGGTTTACATTAGTAACCTAGATGTTCTCAACTGGTTGTATTTTAAGATTCAGATTGATTATTCAAATTATCATTACTACTACTATTATGAACTACATAAGCCCATGGATATGAGTTTGATATGAGATATGAGTTTGGATATGAGTTATAAGCCCATGGATATGAGTTTTTCCCTCCTTCAGGGAACGGGGGTTTACATTAGACTACTTACTACTACTATTACTACTACTATTATGAACTACTCATATCTCATATGAGTTTGATATGAGATATGAGTTTGGATATGAGTTATAAGCCCATGGATATGAGTTTTTCCCTCCTTCAGGGAACGGGGGTTTACATTAGACTACTTACTACTACTATTACTACTACTATTATGAACTACATAAGCCCATGGATATGAGTTTGTCACATGACCTGTCCCTATTGGCATCTACCTAATTTGTTAACTTGCAAACAAGTGATAAATTGATGATTACAAAATGCTGTGAAATTTAATGTAGAGTTTAATTAGCTTCAACGTCAACAAAAAAGATATGGGAAGTGCTTTCTCCTGCATTGTAATGCTTTTTTATTTTGGCATCATAACTATGCATGATATGACATGTTGCAATTTATTATTTGCATCCTGCATTGTTTTCCTTATCAGAACAGACCTGCGACCCATTTTTGGGTCATGACCCACCACTGAAATAGCCTGTAAGCTGGCAGGGAGGACACTGGAACTTTCACTCAGCTTTCTTTTAGCAATTAGTCATTTTGAGGCTATAGATGGATCTTGTCTTGTTGACAGGTCAGTATACTGTGGCCAACAAGTGCCAGGCCTGCAACCTGAATCCATAAGTCATTTGTTGTAAAGTCTGTGCTCAAACAATCATTTGCGGCTTGTTGTATTGATTATGGATGAGCTACTCTGCCACAATTGAAGTGGTATAGCACATTTTTTTTGACTGATACTATTGCACATACACCGTCTGTGAGGCTCATGGTATTATTTAGTGGCCTACTTTATTTTTTTGTCTGTCTTGTTGTGATCTGCATTTTGTCCTCAGGAGGTTTGCTCCCTTGATGTGTTGTATCCCTAATCTGCATTTATTCTTTTCTAGGAAGCCTTTTTTTTTTAAGAACATAGAACTCATAGGAAAAATCTATCTACATTTTTGCAAACTTACATAATCAGCTCTATATGTACAGTATGACAGAAGACTTACTTCTGACGTAGTAAATTTGCCAGCATGGTACAGCGATGCACGAGTACGAGTCCTGTAAAACAAGAGTCACGATAAAAGAGCACAGTCTTGTATGGAAGCAAGCTAAATTGGCATAGTTGTTTTTCTCACATTTGCTTTTTATATCACTATTGGTTAGGTTTAGAGTAGGGTAGGTATGTCATTTTAGACGTGATGGCACATTAACCTTTTAACGCCACTCATACGGACATTTCAGTTCGATAAATTGTCACAATACATTTTTAATAAAATGTTTTAAATTTAATAAAAACCGATTTAATAAAATGTTGCCACATTCACATTAATCCGTTTCTGATTATGGTGAATATGGTTTTAGCTCCACTCGCTGGACATTTTTAAGTATAGTGAAACATGCAAGAATTAACATAATGCAGAAATGTCGCCACAGGCACGTTTTTAAGACAGCCAGGGTTGTGTTTTTAAATTGAGAATCTGCTTATTTAAAATGGACCTAGTCTTTGATTTGAATATAGTTCACAACATTTTGGCCCCCATTTCTGCAGATGGTCACTTCCAGATATGAGTCATGGTGTCTCTGGCTGTTATTACTGTAAAGAACATTCCAGATAGCTGCTTTAACAAATTTTTTTTTTTTTTTTTTTTTTTTGTCTACAAGGATTATGAAGAGAAATACACTGTAAAAAAAAAACCTGTAAAAAAACGGTATTATTCCGGCAGCTGGGGCGCCAGAAAATTACCGTAAAATAACGGCAAAAACAATCACGTTAAAATACAGTAATTTTCCATAATTAAATAACAGATTATATCTTTAATATTACATTAAATCTTATGTAATTACTGGGATTTTTAATGTTTTAAAAAGTCATATACACCTTTAAAACAATTAAATACTGTAAATTTAAGGTTTTATAAAATTATTTTATATAGTAATGCTGTCTATCTACAGTAATTTTCTTTTAATATAGTTTTTATGTGTAAAATAACAATGAAATTATGTATAAAAAATGCACACAAGTACATAAATTCAAATACAAATGTTTGTAAATTTACAGTTTTATTTTTTATTTGTACAGATCCAATTTCACAACATCTCTAATTACGTTCTTAATAATAGCAAATGTACAGTCAATTTCTTTTAAATTAACTAAATGTATGAGTACAAATTACCTGCATATTTAAAGTATTAGTAATTGAACAAACACTAAACATCAAGATAAGTGATTGATAGGAAATAGAAGCTTAGTATATAATTTAGAACATGTAAAAATATCCACAATAAAAAGCAATTACCGTATACCTTTACAGTATAACTTATTTTAACATTTACAATTACATTTTATCCAAAGTGACTAACCAATTAAGATAATAATTAAAGATAATAAAAAGCAACAAGTGCAGTGACAAGTCCCAGTTAGTCTAGTACAGTACACATAGAAAGGTGTTTTTTTTTTTTTTTTGTAACAAAGATTAAGTATTATTGGGTGAAGTGTTTATGAAAAAGATGGATCTTTAGCAGTTTCTTGAAAATGTGTTGCGTTGCGCCGGTCATTCCACCACCAGGAAACAGTCCAGGTAAATGTCAGTGAAAGTGGTTTTGTGTCTCTTTGGGATGATGGCACCACAAGGCGCCGTTCACTTGCAGAGCACATGCTTCTGGAGACACACAGATCTGAAGTAGTGAGTTTAGGCATAGGGCTACCTTTAAAGACAACTCTTGCTGCAGCATCTGGATCAGTTGCAGAGGTTTGACTGACACTGGAAGAGCTGCCAGGAGGGCATTACAATAGCCCAGTCTGGATAGAACAAGAGAGTTGTGTAGCTCCGATAGGAAGGGCCTGATCCTCCTAATGATAAGGCAAATCAGCAGGATCACAGCAAGTATGTTTTGGCTGAAAGCTGAACCATAAGCAGTTCTGTCTTGGCAAGGCTGATTTAAAGGTGAAGGTCATTCATCCAGCAAGAATTTTCCATCAGGTAGGCTGAGATGCGAGCAGCAACCGTCAGATCATCTAGCTGGATTAAAAGATATGTGTCATTAAGATAGTAGTGATAGGAAAAGTCATGTTTCTAAATGACAGAGCCCCACTAAGCAAAATGATGTCCGAAAGACGTCTTTTCAATGTCTTTGTTACAAAAATCAGACGTTGAAATGCCGTCCACTGAGGAGCCAGAATGAAAGTTATGAAGTCTTTTTTTGACGTGTTCTGCACGTCCGATATAGACGTTCATCGAACCTTCGTACAAGGTTAAAACTAGTTAAAATGTGGCCATTGTGGACATATTTCAACATCATTTATGGTCTCATTTAGACATAATTACTTTGACTATTGCTGTCAGATGATCTTAGTGAGAATTAACAGAGGTTTAGATGTTGATATTCGTTTAATTTGAAGTGTCACCATTGTGGCGATCCGTGTTTGCTTTAGTTGGGCTCTTGGTCCCCGTTCCTTTTACTTTAACTTTTCTTTGGCTGCTGTAACAGTGTGTTTGTGTAACACAATTGTTGTGGCAGAGAAAGCCTAGAAAAAGTATGAGGTGTTATCAGTTCAATGTTGATGATGACATAATTATCACAAAAATGGGCCTTTAATATTGTGTTTAAAGTTTTGTGTTTATATTTGCCATTAATAACCAACAACCTTGTGGAACTGCATTATTGGTGAAGGTGTATTTATTTGAAGGTGTGTAAAAAGCATGTGCACATGATGTTTTGAGCAAGAGTATCATACAGTCACACACAGACATCAAGATTGTGCATATGATTTCCAACAATGGTGACAATTAAAAAAAAAGCTTCATGCTGCAATGCATGATGGGTAGCTTTCATAGTACAAAACTCATCCTTAATTCCCAAGCTTTTTTTGGTTGTCACCGTTGTTGTGATTCATATCCAAAATCTTGATGTCTGTGTGTGACTGTATGATACTCTTGCTCAAAACATAATGTGCACATGCTTTTTACACACCTTTAAATAAATACACCTTCACCAATAATGCAGTTCCAAAAGGTTGGTGGTTATTAACGGCAAATATAAACACAAAACTTTAAACACAATATTAAAGGCTCATTTTGTGATAATTATGTCATCATCAACATTGAACTGATAACACCTCATACTTTTTCTAGGCTTTCCCTGCCACAACAATTGTGTTACACAAACACACTGTTACAGCAGCCAAAGAAAAGCTCAAATAAAAGGAACGGGGACCAAGAGCCCAACTAAAGCAAACACGGATCGCCACAATGGTGACACTTCAAATTAAACTAATATCAACATCTAAACCTCTGTTAATTCTCACTAAGATCATCTGACAGCAATAGTCAAAGTAATTATGTCTAAATGAGACCATAAATGATGTTGAAATATGTCCACAATGGCCACATCTGAACTAGTTTTAACCTTGTACGAAGGTTCGATGAACGTCTATATCGGACGTGCAGAACACGTCAAAAAAAGACGTCATAACTTTCATTCTGGCTCCTCAGTGGACGGCATTTCAACGTCTGATTTTTGTAACAAAGACATTGAAAAGAAGTCTTTCGGACATAATTTTGCTTAGTGGGTAGTTAAAAAAATAATAAAAAAATAAAGAAAGATGGGTGGAATCTAACACAATCGTAATCTTGCTGTAGCAAATCCAAACCTTGTGCATACTTTTAGTGCAATCATATGGAATCAGAAGACTGTTATGAACATATGGAATCAGAACCGTTATGATTTTTATGTTTTAATGAATTCTTCCCATACCTTGTTTGCCATGATCATCTGCTTTTCACGTGACCTGAAATCACACACACACACACACACACACACACACACACAAGTTATTTTAAAACTCAGTATTAGATTTACACATGTCAGAATATGTTCCATTGGGACAATGCAAAAACTCAAATGACTATGATCTTGAAGCTGAGCTGGAAAGGCTAACAGTAATATTTTGAGCTGCCATGTGATTTTAGCTAAGTTACATTTATAGAAAGTAAAGTTAAATGAATATGATTTACTGTGACCTAGCTGCACACCTAGGTCCTAGGGGTTTATCATGTTGTATTCATATTCTAGTATTCCTGTTCTAGGCTTTCCTGTATCATCAACAAGTACCTTAAGTTACAGTATTTTGATTTCTTAACGGTCTTAATAAAGTTAGTCATGTTAACTATTACGAAATGAACAAAAGAAACACGGTAGGCCTATTTTTAGTAAAACTGTGGCTATTACAATGGTAAAAAATCAGCTAAAAACGTGTTTACTACAATTTTATTATAATAAAATAAAGTATTTTTTAAGAGAAAAGTTTTCAGCTTCCAGACAGTGTTTCAAAATATCCCGCCATTTATTGATTTAATGTTACTGACTATCATAACGAAGATTTTATACACAATTATGGACTTTAATATGAATAACAAGTCTACTAAAGATTGTTTTAGGTCTTTAAGTTAATAAGTAGAGATGTGGGTTGGGTTCAACTGATCTTTCTTAACACAGATCGATAATTAAAAACGCATGCTGCATTTTCAGTGTTTTGCCCTGACCCAGTTATAACTGAACATCATTTAAGAATGCTAACGTTAGCATGGAAACTGTCTAACCACTTAACACAAATGTAATATAAAATATCGTACACACATGTAGTATGAGACTCTTACCTCAGCCGTTGATCGGTCGGGATGAGGTCCGCTGTGACGACGAACCAGGCTCACTGAAAAAGGGCGCATTATTTCTGGACTGACTGACAGACTACAAACAACTAATATGTGTTCAGCGCTCCTGCTCACGGCTGGTTGCTTCTGTCGAATACGATTATAGCTTTGAACCACTGTGATCACAATCCACGACTACTTCACGAGCGTAGACTGAAACTTCAAATCTCCCGCTTGCCCTTGACACAGATCGACGACAGAGACAGATCTGTAGCTAACTGTTGTGGGCGGGACTAGCAGCAACGAAACGTAATGGCGGATAATTTGAATCTGCGCGCGCGCGCGGGCACACACACACACACACACACACATACATACAAACGCACACAAAGCCACGCAGATTTGGAAAAACGATTCATAAAAGACATAAAATATAGGCCTAAATGAAATTTTCGGGCAAATAGCCTACAAATGATGATCAAAATGAACATCTATTTGCAAGACAAAATTAAAAGACTATAAATAATTAAATAGGCTTGCCTAATGTGTGTACAAATCTTAAAACTCACTTTAACCCCCACATGCTTAATAATCTTTAAGGAAAACATGTTTAGTGACTGCTGATTTCTGCAGTTATACCTTATTTTCTTTGTTTTCTAATTCCACAGAAATAATCTGTAAAATATTACTTAATTTTTTATGTAAAATTACACATAACCCTATAAAATTACAGAGAATTTCCTTTTAAAAACGTAAAATTAATGTAAAACCAAAATAAAAGCAATTACCTGTAAATTTAATAGTGGACCTTTAAATTACAACAAATATCTGTAAAATAACAGGTATTCACTGTATAATGACAAAACGACAAAATTCTGTTAAAAAATACAGACCGTTTCCTGTAAATTTACAGTTTTTTTTTACAGTGTAGTATATATTCATTCATTCATAGTTTAAGGGATAGTCTAACATCTGTATGTTCCTTCTGAGCCCAAAGTATTCAACTGTAAAACTGAAACTTTTGGATTACCTTTTTCAAGAAAGGAACTATGCATGTAAGCATAGTTAGTGAGCAAGAAGCAAATGAGGGAGTGAAAGGATAAATAACAGAGACAGACAGAAAGAAATAAAGGTGTGTTACAGGAAAATAGGGAGAATGTCAGAGTGAATGAGAGGTTTGTTTTATTTTAGAGCAGTGGCCCTTAAACTGTGGTTTGTGGACTGTTAGTGGTCCGTGAATGATTTTTAGTGTCATACACGTTCATTGACTGATTAAAAAAAAAAAAAAAAAAAATGAAAGAAAAGAAAAGAAAAACAGACCCAGAGTCATACATTTTATATTTTTGGTGGAAAACAAGAAGGATTAAGTAAATCCCAGACAGACAGAGAATATAAAATGTATAAAGTGCCATTCAGAAATATAGGGTTGGCTGCATTTATTTGATCGAAAATCAAGTAAAAACAGTAATGTGAAATATTTTATGACTGTTTTCTATGTTAATATATTTTAAAATGTAATTTATTGCTGTGATGGCAAAGTTGAATTCATCAGCATCATTACTCCAGTCTTCAGTCTCACATAGTCCTTCAGAAATCAGTGTGAGTAAATTATGAGATAATTTACATTTTTGGGTGGAGTATCGCTTTTAGTTTCCCTATTTCAGATAGCAGGGCAATAAGCTCAAACTAGCAATTCTTCTCTGCAGCAATCTAAATCAGGCATGTGATATGAACTAATATAAAGTGAAGGTAATTAGCTTCAGTTAATTGTGATGTTTATCATGCTGTGGAACTATGCTTCACTAAAATAATCACCAGGAAGGAAGATTAATTTGAACTGCCATGTCAATACAAAACATTATAATAAAGTCGAAATTATTGACTGACAGAGCTGATGTAGCAAATTTGCTAGATCTGGGTAATTGTAAAATGTGGTAAATTTGCTGCTTGTATGGTTTTCTCTGTGAGACTTTGTTAGTTTATTAATATAACTTAGTCTATGGAAATAGTGCTGAGTTTAATAAATTACATCTTTATTAAAATAAAAAATAAAAAAACTTTTCTAGGGCACATACATTTGCTCTCAATGGATGGGCCCCATACATGCCCAAACTAGTAATCTTCAAGTGACCTTTTCCAGTAGAAAATGTCCTGGCTGAAAATTATAGGCTGATAATGTACCGACATTATTAGGGTGTAGAATTACAGGCAATTAAAAAGTATTATGTGAGGGGTCACTTTGCCCTCTAGGATATAAGTCTCATTATAGTTAATGGCTGAGCTTTTCATGTCTCATAGCAGTAAAATATGCTCCATGTGCCCTGAACAAAGTAAATCCTAGAGTAAGTGACTCATTTGAGGTGACATTTTGTTTGCTGTCAGGTTTCATTTATGAAGTGTTCAAGTGCATAATGTCTCATTATGAATCCTGATTTATCATTGAGTCAGAGCGAATATTGTTCTGTACATCTGTATGAAATCAATTTTATCTAGCAGTTTATTTCAGTATTAGCTCTTCTAAAAGCTCAAATACAGAAAAGTTGGGACATTTTGCAAAATGCAATAAAATCAAGAATCTGTGATTAGTTAATTCTCTTTAACCTTTATTTAACTGACAAGACTAACCTTTATTTCACTGACCAACCCCATCAACTCTAAATTGAAATAGAAGACATGCTTCCTCTATGATTCTTGTACTAGACACTGGCCTACAGAGGTAGACACTAAATATGAAAGTGGTCATTTTATGTAGTATTACCAATAATTACCAATAATAGCCTCAAGCAATTATAAAATTGTAGACATTTGTAGTGGTGCTATACCACTAGCAATTATGGACCAAAAATGCATGTTTCACGCTGAGACAGAATAGCCATTAACCTAATTCACTGAAAGCTTTTACGGTGTGTCCTAGATACAGTTCTGTGGGGTAATCTACTTGACCAGTAGTTTTTGAAGTGAAGAGGAAACCTTGAGTGCTTCAGTGTCTAATGAAAAGGCATGCCCGTGATTTGGGAAAAGACAACACAAAAGGCAGTTATAATGTATAGATGGAGGAAAAGGGGTAGCACCTTAATCATTTATTGGACTCTCTTCATTATCAGGCTGAGTGGTCTCATTCACCTTCCATCTACAGTATGTTGTGTGACTTTCTTATAATCATTCAAAGGAAGACCTCTGATGGAAATGGAGCCTAGATACATTTGTACCTCAGACTTTTAAATTTCGCTTTGCTTGAGAGATGTGTTGTGAAGCTATCATTACGAGATTCCCTCTTATAACTTATTATTTTTTTTTTTTTGCTCAGAACTCAATATCTCATAATTACAATACTTTCGGCTCCATGATGTATTGGTTTTTGGTACCATACTGGTTATAGATTTTTTTTTTTTTTTTACATAATCTTTAACTGTAAATGTAATCTTTATCAAATCTCAAAATAAATATTCTTTTTTTTACTTTTTTATAAATGTTGTGATGTACACTACCGTTCAAATTTTTTTTTAAATTTTTTTTTTTTAAGAAATGAATACTTTTATTTAGCAAAGATAATTTTAATTGAACAGAAGTGACAGAAGAATTCAAATTGAAGATTTCTGTTTCAAATAAATGCTGCTCTTGTGAACTTTCTATTCATCAAAGGATCCTGAAAAAAACTCGATCACAGTTTCCAAAAAAAAAAAAAAAAATTGGGCAGCACAGCTGCTTTTAACATTGATACTAATTCTGAATAAGAAATGTTTAATAGGTATCAGATCAGAATATTCGGAGTAATGGCTGCTGAAAATTCAGCTTTACCATCACAGGAATTAATTAAATTTTAAAATGTATCGAAATAGAAAACTGTTATCTTAAATTTGTAATAATATCACTGTTTTGTTTGATAAAATAAAGGTCAGTAAGTATTCAGTTGAAAAAATGAATATTTTATCTTTTAGTATAGCATTATAATTTATTATAGTATAGCATAATGTAAAAATTTTACTATCTGTCATTTATCATTTATTAGCCATAAGATAAAAAATATTGTTAGTTTATTGTATTGGTCAAAATTGTAAATTCTACGCATGCCTAATTTGCATGATTTAAATGTTATTTGTCAAAAGAGAATTGTAATATCCAGTGTGCAGTTTGTTGAAGAAAGGTATGATATTCTAAATGGTCAAACATCATGTTAACAATCGCAACCAAAGACCTGGATCCTGTTGAAATAAACTGTGACCTGGATTACAATTCTGATTCTCTAAGGTAATGAAATATCATCCTGTTTAGGCTGATCCACTGCACAGGCTAAATGATTGATGGCATGATGTGTCACATATCCAAAGCTGTTCAACACTATGTGGCACATTTCTTCAACTAACAGGAATGATGATTTGTTTGCAAATTCACTGATGCTCAGCAGCAAATAAAATAATAAAATATGGGACTATCAATTTACAACTTGTGGGAGACATTGTATATTAGGTTTAATGACTGAAGTTATTGCCTTTCTGGTACATGGTGAGGCGTTCTTTGTGGCATGACCCAAATAACTGTTGGACTGTGGATTCTCACAAACAAAATAGACAAACATTTTAGCTACTGATAGTGGGGATGCTTTAGTGACTATTTATCACTAATGCCTTTTTTATATTTATATTTTTCCTTGCCATTGTTGTGTGAAACTCCACCGCAAACAGAATCTTATGCAAAAGTTTGATTTATGACAACCACTTGAAAATGACAATGTGAAAACATATTAATTCCACATGTTATATTAGGGACTTGTTTTGGGGCTACTTAAGTCTATAATGAGTCAACGTTACAGGATATGACACATAATACTTCAGCAATATCGCAGTAATATTGATTGCAAAATATTGTTACAACTTTAAATATCTTTGTATTTTAATGCTAAAATAATTTAGTATTTTACTATGAAGCTGAATTTTCAGCATCATTACTCTTCAGTGTCACATGATCCTTCAGAAATCATTCTAATATGATGATTTACAGCTCAAGAAACATTTTTTATTATTATCAATGTTGAAGTTGTGCTGGTTAATATTTTTGTGGAGACTGATATATTTTGTTTCAGGATTATTTTGATTCACTGATACTCTCCATTAAATCAAAACTCCTGGCAGCTGTCCGCCACACATTTTCTCATGTGAAAAAACAAACAAACAAACAAACAAACAAAAATGTAAAAATGTGTTGAACTGTTTTTGAATTTCTAAATGGTGTACGCGGTGCAGACTAGACCTACAGATGTCATTAGCATGAATTTACTCAGAATTTACCAATTTTTCTTTCATAGCTAAATGGGTGTGTTAGAATGCTAGCTAGTAATCACCATAATCATACACATAATCATCACATATTTACATGTATTAGCATCAGCTATGATGACTAATAAGGTTTTGCAAGTCTTAAAAGTTTAGCAATGAGCCTAGGCTAAATTTAGAATCATTATTCTGATGTGTCTCTCAATGAATAGTGGTTCAATACACAAGAGGGCACATGGGGCATTTGGTTCTTTGAATTCCACCATGCACTTATTTACAGTTGAATGCCACTGTATGCCTCAGGTTCATTCATACAACTTACAAAGGTGGCTTATACAATAAATAAAGACTGACACTGATTGAATCATGATAAACCTGCTCTAAGTGGTTGTTTTCCTAGATCAAACGGTGTGTTAAATGTAACATTTACAGTAGCTTGAGTCTCATGAAATGCTCCTCACTGTGAAGTGGAGCAGAACTGCACAGTGATAATTGTTTACTCTGCAGCTTGCGAGTGTTCGGCAGGGATTAGAGAACTCTAGACAACTGCTGAGTCCAACGGCCTTTTTCAGACTTGTTTTTGCTTAGTTGTGCCGAAAAAAGCTCTCCGTTGTCAGCAGAGTTATGATTCATTAACTTCACTCGATTCAGCATTTAATGCCTGTTTTTAAGTGGCATTCATTGCACCAGATTGCAGTTTGGAGGGCCGGAGAATGTCAAAATGTCATGTTGCTGAATTGTTGATTTTATCACAGCGATGACAAAATGATGTGGAATGGACAGTTTGTGATAACTGAGGCTTAATGAAACTGTTGTTGCTGCTAATTAGCAGAAAATAACTGGAGCAAATTGACTTTTGAAGCTCAGGTGTAGAAGAGATTGTATTCCTGCCACATGGTCCTAAATGGCCAAAACCACTATAATTTTTCTTCATGATCACCAGCTGGAGTGCCCTTGATAGATTATACCCCATATTGCCACTCAATAAACAACTACACTTCCAATAACCCATTGCCTGGACTCATTATTGTTTGATCACTTCCACCTGTGTGTCATTAGCCTTGATAACTCTCTCTATATATACCTGGTTTATTCAGTCATTCTCTGCATAGTCTTGTTTAAAGGAGAACTCCGGTCAATTTTAACATTGAGCTAATTTTTTTGTAAATTTGGAGTGCTGTCAATACAGAGAACAACGACAAAAATCGGTGTTGCCTACACCGTGTTATCCTCTTTTTAAAATTTTAAAATCTCCTTTTCGGAGCGTGTGTCCCCCTTCCTTTCACATAATGGTATGATCCTAGTCTGTCCTCCCATGTGATTGGCCGCATGGTGTGCCCATCCAAATATAGTCCCGCCCAAAATAAAGATTCGGCTCTCCCCGATGGGAGTCGGTTCTTCTCGTCCGCTACTCTTAGAGCCGGCTCGTTCGCGAATGACACATCATTACTTTAATATAACTTATGCATTTGTATCCATCTCTCCCTTGTCTCTGAGTTTGCCAGTGTTACTATTATATTATATTATATTACTACTGTTTTTTTTTTAAAGAAGTGTCTTGTGCTCACCAAAGCTGCATTCATTTGATCAAAGTAATATTGTGAAATATTATAAAAAATTTTAAAATAATGTTTTCTATTTCAATATATTTAAAATTTAACTCATTTCTTTGATACAAATAACATTATTTGCTGCTCAGGAAACACTTCTGGTATTATTTTTATAATAATAATATAATATATTTATACTAAATATACTATATATTATTATAATAAATAATATAATTATACTAAATATATTAGAATTATGAATTCAGAATGCACAATTTGATATTTAGCATCTTTAGTAAATGGTTTTTCAAAAAACAGTTTTTCAGTTTTTTCTTGACAGTGCTCATTGGCTGATTGTTGCACAAGAATATGCACAGTCCCAAGCCCTTCACTGGTGACTGTCCTGAGCTGTGACATGACAGCAGAGAGGAAAAATGTCAATTTCATCCTTTTAAGAGCCCTCCAAAACAGTTTGGCCTTCATTTAGCATTGCACGACCCTATTATAACTGACCTGCAACCCATTTTTGGATCGTGACCCTTGGGTTAAAAACCACTGCAGTACGATACTTGTAGCATGAACAGTTTTATGCTGCTATAAAAGAGGGAAAAGATGGATCTCTATCTTTGCATGAAACACATTAGTTTTGTTATTTGTGCATATCAGTTTGCATGACAAGCCCAGAGGTTCAATAGTCCACACCACTTGTACTTGCCATAAGAGCAGGGCTTTAATTTATCTGCTTCCCAGTGAAAAAGAAACTGCTATAAAAGCAACATAGGTTCAGAGTGGTAATGGACCTTAGCAAGGTCAATGAGGTCTAATATACCAGGAGAGTGTTATCTGTTAGTGTTCCCATTCATCTCAATGGCTGTAAATGCCATGTAACTGCACACTCTATATTAGTAATCCTTGCAGCAGACAAGGAAAAACAAGTCAAAATGCTTTTCATAAAACAGGTTCTGCTATAATATGATGAAATGTTTCCAGTTGCTAAATTTTTTATTTCATCAGAACGTATGGCTACTGTGCAATGCATAAAAATATAAGCTGATCAGAAGGTTAAAAAGAAGCTAAAAGCTCTACATTAGCTGTAAACATGAATTGTGTGCATTGTAAAAGTTTGATTGTGTAACTTTACCAACATGTAAGCCTTGGGCTGATTTTGTTGAGGTAATTCGTTCATGCACTGCATGACCAACCTGCAGGAAGCCCCACCGTGAAAATAAAGGAAGCTGAAGCCTTGCTGCCTTCTCCATTCTAAAGAGTGCAATGTAAATGACAGCATCTACTCTGAGTAAAAGACGGCACTTGATGAATTAACTCAATAACCTTACATTACCTTTATGAGTGCGCCTTCTCCCTTTTGACTACACGCTAATGAGAAACCTACACTCTGATGCATTAATATTCATTTATTCATAAGTGTCTACCCCTGCTCTACATAGAGACATACTGAGCGACTAGATTTTTAATATTGTCTGAAGAAAGAGGTCAGGGTGGCTGTTGTGTTCAAGGTGCTTGCCTTTGTAAAACTTGCTCCCACAATGCTATGGTGTTGCCGTGCAGTTGCTGAGGTGTCATGAGTAGTGTTTGCCACATTACTAAGGGGTTGCTAGGTTGTTCTGAATTGCTGATAATAGCATGATTAATCCAAATAAAACCAAAGTCATGATTATGGCTTAGTATGATTATCAAATTACACGGGGTGTGATTTAATTTAATAAATGTATGCGCTGCACACTCTGCTTTTTTACACACAGGTGTCTCGGAGCGACGGTTCACAGTAAATACTGCTCCACACAAACACCATTGGTTTGGGTTGATTCATATCGAGCATTTAGGAAAACTTTGAAAAAGTAATTGCACACACCTCATGATTAGGATTTTACAGCTCACGCCTCAGAATACTCTGTCAAAAACTAAAATATCTGTTTGGTTTTGATTATCATCTCTATCACGGTCATGCTTACATAAGAGTGCAGTTCTTCATCATGAACGTTTTTTTATTTGCATGCATTTTAAAGCTATATCAGTCTAACTTCTAATTTGTGGTTTTCAGAGCACTCACATCCGAAGTACGCGCACAAAGCTGGATGTCAGACAGCGCGTCCCGTGAGTATTAAACTAAGTTATTTTTTCTTGTGTTATTGCACTTACACAGTCAAATACACACAAGGTTATGTCAAAAACACACAAAGTTCACATAAACACAGTCGGTTTTGTATGTGAATGTAAACAGCAAGTAAAGAAATCGCATGTGTATATTAGATCTGTGTATTAAAGTCAAAGCAGCATAATATACAGTACCCACTGTATGCTGCTATTATGAATCAACAAAAGAAAAGTAGCTTTATATGTGACATCACAAATGCTAGAATCTGCTAACGGCTTGTTCTGAGACATTTCTTATGATTTTTGGGGATTAAAAAAGAGGAGTGGATGGATTTTTACCATTATAAGGTGGTTGTGTACACACACTGCCGACACAAATTCATATTCAAACATCATGTAAAAGTGAATTTTGCATAATAGGTCCCCTTTAAATGTTGCATTACTTTAAAGCTTGGAGGTGTTTTTTAAAACTCGATTACTGCACGTACTGTATGAGCAATATTAATAGTGATGTTTGCCTTAGTAAGTGTCACTAATGAAACACACTAATAAGCCAGTACCCCAATAGCTATTATAGGTAAATCCTGCTGCCTGTCAAGCTGGGTGAGCTGATAGAAATGGATGCGACACAGTTAGTGTTGTATGACATGAGGAATGAGCTAATTAATACTGGGTGTGAGTATACGTGCATGTAGTTGTCATCTTGACGACTTGTACAAATTGACAGACGCTGCGGCCACCACAAACTCTTTACGGACTTCGCCTACACACGCACGCACAAGTACAAGCACACGCACACATGTGTGTGTGTCTCCTGGAGATCCCCCCTGCGGTGGTGATGGTGTGGAGGTGAAAAGAGATGACAGGTTGGCCCCTGATTGCCACTCACTGTAATCACAATAATTACAAAGGCTCTTGGCCTTTTACCATGGCCCAAAGGTGCTTTCATTAAACAGTAAGCCCACTGAGGTGGAGTGGGGACCAAAATGAAAACATGAGCACTGACGTTCCTAATGAGTCCATCACGAACACACATGCGTGACACACGTGGACAAACACTTTGTTGATTTTGTTGAAGTGTTTGACACTGGAGGAGTCGTAGTGAATGGTTTTAAGTGCAAAATTGGTGTGTGGGAATACATGAGCATGATGCATATGCACAGACCACTGTCATTATGTCTTTGTTTTGCATTTTGTCATCTAACTCTTGTAATCATCTGTAATAAAAAAAAAAAATGTATATACAGAATTTCTTATAGGTCGTACCAAAACATTTAAATTCCATCCTCTGTCCATGAACACAAGGTGAACCAGTGGTGTTTGGTGTCAATGACATGATCAAACCTGATGTCACCCCACTGACATTGATTGTAAGAGTTACAAATGACCAACTGGCAACATGTGCTTTATATGCATAAGTATTTATATCTATAGAAATGATATATAGGCTACTGTAAATATAATAGTATATAATAGGAGCAGCATTTACTATATATATTGTATATATATACACTACATATGTACAAAGCATTCTTTAGAAATGTTGGCCCATATTGATAGGATAGCATCTTGCAGTTGATGGAGATTTGTGGGATGCACATCCAGGGCACGAAGCTCCCGTTCCACCACATCCCAAAGATGCTCTATTGGGTTGAGATCTGGTGACTGTGGGGGCAATTTTAGTACAGTGAACTCATTGTCATGTTCAAGAAACCAATTTGAAATGATTCGAGCTTTGTGACATGGTGCATTATCCTGCTGGAAGTAGCCATCAGAGGATGGGTACATGGTGGTCATAAAGGGATGGACATGGTCAGAAACAATGCTCAGGTAGGCTGTAGCATTTAAACGATGCCCAATTGGCACTAAGGGGCCTAAAGTGTGCCAAGAAAACATCCCCCACACCATTACACCACCACCACCAGCCTGCACAGTGGTAACAAGGCATGATGGATCCATGTTCTCATTCTGTTTACGCCAAATTCTGACTCTACCATCTGAATGTCTCAACAGAAATCGAGACTCATCAGACCAGGCAACATTTTTCCAGTCTTCAACTGTCCAATTTTGGTGAGCTTGTGCAAATTGTAGCCTCTTTTTCCTATTTGTAGTGGAGATGAGTGGTAACCGGTGGGGTCTTCTGCTGTTGTAGCCCATCCGCCTCAAGGTTGTGCGTGTTGTGGCTTCACAAATGCTTTGCTGCATACCTCGGTTGTAATGAGTGGTTATTTCAGTCAAAGTTGCTCTTCTATCAGCTTGAATCAGTCGGCCCATTCTCCTCTGACCTCTACCATCAACAAGGCATTTTCGCCCACAGGACTGCCGCATACTGGATGTTTTTCCCTTTTCACACCATTCTTTGTAAACCCTAGAAATGGTTGTGCGTGAAAATCCCAGTAACTGAGCAGATTGTGAAATACTCAGACAGGCCCGTCTGGCACCAACAACCATGCCACGCTCAAAATTGCTTAAAGGGCACCTATTATGCAAAATTCACTTTTACATGGTGTTTGAACATAAATGTGTGTTGGCAGTGTGTGAGCAAAACCACCCTAGAATGATAAAAATCCACCCAGTGTTTTTTTTACAATCTCAATAAATCATAAGCACTGTCTCAGAATGAGCTGTTCTCAGATTCGGCGCAATGTGACGTAGAATTGAGCAGGCCCCTCCCACGACTGTTGAGTGACACTTCAGTTTGAGCCCAGACCCGCCCTGAGTGAGCTGGACACAGAGTCCGCCATTGTTCGACGCTTGAGCAGCTGTAGACAAGAATGTCTCCTAAGCGATTGAGGTGTGTTGTTGATGGATGTAAGAATGAACAAAGCAGCCTTCATTTACTCTCGTTGTTACTCGAGGATGGATCTGTACTGTTTGTGATCAAGCTTACACTCTCTGGAGCAACAGGCCCAACGTGACTGGACACGGAAGAAATGAAAGTGCGAGCGCGCTCTTTATGACAGCTCTTCGAGTCATTTTACGGATATAAGGTTTACCCGTTTATTTAGCACCCACTGAAAAGGTGTGTATATTTGTTTACTGTTAGTTGTAACGAGTGTTTTGTGTACTTCGCTGTGTATGTTGTTAATAATGAAAGGGAGAGAGAGAGAGAGAGAGAGAGAGAGAGAGAGAGAGAGTTTATGGATAAGACTTTAATGCGCACTTCTTATACTATGTTTATTCAGCTCTTACAGAGATTCTCTGGAGTAAAACTAACGCTCATCTTTTGTGTGATGTACAATAAACTTCACTGAACTCGTCAGTATATTTTGGTCATCATTCAGACGGGTTTTCCTACAGCAGGCTTGTATTAGTGGATAAAAGCAGATGACAAATAAGTTACAACCATAATTAAACTAAACTATACCTGTTCTATGTCTATACAGCATATATTATCTGGCTCTGTGGCCATTATTGTCCGAAATGAACACCGCAACTGAGAGTTTCTGCTCTGATATTATCAGATGAGATTGTCCTGACTGAAGCGCGAGCTCGTGAGGCTCTGCCCCCTGGGCCGGCAGCAGCAGTTAATTTGCATTTAAAGGGCACACACTAAAACAGTGCGTTTTTCTGAGCCCCAAAAAATTACAATTTAAACATGCTGTAAAAAATGATCTGTTGGGTATTTTGAGCTAAAACTTCACATACATACTCTGGGGACATCAGAGACTTATTTTAAATCACCTTTCTTTCCCATTCTGACATTCAGTTTGGAGTTCAGGAGATTGTCTTGACCAGGACCACACCCCTAAATGCATTGAAGCAACTGCCATGTGATTGGTTGATTAGATAATTGCATTAATGAGAAATTGAACAGGTGTTCCTAATAATCCTTTATGTGAGTGTATATATATATATACAGTTGTATATATAGTGTATATATATATACAGTTAGTTCCAATCCTTGATTCTGATTGGTCAATAGCTGTGCTTTATTCACGATAAAAAAACGGCTATGACCGCTTCACCCAACGGGTCTATTTATCACTGCGCCCTTAGCAACACCCTTAGCAACCACACGTATCAACATAAACATAGAAAAAAAGTAAGAATTAAAAAGGCTAAAATGTTTAAAGTAAATTTCGATTTATTAGGTGGCATGACGATAGATGAGTGGTTTGAGGAATAATTTGGAGAGACTTCTACAAATATGAACTGTCATGCTGAAGTGCTGAAATGTAACATTGATACATTCTAGAAGACTCATAATGAAAAAAATACCGTGCAGCAAACCCAATGGGCAGTGAAATGCTTCGGTGACTGGTGTAGTGAAAAGGCTCGCAGCATGGATTTTAATCAAATCACCAAGACGGAACTCAACGCACTTCTCCGTGACATCTACGGAACTGTCAGAAGCTCCAAAGGCAAAAAATATGGGATCAGAAGCTATGTAGCGTTACATGCGGGTCTGAACAGATTCCTGAATGATTCACCTTTGAGTTTGTCCTGGTGTCTGATGAGAGACAGCGAATTCACCTCATCCAGTAATGTTTTCGTTTGAGTCGTAAAGACAATGAGAAGAGAGGGTCGTGATAAAACGGAGCATCACACACCAATTTCTACCGAAGATTTCAGCACCATAAAACTGTCCGATGCACTTAATCCCAACAAACCTGAAGGACTCGTAAACAAAGTCTGGTTTTACGTGCAGTTACACTTCGGATGTAGAGGAAAAGAGGGGAACCGAGAACTCATTCCAGACTCATTCCGCATCTTAACAAACAAAAATGGTCTAAAGTATGTCACAATGAGCTTCAATGAAGACACAAAAAACCATAAGGACCCACATGACAGAAATAAGGAGAGCAGGCGTGGCTTCATGTTCCAACAAACTGGGAACCCGCTTTGTCCCGTTGCCTCTCTAGAGAAGTACTTTTCTCTTCTGCCATCTAAACCCCTGCTTTTTACCTTCACCCCAAAAAGCAAAACCTCTCGAAATGTGTTTGGTACGTAGATTACGCAGCGGCACATAAATCATATTAGCTATTTATAATTTGTGTTAAATCTTGTTGTGTTAAAGTTTTTTCTTGTTTTTGACTGTTGCAGGTACACAAGAGAGCCTATGGGTGTGAACTACCTCGCAACAATGTTGCCGAGAATTTGTAAAGCAGCAGGCACCTCCAAGGTTTACACAAATCACTGCCTTCGCAGCACCATGGTGCAGAGATTGTCCGATGCTGGTCTCGAATCGAGGGAAATTATGTCTGTGAGTGGACATAAGTGTGAAAGTTCACTACAGAGCTACTGGAGGCCTAACTTAAAACAAAGAAAGCACTGGAGCGACATTCTTGCTGCAACAGAAAACACTGGTGACAGTGCTGAGCCCCAACTAAAGAGAACCGCGTTAAATATCACCACAGTGGAGCCGATTGAAATGAGACAAATATTTAATGCGTGCACAATAAATGGAGATGTTCAAATAAATTTAAATAAACAACAATAAAAAAAGTATCTCTTGTTAGGCAGCATTTTAGCAACTAAATTAATAACATTAATAAAATAGATTAAAGACCTAACTGTTATCTATCAAAATATGTGCCCTTGTGTTTCTATTTAGGCTACAGTATGTAAATATTTAGTTTAGTGCAGAGAGAAAATAACGGAATAAACAAAAAAATAAACATTTTCTCATGCTGAAAGATAAGCTACAGTATGCCTGTTTGTGTGAAGAAATTTCACAAATATTGTGTTGTAAAAAATAAAAAGAATGAGACAAAGTTTGAGAACGGTTTGTTGTTTTTATTTGAGCTTTCATATTACAAATTGGAACGTTGTTGTTCACGGTCAGGGACTATTTTTTTCTAGCGGAAGGAATGCTTTTATTGATTTAACTTCATGAAAGTTGCACTAATGCATTTTTTTTTTTTTTTTTACTTTAATATTGTGTGGTAACGTTTTATAAAAGCAATAAGGTATGAGAGAGATAGGTCTGACTGCAGAACCGAAGAACCATACGTCATAGCAGTGTGAGGACGACAGCGCCAGCCTAACAGTCTGATGCCGGAACCGCATACCATACATTTCCACCTTACATATACCACCCCTAAACCTACCCATCTCCACCCCCTGATCCCTAACCCACCCCTAAACCTACCCATCTCCACCCCCTGATCCCTAAACCTACCCCTAAACCTACCCATCTCCACCCCTTAGATGCTTTTACCCCGCCCACTTCCGGCATCAGACTGTTAGGCTGGTGCTGTCATCCTCACACTGCTATGACGTATGGTTCTGCGGGTCTGCAGTTGGTTAATATTGGTACGAGAGGCAAGTGCTGTATAGGGGTTGCAGGCACTCCTAACAACGCCCTTCAGCCGTTACTTATTCACGATACAGCACAGCCTGTCGTACCTTATTGCTTACTTATATATATATATATATATATATACACACACACACACATACATACATCCATGCCTTATTTACCTAACCCTTATTTATTAATTCCAGAAGAAAAAAAATAAATTCTTAAATGATCAGAAATAGTATATATAAATAAATAAATAAATAAATAAATATGTTTTTTTTTATTATACATGAATTAAAAAATATAAATATTTATGTACCACATTCATGGGTCAATAAAGTTTTGTTCTTTTACATCATTTTTTTACATTTATTTGAATGTAAAAACTGAATTACAGACTAGCCGATAAACATCCAACTGCATGCAAGCCCTCATATTCTCTGCTGAAGTCGTACAATAACTTTGTGTATTAAGACTGAAATTTAAGTTAATACTCACTGAAAATATCCTCTCTGCTGTAGCACGCCAGATGATTGTTTGTGTATTTTGTTGTTTTTGGAGCTTGACAGCCCCTAGTCACCATTCAGTTTCATTGTATGGAAAATAACAAGTGTCAATGTTCTGCTAAACCTATGTGTGTGTTTTCCTTGTATATGGTTTGAAATGTGTAAATGATGACAGAATTTAATTTTTTGGTGATCAGTCCCTTTGAATTTCAATGTATTTGAACTGTTTTTCCAGAACAATTATTCTATTAAACAGACAAGACAGAGAGAGAAAATCTATCTGAGAGGCTCTTAGCTCATCTTCAGAAATGTCACCAAACCAATCAATCCTGGCTTTTCTTATTGCTGAAAGACCGATGTTTCACACTCAAAGGAAATGTGAAAAACTGATGCACCACCTGACTTTTCTCCCAGCAATATCCTTTCAGGTGTAAGTGTAGGCGTGCTTTGCCAATTTGTACTCCTCTTACAAGGCTTTTAAAATAACAGAAGGGCTCTTTTGATTAGAGTACTGATTTCGGGAATCAGTACGTCAGTCACTTGGCATTTTCATAAAAGCATTACTTGACTAAATTGAATTGCATGGTGTTTTTGGATTTCTAAAAATTGCAAACCTAAAAATTGTACAGGTTTGGCAGAGCCATGACAAGTAAATAAATAGTTTGGGAAGGACAGCAACTGCTCAAAACTGCTAACATTGTGACAAGGTTGTGACAATATCTGATATGAGAGAGGTGCCTTTTGTATTGAGTCCAAGTGTTGTTGTTTTCCTTAAAGCAGAACACACTGATACTTCATCTGTTAAGCTATAGATCTGTTTTTGAAAGAACTCTCTTATGCTTACCAAGGCTGCATTTATTTGATCAAAATTACAGAAAAAAAAATGTAATTGTGAAATATTATTCCAATTTATAATAAGTTTAAATATTACATTTCAAAATATAATTTATTCCAGTGATACAAAGCACCATTTGTATAATTTTCAGTATCATTACTCCAGTCTTCAGTGTCTCATGATCCTTTAGAAATTGCTCTAATATGCTAATTTTCTGCTCAAGAAACATAACTAAAAACAGCTGTGCTGATTAATATTGGAATTGGGGAAACCATAATATTTTTTTCAGGATTCTTTGATTAATATAGAGTTAAAAAGAAAAGCATTTATTTGAAATAGTAAAGACATTGTTTTACATTGTTTTTATATCACGTATGATCAGTTTAATGCATATTGTCAGGGTTATGTTGGGTTCAAAGTGTTTTGTTTCTGTTTTCCCTGTGCTTGTCATTTGACCCAGTTTCCCAGTGTGTCTGATTATTGATTCTATTCACCTGTCCTATTTATCTTTTTATCTCCTGTGTATTTATACTCTCTGTTCTGGTCAGTTCTTTGTCTCATAAACGCTTTTGTGGTTGTTTCTAATGTTTCCCTGAGTTTTTGCCAGCCTTTAGCCTACCGTGAGTTCTGTATTAAAGACTGTTCTAATGATATCTTCGTCTATGTGTGCTTCTATTGTGCAGCCACTCATGACACATAATGGGCCCTATTTTAACGATCTAAGCGCATGGCACTTAGGGCATGTCCGAATAGTTTAACGACAGGAAAAGGTCGGCGTGCCCGGCGCATGGTCTAAAAGGGTTGTCCCTATTCTCTTAATGAGTAATGGGTGTGTTTTGGGCGTAACGTGCAATAAACCAATCAGAGTCTAATCTCCCATTCCCTTTAAAAACCAGTTGCGCTCACGTCATGGTAGATTTGCTATTTACATGGCGAATCTACCATGCGAGCGGAAAAACGGAACGCTTCTCTAGCGAGGAGACAGATCTGCTCGTGCGCGAGGTTAAAGCGTGCGAGCAGACCATCTACGGGACAAAGTGTACGGACGTTGTGGACCCGCCTATAGCGCATATTACTAACATGCTCTTTAAATAACAATGCGCCTGAACACACCTCGTTTGACCAGCATGACCATGGGCGCAAATACATTTGTTATTTAAACAACATGGCGCAAGACGTGAAAATGATAACTGCGTCGGGCTGAAATTAGCAAAAAACACTTGCGTTGCGCCTGGCGCTGCATTGCGCTGGGCACATAGTATGCTATATTGAAAGTATTCATTTCTTTTAAAAAAGATCCCAAACTTTTGAATGGTAGTATACATTAATCCCTCAACACCAATATATTAATGAGCTTTTCATGCTGATTGTACCAAAATGGTGGAACTTGTGACAAGATTTAAAAAATGTAACTGAATATAGCATTTTATTTTATTATATTATTTATATTAATTTAATTTTCATAGATGTTTTCAAGATGATGTTAAAATCTCTCTGAAGAAGTTTTAAAGCAGGGTTCACCAATCTCGGTCCTGGAGGGCCGCTGTCCTGCAGAGTTGAGCTCCAACCAGCTCCAACACACCTGTTTGAAAGTTTCTAGTATGCCTAGTGAGACCTTGATTAGCTGGTTCAGGTGTGTTTAATTGGGGTTGGAGCTAAACTCTGCAGGACAGCGGCCCTCCAGGACCAAGATTGGTGAACCCTGTTTTAAAGTTTATATTTATAATCGCTATGAAAGTTAGATTCTTAGACTTTACTGACTACTGCTTATGCAGAGCGAGTTTGAAGACTTTTGCTAAAAGACTAAGAATTGCACAAACATCATAACGAGCACTAAAAAACATGCACACATATCCTAACGAGCATGTAAGACATGCTGCTGTTGCGACATGCCGATATACCAGCCTTTTGTACTGCTGTTGCAAGAAGCCATGCTAATTATGTGTATGCTTTTTTTTCATTTCTGGGCCAGCCTAACTAAATAGCACAACACTAACGGACAGACTCATTATACCTGGTCGGCTTGGCCAAAGGGCTTAAATAGCTTTTGTCCTGATTCATGCACTCAGACTGGGATAGCCTAGAGCTTATTTAACTAGTTATTTAGCCTAGTGTAGCCCTAAGCTTTATTTAAACTAATGACCTAAGATAGCTGTGTGTGCATGAATCAGATTTGGCTAAGGCTTATCTAAAAATGCACTAAAAGTGTCCTTGCTGAAGGTCAAAGCAAGTTTTGTCTGATTGAATAGCAGGAAAATCCCTTATTATGGAATTTACACAAGTCTCAAAGTCTCTCAATAAAAATCATTCACTCAGTTTCAAACACTGTCTCACTGTTTAACTTGGAAATTGTTGATTTGCTACTAATAGCTTAAAGTCAAATATGCATAAAAGGCGAATGTGTTATATGTGTTATATCAAACTGTGTTTCTGATCGTCTATGTAGTTGCTTTTATCTCAGCAGTCTGTCTGAATCACTCATCATCTCAGCTTCCTCTGTCTTCTGTCATCCCACATCCTGCTATCCAGGTGCTGTCCAAAAATAAGTAATTGGTTTCTCCCTACAGGCTGCCAACCTAAGACACACAAAGGACTAATGAAATCACCTAAAACCAGAGAGGGCCCCGGAGGTTGTTTCTATAAATACAAAGAAAAGGCGTACATGTTTGACATACTAATTTTCCGCCGGCACATCCAGGATTGGTTGGAGTCGTAAAAAAAAAAAAAAAAAAAAAGTGAGTGGGGGAGAGGAAGTGGAGGTCTTTACATTAATGACTTTGTACCATGGACTTTGTACCTGTATCATGTTTTTCAGTGCTAAACAGTGCACATGGTTTGGTAGCATACAGTGATTTCAAAGCCGGAGATCCATAATTTGAGAATGTAGAGCTTCTTGTGCTTATAGGAGTTCATATGATCATGTTATTGCTTATTTAATTAGTGACCTAGAAATAGTGCATAATATATAAAGCAATATATTACTTTAGACTTTGTTTAGAAGGTTTCAAAATAAAAAATAAAATTCTGGGTTTAAATTAAAAACAATTTTCAGTGTGATCTCTGACTTTTGAACTGTTTTGGTCTTTGTCTGCGTGTTTCAGTGTTTATATGGCTTAAAATCTATAATTTATTATCTTATTGATGATATCAACCTTACAATTCCATCAATTTCAGCTTTTAGATTCTATTAGTTCTCTTATTATTCATTTTTTAATTATTTGTCTTTTGGAGACTGACAACTTTAAGAGGACTTCTAATTGGTTAAAATCTTTCAGTTTTAAATTATTATAATGAATTATGTCAAAAATGTGGTTTCCACACAATTATCAACCAATCTAAAATGTTTCATTTAGAATTGTCATGATTAATTTTGATAGTCCAGCAATTAAAAACTATAACTGCACGTTTCATGATAACTTATCACCGAGTAATTTATTTATTTGTTTGTTTGTTTGTTTGACTATGTTTTTACAGCATCAGAAACTGCTGCAAAAATAAACCAAATGCTTTTTTATGCAGTGTTTCTGTATGTAGGTGCCAAACACTATTTAAAAGATTAAATTAAGGGTACGTTTACACAACAACGATAAAATCGGATAAGTTTTTATCCATGTACAGACGACACCATTGTCAAAACGATCCCCATTCACTCAGATCCACAAAAATGACTAGAAACGCTGTATTCTGCTGCCAGACCATTAGATGCGATGAAACACTATGGGCCCTATCTTGCACCCAGCGCAATTGACTTTGTACACCGACGCATGTATCATTCCTATTTTGCACCCGCGCACAGCGAACTTTTCCCTCCACAGATGCACGTCGGTAAATTAAGGAATGAACTTGCGCTCCCGGGGGCGGTTCAGCGAAAAGAAGAGGCGTGTTCCGGCGCAAACGTTCCCTGATGCTATTTTGCAGGTTTAGAAAACAATTCCGCCACTGACCAAGAAAAACCTAGTCTAAAGTCAGTGGCGCATTGCGCATGTTATTCAAATGCTATTTTGAGGGCACATGCTTGGCCATAATCAATGTAGCGTGTGCACAACGTGCATGCACTTTGCTTATCTCATCTACACAGAAGCAGCACTTTCATTTTTGCAAATCATAGGCTACATTATTACATGGAAAAATATTAAAACACAAGGGAAATCATTGTTGTGTCCATGAAGATGTGAAAAAGTAGGCATAAATCTAGCTTTCACATTTACCCAAATTATCATACACCTGTTTAACCGAAGCTAATTTGGGTGGGTTTCTCCCATCCCCATACAATGCACTTCTCTGTCTTTTATGGCCCTGATGAGAACATCGGTCTCCTCGGCCGTGAACCGCTCCTGGCGTGCACCTGGCAAATCCGTCGTTATAATAATACCCTGCAAAGGCAAAAGACCTTAACTCGCTAGAGTGTGAAACTGAGAAAAATGACTTTAAAGTTTCTGTTTTGTCCAGACAAAAGTATTATAGGTAGGACTCCCAAAATTTGACAACTAGTTGCTATAATGAAGAAATGTTTGTATGCAAAAAATCTTGAGCTCAAAATTGACCTTTGACCCTTGTTTGGCAGTTACTGTATTCTGCCTTTGTATCATGTGCCAAAAATAAGGAGTCGTGCAAAGGCAAAAGGCAGTAACTGACATTTAATCAATATTTGCTTGCTGTCCCCCATACTTACATCCATTATAAGAACACTTAACCAAGGTCTAGTCATCATGATAGCCTATGTGTTTTAAATAATATAGAAGACCTTTGGTTGTTCCTATTTAGTGCTATAATGATCAGGATAGTGCGGCAACACTAACAAAGTTAAACAGTATGACAGATAAGTTACTTTGCAGTACAGTATGAATAAATACAAGAAATATTTTCACAATAAAGATAATTTAATTATAATTGAATACAGATGTTTTTAAAATAAATTACAGAGGAGCAGTAATTTATCAATTTGCAACAAGAATATTTCATATTCATTAGGCGTGTTTAGGCCTTTATTTTGAAATAGCAATAAACATGAAAAACCATGAAAGATTGGTAGAAAACTCAGTTTGTTTTCATACCAAGAGTTAAAAAAATAACACCAATTCAATTTTATAAAAAAAAAAAGTCTGATTTTTTTTATATATATAAACAAAAATATGATGGATTCTCGATTTGTGATGCGGCTGCCAGCTATAACGCACATATATGCTCTTTTTATGTCAAATACTGCCAAACCACCCATACTACTTCTGAATAGGATGTCTACTTCATAAATTGTATGAAAATTATGGAAATACTTGGTTCAGATCACTTAAAACATACTGCGCCCTTATATGGTCAGTAAGGAAGCTTGGCTGTCCATCTAGTGAAAAAGCTTGTTACTGCGCCCAAATAAAATCTTACTGAAAGCTAATTTTTTCAGATATCAACCTAAAATTTGAAATACAACTTGTCCATAGGTCTATTACAAAGCATTCTTGAATTACAACCATTTAAGTTTGGATCGTGATTTTCATATCTATGCGAAAAAAGGGAGGGAAAGGGAGGGGAGGGGAGGGGTATGGCAGTTAAAGGGTTAAGGGCCACCAAACTGCTCAAGATGCACAGTCAACGAACTCGACTTGGATTACTGCTTTTTAATTCTGAGATAATATAGACAGAGTCAACTGAAAAAAAATTGGAATTACTTTTACCATTTAGGTTAGTCTACTTTGTACGTTAGCGATAACTAGCTTAGTGCTATATCTGACATGAACACCTGCAAGAAGGAAATATGGCTCAAAGAGCGTATGGATTGTTGTGGATACAGCAGATGACGTACATTGCTATGGATTATGGATTATATCGGATTGCATGGAAAGGTAGGATGCCTGTGTATTTAATAATTGGTTTTCGGCATCTGATGTGAGGCGAGTGTCAGCGTCTTACTAACGTGACACAGATTAAATTTAGCTAGCTCCGGGTTGTCACTGACATTGACAGATCTGGACCATCGCCCTGAACGAAAATAACAACATTAATGCCAACCTATTAGTTTGCATACCATCTATGTATGGCTTGTTCACCTTGCTTTGTTTCTGTAATAATACAAACAAGCACTCGGCAGTCTACACTTTATTTCAAAGATGTGTCGTCTGTATGTTACGTGGTTTGGTGACAATTAAAGAGCGCCAAACTTTGACAGTATGACAAAGCCAGAGTACAGTAACATCACAACGGCATCGTAACATCTCTCTTGATGCCAGGCTAAACAAAGTCAGAACACCTTAACTCAACTTCAGCGTGCTGGAACAAAGGCAAAGAGCCGTAACAGCTGTTATGGCGTTCTGCTGTGGTTTCTCGTATGGTTTTGGAAGTTACAGTTGTCATAGCCCTTTATTTTCTCGCTAAAACAATCAAATTGACTCACAATATTTATTCACATGATAAAGGAGGTCTCAAATACCACAAAAATGACACTAACTCATTTTTGACCAAACATGATGTTACGGCGTTTTGCCTTTGTAGGGCAGAATAGCAATCCGCCATGGAACAAGCGCGCCTGCTCTTACAGGGAATGTAAGATGACGCTCACTCCCCCGGTCACTTTATTAATCCCACCTGCTCAACTGCTCATTAATGCAAATATCTAATTAGCCAGTCACATGGCAGCAAATAAATTTTAGCATTTAGAAGACAATCTGCTGAAGTTCAAACTGAACATCAGAATAGGAAAGAAAGGTGACTTAAGTGAGTTTGAACGTGGCAACATTTTTTCACGCACAACCTTCTCTAGGGTTTACAGACAACAGTCCGAAAAAGAGAAAATATCCAGTGAGCGACAGTTTTGTGGGTGAAAATGCCTTGTTGATGCCAGAGGTCAGAAGAAAATTGCCAGACTGGTTCGAGCTGATAGAAAGGTAGCAGAAACTCAGATAACATCTCTGAACGCACAACACATTGAACCTTGAAGCAGATGGGCTACAGTACATTGGGTGCCACTCCTGTTAGTGGATTATCAATTTTACAAAGTCTACAATTCACACGGGCAGGCCAAAATTGGACAATAGAAGATTGGAAAAATGTTGCCTGGTCTGATGAGTCTCGATTTCTGCTGCAACATTCAGATGGTAGGATCAGAATGTAGCATAAACAACATGAAAGCATGGATCCATCCTGCCTTGTATTAATGGTTCAGGCTGGTGGTGGTGTAATGGTTGAGGTACTATTTTTTGGCACACTTTGTGCCCCTTAGTACCAATTGAGCATCGTTTAAACTCCACAGCCTATACCTGAGTATTGTTGCTGATTATGTCCATCCCTTTATGACCACAGTTTAACCATCTTCAATTACGTACTTCCAGCAGGATAACGTGCCATGCCACAAAGCTCAAATCATCTCAAACTGGTTTCTTGAACATGACAATGAGTTCACTATACTCCAATGGCCTCCACCGTCACCAGATCTCAATCCAGTAGAGCACCTTTGGGATGTAGTGGAATAGGAGATTCACATCATAGATGTGAGGACGACAAATCTACAGCAACTGCGTGATGCTATCATATTTAAATGGACCAAAATCTCTGAGGAATGTTTCCAGTATCTTGTTGCTTCTAAGCCACAAAAAAATTAAAACAGTTCTGAAGGCAAAAGGGAATCCAACCCGGTACTTTTAAGGTGTATCTAATAAAGTGGCCGGTGAGTGTACAGTATAATGATTTTACAATTATTTAACATTTAATTTTTTTGCTGAAATCTTGTAATAGATTGTTTACTGGCAGGTTCCCATAGTAACATCTTACACCCCATAGTATTAAGGCCAATGCGTTTCGGTAAACTGCATCATTTTACAGAGCAATGTCTGTGGAAATAACTGAAAATAAAACACTGAGCTGAAATGCAATGTAGCAATGTGTGACAACTAGCCCCATTCTCTCATATAATTTAATATGGGGAAAAAGTATAGCAACACTTTGCAGTCCCTTAAACAGAGATAAATGTCTTGAGCTGGAGACCACCAATGTTCTTTCTTCTTACACACACACACACACACACACCCACCCACCTACCTTTGTTAATTATCACCAACGTCCTGTCATATTTTTGTTTACTTGTGTTCCTGTGAAAAAGAGCCTTGACCTATAAAGGTCATTGTTACCACTGGTCAGAGTAATTAGAAGAAACAAATGTTTCACAGTGAGAGAGAGGCACAGGTTCCTGTGAGTGATGACAGTGCAGAAGACCAGCAGAATCTGGATCCGTTTGTCTATAAAGAGATCTGGAGAAAACTCTCTTAGTATTGTCATTTCCCTTTTCTTTTCTTTCTTTTGAAAAAGATACATGAGGTCCAAAAGCAAGACAACAGTATGGCACATTTAAATACAGAAATAAGTGGATACATAGATTAGATGGATGGATAGATAGAGAACACAGAATAAAAAAAAGAAAAGAAAAACAATGACAGACAGAAGACTGAACTGAAGATGGAGTATATGTCGGAGATAAGAATGAACTAAATAAAACACAGCTGATGATTATAAGTAACCATAGAAACTAACAGGAACATGATCAGACATTGAAACTAAGCAGAGCAGGAACACATGAACTAAAGAAAATTTTTTTTTTAGTTAGGTTTTGTATGATAATCAATTTTGATACCGGTGTTGGGCCGCCACTTGATGGAAGAAGAATCTTTGGAAAAGAGTTTTGGACAATATCAGAATAAATAAATATTTTTTGATTACTATACATTAATAAGAAAAAAAACAATGAAAACCGTTTTTTTTTTAATAAAAATGTAAAAAACAAACAAACAAACAAACAAACAAACAAACAAACAAACAAACATATTTAACCAGCCTAATCTGAGGCCTGTACCATGACGGCAGTTGAACAAACTCATGGTTACTGTCACGATCCACTCACAGGAAAAGAGGAGAAGATCCAATAGCAGTAAGTAATATTTATTGGGGAAATCCGTAATTCGTAAATCCAGTCCAGGCAAAGGTCAAACTCGATGTAAGCAATCCAAAAATACAATAACAGAACAAGACACAGACTGACCTCAAAGATGGTGTGACAAATAACAAGGACTCTGTAACAAACACTAAACAGGCAGGGATTATATACACACAGAAACTAACAATCATGATGGGGAACAGCTGGGTGCAATGAACAGTGATGAGTGCAGACAAGGATTGTGGGGAATGCAGTTCCTAATGTGATTGACACCGTGGGGGAAGAGATCCTCTAGTGGACACCAGGGAACATAAACCAACACTGTGACAGTTACAGGATTAGTTTCGAGTTGACAAAACCAAACCAATCCAACCAGGCTTTGTTGGTACCATGATGCTGATCATCAACTTTCTCTGTCAACTCAGGCTTTGATCCTGAGTTTAGGAGTTTAGATGTGACATCAGTAGCGAACAGCAAATCACATGCTGAGAAAGAATGAAACTGCGATTCATTTCTCGCGAGAGAAGCTGCGCGATTCACTTCTCTCTTCTGCAGAATACGAGATAATGAAAAATATTATGAATTTAAACTAATTTACACAGCAAGAATAAAATAGCTGTCAATGAAAGAGGACAACTAAAAGAAAAATTATTTGTCAGTGATAACAGAGGACCCAAGGGCAGAGGCTGATAGAGAAACAAAGTTTATTGAAAAGGTAGCACAGGAGTCTGCCGTCACGCGGACACAGTACTGGAGAAAACAAAAGTCAAAAACTTGGTTGGTCAACAGCGGTGGTCCCAGGGTAGGAAATGGTAGACAGCGAGGGAGACTCAATCCCCAGACCAGTAGCGGAGACTCACAGGTGCGATAAGGTGAAGATCATGGGCAGCAGGATAGCTGGGCAGAGAACAGAATTCACGTACCAAAGGATGTAGCGAGACAGGACAGGACAGGACAGGACAGGACAGGACAAGACAAGACAAGACAAGACAAGACAAGACAAGACAAGACAAGACAAGACAAGACAAGACAAGACAAGACAAGACAAGACAAGACAAGACAAGACAAGACAAGACAAGACAAGACAAGACAAGACAAGACAAGACAGGACAGGACAGGACAGGACAGGACAGGACAGGACAGGGGTTTAATATTTGAATATTTGAAACCACAAATAAATGTCTTCATTGAAAAGCACTCATTAAAACATTTAAAAATGTTGTTTAAAACAATAAATAAAGGTTTCAACCTTGAACACTGCATGAATGCATGAAATACAGTTTCCCTTTGTAAACAGAAAGGACAATTCTGATCAACGTCAGGATTAATTACTGAAACAAATGCGTTCACAGCAATAGCCCCATATAACAATCTCCATTGCAAGTCCCCAATTCTCTTGGGCAATGGTGACTTATACAACACTCTCCACTCAGGCTTTTCATCCTCTTCTAATTGAAGTACATTACGCCATGGTGTGTCAATTATTTTATCCAAAGCCTTCTTATTAAACACTTTAACACAAATTTTATAACACTCCTTTCCAGATGCACAATTTATGCCTATTACAATCAAATCTTTGACTTTTAAAAAAGTACTCTCACAATCGCCCATCAAGGGAGTTAGATACAAATTGGGAAATGGATCACGACAATCCTGGTTAATAAACCCCAAAGAATGATCTGTTAACGATTTCAACTCATTTTCCGAAAGGGCTGACGTCCATTTGTCAAGTACTCTGGCAACCAAATGGGTAGACCTCACCCCCAGCTGTCCAGTCATTGAATTCACATCTTTAAAATCCGCTCCTGCTATCCGTTGTACATGTCCAATAGTTAAAATTCCAGAGTTGATAAGATTCTCTTCTGTCACAGAGTAACCCAGTTCATTGGACAGATCCAAGCGTGAGCCAAAAATTAATGTCTCTTGCAGCAACCAGTACAAGGAATTTACAGTCCCTCTCTTTGGTACTTCAAACAAAGCCCAGACTTTAAAAAGATTCTGATAAAAAAACAGGAAACTTGGAGAGTTTTAGCTTTTGAGGATCCATCCAAAATAAGGCTTTATCCACCCCCAGTCCTTCAGACTCTCTCAGCAAAGAGAAAGCTACAATCCTCCAGCTTGCATTTGAGTCATTTAAAAGTCTTTGTATGAATTGAATTCGGAAAGGTGCTATTCAACTCTGCAAATTTACTAGTCATGACCTCCTTCGTCCTTAGAAAGGTCCAGCACATGTTTCGGCACCCAATGCAGCTTATCCCAGAAAAAGTATATTAGGATTGACTGGATCTTGCTTAAAAAGTCTCCTGGGGCGTCTACACAAATTAAACGATGCCAGAGACTGGAGGCAACCAAATTGTTAATTATCAATATTCGCCCCTTATAAGACATTTTTGGGAGTAAAAGCTTCCACTTATTTAAGCGCCCTTTTACCTTTTCAATAACATCTTCAAAATTTTTCTTAACAACATTCTCATTTCCCCAAAACACTCCCAAGTATTTAAAACCATCCATGGTCCATTTCAGACCAGCTGGAAGAATGGGCTCACCACGTAACCAACTCCCAACACTTATGGCTTCACTTTTTTGCCAGTTCACTTTTGCAGAAGAAACACTTTTAAACTCTTCCAATAATCGCAACATCATCTCTATCAAAAGCTTTTTCTTGATCGACTGAAATTAAACCAAAATCTGAAAAAGTCTTGCCATTATCCAAAATCTCTCTTATAAAAGAAATGTTATCAAAGATTTTCCTACCAGGCACACAATATGTCTGATCTGAATGAATAATTTGATCTAAAACTTCTCCTAATCTATTTGCCAAGGCTTTTGAAAGTATTTTATAGTCGTTTACTGTGGCGAGCAGGACGAGGCTGAGGGGCGCGGGAGAACGGTGCGAGGCCGGTGGCGTCATTACTGAGACGCGCCGGTCTCGTATGCTAATTTTCTTAGCAATGTTAAAACGCACATCAACCGATCACTTTTTTAGCGTTCATGTAAACACTACATTCAGATTCACCAATCGGAATGAATTCAGTTAGATTGAAACAAAAGGTGTGCATGTAAACAATGAATGGCGACTGCAGAAAGCAAAAGCCGAATCCCGAACATTTTGGACGATCTCGAAGGCCGGACATGTCGGGGAAAAAGAGGATGGTAACCCCTACTACTCAGTTTTCTCTTACTACCCCGCTTTCTCCACAGAACAAGAGCCTGCTAGCTTAGCTTCCAAAGAAAGACGGCTGATATGTGTACATTCTGTGAGTGAGATCCCACCTCCTATGGGCGGGTTGAAAACATGCGGGACAGCCCATCCTACTGGCTGTAGTCTTTAGCCTCTGGCCAAAAAATCCTCCGCTGACGCAAAATGACGATTTTTGCGTCATCGGAGGATTTTTTCCAGACAAAAAATACATAAATCTCTCGTCTCAGTGGTATATGAGGGTGGAAAGCACGGTAATTCAAAAATACTACAGGTTTTCTACTAATACAAAGCTTAATGCTAAATCCTGAAGTATCACTTTAAATCTCCCTTTTTCGGGAGCAAAGTAATGATTGCTCTACGGCAGCTTTTTGGAAACTGTCCATCAATTAAACTCTGATTAAGAACTTCTAGTTGATCTGGACCTACCTCTGCCCAAAAGACTTTATAAAAATCTATTGAAATACCATCAATCCTGGGAGTTTTTCCGTTTTCCATACTTTTAAGAGCTCTCTCCAGTTCTTCCATCGACAGTGCTTTGTTAATTCTGATACTAGCCTCTTCAGATACTTGCAGCATATTTTCAAGAAAAACATTATTCAGGCCTTGTGTGCCCAACAATTCACTCTTACATAAATCCTCATAAAATTGTACCGCTCTATTCCGAATCTCTAAAGGGTTGCGCAAAAGGACTCCCGTTTCTGAGAGCAGAGCATGAATAAATCTATTTTGCCCATTTTTCCTCTCCATGTTAAAAAATAATTTTGAAGGTGCATCCATAGATTCAATACTCTGAAAACGTGATCTAATTATAGCACCCTGTGTAGATAAATCTAACAATTCAGTCAAAAAAGCTTTATTTTTTTTTTCAAAAGACTCATTCAGAGTTTTTGTCAACTCAAAGAGTTCTTGGAGTTCAACTAAATCTTCTTCTAGCTTTCTTATGGGCCCAATTCTATCTCGTGTGACGTTGAGAGTATTGTTGACAAAGTTGTTTAATTTGGGCCTTTACAAACTCCCACCACTGCTGTAAGTTTTGGAAAGAAGACTTCATGGATTGTGCATTAACCCAAAAAAACTTAAAAACATCAGTAAAATGTTTATCACATATCACTAAATGCCAATAGGCGCTTTTCGGCTTTACACAATCAACAAACATCTCACATTTTACCAAGCTGTCATCAGAAAATTCAACTGGACATATTGAACAATCTTTAAAAAAATTCAATTGATGCTTGAAACCATAAAATCGATCTAATCTTGTCAATTATAACTTATTTTCATATGCATGTACCCAAGTATATTGTCTTTGTGTATAATGAAAATTTCTCCAGATATCATTAATATCATGAGATTTCATTAACTGAACTAACCTCCTACGAGACTGCATATGTGGCTCAACATGATTCCTATCTAAAACATTTTCAGTGCAATTAAAATCTCCCCCCAATAATAACAAACTCTCTGGATCACAAACACTTAAAACCAATAGCCCATCAAACTCCATCACCCAATCTGAAACATTTGATAAATCACTATGTGTTTCTTGCGTGAATAAAACATCAATCTTCTTCTGTGTCATTAACTCAAACAACTGTGCTCTTTTCCTACTTTCTCTTGCTCCATTAATATTTAAGGAGGCAACATTGACTACTCCCATAAATAGGAAAAGAAGCACCTCCCACCAAGAAAATAAACACGAAGAACAACAACCCTTAACCATTTTGACTATTTTCACTGAGTTCTGATTAAGCATTTAGTCTGGCAAGTATCTTTTTTAACCGATAACCTTCTTGGTCGGTGAAACAGCTCTCACTCCTGAAAGTTTTTGCCTTCTCAATAAATTGCAATATATCTGGAAAAAAACTCTTCAATTTTAACTTTCCTTGCATTTTTTATCACTTTTAAAAACTGTTTGATGTCGTCTACACTATATACTCGACTAGAAAATCCTCTCTGAGGTAACCCAGATAGCATGTAACCATTGAAACAATGTTGAGTCAGCGTTGATGCGTCAACGCTGATTACATTGAAATGACGTTAGAAAGTGATGTTGCTTTAGCGTCACTCTTGCACCCTCGGTTAATATTGAAATAATGTTCAGATTTCAACCACAAATCAATAGTGTTAATATTGCTTCAACATTACAAAGTGGTGTTGTTTTTGCATCACTCTTGCACCCTCAGTTAATGTTGCAGCAATGTTGAGATTTCAACCAAAAATCAACAGTAATACAACATTACAAAGTGATATTTTATCAACATCTCTTTTGCACCCTCAGTTAATGTTGAAACTGTTGAACAAAAAATCAATACTAATGAATCAACATTACACTTTGATTGATTCTACATCACCAATGCTGAATCAACACTGAAATTAACTAAAATAAATCGATGGTAATATTGTTTAATCAACGTTACACTATGATGTTGAATCTACATCACTGCTGTTGAATTAACACTTAAATTAACAGAAACAATCTTTGGAAATATGGTTTGATTAATGTTACAATGTGATGTTGATTCTAAATACATTTTGTTGAAACACTGAAAATATAACTGAAAAGGAATGTCAAACAATGTTGCCATCTGATGTACCAAGTTAATGTTGAAACAACATTAATATTTCAACTACACTTCAATGATGCGTCAACAAATTCCTGACCATTTAAAAATTTGGCAAAAACCTTTTAAAATATAAATGACACCTTTCCAGCAGTGGAGTCAATTTATTTTATTCAATCAATCAATTACAAAAATATATTAAAAGATCATTCTTTATAAAAGAAAGGGGGAGAAATAGGACAAAAGCATTTCAACTTTTAAAAATAAAATTGGCTTCAGAAGTCTGATGTCATAACTACAGGTGGTCCAACGGTTCAGGTTTTTAAAAATCTGTCTTACATCAGACTACTGCCTCTTTTCCTTTGGGTTCTCTGAAATCTGACAAAGAAAGCATGATGTTACTCAAGAACAAGTCAATTCAGTTGCCACATTCAAGAATGTTAATATACTAAACACAATATGATTCACTTTTTAAAAAAAGTTGCTGAACACAAAATATTCTAACTACGATTAAAGTATTGTTAAATTCTGTTTATTTCATTTATTTTTCTAAAATCTATTAATGCTTCAATATCAAAAGAAGGCACGATGGTAGGGGTGTCTGATTTTATCTCCAGCCCTAATTAAACACACCTGAGGCAGCTCATCAAGGTCATTAGGATCAATGAAAACTTCCAGTCAGGTGTTGGAGCTAAACTCTTCATGAAGAGGAACAAACACATATGAGCTATAGCCATATCTCAGTTCATTTTCTGTGAAACTACATAGCATTCAAGTAACAAGTTTATCTTGTAGAATAAAAGAGCTTAGGTTTTTTCAATGAAAATTTCTTTAAAGGGATGGTTCAGCCCGAAATGAAAATTCTGTCATCATTTACTCACCCTCAAGTTGTTCCAAACCTGTATGAGTTTCTTTCTTCTGTTGAACACAAAATAAGATATTTTAAAGAATGTTGGTAACCAGATAGTTAACGGCGGCCATTGATTTCCATAGTAGGAAATAAATACCATTTAAGTCAATGGCTACCATCAACTGTCTGGATGCCAACATTCTTCACTCTATCTTCTTTTGTGTGCAGCAGAAGAAAGAAATTCATACAGGTTTGGAACAACTTGAGGGCGAATAAATGATGACAGAATTTTCATTACGGGCTGAACTATCCCTTTGAAGCTGCAGATTCACCTTAAGACCTTAATCTCTTTAAATATCACAAAATAGCCATGTCAGTCACTTTCTTAATAAACACAAGATGTTTTTTGTTATTGTGTTTCAGTGGAAACAAGCTAAACTGAATGGAAATCAGTTACATTTCTCAAATTTAATACAGATTCAGGAATATGAATGATTACCTGATTAAGCAATGATAAGGCACAGGATATCATCAAGTCCCAGGTCAGGTGATTATGCTGTCGACAACAACTCGGTGTATAATCAATGTCAGCATTATCAGGAGGGTGCTTTTTTTTTTTATTGTCCATCTTCATCAGCCTTCATTCCTACTAAAGGAGCAATGTGCTCTGCATGCAAGCACTGATGGATGCAAGACATGAGCTATGTTTGCAGTGTAACTTTCTTGCTCATATTCATGTCTCCTGCACTTCAATAAATGTGTTAAATGACATTAGAACTTTATTCAGGAAATTCGTAATAAACTTTACTAAAGCAATGTGCATTTTTTTAAGAATGTAGATGCACCATTGTTTGAAACTGTGCTAGAGAAGTCATGTAAGTATGTCAGGTTCTTCAACAAACAAGACTTCTGTATTGGATGCTCCTTTGTTTTCTCTCTAATGAGGAAGCATTAGACTACTGAGAAGTGTGCATGCAAAACCAAAATGGGCGGTAACCAATCAGTGGCCAATTTCAAACTACAATAAATGTTTTTCAACATTTGCTAAACCACCCTAAACCAAGCCCCCAGTGGATTAGAGAAAATCGGGCAAAGCGGTTGAAAATGCCCATTGTGATTTGAAAACGCCCCACTGATAGAGAAACACCCACTAGTGTTCTGCAGAGACACATGCCTGCAAGATCTTGTGCTCATAAACTAAGACTCACTGTTAGTTCAATGTCACTGTCTTCACCCATGTGTGCTGTTCCCTTTCATCAAAATTTCAATGCTGATCCAACACACTTTAAACACTGAAATTTTGATGTCAACCAAAATGATGGTTTGGATCAAAACTCTACATTGAATCAATGTTACCATGCTGTCTGGGAAACTATCTGAAATACTACATTCAGAGACCTCACTGTCACTTTCTGTATCAGTATGGCTCACCTCCCGAACATCAAGTCCTTTAATCGGTTTATTAACATAGCGTTCCTTTAATTTTCTTTTTTGCAGTGTTTTAAAAGAATAATCCTCCAATTCACACACAGAACCCTCAATATTATCCACATTCATCGCGTTCTGTTCGCTAGATTCAACCGCACTGTTGTCATCATCTTCCGACTCAATCGTTTGACTTCGAGCTGTTGTTGTCTGACTGCTCTCGAGATTTTCATTCTCTTTATCTTCAAAGACCGCTAATTTTGCACTTTCAACTGGTTTGACTGTTGTCGTCTCATTTGTATTTTTTTCCGCATCTAATAATGCAGCGGGTATACAAGCTGCACTTGTTCCCGGCTTTTCCGCATCTATAGTTACGTTCTGCAATTCTCTAGCAATTGTACTCGTAGCTAGCCTAGAAATCTAGATGCACCCTAGCGGCAGCAAAATTTATTTTGCAGCCAGGGTAGTCTAGCAACTCTCCGTTGACTTTCGGAGCTGTAAAAACCTAAATTGGGTCAGGCCAATCACATCGTGTATAGAGTAGGCGGGGCGGGCTTAACATAATGGCGACAGAGTTGCGACGGTTCCCTGCTACTTGAAAACAAAGAAGAGCTGCTGCTTCTGGCGAACAGTCTTTCGAATCGGCTTTGGCCGCGACTCTGGAGGACTTGGAGTTAAGTTTTTCTTTGAGAAAAGAGCAAAGAACGGCACTTAAAGGTGGTATCAGTGATTTCAGGCCCAAAAATATTTATATCACATTCATCTAATCTGAAGAACAAATGGTTTAGCCAAACACTCAAAACCAAAACAAATAGTGTTCCAACCAATCACAGACAGGGGGAGGGTGTTGTGAGGTTTTGAGCCAGCTTTTTCTTCAGCTCTGACTTCGCGTGCAGCCGTGCACGAGCACAAAACCTCACAACACCCTCCCCCTGTCGGTGATTGGTTGGAACACTATTTGTTTTGGTTTTGAGAGTTTGGCTAAACCATTTGTTTTTGTGTGCAGATCTCAGAGCCTAGGCTGTCTACAGAGACGCGTTTTTTTGACGGCATGCTTATGGGGCGGGCAGCTAGCGGATCGTTAGGAAAGATTAGATGAATGTGATATAAATATTTTTGGGCCTGAAATCACTGATACCACCTTTAAGTCATTCTTAAAAAAGGAAGATGTGTTCGTAGTTTTGCCGGCCAGATTCAAAAGTTGAATCTATCAACTAACGTAAGCTCCGCTGTTGGGAAAACGCTCTGGTTGGTTGAAGCGCTGTCCTATTGCATGCAGAGTGAATTTGAAAGACAGCCGTTTATCCCGCCCCTCGGATTGAGCCGTGTCTATGGTGAGTTGCCAGACCTAACATCTTGATGTAGGTCTGGCTTGCCAGGCTAACTCGTAGCGGTTGTATCATCAATTGTCTCAGCAATTTTATTATTTGTTTTATCCACTTTTCTAGGGCAATCACGTACAAGATGTCCGTTTTCTCCACAACCAAATCATTTCATTGTGGTGAAAATCACATACATTAATTAAAGGGTAAGTTCGGTATTTTACACTGAAAGCCCTGTTTACAGATCGTTTCTGATGAAATAGAACGGTTAAGATTAAAATTTGGACACATGCTGCTGTCCCAAGAATTTTAGGTTTCTTTCGCTTTCCCCAAAACCTCTAGAATGGGTGAATAGGTGCACTGGAACAATACTTCATAAAACGCATTAAACTTTCGTTTACAAAGACGTGAAACTCACCGAGTGGTCAGGGGTGTTCACTGATATGCTCATACAAAAATCGCTGCAAAATATGCTTTCCAACAGGTGTTTTACCATTCGTTGTAAAACTGTGGATCTATTTTTCCAAACGTCTCACACCCGTAGATTCTTCCGTTGAGAGCTTGAATAATAGACACTCCAGCCCAGTTGGTGGCAATAATGCACCTTTGCCAATTGCAAGCAAACCACTGGCATTTCATTGAATACACATAAGAAGCAGAAGAAGAAGCGGCGAAATAATACCGTACCTCACACAGCACATTCAATACAAGTCAATGGAGTTGGACAAAAACTACGATAAAACCTGTTGGACAGCATCTTTTGCAGCGATTTTTGTGTGAGCATATCAGTGAACACCCCTGACCACTCGGTGAGTTTCAGGTCTTTGTAAACGAAAGTTTAATGCGTTTTATGAAGGATTGTTCCAGTGCACCTATACACCCATTCTAGAGATTCTGGGGAAAGCGAAAGAAACCTAAAATTCTCGGGACAGCAGCATGTGTCCAAATTTTAATCTTAACCGTTCTATTTCATCAGAAACGATCTGTAAACAGGGCTTTAAGTGTAAAATACCGAACTTGTCCTTTAAAATATTTGTGATGAAAATTTAGAGTTAAGTCCAATTCTTCAACATTATCTTTTAGAATCATATAGACATACCGTCTAAACGAGACCACATGTTTTAGTAGAGAAGACTTTCCCCAATTGGGATCATCTTTATTGTTGACACCATTTTACCATATCTGGAAAGCATCTCTACCAAAACCTCTTTATTAATAAAGGGTGGCACGTTAGATAACGTTACCCTTTACGAGGGTGTAGAAAGAGGAAGCACCTGCGCAAAAATGCCACGAATATCAACACCAGTCTCCACCAGTTGATTCTCCGCCAATTCAATTGTCTTAACGAAAACAACAATAACAGCACCATTCATCCGCGATGCTGACAAGATATTCTCACAACCAGGGCTGGACTGGGACAAAAAAATCGGCCCGGGAATTTTGGCCCAGACCGGCCCACTATATGATCATAAACACCACCCATCTTTGCACGCCCTTAATTATATGCATACCAACTCCTATTCATTAAAACCACTAATGCCATGTAATGAGTGAGTATAGGAACGAGTGAGAGTTAACAGATGAAATAAGTAAAAATGTGACATTTATTAATACAGTTGAACTATACTACACAGTGATGAATCCTGAAACAAGCTATACGCTGCATTGGCATAGCAATACAAGTGTTTCTTACAGGATTTTTGTTAAAACTATGGTGATGGGACCTTGGTCCTTCTAGGGGGGTTCAGGGGCATGCCCCCCCGTGAGAAAATTTTGTGCATTTTAATGTTAAATTCATCAATCTGGTGCACTTTGAGAGTTCAAAATTAAAAGCTCCAATCCATATTCAGTGTGCAAATTAAACAAAGAAAAATTCAAACCTCTTTTAGTTACAGTGTCTATTTACATTACACCTACTACATAATAATAGTTATAATATTAATCCAATGACAGTAATAGCCATATTTTGTAAAACAAATGCACAAAAAAATAAAGGAAACTTTCATAATTAGTGTTGTACCGATTTCTATACTTGAAAGAGTATGATCTTGAAAGAGTATGATCACATGATCTTTTATTTTGACGCAAACTTCATCAAGCTTTTATTTTGGCGGAAAACATGGTTTACAAACGCCTCTCATTAAATTTCTAGTTAATTGCGGTAATCGTCAACTATGCAGATGTGGAAATAATCTGTAACTGGGTAATGGGTTCCTACACTCATGACATGGCCTAAGTGTTTTGAAAGTAGTTCTGCTTACCGCAGGCTCTACACTTTCTCATCTCTCTCCTGATCCTCCTCACTATCATCATCTGTCGCTGGAGCTGATGAAGGTCAGAAAACATATATTTTGACACAGTTTACAGTGTCTGCTTTAAGGGCCTGGTTCTATTTTTTCACGCTATTTTTCTGCTCATTCCTTGCGTTTCTTCTCCATCTCGCTGACTATTTTGACAGATACACAGTGACACTGCTGCACGCTCGCTCACTCGTTTAAAGTTGTGATTGGGCCAGCCCAGTGTCAATCAAGAAAAGAGCCAATGGGCCGCTGATCTACCTGTTTCATGGGCTGGTCTGTCAGAAAAAAAAAAACTAACACTGACTTTTTTTGACCAATGCATTACACCGGCACAAACCCAGCACCGCCAATTAAGCAAAACAAAACAAAACGAATGGGCCGCCGATGTACAAATTTTATGGGCCGTTAAAAAAAATAAAAAAAAAAATAATAATAAAAAGTATGTATGAGTATGAGATGTATCGGCCCAAAAAGCACGTCGGCCCACCGGGAAAATGCCTGGTATGCCCAATGGCCAGTCCAGCCATGCTCACAACCAATTAACGTACCTATAGCTAAACTACATTCTTAAACACCAAAAACTGAATCAATTTTAACCGCATGCCGTCTCGTTAGAAACCCGAGATTCTGCACACCTGGATTCACCATGCTCCCAGTACAAACACTGGGAGCAGAGAGCCCCGCAAATTAACCACTTCGCCAACACTCACGAGGTCAACAAAGTCACCCACCAAGCAAAACAAAACATACACAAAAAAAATAAATAATAAAAAATAAATAGAAAAGAAAGAAAAAATAGAAAAGAATCACTCGTACCTCACACGCTCAAACACTCCGAGCTCAACGCTCCTCACACTCACTCCGCACATGCGCACAGACAGCGAGGGAGGGATAGGGAGAGAGAGGGAGGGAGGGAGAGGGAGGGAGAGAGAGGGAGGGAGAGAGAGGGAGGGAGAGAGAGGGAGAGAGAGAGAGAGAGAGAGAGAGAGAGAGAGAGAGAGAGAGAGAGAGAGAGAGAGAGGTTCATGTCAGTCTTGCCATATCAGTGCAAGCAAAAGTTGTGAAGTTATTTTATACAGTTGATAAAATTATAGAGAGAATTGAACATTTAAGCTCACATGTAGTCATTTTATAGCTTTATCTATTGATTATAAACCGTATTCATATTTATTAATTTAAACTGTGCATAATAATAATTGATAAACTAAAATTGCACGTGTGATCGATTAAGGGCATAATAATTACATAATATCTAAATCATACAAAATTATTATTCTAAATAAGCATATTGCTAAAAGTCAGACGATTTTGTCTTTAAAAATCATTTACTACTGTATGTAGTGACCTTTAATTTGGAGTAGAAAACAGCTGATTGGTCCAAGTTCGGTTTGCAACCTCTTACCTGGAGCATAACCTGCCCGAGACCAGGTTAGCCGTGGAGCGTAAGTTACTATGGCGATGAACACTGCTAAAAGCAAAACCACTTTCATGGTGCCTAAAACCCAGGATTGGCGCAAACTAAACTGAAACATACCTGGCTAGCCACCTAAACCGGTATGGTATAGGGGTATATTCATAGTATAGGCCTCAGGTTTGCTTGTTTTAGAGGGGTTTCGGTTGGTTGGGAGTCCAGTTAGACTAGCTGAAGACCGGTTTAGCCAGGTTTGGAGACAATTTTAAACTAAGGCCAGTAAAGCCATGTTTTTAGGAGGAAAACACTAGAACTACAGTATTTTAAACTATTGTAATGTGCCTGTTGTGCACTAACTTTAATTGGCAATCAATCAGTAAAGGTATAATGGTGTGCAAATTTGGAAATTCAGACTGCTCCTTGCTGATAAAATCCGCCCATTATGGTCTACCACATGTACTGACTGTTAATGTCGAACAATGTGCACGAACAATATTCTTCATTTCATAAGGCCTGTTGTTAATTGTAAAATTATGTGGTCAGAGGGGATGCTTATATAATCTTTTGAGTGCTCACATGGTATATTTAGTAAATGTACCATTTTTCATTCTGTTCACACAGCAAACCAATCCACAGGCCTTGCTTGAGAATAGAAAAAGGTGGTGGTTTATTTTTTCATTTTAATGTTAAGCAGCCAGCAAGCTGTGGCCCCAGTGTCCCACATTACATGCACACAGCAGTGCTGGTAGGCCATGCGAAATAGCACATTTGAAACAGGCCTCTCACTAGGCATTTCTAAATTCATTTCAATGTATGTATTTATTGAAAGCATGATTGACAGAACCAGCCTAGCATGCTGATAATTGTATTCCTGGAGCATTTCTGCATAGTTTTGCCCAACAGGGAGGAGTATGAGAAGCTATTACATTTATCATTTAACTCCTATGCCAGAAGAAAATGAGTCGTACTATTTTTTGCATGGAAACAGAAATCTGCAAAACACTATCTGGTCCGCACATCAGTCCAACATTATGGAGAAATCATGTAAATTACAGGCTTTAATCACTTCGCTATGTGAACGTAGCAATAAAACTATTATAGTTATTATTTTATAGGTAGAAAAAAATCATGCAAAAAACTAAAGTGACTGAAAAATATTTCTATTATACATATATCTATAAATATATCTATTGTTCTATCTGCCATTATATGTTTAATATAATAATATAATATATATTATAATATACTATAATAATATAATTATATCTATATTAATAATAACTGTATTTTATATTTGGTGCATAATTTGTGTGTGTCTGTGGTCTTTTTATGACACTGAATCTTGCTGTGGATATGTTTGCGAAAATCAAGTGAAGTGTCATCAATCTTTTATCTTTATCTTGTCGTCATGTTTTCACATGAAGAATTGACCTGATTTTATGCTGATAGACAAAACGTTAGCTTGCATGATTAACTAGTCTTTAGACAGATTTTTTTTTAAATAAAGACAACTGGGAATTGGGCCTACTGGCAGTTCACAAGAGCTGACTGTATGCAAAAATTATCCCTAATATTGTAAACTGAACAGTATACAGAACTACCTTACAACTGAGTAGAACTTTTAAGGACACATTGTTTTTATTAGCAGCAGGTGCTTTACCCAAGTCAAGAAACAAATGAAAATGGGTTTAACAACTCACAGATTTCCTTGCGGTGAGAGTCAGGGAGTCAAAATAATCTGATGCCTTCAGGGAATCTAAAAATGGAACAAACTTGACTTTGTGTTCAGCTGCAGCAGGACATGAAAACAAAACAATTTAATTAATAAAAATAAAAGGTAGGGTTGAAATAGTTGTTCATTCAGATATTCTAATACAAATGCCTTTTGGTATTTCCCTGATATTTTCCTCCTAATGACTGCTGGAAACTGTGGTGTACTTTTTGAACATGTTTTGACATATCTACATGGTCTACAGTGCACAGTGGATTAAGAAAAGAGAAATGTTAAAAAGTAAAAATGCACAGCCTGCCAAACTATTACACATTTCCTATGCTAAACACCAACTTCTCAGTACAGCTATTCTATATCTTGCTACTTTGAATGTAGAAGATGTAATTTGAAATGTAATTTCTACAGATGAATTTAAACTTTTTTCCCTGTCATTGATTGAATTTTCCGGCAATCCATGTTTTCACTGTTATACGATAGGGGGCGCTATTACACATCTTCTAGTACTGAATCTCCGGATCAAAAGACAGGAGAAGAAACAAAAATGGACATGTAAAAAATAAATAATGCAAACATCAACCTTGAAATTATATATATATATATATATATATATATATATATATATATATATATATATATATATATATATATATATATATATATATATATTATATGCCAAAAAGGTTACAGGGAGAAATGTCTTAAATTATTGCATATTTTCATGTTTAACGGGTTGTTTAATTTTTTTTGGGTGATAATGTATGTTTGCAAGGTGTTTTATTCATAAAATTTAATTCAAATTTAAACTGAACCTATTATGTTTTTTACATTTTTTATTGTGTAATGTTGCCGTTTGAGCATGAAAAAGATCTGCAAAGTTATAAAACGCACATGTCTGGTTGAGTTGCGTTAGTAGTGTTTTTACCATGTCCAAGATAAGCTGTTTTTTTTTTCACCCCAGATCTAATGTAAGCATAAAAACCTAACATGGCCTTTTTAAAACGTAATCCACAATGGAGCGATAGACATCTGATCGTCCGGCGAAGCCCGAATGAAAAAAACGGTCTCCCATGAAGGACCAGCGCCTGCACCTGGAAGCTCCACAGCTTGCGGTGTGCAAGAGTTGTGATTCTGACCCACAGAGACTGACTCTGCGGGTTAGCCCTCACTGTGATCCTCAGGTCACCCTGCTAAGTATCCCTCTTCGTTTCACAAGAGGAGTTAGTCTGAGGTACTCAAGTCTCGACCGCAACACCGTGATGGTCATCCTCCCACAGTGAGTACATGACTCATCCACACAAGCTACCTCAGCGTGCTTGACGCCCAGACACGTGAGGCAAAGATTGTGACTGTCAGCCAGCGCCAGGTATCGCATCCAGAAACACACTTTAAAAAGACGCAGTGTCACACCCGTGTTTGCTCTTTCAGGGAAATTAAGCTCAAAGTGCTGAAGCGCACAGGGGAAATGGCCGCAGCACAGCTGGCAGGGAATAGTGCAGCTGTTTTAGGGCTGTTATAAACAGCAGGAAATGCTCTGGAGATCACGACCACCGCTGCAGCGCCATCACAGCAACACCGCATAGCAGAGGCCTCTTTCCGGAGAGCATTTGTAGAGACTTGTAGTCTTCACTCTTTACGTGACTGGAGAGAGCAGGACAGAACAGGACAGGACAGAACAGAACAGAAGAACAGCTCGGCTCTGAAGCGAAAAGCTGAATGTGCATTGCATCCGCTTACATATTTATACCCTGCACTGCGGGGCGGAGCAAAAGATGCAAATCTTGCACGCCAATGTGCATTGGGTCGTTTAGTTTACACTCAAAGGTGTTTGGGCTCACAGACGAGATCCTAATTCGTCAGATCACGTCTGACGTAACGTCGAACATGACTGACTGCTAGGGAAACAAAGTTATGTCATGAAACTCAGATTGATTGGCTATTAGCAATCACATCATTCTCTATAGGGCACAGCTGATTGGTTCCTGCTGTATCAGTAGCCAATAAGCTCGTTGCTCAACCTTATATACTTAGTCAGCATTTTCTGTAGTAGTGCAGCATGCTTTCAGAAACCCTCCACCTTCCCCAGCTCCACCTGTATAGATCTGCTATGGGTAATTTATGTATGCTATTTTGCACAGTGGCAGCATGGCTTACTTGATCACAGCATGTCGTGTACTACTGGCAGTAGCAAGTCTTGTACTTGCTCTGCAATAGCGCACAGCAGCAGCATAGAAGATATATTCTGCCAAGATCAAACATATCAACACTGTCATATCCAATACGAGAGTTGTAATGACATAAATATGTAATGTAATGTTTGCCTGTATATCTGCATGCATGTATATTCTGTACAGAATAGTGAAAGAAATCAAAAGTGCACAGTGAAAACTGGTTCCTTATCTTTCAAGCAGCAGCTCATTAAATTCAAAGTGCTGTGTAGTATGCAGGTGTCCTCTAGTGTGCTGCCTTTAGTAATCTCACCCTGATTGATTGCCTCCGTCTCGATGTGGGCTGCAATAAGGCAGCTCTCATGGATTTATCATGAAGCACAATGCTGCCAGAGTAGGATGAGGGTCACTTGGGAAGCCACACAAGTGGATTTTAACCTCTTTCATAGAGGGTGGTGAAGACAACAAAATGTAATATCAGTGATACTGGCACTGGACCCACAAGGGAGAGGGAAAGAATAACAGGCAGAAATAAGTAATGAAAACATTTTTTGCATAGACAAGAGGATTTACGAGGAAAGAGCTGGCGGACATTGGCCTATAAAAAAATCAATCAATTGATTGATTTACATTTTTTGGGTCGGCACCAGCCCTTTGACAGTCACAAATGTATAGCATTCATTTATCAGTTAATGTTGTTATGGTTAATGCTGCATTTATCAGTGCCATTTTAGTTGTATTTATACTGTATAATATTGTAGCATTTTGATTACACTTTTTAATATATTTTTTTAATGTGCCTTTGTAATTATTATTATATTTTTTTTACTTTTACTTTAAAATGTAAGTTTACATCTTTCATCTAATATTTATATTATATGTAATTTAATTTAATTTCATTAACTTCATTTCAATTAACAAAAAATAATTTTTAATAATTTAGTTTTAGTTGACAATATCACCGGCACTTAAATAACACTTTGCTTTTTTTTTTTTTGCTTTTTTTTATGAATTATGTGTGTCAAGTCCTCATGCATCACAAGTAGGTATTTTATCTTTCTGTACCTCAGAGGAGAGGACCATTGCTGTAAAGTATTTATGCACCCTAAAATGATAATTCAGTCATCATTTAGTCAGCCTCATTTTGTTCTAAATGTGAATGGCTTTCTGTGGGGGGACTGAAGTTTTAAAGCTTCAAAAAGTATGCAAAAGCTGTTATAAAAGCCTATAAAATTATTTGGCACTCCTTGGTGTGTTTATGAGAGAAATAGTAATGTCCTATCATGGACATATGTGACCCTGGACCACAAAACCAGTCATGATTTTTTTTACATCATCTGAGAACTGAATAAATAAGCTTTCCATTGATGTATGGTTTGTTATGACAATATTTGGCCAAGATACAACTATTTGAAAATCTGGAATCTGAGGGTGCAAAAAAATCGAAACATTGAGAAAATCTCCTTTAAAGTTGTCCATTTATGTTCACGATTGTGCAGCATTCACTCACAAAAATATATTTTTTATATATTTACGGTAAGAAATGTACAAAATATCTTCATGGAACATGATCTTTACTTAATATCCTAATGATTTTTGGCCTAAAAGAAAAATCGATAATTTTGACCCATACAATGTATTGTTGGCTATTGCCACAAATATAGCTACCTGTGCGACTTATGACTGGTTTTGTGATCCAGGGTCACATATTGTTCTTTTGAGTTGAATCTTTTTTTTTTTTTTAAGGAATATGATTCTGTTCACAAATGATTCGTTCAGTAATCAGACTGATCCTGTCAACTCACTGACTTGAGTTCACCTGAGAGTTCACTGGACTGGATTGAATATTGACTCAAAACTTAATCTTATAGTTTAATCTGTTTCTCACACAAAGAAATCATTTGGCTACATACATTATTTAGATGCCAAAGATATAGTGCACAAGTCATGGACTGCTTTTATGGTGTTTTTGCATCCTGCAAGCTGCTTTATTTTAGTTTGTTATCATTTTGTTTCATGGAAAAGAGAAATAGCCTATTAACAGAAAAGCAAGTCATCTGAGTTTGAAACAACTTCAGGATGAGTAATATTTCCATTTTTGGGTAAACTGTCCCTTTAATTTGATTCTTGTTCAACATGTCTGGCTATTGTTGGCTGCAAGTTCAAAACACTTAAGATTTACAAGTTTTTATCAGAGACAGGGGAGGGGTACAATACAATATACTATAGAAAGGGTTCACTTGTAGTCAGAATTAATGACAGTAGTTCATAGTTCAGAGGTCCTCAGTCTCATTCTCACATTATAATGTCTTGCATACTGATAAACTAGCATCTCACAGTGCAAATGTCACAGATTGAAGCATCATGCACACACATACACTTTAGTTCAACTTGTGAACCATCGAAAACCTAAAGAGCCACAAATAGCCACGTCTGCCATCTGAAAGAATGGTCCATAGAAAGTTATTACAAGTCAATATTAATATGCATTAATACGGCAGGCTCTTCACCCCGATTAAACTTTAAATCTCATTCATACGAAATCCAATAAAATGTTAATTAGAAAAAGAAGGATGCTTTTGACAGGATGGACCAGCCTTTGTAATGAGAAAAGATCATTAAATGCAAATGGGTTTGTATTTAACCTCCACAGAGGCCATGGGGAGGGGGGGGGGGGTTCTTCTTTACTTCATGTTATGACACTTGTTACAGAAAAAGTTCTGAGGAATATGTAAATTAACAAACCATTTTCACAAGTGTTGGTTCATCAGGCTTCAGTTGTGTGTGAAAAATGAAGGGGTGAAAATAAATTATTTTTATTATGGCTTCAATTACCTGTTAAACCCAGGCTAACCTTTTGAATATTCCTGAGATCATATTAGACCAAGTTTTTTCCATTGGATATGGAAAATAAAATGTCACACTCTTGATTATGTTAGACCTGAAGTTATTTACTCTGCTAAAAAAATCATGCAGATTTCACAACTCAGAATATGCATACTATAATGAGCCTGCAAAGCCGTTTTTTTGACAAACAAACAAACCAAAAACAGGCTGAAAGAACAAGCTTAATCTGTTTGTGTATACATGGCACATTGGCACACTGTGAATGAACACCATGTCGTACAGCGGCACTTAAATCTTGGTCTTTGAATTTTGTTCGTGTTCAGTTTCAGGGCATTGTCTCAAATGACAGTCTCTCCATGGCAACCAACGTCTGGTTCTGTCCTCCCCTGTGTTGTTGCATATAGCAAAATCACAATCATTGTGCGAATGCGTTCTTGACATTTGATCAACATATTGCAGCATGTAATCATAGCTGTTGTTGTGGCTATAAATCTCTGTAGAAACAAAGACGGATGACAGAAACTATTTATTAGAGAATATGATAACATCTTATCTAAGGGATTATTATAATAGGGCACTAAAGCATGTCATCACTCAACATGCATCGACTTTTTCACTCAAGACAGTGATTCCCAGCCAAGAAAAGCATTGGGATCCTGTTTTTCACCTGTAACATTTGATGCTTTAGTAAGTTATTTTCACCGTTATGTTCTGTTAGTTTCTGTTTTCATAGACTTTCAGTTTGTTTTCATTCTCATGTGCTCCTTTGTTCAGTTTTCCTGCTCCTCATTATTAGTTCATTTATGTCAGCTGTGTTCTATTAATTATCCTCGTTTGTGTTGCTATATTGATCCCTCACATTCATTCTCTGTTCGGTCTACGTTGCTTTAGTGTGTTGGCTTGCCTGCTTGTTCATTTGTTGTATCTTTGTCATTATAACTTTGGGTTGGAACTAAATCTTCATCCTCTTCTGCCTTCCTGCAACCATCCGTGACAGTTATTGTACTAAAATACATTTTTACTCATGTTAATCTTAAAGGGCCTATATGCGTTTTTCTGAAATTTAAACTCGCGACTGACACCTGTGGCCAAAAAACGGAACTGCTCTTCCTTTCTGCTCGCTCTCGTACGTGCACACTTTACAAGTCATCCGCTGCAAAGAAGTCAACATTATGTTTACAGAGGTAAGAACAGTCAAATACATATATTGTTTGAGAAACTAAGGCTAATTGCTGACTAGCGGTGGTGGCAGAGTGATCTGAAACGTTTAACATGAACGCGCTTGACGTCACATCCGCAGACAGCGCGCGAAAAATCCGACCCGACAGAAAATAGGAAAAATAGGATACAGGCTTATAGGTGCACCCACTGTGAGCTGACAAGATGTCAGTATGCTCATCAGGAGATGTTTGAGTCATAAATGGTCAAATAAAAAGGCTATTGTTACGTTTATTTTGGGGAAAAAGTTGCATATAGCCCCTTTAATGCTAAATGATATCCTGTAGGCTTAAACATATAAATAGCCTATATAATTTGTTATTTATAATTATTTAATTATTGATATAATTATATAATTAAATAAATAATAAATAGTGCATTTATAATATTGCTTTTTACACAACCATTCAACAAACACTGTTAATATTGAGTAACTTACATTTTAAACATCATATTGCCAATTAATTGGTTTATTTTTGCTCCACAATGTAACAGAATGAAGCAAAAGGAGAAGTATTATTTGTCTCCTAGCAACACACAGGCTGTGTTCCGATTCACAGGATGCCTACGCAGTGTTCGCTGTTCCCTCCTCCCTGAACACATGAGGTACCTGGTCTAAGAGTTTGAGATTTTGGATGCAACTAGTCACTTGTTTTGTTCAGCCCCTTTCACACAAAGAGGTTGAATCCAAAATCACATCCCTACTATATAGTAGGTGAAAAACAGTATGTGACAAAATAAGTATGTCTAAACACACAGTACTCATAAAAGAGTAGGCAAAAAGTACCTGGATGACCTACTTCTTCTGGCAAGATTCTGAAGTGTGCATACGATGGACACTTTACTATCCCACAGGAGGGGGATTTGTAAATGGCAGTGATGCAGTGCAACACATGGTAATGACAACATGTCTAATGTAGTACGTCCAGATTACATTCATACTACACACACTCATACTATATAGAACATACTTTTTTAGCGGTTGTGAAGTAATTACTTTATTCAAAATTATTACCTAAGAGAGAATGCGATTTCGGATGCAGCCACACAGTCTTTACTGGTAAATTACTGTGAAAGTCCCCGTGAACTGGAAGTTGCAACAGGCTTTACTTCAGTGTTGTGACATATTTCCAAGTGAAACAGAATATTGAAAAGAGGATGGGGTTTTATTTTAGCACACCACCTCTCCATCCCGTGCTCATACCAGACGGTTAGAGGGGAATGGTTAAGAATATCCAACCCAAGTTGTAAACTCATGTCATCAGAGAAGAAACGGCATTCCAGAGCGGAAGCAATTTCTTTTAGATTTTGATTAAAGATTACCATGACAAACTATTTTTTTTTCTGTGTATTAACTTGCATGGATTAATTGTTCATCACAAGACTAGTAATATGTGCTAACATAGTAAATAGGGTCAGTTTTGATTTCATGACGTCTTTAAGAGATCATGTGTAAACATGACCTTTTCAAAAATACCAGTAAATTGATTCTGGCAATTTACCAGTAAGTTGTAACATTACCAGTAAATTATCGGCATGTATGAAGATTACCGGTATGAGCACAGGCTGAATGAGCTGCCATAAGAAGTCTGCTTTGGGCCAATCATAGGCGGTTTCTTAATTCCAAGAACGCAAGAATGGACTTGCGTTCTCGTGGAAGCCATTCCAACAGTCTTGCCAGGCTACCTTGGTAGAACGAAGGATAACCCAGCATAAGCAACCAATGCACAAAAATACAACATAACATCACAAAAAATAAAATAAAATAAAAAATCACAACCAACCGCTGCTAGTCTGTATGGGCAGGTAGGGCAGAGCCCCACCAAAATATTCATCCAAACATAGACATATACACTTATACAACATATACAATGAATTAATAATAAATTATAAATGTGTTCAGCATTCTGCAACAAATATTTTTCGGATTTTCTAGACTATTTATTTTAAATCGTAAAGTGAGCAGGATATGGTAAAATGTCGCACATGGATTCGGCAGGCATGTATTTATGATACTAAGTGGTACATTTCCATTGTAAATCTGTGGTGAAAAATGGAACAGCAGCATGCTCTAATTGTGAGCCAGTGGGGCAGATTTCAGGCAGCGCTGCTTAAACTTGAGACAGCGCCGACGCCACGTGACTGTGACGTATGCCATCAAAGCACAGCGAGAGCGATTTGAGAGCAACCGGCTGGTTCAAGTCAAGTCACCTTTATTTCTATAGGGCTTTTAACAAGATTGTTTCAAAGTTTAGCTTTACAGTGATAACAGGAAATTAAAGTAACATATTGTTTTGGCTTTGCAGCAGCTCTAGAATAAATTTATTGTCCAGCTAAAGTTAGTTTTGATTGATTCACTTCTGTCGCAATGATCATTAGTTTACACGACATCACTGATGACGATTGGCCTGTCATCAGCTGTTCCACGATTGGCCTGATTCACCGCATGACAACGATCACGTGTTTCATGTTTACTCATGTATTTCATGTATTCTATATGTTATATTATGTCATGTTTATCAAAATAAAACTGATAAAGAAACGTAGACCCCACTTCATTGATATAATAGGCTTATATGTTGAAATATATTCTTGTACAAACAGATGTTGTAGGCTATTAAGCAGTAGCTTACATAAAGTGTTGAATGAAAATGACTTTGAAACATCTGTGTATTTGACAAATATTGCATTTATTTTACTTAAGCTGTGATAAAGTATGCAAACACAGCGCAAGAGTCACTACGGGAAGCAGAAAGTGCCCGACTTCACGAATCGTTTGCAGCTCCTCCGTGACTGCACGCGGCAACTCTCGCCGATCGGTACATCCAGCCACAGCCGAATGTCGAACACACCTGATATCAGTCCGCTTCAGCTATGTGTTTGCATCAGGTCAGTAGTTGGCATGTCTGTTCTTCCTATGTGGAGTAGCGTATCAAATTAATGACAGCATAAACCCTTTAGTTTGATCATGCTCATGTCATGTGAATAGATTTTATATAGCTACAGTAGATCTGTTGTGTTTGTTTCATGTTTGTTCTGAATATAGACATGACTTTTTTTCCTCATTGGAATTCCTAACTTGTAATATTCTAAAACAACATTCGGACACAATAAGGCAATTCTAAGATGTGCGTTTGTTGTGTGTGCTAAAGTCTGTCAATCATCATTAGAGTACCACCCTCAGGCTGTAGAATTCTGCCAAAAAGTGTTCTGCATGTGTTCAGCGATTAGAATATAAAGCTTACAATTTTTTTTTTTTTTCATACTCATTGTGTTAAGACCCAGAATCTGCCCTACCTACATTTGTGGCCAGGAGTCGCTACTGGTCAAAACCTATTAAAATGTTTATTTAATGCTATTTTAGACATTATTTTCATAGTATTTTATATAATTTTAATTTACTGCATGTATCTGTGAAATGTTAAATGTTATCTATGCTTTGTCAATGTTAATATTCTTTTTAATGAGGCAATAAAAATACTGCAGGCTTTCTTCAAGTCACATATTTGCGAGCTTACAGTGGGAATCTCTTAAGTGAGAACGAGAAATGTAAAGCTTCCATATGTGGTCCGCGCGCATTGTCTTCTGGAATTTCTAATGGTTCTATTCTCTCTAGTCTGCACTCTATATCAATAACACATCCATGTACTTTCACACGTCCTCTGTACAGTTACACTTTATTTTAAGGTGTCATTGTTACAGTGTAATTATATATTTAAGTACTGACTAATATTAAGCAACTACATGTACTTACTTTAGAGTTAGGTTAGAATTAGGATTTCATTGAGGGTTAGTTGCATGTAATTCTGCATGATTTACTGTTATTACTATGGTAAGTACATGTAAGACACTGTAAAATAAAGTGTTACCCAGTGTACTTGTTCTTGAGTATAGGAATTGAACTTCGACAGTTGTACGAGAACACAAGTGCTGCTTGCTAATTCAGAGCCTGCATCCTTTGAAGGGCGCATTCGAAGGCTGACTGCATCACCGCTGTGTGGCGAAGGCTCTCCCAATTCGAAGGCTCCTTTAAATGCGGCCTCCAAGTACTGTACGTCCGTTCCGTGAAATGAAGGGTACATCAAATGGTTCCTTCGTGGCCTTGTCTACCCCACAATTTATTGCGTGCCAGTGACGACAGGATTTTTTTGAGAGGAGTGGATCCTAAAGGGGTGGTGCTGAGACATGAGGAAAGGAAACGAGGATGCACAAACAAGAAATGAGAAGCACCCAAGGACGCTAGTTCGCTTAAGAATGCATAACGAGAAACGACCATAAAGTTCTTATGGAGATGACGCTTTTACTCCGCACTGTTTACAGTAAACACTGCTGCTTTTGGATAGTTTATGTAAATATGCGCTAGATTGTGCCACGTCATGCAGCTTTTTCAGCGTGCTGCACTCAAGACCCTGCCTTTTCATTAATCAGGGCTACAGCTCTGCAGATGGATACTATTATGTGTGTCTCAGGTTTTTAAAGGGTTAGTTCACCCAAAAATTAAAATTCTGTCAGTCATTACTCACCCTCATGTTGTTCCAAGACTTTCGTTCATCCTCGGAACACAAATGAAGATATTTTTAATGAAATCTGAGAGCTGGCTCGGTAATTTCATCTGTCAGCCCAGAAAAGTTAGTAAAGACATTGTTAAAATAGTCCAAGTGACTACAGTGGCTCAACCTTAAGTTTATCAAGCGACGAGAATACTTTTCGTATGTAAAAACAACCAAAAATAATTACTTTATTCAACTATTCATTTTCATCTGTGTGGGCCTGAATGAATTCACGTAGTGTAACAGCGCAGCGCTTCTGGGTTGTACGTCACCACGGAGGCTCACTATTGGCCGACGCTGGTCATGTGTGTGATGCGTGTGACGTACAATACAGAAGCGCTGCTCTGTTACACTACGTGAATTCATTCAGGCCCACACAGATGAAAATTAATAATTGAATTAAGTCGTTATTTTTGTTTTGTTTTTTGTGCACAAAAAGTATTCTCGTCGCTTGATAAACTTAAGGTTGAGCCACTGTAGTCACTTGGACTATTTTAACGATGTCTTTACTAACTTTTCTGGGCTGGCAGATATTGATTACCTAGCAGCCCATGAAGGAGTGAGACAGCTCTCAGATTTCATCAAAAATATCTTAATTTGTGTTCCAAAGCTGAACGAAAGTCTTACGGGGTTGAAACAACATGAGGGTGAGTAATTACTGACAGAATATTTGTGCATTTACCAGCAAAGTCATTTTGTCATGATTCTGCCATCTAGTCCTTGTCATTCTTTAATTCTTGAGGCAGGATCATGACAGACCCATGTTTTGTGTGCAAGCACATGGCCTTTTGTTTGGGCCATGTGCTTGTGCTGTCTCGTTCTCTTGCCCCGCCCCTTTGTTATCCTCGTTTGGTCATCATTGCTTTACCTGTGTCACCTGTTGTGTTATCATTCATTAGTCACCTATTTAATCCCCTTGTGTTTGCTGTCTTGTGCTGGTTCATTGTTACATGCTATCATTCATTGTGAGACTTTGTCCTTCTCTGTGAGTACCCTGTCAAGAGTATTGAGAGAAAGTGCTGTTTCTGTATTAGCTGTTTGTTTGTAGTCTAGTTTTGTCAAGTCATAGTCTATTATAGTCACTCGTTGTCCTGCCTGTGTTTTCCCCATTCTTTGTCATCAATAAACCTTGTGTGTAGTGCATTCTGTCTGTGCTTGGGTTCATGTCCGCATCACCATAACACATTTTGGTAATTTTTCGGTATTTTACTGGGCTTACTGTGTGAAAGTTGCTAAGTGTAATGGAAAAATTGGTTGAATGATTCACTCATAAAGACATTTACTGGTGTAGAGATGTAATGTGCAGAGTTACTGAAAACAAACTATTGTATAATAAGTGTTCAAATGAACACATTTGTTGTGCTGTCAATAAAGGAGTTACTTGAGCCTTATTGATGGGGCTTTGGGGGTGCATAAGACCAAAAGCAAGTCTATTACATAGCCAAACCCTCAGGGCCTTTCCAGGATTTTGCAGTAGCCTATTCCAGTATAATAATTCAGAAAAGTATCTCTAGTTGTGGAAAATCTAGCTCATACACCTTTTGCAGTTAATTAGATAAGGTCAATATGCAAACCAGCCAGGGAAAACTTTATTGGGTGTGTGGGATATTATCCTCAGTTATAGCTCAGCCTAAGGTATTGAAATGTATTTGGCAAAGCATTTGGCCTTCAGGGGAACAGAGAAGACACTTTGGGGTGGTCTAAAATCTTTCATCATGGAACTGCAATTCTATTTCATCCCAGATCTACTTTGTTTTTATGTTAGCATAGCTCCTGAATGCTAATAGGCTACTTGTTCATTGCCAGACATAAACTTTAGAATCTCAAGGATAAATTTTGGTGGTGGCATGACTAATAAGCTTTCTTTTTAATTATGTTTTATTAACGAAGTTTGGGAAGAACATGTTTAAATGATCTATCCAATCAGCACAAGAGGAGGCCTATATATACTCTACCCATTATTTGTAAGTGTGAACTAGTGAATCAGTGTTGTGAATTATTCAGAAAGTGAGTGCAGAGAGACGTCAATCCTCGCTGCTAATAAGTGCAAATTCATGTATCTGCTTCTAATTAATGTTCTCAACACAAGAGCCAAATGTGGTGGCGAGGACACTTTGAAGATGTTATTTAGGGAAACAAAATGGCAATGCTATTCGTTAGTAAGTGTAACAGGTTTATTACTTATAATTTAGGTCTTCACTTTATGAACCAATTATGAAATCAGAAGATCACTATGTTCGACTACGGAGGTGGAGGGTAATTGCTGAGGGATGACAGGAGTGACCACAGTTAAGGTAAGTATATAGAATTTTTATAAATGTTTGCTTAACTGCACAGGCCTTTTCCTTTTTAAAAGTAAACACAATAAAATAAAATAGAATAAATAAAACAATTCAAAGAAAATTGCATCAATACAATGAAGATAAATAAAATAACAAATCACTGAGCAAATCACTGAGCAGTTTCCCACTTGAAATACATTTACCTTGGACCCAACAGTAGAATGACAAAAATCTGTTCAGACTCAACCACAATTTTGTAATATCACGCACGCGTGATACTATAGGTTCGATAGCTATTAGGTTATAGCAGGATAGGTTCAATTTCCAATTGTTCAATCACTGATATCAGTACCTTCCATTAGTTCTCTCAGTTCTCAGTCCCGTGTGTCCAGTAATAATTTCCCCTTGAGCAGAGAAAAACTTAAATCAAGATATTCTCTTGGTCCTGTAGGTTGAATTTTCTTCTTTCTCTTTCAGTGTCCGATTTGATTGACTTGCCATCAACGAAAATCAACTCCACTCAGAAAAAAAAAAAAAAACCTGACCTGTTTAAAAGGCCAGAAATGCACCACTGCATTTAGTCAACAATGGCATCATTAGGTAAGCATCTCAACACACCAGTAAATTAACATACAAAGTAATTATTTCAATGTTTTACAATATTACATTGCTAATAAACATATCTCTTTTCAGGCACGCGCACATCACAATGACATGCATGTGAAGCAATTTGACACCAACCCATCGCTCGTCACAGGGGTGCAGAATCTACTCAATATCTTCCTCTTTCAACTAATTTGAAGAGATTTAAAGATTATTTTCAAAGTTTTACTCAGTTATTTTGATTTTCTTGAGCACTAAATTTTTCCCAACCTTCTCCATTCTCCTGTCTTGCGCAATCTGCCCAGTCAACAAGTGGGCAAGTTCCTATCAACAGAGTTCTGATTGGCTGAACCAATGACAAATGATTTTTTCCCCACACAATATTTTCTATGAAAAGTATTTGTTAACATCACCAATATTTAATTATTTACTTTTGTGAATCTCATTAATTTATATTAATATATTTTATAATCCTAAATTATCTGGGTTACATACTGTAGCCTATGTTTGAATTCTCCTAACAACCAAATTGCTATGCAAGGCCCGCATTTATTCTGTAGGCGTATGATTATCATCAGAAAGGATCATTCTGGCATATTTTTCACACTTATTTCTGTAAACTTTTGTTAACAGATTGTAGTGTAACATAGGAACCTTGACTTACTGATGCATTTTATTTGATTAAGGGCACTCAAATTCACTAACTCAAAAATGAATATGGTCATCATTTGCATCTTTAAGTGCCTTATTTGAATGTATGCAAATATGACTGAGATTTTGTGAGCTACGGCAGAGGGGAAGATTATCAGACCATTTTCCTTTGTTGTTGTTTTTTAACAAAAGAAAGTCAAATTTATAACGACATGAGGGTGAGTAATTGATGACACAAGTGTTCAAAAATATGCAGTCCAGAGCTGAAGTTGCATTTCTGATGTTAAATGGTCTGAATTTAAAGGTTTAAGCTCACTTGAGCTCACTTTGAAGAACCCAGTAAGAGAGTCTTTTCTTCTCTGTGTAAAAGGAACAAACGAGTGAGAGAGAAAAGAGAGAGAATAACAGTGGTCAAAACAGTGGGTCCCAACATTCTTCAAGGACTTAGAGCCACTTGTCAATCAAGTCTGGCCATTATTTCAAAACTTTAGAGTTCAATGTCACCTCAAGCTATTTATCTGTCCTTTTTCTTTTTTCTTTTTAAGAATTGTTGTATGTGTGCTGGTGCAAACTGCCAGAAAAAAACAAGTCTTCAGCTATTCTTGGATATAATTTGTCTCTCTCTCTCTCTCTCTCTCTCTCTCTCTCTCTCTCTCTCTCTCTCTCTCTCTCTCTCTCTCTCTCTCTCTCTCTCTCTCTCTCTCTCTCTCTCTCTCTCTCTCTCTCTCTCTCTCTCTCTCTCTCTCTCTCTATATATATATATATATGTGTGTGTGTGTGTGTCGTCAAGGCTCTTGGACTGGCATCTGCACACAGTAATGAAACTTCTGCTGTGGGGATCGATGCAAGCTGAGGGCCAGGATTCTCCATATTGACAAAGATGCAGCTTGCCTCAAGAGTTCTAGACGCTCAGATAGAAACACTTGTTTGAAGGAGTCACACACATCGGTAGATATACATAGCACTGTTCTTGGGTTGGCTTACATACACAAACACTAAACATCACACTAAAGGGATATGTCAATCTTCTTAGATAGTACTTCATTATTCCTTTACATACTGCACAAACTGTGAGTAGTCATCTTTCGCTTAAGTAGTTTCTAAGGCTATGTTCAGACTGCAGGCAAATCAGATCTTTTCAGGCGACGGAGAAGATATGCAAAAGATCAGATTTTGCTGGCAGTCTGAGCATAACTTTACTTCCTGTTAATTAAGTAAATTCTGTATTAGTACTCAATTTAAGCTTGTAGAAATTAAAGCGTAAATATCAATGTAATAAAATTAAAACTTAGTCAACTTTCTGATACTGGTGTTCCCATCATGTACTGGGGCACGAATAATTTATATGGTTGAATTTTTTACTGTTTCCAGCTGTATTTACACTGTTTTATTATTGCTTTTGTTGTTAGGTTTAGTAACTTGCTGTTTTGTGACATCTGGAATTCATTTTCTACTCAAAATGACACATACTCAAAAATGATCCAGCGAATGTTACCGTTAATATGTATTGAGCACCAAGTATTGAGATCTGTGTTCGGGTGAGTACCGCACGTTACTTCTGTTATCTGTTATAGACATGTTGGCTACACCATTTTTTCTGTATTATTTTCTTAGATGTTCTAAGTAAAGCATACACTTTAAAAAGCATGGCTTCATTCAGTGTTATATTGTTTGAGTAAATTTGCTTAAAAAATATTGCAAAGTAAATTTTAACTAAGCAGAAATAACTCAACAAACTTTAATTGGCCAAGCTAAAGTTACTTATTTTCTTAGTTTTATAAAAATATGCATGCAAAAATATATTGTTTTAAATGTTACAAGTGAATTTAGGCATTACAGTATTATAATGTACAAACGCAGCATTTCTGAAGGATCATGTGATACTGAAGGCTGGAGTAATGACTGCTGAAATTCAGCTTTGACATCACAGGAATAAATTACAATATTTATTAAGTGATAATGTACATCCAGACGGTTGTTATCGCAGAATAAACCCCGACAGAGTGATCAGGACCCTGAAGCGGTCCGGCTTATTACACGGCTGGTTGCTACATAAGTAAATAATTAGACATAACATATTGACTTGAGTTGAAATATTTTAGGTCTTTAAACGCAAAGCTTCTGCAAAGAAAGCATTTGCTAGCAAGCAGCAAGTTCAAACTAGACGGACATTTAAGGGATATGGTACAGTCATACCACTTATTACAAGGCACTTCAGGGCTGGACTGGGACAGAAAATCGGCCCTGGCATTTTGGCCCAGACTGGCCCACTACATATGATTATAAACACCACCCATCTTTGCACGCCCTTGAATATGTTTTTGTTCAACTCCTATTCATTAAAACCACTAATGCCGTGTAATGAGTGAGTATAAACGAGTGAGAGTTAACAGATGAAATAAGTACAAAATTGTAATTTATTAATACAATTGAACTATACTACACAGTGATGCATCCAAAAAACAAGATATAAGCTGCATTGGCATAGCAATACCAGTGTTTCTCACAGGAATTTTGTTAAAAATGTGGTGGCGGACCTCAGTCTTTCTAGGGGGGTTCGGGGGCATGCCCCCCCCCCCCCTTAGAAAATTTTGTGCATTTTAATGTTAAATTCATTAATCTGGTGCAGTTTGAGGGTTCAAAATTAAAAGCTCCAACCCATGTTCAGTGTGCAAATATATATATATAAAAAAATTCAAACTGCTTTTAGTAACAGTGTCAGTCTATATTACTACATAATAATAGTTATAATATTAATCTCATGACAGTAGCCTAATAGCCATATATTGTAAAACAAATGCACTGAAAAATAAAGAAAACTTTATATTTAGTTTTGTACTAATTTCTATACTTGAAAGAGATCAGCACATGATCTTTTATTTTGATGGAAACTGCATCAAGCTTTTATTTTGGCGGAAAACATGGATAAAAACGTGTCTCCTTAAACTTCTAGTAAATTTCTGTAATCGTCAACTATGCAGATGTGGAAATAATGCGTAACTGGGTTATGGGTTCCTACACTCATGAGTCATGACATAGCCTAAGTGTTTTGAAAGTAGTTCTGCTTACCGCGGAGTGGACTCTACACTTTCTCATCTCTCTCTCCTGATCCTCCTCACTATCTTCCTCATCAGCCACTAGAGCTGATGAAGGTGCTGCTGCTGCAGAAAACATTTATATTTTGACACATTTTACAGCGTCTGCTATTTCTATTACACAGTATTTCTCTGCACATTCCTTGCGTTTCTCTCAGACTATTTTTTTGACAGATACACACTTGACACTGCACGCTCATTCAAAGCCCAAAGGGGGAGGTTTTTAAAGCTGTGATTGGGCCAGCCCAGTGTCAATCAAGAAAACAACCAATGGGCCGCTGATCTACGCGTTTCATGGGCCGGTCTGTCAGTGGAAAAAAAAATAACGCTTACTTTTTTTGACCAATGCATGCATTACACCAACACTAACCCAGCGCCGCCTATTAAACAAAACAAAACGAATGGGCCGATGTACGAGTTTTACTCGATGTACGAGGGCCGTTAAAAAAAAAAAAAAACTATGAGATGTATCGGCCCAAAAAGCAGGTCGGCCCACCGGGCATTTGCCCGGTATGCCAGATTACCAGTCCAGCCCTGCGGCACTTCGCCACATAAGTAATATGGGGATAAGAGATATTGGTTTGAGATGAAACCGTTTGTTATCTTATAATCTATTACAGTGGACAAAACAATCGTCGCAAAATGGCACCAGCTGCGTTTGTATGAATCAAGAGAGCGAGTCTGCGATACCCGGATGACATAATTAAATAATTGTATACAAAATATTGATTTGAGTTTTAATAGTTTATTAGCTCACCAAACACAAAACTTTGATGCAGAAAAACAGTTCCTAGCAGGCGTATAGCTCTGACTTCACCCGGATGAGCCTGTGTTATTAGTTTTTACCGGTTGTTATCAGGGAATAACATGCCGCTGGATGGCTCAATTGACCAATCTGAATCAAGTATCCCACAGAGCCGTGTAATAAAATATAATACAATAAAAAATTTTTTTACAATTCACAATATATTAGAGTTTTTTTTTTTTAAATAAATACCATCTTAGTAAGCATTATAAACTTTTTTCAAAAAAATCTCACTGCCCCAAAATGATGTGTGCGTGGGTGCACTGACATGTATTAAACATACTATATCCATGGGGAGAATGCTCTGTGAAGTCAGTCTAACAGCAGGCAAAATTCAAATTGATTATATACAGAAATCTTATACTTTTTTTGGTATAGTTTTTGGAATGACTAATGCAATCACCACAGTGCTTCTCGGGCTAACAGGAACTTTGAGTAAACTAATGGAAACTGTGACATTTTGTGATATTGTATTAGAGTTTTGGCCAGGTACTGAGAATAGCTTGATTAAAAAATAATGCCTGTGACCTCCAATCAGGGCAGGACTTAGGGTGGTGGGGGCCCCTGGGCTTGAGTCACTTTCGGGTCCTACCTTCTATACTGTACATTACTTTAAATAGAACAAAATGATACATACACAAGCTATGTATTAGAGCTACACAATTCTGGATAAACTGAGTATAAAAATACAGATCACGATTCTGAACAAACAACTAAACAAAATAACACAATTTATGTTAATTGCTGAAGTCTGTTAAAAATGTTTAATTAATCTGAATTATAAAAAAAAATAAAAATAAAAAAAAACTTGGGTTTGAATGAATGATTCAATTCCTCAATCAAATGCACTTGTTTCATAGATGAATCAGCATTTTTGAACGAATCTCCTGAATGAACGATTCAATGACAAATGTTTTTTAAAAGTCATTTGCCGCCATCTGGTGGCGTAACAATATAATCGATCCAATCGTTATTTGAAGTGCTAAGCTACTACTTTCAAAAGGTGACTGGTACCATAGATAGACAGTGTTACATGTTAAAAAACGTAATAATTTATTTATATGACCACTGATTGAAGCTTGAAAAATTTTTTTCCAATAAATAAATAATGATTAAAAAAGTTCAAAGTAATCATAAGTTTATTGCAATGCACAAATGTCTTGGTCAGAATGAGGATAAAACACTTATTTACCTGGAAAACATGTGTTTTGATTGTGGCATTTCTTTGAGATTTAGAATCCAGTATTCCTATAGGCTAATTATTGTTTCTTTTATGAATTTAATGAAGAACTCTGTCTCGTATTCTGTCCAACCGATCCATGTAGGCTATTTTGTGTCCATTCGTTTTTCCTTTTTTAACCCGTAATTGAAAAACGAAAAATGAACGGTTGTTGTCTTTTTAAAGCGCAAAGTTGAACACCAACATTTTAATTTGAACTGGCTACACTGCTGCGCAAAAAAGTAAATATCGACGAATTTTCAGATTTTTGTTTATGACTTTTTGCCCCTTTATTAAACATTTAAAATATTCACAAATTAATATGGAAAACATGTCGATTTTACTGGTTTCAAAGGCCAAATTAGAACCTGAAATTGATGTTTTTCCCGCAGTGCTGAATGAGAAGAGCCATTAATATTATTAATAAACTATTGCTTTGGCTAAAATCACATCTCCATCTTCGCTGTTAAGCAGATGCGCTTTTAGAGAGAAATGCACATTTCATACAGATTAATCAGAAGGTATTAGCTTTCGATTCGAATTTGTTCATTTTAAAGTGGACATTTCAAGCTTTAGCCTACACAGGCTATATTTTGTTTCAGTTCTCGAGCTCCAGTTTACGGAGATCATGAAAGTGCGTCTGATTGTTTTCTTTTATTTTACAAAAGCACAACGTTTTCTTGTTATTGTGAGTTTACACAAATAAAAGTAGTTGGGAATAATGTATTATTATTTTCTGTATGACCAGAAATGATAGAGTATTTTAAGTTGTTTCCACTGTTGATAGGAAAATGCAAGTGTTCGCGCCCATGCAGTGCCATGCAGTGCGCGCTCCACACTCAGCTTTGTTCCTTTTTTGCATAAAAGCGTCTTCTAAATATAGCCTATTAAATGTTATAATTAAATAATATAAAATTATTATTATTTGCGTAGCTATACATGGACCTCGAACACACTGCGTCTTCTAAGTCAGGTGACTGTAAATGCGCAAAAACTGTTTCCATTGCAGTTTTGCGAAATATTCCTTTATCGAATTGCCTGAAAAACCACCTCATGCGAGCGTAAACATTTTTTTTTTTTAGATAAACGGGAGTTTTTGCGAAATTGACTTGTTTCCATTGTGTTTATTTTCAATTTCAATTTCAATTTGCGCAATTTGAAGGGTAATGGAAACGCGGCTACTGTCTAACGGTACGTTCACACGGGGCATCAGGGTCAACGCTTGACGGAAGGCGTGGCTGAAGTTTGGCACTGACGCCATGGTCATAGCAGCGTCAGCCAATGAAATTTAAAATGTATCCTCAGTTTGCAGCTCTTGAACAGGATGAACGTGATTGGCTGCCGCCTGGCTACTGTATTTGCATAGAGCGATCCTATTGGCTGACGCTTCCGTCTGCGGCGCTTCACTGGCGTTGCTCGCGGCAGAAGTTGAAAAATTCTCAACTTCTGCCGCGAGCAACGCCAGTGAAGCACCGGCGACGGATCCACAATTCTTTTCGGCAACGCTTGACGTCACCCATTCAAAGTCAATGGGAAGCGTTGACGCTGACGCCCCGTGTGAACGTACCGTAATGCAGACAGGTTTTTTTCAACGGTTCGGCAGTAAACGAGGCACTAGCCTACGTAACTGCCAATAACCATCGCAATCAGCAAACCTAAATTATATTTTTCATTGCAGGGCAGGGCCAGGTAACAATGCTAGACCAATCAACAAACTTTAAATGAAAAATTAAATAACTGACATATTGAAAAAATCAAACGTAAACGGGCGGGGCCCCCTATTGGGCGGGGCCCATGGGCTTGAGCCCAGTCAAGCCCAATGGTAAGTCCGGCCTTGCCTCCAATGGGATAATGCAAGAGCTGGATGGATGTGATCCACAGTAATGCACCATACAGATGTTACCTCTCCTTTTATTTTAATATAGAAAGTTTCCATTTAAATCTTAGTTTTAGTATTTGTCTACTGTTCTGTCGTAATGCTCTTTCAACAGTGGTCCTTTCAGGGCAAAATTCAAAATTTACCCATACGGTATTTGATCACAAGTTGGGAAAGAGGTTGATAAAGTGGCACACCTTACACAAATCCTTTCTAAAAGGCGAGTAAGTCTTTGCTTCTGCGTTTTGGGAGTTTTTGTCGCAGATCAGGTTATGCGGGCAACCTACACCCAGGGTAAATGCTCCCACAGGGGTCCTTAACCATTTGTTGGCAGTTTGCATAACAGACAACCAGGGCTTGAGTTCACTTGGCACAATTTATCACACACCGAATAGGTCACTGCACTCATACTGACTGGGCTGATTCTCATCTCATTTTTTTTCTAGTCAGCTCAATTTGCACCTTGACAAAATCTTTGTGGATTTATGTTCCTGATCTCTTCTCTGTGGGATCATGATAAAAAGTACAATCAAGCTCAATAATGTCTCAGTTGGCTTTAATGATTATCACCTTGTGCTGTTTTCTGCTATGCTTCCCACCATTGGCCTATTTAATGGAAGCATTTATATTCGCACTAATGTAATGAGTTGCATTTGCCATCAGATGGATCGTGTGGCGTAAATACTCTCTTTAATGTAGCTGCAAGGTGCAGTGATACTGAATGGCTGCTAAACGGTCATTATATACTCAGCCAAGATTTGCTTTTGAATTAATTTATTGTGTAGGTGTTATATTGCCTCTTTTAAGCAATTTTGCAGAAGATATCGTCCATTTATTTCCTACCGTACTTCTCAAGTGTGTGTGTGTGTGCTTCCTGGAAAAGCCCTGACCTCTTCGTGAAGTTGGAAGTTATGCTGAGCAAGGTAAAAAGAAAGCATCTCTTTTTTGAGCATAGACTAATTTAAAGGCACTTACTCCACCTAGCTGGCTTATGCCATGGAATATTTAATCTAATTATGCAAGCAGCAATTTGTTTCCATAGAGAGGTGCAATAAAGTGTGTTGCACTTTACAAGTGCAATATTTCTCCACAATCTTTTGGTTGGCTGCTCCGCTCACATTAACTGTTAGCTGATACGTCTGTTGCAGTTCCAGCACAATGCAGGGGTCTGTTTGTAGTGAGTGTCTTTATGAAAGGCAAAATATTGATACCAACTGTGTAATTAATTAAACCACATTCATCACACATTTCGCTAAGCACATTTGGTGTTTAGATGTTGATTCAGAACATGAACTGCTTTAAAATGAAAAGACAAATCAATGCTCCTAATCTCATCGTCTCACTATCAAAGCTAAATGTGATCCATTTTCAACTCTCCTCAAGTCTTCTACCACAAAGTTGGTGCCAGGATGCATAACTTTAAGGGGATGATTAGTTCGGATGGGGGACTCTGCTGACATTCAGTTGCTATTCTTGCTCTTCTGCTATTCTGAATATTGGTATATTTTGTATTATTTTACCCAAGTAAAATAACATTGTTTGTCTGAAAATTTTACTTTGGTTTCTTAAAAAAAGAAGTAGTAATAATATCTGTCACGTACTGCTCTGAGACAAGAAGGTTGAGGATCCAAATGCAGTTTTATTGAACAGAGGGTAATTAGGGCCTGAGCACCGATGGTGAGAGGACCCTATTGTTTTTGCTCCGTTTATTCAAAGATGTAATCCAAATCCAGGCAAGGGTCATACACAAACAAGTAATTCAAACAATAACAGAAAAGGGCTGAGGCAAGGAGAGAAATCCAAGGGAACAGGCAAAGTATCAAGGTAACCAGGACACAGGAGAGACAGGACAAACACTAAACAAGACTTCGCAGGGAATGAATGTGAAAACCAGGCTTATATGGGGTGAGCTAAACAAGGTAATGACATACAGGTGAATGTGATCATGGCTGATTAGTCTGGGCAAAGGATTATGGGAAATTTCGTTTTTGGATGTGTGGTAATTTGTCCGGGTTGGAGTGCCCTCTGATGGTTATCCCGGGCACTCTCACTGATTGTTACAGTATAATTGTTTCTATTTCTATTTCTATAGAATTTTTTATTTATATATCTATTTTTATTTCTATAGCTATTTCTATAGCTATTTTTTTATTTCTTTAGCTATTTCTATAGCTATTGCTCTTTCTATAACTATGGGATTTTTTTATTTCTATAGCTATTTCTATAGCCATTTTATTTTTTATTTCTATAGCTATTTCTATAGAGATTTCTATACTTTTTATTTCTATAGATATTTGTATAGCCATTTCTATAGCTATTTATATATTCTTATTTATATAGCTATTTGTATAGCAATTTCTATTTCTATAGCTATTTGTATAGCCATTTCTATAGCTATTTCAATAGCGATTTATATTTTTTATTTCTATAGCTATTTGTATAGCCATTTCTATTTCTAAAGCTATTTAAATTCCTTCCTTCCTTCCATGGCATCATACCAAGAGTCATGAGATGTAATGTGTCACTGTGGAAAGTCGTACTTCATGAATGTTTAATTCTTTAATAGTATCACAGAGAATATTAAATTAATAACAGACTAGAGTATCATCTTTTTAAAAGGCATTCATAATCACACTTTCGTCTTTGAGACCAGAGAGAAATATTCAGGGTCAGGACTAAAAGTTTTGCTGGATTTGTTTATTATGTGATTGTTTCAGACTAATTCTGCCTAGAGAATATTTGTCCCTCTTTGGGAGCAGACGTGAGCTCAAAGTAAAGGAAACAATGTGGAATGAGCTCAAGCCAAACAAGTAAAGCCTATGATCGATTACTTTTCCAGTAGTCTTTAAAAAAGCATATTAATCATGTGGAATCTGATGCAAGTTGATTTATAAAAAATAAAAATAAAAATCATGAAGACTGTATAGAGTTTAGTGGAAAAATATGGAACAGAAAATTTTTAAATACATTGCATATGTAAGGGATAATGTAGAGAGAGGCGATTGTTATAGCGAATACAACCCCGACAGGCTGATCAGGTCTTGAATCAGCTTGAAGGGGTTGTATTCGCTATAACAACCGTCTCGCTCTACATTATCCGCTTATTACACGGCTACCTACCAAATAAATCAATAATTTGACACAAAATATTGATTTAAAAAGGAGTTTATTGATTTAAAAACGATTGTATTGCTTCAAATGCAAAGAAAATAGTCCGTTCCGTCTCTACGGTTAGTCCATATCAACGCTCTGTTTTTCATGGCAACGGTGTGTTAGCGGTCTGTTATCAAGAAATAACAGACTGCTTTCTACATTAGAATTCAACCAAGCCATGTAATATACAGAATATACAGTATATATATGTTATGTAATATATATGCTATGTTAGTCCATGCTGTCAGAATGACATCTACAAAGAAAGTATGATGAATCCTTCACAATCAGACCAGCGACATGCATTGAAAAAAGGTCCAGTTTGGAATTCATGTTGACTTTAATGTGTGCCAAATCAAGTATACCAGCTGATAAAAAACACACACACACACACACACACACACACACACACACACACACACACACACACACACACACACACACACACACACACACACACACACACACACACACACACACACACACACACACACACACACACACACACACACACACACACACACACACACACACACACACACACACACACACACACAAACAGTCCGTTTCACCACAGCAAGTGACTGAACAAACAACCCTCTCCCCTGTTTACCAGAACACTGATGCGAGGCGAGCTGTCAAACGACTACCCATCAATTTTATCAGCTCAACAAACAGCATTAACCCTATAAAGCCTCTGTTCGTATATTTCTAAGGCCTCTAAATTATCAACTTTGCTGTTTTGAAAACCTGTTATACCTACACAATATACTAAATGCATTCTGTCATCTTATTGATAGTTCTACTTTTTCAAGTATCAAATAGGCTTTTTGGGAATGTTAGTACATCTTTCAATTATCATGGTATTGCATTAGATTCCCCACCCCCCCCCCCCCCCCGCTTTTTATCCAACGTGACTCACAAATGAGAAGAGCAAATGAGGCGAAAAGAAAAAGGATTGAACCAAATATTAAACTACCAAAGATATCAGCTCGCATGAGAGAGAGACCGTTTGTTGTTGTGGTAGATCTATTTTATGTAAGCTTTGGAAAAACATTGAAAAACAGCTGCTTAGTAATGCATAGTTGTCCCAAAATGCAACATGTGATGCCAAAAATATAGCTTGGTACATTTGTAATTCATCATGGCATGATCCAGACTAATATTAGATATGATACTGATTCAAATTCAGAGGAAAGCATCTACGGATGAGAGCAAAACCCCAACCATGTCCAATACATACAACCCTCAAAAGCTGAAATAATCAATAAACCATCAGGCCATCTGTCACCAAAAGCAGATTCAAGGGAAAGCGTAGAAAAGGTGTGAGATGAATGATCGCATTTCAGCAAGATGAAAAGAAGTGATTGCGATCCAAGGTTTCTTTTCCAAATAACATGAAGGGAGAGTCACAAAGGTACTCCGGTAACTGAGAGAGTCGGAGTGTGATTCATTGTGGAGGGAAAACTTCATAGGCCTAATTTTAGAAAAGTATGAGAAGAGAGAGCAGTGGCACTGAGAAGTGTCTGAAAGCTATACCCTATAATAATATCTACCCTCCTTCCCATTGTCTCATACGCTACATCTTAATTAGGCCTGAAATAGAGGTAAATCAGCAAAAAGTGCCTAAAATTGATTATGTCAGTCATTATTTACTCACTCTCATGTTGTGCTAAACCCAAATGATGATGTTTTTTCTCTCTCTGTGGAACACAATATGTTTTTGTTTGACTTTTTATTTCAAAGAAATAGCCTATGTTTTGAGTCTTTTTTTCCCATTGTAATTGCACTGAAAGAGGACCATTATTGAACATTTCTCAATGTGTGTTCTAAAGAAGAAAGTAAACCATTCAGGTTTGAAAAAAATATGATAAATGGAATGCAGTTTATAATTCATTTTACTTCCATAATCTAACCTATTTCAAGTAAAATAGGATGAGAAAATGGCCGGATTTTAGGCTACTCTTTGATTGGATCATGAAAAGTGGAGCTATAAGTGCTTGGAGGAGTGGGGTTATGACTTTTTTCAGATATGAATGCATTTCGATTTTTGAAGATCTTGCACAATAATACCAGTTCTGAGAAAGTAAATATAGCCTACACTCAGGTTTCTGCTCTGTTATGTTTAAGATTTGTGATATTATATTTCCCATTAATGTTTAAACCAGCAGACAGCGTCTCTCTGTCACAAGTGCAATATTTCTGATTTGCGTTGGGGAGCCGTACGTCTATGCGAATGATCCAGGGGATTAGCGGTTGCGTTTTCCGTATGGAATATAAATACATAAGCATGCTGCCTCTTTTCTATCATGTAGACCTGCCAGACTGCAATGAAAAATGTTGCAGGATGAAATTACGCTGTTGTTGACACAAAATGGGCATGAAAGCATATTCCAGTTGTAGTTTCCATACTGCAGGGCTAAATCCTGGCAGTCGGCGTTAAATATGAAAATTGAGCTCCTGGTTGTGATTGATTGCAGGAATGAGAATGAGGGGGGGATACTGTACTGAAGAAGTACACTTTTTTTGTGGCAGTAATATTTCTGAGTTCAGATACAGATCAAACCTGAGGCAAAACAAAAGAAACAGGCCTATTTAAGACACTGACAGTGACATTGTGACTTTGATATGTATTTTTTTTTTTTTACCCCATCATCACTGTGAATTTGGACACACTTCTTTTGTTACATACTGTTTTTCACCTGCTCTATAGTAGGGAAGTGTGCTAGTGTTCTTTATAAATAATCTATACTTCTATCTATACTTCATAAAGAATTACCGCCACCTGCTAGACGTAGCAATGCAAAACATCACTGAAAAATACCCTCCAACAAAATATTGCATTTTATTTTTTTACATACTTTTACCATTCTTTTAGCAAAATTGTCATTTGTAATTTTTCCTTAATTGTCAATAAAATCAAATTGAGCTGTTTCTAGTGGTGCAGAATTATCAGCTAATACAGCAAATTAATCGCTTCAAGGAAAACAATACATTTTTAAGGTTTTCTTTTCGTTCTTTTTTTCGAAGTAACTTGAGAGGCTTTTACAGTACTTGCCTCTGGCTAAATGATGTTACAGACCATCCTCATTGATCATGTCACTTGGGACCATTAGCGGACTGATATGAAATGGTTTACTCGTTTGCTTTTATTTTTCTGCTTTGCAGCAATTTACTTGCTACCAGCTTTTTGTAGGAAGCAAGCATTTAGAGATACGGCATTCTGATCAAGAGCGGGCGTAGGTGGACATGCAGTCAAGTCAGACACTATAGCTGGGGAAAATCTGATTTCAAAGTTAATCAAAAAGAATAGAGATGTAAGAAGTTCCACAAGGCACACCACTTCCTGCGTTCACTGATACTTCAGTGAATGTGCATCAAACAAGCAGTTACTCAGTATTTCTATTCAATACATTGTTCAACTTGATTCTCAGTTTAGATGGCATTCACACAACCCTAGGCATTTCTAGACCTTATTCAGGCCAGTTTCTGACACTTTCATCTCAGCCCCCAACTGTACCCCTCAAAAATGCTGCAATTAATAAATCTGTTATTTTGTGATCTGTCTTCATTTGTTTACTGGAAACAGCAGCGGCTGTAATCCGGGGCACTGATAGCCCCTGAGACTGAAATCCTTATATATGATATATATGATTATTAAATCAGTATTAACAAAAAATCATTAAAATCAGTCAAAAGAACATTTTCCATCTGTCTGTCATCACTTTCACAAGATGTGTTAGCCTGTTTCTTCTGCTCTCTCACAAGATATAATTATCCCTCCCTCTGAGGACTGTCTGTGTTTTAAGTTGTCCTCATATTTACCTAGGCTTCTGTGGTCTTCTGTCTCCATCATGCAATATTCACAAGAAAACTCCTCCCAATATTTCTGGTGTCAGGATGGTGAGAGATTGAGTAATGAAGTCCCAGAGCAGGACAGAGCACCTCAGCTGTCACCACTGGCTGCTGATCACATCTCTTCTTGCTGCTTTAATATCTTGAAAAGGCATCTTAAATACAGTTTAATGAGGTAAACAAAGCAAATGAGATTTAATTTAGTTAATCTTTTAGCTTTATTTAACAAGTGCAGTCTGTATTTATAATACCATTATGTATTCTGTGTTAATTATGTGTTCTGTGAAAATTCAAGGATATTTTTACACAATAGCTGTATTTATTTAAGAATAATGTTATTGTATATGATTTAAAAGTTTGTTGGTAAATGTTTTTGTTTTTAAAAGAAGTATCTTATGCTCACCAAGGCTGAATTTATTTGACCAAAACTACAGTAATTTTAATACATTTTAAATTAAAATGTATCCTTGTGACGCAAAGCTGAATTTTCAGCATCATTACTCCAGTCTTCAATGTCACATGATCCTTCAGAAATCATTCAGATATGCTGATTTGCTGCTCAGTAAAAATGTATTATTATTATCTATGTTGAAAACAGTTGTAAAACCACAACATATTTTTGGAAAACCACAATATTTTTTTCAAGATTCTTGGATGAATAGAAAGAACAACAGAACATTTATTTCAAGTAGACTACATACATTTTTTTGTAAGTTTTTACCGTCACTTTTGATCAATGTATTGCTTCCTTGCTGGATAAAATTATATATTTTTCTCTCTCTGTCAAAAATAAAATTAAATATTGTACAGTAGTGTAGACCATATAATATAAAGATTCAGAACACGTCCGATCGCCGATTGTGTGTTTTTCGAGCTAAAAACGTCCGGTTCTGATTGATGGCCGGTCGACCGGTGCAATCTCTAATAGACTTTATTATGTGAGGGATAGTAGTTGTGATGTTATTTAATGTGTTTTTGGTTTGTTCTGCTGATGAAACAACACTGCAAAAATATCTTACCAAGAAATTTCAGTAGAGAATGCGAATGCGACGTAACGCATTTCACTCCGCGTTGCATTTCGGGAAGGTGCCGCCATCTTGGCAGGATACGCTATGAGACCAAGATAAATAGCGGCAGAGAGAGAGAGAGCAGCTTGATATTTTTTCGCTTTTTTTGCAAAACAGTGCAGTTTCTTTGGAATAAATGGAGAAAGAGGAAGCAAAAGGAAAGGGGCTCTATCGGGGGAGACTAAATAACAACGCCAGGCAGCTTTATTTAGAGAAACTGCTTGACATCAACAACATGGACCCGTATGACCTGCAGCTACAGAAAGGATGAAAAGTGTCTTTTTGAAACATTTCGCGGTACAGATATATCTATAACAAACTAACAGAGTATTAATTTCGTTTGTTTGTGTTAAATAAAAGGCGATCTGGCGCTGAAATGTGTTGCTTTTGAAATCATCAGTGCTTGCTGTCGCTGCTGTTAGTTTAGTGACAAGCAGTTTCTCTAAATAAAGCTGCCTGGCATTTAGTCTCTCCCGATAGAGCCCCTTTCCTTTCGCTTCCTCCTTCTCCAAGAAACTGCGCCATATTGCAAAAAAGCAAACAAATATCAAGCTGTTCTTTCTCTCTCTCTCTCTGCCGCTATTTCTCTCGGTCTCACTGTCGAAGTAACCATGGCAACGGATAGCGTATCCTGCCAAGATGGCGGCGTTCACAAATCACAAAGAATGATTTACTCGTGACTTTAACGTATTCTCGATGGCCAATGTTGTGCTAAGAGAACTAATTGGTTGATTCAGTGGAGAGACTCAAGTCTGATTTCATTGTCTGTTTACAGGATTTGTGTATCATGGAGCACCACTGAATTTTTGTACCATGCAGCTGTACAGTATAACAATACCATCTCTGTACCATGGTACTACTGCCACGTTATTTATTAGTTTTTGGTTAAAATCTCTCCAGCTCTTCCAGTCTTTTCCATAGCATACAATCATACGTTTGTGCAAATAAAATCAAAGCACTGCTGTCCTGTTATCTGTGATCAACGCAAGTGATAAACAAGGAAAGCCATAATGGACTGTGAAGGAAATAGACTGAAGCAAGGAGAGGAAATAGTGAATGATAGCTTCTTTGTCAGGGTTTAAGTGCAATGTGTGAATTAATCCTGTTGTGGTGGCGGTCCTAACCCGTGCATGAGAGTCTGTGGGAGAATGATAGATGTGGAAGCCAGAGCTGCTGTCTATCTGTCAGCCAAAAACACTCTGCACATCTGCTAACACAATACCGTGGAGACCGGTCTGGCACGGCGGAAACAAGGGGGGGTTAAGAAAAATATTTCAGGGGCAGGAGAATACAAGGGGTAGCGAAGGAGGTGGCAATGAATCAGAGAAATGTCAGCGCCAAAGCCCTTGATTGACTATTGAGTGAATTAGCATGGCAGCATTAGCAGCGGATACTCCTCAAGAACATTTCCAGACCGGCGAATCTAATTATCTGTGCTTTTGCCAGGAATTATTATCACTTCTGAGTAAACAAACAGACTAGCGTTAGCCTGCGCATTCAAAATATTTCATTTAGGCCCACAAAATCGTAGCCGAGTTGCTCAAGGCTAGCGGATCCATCAGGTCGAGTGTGCTGGCAGGTCTTGTCGTAAAACTGTCGAAAGATCCACTCTCCTTCCATTACCTAATAAATCTATGAAGCGCAGTGTAGCGCACAGCTCCACTGTTCTGTAGCATAGCATGCTAACCAGAATATCTTTTCATGGCTAGATATATCTGAAAAAATTATGCTAAGTTCAACTCAGAAACTAATACAATAGTTATTTTCAAGTATAAACATCAAGATGTGCTTCTTAAGGTAGCAAGGGTTGTAGATGTTTTCTGGCATATTGAATTTAGCTGTCAAACTTAATATTACTTGGTTGGTTTCTTAAAAAAACATATTTATGAGGTAAATAAAGCTAATGAGATTCATTTGAGTTCATCTTTGAGCTGTAACAAGTGCTGTCTGTATTTATAATGCAGTCACGTATTGTGTGTATATTTTAGTGAGATTATTATTATAGTGAGATTATTGCAAGGTAATTATTATTAGCTCTGAGTAAACAGACTGACTAGTGCTAGCCTTCGCGCTCAAAATGTTACGTCCAGGCCCAAAAAAGGTGCTCAAGGCCATCGGGTCGAGTATGCTGGCAGGTCTTTTCGTAAAACTGTTCAAAGATTCACTCTCCTTTCATCCCCTAATAAATCTATGAAGCTATTCCGTAGCACAGCATGCTAAACAGAAGCGAGTGCCAGAAAGTCATGATGAAGTGAGTGGATAAAAAAGATTGCTGATGACTCTGTCCCCAGTTGCAGTACATCACCACGACTGGGCATCTCACAGAGATGACCTGGACATGTCATGTCCTGTTTTGCTCTAAGAGTTTAATTCACCCGTCCAGCAGGCGTGTATGAGATGAATGAGCATGTCTCTGTCTTTGAATTTTTTCTCTATCTCTCTTTCCCACCCTCTCCTTTCATTTTTGCCTGACTTGTGTAAATTAACCAGCCAGCATGCTGGTGCTCAGGAACAGTTCTTGCCTGCATGCTGGTGCCTGACAGTGCTCAGAAACACTGATGCGACATTACAAAAAATTGCTAAATCATTGGTGCCAGCCTGGTCACCCCCATCTGTCCATCATCTTCTGACAAGATGAATTCACCTGCACTCTGACAATAACCTACTGGCGGCTATGTGAGTCTGGGGTGCTGCTAGGCTGGAGGGGACCTGGGGTTTATTGGAAGATTACATCCCATATATTGCTGTCAAATGTGGGAGTGCTACAGATCGGATAAGACACAGACATGTGATATGATGGGAGAACTGCTGTTGTAAGGATGCATAGTACCATATAATTATTGTTACATTAATATTACATTAATTATGGATGTACACTGGCCCCTATAATCACATTTTGTTTATTATAAAATTTAAATTTTATATATATATATATATATATATATATATATATATATATATATATATATATATATATATATATATATATATATATATATATATTCACTGAAACAGGTTCTTTATTGAAACATGTAAACACAAGGAATGAATCAGGGAAGCCAACTGTATTAGAGAAAGTCACTGATTCACCACTTAGCTGGTAATAGAAAGTATCATTGTCCTTTGCAGGTATAGAGGAATGAAAATGCAATGCATGGAAGATAATGATGAAGATGAAGCAGTCAGGAGTCCATACATGGTAGTGAGTGACGAGACCAGACAAAGGATGTGTAGAGACTGGTGAGTATTTAACAGAGTTCTTGGTAACACTTTACAATAACAGGGCATGAATAATCATGTACTAATACCTGAATTAATAGTTACTTCAACATGAACTCATGATTAGTGAAGATATGAACTAATCATGAACCAATGAAGAGCGATCCTTAACTACGTCAGGAGTCATAATGATTCATGCATGAATAACAGCAGTGTGATAAAGCCAAATAGTAAGGCACAAGGACACAGGATTTCCAACAAAAAAATAGGTTTCATTTTACCCCAAAATAAAAAAAGTCACAACTAAGGAATACAAAATAAATCAACTTGTTCTAACAAATAATCTAGCTAGACCTAAGTAAAAATCAAAGTAAATAGAACAACAAACAAAACAAAATAATAATACAAAACAAAGAATGTTCAAATTCCATTTCTTTCATCCCCCATGACGTAGCATCTAGTTCGTATCTGCGAGCGGAACACTCAGGACAGAGTAGTTAAATATGCTGTTTCAAGCAGCCTTAAAAATGTTAGTACATGTTTAATAGTTAATGCATTAATTAAGGTTTAGGGGTAAAATAAATAAATCAGGCTCCGTAAGAATAAATAAGAAGTAATCTAAATTTGAATTAAACATAACCCAGACAGAAACTCAGCCCACATCTGGTACGTGTCGAATCCACATGTACCAGATGTGACCCGGATCTGGGCCGACACTATGTTGCTGTTTGGGAAATCTTAAACATCTTTAACTATTAATTCAGATATTAATACATGATTATTCATGTACTTGTAAAGTGTTACCGAGTTCTTAATGAGTGTGAAAAGGTGCAGCTGGTTAGTATTCGGGTGAGTTGGAACAAGTGGGTGGACCTGTGGGGTCTGGTGCTGATGTTGTTGCTGAGTCTGTGACAGATTCATTCATGCTTGTTTTTTTTTTGTTTTTTTTTAGCTCGTAATAATTAATCAAAATGTCATGAGTGCACCTTGAAACAACAACCTTGAATCTGCTGAAACCCCGCCCCTGCAAACTCACATTCAGATCTGCCTCCATCCAATCAACAACCGCTGGATAGAACCAAATCTCCATCCTAAATTGAAATTTTTCCTTTTTTGATATTTTACTCACACATGACAATACAGAAGAAAATGGCTGTCACTCTACTTGCGCTACATTACTAATTTCCTTTTTTTTTTTACATATTGCTACTCTAGCATAATTTTTGGTCACAGTGAAATGTTTCCACTCTGCAGACATGTTTACCTGTTGTAAGCTTATCCACATTGTGAGCTCAAAATTGACACATCATCAGAGAAGAGCTAATTAAGTGTCACTAGCCGCGTTTCCATTACCCTTCAAATTGCGCAAATTGATATTGCGAATTGAAAATACGCCCAATGAAAACACGTCAATTTCGCGAAAACTCCCATTTATCGCAAAAAAGTTTTTACACTCGCATGAGGTGGTTTTTCAGGCAATTTGAAAAAGGAATATTTCGCAAAACTGCAATGTTTTTGCGCATTTACAGTCACCTGACTGTAGGCGCGGTATGTTTTGACAGAATACGAGACAGAGATCTTTATTAAATTTATAAAAGACAAAAGAATAACAGAAATACTAGATTCTAAACCTCAAAGAAATGCCACAATCAAGACTTCGAAGCAGAAATGAGGGAGAAAAACCCAGGAACACCTCATATGTGCCGCTCACAGTATAAGGGTCTTTCCTTACCATCAATGCTTGGATAACATGCCTACGTTTGGATAACATGCCTACGTCCGTTGCCATGATTTTTGGAATGACGTTTTAGTCGCATAACATCGGTTAATGGAAACACCGTCATTTCGCAATAGTTTTTTATCGATATTTAGAAAAAAAAAATCTCAAAAGTTTTGCACAAATCTGTAATGGAAAAGCGCCTACTGTTTCTGTCAATGATTTTAGCCCTAGATTTTAGGAAAAAAAAAAATACTATGAAAGTCAATGGGGCCCATCAAATGTTTGGTTACTGACATTCTTTAAAATATCTTCTTTTGTGTTCAGCAGAAGAAAGAAATTCATACAGATTTGCAGTGTTTGCCCTAGGATTTTTTTCAGGGGGGGTGGTACTACTAGTGTACTTGTAGAGCGGGCGTGTTACGGATACGTGGTGTACATTTTTTTTTGTAATCAAAAAGCATGTCTAATTGAAATCATGAAACGTTTACAATTATTAAACTTGTACAACATTTAAAAAACAAATTCTATGAAATGTTTATTTTTTCCACCGTATTTTCGTTTTCGGTCAAATTGCCTTTTGAATGGGAGTGCTTGCTCTTCTATAATAGCATCAAAAATCGCTATTTTTAAAACACTAAGAAGGCTCGACACAACATGAAACTTTGCTCGAAGTATCAGCAGGGGCTCTTCACATGAACTCGAGCATTGAGAACATTGTTTGTGTACACAGAGTACTAAAAAGAAAGATTTTGAACTACTCACTGTAGCTGTGTGCGCCAGCATTTTGTCAGTCAAAAATAGTCGATCTCCGAATGCGAATGAACTGACTCTGAATTTTAGCATTGTTTCTTAATGAGGATCCTTTTTCAAATACAAAGTCAATATTGATTTTCACTAACGACAAAACAACAAATTATCCGTGAATTTATATGAAACTAAGCTTTAGGAGCAGAGATGGACAAAGTACACAACTTCCCTATTTGAGTGAAAGTACAGATACTACTGGTCAAATATTACCCTGTTAAAATTAAAAGTTGTAAAGAATGATTTTTACTGAAAGTACAGCTAGTTTTTAAAAGTACTTAAGTATCAAAAGTAAAAAGTAAATGTCAATGAATTGTTTTATTGTTGCATTGTTGTATGTAATACTTACAGTACCTTATGCCTCTGAATATATGCCTGCCTACCAACTCTCATATCAATGTCAAATTTATTTCTAGAACACAGTTCCATAGTGGGATTGAATGTGAGATTGAGTAAGTGCACTCAATAATGTCCACAATGGTTTTGGACACCCAAATGGCTGTTCCCTCAAATACTGCCCTATTAAAAGTTTTTTGGCTTTTAGTATGAATAGGTTAGCCTTACTGTTATAAGCTAGTGTGCTCCAAAACAATGACAAAATTTGCATTCAGAAGACCAAACCAAACGTTGAAAATGAAATCCAACATCAGATTGACATCAGTCTCCAATGTTGGACAGACGTTGTATTGAGGTTGAAAATGAAAATCGGTTTGATGTCAGAAACCAACATAAGTTGGGTTCTAGCGTCAACCTGACTTTCATTTCTAACCAAAATGCAACCCCTGCCCTGCAACCAAAATCATTCCCTTACTGACATTACTACTTTCTAGTCAAGGACCTTGACAGCAATGTAATGGAGTAAAAAGTATGATATTTGTCTTTCAAATGTAGTGAAGTTAAAGTAAAATGTTTCCAAAAAAAAAATAATAATACTCAAGTAAAGTACAGATACACAAAAAGTGTACTTAAGTACAGTACTCAAGTAAATGTACTTTGTTACTGTCCACCTCTGTTTAGGAGCTTTCCATCTTTACTCTCCTCCCTGTTATGTTGCATTTGGAGATCGACTATTTTTGACTGTCAAAATGCCGGCGGACACAGCCGGTAACATGTATATAAATTTAGCATTGAATGGTTGCCTACCCGTCTATAGTTCACATTTCAACATGTTTCTGTCTATATATATACATATATATATATATATATATATATATACAGTATATATATATATATATATATATATATATATATATATACAGTATATATATATATATATATATATATATATATATATATATACTGTACATATATTTTAGTCTGGCACTAGTTAAACTAGTAGCTACAATGTAAAGTTTATGCAACAATAATATGCTTACTATTATGAGTGGAAATTTCTTACCTTCTTAAAAATCTTTCTCATCTTCAAATCGTATTCTTCTAATTCTTCTGAGGTAAATCCAAGGTAAACAGCACAGCACAAACACAACGTGTCTTCCAAACTCGACGAAAAGCAGAGGAGTACTGAAGTCTCTGATTCTTTGTTTTGAGGTAATGTGGGCGTTTACAGGTCTGCGTTAGGATTAGGTGATGTCAAACCAGTGGTCCACCTGCTCCAGAAACCATGCTGTTGTCCGGTAAGAGGGGGTCTTTGTTCCTGCTCCAACATGTCTTTCAGGCCTGCACTTGTTGCCTTGCTAAAGACATTCATCGCAGGGCCCACCTTCACTTGATAGATTTGGAGCAATTTTCAGTGTCATCCCCTCTTGAAAATCCACCAAATATTTTAGTGGACCAATTGAAACCTCACTGAAGACAAGTGTAGCCCAGATGGGATTTTATATGCATATAGAAATACAGGCCGCAAGGGGTTAAAAAGTTGGTTTTAAGCTACTAGCATTCACATGCATTTTTACACCCTAACTTGCTTGCATTAAAATATGTTTTCTGATTGGGTAAATTACAACGTTGATTATTCTTGAGAGAAGTGAGTGAATTTGCAGCTATGCAAGGTGGAAGTGAAAGGAACTTGCAATCCGCTTAGTTATTTAAAAAATAGGATAAAGTACACTCAGTTAATATGGATGACCAATCGTTGTGCTTTTCTGGGATGCTTGTCTAATGGTTTGAAGGAAACGGACAGTTGTTTCTTGTGGTTGTGTTTATGTACGGGGATCATCTCCCCGTCAGTGGGAGAGGATATTCTGCAGTTTCTCTGGTGGTTCGTGGCGTCGAGTGTTCTTCACTGGAGTCCGTGTCTGCTAACTGGTAGCTGATTAAACTTGCCGCCCTGTACAGTTGTGCCTGACGTTCGTTTGCAACTGGATATCTTCTCAGGTCGTGAGTACTACCAAGCACGTGCATTTAACTACTTTGTTTGCTCTTAAAGTGAAGCGGCCGTTGTGTTTTTGGCCACCACGCTCTCAAGCTACATCACAGGCCTGCAACAATTTATTTTGTTTAAGACTGAGTGAATGAGAAAAGTGAATCAGTGTGTGGGCCCACTTGATTTATTTTCACTGAGGTTTTACTAACTTGCAATTTCATTGATCTGATCTGGGTTTCAATTGAATTGGAATTGTTTTAATTTTGTGTTGCCTTTTGTTTAACTGTTTTCCCCCAAATTCAGCATATTTAATCACCAAATAGAAATACTTTATTTTCATTTCATTTCAGTAAATTGTATATAATTACTCCATACACATTTCTGTGTTTTTTTTCCCCCTGCAATTTACAGTTTTACACATTTCTGTGTGGGTATAATCTGTGAGTTAAAGATACATTCTTAGTAGGATTGAAATTAATTGAATTGAAATTAAAATAAAATAAAATAATAATTTACTACTAAGTGGAGGCACCGCCATAGTAAGTTGTTGCAAAGTTTATTTAAGTAGTTATAAAATAAACCAACACCTGCATTATTTGTTTTATTATAATTTATTTTAGAACCAGACCCAGGGCCCCATCTCGTGTTATATTTACTAAATTGGGTTAGTACAGTATCATAATTAGCACAGAGACAAGGGGTTACACAAGGTTCTCCTTCTCTACCGTATCTGGAGGAATCTTAAACATCTTTCCATGGACCAGGGCACTCTTCAAGTTCTTAACCAGATGTGGGACGCCTGGCATGAAGTATAACCTCTTGTCTGATCTTGCAGGATGTGGGACAGATGTTTTGTTTTGATCCACTCCAAAGGCCTTCCACATTGCCCGATTAGGGCTGCCCATGTCGGTGGTGACGTTAACCACATGAAGCCCTATGGAAGCTGCGTTGTCAATGATGTTGGGGATGATAGGCTTGTAGATTGCCCCATTAGTGGAGTTACCACTGTAGTGGTAGGTTGCCATTCCTCTGTGCCCAGGTTAATGTCACGTCCCCATAAAGCTCCCCTCTTCCCAGGTGCAGCTCCACACTCGGTGTAATTGCTATCTCATCCAGAGTTAGCACACTTTACCTCTCCATCTCTGTCAGCCCATCTACCGTCAGCATTATCTCTTGTTGTCTCTCCCTGGACTTCTGTGAAAGGGGCCAGGTCAGTACAGGACCAGGATAATGACACAACCTCACAGTAAGGATGTTGTATACACTTATGGCGGGCGTACACGGTGTGAGTTCGGACACTCGGGAGGTTGTGAGATATTGCACACGTTACGAGTCAGTTAAACTGATAATCGCGGCAAAGCAGCTGGTACATGGCATGACTGTCCTGCACAAATTTGATCCTGAGCCGACGGCAATCACGTGAGCTTTCGCGCTAAACAGAGACCGGAGCTTTCAATGTTGCAGGCAACTAAAGCTTCAGATCCAGCATTCAGAAAAAATGACAGAAATGTGTGTGCAAATGAATTTGTTGAAAAGCAGAGAACACTAGCCATTCCTTTCAACATAAAAACTTTTTTTTTTTTTTTTTTGAGAGAGAGAGAGAGAGAGAGAGAGAGAGAGAGAGAGAGAGAGAGAGAGAGAGAGAGAGAGAGAGAGAGTGTGTGTGTGTGTGTGACTGTATGGTTGCTGCCACTGAGGTATAGCCCCATTGATCTAGCCTGTGATGTTTGTGTATGATTTGGCAATAGGGGATAGCCTATTCGCTGTTGAAAATCGGGCGACTCCCCGAATTTTTTAAACATGTTTAAACATTTTTGGGAGGTCGGGAGGTGCTCGTAACGTGGTCGGCTCGGCTCGTAATTCCTCACACGCTGCGAGCCGCGACCATGCGAGCATCACCAATTTCCACTCGATTTCCCCTGAGTGAAAAAAAAATTCAGTCAGAAATGTATCAATTCAATACTGAGGTCATAGTTAAAGGTGATGTTGCCCTACATTGTATTCAGAGGGGTTTCTTATTTTTTGAATATTAGAAACACATCTGGATATAAAGCAAGTACAACAGTAGGCTACCCCCACAAACTATGACCTCAATAGTTTTTTACATCGAATTTACACCTCTATGACAGCATAAAAAATCCTGAATTATAGAATTATAGAAACATAAAAGCAGAATTTATTATTTGTATATACGGTATCATAATGCAATAAAAAAATATTTTTCCCTTATTTGCATAATTTGTTGGATGAGCAAAATAGTCATCCAGCTTCTTCCATAATGCTATTGTATAAGAATACACATTTGAATAACAATACTGGTTTGTATATATAAAGTACTGTGCAAAAGTCTTAAGGCCCGTTCACACCAAGGACGATAACTATAAAGATAACGATAAAGATAACTATATATGCGTCCACACCAGCGACCGATAACGGTCTTTTTATTCTAAGCACGCGCGCACCCGGATGATCCAGATCCATTTTAAATGCGCGAGACCTTTAAATTAGAATGGATTCTGATTGGCTGTCAGTGTTTTATCGTTCGACAGCTGGAAAAAAAATCGTTCTGAAAGTGATCCCAACGATATCGTTCCTCATATCTTTATCGTTATAGTTGTGGTGTGAACTCTGTTATTCTTTAATATGGAGAACGATTTTTAGAATTATATCTTTATCGTTATCTTTATAGTTATCGTCCTTGGTGTGAACGGGCCTTTAGGCATGTTAATATTTCTGTGAAGAAACAGAAAAAACTGAGACAAACTAAATCCAGAAGAACTGCGGGAACGTCTCCAAGATGCTTGAAGAATCCTGTTTCTTCATGTAATCACAGACGGACTCGATGATGGTGAGATCAGATCATACCGGCTGTTGTCAGACTCCTTGTGCATACACAAATCTCACTGGATTATTACAATTAATGGCAAAAAGAATGTTGGAAATTGGATATTAACATGCCTAAGACTTTTGCACAGTACGGTATACAGAAAATATGTACAGAGCCAAAATAACACAAATCTTGACAAATGTCCAGATAGGTATAGACCTAACTGTAGGTGTGTACTCTCACTTCTGTAATCTCAACCTCATGAAAATGTTTAGGAAACATAGGCTTTCAATCTGTGTATATCCTTCAATGTGTTAACCTTAACACTGTTTCCTCTTTCCCAGTTCTGTCCAGCTAAAACAGTCTTGATTCAAGACCCGGTCGCCTCTGAGGCTAGCGTGGAGTTTGAATACTTTTGTAATCAATGTATGGATAAGCATTTGACTGATTCTCGATTCACCACCAGGTCTCCAGATCATCCTACATCTTTGGTGAAAGAATGTAATGGCTATTGTGAACACTTGTATTACTTTTCTGGCCTGCTTTCTGTCATTTTTCTCTGAAGTTTCTTTGAAGAGCATTAAAGGAAAACTTACCTACCCCTAAACTTACCTACACAACTGGTTGCCTTGTATATTTTATACTGTTGATCAAACTTCTTTCTTGACTTAAACTAAGCAGCTTCTGGCATTCATTGATATTCACTTGTTGTGTAGGTTTATGTGAATGTGTCATAACATGACATTAGGATGTTATTAATTTAGATCATAGAAGAAATGTATGTATAAAATGCATAAAATGTATTCTATTCAAAGGGCTTTACTGACATCAAAGTGTATGTGTGTGTGTGTGTGTGTGTGTGTGTGTGTGTGTGTGTGTGTGTGTGTGTGTGTATTCTACGTTATGGGATCAGCCAATTCCCTCCAAAATGAAACACAAAAATGTATTAATGCTGTGCTTCTGCTACTCCCCAGAAAAAAATGCTATTATATGCAAGTAATTTTAGTGTCAATAATAATCAATGTACATTATGCGTCAATATTTACCGATAATTGCTGCAATAATAGTTGCTGCTCTCTGCCCCGCTTAAAATCACTGGCAATGCGATTTGTTTGGAACAATTGAGAGCTACACGAATCACGTGACTGCGTGACGGCGAGATCACAGTGTCGCAACTCTCATATGTAACGGTGTCCACTAAAGTAGATTTTTGACGTCATTCACCAGTGTCGCTTTTTCAATGACGAACGGCTTCCATTGATGAGTATCCGATCTGTTTACATGGCAGACGCAATGCATGTACCAGTATTCATATCAGATTTATTTCTGCATATAAATGAGAAACCCATGTGCTTTTTTCCTGCTTATACTGTACGGTCGTGGGTCATATCCGCTCTGTGTCACATGGGAGGAAAAACATCGGAATTGGGTCACTTGAACCATGTAATATACTGTACATGCGGCTTAAGTGTCTGCTTTGTGTTCTGCGACACAAATTTGTGTTGCAATGGATCTTGTTTTGGCCACCTGAGTGCGAGTGTGTCTGTGTGCTTCAATGTGGTCTTTCTCTACAGTATTGTCTGTCTTTATACTTTCCTTAAATGCTGAAATGTGCCCTGGTTTCAGATAGAAAAAGACGCATGAAAAGATAAAAGATTTGAATGAATGACTGAGGCATTTTATGTAGCGCTTTCTTATGTACTACTGTACACCCAAAGCGCTTTACATTTATCATTTCAGGGAATCTCTCCTCAACAACCACCAGTGGTGGATTTGATGCCATTGCATCTGTTAGTTTATAATAACAATGCTGGTTGCAAATGACATCAGTTTAGAAAATCAGGATGAACAGTTTAAAACCGTTTCAAGAGTCTCAACGCAGGGGAAGAAGCATCTTGTGCAGAGAGATCATGATTAGGGTGTTTCTCTGGGAATCAAATGGCAATTATGCTGTGATTGTGTACAACCAGAGATATCATATGCAGACACTAGGTGTGAGGCTGCAAAACCATCTGTTTTGAAAGTGTTTTCAAGGAGACACCAGGTGAGAAAGGGATTTTTGAAAAGACGGAGAACATGTTTTGAAAGTGCTGTCGCAATCAGTAGGTTCTCAAGGAGACACCAGGTGAGCAAAATTGCTTGATCCTTTTAGATGGTACAAAGAAAGGGATATTTAAAAAGAGACGGGAAAGTGTGCTTTAAGTCACACCTAGCCGTTAACTTACAAGACAATGCAGGTTTACTGAGGAAAAGAGAATTACAGTCAAATATGTGAAGGAGATTCTTCAGTGATGGTGTTTAGTGATGAATTATAGACGTATATTGCTTATCCGCAAAAACCATAAATTGGTTGTACAAGACAAATGGACGAGTTTTGATTCTAGTATATGCTGTGAATATTAGATGGAATTTTGATTCAATTTGTGTGTCCCAGTTTAGGCAGATCACCCTCAGAGGCAGAGACTTTTAGGTAGATATGAATGTGTAGCACTGCGTCTACCTCTGTCAATTAACTGTGGTCTTGAAGGATTAACAACTGTTGAAGCTATGACAACCAGATCCTCTTATAATAGCAAATGTAGACGTGCACAGTATATGTGTTCAGCTCTGAATAAGATCCAATTAGGCTGATAATGTGCCTAGTATGGATTTTATGTTAATTAAGATGTATTATTGTGCAACTCATAACTTAGGTTACACCACAAATTCTCAAGCCGTTTCATCAAGCCTATACTCTTCCTTTCTGGTAGCTGTTGGATATTATGTGTCAGTACTTGAAATGTATACCCCGCCAGTGTTTCTCAACCTTTGACTCTAAAGCCCTCTCATTGCCCAACACAAATGGTCTCCCGTATTTCCTCCAGTATTTACGACAAAGCTACTTGTTTTCAAATGTAATGTAATCTACATTACATTACACTAATACGAGTATTTTAATATAATTTATTTTAAATAATTTGAAATCTTTCTGTGGCCTCCTTTCTGTGGAAATTTGCTGAGGCTTATTAGTGGCCTCTGGTCCCCTGATTGAGAACCACTGTTTTTGAAATTCTTTAAATTCAATTTCAGACACTTTCTTCCCCCATTCAATCTCCCAGACTGATAAAGTAAATGTGGGAGAAAGCATACTCTATTATCCTGAGGTCTAAATTGGTTTCACTCATCAGATGAGGCTTTGAGACCACAATGAAGAGGCAACAACAACAGCAACCTGGCTCTCCAGGCTGCATCTGTCACAATATAACACAATATAAGGTGGTTATATTGTGTTGCTGGGTCTGCTCTTCATGAAGACTAATTACTTTTGCTGTCATTTTTTCTTGGTCTTGCATCTTGATGGATTTTGTCACTGCAGCAGTCTCCATCAAAACTCACATCATGGTGGTGGACAGATTTTCCAAAGCCTGGCATTTTGTGTCTCTAGTCATTACTGTACTGCATAAAGAAGTTGTTTGATTGTCTAATACTATTAAATGTAACACCATGATGCGTGAGTTCGGAATCTAGTTGTCACAAATGATACCTGAATACTGAATGCTAATTGTGATGCAATAATGGTTCATTGTAAATGTTGACAGGTCTCAAAAGTTGCCCTTGGGCGCTGTCAAATTCCAAACTCAAGCATTACTTGCCTGATTAAACACTGACGTAATTAACAGTGCATCCAGAGCAGCTCATGATTTATGAAAATATCTTCACATGCGGGCAGCCATCGGAAAAAAGGAGTGATCGGAGCACAGAGTGTGACCTACGTGTGTACGTGCCTGCCACTAACCAAGGACTCATTTATTTGATTGAGTGTCATGTGTGCACAACTATTTTGCTGAGACCTCCACTGCATGATCTCTGAATGTTGTTATGGCCTCTTTGCCTGAGAGAGAAGGATGTTTTCTGTGAAATCAAGTGGTCTGTTTAATCAGAGACTGTAAGGGACCGTTTGGTATTTATGGAATGGACCACCGGAGGAAAATAGGGGAGGGTCATGTCTTTTTATTCTTTGTTGAGGGGAGGGTCATCCAATTTTTTTAGTTTGATCAGGGTTGGAGCTAACTGTGCAGGACAGTGGCCCTCCAGTACCGAGTTTGAAAAACCCTGGTCTAGAGGGAGGGTCACCCAACTTTTGTACTCATGAAAACAGCAAAATTTGCCCCGTCCACACTACTGCGTTTTAGAAACGGAGAATTAAAATGAATACGATCTCCGTGCACACCAGCGTTTTAGCTGCGTATTAGAATTGATCTCCGTCCACATTAAAATGACTGAAAACGCGGATCACGTGACCATTCACCAACACTGGGCGTGCGCGTGCTGGTGTAAACACAACTTCATTAATAAAATTATCCCACCATGCGCTGGTTCTTCCCGGGTTAACCCAAAACCGACGCTCCATGTACGGTCGATACCACCGCTGCACACGGGAATTGTCACAGATCGCTTGAATAATAGTTTGCCTCCGGCGCATGTAGGCATTTATAGCATTGTAAAATGCAGAATTTACTTGGACAACAGCAGCTTGCAAAGATATATGCCATGACTGATGACACCCAATCATAGAGCCGAGCGTGAGCCTCTACTACGTCATCGTTTCTAAAGTCCTCCGTTTTGACCCGTCCACACTAAAACACACTCCGGAGATTCAAAACGAAAAACGGGTCGGCAGCGTTTCTAAACTTCTCCGCTTTGGGTCTCCGTTTTTGCCGTTTTAGTGTGGACGGGAGGTGCAAACGTAGCAAAAGGTCTCTGTTTTTAAACTAAAACGCAGTAGTGGGGACGGGGCCTCAGTCATGGCCCCCCATCGCTAGCCAGATGCGTCTGACCCAACAGAAATCCATTTTGGCGCTGTTTGTCTGTGCGCACACGCTTTGGGCGTACGCGCTTAGAAAAAGTGCGTCATGTCAGAACAGAAAGACAATGAAATGTTTACCCAGCAAAGCTTTAAATATAAAAGCTTTGCCGGGTAAACATTTCACGAGCAAATAATGAACATTTGTGATTTCGAATAAGTGCTGTGTCCTGTGAGTGTAACTCTACCGCTGCATTAACATGTGATGTGAATGTACGTCGAGTTTTACAGTATTGGGATTGAGGCGCCAGAACTGCAGCTGCTAGAATGTGCTCTGTAGCACGATACTACCATATTAGTTTCCATGCTTATTGTGTTTCCACAACAATGTTAGTGAGTAAATCTACTGAAATGGCCACCATAACAGAGTCTAAAGCCTAAAAGTCTTTGTAACAAGATACATTTACTTGAAGTAACACTGCATGAGACTTGTTCACATACAGTAGATTGAATGTGGAATGTAAGTGTATTTTGTAAATTGTTCATGTTATAATCATAAATATATTCTCTAAACCTGTAATGATGTCTTTGCTATGTTGTGTCTCTAGTGAATGTTGCAGTGTTTTTTATTTTTTTATTTTTTATTTTTATTTTTTATGATAAGGTGACAAAGTTATTTCAAACACTCGATTATTCTCTTTTGTTGGACAGCAGGTTTGTAAATGTTTCTCATTACAAGTTTGGAAAGATGGTTGCTTTTTCAAATGTGACGTTTACAGAGATGGAGCAGCATGTAATGAGAACCGAACAATCCCCAGCCACTTTGATCATAGTGCTGCCTTTCACCATGAAATACGCTGCATATATTTATTTAAAAATTGCAGCCTTTGCGATTTCATAAAAGGTTTAATTTAGGTTAATAGTGCAGCCATATATTAACTTTACACACAAACAAGCACACAACAAACTTTCGCTTAGCACCAGAGGTTGCGCTAACTGAAAATTTTGGGCCTTAATGGGTGGAGCTAGAATATCCAACCACACCCTAAGTCTACCCACAACTCTATCCCCCCACCCCCTTAGAGCTCCAGAGAGGAGGAGCTGGACTAATCCCACCCCATTGGAGCTCCAGAGAGGAGGAGCTGTTCGTTATTTGACTCTGCAGTGAGTACCAACACTTGGATCTGATTGTAACTTGTAACTGTAATTCTCACCCCTGCCCACTTGGTGGCGAGTGCGCTCTTGCTGACTGTCAAGTTAATGGTCAACGAATGTCTTTTCTGAGTGACGTGACATTGTTTACAAGTCTTTCCCTGGCTGAAACACTGATTGAGCGATTACATGAGACTGATTTCGGTAAGTTGGACTATCTTGCACCATATTTTCTGATGTTCATTCATGTTTATTTCGTTCTGTAACGTAGTAAAGAGGAAGATTGCATTCACTCGCGCTCCGCTTTACTTGAACAGCGGTAGAGCAATCTCTCGCGCAAAAACGGCATTGTTTGAATTTTGTGATAAAGTGGACAGAATTTGAAAGCTGAGACTTTATTTAATATAAGTAACAAAGCACAAAGCTTATTGCAATTTATTGGACAAACATTCATGATAATATAACCTGAAAAGTGACTCACAGTCTCTGTTCAGCTTTCTTAATTATCATAAATAAATAAATGCATAATCTAGTCTAAATGCTTGTCCTGTAAGTTCGTGAATAAATTTGAAAATGTGAACAAAAACAGAGCCGATTAAACGGCATGCTATCATTAAAATTCAAAAATTAAAATGACAATGCGGAAGTCTAATGTGACCTATGCTTCACACCATCAGGTGGCCCTGTCTCACACACAGTGGCGGCTGGTGCTAAAAAATTTTGGGGGGCGCAACAAACTGAATTATTAATCCAGGACTGAATGTAGGCTAATTATTAAATAACAATTTAACAGTGATAATAATGTAGCTATCATTAGCCTAAAGTTTAGCTAAAACTTCAGCCGGTAGGGTTGGGAAATAGCCAATTGCAAAATAAATCAGATTTTTTGGGCTAAATTATAATCTGAGTATTTAATTATTATTTTTCTATTTGAATAAAAAAAAACTGTATTTAATTTTTTAAAAAAAATATTTAATATCCTGATCAATATTGTCCTACAAACAATGTTCATATTGAAGGTTATAAAAACAAACAGTGTAACCTTGCTGTCTATCTGCAGTCTATTAAAAAAAGGGGTCAAATCACATTACATTCTAACATGGCAACATTACAATCTAAAAACAAAATAATGCTTTTTAAAGAAGTAGGCTAGTTACATTTACTAAACTTAAAAAAAAAAAAAACAAAAAAAAAAAAAAACAAAGCTAATATCATAAAAATACACATGTAGGTTTGAAATTCTCTAGCACATATGTTCACCAACAACAACAAATATTCAACAACAAATGTTTTAGCTAAATATATTTATAATTTAGTATTCTATTGCGCTCTGTCTGTTCGGCGCGCATGCACGCGGCGGCGCTCGTTCACGGAAGTTTAGCTTGCAGAAAGCTCGCCCACTCATGACAGCAAACTGACTTTCTAACATTTACAGATGGAGAATATGTCCGTAAAATGTAATGCACTGAGGAAATTATTGGATGTCACTTCCGCTTATGGCTAAATATTATTAGAGGTATATTTGTTTCCACCAATCGCTGCACAAGTGAAGATTACGTATGATGATGAAAGCACGTTAGTGCGAGCCCTCCCGGAACCCATAGAGAATGCATTGCAGTGCCTGCAGTTCGAAAAAAAAAAAAAAAAAATCTTTGAATGCAAGTCTATGGGAACACTCTGGGCGATTTTCGGCCATAGTGAAATCGCCCAAAAAGAGGCGGTACTCCACAGAACGTGACTTGGCGCTGATTGGACTATATGCAGAGGCAGAACAACAGTGAGTGACTGCTAGCATAACTCTGTGGTTGAATGAGATAGTGATTGAAAAAGTCCCTTTCACACTTTGGTGGTCCGTCGCCCGATCGCCCTAATGAAGAAACCGCCGCTGCTCACACACATGCAAAAATGTATTGAACACATGATAAGGTGGTACATTGATTCATTGCACAGACTGATTTTTTTGTCGATTATAGACCACAGTAACATACACTCACCTAAAGGATTATTAGGAACACCTGTTCAATTTCTCTTTAATACAATTATCTAATCAACCAATCACATGGCAGTTGCTTCAATGCATTTAGGGGTGTGGTCCTGGTAAAGACAATCTCCTGAACTCCAAACTGAATGTCAGAATGGGAAAGAAAGGTGATTTAAGCAATTTTGAGCGTGGTATGGTTGTTGGTGCCAGACGGGCCGGCCTGAGTATTTCACAATCTGCTCAGTTACTGGGATTTTCACGCACAACCATTTCTAGGGTTTACAAAGAATGGTGTGAAAAGGGAAAAACATCCAGTATGCGGCAGTCCTGTGGGCGAAAATGCCTTGTTGATGCTAGAGGTCAGAGGAAAATGGGCCGACTGATTCAAGCTGATAGAAGAGCAACTTTGACTGAAATAACCACTCGTTACAACCGAGGTATGCAGCAAAGCATTTGTGAAGCTACAACACGCACAACCTTGAGGCGGATGGGCTACAACAGCAGAAGACCCCACCGGGTACCACTCATCTCCACTACAAATAGGAAAAAGAGGCTACAATTTGCACGAGCTCACCAAAATTGGACAGTTGAAGACTGGAAAAATGTTGCCTGGTCTGATGGGTCTCGATTTCTGTTGAGACATTCAGATGGTAGAGTCAGAATTTGGCGTAAACAGAATGAGAACATGGATCCATCATGCCACTGTGCAGGCTGGTGGTGGTGGTGTAATGGTGTGGGGGATGTTTTCTTGGCACACTTTAGGCCCCTTAGTGCCAATTGGGCATCATTTAAATGCCACGGCCTACCTGAGCATTGTTTCTGACCATGTCCATCCCTTTATGACCACCATGTACCCATCCTCTGATGGCTACTTCCAGCAGGATAATGCACCATGTCACAAAGCTCGAATCATTTCAAATTGGTTTCTTGAACATGACAATGAGTTCACTGTACTAAAATTGCCCCCACAGTCACCAGATCTCAACCCAATAGAGCATCTTTGGGATGTGGTGGAACGGGAGCTTCGTGCCCTGGATGTGCATCCCACAAATCTCCATCAACTGCAAGATGCTATCCTATCAATATGGGCCAACATTTCTAAAGAATGCTTTCAGCACCTTTGTTGAATCAATGCCACGAAGAAATTAAGGCAGTTCTGAAGGCGAAAGGGGGTCAAACACAGTATTAGTATGGTGTTCCTAATAATCCTTTAGGTGAGTGTATAGCCTATGTTGCACTGTACAGCCCCATAAATTTCAGCATTTTCAGACGCTCAGTTTTTATTACTTTTGTGGATTATAGTTGTTATCAGCTCTTGCTTTGCTCTGAATATTTTGTCAGTAATCTAACAATTTCAAATAAAAAATGTTGAATAAAAAAAAATAGGTTTAATTTGAATGTATGAAAACAATTTGACAAATCACTGCTGTTCTCACTCATCTTATATATGGAGCTACATCAGCATGCATTTACTTCCTCAGTTTAATCTAGTGGGAAACCAGAAAAGTACACCATCTGTTAAACACCCAAGCACTGTTTTCCCAACAGACAAACACTCTTTAAAGGTCAAGCCTTCTTGCTAGTGTACTATAGTGCTGTTAGAACCTCTCCTATCAACTTATGCAATCAAATGTAAATTTTTACCTCTCTTCACAATCATTTCCATAAAAAGCTTATCTGTAAAGGCTCTTCAGTAATACATATAGCATCCACTCTTCCATGTAGCTGTTTTGTGGAGAGGTTGAGATTTCAATTCTGAGTTCTCAAATTTTAAAAGCCTTTTTAAACAATCCTGCTCTCCTGACTATATGACAATGCCATGCCAAGGAAACTCAGCTATTCTTCTGTCAACAGGAGTGCTTTAATTTCTCTCCTCTAATATTATTTGCTAATATAATCTAAACAGTGTTCCTGAAGAGCCCTGATAATCAGGCCCCAAACTGTGAAGGACTACATTAACATAGACTGCTGTTATCCATGTAAGCTACCATTTCAGGCTCTTCAGCATTTATTAACAAAAATAATTGGCTGACCTCCATAATTACATGTGCTCAGTCTAATCAAATTAGATTGAATACCTTGCCTGAACTTTACCTTCTCCAAACCAGCCTGAGTAGCGCGTAACAGTCAATACCCGTTATCTGGCTTTCCAATGATAAATGCCAGCATTGTATTGACCCTACTGCGGGTCACTGCTTAGCTCTCCACACCTGTTTTACTTTGACAAATAACCAACGAACTTCCAGGTCTTTTAACCCTGTCAGATACTGTGCCCAACAACATCTGCCAAATTTAGAATGCCATCTGCTTGCTAAGACTTACTAAAACCCTGGAAAGCCGCATGAAAACTCTGAGCTTATTATAACTGGTGCCAGCTATGAAGAGCTCTGTGAAGATTTTTGGATGTAGGCCACTAAAATGTACATAATGCACAATTTAAAATACGTTCTCTCTCTCTCTCTCTCTCTCTCTCTCTCTCTCTCTCTCTCTCTCTCTCTCTCTCTCTCTCTCTCTCTCTCTCTCTCTCTCTCTCTCTTTTTCTGTTGGAATATATTTTAAAATGTAATTTATTCCTGTGAAGAATTTTCAGTATCATTACTCTAGTCTTCAGTGTCACATGTTCCTTCAGAAATCATTCTAATGTGCTTATTTGGAAGATATGTTGTTATCATCAGTGTTGAAAACAGTTGTGCTGCTTAATACTTTGTGGAAACAATTATGTTTTTATGATTTTTGATGTGATTATTTAATGAATAGAACGTTCAAAAGAACAGCATTTATTTGAAATTGAAATCTTTTCTAATAGATGCATTTACTGTCACTTTTGATGTATTGTGTCCTCACTGAGTAAAAGTAGGAGTGTACAGTTCCTATTGATGCTTCTAAGATTTGTCTGTAGTAGTACAGAGTAGGACGCTGGTTTTTGCACACTATCAATATTTTGATAGTTTTGCTAATGTTTTTTTTATTTTTTTTATTGGTTCTTATTTTGGCTCTATTGTCTCTGTTAATTTACATGAAAACATATGCTGCTTGAGGATTTGGTAACTATTACCTTAAGCCTTGCATTAAGCATTACAGTAAACATCTAGAAAGGTTTCTTGAAGCTTAGCACGCAAAGTACTTTTATTTACTCAACAGACATGAAAAGGCTTTCAACCATCCAACCCATCATAATGTTTAATGTAAACAAGGTTTGTTGATTCCTATAATTACATGCTTTCAAAGCATTATGAACGGCGTAGTATGTCTTAATCATTTACAGCAACAAAGGACCTTTATATCACATATATAATTATGCGTGATATTAATGTTATTTCCTACTTGACTGTCCCAGATCTACTCTCTGGCTTTGGCAGGGACTTTTTGTACTTTTGGAAATTATTGGACGTAAATGCAATGTTCAAAAGTTTTTTTAGTTATGAATACAGGACTGTGATACAGACTTTTGGAAAAAGGTGTCTAGTCACCTCTTATGTGAAGTTTAAAAAAGTTTGCAAGAGAGAAGACAGTGGATGTCTTTTCTTTTCAGTAATTTCAATGATATTTTGCATTCTTTAAATTATATAAGTACTTTTTTTGTTAATATTAATATTTATTAACACATTTATTATTATTATTATTATTATAGAAGTAGTAGTAGTAGTAGTACTAAAAGTATAACTTGAATTAGTAATGTTATATTTTAATTTCAGACCTTTAGGCTTCTGAAGTTCACTTAACATCTTTGAACTTTCACTGACTTTTTGACAGAGGGCTGTTCTCACAGGATACATTATTTGTTTTACATCTATGATCCACTTTTTTTTTTTTTTTTTACTAATACACTATTTTATTTGTATTGTAAGTTGTTGAGTTTTAGTGGAATTTTTGACAATGCTGTATATTTGAAGATTATAAGCAAACTGCAGATCTCATTTTTGACATTCTTTTTACCTTAATGAGTGACTAAACGGATATTCCATTGCCAAGTTGACAACTGTGATGAATTCTGAATGACCTTAGAGGCTTCACATGGAGCTTTGTTCCTATCTTGAGTGACACATGGCAGATTGGGATAAAAAATGATCCAATATAATTTTTTAAGTTTATTTCTTTGTGTGTGTGATGTATTATTCACACTTACTGACACATCCTCTGCAGTTTTATAAGACACTGATATTACAGCTGTTTAAAAGTCAGTACTGTCTGATAGAGGCATTTAAGTTAACATTGATCCACACTCATTTCCATTTCAAACCTGCCACTCAAAAACCTTGTTGTGATTCTGTGCTCCATATGATATTCTGCTTCCTCTGCCTCAGCTGAATTACTCGAGTTTTTTACACCTGCGAGCGCACTAAGAACTTGGCCTCGTCTTTGAAGTGATATTTGCTGTGCATATATATGCATATCGTGAAAATTTTAAGTTTGAGTTTAGCTTTTAAAAAGCTATTACCTTTTATCGTAAAGCTTAGCCAAGAACCATAGTCTGCAAAATGGTTCCTCAGAGGACTAAACAATTATTGTTATGGCCAATACATTGAAGTCATAAAAACACTTTACTGGGGTAATCAGTAATTACTGGAAAAATAAGCATGTTTACAAGCCAAAAAAATTGCTCCCAGTGAGAAATGGGCATCTAAAGTGCTGTAGCTAGAGTCAGAAAGTGTATTTATTTTCAGAATGCATCCATTATTAAAGGAGAACTCCGGTCAATTTTAACATTGAGCTCATTTTTTTGTACATTTGGAGTGCTGTCAATACAGAGAACAACGACAAAAATCGGTGTTGCCTACACCGAGTTATTCTATTTTTTAAATTTGCACCCTGTTGACTTCAATGGGGCAAGTACTAAACCTGCTTTTAGCCTCTTAACATCCTTGATGTGTCATTACAAGTGCACAGAAAATGTGAGTGATTCCTTCAGAGTGAACACGAGTGAATCTGACTACAGTAGATGTGAAAGATGTGTATAAAAATGATGTTATTTAAGCCAGCGCAAATACCTGTTTACATCCTGTTTTTCGGTTGAAGTCCAAAGTAGTCGATTGCCGAGTTCACGCGCATAGGTTTAGTTACCTATGATCACGCGCGTGAACTCGGCAATCGATTACTTTGGACTTCAACCGAAAAACAGGATGTAAACACAGATATTTGCGCTGGCTTAAATATACATATCTTTCACATCTACTGCAGTCAGATTCACTCGTGTTCACTCCATAGACTGTAAAAAATATGGACAAAGCGTCTGTGACGTCACCCATATACTTTCTGAAGAACGGGTTTAAAGCCGTTTATGGGGGGTATGGGCGGCGCCATCTTGGAAAATCTTGGGAAATCCTAACCCCGCCCACCTTCTAACGCAGCGCGCGTCACCCCGCCCAACTTCACTCAGCTCGCATGCTACTCCGGTTATCTCTGTGTATATTTCAGGCAACGAAATATGTTATAAAACACCATACTAACTCTTTTCGTTTTCATTTAAAGAAATCTTAAACATTATAGCCACACAAGTGTGGTTCAGGCAACGCATATTGATTATATTCAACTGCACATAACGTTTGCCTATTTATGAAAACAAATATATATATATATATATATATATAAAACACAAACCTGCCTCTTTTCATTTTAAATATAATATAAAAATATTAAACATTTTATGGTCCAGGCAATATGTGCATTTGTACTAAACAACAGATTTTGCAGTAAACAACATTACATATCATCTTCGTTGTATTAAAATTTAAAATGACAAAAACTCAACCCAGTCTCTTTTTGTTAAATTTCAGTTTTATCAATGTTAGCCATTATAAAAGTATAAGTAAAAGGTATAAGAAGCTATACAAATAAAGCAAACAATTCAGTCAAACATACAAAGTCAGCGCGAGTCTAACCATACATCGGTAAAGTTAAATAGCTTATAAAGTTATGAAACTTCCCCTCAGCCAAAACGATTGCCCAGGGAAAAAAATATAGATTCACGAGACCAAAAATCGCCCATTAGATATACACAAGATGAATTATATCTCATGTTTAACCACTACAGAGACGCCAGAGACCGCGGCATTGGCGGCAAACCTCAGAACGTCAAGCCGATGTAAGACTCTTCCAGGCGGGGTACATTGCGCCGAGCACCCGGTCATCGCTGGATCAACTGGATAAAATTTTCATAAATCTTTAAATAAACCACAGATTTGAGCTTTAAACAACTACATTCTCGCCTGAAAAACTCTTAAAACTACATTTCATGATACAGAAACAGTAGTATTATGTCAACTGTATTAAAAAATGGCGCTTCTTATGTTGTCATTCTCCGTGGCGCTGCCTTGTCAGCTGTCAATCAAGCTGTCAATCAAAGTTAACCACGCCCTTATTGTCATATATTTTATAACTAAATACGATCTAAACTAACGAGTTAGAAAAAAATTCACCCCCCTCACAGTGGTCAGGCACTCGGAACCTATCGAAAAATACAATAAAAGTCCATGGGACCAACTTGTAAAAACATGAATTTATGCTGTGAAAACGGACATTTTAACATCTGGGCTATGGACATTTGCTCCCTTTTGGGACCTGCCCCTAGCGGATTTTCGATGTATTGCAGTTTTTCGCACTTCCGGGTAGGCTTCATTTTTCAGATCAGAATGTTGCCGCTTGGTTCACTCTGAAGGAATCACTCACATTTTCTGTGCACTTGTAATGACACATCAAGGATGTTAAGAGGCTAAAAGCAGGTTTAGTACTTGCCCCATTGAAGTCAACAGGGTGCAAATTTTAAAAATAGAATAACTCGGTGTAGGCAACACCGATTTTTGTCGTTGTTCTCTGTATTGACAGCACTCCAAATTTACAAAAAAAAATGAGCTCAATGTTAAAATTGACCGGAGTTCTCCTTTAAGTGAATGGCTGAAATTCAAAACTGTGACTGGTTGCATAAATTGCTTATACTATAGTCTTAAGTCATCTAGGTTTTTTTTTTTTTTTTTTTTTTTTTTTTTTTCAAGACTGGTTCTGACCTTTTAAAGTCAGTTACATAATGTATATTGATCTGATTTAAGTAAGATTGATTATCTAGCTGATCTATCATTTTACCTGATTATCTACTGATCTAACTGCTATTGGTCAAACTAGTCCTTAAGTTTATGCAACTGAATGTTTATATTATTGATTTTATGTGCCTACTAGTAATGGATGAAGCTGAAATAGGTTCTCCACATATTATTGGCCATGTTGTGTTCACTCTGCAGTTGGAGGGCAAACAGAATAAATACTAGAGAAAATGCCATCAGTCATGGCAGGAAACTAATAACACACAGCATGCTGCATTCACATTCCCATTAAAACATTTACTGAGGAAGTGACATTTAACATGTAAATCTCTTCATGCCTCAACTCTCACTCCTAATGTAGACTCTAGAGAGTGCGTCGTGACTCTGCACTGGCCGATAAATAGATTACCGCAAATATGGTGAGGAAATGAATAAGCCACTGCACACAATACACTCTGCAACCACTTATACAGGTTCACTCTTCTGTCAAGTTTATCTGGAGTAAGAGTGAAGAAGAAACATTGAAGGCAGAGATGAGGGAAAGCCACAGACATGTCACCTTGTAGCCCAAGACTGATTGCCCACTGAAGCTAAGCAGGGCTGAGCCTGGATAGTACCTGGATAGGAGACCTCCTGCGGAAACCAGGTTGCTGATGGAAGAGGTGTTAGTTTGGGCCAGTAGGTGCCCACCCTGTGGTCTGAGTGGGTCCTAAAGCCCCAGTATAGTGATGGGGAATATACTGGAACAAGCACCGTTATTCAGAGGAGATGTTAAAGAGAGGTCCTGACTCTCTATGGTCATTAAAAATCCCATATTCTCGTTAAACAGTAGGGGTGAAAACCCAGACGTCCTGGTCAAATTCCCTCCATTGACCTTTATCAATCATGGCCTCCTTTGAATTGACTCTTCTCTCTCCATGTATAGCTGGTGAGCGCACTGGCACCTTTGATCTGTGGCTACTGCACACGGGTGGTGGAGGAGGAGAAGACCCCCTGAAATGTTTGTAAAGCGCTTTTGGTGTACAGTAGTACAAAGCGCTATATAAATGCCTCCTTGGTCTGGAGAAAGTACCTGGATAAAGCTATATGTTCTCATTCATGTAAATGGTAATATTTATAATAGATATTACAGTATTTATTATTTATTTAATATTGCAGCTTGTCACTTGCATGAGATCACAGCAATATAAAACTTCAACGATCCAATCAATACCCAATGGACAAAAAAAAAAAAGAAAAAAAAAATCAGGTTTCACCCTAAATGTTTTCTTATTCAAAAAGCTGTTTCACTTAGACATCACAATAGGGAAGAAAATACTATCGCACAACTTCCGTTTAATGCCGACTTTATCATCTATGGAACTTTCTATTGTTTAAAAGGGTGATACAGTTCTTTGGTCTAAGGTTCTTGAGACTAAGAAAAATGGTTATTTTAAGATTTTTCACTGACAAAACTTTGGAGAGTTACAAATGTTTTTTTTTTGGCACCTTGATCTTTTGGTCTTTTGTTGTGGGCTTTAGATTTTAGAGCTGCAAAAAATGTAGCAAAACATAGTACTAATTATACTATAATGCAATATTTGTTATTGAAATATTGTTTGAAATAAAAATTTGCTACAATACTCACATTTACGTTTGAATGGTCATCAATGGAGAAATATGCTTTTTGGTAGTAGAATGGTGTAAGTACGACCAGTATACCAGCAGGGGCTAATGTGGTTAACCAGCTAAATAAAATCTTAATTTTTGGCCAGTGGAGAAGTCTTCTCTTTAAATGTGTAATAGTGTAAAATAATAATTTCTTCAATTTATTTATTTATTTGTTTTTTTATACCCAAACAAGATTGTCAAATCAGCTAAACAGATTTAACATCAGAAACAAAGCCACGGGATTGTCCAGATGCTTAAACATCTGCTACAGCTACAAAAACTACTACAACCAATTTTCAATAAATCTCAATTGCTCACCATATGAGCTCCTCCAGGCACATTTTGTGCCCTAAATGCTAACAATTTAAAACAAGTTTCAGTCAAGTAAAGTCACCTTTATTTATATAGCGCTTTTTACAATACAGATTGCATCAGAGCAGCTTCACAGTGATAACATGAAAATAATACAACAAAGTTTGTTTCTAGAAGAAAATTGCGTCATCGTCCACCCTAAGTAAGGCAGATCAAATTGTTGAACATTAAATGTCTCCAACTTAGTAAGCCAAAAGCCAAGGCAACAGTGGACCAAATCTGTCACCTGATGGAGACCAAAACTCCATCAGGTGACAGAATTGAAAAAAAAAACCTTGGATGAACCCAGGCTCAGTCGGGGGCCAGTTCTCCTCTGGCCAACGAGCGAACAGTGTATGATTATGATCCAGGCAGCATTACAGGTCAGAAGTCAGATTGGTCGTGTCGATGAGGCCTTCACAGGGCTGATGAGGCTGGCACTTCAGGGATGCATCATGGATGGGTCCAGGTGCAGGTCCACCATCTGATCTGGATATGGCCGGGATCCAGCTGACTTAAGTAAACAGGGAGGGACTAGCTGACACTTCATTGTCATCGTTTACAGGCGCAGGTTCTTCATCGGATCTGGATACGGCCTGGATCCGGCGGACTGCGGTAAACCTCGGATAACAGAGAGACTAATATTAGCGTAGACGCCATCCTTCTTATGATGTAACAAGTACATCAGGATTTATGGGGAGTTAACCCTGTTCCAGCTGACCTAAATCCTAACATTGAATTATAGAAGTCTATAATGTGTTATGTGTATGCTAGGTCAAAGAGATGTGTTTTTAGTCTAGCTTTGAACTGACAGAGTGTGTCTGCTTCCTGGACAATGTTAAGAAGATTGTTCCAAAGTTTTGGTGCTAAATAGGAAAAGGATCTACTGCCAGCAGTCGATTTTGATATTCTAGGTATTATCAACTGGCCGGAATTTTTGAGATCGCAATAGATGTGAAGGACTATAATGCATTAAGAGCTCGCAGAATAACTGGGGAGCTAAACCATTTAGTGCTTTGTAAGTGATCAGCAGTATTTAAAAATGTATACGATGTATAATAGGGAGCCAATGCAGTGTTGACAGAACCGGGCTAATATGGTCATATTTCTTGGTTCTGGTAAGAGCTCGAGCTGCTGCGTTTTGGACCAGCTGTAGTTTGTTAATTATGCGTGCAGTGCAACCACTCATAATAGCATTACAATAATCTAGCCTTGATGTCATGAATGCATGGACTAATTGTTCTGCATTTTTCATTGAGAGTGTAATTTATGTAATTTAGATATATTTTTAAGATGAAAAAATGCGGTTTTACAGATGCTAGACACGTGACTTTCAAATGAAAGATTGGTATCAAAGAGCACACCCAGGATCCTAACCGACGACAAAGACTTGACAGAGCAGCCATCAAGTGTTAGCATTCTAGATTATTACGTGAGGAATTTTTTTGTCCAATAATTAGAATCTCTCTTTTTTTTCAGAATTAAGTAGTAGGAAGTTGCTATTCATCCAGTTTTTTATATCAGCTATGCATTCTGTTAATTTTGTTAATTGGTAAGTTTCGTCAGGGTGTGAAGAAATATAGAGCAGTGTATCATCAGCATAACAGTGAAAACTAATGTCATGTTTCCTAATGATATCTCCTAATGGTAGCATGTATAGAGTGAACAGCAGCGGTCCTAGTACTGAGCCTTGTGTTACTCCATACTGAACTTGTGATCGATGAGACATCTCTTCATTTACTGCTACAAACTGATAACGGTCAGATAAGTATGATTTAAACCATGCTAATGCAATTCCACTAATTTCAATTTTCGAGCTATTTAAAAGAATGCTGTGGTCTATAGTGTCAAATGCAGCACTAAGATCGAGTAACACAAATGGAGAGATACAACCACGATCGGAGATAAGAGCAAATCATTTGTGACTCTACTGAGAGCTGTCTCAGTTCTATGGTACGGTCTAAATCCTGATTGAAAATCCTCGCAGATATTATTTTTCTAAAAAGGAACATAGTTGTGAAGATACTGCCTTTTCTTAGCCTGGATGCCAGCCGAACATAGCCCCGCCCACAACATTTTTAGGTCGGGAAGTTCGGTCTGGACTTGATCCGTTGTGGATCTATTATGCCTGAACCAAAGCTGTTTGGACCAATCAAATTGTCAGCGCGGGCTTTATACGATGATGGACAGATGATCAACAGTAATGTAATCATCCACGTCACCAAAAAGCTCTTGGGTTGAATTAGTTTACAACAAAGATGACTGCTGCTGGATAATTGAGATTTCATACTTACAAATAAGTCAGATAGAATAAATGCATATTTGGCGTACTGTCTGAGGAGAGGGCTCCGGGATCGGTATTCGGCCCGAACCCAAAGTACTCCCCCCGCATTCCAGGCTGTGAAAGAACAGGCCAAGAGTGGAGGGATGCTGAAAACTGTCGAGGAATGTTAGGTGAGTTGACAGAGTGAATAAATATATGCTTCCTCTCATGCTGATAGGGTAGACATGGAAATTGTTTGATGACAAGTTGATTGGATTGATTATTTGAACGTGCTCCTCCCGAACTTTGTTTATGAAACGTGTAGATTACGCCATCGCATCTGTTATAGAAGATATCAACAGCGCATTAATTTGAAAAGAGGAACAGAGAACCGCGATCAAGGCATTTGTCGATCGGAAAGAACATACGTCACTTACTCCGTTGCTCTGATTGGTTGTAGGTCTATCCAATTGAGTGCAGAGGCATTTTCCTTCCTGGTTCGGTTGAAAAACGCCCCATAATCACAGCCCATATTCTGACTAGAATCTGAGTATGACGATGTCAGGCTAGCCTTTTCTAGTATCTTTGACAGAAAAGGTAGATTCGAGATCGTAATCAAATGAAAGTTTATTTATAAAGCACCTTAAAAAACACAGTGTGCACCAAAGTGCTGTACACTTTCAAACGGATTAGATAAAACACAGTAAAATACAAATAAATAAATAATAATACTAATATAAACATAAAATCGCAGCCTAACAGTCCTTACAAAAAGTAGCAAAGGCCTCATCAAACAAATATGTCTTAAGATGAGTTTTAAACATGGTTACAGAAGTAGAGGATCTGATAAACATTGGTAACCCATTCCACAACTTAGCAGCAGCAACTGAGAAAGCACAATCTCCTTTAGTTTTTAAGCGTGACCAAGGAATTTCAAGGAGCAGCTGATTTTGGGATCTCCGAGATCTCTGTGAGCCACTAAAATATATAAGTTCAGAAACATATTTTGGTGCCAGTCCATGTAGAGCTTTAAATTAATTGACTAATTCTGTAGGATCAAGTTGTGTTTTTTTTAACAAGCGGTTTAATCATAGCCAGCTTAAAAGTTTTTGGTACGTATCCTAATGACAAAGTTGAATTAATAATATTAAGAAGATGATCTGTGACCTCAGGAAGTATTTCTTTCAGTAGCTTAGTCGGTATAGGGTCTAACATACATGTTGTCGATTTAGATGATTTAATGAGTTTAGCAAATTCTTCCTCTCCTATAGCAATGAATGAATCAAATTTTTCCTTAGGGAGACTACAATGCACTGCCTGATGCGATACTGTAGTAGACGGTTGCATAGTTATAATTTTATCCCTGATATTATCAATCTTATAAGCAGAGGTGTCAAAAGTATTCACATTCATTACTCAGGTAGAAGTATAGATACTAGGGTTTAAAAAGACTTCTGTAGAAGTTGAAGTATCAACACTCTTTTATAGTATCAAATTAAATAGGAGTAACAAGGCTATTTTTAAAATGTAAGGAGTAGAAAGTACAGATAATTGCGTCAAAATGTAAGGAGTAGAAGTAAAAAGTCGTCTGAAAAATAATTACTCCAGTAAAGTATAGATACCCCAAATTTCTACTTAAGTAAGGTAACGAAGTATTTGTACTTCGTTACTTGACACCTCTGCTTATAAGTGAAGAAGTTCATAAAGTTCATTACTGCTGTGCTGCTTGGAAACTTCTGGGCTTGAAGCTTTATTTTTCGTTAGTTTCGCCACTGTTTCAAATAAATACCTAGGGTTTTGTTTATTTTCTTCTAATAGGGTTGAAAAATAAGCAGATCTAGCAGCTTTTAAGGCCTCTCTGTATGCAATTGAGCTCTCTTTCCATGAAATGACAAAAACCTCTAGTTTTGTTTTCTTCCAGTTGCACTTCTTCCAGTGAGTTTTCTTTAGTGTTCCTTTATTTTTCCTATTTTTTTTATCAGTCGTTCTCTTGAAATATCAGATGTCTGCATGTACAAAGATGTGAACATGACGCCCTGCTGATTAAGACAGAGACAGGATGTTGTAATTGTAAAGTAATTCTTTCAAAGATTTAATTCTGACATTATTTTTGTCATACTTTAAGAGTGAAAAATAATAGGCACTGTCCTGAAAAATAAATATACTAAAATGTATTCGAAATACATTTATTGTATGCTAAGTATACTGTAGCATATTTTTATGCTACAAATACATTTATATTTATGTACTTAATATAAATATCCTGCAATTGTCCTTTTAGTATGCTAAATTGTAACAACTCATTTTGTACTAAAAGGTGATCTATTATGCCCATTTTCACATGATGTAATATAAATCTCTGGTTTCTGTGAAGTTTCAGCTCAAAATACCATCCAGATTTTTTATTATAGTGTCAAATTTGCCCCTATGTGGGTGTGAGCAAAAATGTGTGTGTGTGTGTGTGTACCTTTAAATGCAAATGAGTTGCTGTCGTTTTGGATAAAAGCGTCTGCTAAATGAATAAATGTAAATGTAAATGTATTCAGTGGCATAGGCCTACAGTACTTACTTGTTCTCGATATGAAGTTAGAGCACAAAGCTTTGGTATTGACCCATCCTTCAGAAAAAACTTTTTCGCACATCAGCGTTGCACTGACCCTCGTTGGTGAAGCAGTCATGTGTAAAATGATTTGCACAAATATATGTATATATATATATGTAGGCTATATACATTTATAGCCTATATATATGTATGATATAGGCCTATGTATATATATATGTGTATGTATAACATTTTACCAACATTCTTCGGCTCATATTCTATATTCTGGCTCGGATGCCCGGAAGTCCATGGAGACTCGTATTTTCTTTGGTACATCCAGCAACAGAACATTTTATAATGTTTTTTTTTTAGGAGCAGACATTGTAATACTAACTGATAGAGAAAGTAAACAGTAATGGCGGACTGCTGCTTCTCACTCAGGACGGGATCTATGCTAATAATAGATCATCACCAGTCATGGGTGGGGTTTCTCTACTCTTATGTATGAGTAGGGGGAAATTTGAAACAGCTTGTTCTGAGAGATTTATAATGATATATAGGGATTATAAAAAAGTATTAGGTGGATTTTTACCATTATAGGCTGGTTGTTTACACACACTGTGGAGACACATCTGTGTTCAAACACCTTATAAAAGTGAATTTTGCACAGTTTTTAGCTTAATTTACCTTAATTGAACAGCTTCGGAGTCATTGGAATGGTTATATGACTTGTTTTCGGGTTGAATAGTGGCTGTCTCGCTTCCCCCTAGCGCTTGTGAGCGGACTTTGGGCCGCCGGCCTTCAGCGTCAGGAAGTATTGTGTGATATCAGGTCTCGCGATGTAACAAATCGCTTTATGGCACTGCACACATACATTTATGCTAGCCTTCCGTGTATCATACATACCTCAGTGGACATGGCTCCGTGCACCGGCTTCTTTGAAAACAAATGCACATGTGTCAAATATCTATTCCGAAGCTGTAGGGGGAGCTTTATAGAGAAACCTGTGAGCAAAAAGCGATTTAATGCAAGTGCTGAGGTCCAACTAAAGATATACTTACAGTGGTGGCCAACATTATTAGAACACTTGGTGTATTTAAGAGGTTTCAGTTGTTATTTTCCAAGAGGACAATGACCCTAAACATTCCTTTAACTATTGCAGGAATTTCCTGGAAGGAATATGCTGGAACATTGAAAATTATTGACTGGCCCGTCGAAGTCCGGACCTCAACCCCATCAAGCAAATTTGGGGCGAGTTGGAAAATAAACTGGACAGATCTATTGTACATCCAAAGGAAAGCCTTTGGCTTCAGTTTCAGAAGGCATGGCATAACATTAGTTTTGAAGTTCTCAGGAAATATATTGACACTATGCCAGAGAGATGTGCTGCTGTAATTGCTGCAAAAGGTGAACTGAACATACCAAATATTGAAGTTAAAAGTGGATAAAAACAGTACGACTCACTTCATCTGATATTTGTTGTGCTCAGAGGAACCATCTGCATGTTTCATGAACATGAAATGAAATCATGTTTTGGAGGCAATTTTTTCCCCAAAATTTTCCGATCTGTCAGGTGTTCTAATAATTTTGGCCACCACTTTAAGTAGCCTATATTTGATTGTGCTGAAGTGGAACTATTGCAAGTATTCTTTAGGTACACTTTAAATATTTTGCATTTAAATAATTATATTATACAAAGATCATACTATAAAACACATTTTAGGCTTAATATTAAGAAATGAGCATTTTGCAATAAAGAAGTAGCCTACATCAAATAAAGTTTAATTATAATATTTATATCAGTAAGTCTTAAGTGATATGTTGGTAAATATGTTAATAGATTTGCAGTATGAAATAAATGTATTTTAAATAGATTTCCGTATAGGTTTTTTTCACCTGGGTGCACATTGTAACATCCTGCTGTTACATTTTGCGTCAGTCAGACGTCATGTACAAGATTTTCTGTAAAAGCACACAGACCCCCTGCTGCTGTTTGAGCATCCTGACATTTCAGACGTAGGATTGAAAAAAAAAGAAAGAAATTCGAATTGAACATGCAGGACATGTATTTTTGGAGGTTTAAGCTTGTTCTGGTTTGTTCCACTGGGACGTCTGTTTAGCATCAGGAGCTGTTGAAAAAGATTTAGGTCCAGTGGGACCACACAAACCAATGTTCCAACACAGTCCAAGATGTGCATAAAAAATAAAATAAATAAATAAACCATTTGCGGCTGCGGTGTTAAGGGATTTATTTGTTTACCCTGTTGTCACAGTGTTTTAAAATAACTAATTTTTATTGCACATCATGCTAAAAAATTGCTACTGTGAAAAAACCCTGGGAAAGTGTTGTGAGATTGTACAAGATGTCCCAGATTCATTTTGTATGTGTGGGTGTGTGTCTCTTTGGGTATGAGTGTGTGTGCAATTCCATGCATGGCTGTCTTGCATACAGATTATAAAGTCACTGAATTGCTGTCTCTCACAGTCAGACTGTGTGTGTTTATTGCGTGTATGTGTGTTTATTGCTTGTGTGTGTGTGCTTGTTTGGATTTTTAAAGTATTACATTCTCTCTGTACCGTGACTATCTCTTGTGTGTGTGTGTGTGTGTGTGTGTGTGTGTGTGTGTGTGTGTGCGCGCGCGCACACTCAGCATGATCTCATTAGTCAGAGATTCTTCAATTAGGGCAACTTTTCTGTCTGGATGTTTAAAAAAAAAAAAATTATATATATATATATATATATATATATATATATATATATATATATATATATATATATATATATATATATATATATAATTTTTTTTTTTTTTTTTTTAAACATCCAGACCACTAATATATATATATATTAGTGGTGGGCCGTTATCGGCGTTAACGCGAGACTCTTATCGCGCGATAAAAAAATATCGCCGTTAATCTATTCCCCAAGTTGGGTTGGGAGATGGCTCTACTACACAAGCTATGATGACGCAATCTACCCGCGGCCGCGAGGTAAACCCGGCTGCAACGCATATTCGTCGTCATCTTAAGTAAACACGGCTGAAAGTGAAAGCTGCGACATCCATTATTTGGACTTGGTTCGGATTTAAGCCGTCCGACAAACAGCAGCAAACTATCCGAGTGTGTGGGGTAACGGTTCGGTAAGTTAACACACGACTAATCCGTTCTACCACCTCAAATTCAAAACGAAACATGATATCACTGAATAGCCTACCAGCGCGCGCGTATTATTCTCATTCCAATATATCTTAGTGGTGTAACGTTAACACATAATCTCTGTCTACGCCCGATTTTAAGAATCGTTGTTGTGTTTCTTTTTAACTGAAAAGACATCAGTTAGACAATATTATAACTTTAAATTTGGGGTTTCATAAGCTCAAAGCTATAATAAACATTAGACCTACTTAAGATCTCTGCAGCTAGTGTACTTAAATTTTATTTATCTGCAAAATTATGTTGTATACTTACAGTTTTGCACAATATATGTTCTCAAAACTACATATACCCTTTAAAAAAAATTAGCAGTTGTTTAGCAGGGTCTGTGTAACCTGTTCTGAAATGGTTTTATATATAATATATATATATATATATATATATATATATATATATATATATATATATATATATATATATATATATATATATATAATAAATATAATAATATACTAATATATATTATAATATACTGTATATCGTTATCGCAAGAGGCTGCAATGTATATCACAATATAGATTTTAGGCCATATCGCCCATCCCTAATTGATAGCCTATAGTAGTTGATAATAACATAGGCCTATGTTGCCTACGGACGGTAACAGTACAGAAGTAACCTTTTACAGTCTATGAGTAGAACAGCTTTCTCAAGCAGTTTGTGATGCATTTTGGAAACAGGAGATGAGCCATTTTAATCTAGATTAATCTAGATTAATTTCAAAATTAATCTAGATTAATCTAGATTAAAAAAAATAATCTATGCCCATCTCTAATATATATATATATATATATATATATATATATATATATATATATTATATAGATAGATAGAATTGTATTATAATATAATATAATATTGTTAGGAGATATCAGACTTAAGAGAGAGGAATGAATGACAACTTAAAGCTTTTATTGAACAGTGTCCAAAACAGGTGAGTATAGACCACAAACAATGTGCTGTGCAAGTAATGCTTCAGTCTTAGGTTTGCAGGTGATGATAGAGGATATGATGATAAGGGATGTAAGTTCAATTAGTAAGTAAATCCACACACACAAACAAACATGTGAGTGCTCATACCTTTTGGTTGCCGTTACAGTGATACAGTGATGTATAACAAACAATATCTTTTTTTACAGGATAGCTGGAAAGCTGGAGGGAACAAGGAATACAGGAACTATATCTCAGGTGAGTAGACAGGTAAGTAATCTATAGTCCAAGTTGTAGACCAGACAAATGCCTGAGGCTGAGGTGTGTGCTTATGTGGTGATGAGCATTTGTCATGTGATGCAAGTGATGAGTTTTGAGTGTGAGTGCAGCAGTGAGGGAGGACTGGTGCATTCGTGAAAATGTTATTATATTATATTATACTAGTGCAAAATGCCCGTGCAAAATCAGTTTTTGTGTGTGTTTTTAGTAATTGTTGGTTTGTTGTGTTTGAGTGCAAATTGTTACAATTACATAGCAAAAGTTCAGTGACATTTTTATTTGTGCATGGTAGAAAGCACACAGTGAACTCCGAGAAAACGCTACGCTTGAGCAAACAGTTTGTGAATAGGCTACTACAAATGATGCCCGTGAAAGAGACCGTGAACGCATTGAATAGGATATGTTTAGTTGGTGAATAGCATAGGCTACTATATTACACAGTAGCGATAACGTTAAGCGCACCAGAATGAAATATAATATTCAGAAGTAAACAGCATAGCTGACTTACAGATTCAGTTAACATACACAAATGAATAAGCACGTCGATTCAGGGAGCAGTGCAAAGTGCCCGTGCAAAATCAGTTTTTGTGTGTGTTTTTAGTAATTGTTGGTTTGGTGTATTTGAGTGCTCATTGTTACAATTACACAGCAAAAGTTCAGTGACATTTTTATTTGTGCATGGTAGAAAGCAAATGAAGAGTTTGGTTCCAAAACACGATAAACACCATTTTTCAAAAAATGTAGTTCCTGCAAAAATCAGTATTGTATAGGGTCGGTATTGAAAAGTCCATTTTTAATTTTAGGTAAAATGCGCTGTTATTTTGTCATGTTTTGTCCCTTTCTTTCCAAACCGCGACAAATGCCAGTCTCCTTTCTCTGCAGAATGCGATAAATCCGCTCAACCAATCACAGCGCACCATTCCACGCATTGTAAACAGTAACGGCAGGCTACACAGTGAACTCCGAAAAAAATGCTACGCTTGAGCAAACAGTTTGTGAATAGGTTACTACAAATGATGGCCCTGAATAAAATATAATATTCAGAAGTAAACAGTTGCTGACAGAGTGTTTATGTCAGAATGTTTGATTTTAAACCACAACCTTCTTGGGGCTTCCTCCACCAATATATTTAACGATATCTTTTGCATTTCTAATCCAAACAACGTCAAACTTGGCATTGCACTTACTCGTGCCCGTGGTGAGACACCTGTCAAGTTTGAAATCCATCGGATAATGGTTCGAGAGATATGCGAATAACAGACATATTGACTGACAGACAAACAGACGTTTCTGTAATTTATAGATATATTATATTATATATTATTAATTATAGTTTTTCCAATTCACTTTGTAATTTAAAGGGTTAGTTCACCCAAAAATGAAAATTGTCATTAATGACTCACCCTCATGTCGTTCCAAGCCCGTAAGACCTCCGTTCATCTTCGGAACAAAGTTTAAGATATTTTAGATTTTGTTCGAGAGCTTTCTGTTCCTCCATTGAAAGTCAATGGACGGCATACTGTCCATGTCCAGAAAGGCAATACAGACATCATCAAAGTAGTCCATGTGACATCAGTGGCTCAATCTTAAATTTATCAAGCAACGAGAATACTTTTTGTGCGCAAAAAGTAAACAAAAATAATGACTTTATGCCACTATTCATTTCCTTCTCTCTGTGCCTCAAGTGAGTTCGCGTAGTGTTTGTAGCACATGGACTACTTTGATGATGTCTGTATTGCCTTTCTGGACATGGACAGTATGCCGTCCATTGACTTTCAATGGAGGAACAGAAAGCTCTCGAACAAAATCTAAAATATCTTAAACTTTGTTCCGAAGATGAACGGAGGTCTTACGGGCTTGGAACGACATGAGGGTGAGTCATTAATGACATAATTTTCATTTTTGGGTGAACTAACCCTTTAAAAATACTACTAATAATAATAATAACTTGAAACAATTTTTTATACTGCATGAGCTTTTATTCATGTTTAGTGATGTTTTTTCTATGTGCGACTTTCTAGTGTGGATTTATGAAAGCAGTTTTTGCCACATAATACGCCTTTATTGTTCTCTGCAAACAAGGTTTGCCCTTCATTTCACAACAGGTTCATTTGAATAAAACTACCATTGATTCACACTAGGGTGAAAATCAAAGGTTCCTGTCAGACAGCTGCAGCTCATACAGAACGCTGTTGCCAGGATTCTGAGCAGAACTAGAAAATATGAACATCACACCAGTCCTCGAGTCTTTACACTGGCTCCCAGTTACATTTAGGATTGATTTTAAAGTATTATTACTGGTATATAAATCATTCAATGGCCTAGGACCTCAATACATTGCAGATATGCTCACTAAATATAAACAGATCATTAGGATCACATCAGATAGAAATATGGTTCACTCTAAGCAGTGTGAAGCAGGTTCACTTTAGCTACTATGCCAGCTGCAACTGGAACCACCTTCCAGAAGAAATCAGATGTGCTCCTACACTAGTCACATTCAAATCCAGACGTCTGACTGATTGCACTGTATTTTATTTTGCATCCTCCTTTTTATTCTAAACTGAACTCAAATGGCACTGAGATTTGGGTAAGAGAGATGAAACCATGCTGATGGCCTGGGTCTGTTGGAGTAGTGAGTTTGACGTGATTAAACTCGAGGCTCTGTGGGGTTCGGACTGGATTGATTCCATTCCTAGAGCTTCCGAACAAATGGGTTTTTGGGGTGCAGACTGAATAGGCAGTGAACCCGAGGTTACCCCGTGAGTCAGTCCTACAGCTCCTCCTGTCCGATTTTAGGGGAAAATCGGGTCCATCGAAGACGTCCAATAGATTTCTTAGGCGCGCCGAAATAACACCAGAGACACAGTGTAATTACCAGGGGAAAATCTCAGAGTAAAACTGGGAGTTGTGAAAAATATGATACACCGGTGTTTTGCCTACTGTATGTATCATATTTTTACTCTTTTAATTAATTTTATAAATGTATCTTACATCTCTTTTAATTTCTTTTATAACTGTTTTAATTTTCCTTGCTTTTATTTTGTGATTATTTTAATTCCTTTCTGTAAAGCACTTTGAACTGCCATAGTGTATTAAATGTGCTATATAAATAAACGTACCTTGCCTTGTCAGCAAACAATGTCCTCGATAGCAAAGAGAGCAATGTTTCTTGATTGTTGTAGGCCATCTCGACTTCTGGACTTCAGATTCCCTCTTTGGTGTGTGTGTAATATTTATATTTATGTAACAATACTTAGACCAGTGGTTTACTTAGACCAACATTCTCGTGCAACCTAGTCACAACAATGTTGCTCTAATTTGTTCGATTTTGATATCAAGACTGTGTGAGTGACACATTTTGATTTATATCAATATTTTTGTATTTAAGATCAATCATGGTTGCGCAAGACTCTAATCAGTCTTTTGACTGGTCTTTTACTAAAAATGGAATCATATGGAACATAACAAGTCTGGTTTATTAATAACTATAAATAATAATAATAATAATAATAATAATAATAATATTGTTGGTAATTCAAAGTAATACCTATTTGGTGAAAAAAACTAATTACTGCTGTACATGAGTTATAACAGCCAGATGAACAAATAGAAAAGGTGATCTGATGGTGTTGGTTGTGTTTTAACATAATCATTATTTCACAATCATTTGACCTGAATCACTGAACTCATATAGAGTCCAATTTCTGTGTTAGGTTAACTTTATTAATTATAGCAGCACTGGCCTTGTACGGCATAATATTTTTTAACTTTTACAATGTAATCCAAATAATTTCTAAAAAGTTTCTCTTTTTAGAATCAACATCAAGAATCAGCCTGTGAATCTCAACAATGGTGACAATTATAAAGCATGTTGCAGTGCATTCTGGGTTCACATATTAGTGATGCGCGGGTCGGCTTTTTTTCCAACCCGCGGGTCCCGCTTTTATGAAATTATTTGGCCCGCCCCAGCCCGCCCCGCACCACTGTATCTATTTTTACAACCCGCCCCGCCCCGCACCCGCGACCATTAAATAGACATATTAGGCATTGTAATGTAAATGAAAACAGCCTTTATTTCAGCCTGAAAGTGCTTGGAAACATCGCCAACTGGCAATAACAGACGATTCTGAATATGAACCATAAATCAGGTCATATTAATAAGATAATGATTTAAACATTTTCAATATTTACAAAGCAGCGTTTGTATTCATCTAATTCATCATTCACCTTTTTTTCTTTTAATTATGTAAAATCCCGACCTCAATTTCTCCCGCACCTCATCTTCCATCTTCACTTTTATTTCTCCGTCTTTGTTGTTGTGGCTGGCGGCGGGAGCTGCTTGGCGCGAGCTGCTTTGTGCGAGCTGTGTCACGTGACGCCAAAGGTTTGGGGAAATCACGCAAGTTGCATTGCTACGGCGTTATCAAAGAACCTACTAAAAAATATGATTAGATTGATATTCCCAAATATTTAATATGGGCTGGACATTGCATGCAACATATATGGATTTTTATTTTATTTTGTTTTTAATGACCCGCCCCAACCCGCCCCGCAAATAAAGTGACAATTTCTTTACCCGCCCCAACCCGACCCGCGGGCTACCCGCGGGGCCCGCGGGTTATGAGACGACCCGCGCATCACTATCACATATATATATATATATATATATATATATATATATATATATATATATATATATATATATATATATATATATATAAGAGAAGCTTTTTAGAAATTATTTGGATTACATTGTAAAAGTTACAAATATTATGCCGCACAAGGCCAGTGCTGCTATAATTAATAAAGTTAACCTAACACAGAAATTGGACTCGATATGAGTTCAGTGATTCAGGTCAAATGATTGTGAAATAATGATTATGTTAAAACACAACCAACACCATCAGATCACCTTTTCTGTTTGTTCATCTGGCTGTTATAACTCAGGTACAGCAGCCAAACAAAACTTAAAGTTAATAATTTAAGGGTCAAGAGCCCAACTATTAATAAATTATATTATTCCGACTTAAATTATGGTTTTCTCCTTCAGTGATTCTGCTTGTTAACATCAGTTGTCTTAAATGTGGGCAATAAAAAATAAAGAATTCTTAATTCAGATTAGATTTGTTTTTTGCACATTTTACTCATTTTAAATGGTTAACTTTTAAGGAATTAATTAGATTATTACTCAATTGTAATTTGTTCAATTTAATCAATAATATTGCTTGTAATCTGTTGCCACAATTTTATTGAGTAGATATAGCGTATTCATTTTTACAGAGTTGGAGAGATAGATGGGAGGGTGAGTGTGTGTGTGTGAGAGAGAAAGAGAGAGTAAAGAGTAGAGAGAGACTAACATATGGTGTCTGTGACAGTTAGATTTGTGTATGAGAGAGTTAGATGGAGTGAATGTGTGAGTGAATGCGGGGTTGAGTGAGAGTGAAGGGGATGGAGAACTCTTATTTGTACAGGAACTTTGCTCGTCTATCTTTCTGAGTGGCAAATCTCTCAATGACCCTTGTGTTGAAATCTGGAATGTCCCGTGTGAGTTTTTTCTCTATAAAGTCAAGTCAAGTCATCTTCATTTATATAGCGCTTTTAACAATGTAGATTGTTTCAAAGCAGCTTTACAGAGATAAACGTATAATTTAAGGTAACAGAGATTGTTTTGGCTTTATAGCGGTTCTTTAATAAAGTTATTTTCCAGCTAAAGTTGGTTTTGATTGATTCGCTTCCATCGCAACGATCATTTGTTACTAAATTAGGGGCCACTAAGACGACACCATTCTCTTTACATAGACTTTAAACGCGAACCTGTGAGAAACGCTGATGACATTCACATGCGCATTAAGAATTGGTTCTATAGTTATGTGCGTTTGTATATACTGTATGTGGGCAGGTTTGGAATTCCCTACAAACCAAGCCTAAACAAAGTACTGGCGTTTCCTTCTAATTTTTGATACAGAATTTTATTTTATTTTATCAATTCGGGGTAGATACGCGAATTGAGTTTACTGACAACGCTTTATCTGTAGAGTGGTAAAGGGATCCTCCATAGGGAGAGACTAGTTGGCACTTAAGCACTGCGTTGGATCGGGTCCAGGCGAAGGTCCTTCGTCAGATCTGGATACGGCCTGGATCCGGCAGGCTGCGGGAAAACCTTGGGATAAACAAAGACACTAAAATTAGCGTAGATGCCATTCTTCTTATGATGTAACGAGTACATCAGGATTTATGGGAAGTGTTCCCGGTTCCAGCTGACCTAATCTATGCTGCCTAACATTGAATTATAGACGTCTATAATGTATTATGTGAATGCTAGGTCAAAGAGATGTGTCTTTAGTCTAGCTTTGAACTGACAGAGTGTGTCTGCTTCCCGGACAATGTTAGGAAGACTGTTCCAAAGTTTTGGTGCTAAATAGGAGAAGAATCTACAACCAGCAGTCGATTTTGATATTCTAGGTATTATGAAAGATTGGTATCAAAGAGCACACCCAGGATCCTAACCGACGATGAAGGTTTGACAGAGCAGCCATCAGGTGTTAGTATTCTAGATTATCACGTGAGGAAATTTTTTGTCCAATAATTAGAATCTCTGTTTTTTCAGAATTAAGTAGTAGGAAATTACAAGTCATCCAATTTTTTATATCAGCAATGCATTCCGTTAATTTTGTGAATTGGTAAGTTTCGTTAGGTTTTGAAGAAATATACAGCAGAGTATCGTCAGCATAACAGTGAAAGCTAATGCCATGTTTCCTAATGATATCTCCTGATGGTAGCATGTACAGAGTGAACAGCAACGGTCCTAGTACTGAGCCTTGTGGTACGCCATACTGAAATTGTGATCGATGAGACATCTCTTCATTTACTGCTACAAACTGATAACGGTCAGATAAGTATGATTTAAACCATGCTAGTGCAATTCCACTAATGCCAACATCATTTTCGAGTCTATTTAAAAGAATATTGTGGTCGATAGTGTCAAATGCAGCACTAAGATCGAGTAACACTAATAGAGAGATACAACCACGGTCGGATGATAAGAGCAAATCATTTGTGACTCTAATGAGAGCAGTCTCGGTACTATGGTACGGTCTAAATCCTGACTGGAAATCTTCGCAGATATCATTTCTTTCAAGAAAGGAACACAGTTGTGAAGACACTGCTTTTTCTAATATCTTTGACAGAAAAGGTAGATTCGAGATCGGCCTGTAATTGACTAATTCTGTAGGATCAAGTTGCGGTTTTTTAACAAGCGGTTTAATCATAGCCAGCTTAAAGGTTTTTGGTACATATCCTAGAGACAAAGATGAATTAATGATATTAAGAAGAGGATCTATGACCTCTGGAAGTATTTCTTTCAGTAGCTTATTCGGTATAGGGTCTAACATACATGTTGTAGATTTAGATGATTTAACGAGTTTAGTAAATTCTTCCTCTTCTATAACAACGAACGAATCAAATTTTTCCTAAGGGGGACTACAATGCACTGCCTGATGCGATACTGTAGTAGACGGTTGCATAGTTATAATTTTCTCCCTGATATTATCAATCTTATAAGTGAAGAAGTTCATAATGTCATTACTGCTGTGTTGCTTGGAAACTTCTGGGCTTGAAGCTTTCTTTTTCGTTAGTTTAGCCACCGTTTCAAATAAATACCTAGGATTATGTTTATTTTCTTCTAATAGGTTTGAAAAATAAGCAGATCTAGCAGCTTTTAAGGCCTCTGTAATTTCAGAGAGAGAGCATAGCCAGAGCGTTGAGGCGATCTTGTGCCATCGTGTTCCTAAGGAAAGTTTTTATCCTCTTTAAAGTAGAGAAGCACCTCTCTGATTCTGCTGTTGTCATTGGTGTGGTGATGAGGATCTTGAGAAGACTTACAGTTTCGGTGAATGTGTCTTGAAGGTTATTTTCCATTACAACCTGAAAGAGAGCCAGTGCACCACTGCAACCTGCAACCAGCTTTGTCCAACATGGGATAGGCATCCACCGTGGTTCCTAGTGCTGAATCTGGGAACTTTCTGCTGTGTTGTGGAAACAAGTCTCCTTGCAACAGAGTGGCACTGATGAGATGATTGGTGAAAGAAAACCTCTCCTTGGCATGGCTCATAATGGTATCACATAGCTGTCATGCTCTTATCCACTCAGTCTCTCTCTCTCTCTCTCTCTCTCTCTCTCTCTCTCTCTCTCTCTCTCTCTCTCTCTCTCTCTCTCTCTCTCTCTCTCTCACACACACACACACACACACACACACACACACACACACACACACTCTCTCTCTCTCTCTCTCTCTCTCTCTCTCTCTCTCTCTCTCACTCTAATAAGCTTTATTGGCTGTCTGTGTCACTCTCACACATACACACCATATACACAATAATTAATAAAAGCACAAATGTGAAAAAAAAAAAAAAAAATCATACAATTTCTGCATTATCCAGTAGATAGATGTCTAATAATGACAATTCAGAATACAAAAATGTGCAAACGGACACGAATACATAAAGGCTAAAAGAATACAGAAATAGAATTTCGGTTACTTCTTACCTCTATTGCCAGATGCTGTTGCGTTTCTCCTCCCATTGCCCTCTGTTTCTTCAGGGGTGGTTCCTGTACAGGTCCCCTATACTCCTCATCCTCAACTAGAGAAGGAACACGGAGTCCCTGATCCAAAATAAGTTTCACAAGTCACTGTCCACCCTGAAATTACTGTATCAGAAACCAGCTTGCTGGAGATATAAAAATAATTTTCATAAAACTGTATTAAAATATGTGCTATTGTTGTGTTGGGCCTAGTCAATGTTATCTAGATTCATCACAAATAAATTCACTAGTCTAACATGTTGGCGAAATTGTGATATTTATGATATCTATTCTATTGTGGTTCTATTGTGCTCTGCCATGTGGATTTATGTTTTTATTGTTTAGGCTACATAAGCATATTTTCAGCCAATATGCAAAATCATAGCCTACCTGATAGCCTGCATGCTGTGAGTGAACCTCTGGGTGATCCCTGCGATGAAGACAGAGTCTATGTTCCTCTTCTGCAGATGGTTAAACAGCATGTCTACATGTTGCATGATTTTGTGGAATAACGCCAGGATGAAACAGAAAACCTCATCTTCCAACATTCTCATACAACCCCCGGCCTCTCTCTTCGATATGGCATCAAAGTCTCCTCTGTCTCGAATGGTTTGGAAGCACTTAACCAGTTCATCTTTGTGCTTGTAAACTGTGTTAATAGCACGACTGTGGAAGTTCCATCGTGTTGTTGAAGCACCTGGAAGTCTGTGTGCCACCACTTCATCCAGCGCTGCCGTTCGTTTGAATGACTTGGAAAAAAATGTAGAAAACCCCCCTACGTCTGAAAAAAACTAGCCGATCTTCGGGATGTGGGATGTTGCCTACTGCATAATGAGGTTCAACTGATGCGCATAACAGTGAACGTAGTATGCACTCCTGTAGACGTCTTGCACTTTACGCTGCATTCCACCAGTAGCACCCCTCATCACTGCGGCACCATCATAGGCCTGGGCAATTAATTTTCCCTCTTGTCCCGCAGGAAGGACGGTGCTCAGCCTTTCCAATAATGCAGTGGCAATCGTATCAGCGGTCGCATTTGGAAGCGCGATAAACTCAAAAAAGCGTTCTTGAATGTTGTTGTGGCCATCTATGTACCGTAGCACAAGCACAAGCTGACAATGAGTGCAGATGTCGGTTGTCTCATCTGCTTGAATGGCAATATAGTCCGACTGTTTCAACTCTTCCAGAATGCGGTCTCTGAGAACTAACATGCAGTCTAACAGTTCATTTTGCACGGTCTTCGAAGTGCCTTTAAAAACAGTGGCGTTCTCCAGGTGCACCTCCAACTCACGGTCGATTGAGGCCATGAGATCAATTAGACCTAGTAAAATGCCAGGGTTTTCTGATGCGTCACTCTCATCGTGACCACGCAAAGCAAGTTCAAAGGCACCACAAAATTTCACGGCATCAATGATATTTGACAAAATATGCCGATTCCTGTCCACCTTCTCGTTGTGCCTTCTTATGGCAATGCAGTGTCCCTCATCTAACTGTGTGGCTATGCTAATTCGGCCTAGCATGGCTAGCTTCACAGAGTTGTCCATATGCACTCTTGCCCGTTCATGTTTCTTAATGCGTTCTGACATATAATTCAGGTCTGTCACCCCTGTCTGTGTCCACAAGCTATCACAAGCACTTGTTTTAAACAGTAAGCAAGGGAAGCAAAAGATTGCATTGGTGTAACCACAGCTAGTAAGCCAAACCTTTCGATTGAACCAACCTCGGGAAAAGGTTCTCTTGTAGGTTTTCTCCTTTTCTCGCGCCTGTTGGGTTATATTCACTTCTGGCTTGTCTGGTCCGAGTTCTTTTACAATTAGTTTTTCCGCTAATGTTCTTCTTTTGAAGGGATACAGGTGTAGAGATTTAACTGAATTTGGGGCTAGCTCAACTCCCACGACTACATTAATGCTATTCGACGACGTCGTCGGCGCCTCCATACTGCACTCGCACTCCTCTGAGGTAAATGTTCCGTGGTGCAGCAGGTGCACTGCTCTAATCTTGGTACTACGGGCGATATTTTTAGAGCCCCCAAACCATAAAATTCAACAACGATAATTGGCAAAATATAAACTTTTTTGAGTAGCAACAGGGGAACCATTGGCTTAAATTCCAGCACTGTAGGGCTGAGCGAACTGGAGCCCAGGGAAGACAGCCTATTGGCTACTACTACTACTACACCAACATGAAGTGAATGCAAATATCAGTCTGGAGAGTTCTAAACACATTCTAAAGTAAAACCATTAATAGCATGTTATTAACACAGATTATTTTTCAAAATGAGAGATTATTAAAAACGTATTATTATTAAATAAAAAATTAAATAAAAATAAAAAACTGGCAGGGAGGTCGGTGCCCCAGCGCCCTCTATGGGCGAGCCGCTGCTGATACACAGGTTAACTAAGGGCGGGCGTACACGGTGCGAGTTCGGACACTCGGGAGGTCGTGAGATATTGCACACGTTGCGAGTCAGTTAAACTGATAATCGCGTCAAAGCAGCTGGTACACGGCACGACTGTCCTTCACAAATTTTATCCCGAGTCGGCAGCAATCACGGGAGCTTTCGCGCTAAACACAGAGACCGTCAATGTTGCATGCAGGCAAAGCTTCAGATAGAAAAATGACAGAAATGTGTGTGCAAATGATTTGTTGAAAAGCAGAGAACAGTGGCCATTCCTTTCAACATAAAAACTTGAGGGAGAGAGAGAGAGAGAGAAAAGTGTGTGTGTGTGTGTGTGTGAGACAGTGTACGCACGCTGTATGGTTGCTGCACCAGAGGTATAGCCCCATCGACGTGGTTGTGTATGATTTGGCAATAGGGGACAGCTGGTGAAAATCGGGGCGACTCCCCGATTTTTTTAAACATAATCAGGAGGTCGGGAGGTACTCGTTAACGTGCTCGGCTCGGCTCGTAATTCCTCTCACACGCTGCGAGCCGCGACCACGCGAGTATCACCGATTCCATGCGATTTCTCCCGAGTGAAAAAAAATCATCTGCAAGCTCGTAAAAACAGCAAAAATCGCACCGTGTACCCCCTCCTTAAGCAGACTAGAAACAGGTGTGCAACTTAACCAGTAACCATGGTAACAAATGAAGATCAGGAAAGTGAGGAACAAAGGAAACAGGAACAGAACATATAAAAAAAACAAGGTGTTAAGGCGGACGCACACGGTGCGATTTTTGCTGTTTTTACGAGCTCGCAGATGATTTTTTTCACTCGGGAGAAATCGAGTGGAATCGGTTATGCTCACTTGGTCACGGCTCGCAGCGTGTGAGAGGAATTACGAGCCGAGCCGAGCACGTTATGAGTACCTCCCCGACCTCCCGATAATTTTTAAACATGTTTAAAAAATTCGGGGAGTCGTCCCGATTTTCACCAGCTGTCCCCTATTGCCAAATCATACACAACCACGTTCAATGGAGCTATACCTCAGTGGCAGCAACCATACAGCGTGCGCACACACACACACACACACACACACACACACACACACACACACACACACACACACACACACACACACACCTCTCTCTCTCTCTCTCTCTCTCTTTCTTTTAAGTTTGTATGTTGAAAGGAATGTCTACTGTTCTCTGCTTTTCAGCAAATCATTTGCATACACATTTCTGTCATTTTTCTATCTGAAGCTTTGCCTGCATCATGCAACATTGACGGTCTCTGTGTTTAGCGCGAAAGCTTACGTGATTGCTGCCTGCCGGCTCGGGATAAAATTCGTGCAGGACAGTCGTGCCGTGTACCAGCTGCTTTGACGCGATTATCAGTTAAACTGACTCGCAACGTGTGCAATATCTCACAACCTCCCGAGTGTCCGAACTCGCACCGTGTACGCCCGCCTTAAACTAAAAGTCCATGAAAACAGAACTTAAACCTGACAATCACAATGCATTTCCATGTGTTCTGCCAATTTTGCAGCCCAAGTTGAACATAAACATTACAATACATTTTAGGTCAATGTAGTCTCTAATAAAACTTAAACTTAAATAAAAAGCAATTGGAACTTCTAGGTCACTCTGTTTACATTATCAATCAATGCCATGCTGAATCCAATGTTTCTGAATCAGCTTATCTTCATGAAGATGAACATCTAGATGCTTTTCACAGAGTTGGAAGGCAAAAAGTGCAATGTCTCACAATTTTTTTTAATCACCTCAATTTTATGCCATTCAGTTATTCCATTTTAGCAGAATAAACATATTGTGTGATCAGCTCTGTCGTATCAGCATACAGCTTGAGAAAGGTTATCCTATTCACATCATGCATTACAGAGGTTAGAATGTATGCTATCCACTAAACTTATTAAATTAAAATCAGAAATGAGGAATTATATTGAATAATTCCTTATGTTGCATACTGTACATGTTATGTTACAAAAATGTACATGAAAATGCCAATGGTACTAAAAAAAATAAAATAATAATAATAATAAATTAAAAACATTCTCTATGACCAGAACTGAAAAGTAGAATTAGAAATCTCCAATCCACAATTACACATAATTTAGAGTATGTAAATGAGTCATTTGTTGTCTAAAATCACATCAGTTGAATGAATTCCTAATTAGATGCTAAAAATATCCATAATCATCCTCCTCCTCCTTTCCCCCACTAGGACCTCTGGAAAGATTGCACTCGTAATCCGGGTTACATGTTTAACAATGAGAGGGATTTATTATATTATGCAATCTCTTCCGTAAAAGTAATGATCAGATTTCATCACACTGAATGTAAACGTAGACACATATACAATCTCTCCTTCATTACAGTGCCAGGGCAGATGGGAGTCTTAGGCTGCGTCTCATTTCTCTGTCTTACCCCTTACTCTTACCCCTTCCCCTCGGTTTTGCGCGTTCATGTGAGGGGAAGTGGTGTCCCAATTCTCATTTTGACTAAGGGCTAGGGCCAAGGCGTAGGGCTATATAGCCCTTGAAACGAAGTCTGCGGAGGACCACACTTGAAAGAGAGGGGTAGGAATTTCTCAGAAGTGAGTCGCACAAATGTATGTATTTTCAGCAGTTTAATGACACTCGTGTTTTATGATACCTTTAATAAAACGTTCAAGCGGTTTTAATTGTAATGTTTTTGTTTTGAATCACTAGTTAACCGCTAGCTAGCAGCTATGCGCTATTTGCCGTTTGCTAATGTTTTGCTTATGGTGTCACCGGCGCCGCCGTTAAATACAATGAAACAATGTCTTTGACTGATGGCACACAAGCGTGCAAAGATAAAGGGAGACCAGGCAATCGATATCACAACCCGAGACGACGGCATCTTCGTTTGTTTATGTCAACGCGTATCGCCTCTGTTGACGTAGCAGCAGCCAGCTAGCGGAAAGGGAAGATGACGCAAACGGTAATCGAGTGGTGTCTCATTTCTTAGAGAAACGTTCTTCCCCCTACCCTCCTTCACTCGGTATCGAAGGGCAAGGGAAAGACGCAGACAAAGGGGTAGGGGAAGGGGAAGGGGTAAGACAGAGAAATGAGATTGGCCCTAAGTGTGGTGCTGTTTTTGAGGCTCACAAAAGAGCCTGACAGCTCGATACTGTTTCAGCATGATGACTCTAAATTGAAAGGAAACCTAACAATGCTTTCCTAAGGGTGGTTCCACCAAGGAGGCACAGAGGACCATACAAACTGACATGACCACCCAGACCAAGCTCTAAGAACGGAGACCTCAGCAAGATCAATCTCTAAAGCGAAAGGAGGCCTAGCTACGTTCTACACCAAGGACTGCTTACCAAGGAGGCTCATTAAAGAGCCCAACAGCTCAATACTGCTATTTAGTCAGAGCTGTGGGGGCAGAGGATTCAGCAGGATGACTCTCTAAAGTGAGAAGAAGCCTAACTACTCTCTACGCTAAAAGACCACCTCACAACGGAGACTTGCAGCGAGCCACACAACTTGAACATGTCATCTTATGAGGAGCTCTGGGGAGCTGAGGTCTCAGTATGATGACTCTCTAAATCAAGAGGAAACCTAACAACACTTCTCTAAGGGTGAATCCGCCAAGGAAGCTCACAGAGAGCCATACAACCTGGCATAGCCACTCCAACCAAGCTCTAAGAATGGAGGCCTTAGCAAGACAACTCTCTAAAGCAAGAGGAGGACTAACTATGTTATACGCTTAGGACTGCTTACCAAGAAGGCTTGAAGACAGTTAACCAGAGAGGCTCAAAAAAGAGCCTACCACCCAATCCACTGCCTCCATGGAGCTCTCAGAGTGGAGGCTTCAGCATAATGAACCGTTATAACAAGAGGAAGCCTAACTACACTCTTCCCTAAGGACTGCTTACCAAGGAGGCTCACAAAAGTGCCAGACAACTCGATACTGCTATCCAAGCGGAGCTCTGGGAATGGAGGCCTCAGCAGGATGACTCTCTAGAGTGAGAGGAGGCCTAACAACACTCCATCTTAAACAGAGTTCCACCAAGGAGGCTCACAGAGCCACTTGATGTCACAGTCTATAATGGAATGATCCTGAAGTCAGAACGAGTATGTTACAGGGAGCGGAGGACCTTGCCCATAACCAGGAAGGTTCTACTCAATGCTCATCCTAAATTACCAATGGGAGCTAACAGCTAAGGTTATCTACAACCATTGTAAAACCTGAAATATGATTTGTTCTCTAGACTCCAGCATTCTAAGAGGTGCCGTACAACAGGAGGGGTTGTACCCCGCCCAGCAATCCTTGGTCAGCAGATCATAAGAAAGTATAAGGGGGCCAGGCAAAAGTGCTAGCCGCGCCAATATAAATGCTCTACTGAGACTCCAGCAACAAACTGAGCTCAATCACACTGAGTCGGGAATCCAACTATTAAGTATTCTACTTACACTCAACCTTGAAGACATTGCCATCAAAGGGGAGCCAGCTGTGACCACTCGGAAACAAATGTCTTCGTAGGATCTCAAAACTCCAGACATTCCTGAAGGTGCCTTACGACAAAGGGTTCGCAAACTAGGGCGAAAAAAACCTTTCCTGTCGGGTTCTTGAGACAAAAGAGCTCATACCAGGGACTAGAGAACCCTGCTTCAAGACGCGACTCAAGGGGAGGGTTCTACTCTTCAGTCAAACTCAAGGAAAAAACAGGCTCTCTAGACTCCAACACTCACAAAGGTGTCTACAACTAGGAAGGGTTCACAAACTAGGGTGTAGTTCAGGTTGCAGATATTACCACCACCGAGCAATGCTATTGTGCAGGTCAGCAGAGGGGGCAGATCGAAAAATAACACATGCCTGCACTCTCGTTGCATCTAATTCCACAGATTTAGGCCTCACACATTAGTACTAGCAGACTGGAAAGGCAAAAAATCTTATAAGACTCTCCCTTTGCCCTGCCCACCACCCCGTGATCGAACCTGCCTGCCACTATGGTGTGCAGGTGATCTATTCTCAACCCTCAAGAGAGAATAAAAACAAAGGAGCTTATCACAGCGACCACATCATAAAGAGTGCATTCAACTCCCTCGAGAGCTGAACGTGCTTCACTCAAATCCCAGACTCTATTACTGATTAATAATCATGCGTAGAACAGTCACAAACACATCACAGTGAGTGTCTTTTGACTCCCCCGAACGCGCTCCTGCAAACGATAACTACTATTCCTCAGGTGAGAACAAATAAGTAAAAGCTTCTTACCTGTCTCTTTCAGTCAGTCTCGCAAATGCATCACAAAGAGCACCTCACAATGAGTGCATTCAGTTCCCTGGAGAACTGAATGTGCGTGCTTCTTACTCAAACACATAACACGCAAGTTGTGTGTCCTCAAGTGTCAATTCTGATACGGAAGTACATACTTACTGAAACGCTTGGCCGAGTGATCGTCTTCACACGTACATACTGTAAACAAACGGATCCTGAAGACAAAAGAAATTGTTGATGTGTACTAAAGGCACCCTTTTATACTCTAGTCACACTGGTAGTGTCGCCAGCCAATGTTATTGTCATGTTTAGACACGCGCTTCAGACACCGGGCACACTGGAGGCTTGGAGGCAAAGCTTCCCATTTCGAAAGGGAACTTCACTATAGTGAATTTTATCTTGCATCACCCAAATTTCACTATGCAACGCTCGTCGCCGCAACATCGCCTTGGTCTCCTGCACCAGCGATGTCGTTCAGCTTCATCAACCCTCGGTCTGCACCATCGGATCCATCGGTTCTGTCTTTGTTGGTCATCCCCCAGATGACGACAGCCAAGCCAGCTACATCTTGGCTCCTCCCTCCCTCGTCTCCGCCATGGGATTTTGGCACTGGGAAGCTCTGGGTCTGCGTCATCAGACTCCCTCCACCTTTACCATCTGGGTCTCATCGTCCTGCCATCACCATCTCCTTTTCTCGTCCTTCAACCACCATTCCTTCGCCTGCTCCTTGCCCACCTCCCAAGCCTCCACCATCCCTCTCTCTGTCCAGTATTAGTTGCGGCACGAGGATTTGCCTTTCTGGGAGGGGGCATATTGTCACAGTTATTTTACGTTCACGATTGGTGTGTTTTTTCTGCCCTGTATTGGATTATTGTCACGGTTGGTAGATCCGCTGTCTCATTCTAGTCTAGTGTGTTTGTGTGTGTGTGTCTCGTTACGTTCATTGTTTCGGGTTCCCAGTGCCAATCATCCTGATCAGCGGCAGCTGAATGTCATCTAGCAGCCTATTTAATGCACTCTTTCCTGTCTCATGTTGTCAGATCGTTGTTTGAGTATTCCTGTCTTCGTGCCTGTTCCTGTTCCCTCGTGTTTCCTGTGTACTGGACTCTGGATTACTTCACCTCTGATCTCACCGTGGATTCACCATCACCGTCACTCTGCACCATAGGATTTGCCTGTCTCAGTCCCTGCGTCACGCTCTCCTGCTGTTGTGTTCCTGATCATCGATCTTCCCCTTCGAGAGACTGCATTCAGCGCTGGAGTTATTACTGCATCGATCTGTCTTTACCATTGAGTATTTGTTATCTAATAAATACATCTTTGCACTTGCATTTGCTTCCGTCCAGTTTATCATTACAATTATTGCCTGTTTGGATTAAACTTCGTATTGGAATTTTCTTCTTCTGAATCTTCGTCTGTCATGCACACTTCATCTGCTACACACAAATCCTGGTATTATGACAACCCCAAACTCTTAAACGGTAGTATTAAAATATAACATAGGCATTTTGAGCTTGAGCCCACATCAGTGTAACCATTATAATTATCTATTTTAGTCTATTTTGTGTACATAACAAAATTTTACATTTTTAACAATTCAAATAGATGATTATATCTTAAGTCTGTGCATGGGTGGCTGCATAAATCACACGACGATGGAGATAAATAACCAAACAGTCTTTGATGAACAAATTCAAAAGGGGAATCTCAGGAAATATAACACAACCACAATAAAACAACAACACCGAACAAATAACTGTGAGAAATGAGGACTATAAATACCAGGGTAGCTAATCAACAGAAACTGAAAGAGGTGAGTAACATAATCAGTAACCATGTAAATTAAATATTGAAAAGGCCAGACAGGGAAAACCAAAACTAAAGCACAAACAAACGGAACATAAACCTGACATGAAGATTTCAGATGCTTTGACTGAGGGGAATATGTCACCCCAGCAACATCAATGTTTCTTTGAAAGACCACCATTGAACATCAGAAAAATGCATTGATTCAAAGCAGTGTACTGGATTGTAGAGCAGTGTACTGCATTGAAGGGAACATCATTATCCAAGTAAAGCAAATGGACCTTGGCAGGTCCCATGGATTAGTCAATATTATAGGGTCTGGAAATAGACATTTAAGCCACGTTTCCACCGAAATTACCCAGAACAATTTGTCCCAGGAACTTTTTTGCCCCAGACCGGTTGCTTTCTGCGTTTACACCGCGGTACCGGGAAGGTAAACTGTGCGCAACTGCTCCTCCCAGTCTGCGACGGACAGTAATCAGTTTTGAGCGCCACATTTATAATAAGTATGGAGGAGATTCAAACAGTGCTGCAGTTATGTATCGGTTTACTAACGAGGTAATTAACAAAACAAAATAGACGAGCACTGATACTAAAGCGTGTTCAGAAAGCTCGTATGCGTATAAAATTAGACAACGTATGTTATCAGTTATTGTGAGATGCCTGGGACGAACGCGCAAAATACGCTTAAAAAAATCCTGAACCCCGTCTATCAATCATAAATAGTGACAGTCTTGTAAATAGTTGTTTGTTACTAACCTCAAAGCGCTATTTCAATCCTGTTATAGTAAATTTGTAACATGGTTTGGAGTGCCTTGCCATAGATGACAATGTGTAAACATAATGAATTAATAATAAAAGCTGTGGCAGAAAAGAGACGAGCACTGATAAAGCGTGTTCAGTAAGCTCATAATGCTAACGTTAGATATTAAATTTGTATGTTATAAGCTATTGCGGACATGGACCGTGAGATGGCTGGGATGAACGCGTAGAAAGTTTCCTCTTCTACAAATACCCTTAATAAAGCCTGAAACTCGTCGCCATCCACCAGTTTTTTTTTTTATTAAATTCCATATTTGCAGACAGTCAACTCTTACTGCATGAAGCCACGACACGAACCGCAATAGATTTTTTAAAAAGGGAGGTTAAAAATAAATAAAATGCTGCGTGGAGTCATCCAACCAAAATGTGGCGTGAACACAACCAATCAGCTTGTGCAGCGCACAAGTCCCACCCCTGAAAGTTCCTGAACTTTGAAAAAGTACTACCTCATGAGCAGGGACTATCGGAGGGGGAAATATTTACCCGGAACTTCATTTAGACCCTGGTTTCTGCGGTGTAAACACATCGAGTACCAGCCCAAAGTTCCTGGGGAAAGTTCCTGCGGTGGAAACGCGGCTTTAGAAAATGTGATACCCTTTTATGACCAGGTGAAAAGAGGAAAGAGACATGACAAGACAATGGCTTGCTACTGTATAAGAAAACTCAATTTTACACTTTAAAGGGTAACTAAACCCCTGGTCAGAGCTTGACTCCACCCACTGGCAATATTTGAAAAATGCTGGAAAAGTAGGCAGAGCCCAGTGGAGAGGGGGCGTGCATCTGAGATGTATCTCTCTGCAGGCAAGGGCGTGGTTAGCTGGTACCCTCTGACGTCAGAGTGTACCACAACTTCCAATAGGAAAATTCAACTGCAGTAGCCACTGTTCAACCTGAAGAGGGCAGCACTCAGACGTTTTTACACCATATTTAGTAAAATTAAAATACTTTAAACACAAATGTCAAAAACAATACTTGAATCAATGAACAGCACTATTAAAGCCCCAATCTTACAGATCATTAACTAAAAAAAGTTGGTTTAGGGTTTAGTTACCCTTTAAAATGATGGCTTCATGTGACAAAAGTGACATTTGGGTTAAACAATTTTGGATCAATGGCAATTTTATTCATGAACACATTGCAGATTTAACAAAAGAGTTCAAGCTATGCATGTGTTTGTATGTATTTATTTATTTCCTGTTTAGCTTTGAACAATTGTTTTCAAAGGCAATGTGTATTGACTTTAAACATAAATTAATTACTATTAAATTCATAAAACAATGTGAATTTGTATAGCTTGTCGATTTGAATCAGAGCACAAAGATAATTTACAGACAGAAAAAAAGTGTTGCAAAATATTCAATGTTTAAAATGATAATGTTTACAATAATTTAAATTATTTAAATTACCGAATAAACACTGAGTGAAAACCAGAGCAGTATATTAATTAATGTGAAAGTCACAGGTTATAGTTGTTGATTGAATCCAGGCCTGCAAAACTATATATTTTTTGATCTGTCTGCTCAGTATAAAAGTTACCGTCCCTAAATCTAGGGCCAGCTTCAGTCTCAAAGACTGCTGAACAGGGAGAAAGTGCCTGCTATATTTAGCCCACATGGCTTGCTTTGAAACATCAAGAATGCAGAGAGAGAGGTAGGGAGCAAGGGAGAAAGTGTAAGAATGGCAGAGAGCCAACCTTTTGTCACAATGAGTCATTCTATAGATGGATTATTTTATATTTGTAATTTACTCATGCTCCTTCAGAATATCGGAGGAGTTTTTTTTTTAACAGAAGCAAGTTGCCTTGCTGCCTGATTCTCCTATATGTGCAATCAATTCTGCAGTTTGTAGATTAACCCGGTCAGCCTCTCAATGAACTCCACAAGGGGAGATAATTTTAGAGCTACAAGCCGGCGGACATTTTTACAAGAGATTCATCTGTAATTTTTTAACTATGATGTCCAAACTGAAAAAAAAAATTCTTCAGAATAGAAAAATGTCATTCATTCATTCATGTCACTTGTTTAAGTCATTTAATATGTATAAAAAAAAAATAAAAAAAAAGTGGGCCCTAAGCAGCTGTTTAGTTCACTTATACATCGGCCGGCCCTGTTCTTTAGAATGAGATGTGGCAGTTGGTAGTAGCCTTAAATTACGTGACTCTGTTGAACAACCAGCATATGTGTGCTTATATGATTAACTGCTTGTAATGTATGTTTAATTTTATGTTATGTAACTGTTGGTTTGATTGCTATTGTTCCATGTTCACTCATGTTAGGTCACAATGCACACTAATAATTTGTTTTTATTAGTGAATATTGCAATTACCATGAACTAACAATGAACAATATGTCTACATTTATTAATATTAGTTATTGCTAAACTAATGCAGTTAACTAATGTTCATAAATGGAACCTTATTGTAAAGTATACACTTTTTTTTGGAAAAATCTACTTACTAATGGCTTATAGTTGTCTGTCTCTGTATATTAATCTGAGATAGAGTATTTAAACATTGAAAAATCACTTCACCTTTAAAATAAAAAAATGTGCCATAGTACAATTGAATTTGGAAAAGGCTGACGTAGATCATTGACATGGTGAATGACTGCTGTCAGTGCTTTATATGTCGAGTGATCATGTATTATTAAGATCTTAGATCTTTCATAACCTCAATGGTTCCTGGCTAAGAGGATCATAAAATCGATACGAGACAAAATAAATGGGATATCTGTGCCTCAAGGTTGAGAGAAATCAATTAGGATCTTTGATGGAGATTGGGATGTCAGGTTTTTATGGTATCTTATGCAGGGAACAAAGTAAAGATTTGCAAATCTAAGCTCAAACTTAGTAAGTAAATCTAGTTCAGTCTAAGATTGGGCTGTTTTACCCAATATGTGTGTGTGGTATGTATTTGTATGCTCATTATAGTTGATGTTGTTGGCTTAGCAACATGAGAAGAGCAATATTGAACTGCTGTCTTTGTTGAGTATTTCATGAGTTTTTATTTCAGTTTTGTTTTCTTATAAAGCAGATGAGTATGTAGGCAGTAGCTCATTTAGTTTGGGAGCTGAGCTTTAAAGTGTGGAGAAATGTTCTTCAAACTTCAAAATGTCTCAAAGTTTGCTTAGCTATAGGACAGAGAAAATAACTGGACTCTACAGGTGTTTTTTTCTTTCTGTGATGTGCCAAGGCACGCTATTATGACCTATAATCCAAGTATAAATATGGGCAATTGAGTTTGGTTATCTGTTGTATTAAAAACTTACTCGGTCACTAACGTAACCTCGGTTCCCTGAGAGTAAGGGAATGAGTATTGCGTAGCTTTACGCTTATGAAAACTCCTTTTCTTGAGAATATTGAAGCCTTTATTTTAAAACGTAGTGCAGCTGCACAGCGAGCACAGAGCAGAGCTGTCTAGCACGCTCATTGGCTGGGCTGCGGCAACTGCATGAACCTATGGAGAAGCGGCAGACCTATCAGGGCGCCTTGCACGTGACAAGGCCCGCCAAAATGGGTGTGGCTACTGACTATATAAGCAGCCCATTTTGCCATAGGAATCAGGTTTAAATCGACTGAAGCGACAGCACCTGAACCAGAGCGTAATAGCACGGCAGGCTACGCAATACTCATTACCTTACTCTCAGTGAACAGAGTACGTTCCCTTTAGAGAATGGTCTCTCGTATTGCGTAGTTATACACTTATGGGAACCCATTTTAAAACACTGTGCTATTAGCTACCAACTTCAGCTGAGAAGCCCGAGGCTAATAGTAGAGTTAAAAGTCAGAATCCAATGGGGACCAGACAAATGTTGGGCCCCACAACAGGATACCCAGAGGCTTGGGGCCCCCCGGGGCCAAGACCTCTATATAGAAAGAACTCGTGCCTGCAGAGTAGGAACCTCCAAGTTATAAAATCTCACAAGCCTGGACGGCGAAGACCAGCCGGCCGCTGCACAAATGTCTTCATTTTGTACACCACTGGACCGAGCCCATGAAGAGGCCATGCCCCTTGTGGAATGAGCCCTGACATTGGGCATTGGCGGCCAATTGAAGCGTAGGTTAGAGAGATAGCGTTTACTATCAGTCTCAATAATCTCTACTTCGTGACCGGGAGCCCTTTGGTGCGGCCGCCAAAGCAAACGAACAGCTGTTCCGATTGCCTGAATGGGGCAGACCACTCTAAATAGACTCTGAGAGTCCTAACAAGGCAGAGTAGTGTAACCGCACTGGGTAGTACATTAACATTAGCTCAAATGATATATAAGGAATTTTATTAATTAATCAGGAATATGATTAATATGTATATCGCATATTACAGTTACATTAAATTATCGAAGTTGAAAATAGATCGATTGTATATATGAATAATCAATCACAACGAATTGTAATTCCTCATTCATATATCAATAGTCCCATTTCAGATCGATTATATGAGATAACCCTTAATGGAAATTAATGTAATTATCAAACAGTTGTTTGTCCAGCAAACGGCCGTAAGATTAACTTATCAACTTCTCACTAAAGTTATCGCTTCTTTAGTTTCTGGCCATGAGACTATTCTCCTGTCCTTATAAAATTTAGGTTACTGAAAAGTAACAAATAAGCTGTGTAGCTTAAGATCGAACATTTCATTGACTTTGTAACATGAGCATTTTAGACAGAAGCAATCAAGCATATAATGGTTTTAATAATGCAAAACTAATAATACATCGAACTACGATTCACACAGAGTAAATATGCGTATAACAATACAAAAAGTAAAAACAATACAAGACAAAACGGATAACAGATGAGAGAGAGAGGGTGAGCGAGAGAAAGTGAAAGCAAAATGTGCGATCAGAGAGAGATCACAGTATGGCAAAAATCACAGATCATGTAACCTTTGAGAGAGACAACAAGAAATCACATCAATCAAATCAAAAATCAATACTTGCATATGGTTCTCTTTGCATTTGCTGAGGAAAGAAGGCGCATGTGTCGTTCTTTTAGAGCTGGGCGTGTTCTCTCGTGTCATATACATAGCTAAGGGGCGAGCAGACTCGCGGGAAGGTTTAAAGGTTCACCGAACGTGAAGTTACCAAAGAAACAATTCAGAGTTCATCTCCCTCGTGGAGGGAGAGGCGAATATGAAAATAAAACTTAGTAAAGAAAAGAAAAGAAAAACGGAGATGAGAGCTCCCTAAGGAGCCATGGAACCAGAAATTCTCTCAGACGAAGTGCTCGTGCGTGTGTCCTTAAGGAAGAGGAGCGCTGTCGCGTGAATTTCGAAATAATCTTTTTCTTTGAGTTGAAGTTGCCGGCTACGTTCGCTTCACTGAACGTAGGGAGAGTCCGAAGACGAAAATAAAGAAAAGACTTAAGAAAAAAGAAAAGAGAAACAGAGAACGCTCCCTAAAAGGGAGCCATGGATCTTCTCACTGACGAAGAGGGTTCGTAAAAGTGCTCTCTGAAGAACTCTAGGTCGGTGTTCTTATGGAAAGACTTAACGTACGCCTACTGTGCGTATGCGGACCAATCATCTTAGAGCATCTCGGCCGGGAAGATTTTCCTTTGTCCTGTTAGACACGCCCACTTGAATGAGTCATGAGGAGATGGGATTTGAGCCGTTCGGCTCCAGAAATATGAAAAAGTGTAAAATAATGCACATTACTGCATTCGGCTATCGGAATTTGACTCCGTTAGATTGAGAGAATTACAGAGATATAAAACACGTCATATGAAGATTATAGGAGTACAAAGTTACATAAGATATGTATATTACAAGCATTTTAAAGTTCGTTCCTTCAAATAAACGTCATAAACGAAGTGAATATAAACTGGGAAACACACAGGAGTATATGAAATATGACATGCTTATATTTTAAGTTTAACGTTCAATGTTCGTGTATGTGTGTGAGTTAATGTGTGTGTTGGAATTTCGGTCTCGTTGCCCCCCCCCATTATCTCTCTTGCAGAGGAGCTGGATGAGCTGCTGAAGCTTGGTGGTCATAAACTTTATGACCTAGTCCAAGGTAGGGTTACCAGACAATATTGGGGAACATTCTTACAATAAACACTAAGAATTCAATGCTATACACTAGAGAATCACACTATAGAATAAACAAAAACTAATCAAGCATGCATGCCCTAATATGTCATCTACACATTCTGAATCACTTGTATTCTGAACAAGATGCAAAGGGATGTTTGTGTGTGTGTGTGTGTGTGTGTGTGTGTGAGGTGACTTCTCAGTCTGGAATGTCACATAGAAAGTTTCGTTATCTCTTTGGTGCAGAGAGAAAGGGGGTTTGGAATGCAGAACGTTGTTCTGGAGTGTGTCTAGGGTGCTATAAAGTATCGGGGGAGCCGTAAAAGTTGCCACAAGCACAGACCTAGCGGCTCCAGTGCTATGAGTTACATTTACAGGTTAAACGTTAAAAGTTTTGTCAAAATTTATAATGACAAGGCTTCTGGAGTTTTGTGTGCAGGGAAAAACAGAATCATGATTCCTGCACATTTGTTACAGTAGATTCACAAGAGCCAATAGCGAAATGACATGAGATCTGAACGGAGTCGAAAGCACTTTGGGTGCATAACCATGCCTTGGCCTGAGGATAACTTTGGAGTCGCCGGCCCTGAACTCAAGGCAGGAAGCGTTCATGGAGAGTGCTTGCAAGTCACCTACTTGCTTGACCGATGCTAGGGCTAGCAGGAGTGCGGTCTTAAGTGACAGAGGCTTTAGGTCAACCGACTGAAGCGGCTCAAAAGGAGGTCCTTTCAGGGCCCTGAGGACTGTGGAAAGGTCCCAGGCAGGCATAGAGGGAGGTCGAGGCGGGTTCAGCCTCCTGGCCTCTTTGAGGTAGCGCACAACGAGGTCGTTCCTTCCCAGTGATTGGCCGGCCACAGGAGCATGGAAGGCTGCTATGACCGCCACTTATACTCTGAACATGGAAGGGGTACGACCCACATCCAATAGCTCCTGAAGAAAGGAAAGTACCAGTAGTACGTCGCATGAAACTGCACTGAGCTGTGCACCAGCCGGTGAACACTGACCAGAGGCGCAGAGTTGATGGTGCTCTAGCCTCAGAGATAGTGTTTAAGACTTTTCCCTGGAGGCTCCCGGATACCCGTTGAGGGGCCATACATGGAGGGCCCACAAGTCGGGACGGGGGTGCCAGACTGTTCCGTTCGCCTGTGTGAGGAGATCCTTCCTCAGCGGTACAGGCCAAGGAACTGTCTCCAGCAGCTGCACCAACTCGGGGAACCAAACTTGGGTTTTCCAGAGAGGGGTTATTAGGAGGACTGCACACTTGCTTTCCCTGATCCGCTTGATGACCTAAGGGAGCATTGAGACCGGAGAGAATGCATAAAGAGGATGGCTGGGCCATTCGTGGGCCAGCACGTCCTTGTTCTTCAAAAAGAATGCTGGGCACTGAGAGTTGTCTTCTGAGGCAAAGAGGTTGATCTCTGCCCTGCCGTAGACACTCCAAATCAAGTGCACCATCTGAGGGTGGAGAGACCATTCCTCCGGAGGGGATATTGTCTCGGGATAGCATATCCACACCCTGGTTCAGAATTCCTGGTACATGCGCCGCTCTCAGCAAGCGCAGGTTGGCGTGTGCCCATAGGAGGAGGTGTTTGGCCATGGTGTACAGGTTGCCCAACCTGAGACTGCCCTGGCAATTTACATGAGACACCACCGACACGTTGTCCGTCCGGACCAAGACATGGTGCCTTGCCAGGCTTGGGAGAAAGGCTTTTAGGGCTAGGAGAACTGCTCTCATTTTGAGGCAGTTGATATATAGGCGCTTCTCTGGGCTCGACCAGAGAGCCACGCTCTCATCTGCAACAAGTCAATAACTGTTCCCAGGAAGGTTATACGTTGGCTGGGAGACAATACACTCTTGGAAAAATTTATCCTGAGCCCAAGGCATTCCAGATGGCTGAGGAGCTAGGATCTGTGGGTTAGCAACTTGACCTCCGATTGGGCTAGAATGAGCCAATCGTCGAGGTAATTCAGGATGCGCATTCCCCGCTGTTTCAGGGGGAAAAGAGCTGCGTCCATGCACTTCGTAAACGTACAAGGTGCCAGGGACAGATCGAATGGCAGGACTGTATATTGATAAGCCTGCCCCTCGAAGGTGAATCTCAAGAATGGCCTGTGATGGGGGGCTATCTGGATATGACAGTAAGCGTCTTTCAGATCCACTGACAAAAAAAAAAAAAACAATCTCCTGGGCGAATCTGCGCCAGGATTTTTTTGGTTGTTAGCATCCTGAAATGGCCGTCTCATGAGGGCCTTGTTCAGGTGTCTGAGATCTAGGATGGGTCTGAGTAGGGCTGTGACGGTATGGGATATTTTCTTACCGCGGTGATAAAGCAACAAAAATTGCGATTTGGCGGTTAACCGACACCCAAAAAAAATAAAATAATCCCATGCGGCCGCGTCACACACTCAAGAAGGCATGCAGCTTGTAATGGAAATGAATACAATGGAAATTAATAATTATAACGCAGTATTCTTTATTAACAAATAAACAAATTATAAAATAACATTTATATTAAATGGTAAATAATTAACTATTGATTAGGTTAAAGTAAAAAAAAAATCTTGATAATTATGAAGCAGTATTCTATTATAAACTAATACACAAATTAACATTTATATTCAATTGTAGCTAAACATTAATAATTAACTATAAATAGGCTAAACATAAACAACATTTTTTAAAGTGCAAAATAACAAAACAAAAAGTGAACAAGTGTTTGGCTGTTGGGCCGCTTAAGTAAATCGTGCTGCTGCTTTTATTTTTCCGTCTTCATGTTGCGTGACAGGAAAACCAACATGTTAACCTTGTCAGGTTTCAGCGAGGATCTTAACGGGGTGACGATGTTGCCAGCCACACTGAATACACGCTCCGATGGAGTGCTCGTAGCGCATATAGTCATATATTTTCTGGCAACTTTTGACAGAAGAGGGAATCGAGCCTGATTATCCCGCCACCAGGCAAGCGGATCAGAGTGCAGATCGAGGGCTTCCTCCTGCAAATACCTTGCGACTTCAGTGTCTGCACGGATTCTTTTTGGAACCGGACTGAAGGATTGTGCTTTTCTCTTTCCAAGCAGGTCCGCAAGATTTTTAATTTTTTTTTGGAGGAGAAGATGGCGCACTTTCTCCTTCTCCCTCTCCAGCCGTAGCGACACTCATTGCAGCTTCTCCGTCCCTGATATCACGCCGCTCTTCGGGCATTGCCAGCATCTCCTCCAGGAGCGCATCTTTAACGTCATCTCCAGGGTTGATGTCCTTGTGTCTTGGGTCAATGAATGAGGCCTTTGACAATAGTTGCTGTGTTGCAGGTGCACTATATTTGTCTTTCAAGACTCCGACCATTTTTTTTTTCAGGTTGCGCGTCAACTCCGTATCTTCATCGGTTGGGAGCAAAAGATCCTCAGTTAATAACTGTAGGACTGGTTTAACAGAAGACGCTGTAACTGTCTTCTCGGAAGACAGCGCATCTGTAAAATCCGCAACCTTCTTCAGCGCTGCATTAACGGATTCGAGAACTTCGATGTCTTGCCACGTCGGTATTAAATGTTGGCTGCGCCGGTCATCCATCAAAATATACACCGTGCCACGGTCTCCTTTTCGCAACCAGTGCAATGTTCACATCAATCTGTATTTTATAGCCTATATGATGCTATTTTTCTTATTTTCCATTTCTTTATTTTTTATTTAATGTGTAGTCTATTTTTGCCATATGTTGTGTTTTATCTTACGGAGCCCCGCACATTACATGCAGGAAAAACTAGGCTAAATCGTAGGCTACGTTTAGCATGTCGAACGAACAAAATAGTAAATCGTCCGCGCGATTTTGCAAATCGAGGGAACGAAATAGTAAATTGTGCGCGTTATTTATAAATCGAGGGAATGAATTAGTAGCCTAAATCGTGCGCACAATTTAGCCTACTTTTTTTCTTGCATGTGAAGGGTTACGTATCTGGAGCTGCTATAGCCTACAAGCGAATTTCTCCAGCTCGGGATCAATAAAATCTTATCTTGATAATGAAAATGGGCAGCAGAAATTCAGAGCATTGATTGGCGTTTCCATAAGTTTTGCCCAGTTATTTACAGCATTTTATATTACGTTATTTCGTTTCGTATTCGCTTTGAAAAAATATAATTATTACATCATAAACATATTAACAATAATATGAAATAACATTTATTTATAGGCTATAACTTTTTTTCGATATCGTTTCGTATTCGCTTTGAAAAATTATATTCCATCATAAACATATTAACAATAATATGAAATAACATTTATTTATATAACTTTTTTTTTCGATATCTTTTGAGTTTAATAGGAATTATAGAACATGTTTTATCATCATTTGCAACCCTTTATTTTGTAGAATAAATTGTTCAAAGTTTCAACAAGTTGCGTTTGGACGAGTGCGTTTATATCCACGGACTGTTACCTGAAAAGCAACGTCTAAAGAAATAAGAATCGAATTTTAGCACAACTTACCAGAACTAAGCAGTGTTGGGGCAGGTTGTGCTCGACTTGCTCTCTCTGGAGCTTTTTCTTCTTCTGCCAGCTCTGGGAGAAAGCGGTCACCAAATTTCTGCAGACACCCATGGCTCGGGCAGTGCGGTCCTTTTCTGACTTCATCGCATTTGTGACGGCTAAATGTAGATTATGGCCAAAGCAATTAAGCCATGTCCAGCCAAGTTTTCGGACCGCAGCCACAATATTTGCCCCATTGTCTGTGGTAATACAGACCAGTTTCCTCTCGTCCAGGGACCACTCTTGGAAGGAGGACCTGAGGGCTTCCGCCAGGTTGTCACTCGTGTGGCTTTCTGGCGTGAACACAGTCTCCAGGCACTTCGATTTTAGTTCCCAGTTTGCGCTGAGATAGTGTATGGTCAGGCTCATGTATGGCATCATGTTTACGCTTGACCACATATCAGTTGTCACTGAGAAATGATCAACGTCTTTTAAGTCCTGTATTATGCCGTCCTTCACTGACAGATACTTTTCAGGGATCGCTGTTTGAGAAAAGTACTTTCGGTCAGGAAGTACATATTGCTTATCAAATGTCTGTAGCATGGCTTTGAACGCTGGCTTCTCAACGGTACGGAATGGCACCATTTCTTCAACCAAATAACGAGTCACGCTATCAGTAAGTGCTTGCCACTGATTACTGCCTCTTTGGTACTTCGCATATCTCGCAAAGGCCTCGGAGACTCCCAACTGTCGCTGCTGGCCTGAGGTTGTAGCTAAGGTTGGTGTACTGCTCCAAAGTCCGGCAAACGGCACAGGATGGTTAATTCTAAGATGTGATCTTAAATTAGTTGTATTTCCTCGCGAGACGGATACTTTTGTGTGACAAATACGGCATACTGCATTGTCCAAATTCATCGGCTGTCCCTTGTCATCTGCCTCAAAGCCAAAGTGTGCCCAAATAGGCGACACAGTATTTGGTTTAGACACTAAATTCGTGGCCATTTTTTTGAATAATGTCACTCATTCGGCTAGCGCTGTCAACGGTTATTGCCTATACCATATGAAGTGATAGCTACTTGCAATTAAAATCTAACTACAGCTGTTTACGTTATGCTATTGTCTTTTATGCCTGTGTTTGTATGTATTTAATTTAACATTATCTGTAAACATCACAAGTAGGCCTACTGAAACCTAGCAGTTAATTAATAATCAGAAACACACACACACACACACACACACACACACACACACAAAAAAAACCCATATGTTTAATTGACTGTTCCTCCCTTGCGCAGGAATCGTTTTTTTTTTTTCTCCAGAAGCCCTTGAACAAAGGACTCACGGAAAAAAAAAGTTAATTATAAGCAAAGATTAATGTGTTTATAGTTCAAATCACACACCATATGCAGTCCTGTAACTTTCAGAAGAAAAAAAAAAATCGTGCGGTGATGACCTCACACCGCGGTAGGCATCTCATTAATGCGATATTGCGGTGATGCGGTTATCGTCACACCCCTAGGTCTGAGGCCGCCATCCTTTTTCGGGTCGAGGAAGTAGCGGCTGTAAAAGCCTGACTCGCTTAATGACTGTTTCGACAGCTCCTTTTGCTAATAGATTTGACACTTCGGTTCGAAGGATGTGGGCCATGTTGCTTCTCACCGATGTCTTGACCAAGGCATGAAAGTGCGGAGGTCTGCGAGCGAATTGGAGCGAGTAACCTCGTTTTATTGTATTCAGTACCCATTCTGACATGTCGGGATGTCTTCCCAGGCCTTGGCCCGAGTGACTAGGGGTTGAATGAAGTCTGGGGACGGACCGCTGTGCAATGGGGACCCGGCCAACCTGGTGTAGTGAGTTAGAAAAGTGCTCTTTTTGTGCTTTATTTGGGTCGCTGTTAAACAGTGTTTGTTTGCAGGGGTGCGTGTATTACAATGGACCCATTGACTGCAGTTTGAACATCTCCAGCCGCCTGAGCTAATGAGGAGACTGGGAGAAGCGTACAAACTCTTTTCAAGGGTGGTCCGGCCGCAGCGGGACTCGACCCCTCTCTTTTCCTTCCTGTCGTCCGACTAGGAAGGCTTCTGAGGCTCAGGGTCTAACACAATCTTGGGTCGGGGGCCCTGGCAATCCGGAAGCTGGTAGCGCTTGGCTGGCTGTGGGCGCCGATGGGTTTCAGCCGCTGGGCGGCCCTGAGAAACCGGTGGCGCAGGCTTAGCTGGCTGAGAGGGCGGCGTTTTCTTGGGGCGGCCCAAAGCCGAACTGGAACGCTTCAGCAAGATGTGTTGCATGGCCTGCGAAGACTTCTGTACTTCGGTGAAGCACTCGGAGAAGCCATTCACTGCGGGGCCGAAGAGGCTGGTGCTGGAGATTGGAGAGTCCAGGAAAGCAATCCTGTCTGCATCCTTAATCTCCATCAGGTTGAGCCAGAGATGGTGCTCTAACGACTAGACTGGCAATACTCCTTCCAATCGCCTGGGCGGTGGTCTTGGTGGTGCGCAGGGCTAGATTGGTGGTGCTCTGCAGGTTCCCAAAGGCTTCGGGATCCAGTCCAGACTCGTCCATGGAAGTGGAGGAGCTTGGCCTGGAACACCTGGAGGACCGCCATGGATGCAGCTTGTCCAGCGGAGGTGTAGGCTCGGCCGGCGATAGCTGAGGTGGTTCTGCAGGGTTTAGATGGGTGAACTGCCTTGGATCTACATCCAATACCGGTAGGCGGGCAGAGGTGTGTGGCCACCTCTTCTTCCGGGGGGGGCAGCTTCTCATACCCCTTCTCTTTAGCGCCGTCAAGGTTAGAGAGCGTTACAGAGGTAGATGTCTTCAGGCAGGCCGAGTAGGGGGCACGCCACAACTTAGTGAGTTCATCGTGAACCTCAGGGAAGAACGGCGCTGGTCTTTGACGAGGGGCCTGCTGGCGCCCCGGGCAGGAACCATTCATCGAGCCGGCTCTTGGTGGGCTCCTCAGGAGAGGACCACTCGAGACCGAGGTCTTCAACGGCCCTCGCTCTGATGCCACTTCCGCTGGACTGAAATGGGGGGATGGGATCAGCCACTGAGCCTGACCACTCCTCGCACTCGGATGCAGCCAAAGACTGGCTGTCATCGCCCTCCTCCTCCGATCAAGAACAAAATAGTTATAGTAATCTAATGTGGTAGATCATGTTATTAAAAGGATAGTTCACCTAAAAATGAAAAGTCTGTCACCATTTGCTCACCCTCATGTCATGATTTGTATGACTTTCTGTCTTCCAGGGAACACACATACACACAAAAGATATTTTGAAGGTTTTCCATGCTTTTTTCCATGCAATTAAAATGAAAGGTTAAAGCTTCAAAAATCTATATCATATCATATGGCTGGAATATAGTGCAAGAGTCATATGGACTGAAAAGTGTATTTTTTATAATACTTTTATGATGCTTTTTGAAAGCTTGAAAGCATTAGTCCACATTCATTATAATTTCTTGGAAAAATAGTGTCTTCTTTTTTGCTTCTTGGAAAAAAGTGAGTCATACGGGTTCTGGAATGGGTCAGACGATGTAAAAGGGAGGGAACAGTCAAAATGGATTGACTGCATTTGGTCAGCACACACAGACGACATCCGATGCTTGTGATTGGTTGATTAAATGTTGATACAGGATCAACAAAGGATGATGATCCAGGAACATATCTTACTTGGCAAAATCACGGTGACCTTTTGGAATGACATGCATTCTGTATTATGATAGAATTTCCCCTTTTTGAGTGAAGTATTCTGTATTTTGTATTTGGTGTAATGGTCTTTTCTTTACAGAAACATCATTCACACATACGCTCCTCTTAAGAAGTTAGCAAAGAGACCAGATGTCTTACTCGAGAGTTAATGGCCTTCATGGCCACTTGGCAGGAGGCCACAGTCTGAATTAGCTGATGACAGATTTGGTTAATGATACATGCTGTGGCCATGTGAAGAAATGAGGGTTTAAGCCAATATGGCAAGAGGAAGGAAAGGGAAGAATGAGTGCTGTGAAGCATGAACCAGTCAACCCTGAAGAGACGAGAGCAGTGTCCAATTGTGAAGCCCAATCGATAGCACTCTGTGATTACTCGCCTGCTAAATAGTGGCCACTCCGAGGACATGAGCTTCCCATCACCAGAGAGAGTTAGAAAAGGTTCAGGACCACTGTGAGATCAGCAAATGTCAGTCAGGTCCCAGTCAGGATCAGTTCCACTTTACTGATCGCTGCAAAAAATATGGCAGCTATGCAAAGACTGTTTCATAAAAAGAGCTCTTGACCATATGTCTTTTTGAAGGAGCCAGAGTTGTGAAATAAGAATTATTCCTTTGAGTGAAGTGTTGTGATTATGCTGACTTGTAAGATGTTGTCTTTTAGGCAACATCCCATCATTCACAGAGAACATGAGCTAATCCAACAGAAATCATGCTCTGTATGATGCAATATACAAAACCAGAGTATGAAGTACTTGACTACCGATTATGCTGAAAACAGTTGTGCTGCTTAATATTTTTGTGAAAACAATAATATTTTTTTTTAGCATCTTTAATATATATATATATATATATATATATATATATATATATATATATATATATATATATATATATATATATATATATATATATATATATAAAACCAAGGCCAGTACTGTTATTACTGAAAGCTCTGTTATGTGGCTTTATTTCAATTTAAGGATAAAATGAGAGATTATGGCCATTTAACATGATTAAATATACAGTATATACTGTAGAAATCCATTATATTACACTATGTCTTGCGCTAGCTGAGCAACTGCATCGATGAGTGGTAATGCAAATTGATAACTTCCCTATATTATAGACCTGTATTAGCATTAACACTCACAGCACATCACCTCTTGGTATGTACTATACATCTCACACTCTTCCACAGATTCTAAGAAAGCAGCTCTCATGGAAGGTTACAGAGAGAACCATGTCACATGAACCCTTGAGCAAGGCACTTTACCCCAGGATGTCCCAGAGGATTGACCCTAATATTACCGTGCTGTGCACTTTGAAGGGGGTCATTTAATGGCATGCATTCTAAATTAAAGTCACATTAACAGTATATACATCATAAGCATTATGATATTAACATTGGGAGTATACTGAGTATTAAATGGCTGTTGTGCACTGCAGGAGAGCTGTTAACCTTTATGCCTCGGTTTAATTTAGAGTTTTGATGTCCATTTTGAGAATAACTGTGTTATTATTAATGGTCTTATTAGACATGAAGTCAGTCATAGTGTACCTTTAAGATTATATGTTTAGGATTAAATTTAGGTAATTTTAGATAAGTATGTTTCCCTGTGGAAGGATACATTTTCAAAACGTATGACTTAAGAGGCATAGGGATTTTAAATCTGATTGAAAGAACATGGTTGCAGGCAACAAGAGGAGATACTCTGTAATGATTTGATTAATTATTTTACATTTCTTGCGGCAGCCTTGGACATGCAGTACCTCCTCTCAAAGGATGCTTTCAGAGAGTGCTCATCTGTGTTTTGTAGTTCTTAGATTGACTTCTAGAAGTGTTTTAACACAATGCATATCATAAAAAATAGATCGCTCATGTTCAGCAGATGAAAAAAATCATATGGGTTTGACGTGACATAAGGGGGAATAAATTATGACAGAATTTTCTTTTTTTGTTGTCCATGTTTCTTTAAGCTACTGCAAAGTAGTATAAGTTTTTATATACACTTTTATTTAGATATTTTAAAAGCTATTTTCTATGTTGAATTGATTTTTGCAACACAGAAGCTTACAGAACAATGTTAGTCTATTTTCTTTCAGTGATTAATACATTTTCATTAATCAGCAAATCAATGAAAACCAAAATTACACCCCAGTGCAAACTGATAACCCAGTTTTCATGTTTATTATGATTATTTTGAGTAACGTTTGGCTACTGATAAAGTTTTTCTGGGTTCAGTAAATGAGTTCATTTGAATGCTTAGGGTGGGTATAGTTTGGTGTTGTATTTCAGGATTGCATGATATATACAGTATTTTGCAGTTTTCTTTCATCAAGTACAGTAAATAATAAACCTAGAAAGAGAACGATTTCATATGATATTAAGAAAGTGGTTGTTTGTTTTATATTTAGTATTGATTTGGATAGTATTTTGTATTGATTTTTCAAGCAAAGCGGATGTTTGCTGCATAATGTAGCCTACACCAAATTGGAGCCATATTTGAAATCAATGTTCTGACATTCAGCTTCTTTGGATGGAGTAAATTTAACAGTGAATGGCTCACTGTGCTATAAAAAGAACGTGATTGTGTACCTTGATGTCTTAAAAATGAAAGTTCTTATGTTTTGCTGATGCACTGTTTGAATCCGATCCTAACAGAAAGTGTTTGAGTGGCTTGCTGTTTGTGTTGCTATGGTTCCCTTCACAGGTGAACGTGATTCTAACTTGCAAAACATCTATTTGTGATTTTGGAATGACAGTTGTTTGAATAATGTTCCTTATGCTCAATGTACGTAGAATATATATATATATATATTTTTTTACTTTGGAAGATGCCCAACAATTTCTTTTGACATGCTTTAGTGGGATTAAAGGCCCCCTTCAAAACCCCAGGTAATTTACACAATAGAACACACAACTGTTCACTTGCCCACCAAACTCGATTTACAGCTGGTATTGACCCTGAGAGAGGTGGTTTTGTTATAAATACTATGAGGCTGACAGCAGAAACATAATCACACCGTCCTCCTAGTGTGTTTTATGTCTTTCTCTGACTGAACTGTGTGAAAATTTAATTATCAGTATGCACAGTTTAAAAAGTGTAGTCTTTGTGTCCTACACAAACACAGTCTAAAGCATGCCATTGAGTTTGGGTGTTCCTTTGGAAATTGGTTAGGTGAATGGCAGGGTTAATTAGATGTGATTTTACTATTTTAACTGACCAGCAATTTTTTTTTTTTTTTTACACTGTGTACTGACTGGGCATATTGTGAACTGGGATGTGAAGTTACATGGATCAGAAAATGACTAAATAATCATTCATAATCCAATTACATTGTGAATTCTGACAATGAGTTGAACCATCCATGGCCAGAGGGCTGAACTTGTAGTACCATCAATGAAACAAAAGCACGGTTTTAGAGCACTGCGTGAGCAAAGGGTCTTTAAAATGCTAATCAAATCCAGATTGTTTTTGTATGAGATCAGAGCATGCCATTTGAGATGGTGATAAAAAGACATTTAAAGGGGATGGAGCCCCACACATAAAAATGAGATGGAAATTATCTCTCCTCCTATCCATTTTAGAAAATAAGAAATCAATTTGCATTTTAAGTGGTTCTAACCGCAAACAATAATGGTAAGAGCAAATACAATATTTATCATGGGCATCATCAGAAACTAATGTTTAGCCTTGTGGACAAGGCTTGATTTACCTTATAATTGTGTTTAGGCTTGAATATACAACTCGTAATGGTGTTTACTCACATAATGAAGCAGAAAACAAATACTTCTAGCAGACCTGTTGCAGTTCATTTAGTTTACATTACAATTTGATCACACTGGGGTAAATTACCTCTTCATAATCCAAATGAAAGTATCATATTTACATTTGCCCAGCCAGAGGTCTGAGTAGTTTTGAATGAGTGCATAAGAGTGAATCATGAACCCCGATATGAGAATTGCTGACCTTATGTGCACATTAAATCTTTCTAGTGATATACATGCTATTATTATATTCACTCCCCACTGCCTGATTGCTCTTCCTGCTTGGACAAACAAACAAACAAATAAATAAACAAATAAATAAATAAATGTGTATAAACTTTGGTATCAGATTTTCTTTCTGTCCAAACCTGGAGATTGGCATGGTTTTATTTCAGTTAGCCTAATAGCTGGTTTGATTTCCATTGAAAGATGATCTTATGGAAAGTACTCTATGCCAATCTCTAGGTATAGTGAAGGCTATGTGATGACGTGAGGCTATTTTAAAGTCCCCATGAAATCAAAATTGACCCTATTTACTTTGTTAGCGCATATTACTAGTCTTGTGGTGAACAATTAATCCGTGCAAGAAAATATTTAAAAAAAAATTTTTTTACCATGGTAATCTTTAATCAAAATCTGAAAATGCCCCTCCCCTCTGCATTGGAGGACCTTCCCTGATGACGTAGGTTTGAGGAATTGGTTTGGGCAACGCTTAACCACTCCCCTCAAACCGTTAGTCTGTTATGAGCAGAGATGGAGAGGAGGAGCGCTAGAGTAAAACCCTGTCCTCTGTTCAATATTCCTTTTCACTGGGAAATACGTCATAACACTGGAGAAAAGTCGTTTGCAACTTCCGGTTCACGGGGACTTTAATTCCAAAGGCCAAGGGAACTTTATCAGGATGCATAGTATCCTGGATCCATGAAGTAACTGGCCTTTAAAAATAAAAATCTGCCTCTATGGGAATTTAACATAGGGGTGTCCAAACTTATGCACCCTGTATTTTAAGGAAGAACATTTATTTATTTACGATACATTATTCATTCACAAAGAAAATTGGCGTCCTTAAAGGTTGGATTTTTCCTCATTTTCTTAATTAAGGCATTAAGTTCAATTTCCAAAAGATGATTTTTTATTCCTTTTTTAGTCAACTTTAGCATGGGTGTCTAAACTTATGCATAACACTGTATATATATATATATATATATATATATATATATATATATATATATATATACAGTAGCAAACAGGTTACAGAATGGCAATTTGAATTAGAAATTTACAATACTGTAAGGAGGTAGAATTAAAATAAATTCAAAGACACTCCTATAACTGCATTGTGTCCTTTCGAAGTGGAACTTTGACGCTGCATCTAGGTGTTGACCAAGGGTGTCCAATCCAGTTCCTGAAGGGCCACTGTCCAGAAGAGTATCGCTCCAACCCCAATTAAACACACCTGAATCAGCTAATCAAGGTAGGCATACTAAAAACTTCCAGGCTGGTGTGTTGAGACAAGTTGGAACTAAACTCTGCAGGACTGTGGGCCTCCAGGCTGAGTTTAGCCCTGGTGTTGATGCTGTGTGGAACGCCCACGGTGTGACCAGTGTCTGAGCACATGTAACAGAAAAAAACAGGCACATTTTTACAGTAACATGCTGTTTTCCATTAAATCAGTAATGCACCGTAGAAAAAATGCATTCTGGGTGATATTTGTTATTTTCGAGAAAGTAGCCTACAGGAATATACTGTGAATTAACAGCGCTCAAAGTCGACACTCAGAGGCTGTTTTAAAAATCATACCCTCATTCACTATTCCCTACATTAGTTCACTAATATAGTTCACTTGACTGAGTGAACAATTTCATAGTTAATTCAGTTCATTTTTTAAGTTAATTCAGACACAGATGAACACCTTAACAAGCATCACTGAAGAAAAAATATTAAATCTACTGAAGATAAAAGACATTAAATCTATAAAGATCTCAGCAGAGGATACAGCATTACCAGCTTCATTTATTACTAACCAGTTTGTCTTTATTTCTGTCAGATGTCTAAATAAGTTATTATTAAAAGGTGACAGAGGTTTAGATGCCATTTTATTTTCATATGATGTTACCATGATGGTGATCAGTGTTTGCTTTAGTTGGGCTCTGGACTCTTGACTTTTGAACATTAGTTTTTCTTTGGCTGCTGCAGCTGTGTCTTTAAAATACATTTACTATGGCAAAAAAGACGAAAGAAAACAGGATCAGATGACAATGGCTGTTTGTTAATGGTCACAATCATCATCTAGTAGTCCAATACACTGTTCTCTTTTTTTTTTTTCAAATGTATTTATATGTATGATGTTATGTTATTTTTAATTATTTTATCACTGTGATTTGACATCCAGAAAATATGAAGGATTTTAAGAGGTTTGTGTTCAGAACATTTTGAACTTCTAGATCAGCCAGACACACACACAGACATCAAGAATCGGTGTATGAATCTCAACAATGGTGACAATCAAAAGTTTCATGCTGCAATGCATGTTGGGTACCAGCATAGTACAAAAAAATCATCCATGACTCCCAGCATGCATTGCAGAATGAATAAATTATGCTGCTGAATTGTCTGGTTATTTTCTTTAATTTATACATTTTGCTTTTATTTTTGCTGTTGGTTTTGTGTTGACTTTTAGTAGCGTGTTTTGTGATTTTGTTGATTGTCACCATTGTTGAGATTCATTGGCTGATTCTTGATGTCTGTGTTTGTCTATCAGAAGCCATAGATAAAAATTTTTTAGAGAATGATGAGTTCAAAAAATCCTTCATAACTAATTGCGCAGCACTGCTTGATATTTTGCTGTAGTTTCTCCGTGTAGTATTAAAAAATAAGCTGTATTAAAACAACACAATTTTGATAAAGGATTAGACACAGGGGGCCCTATTTTAACGATCTGAAACGCAAGTGTCAAGTGCAAAGCGCAAGTAACTTTGTGGGCGGGTCTTGGGCACTGTTGCTATTTTCCCGGCGGGATAAATGACTCTTGCGCCTGGCGCAAATCTAAAAGGGGTTGGTCTGAAGTAGCTTCATAGGTGTGGTTTGGGCGTAACGTGAAATAAACCAATCAGAGCGTCATTTCACATTCCCTTTAAGAGCAGACACGCTTTTTCCATAGAGGATTGCTATTGTACCGGCGGATTTGCCAGGCGAGCACCAGGAGCGGTTCACAGCCGTAAAAGAGAGAGAAGTTACATTTAAATGGAGAAACCAATAATTTGGGTAAATGTGTAAGCTAGATGTATGCTTTTATAATAAATTATCTATCTATCTATCTATCTATCTATCTATCTATCTATCTATCTATCTATCTATCTATCTATCTATCTATCTATCTATCTATCTATCTATCTATCTATCTATCTATCTATCTATCTATCTATCTATCTATCTATCTATCTATCTATCGTAATAATGTATGATTTGCAAAAATGATAACTGTTGTGTCTGTGTGTAGATGAGAGAATCAAAGTGTATGCACGTTGTGCACATGCTACATTGATTATGGCCAAGTATGCGCCCTTAAAATAGCATATTAATAAAATGCGCAAGGCACCACTGACTTTAAACAATTTTTTCCTGGTTAGTGACGCAATTGTTTTCTAAACCTGCAAAATAGCATGAAGGAACGTTTGCGCCGGAACACGCCTCCTTTTTTGCGCTGAACCGTATTTCCTAGTTTCCGACGTGCATCTGTGGAGGAAAAAGTCCGCTTTGCGCGGGTGCAAAATAGGAATGATACATGCGTCAGTGTACAAAGTCAATTGCGCTGGGTGCAAGATAGAGCCCAGGATGACAGGAAACATTATGTGATGACATCATAATCAGCAACACCTGATCTCATTTTTGTTGGCTTTGTTTCTGCCACAACAAATGTGTCTTAAAAACACACAGTTACAGGAGCCAAATAAAAACTAATGTTAAAGTCAAGGGTCAAGAGCCAAACTAAAGCAAACACTGAGCTCCATAATGGTAACGTCAAATGAAACAAAACAACATCTAAACCTCTGATAATTCTCAATAGGATTTTCTGTAGACTTATGTATAATAGACATATAATAATACAACAATAAATAAAGTCAATCTGGTTAGTAATAAGTGAAGCTGGTAATCCTATTTTTGGAGTTGTTTAATCCTCCTCTGCAGAGATTTTCAGAGATTTAATGTCTTTTGTGGCTGAAGTCAGTTGTAGTTCTTTTGTTTCACTTTTTTATCTTCTTGATGTTCCTCTGTCCTTCAGTGATTCTGCTTGTTAACATCAGGTGTTCATCCCTAATGCTCAATCATCAGCTAATTAATCACTGAATTATATCATTAACTTCAACACTGCTCCAGTTCCTGTATGGAACAACAGTTCCTTATCTCCAACACTCTGTAGTGTGGACACACAAGTGTTCATTTAAAACTGAAGATTTTGCAGTGGGGTTAAAAGGGTTAAAAGTGTTAAATAAATAAAAAACAGAGTGAAGTGTAATTTAACAGTAATCAACTGTATATTAATTAATTTATCATGGATACTTCAGTAGCATGTGCAGAGAATGAAAACATTTGTTTGGGAAAAATAATAGCAGTGTACAGTGAGACAGCGAATAGGATTTGTATTGTAGGAAAGCAGAAGCAATATAACTGCTGTTTGATGAAGATATAACCTGTCTCTAGCTGAGACCTTGATGACATGAACCCCAGATCGTCCCCTGTAAGAACAAACTGCTCCTCTGTTATGCAATCTGTATAGCTTGCTGAGGTGGTTAACCCAGACTTTCCAGTAGGAGAACCAGGGAAAATTGCATGCAGCAGAAGAGGGTTAGCTGGGGGAACACTGTCAGTGTCCATACATGAAGTATACAGTAGGACTATACTTTGTTGCTATATAGTGACGTATGTTGAATGAATGATTTTCTTTCATTATATGTACGCTGCAAAAAGTGAAAACATGCAATTATTACCTTAAAGAGCTATCTGATCTGACCCTTAAAAAATGGACTAGTTTTTTTTAGATGTTACAACATGAAGCCCATTTTAAAATGCACTTTTTTCAGTGCACATACTGTGCACAAAGAAAGTTTATTTATGTATTATGATGATGAAAATGATAATAATAACCCAATATTACTACTGTCTTGGGGTGTTCGATATTGATACAAAAAATATCTAGATATTTTCTGGATTTGTGTAGATAACAAGGATTTGACAATATTTTGCCGAGTGTGTTATTGTGTTGGTACCTTGGCAGGTTTAGGACTGCTGTGGACAGCTGGCTCCTAAAGATTTTGTTATTCTTCATATTTTGTGTGGTGGTTTCCAATAAGTTTAAATAATTTTTTACCTTTTATCTGCATTTTTATAGCCTAGAAATCTAGACGCAGCCAAGCGGCAGCAAATTTTATTTTTAGTCTAGCAACTCTCCGTTGACTTTCGAGCTGGAAAAAACAAACTCTAGTCAGGCCAATCAAATCGTATATAGAGTCGGTGGCGGCTAATGGCGGCTGCTGCTGGCGAACAGCGGTCTTTCGAAACGGCTTTGGCCGCGACTCTGGCGGACTTGGAGTTAAGCTTTTCTTCGAGAAAAGAACAAAGAACGGCACTTAAGTCATTCTTAAAAAAGGAAGATGTGTTCGTAGTTTTGCCGACCAGATTATGGCAAAAGTTTTATCTATCAACTAGCTCCGCTGGTGGGAAAACACTCTGGTTGTTTGAAGCGCTGTCCTATTGCGTGCAGAGGGAATTTGAAAGACAACCGTTTATCCCGCCCCTCGGATTGAGCCGTGTCTACGGTGAGTTGCCAGACCTAACATCTTGATGTAGGTATTCTTACCTAATTAAATGTAGCCTATGCATCATTTATTATGTCAAACTATTACATTTAATCAATAAATTCAATTAGAATAATTAGAAACAATGGGGCTGTTGCCAATCAAATGAAATCAGTATCAACAAAATCTGTCTTTGCAATGCAGAGAAAACACAGAAGCTGCATCTGAAATGACATTTAGATGTATTTACTCAAATGCAGCACAAAGGTGAAATAAATGCATATGACCTGCAGTTACAAATGCATATACAGTAAGAGGCCTGACATTAGCAGATATGAAAAAGTGCATTCAACTTTGTTATGTAAAGGACTTGTTTCCCTCAACAGTTTATGAAAACACAAGTGTATTTGACCAAAATCTTTTGTGCTTTTCATGCCTTAGAAATCAAAGGTATAAAAAGTACAAAGAAATTACACTCAAATATAGGCACTGTGTCGAGATTTTTCTTACTTTACTTTAAGGGTTAGTTCACCCAAAAATGAAAATTCTGTCATTAATTACCAACCATCAATATCGTTTTTTGAACCCGTAAGACCTTTGATCATTTTTGGAACACGAATTAAGAACCAGCCATAGGCAGCAACGTCATTGCAACTTTCAAGGCCCAGAAAGGTAGTAAATACATCGTTAAAATAGTCCACGTTTAACTTTAATGTTATGAAATGACAGGAATAATTTTTGTGCGCAAAAAACGAACAAAAATAATAACTTTATTCAGAAATCTCTTTTCCTCAACGTCATTCTCCTATGCGATTCACATAGTATACACAGTGCAGTGCTTCCGGGTTATAAGTCAGAACGCCGGCTAACAATTTGGTACTCAAAGGCTTTTGTTGTCTGCACATAATTTCCTGTAATATCATACTTTTCTTAAAGTCTTTTCTGTTTAAGGCTTTAAACCATTTGGTTTTGTTGTTGTTTGGCATTTCAATATAGCTGAATAGACAGTAACCTTCACTAAAAAGGGACAATGTAAACATCCTGCTTTAGGTCAAAGATGATGTTGTGGTTACTGATGAGACTTCTTTTCAATAGGTTGAATGACACTAGGTTGTGGTATCAGTGATACTGGCCTTCATTATAGTGCTTAGTAAAAAGGTGCCATAACAAACAAATATTTTAAAATACACAATATTTATGCTGTTTCTACGTTATTTTGGAGATCCAGTGTAAATATTACAATATAAAAATATATTAAAAACCTTTAATGTTTGGTGTGATTAAACACGATTAATTAACTTTGATCAAAAATACCGTAAAGGCAAGAATATTGTGAAATTATTACAATTTGAGATAACTATTGTATTTGAATATATCTTAAAATGTAATTGTTTCCTATGATGGTAAAGCTGAATTTTCAGCATCGTTACTCCAGGTTCAGTGTCACATGATCCTTCAGATCAAAAGAACAGCATTTATTTGAAATGTATATTTTTGTAACATTATACATGCTTATTTACCATCAGTTTTGATCAATATCCTCTTTGCTGATTAAATGTATTAATAAAAAAAAATGTCCTGTTACTTACCTTCCCAGCATCCCTAAGAAGAAGCTTTAGTAATACTACTGAAGTATTTTTACAATTCTGTTAGAAAGTCACTTTTCTAAAGTCATTCATAAGCCAATTTGCTTGAAGATCCTTTTCACAAAAAGGCAACAGGTGTTTGAGTGTGATTGTAATGTTTAATATTGTCTCAGTTCTCACTCTAACGGGAAATGGGTGCACCCAACACCGATAGATGAGATTCAGCTCATTTCAGGTCTTATTAGAAATTAATAATTAATTAATTAAAAATATATATATTTCCCTGTCCAAAATGTGTGGTGTAGAGTAAAAATTACGCAAATGCACTGCTTTATTCAGAGATAATAAAATAATGCAATCAAAATGCAAATGGTATAAATTTAGCATTTCCTCTCTTTTTATTGTGCAGTAGTCTAGTCTATCTTGCTGCTGGTGTGGTTCGGCGCATAAAACTCCTTGACTCAACATCTTTCTCCTGATAATTTGATGGTTACAGTCTATTCATTTTCTTTCTAATTGAAATCTTCATGGAATGAGATTTGATATAGAATTCTTTAACAGATACTCCAGATCAGATATCTGCCTTATCTTTTAGTCAGTCTCTGTTCACCAATAAATACAATGCTTGCATTCCATAGATATAAAACTCTATTCCCTGGATTTTATGCAGGCAACCTTGTGGATGAATCCCCTTATGTGTGTGGAAGAACACTTATCAATATTTGGACTAAGATTCCCCCACATTGGGACTATTTAATAGCATTTCTTGACTTTCTTGGCTGAAGCTGTTGCTTTAAGACCCTTTTTTCTGGAATATGAAATGACTTACAGGAAATGGCTTTAAAACACCCAGAGGATTACATGAGTCTGTTAAAGGTAAATAGCCATGGGAAGGCCGGAAAATGTGTGTTTTTAGAGCATTTAGCCTTTCTGGACCTCCTAGTGACAAAGTGTCAAAGAAAACAATGTTAGCAAGCTTCTAAATCTATAAGTCAAGCTTCAAAAAGATGTCTTTGAAACACACAAATACACCTTCTGGGTAAATGTCAAATCTTTTACAGTTGCTTTTTCTTAGAAAGCAAGTTATATTAATCAGAACTACCTGTACACCCACTCACTATGTACCAAATGACATTGTTGACATTTATGAGCATCCATGTTATATTCTTTTGACCATAGCTATAGAGTGAATAACATACAGCGGTGGATGATGGATGAAAAGAGGAAAATAGAATGAATGAAAGGGAATCCTTCTTTCTTCATGGCCATCCCACTGAATTGAGTGGAGTGGTTATATCTCTCGCCCCCTGATGCCCGATTTCTCACATGTCAGATTAAGGAAAAGCTTTCTGTGGGAGAAATGAGGCAGATTTTGGGCTGAAGGTGACTCTCCGTTGGAATTCAACACCATTTCAGAGAGCCCTTTTCATTATTATTGAGCTATACACATATGACCTGTCAGACTGATTGAATGTTGAGTGTTTGTGTGGCGGGACTTGGTTCACTGAACTTAAGGCTTATTCTTATTCAACTTGCACTCTGTTTACTTTTACTTTTAAAAGCAAATAGCCTGTTCGGTTTGATTTTATTTCATTTTTATTTTGTTGTTCCTTTTAGTCTTGCCTGTAGTGACTCCCTGCTCATGTACAAATTGGATATATGATTATGTGGCTTGAAACACCCACTGCATGTCAGTTATTAATATTCATTCATCAAATAAGCCTTTTTCATGCATTGCAGAATTTGTTTGTATTTGATTTGTCACTTTTTGCTTTAATGATAGCAGCACTTGAGTTGGTATGTGTCTGGAGGTGTCTGACAAATGTAATTGCAAAGGCTAGAAATCACAACTGAATATGTTATGTTTCTCCAACATGGTTCCAATCCTCTTTGACTGTGCCGTAGTTATAATCACTTGAGTTAATTTCTGCAGTGTACATTTTTAAAGTTAATTTTTGAATATGTTGTGTATACCACACACTTTTGATTGGTAATGTAGGCCTATATTTTGAGAAGGGTTCTTTAGAGAGCCTCCTTGTCCTCAGAAGGAACAGATTGATGTGTAAGGTATAGTAAACTTGACTGAGCTGAGGAAACATGTTGACAGTATCATGTTGTCGGCAGCAACATGGCGGCAGTGGCTCAGTGGTTCATGTAGTGGTACAAACTCAGTGGTACAAACCGAAAGGTTGGTGGTTCAATCCCCGGTTCCACCTGACCAAGTGTTGAGGTGTCCATGAGCAAGACACCTAACCCCAGCTGCTCCCGACGAGCTGGATGGCGCCTTGCATGGCTGACACCGCCGTCGGTGTGTGAATGGGTGAATGTGAGGCTATGTAGCACTTTGGTGGCCATAGGTCTGTGAAAGCGCTATATAAATGCAGTCCATTTACCATTTACCATTTGTCTGTCAAAGCAGTATTTCTCAACATCAACATCTAAACAGCAGCAACAGCCCTTCACATTATTATCACATCTCTAGTGCACATTTCCCCCCTTTAACATGAAGTGGAAGTATGAGGTCTTATCTCATACATAAATAGAACATGTTCAGCATTACTTTTTATATCTCATCCATCCACCTACAAAAGAGTCAAGTTTAAATTTAAGTTTTACTTTGACATAACAGGCTATAATGCCCTGTATATATGTTATCCTTGTATGTCTTCCTGCAGAATAACCTTTTATGTGTTCGGAGGGATTTGCATTGAATGGGAGAATTTTTTTAAATAAATAGACGAAAGAAAGTAGGTTTGGAATGACATGAGGGTAAGAAAAGCATGGCCGAATTTCAACTTTTGATGAACTATCCCTTTAAGATTTAGTGTCCTGAGAATAGTGTTTAACATCTAATTATAGATAGCAACTGAGAATTATAAGGCCAGCAAGAAAGGGTATCTAACATGTGTTAATTGGTCCATACACACACAATATAGAGTAATTAGTTGAATTTCTTAAGCTGATTATAATGTTACACAGAAACGAGCATTTAAACACGTTGCAGTGGCAAGCATTTTAAGCGTCTTTTAAAGGGCATGTGAGTCATGTTTCAGGCCTTGTCAAAATTCTCTTCCTGTTCTCTGAGCTACTGTGCATGAGGAACAATCTAATGAATGGTATTGAATGGCATCTGTAGGGGGGATTTGTGTATTTCATATTATCAACTGAATTGCAGGCTGCTCCAGATTCATTTTCACACACGTCCATGTCTCATTTTCTAGTGCCACTGACAACAATGTCAAATGTAGGCCTAAATCTCTGAACAAATATGGATGTAGCTCTCCCATGCAGAAGAAGGTTAAGTGATCATTGAAAACAAGAGAAAAACACATCAAAGCAAGGTTGCCTCCATTAGCAAGGGGTATGATGCACGTTCTTCAGCATTTGACCATGGGCTCTATTGTAGTTCATTGTATTCCTCTTCAGGGTTGATTGTGTGGACTTCAGAACATTGTGCTGTAGTGTTCAGAATGGTGTGAATTTGTCATTTTGAGAAAAGAGGTCAAGGTCTATATAGTTTTCATCTCAATGGCAGTTGATCGGGTAGTACAGGATTCCCTCGAAGTACATGACATGAAATGTTTGCTCTAATACGCTGAGCTGTTAAAAATAAATAAAAAATGTTACTAATGATTCTATAACTAGTGGAAAATGTCATGAAAATGTTGGTTAATGACACAGACAAACATTGGTTAATTGACTTGTCACATTAAAGGCCCTCTGAAATCAAAATGTAAGTTTTTTAGCTTTTAGGATGAATATAGCCTTAAGGTTATGAATAAGCTGGTGTGTTGCAAAACAATGACACAATTCGCATTTAGGAGATATAAGCATTCAAAACTTACAGTCCCTCACTTCCGCTAAAATGGATCACTGATTTTTATGACATCACCGCAAACATCAGCTTCTCATCACATCTTCTGTCCAATCAAATGCTCTCTAGAATCTAAATCACGTAACGTTAATTGGCTCAAACTGATACGGCCTGTCTCCAAAGACGGTTGGTTTATTTTCGCCTTCAGCATTGGGAGACGATTCTGCCGGCGATTCATTGGAAGTCCATCGGTGCAGGAGAATGTTTTGTTTTTTAACCTCTACAGGGCCAAAAGTTACAGTGTACCTAGCTTTAACTTGACTTTTGTCTTAAAATATATTTAATAATTTTAGCATTTCTCATTTGCTCTCTTTAACATAAAAAACAACAACATTAAATATTAGATCAATTTAGCACAGAATCAACTTTGCTCTGCTGCCCCCAGTTGCATCAAGGATCAGCCACATTTCCACGTGCATCATGAAGCGTGGATGTTTAGGAAAGTGCTGTGCCAAGTTTTTGTGTCATCTGGTGGTTTAGAGGAGAATAAAAACAAATGGCCATTCGTTTTTTACTTTTTTTACTTTTTCTGATCAAATAAATATTGCCGTTTCTGTTCTAGTGATTGCTGTTAGTTAATTGATTCTGTTTGTGCTGTTCCCTTCTCATCAGTTACCATGGTTACACATGGTTTGATTCACTGAGTTCAGGTGTTCATCGTCTGTCTTGTTACTTTCACTATTTATACCTTGAGTTTCTGTCTGTTCCTTGTTCCTGTAGTGGTTTAGGTTTTTCCTTGTATTCCACATGGAATCTGTGTGGATTTAATAAATACTTTTTTGGAGCTATTTATCTTCTTCGTTGTGAGATTTGTGATTACAACCACCCAGCCGTGACAAAAAGTCCTGTACTCTGTGTAGAACATGCCATTTTACCCATTGGCATAATATGCTAACAGTCGTACTATCACATCAATAATGAAAAGGCACAGGAACAGGTCTTCCATTATCTTGCAAAACCTAAAGTTTTCCAATTAACAAAAGCTGCACTTACCCACATGCAGTGATTATGTTTTCTTAATAAGTGCACTCTTATCATCATGGAAACAGTTGGCATGGAAGTTTAGCCCTTCTGTCCCTCCCCCAATCTCTATTTAGACAAGCCAAGAATTTGGCAACAAGAATGCCCAGTAAATGAAAGGCGTTTACAGTGCCTTCAGCCCTCATCTACTTTATGACCCACAGCTGTCATTCCAGGAAAGTAGGTTCGAAGGAGAATGGCATATACCGGGTGCCCGGTTGCCATAAAAAGATCAAACAGGAAAATAGACAAGGTTTGCCAGAAGTTTACCACCAACTCCACCGTGACCTTGTTAAGTCCTGCCATCCCACAACTCACAGGCATTGCTGATCCTTCATCCGCATGTCATGGCTGCGTGACTGACCTGTACTGTGAAAGAACTGAGTCTCGTGCTTCCATGGCGATGACGACAAAAGCAAGGATGACAAAATGATGACACAAAGCAAGGATGATGGGAAAGTAGATACTCTATTCTGTGCCTGATTAGAAATGGTACAAAATGACTTCAGCATTGGTGAGCATAAAAGACTTCTTACCAACTCCAAACTGAATGGTAGTGTACATGTCACAATCACATTATATATTACCAAAGCTAAAAATGTCAAATTAACATTCACTTCTTTGTGTTTTCCGTTTTACAACTTTGCCTACAAGTTAGCATAGAGTTATCTGCTAGGAAAAGCTCTTTTATTAATATATAAAAAGATATCAGAATGACATGCTAGGTTTTTGATTTAGGCATTAAGTAAATGAGGCCCAAAAAAATGCTAAGATTATGTTTTATTAGTATTATTTAATTCGATCATGTCGTTTCTCACCAGGAACAGCAAGTGATCCTGAACTGCCACTGGTGCTCCCTAAAAAAATAGGCCTATGTCATCCCTGGTCTAGTCAGTCCTTATGGGAGTCCTCCATGCCAGACAGTCACGTGACCCTGTATTGAGGGCATCTAGCTGATAAGGACTGACAGTGAGGTTGATTGAACAAACAGATTTCTCTTGAGGTAAAAGCATGTCTCTGTTACTAGCATCAGAATTTGCAACCTACATCTGTAACCATAATCTGGTCCATTGGTGTAGAAAGCAAAACTTGTCTGAGTTCAGCATAATTTGACAACCTCCACCAACAGCTAGAGCCTTTGAATAAAATGACTCAATGCAGTCTTGACAGCCATTCTCAGTAATTCAAAGAATTCAGTTTTGAGGGTAAAGAAAATGTAAGTTTGAGTTGTTTGGTGTGACGGCCCGAGTGGTGGCCGCACAAGAGTGGTAATGTGTGGATGTATCATCTCACACACACACATGCTTCCAAACGCATGCATGCACACACACATACATGCATCTACACAAATTACATGCTTTCATTTAAGAATAATTTTTATTTAAACTTCCCTCTTTTGTCATTCACATTCATTTGTTTCAGTATAATGATAGCTTATAAAAAACACACGAAACAAACAATATTCATTAATTCTTTATTGTTAGGTTTGCATATCTTAACATTTACAACACATTTTATATACATTGTTACTGATTTGAAGTGCACACAAATTAGATCCGTTGTATCTGTTACTTATATTTGTTTCTATTTTGAGTTTACCGGTGATGGACCACTGCAGCCGCATCCTGGCGAGAAGAAAACTGGAGTCCGGACAGGAACAGAGAATTTAAGCATTATTGGTTTCCGCCTGATATGATGTCTTCAATAAAATGCTGCATTCATCATTGTTTTTAATTCTTTTATGATTTCATTGGTTGTTTAAGCAAAGGCTCAATGGGAAAACTTGCCTCTATGTTTTTGGAAAACATCAATAATGTACTTATGCATACAATTCACTGCAGTATCCAGCTGAAATGAACACTAGAGGCAGTAAAGTAGTTTGTTGAGGGTTGATTTGTAAAGAAGGACTAGACCCCAGTGCACAAATATATTCAAACGCGGAAACCTATGGACTGAACACATGATGTGTATGTGCGCGACGTCTGTGTTTGTGCAGAGATAACTGATAATCGTTTGCACCTTGGAACCTATTTCCAGGAGTGCATTCTCGAGCCGCCAGGCACTGTTTTGTGCGGATTGGTGGCTGCTCTGGCTTCGTGTTGAGGGTTTTCTGTTAGAACGGTGTTGTGTTAGCGGCACATAAGTAAATAACTAATGATCTCCGCAACGGAAGTGAATCAGTCAATTAAAACTAACTTTAGCTTGGACAATAACTTTATCCTGGAGCTGCTGTAAAGCCAAAACAATCTCTGTTACTGTAATTTCCTATAAGCCTATCACAGTAAAGCTGCTCTGAAAAAATTCATAATATTGTTAAAAGCTCTATATAAATGAAGGTGACTTGACTTGACTTGACTTATAACACCAACATCTTTTATTTCTTTTCACACAAACGATTAGCGACAGATTATTTATAAAAAAATAATAAAAAAAGAGTTATTTTCACATGGTCCCTTGCACAGTAGTTATGTTATGACCTCAAAACACTTTTACCATAGTGCATGATTTGTAAATTAAGTAATTATTATTTTATTTTTTTTGGAATCACATTACCAGCTCAGTCTGTTTTGCTTTTCTAACACCATAAACTTGCTTGGTACTTCACCTGGTACAGCATTGCACTTTCCATGCAGTGGGGCGACAAGTCCTGTGAAACAACAAGTTCAAAGACTTTTACTAGCTTGTTTCAGCAAATGTGTTTTTATCTCACGGTTGCGCTTAACACTATTGATTATGTTTAGGGTATGGTTTAGTGTAGATTATTTTCATACATGATAGAGCGTAAGCCTTTTATTGCCACTCACCAGACATTTGATTTCCGAACTTCACTTCCGTACAACAACAAACAATGTACTAAAATGTACACAAAATGTAGATTCACATTCTTTTTTTTTTTTCGGATAACGCACTTTTAGTGCCACTCTCCTAATATTTCTCTTTAAACATGTTGTGAAGCATGCAAAAAGCAATATAATATAATTTTGCAGAAATGCTGCCACATGCATGTATTCCCAATGAGCCTGGCATGTTGTGTTTGGTGTGCTTTAGGTTTGATGCTGTCACCCTAATCATTATCTTATAATATTGTATATTATAAAATATTTTTGTGACATTAACTCCTTACATGTAACTACATTCTGTTAGTCTAGTAAAACTAGCTACTTAATTTAAAAGCGTGACCGTAGACAGCTCCATTATGAGTAACATATAGTCTGACAAGAAATAGCAGCTTCCCTAATACTAGTTTTAGCGTCTAGTTTTAATTTAATTAATTATTCTTATTTATTTTTATTATTTTTATTTCTTCTATGTAAAGCACTTTGAATTGCCATTGTGTATGAAATGGGCTATATAAATAAACTTGCCTTGCCTTGCCTTGCCTTGCCTAGTTCATGACCAATCAAAATGTAAGAGCTCAGGTGGATTGCAGTGCAAGAATTCCCACTAGCCATCAAATAACAGAAAGGTGCATTCTAGATGAACTATCAAAAGTGTCATAACTTATTATGCTCAGTTTTGAAAAGGGAATATATAGTGTCACTGTTTCCAGAAGCAAAGCCTTAAAGGATTTCCGCAGGGCATTTTTAAAAATTCATATATGCGTTAATAAATTAACCTTATGTGACAGAATGTGCTTGCGCCATCTCAAAGTTTTAAATATTTATGTACTGCTCTTTGGATAATGCATTGTGACCTATTGGGATTATCGCAAATCTTAAACTATTTTACACAAAAATCATTATGGCCTAAGTACCGATGGTGTGAGGACCCTATTGGAATTGCTCCGTTTATTTGTCCATGTTGTTTGACTCTACCATACTTAGTGTCTTAATTAAAATAGATTTATTCTTTGAATAGACTGTGCTAAGCCTTGCTAGATGAACTGTAGAATCAAGCCTTGACATACCAATTGGGCGAACAGTGTCGGTATAACCAGGAATGAGGATAAAGGGGAGAAGCTTTACCCCTAATAGGTGAGCCAGAGGAATTTTTTTTTTTTTTTTTGTATGTATTGCTTGCTATTATTCTTAATAGTAAGACCACATTATTATTGTTGTTGTTAAGAAGAAACAATAAATATAATGAATGTGAATATGAATGTGAATGTGAAAAAGTGAAATTGATATGTGAAGGCCAAGTATGGTAGCCTGGCTAACGTCAGACCAAGTCTCATTTGAGACTTGGTCTGGGAACCACGTGTTCATTTTCTCATATTTGAGGCGTGGTTTACCAATGCCCAGAGCCGTTTATTGGGCGCTATGAATGTCTATCAAATGCGCCTGTATGTAGCTCATAGCCAATCGCTTCCATTATACCAGATGACGTATGTAGAGTGACAGAAATTCGACGAGGAAAAAGACGATGGGTCAAAGATTTATTTGTACACGATGGCGTTTAGCGAATATTACCGTTTGTGCAAGATAAACATGAGGGTAGAAGATAACGTCGAGTCTGATGCCATGTTGGATCCATAGATATAAACAAACTGCTTCGGTGTCGTCATCGTCTTGCTGCTCCCTCCCCGTTCTGTGATTGGTTCCCTTTTTCAGGGGAAAATTTGGTCCATGGTGTCCAGACTGCCTAGCAGCGTGAATAAAATCGCGCTGCGAGCAAGGCAGTATAGGGAAACCCAGGCTACAAGTATGGTAACCCATACTCGGAATTTGTCTTCTGCATTAACCCATGCAAGTTAGTGAACACATATTAGGACATTTACATTTACATTTAGTCATTTAGCAGACGCTTTTATCCAAAGCGACTTACAAATTAGGACTAAAATAAGTGAGTCATTGTGAAGAGGCAAAAACAAAGCAAGAAGTGCTCAAAATACAAAGTGCAGGCATTGCTCAGAGTAGCATAAGCCAGACAAGGGAGGATTAAGGGAAAAGGAAAAGGGAAAAGTAATTTTTTTAGGAGGTTAAGTGCTCACGGAAGAGATGAGTTTTAAGTTGTCCTTTGAATGTTGTCAGGGATTCTGCATTCCCGATGAGGGTGGGGAGTGCGTTCCACCAGCATGGAACCGTGAATGAGAATGTTCTGGAGAGTGATTTTGTGGCTCTCTGTGATGGTACCACGAGACTTCGCTCACTGACTGATCGTAGGCTTCTGGTAGGGATGTAGACTCATAGGAGCGACTGGAAGTAGGAGGGAGCTGAGCCTGTGATAGATCTGTAAGTAAACGTCAATGCCTTGAACTTGATGCAAGCAGCGAGTGGTAGCCAGTGCAGAGAGATGAGCTGCAGCGTTCTGAATAATTTGTAGAGGTCTAGTTGCACATGATGGAAGTCCAGCCAGAGGAGCATTGCAGTAGTCAAGCCTAGATATGACCAGGGCCTGGACGAGAAGTTGTGTAGCATGCTCAGTTAGGAAAGGGCTGATCTTCCTGATGTTGTGCAGTGCAAACCGGCATGATCGAGTTGTCTTTGTAATTTGGTCTGTGAAGGTCAGCTGGTCATCAAATATTACTTCAAGATTTCTGACCAACATTGATGGGGTGATTGATGCTGAATCTAGCTGGATAGTGAAGTCGTGCTGTAGAGATGGATTGGCAGGGAGGACGAGAAGCTCAGTCTTTGCCAGGTTAAGCTGCAGGTGATGTTCCTTCATCAATGCCGAGATGTCCGCCAGACAGTTTGAGATCAAGCAGCAACTGTGGGATCATCTAGTTGAAATGAGAGGAAGAGCTGTGTGTCATCAGCATAGCAATGGTAAGAGAAACCATGTGCCTTTATGATGTGTCCCAGTGATGTGGTGTAAATGGAGAAGAGGAGGGGCCCAAGAACTGAACCCTGAGGAACCCCTGTGGTCAGCTGATGTGCTTTGGATACCTTGGCTCTCCATGCAACCCTGAAGGATCTACCTGGGAGATAGGACTCAAATCAGTGGAGAGGAGTACCTGTGAGTGTCGAAGGCAGCAGACAGATCCAGGAGAATGAGAACGGAATATTTGGAAGCAGCTTTTGCGGTCCATAGGGCTTCTGTGACCGACAGTAATGTAGTCTCGGTTGAATGCCCTTTCTTGAAGCCATATTGGTCGACATCCAGCTGGTTGTTGACAGACAGGAAGGATGTTACTTAGTTGAAAGCAACTCATTCAATTGTTTTCGCAATGAATGGTAGGAGAGAGACAGGTCTGTAATTCTCTACAAGTGATATGTTTAATGTTTTTATTTTTAAGCAGTGGAGTTACCCGAGCCTGCTTGAATGCAGTTGGGAAAATGCCAGTATGGAGGGATGAGTTGATGATGTGTGTGAGTGCTGGTAGAAGTTTGGGAGAGATGGCTTGTAGAAGGTGTGAGGGGATGGGGTCTAGAGGGCAGGTGGTAGGGCAGATATTGTCTAAAGAAGATGTTAAAATGGAGAATACGGTATCCGTTGCCGTATTCACATTTAGAGATGAGAATTGTGAGGGTGAGGGAAAAGAAGATGACACAGCAGAAGAAAGATGGCAGGGAGAAATTGAGCGCAGGTTTCATCTGAAAGTAACTGGTAAAGGGGTTGGTGGTGCACGGGTAGAGAGTTGTAGTTTGAAAGTAATGAGGAAATGATTTGAAACGTGGAGAGGCTTCACCAAAATGTTGTCTGTGATGCAGTTGCGTGTGTAAACCAGGTTCAGTTGATTGCCTGATTTGTAAGTACCTGTGGTGATGAGCCGTTTGAGATCGAATTAGGCTAGGAGAGAGATGAAGTCTGTTGCATACGGCTTAGATGAATGTTGAAATCACCAAAGACTACAAGCTGGGGTGCCATCCTCAGGAAAAGAGGACAGCAGCACATCCAGCTCCTCTACAAAGCTCCCCAGTTGACTTGGGGGGCGATAAATGGCTAAAATATGGATCTTAATGGGAGTTGTAAGTGCAATGGCATGATTCAAATGAGTGGTTATTGCATAGAGAAGAGAGAGTTGAGTATTTCCTATTGTTAGAAATGAGAAGACCTGTACCCCCACCCCTCCCAGACTGGCGAGGGATGTGAGAGAGAGAAGTTGTTAGAGAGAGTAGATTGAGATGCAAAGGCTGGAATAAAGTCCACTTTATTGACTGCTGACTGACAATTTCATAGACCCACAGAAAAAGAGAGAGGTGTGTGTGAGGATGAGAGAATGGGATGCATAAGCAGTATTGCGCTGCCTTCTGTGCGTGATGAAAGAGCGTTGTCGAGAGACAACAGGAATGTATTGAAAGCACATGTTGAGTAAGGAAAATAGAATAAAAGTGGGAAAGGAAAGGGGAGAAGAAGATAATTAAGTGCCTTCCTGGTGTCCTTGCTCGGAGGAGTCGCACAGGATAGAGTCGATGGTCTTTACCCGAGTCGGTCTTCACACGAGGAGGCTGAACGCGAGAGCTGAACACTTCCGCTGATGCTTCCATGACAGCGCGCAAACTACATAGATATAATGCTTTCAAACGCTTGAGTGAGGACAGCTGCCTCAGCCCTCACAATTACTACAGCAAATGCGAATGTCAGGTTAAGAAGATTGTGATTTCCATTTTTTTAAAGTGTTTGGTCAACACCAGAATAGTGTAGAATTTTAACTCTGCTAGTGTTTGATACAAAGCTGCACCCAAAAATGTAAAAATAAGTAGAAAATCGAAAATAGCCTTACCTTGTGGAATATAATAAACTGAGCAACAGGAGAACTGGATATTAAGAGAAAAACCACTTGCTCGCTCTTGCCGCGTCCATAGACTGACCGCTTGTCCCCAGGAGTTGTGAGTATAGTGAACACACTCACCCGGAGCAGTGGGCAGCCATTTTGCTGTGGAGCCCGAGGAGCGATAGGGGATTATATTACAGCATATAATATAAATTCAAGATACATCTAGCGCTGTATTAGTTTGTTTTATTACTAATATTTTATATTATTGTTATAAATATTATTATAAATATTACTATTTTTTTTTATTTCAATTTTCAATTTTCACTTTTTTAATGAAAATTACAAGACCCATGATTCATTTTTTTTGTTATGTTATGTTTTTACAGTGAATAAATGATGTTTCACAATAATTTAAACTGGAAATTATATTAAACAAAAAAAAAGAAAAAAAAATCAGAGAGGAGACTTTGTCTCATCATTTCAGAAGCTGCCATTGATGTTTGCGTATGTATGTCACTGTAACCAGGTCAGATCTTTCTTGTCTGATAGGCACTATGGTCAATTAGTACTGACCTTGAGGGATTGAAATCGACTGAAGCCATACCAGAGTATGTTTTGTTATGTGGACAACAGGCTCATTTCAGTGTGAAATTAAAGCATTTCAAGTCACATTACCTCCAGTCTGTGCCCACCTGGCTCGCAAACTTCAGGACTTTAACAAGAGCCTAGTTGTTTGGCTGACAGTAAAATTATTGAGCACAATAAGGACATGCATGCAACAAAGCAAAACACAATGATCAATCTCAAGCACAACACTGGAAGAACAATTGGTATAAACTAAATACAGTGAGGAAAATAAGTATTTGAACACCCTGCTATTTTGCAAGTTCTCCCACTTGGAAATCATGGAGGGGTCTGAAATTGTCATCGTAGGTGCATGTCCACTGTGAGAGACATAATCTAAAAAAAAAAAATCCAGAAATCACAATATATGATTTTTTAAACTATTTATTTGTATGATACAGCTGCAAATAAGTATTTGAACACCTGTCTATCAGCTAGAATTCTGACCCTCAAAGACCTGTTAGTCTGCCTTTAAAATGTCCACCTCCACTCCATTTATTATCCTAAATTAGATGCACCTGTTTGAGGTCGTTAGCTGCATAAAGACACCTGTCCACCCCATACAATCAGTAAGAATCCAACTACTAACATGGCCGAGACCAAAGAGCTGTCCAAAGACACTAGAGACAAAATTGTACACCTCCACAAGGCTGGAAAGGGCTACGGGGAAATTGCCAAGCAGCTCGGTGAAAAAAGGTCCACTGTTGGAGCAATCATTAGAAAATGGAAGAAGCTAAACATGACTGTCAATCTCCCTCGGACTGGGGCTCCATGCAAGATCTCACCTCGTGGGGTCTCAATGATCCTAAGAAAGGTGAGAAATCAGCCCAGAACTACACGGGAGGAGCTGGTCAATGACCTGAAAAGAGCTGGGACCACCGTTTCCAAGGTTACTGTTGGTAATACACTAAGACGTCATGGTTTGAAATCATGCATGGCACGGAAGGTTCCCCTGTTTAAACCAGCACATGTCAAGGCCCTTCTTAAGTTTGCCAATGACCATTTAGATGATCCAGAGGAGTCATGGGAGAAAGTCATGTGGTCAGATGAGACCAAAATAGAACTTTTTGGTCATAATTCCACTAAACGTGTTTGGAGGAAGAAGAATGATGAGTACCATCCCAAGAACACCATCCCTACTGTGAAGCATGGGGGTGGTAGCATCATGCTTTGGGGGTGTTGTTCTGCACATGGGACAGGGCGACTGCACTGTATTAAGGAGAGGATGACCGGGGCCATGTATTGCGAGATTTTGGGGAACAGCCTCCTTCCCTCAGTTAGAGCATTGAAGATGGGTCGAGGCTGGGTCTTCCAACATGACAATGACCCGAAGCACACAGCCAGGATAACCAAGGAGTGGCTCTGTAAGAAGCATATCAAGGTTCTGGCGTGGCCTAGCCAGTCTCCAGACCTAAACCCAATAGAGAATCTTTGGAGGGAGCTCAAACTCCGTGTTTCTCTGGGACAGCCCAGAAACCTGACTGATCTAGAGAAGATCTGTGTGGAGGAGTGGGCCAAAATCCCTCCTGCAGTGTGTGCAAACCTGGTGAAAAACTACAGGAAATGTTTGACCTCTGTAATTGCAAACGAAGGCTACTGTACCAAATATTAACATTGATTTTCTCAGGTGTTCAAATACTTATTTGCAGCTGTATCATACAAATAAATAGTTAAAAAATCATACATTGTGATTTCTGGATTTTTTTTTTAGATTATGTCTCTCACAGTGGCCATGCACCTACAATGACAATTTCAGACCCCTCCATGATTTCTAAGTGGGAGAACTTGCAAAATAGCAGGGTGTTCAAATACTTATTTTCCTCACTGTACATCATAATAAATAATAAAGAACATGAAGATGGGCCGCAGCATAACCATCAGGGAGTGCAATTGAGTTACTGTGGGCCAACCAGTGGGCACAGTGGAGACGACTGCATGAAGAATACACGCAAATCATCTCATTAGCAAGCCCTCAGAGGTATCCAGTGACAAGGACCTAAAAATAGTGGATTCCTTTCTGGCCTGTCTGAAAAGGTTGCATTGTACCTTGGCATTCAGAATTTGAGAGATAACATAACTGACTTGAGCGCGCCGTTGCGGCCGGTCCTCGGGTGACGGTGAATAATTAATAGACAGGAAGTACTAACGGCTATAAGATTATCATATTCCCAGGATGTAGAGGGAGACAGCAGGAAGAGACATTATTAGATTGTTCACTGAAGAAGTCATTGCATTACAGCTGCATTCATTTGAGATGCATGTATGCTGGAATGAGATGGTTCATTCTGGTTATGAAATACCATTTGAGCTTTGTAACATTTCAAATATATATTCCTAATTTGTAATTAATTATTTATATCTATGTCCGCCGTTATTTTGAGGCTCGTAGACCAAGAGCTATCAGTGACAGTGTGGCCCGAGGATCAGGAGGGGAGGCTGATCTGCTACAGCAGCGCTCAGTGTCTGACATTACACCTGTAGCTCTACAGGAGAGCAGCAGCCATGCGGATGCCCGGTATAAACTTAAATAAATGAATATCAATATCGTGTCATATAATGCCCGAGGATTGCGCGTTGGGCACAGTGAAGTAGATAAATCGCGCCGCTTTGTTGTGGATAAACTATTGGAGACCTGTGATGTACTGTGTGTTCAAGAGACTTTTTTACCTAAGCAGTACTTGGAAAGACTGAACTCCATACATAAAGACTTCTATGGGGCGGGTGAATCTGCCACTGACTTGAGCACTGAAATAGTTTGTGGTAGTATACCTGGCGATGTTGCCGTACCATTGCATAAAAAGTTTGATCAGCTAGTAAACGTGTTCAGACTGGATGTTGACTGGGCTATAGGAATTGAGTTCAGTTGTGGTGGAGAAAAAAGTTCATCATTCTGAACACCGAGTTCCCAAAATGAAGATGAATATCTTAACAGGTTGGCTTGTGTTATGTCTTTTATTCAGTATAATGCTTCCACGTGTTTTTTTTATGAATGCGGATGTTTCTGATGGTAGCTCTTTATTTGCCAATAATTTAATGCAGTTTTGCTCTGATAATGGTTTGAATTTCTCCAGTAAATTGCATTTACCTGATAATAGCTATATCAGTGAGGCGTGGCACACAACTTCATGGTTAGATCACTGCATCTGCACAGCCGATGCACATGACTCCTTAGAGTCCATGAGGATTAATTATGAATTTGCCATTACTGATCATGTGCCCTTTTTGTTATCTTAAATATGGGCAATTTACCTACTCTTTTGTCTGTAAACAATTATATGCGTTTGGGGTCTAAAATACAGTCTAAAATGGATCTTAAAGTATATTTTGTTCAGTCTGACACATTGTTGGGTAATATCGACTTACCAAAAGACGCAGCTGCATGCTGTGATGTTAACTGTAAGAACCCGCAACATGGTATTGAGTTGTGTTCCTTGTATGATAATATTGTGGAGTCCTCTCTTGCCTCAAGCAGGCCTTTGCACAAGACCAAGAGCTAAAAAGCCAAGCCAGGCTGGAATGAATATGTTGAAGAGCTTAATGCTGAGGCTAGAAGGCCTCTTAAAGTCTGGGTTGACTCAAGCAGACATAAACATGGCTCCTTTTTTGAATATAACATTTTTAAATATGCCCTACGTTTCATCAAGAGGAATGAAAACACAATGAGGTCTGACTCACTTGCAAGGAAACTGCAAAATAATAACCCAGGTGATTTCTGGAAAGAAATCAGAAAAATGTATAACTGTAAAACATCTTTACCAACTAATATTGATGGTATAAGCGGTTCAAAGGAAATTACTCAGCTGTGGCAAAGACATTATCACAAGCTGTTCAACTGTTAAAAGTAACTTCTTTCTAGTGGGCTATATTGATAATGATGAAGATGTGACTGTCTCCCCACAAGTAGTATATGATGCAGTTATGATGCTAAAAGATAATAAGGCATGTGGTATGGATAAGATATCTGCTGAACATTTCAAATTTGCGAGTAGAAAACTGTCCTCTGCTTGCAATTTGTTTTACTGGGATTTTAGTTCATGGTATTTTACCTGATTCTGTCTTATCTGTTATGTTTGTGCCTATTATTAAAGACAAAGCTGGCAAAATAAATAACATGGATAATTACTGGCCCATAGCTCTGGCCAGTATTTTATCCAAGGTCATTGAGAGAACGTTACTGAATAAGTTGGAGCAGTTTGTTCTGACCTTAAACCTAAACATGGCACAGATATGTGTTTATCTTTGCTCTAAAGGAGATTTTAGATTTGTATAACAGGCATACTTCCACAATTTAAGCCTTTGATCATGTAAATCATGAAAAATTATTTTACAAGTTACACAATAGAGGAGTTCCCAAATTTCTAGTGAGAATTCAGTTTTTTTGTTATGCTTACCTGTCAATGTATGTAAAATGGGGAAACTCTGTGTCTGCTGCTTTCAATGTATGCAAAGTAAGACAGGGGAGCATTTTGTCTCCCTTTCTTTTTAATGTTTATATGGACGATTTATCGAAGCTGCTAAATGGCTGTGGGACAGGTTGTATGGTTGGTAACACGACCATCAACCACTTGATGTACGCGGACGATTTGGTGATTTATTTATTTTTTGTCCATATAGTGCGGGCCTTCAACAGTTGCTGAGGGTTTGCTCTCAATATTTCTCAGACTTTCACATTATATGCAGTGCAAAGAAGAGTGATATTATGATTGTTAGGAGTAGGAAGGAAATGAACTTTCATTTCCTGAATTCTCTCTGTGTGGTAGTCTCCTTAAAGTTTGTGATGAGGCTAAATACTTAGGACACTATATAACTGATGACCTGTCTGATGATAGGGACATTCACAGACAGTGTCGTATGATGTATGCACAAGCTAAAATGTTGCTTCGCAAATTTAGTATGTGCTCAGGATCTGTGAAGACTATACTTTTTAAAGCATTCTGTACCCCTATAATTGTGGCATCACTACAGAATAAGCAGCATGCAGAAACTCAGTGTAGCACATATTGATGGAATGAGGCTGCTGCTTAAGATGCCACGATGGAGCAGTGCAATAATGTTTGTCAGTGTTGGCGTGCCCACCTGCTCTGCTGTGCTGCGCAATAGCATGTACAGATGTATGTGTGGGTTATCTGACTCTGTAAATGGTATAATTTTAACACTGACGAACCCAATACTAAGTTCAGTCAGGTTTTTCTCCAGTATGTGGAACCATGGGCGTTTTAGCCTATAAATAAATATGTGATATTGTGGATTCTGTCTGTTTTTTGTTTCTTTTTATATTTGTATTTGTTTTATTGTTTGTGTTTTTTGGACCACGTGTGTGCTGAATAAAGCTTTGATGATGATGATGATAATTAAGTAATTCTACAAAAGGCTGTACCAGAGTTTCATGTGAGGATGAAAATAGAGAGATAAAGATAGCCATTGCTAGGTGAGGGATTTTTATTTTTATTTTTTTTGATAACTTTTACATTTTTGCGTTATGTGATGTTTTGTAGTATTAGTCGGTTTGTCTTGATAAATAAAAAAATAAAAAATCTGAATTTTTTCTACTGTGTAATTAATCCAATATTGTAAAACATTCTGATGACTGATGTTTGTGCTGTTGTTTTCCCACCAAAACAGTTCCACTTTCTGAAGGATAATGACCTCCTGAGACCCAGAAAATTACCCAGTATTTTTTCATGTCATCAGTCACATGGGTCAATTTCTTGAAATGGAGATGTATACATCGTCTGAAAGCTGAATAAATAAGCTTTCCATTGATGTATGGTTTATTAGGATAGGACGATATTTGGCTGAGATAGTTATTTGAAAATCTGGAATCTGAGGGTGCAAAAAAATCGAAACATCTCAAGGGCATCCAAGATGTAGGTGTCTTTGTTTCCGCAGTAGTTTCCATTTTGATATTTTTAGGTCAAACCGTTCTTGTCTGTCAGTCATATAATGCAGGTCGATGGTCACTGTCTCAAAACACAAGCACAGAGTCCAAATTAAAACAATTCCCCATCGTCCAAATGAAACAATCTATGTTTATATCTATACCCGCCCGCGCCGTCAGATCATTTGGACGTGTGCTGTTTTCAAGAGATAACAACGATATAAATACTGTTCGTTTTCTCACACAAACCGCTTGTTTCGTGTCTTAGGCCATCAATGTGTACTTATGATGGGGAATTGTTTCATTTGGACGATGGGGAATTGTTTTAATTTGGACTCTGTGCATGCTCTTTGAGACAGTGACCATACACCTGCATGAAATGACTGACAGACAAGAACGGTTTGACCTAAAAATATCCAAATTGAAACTACTGCGGAAAAAAAGACACCTACATCTTGGATGCCCTTGAGGTAAGCTAAAACATACCAAAATTTATTTTCAAAGTGAACTATCCCTTTAAAGTTGTCCATTTATGTTTGCGATTGTGCTGCATTCACTCACAAAAATAAATGTTTTGTATATTTACGGTAGGAAATTTACAATTTATCTTCATGGAACATGATCTTTACTTAATATCCTAATGATTTTTGGCATAAAAGAAAAATCGATAATTTTGACTCATAAAATGTATGTTGGCTATTGCCACAAATATACCCGTGCGACATGTGACTGGTTTTGTGATCCAGGGGCACATATGTTATGCTATTTCCTCTGTAGTGGACACCTTTCAACTTTAGTCAGTGTGTAATGTTGCTGTTTGAGCATAAAAAAGATCTGCAAGTTTTCAAAGCTCAAAGTCCACTTGAAAGGGAGATTTTATTTAAAGGAACACGCCGACTTTTTGGGACTTAAGCTTATTCACCGTATCCCCTAGAGTTAGATAAGTCCATACACACGAGTGCTTTGTTTGCACACACACAAAAAAAAAAAATATATATATAATTATATATAATTTACCACTTTATTTACAAAATATTAATCTCCAACGCACGTTCACGCAACACCATCTGCTCTCGCATCAACACGCAGGAGTCGTGGTGCTCTCGTGAACGGGCACTGAAGATTAATATTTAGTAAATAAAAAGGTACAATACAATTTTTTTTTTTTTTTCACAAACCAAACACTTGCGTTACTTTCATAAAATTGAGGTTAAACCACTTGGTCAAATGGATTACATTTATGATGTCTTTACTACCTTTCTAGGGCTTGAAAGTGGTAGTTGTAGGCTGTAAATGGAGGGACAGAAAGGTCTCAGATTTAATGAAAAATATATTTATTTGTGTTCTGGAGATTAATGGGTTTGAAACGACTTGATGGTAAGTAATTAATGACAGATCTTTGATTTTTTGGGTGAACTAACCTTTAAACTAACTAAAATAATGTCTATATTTAATCTGTATATTAATTTTAATTCATATGGGCATATGATGGGGACATGAAAATGTACTTTATAACAGGTAAGGTGCATCTGGTCTCCATCTGCATCAGCTGTGACCTTGACTCGTGTGTTGTAGAGCTCAGCACTTCATGTCAGGTATGATGCATTTGCATTGGGTTTATTGCTGTCCTTACTATTAAAACCTGCACAAAACTGTCCAGAACCTTTTTAGTATTAGCTTTATTTTTTCTGCAGTAAGTATAGAGCTTTGAGGAAGACCAGTTTCACTTGATTACAGAAGACAACATTTTATTCCATTGTAAAAATGACTGCTGTTTATGCTTTTCTTTCTGGCTTCAAACCAAACGCGGTCACGTTTTTTGCTGGCTTGCTGTATGACAGACAGGACAGGTCACTCTGATTGTCAACAATCTCTGGGGGCTGGGATCTGGGTCGAGGGTTTGTCGTGTGTGAGCATTTCTGTAGACCTCTCAGGTTACGCTATGGTGGATAAAACCACAGTAATGGATTCACACAACACTGAATAAATCAGCAGAAACGGGAGACTAAACTGTGCGTGAGAGGCAATTATTCATAGAAGAGTTTATTGTGTAAACATTCTCTGTTGCCTCATTCAGTCTGAAATAAGCATTATGATATGATGCATTTGATGCATGATATCCTGAAGACATTAATGTCAGTGAATGAGAAATAGTACAATAATGCTCAACTCAGTGGATTAACCATTTAAAAAGAACTGTTTCATCATCCTTCACTCTTTTCATTGATTCCCTACTGGAGATATCCAAAGTATCAACATGAAATCAAAGATGTCCTTAATGCACGTTCCTAGTCTTATTGTGCACTATTAATTGTCTTTGTAATGCCTTTATATTGAAAGATTTAGCATTTTTTGCTGTCACAATTGCAATTGTGTCAATCATCCAATAAAGGAAAGTTTAGTGAGAGACCGAATGGTAAAATGGAGAACTATAAAAAGCAGCATTGTACAGTTCAGGTCTAGCAGGTTCTGAATCTGAGAACTCACCCTTAAGCTGGATTTTGTCAGATTTACAGTATTGTTCTGTCAGATTTGACCATGCCTTGTTTGTTAATCTTTTTAATCCAACAGTTGACTTCAACAGTGTAGGACAGGTAAACTGATTTTATGTTTTCTATTTTCATTTTTATGCTGCTGAAAATGGTCACTAACATGCCTTTACTAGCATTTGTTTACAGTTTAGAGACAGCAGGCTGAGGTCTGAGCTGCTGTCAAAGACCAGAACGAGGGAAGCAAGTTAGACAACATTCTGGTCATTAACTCCTCTGGAGAGGAATACGTGATTGTGTCGACTCGGGGACCTACAAATATCATTCTCAGTCTGAAAACTGGGACATAGCATATCTACATGACATATGAGTCACAGGCAGTGCATTATTTCCATTTCTGAAACTCTGTAGAACAGGATGGCAAAAGTCATAACTTGATCTAATTTTCATCTCAGATAAAGATTAGAGACTTGTGATCTCACTGTCTCTGCTTTACTGCTGGTTGGTTTCTGCAAACTAAAATTATCTGATCATTCGTTTTGCAGTGCAATCTTTCTTTTCTTCAGGAGGCATAAAAATGTGGTTTGGCTTCAAAAGGGTTAGCAGATCAGTTAGCCTTGTTTTTTCCCCCTGACATGCCACTTGTCATCACCACATTCATAAAAAAAAAACAAAAAAAAGACTTGCTTGGTATCTACAGGGTGGGCCATTTATATGGATACACCGTAATAACATGGGAATGGTTGGTGATATTAAAGTCCTGTTTGTGGCACATTAGTATATGTGAGGGGGCAAACTCCTCAAGATGGGTGGTGACCATGGTGGCCATTAAGAAGTCGGCCATCTTGGATACAACTTTTGTTTTTTTCAATAGGAAGAGGGCCATGTGACACATCAAACTTATTGGTAATGTCACAAGAAAAACAATGGTGTGCTTGGTTTCAACGTAACTTTATTCGTTCATGAGTTATTTACAAGTTTCTGACCACTTATAAAATGTGTTCAATGTGCTGCCCATTGTGTTGGATTGTCAATGCAACCCTGTTCTCCCAGCAGCTTTTGCCTATGTTATGAAATGACCCAAGAGGCTAGCAGGGGTGCAAAAAAGCAATTAGGATTCGATGCAACCGTTAATCTCGTTTTTCTTTGCTCAGTACATCAGTGTGGTTGCTGGGATGTTTCAAATAATGCAATACCCAAAAATAAGATTTTTGTGATTTTTGAAGAATATCCATACAGTAAAAGTCGGTGAGGTCCAAAAAACACTAGGAAAAAAAAACTGAGAAGGAATAAATAAGTAAATACATGTTTGGAATGACATAAAGGTGAGTAAATGATGACAGGTTTACCCCTTTAGGTAGTGCTGAGCAATAGGGAACAATGAGTTTTTAAAAGTGTGTGTAGCTAGAATGACTCAAACTTTTCGCCGCAAGTCTGAGGACATCAGAGTATTACTTTCATGCACTTGACCTATGACTTTAAGGAAGAACATTCATGATGTCATTCTCTTTCTCTTAAATTAGCAGTGAAGACCAAGACCAATTAAATGGAACAACCCCTGAAACCATAAAAATGCCTTGAATCAAATTAAGCTGTTATGTTTAGACTGAAATGAACCATTAGGATGCCCTATTCCATTTAAAATAGGGGAGGTTTGCTTTTAACATGTCATATCTATACAATTGCCTGTGTGTGGGTCGAATCATTTCCTAAATAAATGGTAAATGGAATAAACATAAAAATAATCACTCTCCAGTCTATTAAAAATGAAAAGAGCTCTCATTTCCATTTCCCCAAGTCTAAAAGGAAAACAAAATCTGATCTTGTCAAGTGCAGAAGTTCATACTTTATTAATGTCTCTTAAATTCTTGAAATTCAGTCCACCTAAAAAGACATTTCAAAAAAATGTCCCAGTGACGATTAATGACGATACAGGATGAATGAGTCTGTAAGCCATGCAGAAAAGTCTCAAAACGGATGTCAATATTTCACTGGCGAGCTGACAGCATACCATAAAGTAAAATGGACGTATGCACAGCAGGTGTTGTGATAATCAATGGTTTTGTCATGAATGGTTCACTTGGAAAGTGTGGAAGAGAGAGAGAGAGAGAGAGAGAGAGAGAGAGAGAGAGAGAGAGAGAGAGAGAGAGAGAGAGAGAATTCTGACATCATGACATGAGATGTATGGCAGATATAATATGATATAATATCCAATTAATAATTTAAATAATTTTGCTGTTCATTTCTTTGGAATGTATGTAGTCTGTATCTTTTAATGCCTTGAATTTTTTATATTTAAGCTGGTTTTAAATTCTGTTGCAGCTATAGGTTAAAGAGATAGTTCACCCAAAAACTCACTCAAAAATAATTGACTCAACCTTATGTTGTTGGGTATGCAGTGATGTAACTTTGTTTTAAAAAAATGGGTGGGACAAGAGTGTTTGGGGTGGTGGTCTGGGGGTTTGGTGGTTGGTGTGGGTTATGTCAGAAATGTACAAAAATAAAAACACAATTTTCTATACTACAGTATACCTATTGTTAGTATTGAGACTATTTACATTACTGAATAAATACGTAGATCCACATTAAACATTTGTTTGGTTTAATGGACTGGTGGTATTCTAAGCCACCCTTGAATATTTTAGTTTTTTTTTTCTCTCATTAAAACCAAAGTTGTTCACCAGTGATTGTATATCAAGAGCAGGGACTTGTTTGTGTGCATTTTGTTCATCACGAATATCTCTGCAACAGCCTAAAGCGATAGATTGAAGCGCCCGTTTTTGTGAAGCCTGTGCAAGAGCACCAAGAGAACACTGTTGCTAATCAAATGGAGATATTTCTTTATAAGGTACATCCGTGCTGCGAGATGTTTCAAAAAGTGGTGGGGACAATATCAACACTGGCAAAAAGAGGTGGGGACATGTCCCACCCGCAAATTACGCCCATGGGTAGGCCTACATGTATGCATGTCTTTCAAAATAAGACATTTTGAAAAATATACAGTGAAAATCAGTGGGGTCCAATGTTGGGCCTCATTGGCTTTAATTGTATGGACAAAAGCAGTTAAAAAACATTCTTCACAATATCTTCTCTCATGTTCCACAAAGGAAATAAAGTCATATGCTTGTAAACTACACGATGATGACAGATTTTAATTTTTTTGGGTGAACTCTCGATTTAAGTTTTAAAAAACTTGTAATACAGCTTTTTATATGAACAGTAGACATTCCTGTCCACACTCATACCAATTTTAATAATGCAAAACGAGTTGAATCATCGGGTAGATCTCTGGCCAACTCCTTAGATAAGCTTGTGGAGGGTCAAAGCCTAGTCAGAGACAGCCTTTGCCCATTTCTCGTCAGAAGTAACATCAAACGTGGAAAAAGTTGGTCAAAAAGTACATTTACACAACTTTCAGGCGCCATATTTATAGCTCTGCACTGTTGTATAAAATCAATATGCTATCACATTTGCCATAGTCCTGATGTTCGGGAAAACAGCACTCTATGAGTTATATGAACATATAAATAGGCTATTATAAATATTAAAAACAAGAATTCATACAGTGATTAATTTTTTGGGTGGCAGGACTCTTTTTCGAGCGCAAGCAGAGGCCCCTTCTGTTGCGAGGCCCGTTTCAAGTGAGCTGACCCTGAGGACACATTTACATCTAACGAGGACAGTGTGTGGAAATACATGAGAAGGACTTGCTGTGCTGTCACCTTTAAGCAAGAGGGGTCAGTACCACAAACAACACTGAACTCAAAAGCTGAAAAATTACAGGTATTACCGGTAGTATTCATTTGCTGAAGTACAAGTTATTAGATATCAAAGTCTAATAACAAGTTAGTACAAGTTATAGATGTCAGTGTGCAAGAACTTCGATAACTGAAGTATTAGGAGAGTTTGAGAAATTAAAAATTTAGAATGCTGAACTGATAATTAAATAGAGATTTAAAAGGTGCATGTAAATAGTTATGAAAAACATTTATTTTATTTATTATGTTTTTTTATGAATTAATTAATAAATGAATTCTAAATGGATTCTCATTTATTTATTGTTTTGCTTATTCAGATCAGATATGAGTCAGGCTGAATATTAACTCCTATCAGCAGGGCATTCCTGTAGAGAACTTCATTCCAATTTAGTAGCAAAATAAATAAATAAATATGCGTAATCTGCGTCTCACACAGCCCAGATTTGTTATTTGTCCTGATCAGCACAATAAGACAAACTCAAATTGTAGCCTATACAAAACACTAAATCTAAATTAATTGCAAATACTCACTTCTATGGCAATGGTTAGGTGAACGCGACAGTATAACACGTGGAAAATAAGGGTTCTGATTCAAATTTGTAGTCTAGATTTTGTTTAGGCCTAATGAAACACGTTCTTATGTAGGCTATTTTTACAGTTTCATATCATAATTAAATTATTGAAAAAATAGGGTTGCGATTATATGGGAGATTGCTTAGACCTACATATATAATTCTTTGTTTGTTTTTTAAAGTTTTTAGGGGGCACATGGCAGTATCCTACACTATTTGAAATATATTTGAATGAAGGACAAATAGGCTAGCCTATCTGAATTTTCAACGTTTTGTGTCCATTCAGCATAACTTTCTGATGGAAAGTAAAAGGATAGCCTACTCACGAATGCATATGTTTTCGTGTACGGTGTTCCAAATAAGATAGTAATGTGCCCGCGCTGTTCCCCTCCGAGTACTCACTTCAAGTGCTCTCCCCCTTCGGAGTGAGCAGGGTATAGTGATGCTCACGTTCGAAAGGAATTCACTCATTATGAAGCCTCTTCAGCCCTGAGTCTGCTGCTGAGCGCACGCGGGAGAGTGGACCGGTTAGGATGAAGACGCATAGTACGCGTGGGAACTGCATGGATTAGTTTGCACCGGCGAACTCTGCTCGCGCTCAGCAAGACTTAACAATATTGTCGTCACATTGCTCGCATTTAGCCACAAGCGCGCAAAATCTAAAACGTCTATTCCTTTTATCCGCGCGCAGTAGGCTACGCCTCCTTGCTGTCATGTAGGGCTTCATGTGAACGCATTACTGTTGACCGATGGGACACAAACAGAGGGTCACTCAGTGTGAGGAGGCAACGTGGAGAGGGTCCGCCGTGTTTACAAGGATCGAATAATTTTGGAAAAGAGAGCAAATTGTGGCAGTACTCTTGGGAAAGTTCAATTCCAGCCGCAGGGGAGCAGGTCGAAACGCTTATCATATATAACAGGGAACACTGACTGAGTGTTGCGCGTGACTGGTATCGCGTCTGAACAAACCATTTACACCTGCCTCCGAGGACCTTAAAAACTCAAACTCGACATTAGATTGTTTACCGTGGATTAAGTGTCAATCGGAACCCCTAAAAAGAAGGATATATCGACTTTAATTATAATAACTAATCTGCAACTGGGTGAAAATGAGGCAGCGATTCAAATGCGCGCAGAATTCACCAGTTTATTTCCAGTTGTAAGTGCTACACTTAACATCCTTGGGGTGCATATCTATTGTTTTTGAAACAGAGGTCTGTCACCCCGGAGCGGAGCATCCGGACAGCTGCATCTGGAGCAAAGGAGCACTGTGCTGTTTGAAGGTTTCTGCAGACAAACACTGGAGCAATGAGTCGCATCCTCCACACACAGGTACGACTATTACCCCGTGAAAGCGTATAGAGGCTTAACTTAAATTGTTAGTCATTTTGACAGAGAAAAGAATGTAAAAGGGCTAAACTCTGAAAATGCTGGGTTGTTTCAAACCATGTTTGGGTCAGATATGAACAAACCCAACCGTTGGTTCAAATTCTTTTAAACTCAACGGTTGGGTTTGTCCATATGTGAAAAAAGCTAGCATTTTTTTTTAAAATGTAAAACATTTTAATTGGTTAAATGTAAGTTCATATAGGCTGAAAAAAAAGTGTAGAAGAAAATAGCCTACATGATTTTTTTTATGTTTTTTTTTTTTAAAGGACAACGTATATATTACCTCATAATTTTCTAAAAATGGCAATACGTATATGGTAAAATATTGTTAAAATAATGTTATTGGAAAAGAAGGATTCCCAGAACCCCCTACACAAACAATCACGTTTTTTTAATTGTCATTTGGAAAGTTAGATGCTTCTTATTAGTGTTGATATGTGAATTATATTAGATTAGATTGTTTCATTTTGCATTTTATGTTGCTTTGTTCATATTAGGGGTATTGTGTGTATTAACCTGATGGTGTCAATTTGGTACTTGTGACACTACACAGGCTATTTTTTATGCATTGTGTTGCTTTCCTTTGTCACTAGTGTTGGTGTCAGTAACTGTATAGTAAAAAATATATATATTGTCATGGCTCAAGTATACCAGGATATTTACATAATTTACATAGATAGATACAAAAAATGCCATCACATTTTTTACTGCAAACTTCTGGAAACCAGAGCTGCCAGTTTTGTCACCCCATAAGTATAGCCTAATTATTATTTTTTTGAATATTTTTTTTTTTTACAGTGCACATTTCAACCATTTAAATTTTTCAAAACTATCTGCATTGATTTGTCTCACCAAAAGCTTACTAGCTCAGCTATTGTAATTGCTTTCTTAAAATGATGTTGCTTGTCATAGGATTTATTTGTTCTCATTTGTGTTCGGTTTTGTTTTGTTTAAATGTCTAAGTTGAATGGCACTTAAAGTGTGTCATTAAGCTATCATTTGACACTGAGATTTTAAACGAAACTGTGGAGGTAATTAATGACTATCCTTCGACGGGGGAGATCGTTGCCAATGTGACTCAGCAGTGTGTGGGTGCTATTGAATTCTGTAGACAGTAAATACAAGCAGGGACAGGACACAATCCCCTGCCAGTCCTCAGCTGAGCCGCAAGACATTTGAAAAGAATGTCAATTCTAGCTTATAATAGAAGCTTGGCACTGCATCACAAGCATATCATAGAATTGAAATGATATAAAATGACATCACTGAAAGGTAAAGAAAAAAGCAGCTTTATTTTTAGCCCTAAAAAAAGATGCAGCAAGTTTATCAGTGTCCGCTCTGGACTGTGGCCCAGTTTGGCACCATTACGGAGTAATGTGCTGAAACTCTGACAGTCAAAACATACAAGCTTTCAGCTACCATTAATATGTGTTTTATCACTCTCAGCGCTGTGGACTGCTTGAGCTGCGGAGAGTATTTTGCTCTGAAAATGATTTTGAGTGACGATTGATCGAATGTGTGTTCTGAAATACTTACTGAGTGAAGCCCTGGCCCTGTGATTTTTGCTGTGCAGCTTTTGCCAATGTTATGAAATGACCCAAGAGGCTAGCAGGGGTGCAAAAAAGCAATTAGGATTCGATGCAACTGTTAATCTCGTTTTTCTTTGCTCAGTACATCAGTGTGGTTGCTGGGATGTTTCAAATAATGCAATACCCATGAACGTTTCATAGCATTTAAAGACTGAATAACTTTTTTTGCGTGCAGCTACAGTAGAGAGGTTGGAAAGTCAGATCTGAGGCGACTGACTTGTTGTGCTGATGATTATAATAACATTGAGACCAGAAGAAAACGGAGCCATCTGTGAGAGAGAAAAGCTTATGAATGTGTAATCTTGCCCTCTCGGATACCAATGGCATCGTTATCATTTCGTTCTCCTCCCTCATTTCTTTTGATAGCATATTTCCATCACAATGCTGCTGCTATTTGTTATACCTTGTTACACCTGATGGGAGCTCAGAACGCATCCTTTTCTACTGTGAGTTCAGACTTCCAGGAGGAAACGAGAGCATTTGAGGTCATTTGCCCCAGAAGACGTGTTTGTTTGTTTGTGTGTTTATATCTCTCCACAGGGAGAATAATTTCACCTGTACACACAACTCCTTCAGCCAGGTTATGCACAGGGAGCTTTTGTTAAATTACAGTCAACCCAGTGCAGTTCAATAAGCACAGCTCTAATTAACTCATCACAGAAATGTAAGGAGCGGAAAAGCTTCTCGCTCTCCACAGACCCAACAGCTTCGAGCTAAAGATTTTAGCGTGCAGGGGACTTACCAGTTGCTCCTCATGATGTCAGAATTTGAACTTTTTGTTGTGGTCTGGCTTGCTTATTTGCTGTCTTGATTTGTTGTTGCTGTGGTGGCTTCTCTTCATAATGGATCTGAAAACTGTCTGTTGTAAAGAAGAGTCTTTCTTCTTTAAAACACACTATTCAGATCCATTGTGTAGGGAAGCCACCAAGCCACAAGCTTTATCATACGTGATTGCTGTCTTTTGAGAAAGATTAAGTCTGCACCGATGGAACAGCCTTTTTGAGGGTACAGTTGAGGTTTAGGGGCTTTGAGGTTTCAAGCGCTTCCAAAGGCATTCAGCACTCACTATGTCTTAGCAACAACAGATACTGCCCATTATTTTTTTGTTTTAACATCCCAGAGGTCAATATCGTGTCTGATTTTCATGGCTCATGCACCGCAGTGTATTTGCGTGACTAATCTAACATGCACTGAGTATAAAAACAGATGATGATTCCCAGAGCATATTTTCTTCTCTGTGAGACCTAAAATTAAACTTCTCGTTGGGCCACATTGTTCTTTTTGACGATAGTCTCACTGTCTATTAACCAGTCCAGGCAATGTTGCAGGCAATGTAAATGGTGGCTTATTCAGTGCTGAAACCTAGGTATTTTGTAGCAGTGCCGTATCTCTTTTGGGAGCTCTTTTAGTGATTGCTGCATCTCCTGGAAATGTTAAGCTGTTTGGGAGTTCCTTTTTTGAATGTATCCTTTCAAATCCCCTCTGCAGTTCTCAGACTCTGAAAACGAGCTTGCTGCCGAGAATTGCAGGATCTCAAGCCTTCAAGATCGTTGCCATTAAGGGATAGTTTTGACCTTATGCTCTTCTGTCATTCAGAATTGAACAGTTCCTATCATATTGGTCTTGAATTGGTTGTTTAAATATTTCTTGATTCTCTGCGTTGGGTGTCTTGGGTGAGATTTGGAGCAAGTATGAAATGAATGTTATGAAAACAGAGAGTAGAAGCAATTGTTCACATAGCTTTCACCAGTGCAAACTGCATTTATGGTATTTTGCTCATTACCAGAACAGGCCACAGTTTTAATCAGTAATTCCCAACCAAATCATACTGTGTATTTAAACAGTTTCCAGGGGGTACTTGTAAAGATTTTGATTCTGCTGCTTTAAATATATAAAACAGAAGAAAAAAATAATTAATATATGCATACATACACACACATTGCTGTTCATGAGATTAGTAAGGTGTTTTAACTGTTTTGTTTTCTGTTGTGCTTAACTGCAGTATTTCCATATACAATACACAAAACAGTTGGTTAAAAACAATACTTATATTGTATTTAAAAAAAGTATAAAATGCTTTGTGTTTTATAGAAGCTTTGTGTTTAATTGTTTAAATAGTTTAACATTGGGAGAGCAATGACTTCATTTTAGCTCTTTTCACCAAAAAAGACGTAACAGATTTAAAGTTGAGCGCTGGCATATCAACATCACTTAAAGACCTGCTTTTATCACCCCCAGGCTGTCGTAGTTAATTTTAAAAGCCTATTGAGGGTTATCATAAATCAGTTAAATTATTATTGTGCTTTAACCTGTTAACTGTCACCCCCCTTTTTTTGAGTAGACGTTAAAATGCACATTTCGAACTTAAATGGTTGTAATTAAAGAATGCTTTGGAGTATAAACATACAATTGGTCTTGTTTTAAAGAAGACATTTGGCAGATTTTTGTAGAAGTGAAAGAAATTAAGAAAGTGAAACAGGAAAAAAGTTATAGAAGTTTGAGTTTATGGAAATGTACAATGTAAAAAAATTAATTATTCATATTTTATATAAAATATATATTTTTAAAACCTGGGCGACTCTAAAACTGCAAAAAAATCAAAGCCAAAAATCTGAACAAGTTGTGTTTCAAAATTTAGGTTGATATCTCAAAAAATGAGCTTTCAGTAAGATTTTGTTTGGGCGCAGTACCAAACTTTTTCACTAGGTGACAACCAGACTCCATTGCTGCCCATATAAGGGCGCCTCCATTTCCATATGTGGTGATCTGAACCATTATTTCCACAATTTTCATACAATTTATGAAGTAGACATTCTATTCAGAAGTAATATGGGAAGTTTGGCAGATTTTGATATGAATTCAACCTCTAAGAAACACATAAAAATGTTCATTGCTATTTCAAAATAAAGGTCTGAACACGCCTTAGGAATATGAAAATATTCTTGATGCAAATTGATAAATTACGGCTCCTCTGTAATTTATTTTGAAAATCAGTCACCAAATATGAAAACTAGAGATTGTAAGCTTTCAAATGATATATAGTTTGTCAAGATTAGTTTAGGTTTAGTATAGGATATTACTGTTTTAAATATGTAATGGATTTGGGCCCACCGGTGGGCCCGTGACAGTTAACAGGTTAAAGTAATTTAGAAAGTTTTGGATGGTTCTGGACATTTTAAAAGTTGGACGGCTTGCACAAAATGTATTTGTTCTTTAAACTCGCTTTATTAGTCTAGGCATGGAGCATAATCGGTCTGCCTGAAGTAGCTATAGCTGGCAAAGGAAAAAGCGAGAATGTCTAAAGAGTGCCAAGGCTTGTGCAAATGCAGAAATATGTGATTGTGAACATACTCCGATGCTTACAGAGATGGGCTAGAGAAGGAATAGGAAGCACACTTTTGTTAAAGGCTGAATTGCAAAGGCTGAGGGTGCACTTAAAATGTCACTCAAAATGTCTGTTTAACCAGATGTCACCAAATGTCATTTTAACCCTGTGGTTAAAATAAAGTTTTTAATGTTATGCTTTAAGATAAACCATGTACAAATTCGTAAGTCAGCACCATTTCTGAGTATTTTCTCCTTAAAACTGCAGTGAACCAAAGACAGTCTCAAAATCACGGTTTGAAATCGCTGGTGTTTCTGACGTCACAAACTACCTTGTAACCAATTAGGTCATCGTTTGATCGTCAACGAGTGGATCTCTGAGCTGGTCTGAGTGAGTGGAGGCGGGGCTAATTTGCATATTCATAGACCCGCATATACTAAATGAGGCAAGGGTGTAGAGTTAAATTGAAGCTATATTATAAGGAATGAATACATTTTTTTCAAGGAAAAAACGTTTATGTCATTTTGGTGATCAAAGATGAGTTTTAAGGGATAAAATTATTGACTACAGGGGGACATTAACCTAATTACGGAGTATGTTTAAATCTAAGATTAAGCTGGCAACCTAGGAGTCCTTAAAAACAATAGACCAGAAACCATCAGAAATGCAGTAGATCACAAGTACATTAAATGTAGCATTCAATTCTTACTGTAATCCTTACTTAAAGTGAAATACAGTACTGTGCAAAATGACAAATTACATGACATTATGCTCCAATTGTTCAGTTATTCAGAGATTTTTACCTGTCCCATTGTGACTAAAAAAGAGATGAAGTTTCAGACTTTTCCAAACTTCTTGAGTGACAATCTTGGATGCAGAAATAATTTGGAGAAATGTCGGACATTTTAAAATTAAATATTAGCTGATGCATGAAGGTGATCATTCCAAAATATGATAAGGTTATTATTGCCAAGTCTGGAGGATTTCATAACTTGAACGTATTGTTCCATCCTTGATTTCCCATTAGTAATCATGAAACACTTCATTGAATTAGGTTTAGCCACTGAAAGGAAAAATTGGCACAAGTGTAAAATGACTGTTTATCATATTATCATATCTGAACTTGGTTTCAGTGACATGTTTAAAATTAGAATGGGGGGTTTCTGCCACACATGCCACCTCATTTTTGATGGGCATAACTTTCTGTGTGGTTATGCAACACGTTGTTTGTGCAACAGAGTATGGGATTCTCTCGCAGCTTGAGAAAGAAAGATATTCTGTTCGCTGAGTCAGTATTCGCTATGCTTACTTTGTAGATCCTCGTCCTATTTAAATTAAATGAGTGTATTAACTCAATTAGCCTGTCAGTGGCTCTTTACAAGCAGCTGGTACCTGGCAGCTCTTGCATAAGAAGAGACAAAACCTCATTCTTCCCTTTCCAATTGATTTTCCTTTTCCATCCGGCATTTTTCACAACTTGCGTCCCACTTAAAACGTAACACATTTACATCAGAAGAACTTGCAACGGGGTTCCCAAAAGGCATATCTTCTTTCATATTGGTTGATCACAATGCTGCACCATTAGGAAAGGGACGGATGTTCTTGTTTGCTTCTTTTTTTATTTACTTTTTTGGTGGGAAATGTATTCTCACAGTAGATTATGTAAATTAGAAAAAGCTGTTGTTTTGAGAAGACTAAATTAGATATCTGTTGAAAGCATATTTTGCTTTTGCATTCTTTGTTCTTCCTGTTCTGTGAATATAATTTCTATTTGAAGAGATCTAAATATGATCTGTTGAACTATGTCAAATCCAAGATGAAAAAGTACAATATTAGCAAAGACTTTCATCAAATGTTTCTTCCTCTTCCCCTGTGTTTATCGCTGCATCTATTTCCTCACATTCAATTTTCAATTTCATTTTTCAGTTTTATTGGTAAGAATAAAGCTAATGGCACATAATAACGCACATCGGTTTAGCAACGATGAAATAAAATGAGAATGTTAACAGTTATGCTGTCAATCAATTTAAAATGGTTATTATTCATAATTATTTATTAGATTATAGAAAAATACATTTGTCAAATGAATTACATGATATATGGATTAATTGACTTAACCACTATTTATTGCATATATCTGTCACGGGTGGTTGCAGGAAGTCAGAACAAGATGAAGGTATCTCTTCAACACAAAGGTTTAATGATCAAAACGCAGGACAGCAGAACAGGCAGCAACACACACTATTTACAATGGTGATTGGACAGAGAATGGATGTGAGGGACCAACTTTAGCAAACACAAATGAGGATGATTAATGAAACACAGCTGAGCCAAATGAACTCATGGTGACCATGGTAACAAAGGAGTGGTGGGAAAACTGAACAAAGGAAAACATGTGATTAAAGCCTGGTTCACACGGGACGATTTTAAAATTGTCGGCCGATTTTCCAAACCTGAGAGACCCCACACACGGCGATAAAAAATCACGGGTCTAACAGTTTTGGTCGTACAGTGTGTGGTGCGCAGCCACACGGCAAAATCAACACATCACACACAAACCGATTTGACTCCCGAGCATTCCCAGGTCAGACGGGAAATCTTGCAAAATCCCTCGCGATCAAATGTAATTTAATACTGTGCTTACGAGGATACTCGACAAAGTGAACATTTTGGCATACTTTTGTGTGTTTTTGTCCATTCAAGCGTGAAAGAGAACTCAATGCGGCTGCGCGCTGTCTGAAGCGGCATTCTGTGCGCATGAGTCCTGTGTGTGTGTGTGTGTGTGTGTATCACACAGAGAGGAGATTTACAGACAGCGTGCCGCCAGTAGGCTACAGATTTAAGTTCTTTTTTTTTTGCGTTTTATCGCGCTTGTTTCTTAGCACTTGAATGAATGATAGCGTAATAAAACACTATAGAGCAGCAAGGCCGCAGGCTAGGAGCCAGGAGATGGCGAAGGGATGGCAAAAATACTAATTGTTTTTTTTTTTAAAATAAGCCCATAGTCTATGTTACATCATACATGCTCATATATCCTGCCATATAAACAACATATAAACCATAAAATAATTAGACCACCATTTACTTGCATTGATCAACTTTTTTGGCATTTTTATAATTAGTATTAATATAATTGTTACATTTAATTTATTGACTCACTTTAATATGTGAATTATATTATCATAAAACTGAACATTTAGCGTTGTCAGGCTTTTATTTGTGCTTAATAGATTAAACAACAGCGCTGCGCACTCGGGTTTATGGCTGCTATAAATTTGACCTGCCACAAGATGGCACTGTTTTCGACACTCATGAAGCTTCGAATCTTTTCCCGGAACAATCAAGGGAAAGCCTCAGTGCTTCATGAGGCTTCATTTGCCCATCCCTATTGTCAACACAAAGGTTTAATGATGATTAAACCACAGGACAGCAGAACAGGCAGCAACACACACTATTTACAACAGTGATTGGACAGAGAATGGATGTGAGGGACCAACTTATACAGCAAACACAAATGAGGATGATTAATGAAACACCATGGTAACAAAGAAGTGGTGGGAAAACTGAGCAAAGGAAACCATGTGACTAATGAAAACAAACTGAAAGTCTATGAAAACTAAACACACTGAATATACTGTGACAATATCAGTATTTGCTGAGATTATTGTGTCAGGAGCGTTAAGCTCTCAGAGTTACAAAAAAAGTAAATATATTGTACAACACTCTGTGTGGTGATTTATTTAATTAGCTAATTTTAGCATGTTATTTTTGTTAGAATTAATTGCACTAAATTAACATGCTAAATTGAGCCTTAATTAAAAGTAAAGCATGCAATAATTCCTCATAATAGAGAATAATCTTTACAGTCAGAAAGCGAGACAATCAGATAAGACTGAGATGCATAGAAGCAGGCAGGGGTATTTTAGGCATAAACTTTCTACTTCTGTCTCTTTTGTTTGTACATTTTGAACAAGCAGAATAGTACAATTTCATAGAGGTTTTACTCAGCCTTTTAAAATAGATTTTATGCTGATAGTGCACTACATTCAATTCAATTCAATTCAAATTTATTTGTATAGCGCTTTTCACAATACATATTGTTTCAAAGCAGCTTTACAGAAAGTGCATTTCAGAAATGTACATAGAGAAATACAGTTAGTTAATCATGTATTGATTTAGGGCATAAACATCGCCAGCGTCGAGTCGTCTCTTCACAGGCGCCGAGTCGTCTCTGCACGGGTGTTGGAGAATCTGTAGTTTCCATGAGAGGCTGGATACAAACTGGAGCTGACGATCTGTATTAACCTCGGGACTAGCGTCCCGAGATAACAACAGAAAAGCATATGGGAAATAATTAGCGTAGCTGCTGTTCGCAATATTAATGCATTCAATCTGATTCAACTGTAGTATAAAATGTAAGTATTATGTGAATGCCTGGTTGAAGAGATGCGTCTTTAATCTAGTTTTAAACTGGGACAGCGAGTCTGAGCCTCGGACAATATCAGGAAGGCCATTCCAGAGTTTAGGAGCTAAATGTGAAAACGCTCTCCCTCCTTTAGTGGACTTAGATATCCTAGGAATGACCAGAAGCCTCGAATTTAGTGATCTTAAAGAGCGCGATGGATTATAGGGCGATGGAAGATCCGTTAAATACACGGGAGCTAAACCATTCAGGGCTTTATAAGTCAGTAGCAATACTTTGTAATTGATACGGAACTTTATAGGTAACCAATGTAGAGACGACAGAATTGGTGTTATATGATCGTATTTTCTTGATCTAGTAAGAACTCTAGCGGCGGCATTTTGGACTAACTGTAGCTTGTTTATTGAGGATGCAGGACAACCGGCTAATAAAGCATTACAGTAATCTAGTCTCGAGGTCATGAATGCATGAACTAACTTTTCTGCATCAGAAACAGATAGCATGTTACGTAACTTAGCAATGTTTCTAAGGTGGAAAAAGGCTGTTCTTGTAACATATGAAATATGATTTTCAAAAGACAAGTTGCGGTCTAATATAACACCCAGGTCTTTTACTGTAGAGGATAAAGTAACAGGACACCCTTCTAAATTAAAGTTGTATTGTAAGAGGTTTTGTGGGCAGTTTTTTTGGACTAATAAGTAATACCTCCATTTTATCTGAATTTAATAGCAGAAAATTACATGTCATCCAGTATTTTATATCTTTAACACACTCTGTTAATTTAGATAATTTAGCGTTTTCATCTGGTCGTGATGAAATATATAATTGAGTGTCATCAGCATAACAGTGGAAATTAATTCCATGTTTTCTTATAGAGATGCACCGATTGATCGGCTGGTGACCGGAATTGGCCGATTTTCACGTGATCGGCCATAACCGGCGACCGGCCGGTCAGTCTGACAAATGCCGATTTTATGCCGGTCAAATGCACTCGGGCGCCGCATAATTAACATCGCGCAACATCAGCATCACACGTGCACACGGAGCAGAGCACATGTATAAAACCTCGTGAATTACGTCCGTTCAGACCGCAAGCGGGTATTTTTTTTTCGGCGTGCATGTTAATCAATGAGTGCATTCACAACGGAAGCAGGAGCAGCGCGTGAGCGTCAAGCAGGAGCGTCGCGAGCTGTGAAGCGCGTGTTTCGGCGCCGAGTCTATCTGCTGCACTGCTCACGCTCAATTAAAGGGAAAGCACACTTTTGATGGAAAATAGCCTAAATAGGGTTTTACAAAAAAAGTGCCCAAAATGCACAGAATTTGCGTGTTTTAACAAGAACTGGAGTAGGCTATGTCAGAAAAGAAAACAAAGACTAATATTTATAGAAAATGTACCCATTTAAAATTGTTTTATTATTCAGTTTGTACAAGTGATTGCAATAGGCCTGTGTGTGTGTGTGCTTTGAGAAATATCTTTATACTGCAAGGCTATATTTATTTTATTTTGTATTTATATATTATTTTATTGCCATTCCCTGTTTTCATACAGACGTTTCGTTTGCTAAATACATATATAGGCTATATAAAATTATTGGATATTGAATGTGAAAAGGAAATGGTTTTTCCACAACACTGCACTTTAGATGTGTGTGAACTATGCAAATTGTAAAATGTTCTATTACAGAAATTATATAAAATAAATATTTGTGTGTGCTGTAAAGTGGTTAGAAAAAATGAAATCGGAATCGGCCAAAATCGGTATCGGCAGGTCAAACTTAATGAAAAATCGGAAATCGGAATCGGCCCAGAAAATTGTAATCGGTGCATCTCTATTTTCTTATAATATTACCAAGTGGCAGCATATATATTGAGAATAGCAGAGGGCCTAACACAGATCCTTGCGGTACACCATAGTTTACTGACGTTATCTTCGATTTTTCCCCATTTACGCAGACAAAATGGTAACGGTCTGATAGGTATGATCTGAACCAGCTTAATGCCTGTCCCTGAACACCAGTGTAGTTTTGTAGTCGGTCTAAGAGTATTGTGTGATCTATAGTATCGAACGCAGCACTAAGATCAAGTAAAACTAATATTGAGATACAGCCTTGGTCAGAAGCTAAAAGTAAATCATTTGTGATTTTAACGAGCGCAGTTTCTGTGCTATGATGCGGTCTGAATCCAGACTGAAACTTTTCATAGATATCATTTTCTTGCAAGAAAGAGTACAGTTGAGCGGACACAACTTTTTCTAGTATTTTAGACATAAATGGAAGATTTGAAATGGGTCTGTAATTTGCTAGGTTATTATGATCTAATTGTGGTTTCTTAATAAGAGGTTTTATAACTGCCAACTTGAACATTCTTGGAACATGACCTAAGGATAAAGACGAGTTAATAATATTGAGAAGAGGCTCTTCCACTACAGGTAACACTTGTTTCAGTAGTTTAGTTGGTATTGGATCTAATAAACACGTTGTTGGTTTAGATGCAATGATAAGTTTATTTAACTCTTCCTGTCCTATAGTTGCAAAGCGCTGTAATTGTTCTTGCGGGGTGATAATTGAGGCTGAATCATAAGACACCATTAAAGATTGTACATTTACAATTGTGTTTCTGATGCTTTCTATTTTCTCAGTGAAGAAATTCATAAAATCATTACTACTACACTGTAACGGAATATTTTGCTCCGGTAACGTCTGTTTATTTGTTAGTCTAGCCACGGTGTTAAATAAAAACCTAGGATTATTTTGGTTGTTTTCTATTAGTTTGCGGAGATGCTCAGCCCTGGCTGCTTTTAGGGCCTTTTTATAACGTGACATACTGTCTTTCCATGCGATTTTAAAGACCTCTAGATTAGTTTGTTTCCATTTACGCTCTAAATTACGAGTTTCTCTCTTTAGAACATGCGTAACACTGTTGTACCATGGTGCTTTAGTTTTCTCTCTAACCTTTTTTAATCTAATTGGTGCAACGATGTCTAATGTACTAGAGAAAATGGTGCTCATAGTGCTAGTCATTTCCTCTAGTTCATCTGTTTGTTTGGGTTCACTGAGCAGCTGAGATAGATCAGGTAAGCTATTTGAGAAATGATCTATAGTTGTTGGAAGGATTGTTCTGCCTGGTCGATAACGCGGCGCAACATGACAAATTTCAGCGGTACGTAGTATGCAAGTGACCATGTAATGGTCAGTGACTTCATCACTTTGCGGTATAATATCTATATCGGTTGGATCGGCTCCATGTGATATAATTAAATCTAGCGTATGATTAAGACGATGAGTGGGACCAGTTACGTTTTGCTTGACCCCAAAGGAGTTTAATAAATCTGTAAACGCAGCCCCTAAAGCATCATTTGAATTATCTACGTGTATGTTAAAATCTCCAACAATTAATGCTTTATCGACATTGACCAAAAGATCTGAGAGAAAGTCTGCAAACTCTTTTAGGAAATCAGCGTAAGGCCCTGGCGGTCTATATACAGTAGCCAAGGCTAGAGATAATATGGATTTCTTTCTTACATCTAAGAGAGTAACATTTAGCACAAGTACTTCAAACGAATTAAACCTGTGACCTGTTTTCTGAGTAACAGTAAGAATATCTTTATAGATTATAGCAACACCACCGCCACGACCAATCAGCTCATGCTTGTAACAGTATCCAGGAGGAGTAGACTCATTAAGACCGAAATAATCATTTGGTTTAAGCCAGGTTTCAGTAAGGCAAAGTACATCGAAACTATTATCTGTGACCATTTCATTTACAATAACCGCCTTAGGTGTAAGCGATCTGATGTTTAAAAGACCTAGCTTTATAAATTGTTTTTGTTCACTAATATTGAGATTTTCTGGTTTAATCACAATTAGATTTTTCTTAGATCCTGCAGTAGATTTATTATTTGATCTCACTAAACGAGGAATAGACACAGTTTCAATATAATGTTCTACATTGATACTTATATCAATTAAGTTTGGACAGCAAAGAGTGTGATTTGGACTTTGACTTACTAGTCATATGGTGTGTAGCGTCTTGGAGATGTTGTCCGACAGATGAGCCGCTCCGATTCTGCTGGGGTGAAGGCCATCAGCACGGAAGAGCCTAGGTCGCTCCCAGAACAGATTCCAATTATTTACAAAGAGCAGTCTCTGTTCATTACACCATGACATTAACCATTCATTTAGAGCAAATAATCTACTGAACCTTTCGTGTCCTAGTCGGTAGGTGGGAAGCGGTCCAGACACGATGATCGTTGTTTCAGGCGATGTACTGCGTACCGTCTCGATCAGGCTCCTGTAGTCCTTCTTCAGAACCTCCGACTGCCGTAGCCTGATGTCGTTCGTTCCCGCGTGCAGCACGACAGCTCCGACGGGCTCGTCACCGTTCAGAATCCCGGGAACCTGTGCAGCGACATCGAGAACACGAGCACCAGGAAAGCAGTGAGTGCGAACCTTACCTTTACCTATGGTAGCACGGACATGCCGGACGATGGAACTGCCGATGATCACAGCGTCGCATTCCGTCTCGCGTAGAGGGGAGAAGCGGTTCCGGGTGGAGATCTCGAAGGCCGGGAGGGGAGGAGAGGTCCTAGCTCTGGTCCTGGCCCACGTCTTCCGCTGTGGAATCACCCAGGGTCCATGTTGTTGTGTCGGTGCCGGAGTGAATGAAACCAGGGATGATCGCATCCTGGGCAGAGAAACACATGGAGTAGACGAGGTCGGAGTCAAAAGGTTACTAACCACTGACTTGTGAGCATCGGCGCGTGATGTTTCAAGCGTGAAACGTTGATCTCGTAGCTCGGCCTGTCTCTCTAGTAGGTCGCGGATCTGCTTCTCCACGGATTCCAGCTCTAACTGCACAGAATGCAGCTCGAAGGTGTCCTCACCTGCACTCAAAGGTAACGTTAGACACACATCCGTTATATTCGCCATTATAGCAGATGTGCTATAATACTTCTATGCATGGTTGACACTGACACAAACAGAAATATACTTTACAAAAATGGACTAGTGTTTATAGAATTCATAAGCGACCTTCAAAACCATGATAACATATCTGTTATCATAATATTTACAGGAAGTTTCAGACCCTTCATCAGATCATCTGAACTTGATTCTTCAGAATTGAGCAGAGAATATAAAATATAAAAATGGTTTGGGGTCCAAAAGTACACTAGTAACAAGTGCAGACTCTTTATTGAGTCTTCAGTTTATTCCATAACTTTCCTTTGTTTTAAACTTTTCAAAATCCTTAAACCTTGTGTTTGTTTGCAGGTTTAAAGTGGATTTTGAATCCCAGATTTTCAATGTGGTCTTTTGGGCCCTACTATGTGTCCCAATGGAATATAGTCAATGACAACATCCTCTCTTCCAAGCATACTTGAGCAGTGTGTTTATTTGTGTGAGCTTTCCTATGTTTAAAAAAACGCTTGCGTGTTAGTAACAGTCATATTCAAACGCATTCACACAGATTTTGCACATTGTGTTGGGGAAATAGAAAACACCCATATTTATGCTTGCACAAATTGACAAATGTAACCCACGTACTGTACCTCTCTCTCACTCTATCATGGGATTATTGAATGAAGTGTGCAGGCAAGTGTAGGGGCACTGCATCCAAGCATCTTTCATTAATTACCCAGCTATGCTTGTGTGGAACGCTGCCATAAAAGATATTGACTCCTTGTGCTAACACTGCAGCCTGTGTCATCTCCATTTATCACAATTAACACCCCCACAACAAGTAGAGCCAAGCACTGCAGCCTCAAGGTCAGGGGTACAGTACACAGCATTATCTTATCTTATCTTATCTTATCTTATCTTATCTTATCTTATCTTATCTTATCTTATCTTATCTTCTTTTGTTTAGTTTATTATTTCATTTTATTTTTATTTTAAAAGATTATTATTATTATTATTATTAAAGTTATATTTTGGGGCTTTTTGCCTTTATTTAGATGGGAGGACAGAGAGGAATTTGACCAGGAAATGATCTCGAGCCGGGACTCAAACTCTGGTTGTCAGAGCACTTGCCTAAACAATTGTGTGTTTTTTTTATTTCATTTCATTTTTTCATTTCTGGCTTCACATTTTTATATCATCAGTGGCCAGAATTATTTTAAACAGATCAAAATATCAAGTACTAGAACTTTGTCTCCTGCAGTCCAAAGCACAGTCTAGTGTTTTTAGAGAAGAAAAAGCATGAACATTTGAAATTATATATATCTAAAAGCCGCTTTTCCGTCAGGCCAAACCGTTCTCTTTGCTTAACCGTTCCATTCTGTGCCAGCCAGTACGGACATGGTTTCATTTTCCACTGTGGGGCTGATAACGACAGTGGTTGCCAACACAATGGTTTACTGATGATATGAGATGTAAATAGCGAACCGCGTAATGGAGGATGATAAGATATTTAATTTTATTTTATTATTAATTTGTATTTACGTCACTCAAATAGCGCGTTTAGCCAGCTACAGAGAAACTGATACCCAGGCAACGGACAACTGACCAATTCTACCAGCACGGTTCGGCACGGTTAGCAAACTGTGCTGAGAATTCCGGGGACAAGAATGGTTCTCTTACGAGAGTTCTCTCGTACTGCGTTTTATCAAAACGCTACGGGAAAAGTCTCTTTTCACGAAACACTGAAGCAAAAAATTATCCTTTAATTTTCATATATGTAAAACGCGTTGCGGCAGCAGCAGTCAGCTATGGCGAGACGGCTTGCTCGCTCATTGGCTGCTCTGCGGCAACTGCTTAAGCCTATCGAGCGAGGCCTGAGATGACGTCAGGCCAATGAGGGCGCTTCGCGCCCTCCTCGCCACTTCCCGCCGAAACGGGCGTGGCTTACCTCTATAAAAGGAGCTCGAGAAGGCTGATTCACTTGATTTTAATCTCTTCAGCGAAGCGCACGCATCGCTGGATCACGGAAGCAAGCGTCGTTCGAAGCAAGCACTTCAGCGGGACGAGCCCTCGAAGCCGCTGGCCAACGCCGCCTTCTACAGCCGTACCTGCTGCGCTTTCCGACGCCTATATCCTTTATTGCTATATTGCTCTGTTTTCTGTGTGTGTGTGTGTGTTCGCTGCAACACTCACCCCTAAAAGAGCTGCGTCTTTTTCAAGACGCCTTCTCATGCAGCGCTCGCGCTCGCTCCGAGCCAATTGCCTACGGTGACTCTGAGGACTCGCCAGGCATCCTTTCCGAGGCTGCCCTTCCTGGAAGCGGACGGCGGGATTAGTTTTTCTTTACGTTACAAGAAAAGCTACCCTGCCTCTGCACGCGTCATTCACCGGCGAAGGAGAAAAGAGTGTTCTTAGTCCCACCGTTGGTCGGTCTGACCTCTTTTCTCTCACATTTCTCAGTTCCCTGTTCGGCGACTGGAAATATTATTGCAGCAAGTGAGTCTGTTACACGCTTGCCTGCCAGCAAACGCCGAAGAATACATGTTGACGCCGCTTTCAAAGCCTTTATCCCCCTGTGGCTCAGTGGTGGAATTATAGGTTCTCCTCGCGGGAGACCGGGGTTCGGATCCCGGTCTGGCGGCATATATATTTATGCCGCCAATGCTTTGCTCTGTAAGTCCCCTGAAGGCGACTGCAGAGATGCATTTTGCAGCCAGCGAGCGCGTAGTACCCGCTTGCCTGCAACCGAACACCGTTTCTACGGTTCCCGCGCGTCACTGGCGAAAGAGAATGGAGTGTTTTCAGCCCCGCTGAATCTGGGCGATTTCCACTCTTCTCACATTCTGGCATTTTGCAGGCGTTCTGAAAATGCAAATCACTCTGTCTGTTCCCCGAGAGGCAACTGCAGACGTGTTTTTTGCTGCCCACGAGCATGTGGTACAGGCCTGCAAGCAAACGCCAGTGTGGATAATACTCGCGCTGACTTTGTCTATGTATCTTCACTGTGGTCCAGTGGTAGATTCTTAGACTTGCGCGCGGCCGATCGGAGGTTCGAACCCCAGGCTGGCCGGCAGAAAATATTTATGTCGCCGAATGCAAATCACTCTGTTTGTTCCCCGAGAGGCAACTGCAGACGTGTTTTTGCTGGCCACGAGCACGTGGTATATATGCCTGCAAGCAAACGCCAGTGTGGATAATACTCGCGCTGACTTTGTCTATGTATCTTCACTGTGGTCCAGTGGTAGATTCTTAGACTTGCACGAGGGCGATCGGAGGTTCGAACCCCAGGCCGGCCGGCAGAAAATATTTATGCTGCGAATGCAAATCACTCTGTTTGTTCCCCGAGTGGCAACTGCAGACGTGTTTTTTGGTGCCCACAAGCACGTGGTACATGCCTGACAAGCAAACGCCAGTGCGGATAATACTCGCGCTGACTTTGTCAATGTATCTTCACTGTGGTCCAGTGGTAGATTCTTAGACTTGCGCGCGGGGGATCGGAGGTTCGAATCCCAGGCCGGCCGGCAGAAAATATTTATGCCGCCGAATGCAAATCACTCTGTTTGTTCCCCGAGAGGCAACTGCAGACGTGTTTTTGCTGCCCACGAGCACGGCCGATGATGCTATATGTGTAGAGAAGATGCCCACTGCTAGTGCCCATCCCTACACACTAGCACAGCCCTTCACACAGGGCCCGCGCTCATATATTCGACTCGGGTCGATCACGCACGCAACATAGTGAACGTGCCCACTGCCTAGTGCCCACAAACACTATGTTCTGCATGCCTTGTGGTTTCTGTAAAGACGAAACCTGTGTGCATTCACTCTGCTCAGACAGACAGTGCACTCATTGCAGTAACTGTGCCCGCTCTCCCGCGCCCACACTTACTCACGGTACTTCTGGTGTCCCGGCCACGGCCGATGGTGCTATAAATGTAGTGTCGATGCCCACTTCTCAGTGCCCATCCCTACACACAAGTACAGCCCTGCACTTAGGGCTCGCGCAAATAAAATCGACTCAGGTCGATTGCGCTCCCCACATAGTAAAAGTGCCCACTACTCAGTGCCCACGAACACTATGTCTATCAGATCACAGGCTCTCTGTAAAAACGAGACCTGTGAGCGCGCGCGCTGCTTACACAAGCAGCGCGCCCCAAGCAGTAAATGTGCCCGCTCACAGCCCACATCTACTCGCACACATGAGTCCCATGGGACTCGCGCAGCCCCCCCTCACTCAGCCAAACACTGTTGTAAGGTCAAGGGCGAGCGCTCCGCCCGCTGTATTGAGCGCGCCCCCCGCCTCAAATGCCGCAGGCATAACGCCTATGTTTGTGAGCCCCATAGCACCTCTGTCTTACGGCGAACAGAGCGCGCTCTGTATCCGGCCCTTAGCCAACCATGCAGATGCATGGGCAGCGCTTCCAGGGGTTTCGGACTGGGTCTTAGGCATTATAAAGAGAGGCTTCTCGCTACAGTTTTGTCGACGCCCGCCGCGCTTCACAGCGCGCGTCGAAACTTCGGTTCCGCTGAATGTAGCACACCTACTTCGCGCCGAAATATCAAAACTGATAAGCAAAGGGGCGATAGAGCTTGTTCCCCGAGTTCAAAGCGAACAGGGGATATACAGCAGATACTTTCTAGTCCCCAAAAAGGACGGCGGTATCAGACCCATTCTGGATCTCAGACAACTGAACAGAGTATTAGTGAAACGCCGTTTCAAAATGCTCGCAACCAGCAAAATTCTCGCGCATGTTCGCCGAGAAGACTGGTTCATGTCGATAGATCTGAAGGACGTGTATTTTCAAATACAGATAGCGTCACATCACAGGCGATTCTTGAGATTCGCCTTCGAGGGTCAGACATACCAGTATACAGTCCTGCCTTTCGGCTTGTCCCTGGCACCTCGTACATTTACGAAATGCATGGACGCAGCGCTCGCTCCTCTCAGACTCAGAGGCATGCGAGTGCTGAACTATTTGGACGACTGGTTGATCCTAGCCCAATCACGATCTCAGCTCATAGAGCACAGAGCCATTTTACTCGATCACCTCGAGAATCTTGGTATCACGGTCATTTGGGCGAAGAGTTCACTGAACCCCAGCCAAACGATTCCGTTTCTGGGTATAGTTCTGGACTCACAGTCTATGACAGCGCGGCTGTCGCCACAGCGCGTGCTGAACATTCAGCGCGCGGCGATGTCTTTCCGCCGCGGCGCTTTCACCCCGCTCAGAAAATTTCAAAGGATGCTGGGTCTCATGGCCTCAGCATCGTCAGTTCTCCGGCTGGGCTTGCTCCGCATGCGCCCGCTGCAGTTCTGGTTGAAAGCGCGGGTTCCGCGCAGAGCGTGGGTGTCCGGTCATTTACGCCTCAAGGTCGATCAGGACTGTGTCACAGCCCTGGTGCCTTGGATGGCGAACGACTGGTACCAATCAGGTGTAAGCCTGGGGACTTCCTCGAGGGTGAGGATGGTGTCTACGGACGCATCCACCTCGGGATGGGGAGCGCTGCTCGAGGGCAGACCGTCCTTCGGCCTATGGTCGGAACGGGAAAAGCTCCAACACATAAACTGCCTAGAAATGCTGGCAGTGCACAACGCGCTGATGCGTTTTTGTCCCCACATCAAGGACCAACACGTCATAGTCCGTTCGGACAACATGGCAGTGGTGTCCTACATAAATCGCCAGGGCGGTCTGAATTCCATACCCCTGTACAGGCTGGCGAAACGCCTCCTGCTATGGGCTCAGCACAACCTGCGCTCGCTGAGAGCAGTACATGTGCCCAGGCTGCTGAATGTGGGCCCGGACAGACTGTCCAGGAACAACGTTCCTACGGGCGAATGGTCTCTACACCCACAAACAGTCCGGCTGTTGTGGGAGAGATTCGGCAAAGCGGAGGTGGACCTATTCGCGTCCCGCGAAAACGCTCACCCTTCCCCGCATTCTTTTCAAAGACTGACAGCGCGCTGTCCCAAAAGTGGCCGCGCTGCCTGCTATACGCTTTTCCCCCCATCTTCCTCCTGCCTCAGGTGTTGGAACGGGTCAGGAAAACGAAATGCCCAGTGCTGCTTGTAGCACCGTTCTGGAAGAACCAGGCATGGTTCCCAGTTCTGATGCAGTTAGCAGACATCGCTCCATGGCCAGTGCCGTTGAGGAGAGATCTCCTCTCGCAGGCCAGGGGCTCGATCTGGCACCCACACCTGGAACTACAGATGGTGGACAACCAGAATGCCTATTACCGCCGCGCCAGCTGCCGCGGCGAAATCACCGCGGCAAAAATAAACCAGCCGCATTTCAAAGTCGTTCCCGAAATGACCGCCAGGTGGTGCAAAGGGACATTGTGCAAAACAGCAGCAATTGCCGTATTTTAAAATGTAAGTGGGTTAAATATAAAACCCTAAGCCTAATAGGCATATTTTTCATATATACAAATAGGCCTATTAGGCTACAACAGAATAGAACCAAAGATAGAATCAATTTTAGAACTGAAAAAATAGAATCAAAAGTAAAAAATAGAGACGATATTAGGAGCAATGACGCTGAATATTTTTACTATTCTATTGAGGCATAGATAAATGAAGAGCTCTCGTGAGCGATACAATTGCATAGTAATTTATAGTGATTTCAAAAGCAGTCCTTAAAAAAAAAACATGGAGTAGTGTGGCATAATTTTTGAGAGATTACGCGGAACGCGTTTTAGTTAAGATCCTGGTTTCAATGCCCTTAATGTATGTAGGCTAGGCTGCTTAAAAAAAATGTCACAACGCGTTTTGAGATTGTTTTGAATTAAACATTGAAGTTTAAAATGTAGTGTTTTGGCACACCAGGCCGAGTGGCGTTACGCATTGTTCAAAAATCAGGTTTTATTCTGGCATGTTGAATTGGCGTTAGATTTTTTTTTTAGATTTAGATTTTAGATTTCCTTAGATTTATTTTTCTCATAACAGCTAAAATAACTTAATATATGCCTTGTCTTAATATGACCTACTTAATATAGGCAATAGGCATAGCCTATATAATAAATTAGCAAAACTTGGCCACTAAATATTTAATTTTCAATTATTTTAATTATCACAATTAAAGTTTTAATTTAATTAAATTGAACAAGCGCAACAATCAGCATTTAATCAAATATTCTAAAAGATGTATTATTAATAATAATAATGTTATTTCAACATAATATTTCGTTTTTTCGACATAATATGTGTGCGTGCAAGCAACAAGCAAGATGTGTATTTATCCGGTGATGCGTGCATTGATTTTTATCAATAAACTAGTGTTTTCTGACAGTGTCGACTGCAAAGATGAAGTTGACGATCGCCATATTTGTAGTGAACCCACCTAGAGAGAAATGCACATAAAAACATAATCAGAGAGTAGCCTTTTTCTTTTCGTTTTGAATTATTTCGTTTGAAGACATTTCAAGTTTTGTGTATTTGATGTATTTATCATGTCTGTGTGAAGCATACGCTGAGTTTCGTTAAGTTAGGAGAATGAGATGCGCTCCAGCTGACGTGCAATGCAAGTGACCGCGCAGGCGCCTCCATGATTAGTGTCTGTTATATTTGCTTCTCTTACTTATTAAATCCAGGCAAGGGTTGATGAAAAATTTATTAAAATTAAGATACAATTTATAGAAAACGAAATTCACTTTAAAGAAAGGTTTTCTACTAAACAAAACTTAATGAAGTGGTCAAAATCATGTCTGACCCACTCCATATCCATCTCTCGATATAATGCATCCTATCTTACTCGTGCTGTTCACTTTTCATATTCAACATAGATGGAAAAAAATAACATTAGAATATTTTAACAAATATGATACTAAATGAGATTATTTAATGGCTACAACAGTATATGCCTATAGACTCTATTTGTACAAATTGCTGCACATTAATTTAATTAAATGAAACCTTGTAACGAATTCACACTGTAGGGTAGACTGTGTACAGTTGAGACACTAATAACTTGCGTTCGCAGCAAACACAAGTTGTGATTTTTGCTGTGCTTGTCAGCTGAAGGAAATATACCAGACCTCTTGGAACTTTAATTGAATACATAGCGTTGGTAAAGCATACTGAAATTACATCCCTACAAATTTATTAGGCCCTACTGAAAATAAATGTATCGAATTTAAGCAAAGTAGCCTAAATGTTAAGACTGTAAGCCCTTTGCTTTTTAGTAGCCTATAAAGGACTATTATAGCCGACTTTGTGTTACTTTAATTTGTAGAGGATTTTTTAACTCAAACATTAACACTGAAATAAATTAAACTAAATGATTGTAAAAATTTTGGCACACCACGACGAGTGGCGCTATGCATTGTTCTAAAGCCAGGTTTTATTCTGGCATGTTGAATTAGTGTTCGACAAACGCGGCGGCGCGTTCATTTGAATGAAGAGCGCTTCTCGCTCGTGTGAGCGAACACACACTGGAACGTTAGGCCATGTCGCATCGAGTGAATCGTGGCCGAGTGGTTGAACTTACGTTACGATCATTTAGATGACACGGGTTCGAATCCCGAACTTACTAGGACTACTGATTTTTTTATATTAGCCTATTAATGCATTTTATAGTCTATTGTTGATGCAGAGAGATTTGTCTAGTTCTAAAACATAGTTTTTTTTTTTTTGCTTATAGTCTATTTACAAAATAAAATCACCATGCATTTCCATTTTACACTAAGGAGCAAATATTATACAATGACTTTACTTCTGTAGCCTATAATAATTCCAATGGTAATTTCAAAAGCAGTTCTGTTAAAAAAAAAATTATATATATATATATATATATATATATATATATATATATATATGACGTTTAAACGACAAACAATAAAATCAGAACCAGTATTCTGTTGCGTTCATAGTGGCAGTAATGCATCCACGGCTTTTCAAAATGTCACAAAGCGTCTTGAGATTGTTTTGAATGAAATATTGAAGTTTATAATTAAGTGTTTGGGCACACCACGACGAGTGGCAAACTCTTTGTTTTGTTTTGCAAACTCAGCTAGCCTGTGGGGGGTTTGGAGAAGGCAATAGATGCTTTATCGTGGGGGTGCAGGACAGAGGTGTTAATGTTCCTTCTTTCATATGGAGAGTGTCGGAGCCAGCCTGATGATACAGAGCAAGCAAAGGCAAAATTCTTTTAAGGATTAATCTCAAAATCTCCAAAAGTCCATAGCCTATGTGCAGTAGGCCCTATATCTTGTTAAATTATATATTGTAGTTTTATTGATTGTATTTAAAGGTTTTCCACACACAATTTCAATTTAGCAGATACAGAGCTCTTTAATTCGCGACCCACCTCGTTTTATTGTGAGGTGAATTCAGCAAGGCATGTTGTATCTTTGAAGGAACAAAAGCTATTTGTTACAGTTTTTTCTTTCGTGATTTGTGTGGATGACACACAGCGACATATACAGTATTATCAGCTGTATGGTGTTTTTTTTTTACGCTGAAATGCTTAATTTCGAGAAAGACCCGCCGCGCGCAGTGAGGGAGACCAAACTTACTAAAAAAATACAGAGAGGCGATGAAATTAAAACGCCTGTTCTTAATTTATGTTGCTTTGAACTTTTTTCGTTTTGTACCGTTTTAATTTTTTAATTTAGCTGCAATTTCTTTGACAATAGAAATTTAAAATGTTGCAAGAATAAGATTCTGTGTTTCTTATTTTGCATCACAAAGGGAATAAAATCGCATCGATGCAACCCTGTTTAAATAAATAAACTTTCCCGACACTTTATTCATACCTTGAAATGTGCAATGGGTTTTCAAACTTAATTAATTTTCTTTTTCTTTTACATTTTCATTGTTTATTTTTTAAATGAAAGCAATACTGTACTGAAAGTATTTTTCTGATTTGTTCGATCTGTTTTGAAAAATGTCTTCCGTTGCTATGGCCGGGTATCACTGTCAGTCATCTCAATCTCGTGAATGATTCACACACACACAAAAATAATTTAGCAGATTAAAGACGAGCTTCATCATCTTCATTTTCTGGTGCAATCGGCTGACAGTCTTCCTTCATCTGATGTGTCGTCTTTGCAGCGGCTCAACTGGAATGTAGCAAATTGATGTTGTAATGTACAATTGATAATTAAACAAGATGATTGACTTTAATAAACAGATGCATATTTAAGCATCAAGAACGGAAAAACATAAACACTGTCGGCTACACTGAGATTCGATCTCAGATCGTTTGAAGCTTCGAGAGGCTATTGTTATTGCATTGACCACAGACCTATCGTCTGAATAGCCTAGGTATACTATTTTCTCTGTTTTAAAAGTTTGTCATATGTCATATTTTTTTTTACATTGGCAATTTACTGTCTCGAAATTATGTGTCGAAAAATTTTTTAAAAAGGGTTTTTACAAGACATGTGCTGTTTGTTTGTTTATTTATTTATTTATTATTATTATTATGCAGATGTTAATTCAGCCATTCTGTTGGATAAAAATTGTCCCTAATGTAAAATGGAAATTAATGGTAATTTTATTTTATAAATATAAAATATTTAAAATAGGCTATGAGAAAAAAACAATAGGCTATGGTGTAGCAATATTTTAGAACTATCAAATCTTTCTGCATTAATAATAAAAAAGTAGCCCATGTTTGTTCGGGATTTGAACGTTATAGCCTACCACTCGGCCACGAATTTGTTTTGTTTTATATTGTTTGAAATGTATTTTTACATATTTTGCTTTCGTTAATGTTAACCAATTCTGTTGTAGCATAATAGGCCTATATTCTTTCCCTAAAAGTTTGTTTTATTCTCTGCTTTGTTTGTTTATATTTTTACATATTCAATCAGTCTCATTTTTGTTCAAATAATGAAAACAAATAATTAAATAATAATCAAATAATTTTTTTTTATTTTTTTTTATTTTTTTTTTTATAAACAGATAGGAAACTTACCTTTTAAAATGCCGCAGTTGCTGCTGTGCGCGAACGACTTTGAAATTCGACTGGTTTATTTTTGCTGCGGCAGTAGGCTAATAGGCATTGTGGTTGATTATTTATTAAATAATTCAAATGATAAGCATAACAACATGTAAGCCTATTTAATTCTGAATATAACAAAGAATGCTTAAACTGACTAACATCGGGTAACTGCAAGTCCTGAAAATGTTTTAATTTTACGGTAAATTATTTTAATTTATTTCACTGTTATGTTTCAGTTAATAAATCTACAAACACATTAAAATAACACGAAGTAAGTAACCTATTGACATAGCCTTTCTAAATTATAGAAAAACTGGGCACACAATGTTAACGTGTGTCTACTTTGTTTAAATTTAATGAATTTGAATTCGTTTAACCACAATATTTATCTTGAATTTATCTGTGACCTCAGCTCAGATTACTGCCGCGGCAGATTACGTCATAGAGAGAATAAACTGACACTTTTGAAGTCTGTGATTACAGCGCCACTCAGCGGTAAAATGCAGCAAATACACATCCCAATTTTGCCGCCGCGGGAACGGCGGCGGTAAAAGTCTCATTCTGGTTGGCCACCATCTGTATGGTCCCTTCATGTGTGGGCGCTCAACGGATACCCGTTGGTCTCGCAGAGGGAGTCATGAATACCATCACGGAGGCTAGAGCGCCGTCGACCAGGCGACTCTATGCTTCAAAGTGGTCGGTTTTCTCCGGCTGGTGTACAGCTCGGAGCCTTTCACCCCTCGAATGTGAGGTAACGGAGGTTCTCTCCTTCCTACAAGAGCTGTTGGATAAGGGCAGATCCCCTTCCACGCTCAAAGTGTATGTGGCGGCTATTTCAGCGTTCTCCGGTTCAACGCTGGGTCAGTCACTGGGAAGGAATGATTTAGTCATCCGCTTCCTCAGGGGAGCTAGGAGACTGAATCCACCCAGACCTCCTTCAGTCCCTATGTGGGACCTTTCTACGGTCCTGGCGGCCATGAAAGGTGCCCCTTTCGAGCCTATCCAGTCTATTAGCCTCAAACATTTGTCTTTCAAAACAGTGTTTTTGATGGCTCTCGCTTCAGTGAAGCGCATAGGCGATCCGCACGCGCTCTCTGTGAGCCCGGCGTGCTTGGAGTTTGGTCCTAATGACTCTAAAGTCATACTCAAACCTAAGCACGGCTATGTGCCGAAAGCCCTCAACACGCCTTTTCGGGCTCAGGTTATTTCCCTGGCTGCCCTGCCGGCATCGAGTGAGGAAGGGGACTCGAGTTTTCTTTGCCCTGTTAGGGTTTTAAGAGCTTATATGTCCCGCTCTGCTGTCTTCAGACAGACAGAGCAGCTCTTTGTCTCGTTCAGTGGACGTTCCAAAGGAATGGCTGTTTCGAAACAAAGTCTATCCAGATGGATAGTTGACGCCATAGCGCTGGCTTATACTGCCAAGGGCATTCCATGCCCTCTGGGAGTCAGAGCGCACTCTACGAGAAGCGTTGCTTCTTCGTGGGCTTGGTCCAGCGGGATTTCCCTACAGGATATATGTACGGCGGCAGGCTGGGCCTCTCCGTCTACATTTATCAGGTTTTATAACCTAGAGGTTCCCGCCTTACAGGCTAAGCTTTTGTCGGTGTAATCTGTTCAGCCGTCTAGTCAGACCACTGAAACCCATGCGCAATGCGCTACCGACTATCTTGGGCAGAACTGTGTAAGACCCACATTTCCCACATTAGTTCAGGTTCCCTACCCTGTCTATGTGATGTTATACTTGCGTCTGTGGACATGTCTATTCTACGACGCTACAGTATAGGGAATTAAGGCTCCCACCCTTATTCCCTGACTCTGTGTGAGTCAATCTGGTGATTATGCACTGTGTGCCTGAAATAGCTTCCGGTGATCAGTGTTTTTATCCCAGCACGCACGGCGTTTTGCAAGGGGTTCCCGTAGCGTTTTGATAAAACGCAGTACGAGAGAACTCTCGTAAGAGAACGTACTCGGTTACTAACGTAACCTCGGTTCTCTCTAGAAGAGGGAACGAGTACTGCGTTCTCTGCCGTGCGTACGGTTCACTCTGGTTCGCTTCGGCGATCAAAATCAAGTGAATCAGCCTTCTCGAGCTCCTTTTATAGAGGTAAGCCACGCCCGTTTCGGCGGGAAGTGGCGAGGAGGGCGCGAAGCGCCCTCATTGGCCTGACGTCATCTCAGGCCTCGCTCGATAGGCTTAAGCAGTTGCCGCAGAGCAGCCAATGAGCGAGCAAGCCGTCTCGCCATAGCTGACTGCTGCTGCCGCAACGCGTTTTACATATATGAAAATTAAAGGATAATTTTTTGCTTCAGTGTTTCGTGAAAAGAGACTTTTCCCGTAGCGTTTTGATAAAACGCAGTACTCGTTCCCTCTTCTAGAGAGAACCGAGGTTACGTTAGTAACCGAGTACGTTTGTAATCGTGCCATGCCATACCAGGCTCAAGTGGAAACCGTTCCTAGAACCGTTTGGCCCGACAGTGGAAAAAAAACGGCTTACGTTATTTTTGTAAGCTATTTTTTAAGTACATTAGCATATAGATAGCTTTAAAGCTCATAGAAATAGACTAAATTATGATTTCATGGGACATTTAAACAATGGAAAGAGAACAAACAACAAAAAGAGTTTTGTTTGCTTGGTTGCTTGCTTTGTTTGCTTTAGCTGGCTGCATAAAGCGGCATCTTCAAAGCTGAGCAGAAGCCTTTGCTAACTAACTTAGAGGCATTGGGTTAGACTAGGGTTAAGTTTAGGATTTGGTTGGGTTTATTTTTAAACAGGGTCAAGGTCAGGTTAGAAACTAGATTAGGCACATGCCAGCCATAAAAAAAGGAGAAATATATAATGTATAATATAGATCTTGAGTTGTTCTCATACCATGTCATTGTGCTGTTTCAGAACTGAAGTTAGAAGTCTCTGATTTGAGTCTAGTTTTGGGCTAAATCAAGCATGATTTGTCTAATGGAAGCTTGCAAAGTTGATTTGAAAGGCATTTCTGTAACTCTTAGTTACTTGTCATGCTCAGACCAGCTGTCATGTTAGAGCAGTTCACAAATGATTTTACGCTACGGTCACGATTAGTCTCCAACTTGTGTCTGTAGACATCCATACACACATACACAAATATGAACTATGACACACTTAGTACACTCTGTCCAAATGCCACACATGGTTACTCATTCATCTGCGTCCCACTTGAACGCGAAGCATCCCAAGTCTGCAAGCACACACACAGATAGTTACGTCACATGTCTGTCCATGTACTCTAGCAGAGATTCACAGTACACACACACACACTTACATAGCACCCATGTCCTATGAAAGGACTGCCTCCTGAGTAAACATACGCACACACAGGACTCAGATTATTATGGGATAAAGAAGCAATAGGGTAATGGAGGGCAGCCTGTGTAAATACTATTATAGTCATAAACAGGCTCCTTCACACAGACAGAGAACAGCAGACACGTCTTAAACAAACAGACTGGACACAAGCAAATGCAGGAATAAAACACACTTTCCATGAATATGGTACATGTGGGTTGCCCATGGCTTACTTAATGGGAGACACCCCAGGTGAATAGAAAAAAAAAAAAACTAATAGATATCAGCATGAAACTTCCCCAGTTGATTACTGACATTAAGACAAATATCTTTTATATTACAAGTTTTTAGAATATTTATGTTTAAATATGCAAATTAGGTATTATCACTTTAAAAATGCGCTAATTTGCATATATTTCCAGAAGAGAAATCTGAACATTGGATAAAGCCAGATTCAAAATTCTTGTTTCATTTTGTTGACATATTAGAGTCAAAGGTTTTTAAAAAGGGGATTTTGGATATCTCTTTTTATCACTCCATTTATCAGAAAAAAACTGTCAACAGGCTCATGAGAACAAACCCATTTTGAGAAAATGGCCTTTAAAGATTTATATTGTAAAAATTCATACTTTTTAGTGGAAATAACTATTTACAGACACAATATCTTATCAAATCATTAGCAATCAATAATACAAACCACATAAAACGCATCAAAACTTATAACACAGCATTTATGGCCTTCAGAACCCCAGTAAAAAAAAGTCAAAAACACACTCTGGAAATGTCAGAGCACGTCACGTGATGCATCTGAACGAATCACGTTGTCAGAAATTGACATCAGCCAATGAGATTTCGCTTTTAGAGTTAAATGCCCCATTGTACTTTCACGATTGGTTGCTGATAAAAAAAAAGAAAATGACCATATTTGGATCCGACAACATTGTACAGGAGAGAGAGCTTTCCAACAGTATATGTGATGATTACAGGGTGCAGACAGCAATCACGGAGCAGCATGTTGATTTAGAACGCCAACTTTTGTTGAATTTAGGAGAAATATTTACAGATGCATATAATATTCAGATGCATGAAATATTTTGTTGAATTTAATAGAAATATTTACAGATGCAAATAGAGAAAGTGTAGTAAAATAAAGACCTAAATGTGTATTTTGGAATCTGAAAGAAGACATGTTATTGAAGAAATATAGTCCACAGCCGATGTAAAGCAATCCGATGGGATTCAGGCAGAAATCGTGTTCATGGATGAGCTAATGTATTGAAGTTTTATTAACGTTACTGAGCTGTGCGAGGCCGAGAGCCGTGGGAGCGGAACGAGGCTGGAGGAGTTAAAGGGGTGGTTCAGGATTTTTGGACATCGGACCTCATTTCCAAGTTAGCCTGGGTGTTATTTATCAGTGGAGACAGTTTTCAACATTTTTCATCCAGTCCTTCCAGTTGCATAGTTCGCCGGTGCTAGGCTAGCGCGAGTCAACGGTATCTGCTAGCCTGCCATTAAAAACAGTTTTACCCACTCCACAGTACACCAAAAGCAAATAAATTATAACGCCAGACTATCGATGTAAATGTCTGTTGAGAGAATAATTTTAGAATTTAAATGACCCTTTCATCGCATTGCAATAGTTATACGTTGTTCCCTGTATTTATTAGCACAGTCTACAGCAGCGGAGGAGTGATATTAAGTTATGACAATCACGCAAGTGTATTTACCTGCTGCTGACACTCATCACTACTTTTCGGCACAGTACTACTAACCTGAGCAAAGTAAAATTCTAGAAACTAGTTCCTGTAAATGTAATGCGATCATTGAGATGCAAGAGTAGATGCAAGAGTCCAAAATCCTGAACCACCCCTTTAATAATAATGAGAGACAGATCCCTGAGCAACACACCAGTCTCGAGTCTCATAGAGGAGCTCCGGAGCTTTTATTATGCTTATATGCTGCTGTCGGCCACTGCCGCTTCTTTTGTTTTTTTTGAGTGTTCATTTTACGATTAAAGTTACGTTTTACGTCCAAGCATGACTTTTGCTGCTAAATGGCATGCTGTTTATTGTAATATATATTGTACGGTGGAGAAAATGCTGTATTACTGTTACTAAAAATAAAGCTCTTTCTCATTATGCTATGTTAGCCACTTGACAAAGTAGTGTTGTCTCTAAGGTACAAACATGTTACTCGCAGTAAATCAAGAAAACAAGAGATTTAAACAATAAGACTAGCCGTGTTGAGCTATATAATGATTAGTTTCTGGCGATAAAGGTATCCAAACAGTTGCTCGCCTGTCTAATAAAACACAAAGCATCTTTGGAAGATCACATGTAAGGCAGATATGACATCATTGACAGGTGACAGTGACACAGGCCGTTAAACTTGCTGATTTCTCTGCATTTAAACATTATTAGAAACATTTGCGGTAAAGTAAGAACACAAGTCAACAAAATATATAACATTGTTCTAGTGGTTTTTGGATGTTTTAATCCAAAATTCGTACATATTGTGCCTTTAAAACCAAGTATACAGTATGTCCCAAATCTTAACAGGGTTAACAGGGTTTCAAAAATTGGCTCATAAGCTGATAGAAACTAAAACAGTTCATGTAATATTTAGTTTGATCTAGTGAATTTCTCAGTTAACATTTTATAAACGTTAAGCAGTGACAGTGGAAAAAAAAAGGTTTCAAATTGAATTCTGCACCCATCTTTCTCTGTTTATTTGATGGGTGCAGTTTCATTGAACGTCCAAGCCCCTCCCCATATCATGCCAGTTTCCATGGCATCCATGATGCCTAGTGACTGGGCAACTGTTCAACAGCATCACTGGTGGAGTGTCTTAACTGTGGATTTGAGTGGAGGATCATTTTCTCACAGCCGAGCCGTGTGATTGGAGAAGAGCTAACCCTGACCACCTCTGAGGATTTCTTCCTCCTTTCCACCGAACCCCCATGGACCTGCGTTGTGTGCAAAACAATTCAATTTTCATCGCTTACTATCAGGTTCTCCCACAACTAAAGGGCAGTGGTGAATCCATGGATCAGGTTTAGGGCTTTGCAACAAGTTGACCTACATATAGAAAGATTCGGTTCCTATTGCATTTCGCCTGCAAAAGCAATCAGCAGGAGCGCTCACACGAACCAGATGGATTCACAGCACGCTCTCTGAACCTCTCGGAGTCACTCACTGTTCTTTGTATCTCCCTCCCCTTTACCTTCCAGCTTTCGGGAGGGCACAGGCATTTGAAGTGTTTGAAGGCCCCAGAACTTGTGTGTTGTTGAGAAGGTACTACCTAAGCCATTCATCACAAATACCTATACACGTGCATTTCTGTTTCTTACTCTACTAGTTTGGCTTTTTCTCTTCAGCCCTTAATATATTGTTTGTGTCATGCCGGGAGAAGAAAAGGCAAAGCGAATACAGAATCTCATCCCTCACTCCACAGACCTTGGACATTCAGAATTATTTTTTAATCACAGTTCACTGAGTTGTCCTGATCTTTATGGCAGCAGCAGCAGCCATATCCTCATCATTTTAGTTTGTTCTTGAATTAATGAGGTCTGTTTAATTTTTTAAACTTTGTCTCATGGCAGAAACTCTAAGAGGAATGTCAGAATTTTGAGCTCCCCCTAAACTTCTTGTGGTTTGCAAGCATGAAGTTGCTTTCTGGCTGACTGGCATGTCTTTTAACCCCTGAGGTTAGTAGTTTGGTATTCATTAGAATGGTGCTGAAACCACAGGTGTGTTTAACACTTTCAACACCCTCTTTGACTTCCACTGTGACAATTTAATGGCAGTTATAATTTTGTCGTCTTGTTGGCCTTCTCAGAATTGTAATCCAACATATAGTTAAGCTGTAAATTTGAATTGCTAATTCCTTCACCTCTTTTAGGACATTCAAAAAATTCTGCTCAAGTTCAGATATGTTAAAAACTGGCTGTAGAGTTTAGTTTCTCCCATTCTCATTTTTTCCCCCTGTGCTGATGAAATGCGAACACCTTATTTAAAAAGTGGATGGATGGATGGATGGATCATTTGATCATTTTGAGAATCAGATCCATCTGATCCTAGGCTACAATTTATACTCTTTGATCTCTAGTTTGACATGTTCGTTGACAGCCGATCAATGATAATTGCGCTAAAATTTGACTTCCAATGAAATTCTAGCAGAGACAGAAGATTTTGAGTCACACTTCTGCAGTGTGGCTTCTCCTACGACTACGGTCAATCAAAACCCAATTGGAGCGCCGAACCTGATGACGCAATCAGCGCGACAACTACAAACACCACTTGCCTTCGCCTTCGTTTTTCCCTGTACATGTCAGAGTACGTAATACAAATCTCGTTCTGATGTCTTGTTTATCATCTTTGTTCAAAGCCAGATGTTTTAACAAGCAGAATTACATGAAACAAACTGTCTGCATCTAGGCAGGAATACCGTGGGAGCTTACTGAACTGAGGGAGAGGTTAGTTTCTCATAGTCTCAAAGCATCCTTCAGTTGTCCTCCTGCATTCACAGATAAATAGCCCTCAGAGACTATGCCTGAAGCTGTCCACCGCTGCCAGAAAGACATGTGACAATTGAAAGCATTCTCTTGTTGTTGCCATATTCTCAGTGTAATTGGAACAACACAATACACAGAGAAAAGAGAAAGTGTGAGCCTGAGGATGATGAACAGAGAGCTCTTATCCTGAAATTATTGCTTCTGCTAGGCTATGACACCATAAAAGCAATCATTCTTGTTAAAGGGACGGTTCTCCCCACAGTGAAAATTGTCATCATTTGCACGCTCTCATGGCGTTCCAAACCTCTACTTTCTTTATTTCGACCACTGAAGAAAATTGTTGATAGGATTGATGATGAATTGCAAACCACGTGCTATCAAAAATATAAAATATAGAGGCCAATCCACTCTTCTGTGAGGAACAGAAGAATATTCAACAGTCATTCTTTACTGAAAAGCTTGTCCTGTGCTGTAGCTCTCGAATCACATTACAATGATTTGAATATGCACATATTTAACCTGGCTGTGGCATGATCAATTGCAACACACAAGAAGCAGATGTTTGCATCATTGATGTCAGAGCTATCAGGTGGCTTCAGAGGACTCCGAATATAAAGCCTGAGTCATTTTAACGATGATTTATTTGTCTGTCTTGGTGTTTTACAGCTCATGGTCACTATTTAAAGAGAATTGATTTGAGGGTGACAAATGAGAACATTTTTCTTTTTATGTGAAGTATTTCTTTAAAGACGTTGTGAAAGATTTTTCTAACTGCAGCATCACACTCATTCTCCAAAGACATGCCATACAATCCGATGTCAACAACCCTGAAACAAAGCAAAATTATTCACTGCCCGAGAGCTTTTCTGATTGGCTAATATTTATTTATGTACTGTTTACATGTGTGATGTCACAGAGATTTGTGATGTCTGAGAACACAGATTTCAGTAATATCTGTCAGATGGGATATTTTATGTGCGGTAGTCCAAAACAAATATTGCCTACAGCAGATTTAACTCTAATTATGTTATGTGTCTCTGTATTCAGTGTCAGCTTCAGTAACATGTTCAAACATAACGCTAAACTATCTCAGGTGCAAGCAGAGTCGTTCCAGATTCCAGATCTTGCCTTTAAATCATTGTAATTTAGAATGGAGTGAATTTTTGGCAGCCTTAGTTTTCAAGTGTAATGGACCTCATCTGAAGATGTGAAAGTAATCCCTCCTGCTTCTGCTAGAAGCATACTTACGACTGAGGTTTCCGTGGTTTCTACGGTTAGCATATTTAAAAGAATGTAATAGTTTGTTTTTACATGTACATTTACCAATTTTATGGAAGCTTATGTAAGCTTATTATAAGATGTGCCAATATTGCAATTGTTTTTATTATAAGAGTTTTAAATTATTATTTATAGAATTATTCCAATTCAAAAAGAGACAATATGAAACAAAGACTACATCACTTCATTAACCAACACTAATTTCGTATTCGGAGAGGCAAGGAATATGTATAAAATTCCACGGAGCCCCTAAAGCGACATGGTTAAACTTGCTGTGGTAGTCGGTTACATTAGCGGACATTAGATTTCATGTGAAGAGAGTAAGGAGAGATGACTGACAGGATGATGTCAGAGGATTTGGTGCCCAACAGTGTCATTGACTAATATCTTATCTTGTAAAATGTGTATTCAGTACTACCGCTCCCTATGCAGATTCCTCCCATCTCTTATTTTTTTTCCATCACCATGTCTCTTTAGAGGCTTCGTATTACGTCCTTTCCAAACATGAGCACACTCCTTTTGGAAAGTACTTAATAATACTAGTAATAATGGATGTTTTAGTGTTTGTGCTTGTATGCGTGTGCACTTGCTCACACAAACATATGCACACACATACACTTATCCTTCTTGTCCTAAGCTCAGCTGCCCCGGTATAATATTGATGCCGGCGAGTAGACACCCAGACACACAGGGGATGAATGGCTATTTTTATCCTGCTTCCATAAGCATCAGTATATTCTCATTCATTTCTTGATAGACTTGTCTTTGAAGTGCAAAAGAATAAAGATCAGCTATTTCAGCACTGAGGCTGACACAGAACACATTTGGACTTGGAGCCAAATTGGTGCTTTTTGCCTTACTTTAGCTTCTGACAGCCTATTAAAATGTATGACCGTGTGGATTCCCAACATGCACTGGTTTTTGTGTAGAAACTAGCCATGTTTCTAGAGCGCAATGTCTTTGATCCTTTAATCTGCTTAATGTTCCAGCTGCTTAATTTCTTATCATTCAGCGATCATTCATTAAGCTGGATGAGTTTGTGTTTGATGATGCAGAGAATCTGCCACAGTGCATGATGACTCAAATCAAGCCCACCATCATCTAGACCTCATGCGAACAGAGCTGAGAAACCTTACACAGACATTTGATGTCCAAATATAGCTCAATAGTTTTCTGCCATGCAAATCTGTTTACTGCTTCTTGCGCCGCTACTGAATCTGCCATGTCACAACAAAATCAGTTGTGAGCTTATGAATTGTAACTGATGAACAGTTAGACTGGGTGCAGTGAAAAAGTTTTTTTTTTTTTTGATAAACATTAATGCTAATTTTATGTTAAGTGAAACCTACATTTGTGTAATTTCTGACTAATTATTTGCATGCCACTTTGTAGTAAGAGAACATTCTGTCATTTTGTTATTTACCATTGGGTCATAACATGTGTCTCCAAGCAACACACGAATATGCCTTTATTGCAAGAGTCAATGTTTCTGAATGAATCAGGTGAATGATTCAAGTGAATTGAGAAATATGCAAGTGAATTAGGGTGACCACCCGTCCTGCTTTGCGTTTTACTGCACAGTATTTTCACCCCTTGTCCCGCACGTCGCATATTGAGAAAATGTCCCACATTTTCATCAGTCTGGTTTTTGGTTTTTAATTATCATATTAAGAAAACATGCATGCGTTCTTTTGCCTTTTTAAGAAAGCATTTTATTTGTTCTTTTTGAGGCATAGTTTTTCACCTATATTTAACATCCTTCGTCAGAAGTACAAATACAACAGCCGTTTTTTAAATCCTATCCAATGGTTGAAAAGAAAGGAGTAAACATGGTCACTAGTAGGTTGTGACGGCTGTCAGTCAGAATGTGGACTGGTGATTCGTTCCATGTGTTCCCTGTCAGGAAACAAATGGATAATACGGTCAATTAAAATTTTAATTTAACAGAATTGATCAACTTGTTGCCTGCTGTGGTTGTTTTAATTCACATCCTTTCTAAAAATGTGAGTTTTTGGTTTAATATATTCTTAAAGGAGAACTCCGGTCAATTTTAACATTGAGCTAATTTTTTTGTAAATTTGGAGTGCTGTCAGTACAGAGAACAACGACAAAAATCGGTGTTGCCTACACCGTGTTATCCTCTTTTTAAAATTTGCACCCTGTTGACTTCAATGGGGCAAGGTTTAACCTGCTTTTAGCCTCTTAACATCCTTGATGTGTCATTACAAGTGCACAGCTAATGTGAGAGATTCCTTCAGAGTAAACACGGGTGAATCTGACTGCAGTAGACCCTTACGAAAAAGAAGTTTATTCAAGTGTTCTATTAGTATACTTCTTTTAAACTAAAAATAAGAAAGTATACTTTCAGTCTACTTTTTATATACTTCTCAGAAATAAACTTTATGTACTTCTCAGAAATATACTTCAAATTGCACTTAAGTGTACTTGACTTATACTGAGAGAAAAGTCCAAGTATATTTAGCCTATACTTGTTGATCAATATATACTTAAAAGTATAATTAAGTATTCTAAGTATTTTTGGCTTGTACTTGTGTTTACTATTTTAATTGAGTAGCTTATTAAATACTTTTTTAAAAACATAATATTACACAGCGTCTTATAAACTAACATGTTCAGCTTTATATAACAAAGTTTCGGATGGAATAGCTTATAGAGTAAATAAAATAAGCATGGAAAATAAGTTTATTCAAGTGTTAGTATACTTCTTTTAAACTAAAAAGAAGAAAGCATACTTTCTACATTTTATATACTTCTCAAAAATATACTTAAATACACTTAAGTGTACTTGACTTATACTGAGAGAAAAGTTCAAGTATATTTGGTACTTGTACTCAATCGAGATATACTTAAAATTTTAATTATTCAAAGTATACTTGGCTTGTAGTTGTGTTAACTCTTTTAATCGAGTAGCCTATTAAATATACTTTTTTACATTGTTTTTCATATAGTCTTATGAAACTTTGTTTGAAAATATTGATTAAAATGTTGATATAGAACAGATATGTTTCTAATTCTGTGTATCTGAATTTTTGTGTAGGCTAGTCCACTGGTAGTGTACATATTTACTTTAATTCAACTTTTCCCCACCATTGACTGAATTTTCCAGCTATCCATGTTTTCACTGTTATACGGTAGGGAGCGCTATGACAGTTCTAGTACAGAATCTCTGGATCAAAACACAGGAGAAGAAGAAGCTGAACCATGTGATAGAAGATTGCTCACTCAAATGTAAAATAATGTGATCATCAAACATTAAACAGCTTGTAAATCAAAACTGCTTAATGTTTCCAAATGAAATGAAGCGTAGGCCTAACCCATGAAGAGAAAACGACTGTGAATCTTTGGGGGTGTTGGACTCGACCTACTCCACCTGTGTTTTGATCATCGTTCTGGATCTGATCAAGGCGTAGTCTTTGACAAATATGTGATTTTCTCAACTATTTTCTCAACATTTTAACAAAATGTTGCTTTTCTTTATGAAACTTACTGACATTCAAGTGTTGATAAAAAAGGATGAAGCTAATAAAATGTTTTTAAAATTAAAGTAGAGTTAAAGGTATTTTTCAAGTATAAAAAATAACATTTGAACATAGTAGTGTACTGTAGGCCTACTGCAACTGCAAAAATTGTATATAAATAGTAAACTGTAAGTATAATGTTAAGTTCACTTAAAGAAAACTTTTAGAATAAAACTACTTAACTAGTAGTTTACTGAGAGTACATTAAAAGAAAACTTGTAGAATAAAACTACTAAACTAGTAGTTTACTGAGAGTACACTAAAAGAGTAAAAATAATATATAAATGGTAGCCTGGTTAACACCAGACCCTTCTCAGTGAGTGTAGGGTCTGGAGAAGCTATGTAGACAAATCATTTCCAAAGGGGCGTCACCAACTGACGTAGCTCAAATTCCTCTGGGCGCAATTGGATAGTCTTAAAACCAATCAGAACGATGAAGCACTGTAAACCCAGATTTTGTTTCTAATTAAACTTACGAGTAATCATTACTTATTCTTTTATGTTTAGTAAAAACCTGCTATCATTACTAAACAACATTAGTTGTTTGTACTATTTAGCTGAAAGATTCATTGCACTAATCATGTTAAGCTGAGATAATGTTAAGCTTCTGTAAGGGAGGGGCGTGGCCTATTTAAACAGGTGACAGTGTGCAGAGTGTGCCATTGCAAGATTGAACCGAAGTCGAACATTACCAGCTTAACTTATTACTAAACAGACTGACTTTATTTCTATCAGACGTCTACAAAATATCTAGTTGAGAATCAACAGAGGTTTAGATGTTGATTATTTATTGTTTCATTTGTAGTCACCATGATGGTGAAAGGTGTTGGCTTTAGTTGGGCTCTAGCCTTTGATATTTAAACATTGTATTTTCTCTGGCTGCTATAACTGCGAGTTTAAAAGGCACAATAGTTATAGCAAAAAGTTAAGAGTAATGTGATCTAAAAATCTCCTTCAGCGTCGCTGCGCTGTCGGCATCATGTAAATCCCTCCTCAAACGTTTTATGATTGGTGTCAAAATGGTAAACTATAAGTATGATGTTAAGTTCACTTAAAGAATACTACTAGTTTAGTAGTTTTATACTACAAGTTTTCTTTTAATGTACTCTCAGTAAACTACTAGTTTAGTAGTTTTATACTACAAGTTTTCTTTAAGTGAACTTAACATCATGCTTATAGTTTACCATTTATATATTATTTTTACTCTTTTAGTGTACTCTAAGTAAACTTGTAGTATAAAACTACTAAACTAGTAGTTTACTGAGAGTACACTAAAAGAGTAAAAATAATATATAAATGGTAAACTATAAGCATGATGTTAAGTTCACTTAAAGAAAACTTGTAGTATAAAACTATCAAACTAGTAGTTTACTGAGAGTACATTAAAAGAAAACTAGTTGTGCACTTGAAGTTTACTACTGTTAAACTTATAGTACACTTAAACATATACTTTTATATACTTCAAGTGGGCCAATTTAGTCCCAAGCGGTATTAAAATAGTACACTTACAAGTTTACTACTAATACATATTGACATTAGTATACTTACTACATAAAGTATACTTAAAAATATACTTGAACATTACTCAAGTATACTTCATAAAATGAACTTGAAGTATACTTTTTTTTTGTAAGGGGATGTAAGATATGAATAAAAATGAAGTTAATTCAGCCAGCGCACATACCTGTAGTTACATCCTGTTTTCGGTCGAAGTCCATAGTAATCGATTGTCGAGTTCACGCGCGTGATCATAGGTAACTAAGCAACAGTGGAGAACTCGACAATCGACTACTGTGGACTTCGACCGAAAACAGGAAGAAAATACAGGTACGTGCGCTGGCTGAATTAACATCATTTTTATTCATATCTTTCACATCTACTGCAGTCAGATTCACCCGTGATCACTCTGAAAGAATAACTCACATTGGCTGTGATGTTAGAATAACATACAGATCATATTCTAACGTTTTATCATTGTTGAACTATATAACATTGATTAGTTTTATGTAAATGTGCTCACCTGTTTAATAAAGTACATGTAGGAGCGGTCGAAGTCTCGGACGTGGAGCTCTCGGCATCTCGAAAACACCGCGCTGATATTGATTCTCGTTTTAGTTCTCCTTTTTTATCCAAAGTCTGCTTGCCATGGTCCATAATGTTTGAACGAAACAACAACAGTGTTTTTCGCCTTCTGTTTAGTATGAAAGTACTGTATGCATACTCAGATATAGCCATCCACTTGTTTTTGTTCCTGAATGAATCAATACTTTTTAATTCATTAGTCGCCACCTATTGGTGTAATAATGTAAAAGGGCCCTATGATATCCACAATGTGAAAAATGTGGATGGAATTGCAGAAATATAGTCAGAAAAATGGCAGGAAATCACCAAAACTGAGCCTGATGGACTTGTTCACAAGCCACGTCTTGGTTGTCTTTGCACTTTGGACAGGAACATTGTCTTGTTGAAAAATAATATCTGATCATTCCTCTTTAGATAACAACTTTTCAATTCTGGGAAGCAAGCCATTCTGCAATATTCTCCTGCACTCCAAAGCATTAAATAACTTTTCACAGTGAAGTATCTCACACATACCAGCAGCTAAAAAGGCACAGTCTCTTCATCCATGCTTCACTGTGGTAGAGATGCTATTTCTAACCAGACTTTTAAAAACGCCACTCTGGAGCATCACCATGCAACTTGTGTTTCATTGTGATTCATTCACAACTTAGCATATTCTGCCAAAAACTTAATTCTGTCTTTGATGTTTTTTCTGAGACAGCAATGGCTATTAAATATACAACACAATCTCATGTGTTGTATATTTAAAAACATACAACACAATCTCATGAAAGTGCGTATCTATACCACAAATTTTATTTCTCGTGCCATTTATACGCCAAAATAGTTTTGCGTGCATGAAACGCACTGTAAACCCCTTGGGTAGGATTAGGGGTGTGGAGTGTGTGCGTATTACTCACCATTAAACGTACAATATGTAATTTTTTCGCAGCTAGGGGTCGCTAACCTCTTACAATAACAAAGGCGTAGTTTGATGACGCAACATTTGCTAAGAATTATGGATCTTGTCGTCAACGTCAAGCCGACTGATCTAATAATGTTCATGGATGAGTAAATACATAGATGTTTTTATCATGACTGTGATATGAAGCAGTTCGGGATTGCTAAGAGACGGCTATCAGCTCCACACGCGACGCGAGTCCCGTGGATATAAAAGGAATATGGACATTTCATTCTACCGAACTACACGCAAGTGCAGAATTACAACTCACAGGTCAGTTTATTAGACAAATTAAACTTGTGAGGTAACGCAGCGCTGTTTCACTTGGTCTAACAGTTACACTATCACACTAAACTGCATTTATGTGGAAATTTATGTTATTCTATGTGTTAGTTTGTCAGTATGAGACTAGCAGTAAGCTAGATCAACATTAGAATAACATACAGATCATATTCTAACATTTTATCATTGTTGAACTACATAACATTGATTAGTTTTATGTAAATGTGCTCACCTGTTTAATAAAGTACAAGTAGGAGCGGTCGAAGTCTCGGACGTGGAGCTCTCGGCATCTCGAAAACACTGCGTTGATATTGATTCTCGTTTTAGTTCTCCTTTTTTATCCAAAGTCTGCTTGCCATGGTCCATAATGTTTGAACGAAACAACAACAGCGTGCAGATAGACATAACGAACTACACAGTTGTCCACGTCAGTCGCTTTGGTTACTATCAGAGGGCTCTGGTTCATAGCTCTGGTTGCTATGGCAGTACGAGCGGAAACCAGGGACAACGCGGATATGACGCCATTGACGGCGACAAAACGGAAATAAAGAAACGGTCCGTGTCTTCGAATTAAATTACAAATTTCTCCTGGTTTGAAAGATGTTGGAAACAGTCGGGATAATGTAAGTACACACAAAAAAAAAATAACATAGATATAGTGATTTTTGCTTTTTTATAGCAAAAAAAACTACATATTGTACCTTTAAGTGCATATCATATGCACGCAAAAACTGCACGAGAAATTGCACAAATTTTGAGAAATCAAATTTGTGCTATAGATACGCACTTTCATGAGATTGTGGCGGGCTTTAACGAAGAGCAGTGGGTCCGAAATTTTAGGATGAGCAAGCCAACCTTTGATATGTTGTGTTAACGTGTGTCCACATTCCTCATTTACGACGACACAACATTTCGTCAGGCATTCCGTCCCTTTGCAGATGCATATTGGGGTTGCTCTCATCATTAAACCGCAGAGACGTAGCCTAATGCCTCAAAAAATCCGATCTGCCTGTTTACATGACAGTTGCATTGGCACATATCTGATTTATTTCCACATATGAACGAGGCCTGAAACCGATCTCGAAATATCCGAATGCATGCGTTTTTTTCCTGTTTACACGGTCATAGAACACATCTGATCTGTGTCAGATATGAGCAAAAAATCGGAATTGGGTCAAATTTCACTGACAGTGTAAACGGAGCCTTAGTCAGCTATAATAAAGTTCTCTTTCATCCTGCCATCAGTCCATTCCCATGATGATGGCCTTGATGCAAGATTCATAATTTGCTATATCCATTACTAGCTGGGCATGAATTAGCTGTGAATCCACTTGACAATTTGAGCTTCAAGCACTCAGAATCAAAATGACTTGTTCATGTTCATGTAGTGCTAGATGATTAACACTTCATATTATCAGGGCTAATTATCAGCATCTCTTTTTATTTTATAAACAGCATCAATGATTGTTTATAGTGTTAATGGAGGTTATTGTTCTTGTAACCTGAACAGATTATTATGCATCCCAAAGAGTTTTTCAGACTTCTACTTATTGCTTGTAATCAAGCAACATGAGCGTGTAATAAAAAAAAGTGCTTGAAGGTCATAACAGATATGTTAAAAAGGCAAAGTGCAATGTATGTCTGTTAGTGTTTAAAAACCACCAGGAAGAACACAAGACACAAGAGACTGACACTTTAAGGCTCCTCAGAGAGTTTCAAACAATACATTTTAATAAATAAATCTCAAAACACTAATGATTATTGGCACTGGCAGACTTAAAAGCACCAAAAATTGGTAGTCATTGAGATTATCGTCACAGGTCTCATTTTTGCCCTGCAAGTAATTTATGATCTTCATGGTTTTGGGTCACAGTGCTCATTAATTAAAGTCAATTTAATTAAACTGAGAAACACTCTCCCCTTCCACCAATCACGTCACAGAGGTCCCCAATGCTGAAGACGTTTAGGCAGCCAATCAATAGACACGCAGCCGAGGTTAAAAACCAAATTGCATGCTCACACGCAGACATATTTTCTCAATTTATTGTCACCCACGACAAAGCTTCTGCATGCTAATTATGCACGCAACTAATCAAACACATACTCGCACACATTTAATTGCACATACACGACGGCATGTGCATATGAGCCATCCTCGGGAGACAGACCAGTCATTAAAGCAGATGAAGAGACAGGAGCGTGCTTTCTGTGGGCAGATAGATGCATCATCATCATCACTGTGCGAAAAAAAAAAAGACACCCTCCCCCGTACATCTTCCTGGCCGTTTAAGTCAGCCTAAGATAAATGGGGAGAGTTGTTTTCTTGCACCTTTTCCAATTTAGCACCCATGAGTCACACGCTGGTTTCAGAACAGTAGATGGGAAGGATGGGTTAAGCATTTTAAGTGTAGGGGATTGCATGTCTCGAAGTAGTGATGACGCACTTCTTTAACTAGTGATGTTGACGTTTTTGAATCGCAGGCCAGCAGAATATCGTCACACGATGTCCTCGTGAGGACAGCACTGACCCTGCCTAAAAGTGCATATGGCTGTGAGGAACATGTGTTAACTTTTTGGTAGAGAGGAATTGCTCTAATATTGGATGTTTCCATCTGCCTGTAGTCATATATTGTGAATGCTTTTCTCTCTTTATTCTTTCTAGGTCATAAGTATAGTATTGGTATAGATGCTAAAGTTACTATTGAATTCCTACCAATGTTTCTAATGATCAAAGTTTTTTATTTAATCTAATTTATCGTTTTTTTTCTATGTCATGTTTTTTTTTTTTTTGTAACAGAGAAAAAAAAAATCTCTTTATAAATTTGCATTTGGTAGAGATTCTGTCTTAGCATGTAGCTTGTCCATGAGTTAAGCCATCTTTGACTCATGCGCTCAGGCGAATCACTTTGTGAATCACCTCTGGCGAACGCACACCTGCTCTGACAGGTGTTTATACTCGATTCGTTCTCCTGTCGAGCACTAAAATGACACAAAAGACGCCATCAAAGTGTCATGGAAATGTTTCATGACGTGTGCTCATATGAAGCCATATGATAGCTTTGAGTGAGAAACAGACTACATTTTTGAAGTTATTTTCTATATTGACATCAAACCTTGCTCTGCAATTTGTAGGCTATTGGGGTGTGCAATATGTCAGTTGTGCAATCTGTAGGCCATTTGGGGAGCTGTGCATTAGGTAATTTGTGCAATATGTATATTATCGGGGTTGTGCAATATGTCTGTTGTGCATTTTGTAGGGTAGGGGGGTTGTGCATTATCTCATTGTGCAATATGTATACCATTAGGGATGTGCAATATGTATACCATCGGGGATGTGCAATATGTATACCAATGAGATGTGCAATATGTATACCATTTGGGATGTGCAATATGTATACCATCGGGGATTTGCAATATGTATACCATCGGGGATGTGCAATATGTATACCATCGGGGACGTGCAATATGAGCTGTAATCAATAACGGTTGTAATTTTTAAAACTGCCAATGAAGGGTGTTAATGTGCCTACTATATACGTACCTGTCTAATGTATATGAGAACATGTTTTGTGAGAGAATGTGTTGAGAGCACTCGCGTAGCTACGGGTGGGCCTGGGCCCACCCACCTGTCAGTCAGGCCCATCTAGTCACTCAGTGGCCTCACAAGGTAGCCTAGGAAATTATGTTGCGATTATAACAATTTTGACCTATAAAAATAAATCTTAATGTTTCTTGATTCTTGTTTGGTTGTCATGGTGATGACGAAATGCCCGCGTAGCGCGCAGACTCGGATGATTGCGAACAGCCCATCCCCCCTTCACAACGACGAGCACATTTCACAGAGGGACACTGAAGTTTAGCTAAGGAACGTTATGTTAAACTAAAATGAAACAGAGAAACAAGTTTGTGTCAAAAAGACCACGGCCACCAGCCACCACAGGAGGAAGATAATGCAGATGTTCAGGAGAATTGACTGAATCGTTGGACTATAACGAAATCATTGCAGTGTTCAACTCTTAAGGGGGTCGCACACTGGACGCGCAGCGCCGCGTCTAGGACAACTCTCACCTGAAAATCCGATAATGTCAGCAAATTTAATTCAAGCAGCTGATTTCTGTACATGAATATAAAACTAAACGTATATTGCAGCCCAGGGTGAAGTCAGATTCATTAACTACGATTTGAGACAAATAAATGTAAATTTAATATAAAACTATGTAAATAGCGCTCTGTGACGCGGCAAGATTTTGAACAAGGTCCTGAGCCGTTGCTGGGCGCAGCGGACAGACGCCGCCGGTGTGTGTACACTCAGAGAATAATGTGTTCGAATTTAAAACTGTGTGCGACCCCCAGCCCCGTCGTCTCCTGTTATAAGCTAGTCATCAAAAGTAAGCCAATCTACGTTTATGTAGTTGCCTAGTCAATGTTGTTTATATAACGTGGTTTATGTGGCCGCTGAGCCAGACTATGACCAAGCATTGTTTTTGGTTTTTACACACTGTCCACTACTGTCCTGCTGCTGATTTGATGATGTTGTTTCGCATCTGTCAGATGCGCGTGTGTGTGTGGTGTGGCCTGGCCGCGCGCAGTGGAAATGCTGTTCTTATCGTTCTGTTCTTTATTAACACTGCTTATGATGACTTACATGCTTGTGCTCTGATTAAACTGTGGTGTATTCAAGCAGGTGTAGTTGTGTTGGTCTATTTTGATAACAGATGCATTTTAGGCTGTGCCCAGGGCCGGTTCTAGACATTAGGAGGCCCTAGGCAAAATTCATGTTGGAGGCCCCCCACCCCCAATAAAAAAACACTTGAAACAAATATGATTCCTAACCTTTTTATACAACATTTAATTTTAAAAGCAGTATATTTTTACTTACACAGTACTACATAAGTTTGGACACATTACTATTTTTAATGTTTTTGAAAGAAGTCTCTTATGCTCATCACGCCTGGATTTATTTGATCAAAAATACAGAAAAAATAATATAGTGAAATATTATTAAAATTTAAAATAATGGTTTTCTATTTTACTATACGTTATATTTCTGTGATGCAAAGCTGAATTTAGTGTCACGTGATCCTTCAGAAAACTTTATAATATTCTGATTTATTATCAAATGTTAGAAATGGTGCTTAATATTTATTTTATAACCTGTGATACTTTTTTTCAGGATTTTTGATTATTAAAAAGTTGTTTTAAAAAAGTCTTCACTATCACTTTTTATATATTTAACACATCCTTGCTGAATATTCCTGTTTCTTTTTTTTCTGTATTTTTGATCAAATAAATGCAGGCTTGTAGAGCATAATAATCAAAAACATTAAAAATAGTAATGGGTCCAGACTTTTACCGGTACTGTATGTACATATTAATCAAACTTTATCTAAGGTAATCTCTTTTTTGTTTAATGAAGATGTTATTGTTGTTGTTGTTGTTGTTATTTTGCTGTTTTGTTCAATTTATTCACAGTTCCAGAATCACACTTCAGTAGATGAGCATATGTGCTTTATATTGCATTGCTACCTTAAATATGTTATACACAAATCAAGTGGAAGAGAAAAACACGATCGCTACTGAGCAGAAAAAAAATATATAAACTGATATTATTGGCGTAATGTCAGGAATCTAATCAGCAGCAGAATTTAGAAGATAGACCCATAGATATGAGATCCTTTATTTGAAACATTTAAAAATATTGTAGTGTGTTGGCTTTTTAACTTAGAATACAGACGTCTTGTCTTTTAATTTTGTAGCTTTTTTACTAGTCAGCTATGTTATTCATTGTACGCGCAAATTCAAAGCGTCGCGTCTGGGCACGTTAATGACGCTCGCGCTCTTTTAAACTCGTAATAAAGCGGTGAATGATTTTTCCAGAAATGACGCTGATCTACAGTACAAGTTTATATTTAGAATACATTGCAATCACTCCAAAATAGATGACGACAACTCACACACCTGCATTTTGAGCAGTGCTTCTTTGTGTGCTTATTAGGCTTTTGCCTCGCAGCACCTGATGGATGCGTTCGTTACACATACCTGTACTTTCAGAAGCCGGCACCCGCTTTGTAACGGACACATTCATTGGTTTAACTGCAGTAATGTAACAGTCTATGGTTAAGATAAACATCGTCACTATTTTTAGTTAACTAATAAATATTGAAATAAATTGTAGATAGGACTTTTTTTTTTTTTGTCCCTCTGTCTGGGCCCCATCCCGCCAATCGGGCCCTAGGCACGTGCCTAGTTTGCCTTTGCGTTAATCCGGCTCTGGCTGTGCCCACCTGATTTTCTCTGGGCCCACCCACATTGTGATTCCTGGCTACGCTACTGGTTGAGAGACGTTTATTCTTTGTATTTTGTATTTGTGTTGTCTTTGTAAAAACTACGGAATGGACAGTTATTAATAAATTAATAATTTTGTCTATTGTTATTAGTAGTTTCTTCAAATTCATTATTTCATCCTCAAAACTGTATCAAAATTCGGTAAACTCATCCACACAGATTAGAGTTTGCCAGACTGAGAAAGTGCTTTTTTGTGCGTGTGCAACATTGAATGAACTGTGGGCTGCCCGTGGGCATGCAGCCGGAGACTGAAACTGATATCGTAGTACAGTGTTCCACCCACATTGGCAGATGAATGCAGACATTTAAAATGTGTTAATGTAAACAAATGTCTTAAAAATTATTTGGTTGGAGTATTTTTCCCTCCCCCAATCCTATTTGTCTTCCTCTCTCTTTCTCTTTCTCCTGCTTTGGCATCCCATGCCAGGCCATATGGTCGTGGTGGTCTGTGGCTTGGCACTAAGGCAGTCAGGAGCAGGTGAATGACACTGTTGGATTGAGAAGTCTAAAGTCACAGTGAGACAATACATTGACACCTCATCCGACAGCCCATTTAGGTTTAGATGGAGGGAAAGCTGAAAGCTGATCAAAACCCGAACGAATGAAAAAAAAAACCACACAAGCCATACAAAAGTAATTTGGTAGTTTGTGCAATGGAAATACAAGTCAGTTGCTTTTGAATTTATTTTCATGTAGTGAGTAGAGTCAGTCTTCTCAGTTTGGTTTATTGCTGAAATTATATAAAAGAGAAATTGACAATAATTCAACTATGAGTTTAAATCACAGTCGAATGTTACTGTTGGCAAATGTTAGATTGTAATTTAAGATCCTTTAAATTGCATGTGTGAGGTAAATTAAGGTTGCAATTAAGGCAAATTAAGGCCAAGTTTACACGAGAAAGATTTACTAAAAACATAGCGTTTTTCGTGTACAGATGACAACATTGTCAAAACGTTCCCCGGTCACACGGATCCGCGAAAATGATTAAAAACGCTGTATTATGCCAGGCCAGTAGTTGGCGATGTCACTTTGTAAAGAAACGCTAAATGTCTTTAGACTGAACACGTAATACGCATGAGCATGACGTCACCATTTTCACGAATTCACATTTTTGTAGTTTACACAGAGACAGTGACCGTATCGTTTTGAAAAAATTGCCATTTGAAACTCGTTTTCACAAGTTTGTATTTTCAGGGCCGCCAAAACGCCATTGTCGTGTAAATGAAAACTACACAAAATGTACTGTATTGTTTGTGTATTTATTTATTCATTCATTTATCATTTATCATAGCATGTTGACTGCATTTGTCAAGTCAGCCATTCATTTATTTCAGTGTTAGTTTTTAATTTTTATCCCTTTCATACACACATTTTATTCTTTATTGTTGGTTTAAAGTGTAAAAAAGTATATTTTTCATTTGATTGAATGTTCTTTTTTTTCTTTTTTTTTCACATTGGTGTCAGTTTAATGTGCACTCTTGCAAACTTTTGGCTGACAATTTTTTTCACTTATATTTTTGTTCTTTGTAAAAGTTTGGATCAGTTGGACCGTAGCAGTCTGGTAAATCATGTAGCTGGGTTTTTAATTATCATGAATTTTAATTGAAAACAAATCTTTTTGACAAAGAAAAAGAATATTTAAAGGCTCAAGAACGCAGTGAAATCAGTGATCAGTATCATAAGCTACACACAGTTTTATTAACCCATAGAACATTTAATAAAAAGACTTTATAGTACCTCTGGCTCTCAGATTTAAATCCCCAAAGACTAAAACTGTCAGATGGAGCTGTGGGATCACACTAGCTTTACGCTTTCAACCAGCAGGCTGGCATCAATCCTTAGGATTTCTAGCCATTGTATTCCAAGATCATCCTTCCTTTGGCCGGTGATCTCCAGTGCCTATGGCTCAGCAGCCCGTTGTGGAGATTTTTATAGAAGGATCCAGGTTTATGTTCACTGCTTTAGACAACAGCACACTGCTTTAGACAACACAGCGCCTGGCACCAGCCAATCAAGCCATTTGTCTCAGCGCAGGCTAGGCCAGCGGACAGAGGAGAAGCGTGTGGAACAAACCGCTACATGCGCTACACATACATGCGTTCTTGTGTGTTAAAGGCTATTGTTAGAGCAGGATTACACATTACCAATGGTGCTGCCAGTGAACCGCTGCCAGTCTCCTCAGATGACCTCAGAGAACTGACCACTGTGAGAAAAGATGATGAGGACGTTGAAGATCTCAATGAAGAAGTTGACAAAGGACACAAAGCACCATGGGTTAAACAAAGTCAGAATGAACCCCGAACGTCCAAATCTCAAACATTATCCCGTGACAGTTTACCACCCCAAATGAAAATTAAGTTGCTTCTGTTGGAACAGATGTGGTCTGTATGCTTATGATGTTTGAGATTGTTCTCATGGTCCCTCACCTGCTCCCATTCTACAATTGATGACCATTTGCTCACAATTTGATCACCCCAAGTGGTGCAGAAAAAACAAAACCATTGACTTTGTTCTTCTCTATGATAATTTAGCCATTTTGGGGAATGAGCTTGTTTTAACATGTACCTTGGAGTGGAATCTGGATTGAGGATGGACATTGTCACTTATTACACCACAAACTATGATATCTAATTTCAGACAACGGCAAAACAGGGTCAACACAATGCTTACGGTTGTTGTCCTTACTGTTATGAGAACAGAATCTCCAGGGTCAGAAATTACTGACTCCCTACAAATTTCATAATAAATGTGTAATGCTTACAGAACCCAAATCAATTACAAAACAAAAAACAAACAAACAAACAAACAAACAAACAAACAAACAAACAAACAAACAAACAGGGTTCAGTACAGTGTACTGTAATAGCAACTTTGCACAGTTACAATGTTCAGTTGACAACAATAATCTCTGATGGTGTCTATTATATAATTAACATTTCTCTGAGTTCACAAATTCTTTCAACGTTTTCCATAAAAGAGCCCCATTTTGCCTTTTTGATATTAAAGAAAAGGTAAGGATTTCCATTTTGTATATTTCAGTTACAAATGCTTTCCAGTCTTTTAAAGTGGGTGAAGTAGGTTGAAGCAATATACTGTACGAGTAACAGCCTTTTTGGCTGAAACCAGGAATATATACCATATGGATGTATAATTAGTTGTGTGCAAATCTGGGTTCCCTAAATATAACACATTAAACTGGAATGGAATTTTAACTTTCAATGTAAAAAATTAAATCATATATACATCTTTCCAAAATAGGAGAATAACTGGACATGCCCAGAATATATTATGATGATTTGCTACTTCTGAATTACAGCATCTCCAACACCCTTACCTTATTTCGCTATGGCACTTTTAAGCCAGGGAAATAAAAAAATTAAAATCGAATTACATTTTTCCAAGCAAATAACCTCCATTGGTGGGAGCCTGTATAGTTTCCATTTGGATTTACATGTTTTTAACCAAGCCTCTTCTGCTATAATCATGTTTCCTTCCTTCTCCAGTTTATTTCTGACATAGGAGGTAGATTTTGATTTATGATTTTGAGGACAGTGATAAAATACCTTACTAATTGTTGTATAGCCTTACATGCAGACAAGAATCTTCACAAAATCATTTTGTTACCAATTCCCCTTTTTGTTCATTGTTGAGTAGAAGTAGTGTCTTATTTAAAGTATCTTTGCAAGTCGTTATTTCCCAACCCGGACCGATTCTTAAATTATTGAAAGGTTAAAAAAATGTTTGTAAGAATAGTATGATATAACTCCTTTCTTAATCTATTTCTTAAAGGTTTTGTTTAGAGTATTTGCGCTGAAGTCTGTATCAAAAGCACACGACCAATTTTAGAGCGTCTTGCAATTCACTTTTTTTTTTTATTACTGTGGCCCATATTTTGCACATATTGCACTAGTAAACTATTGGGCAGCTATATAATAGTTCCCTATCAGTCGGTCATTCTCGTCGTACGTCGGACCGACAAATAGGAATCTCGCTAGAGAGGCCAATCTACTTTGAGTGAAACTAAATGCACATTGGCGTGCAGTCACTTGCATCAGCTATTCAGCCACGCAGCGCGGGTATATAATGAGCAGAGGGTGCGATTGCACTTCATTCTTTTACTTCGGAGAATTTGGGTTCCGCTGATTTTGAGGCCAACAGCAGAACAAAAACAAAAGAGAACAAAAGATTTTCCACCGGGGGAGGAATTCTTTCATTCTTCATTCTTCATTCTTTTAACCCGAATCTTTGTAGTAACTTTGTGGGCGGATCTCGGCGCTGTTATGCCGGCGGGATAAATGATTCTTGCGCCTGACGCAAATCTAAAATGGGTTGGTCTGAAGTAGCTTCATTACTCATGTGTGGTTTGGGCGTAACGTGAAATAAACCAATCAGAGCGTCATCTCACATTCCCTTTAAAAGCAGACGCACTTGTTCCATGGGAGATTGCTACTATAATGGCGGATTTGCCAGGAGCACGCCAGGAGCGGTTCACAGCCGAGGAGACCGACGTTCTCGTCAGGGCCGTGAAAGACAGAGAAGTGACATTGTATTGGGATGGGAGAAACCCACCCAAATTAGCTTCGGTTAAACAGGCGTATAATAATTTGGGTAAATGTGTAAGCTAGATTTATGCCTATTTTTTCACATCTTCATGGACACCACAATGATTTCCCTTGTGTGGAATATTTTTCCTTGTAATTATGTATGGTTTGCAAAAATGGGAACTGCTGCGTCTGTGTAGAGTAGAGAATCAAAGTGTATGCGTATTGTGCACACGCTACATTGATTATGGCCAAGCATGCGCCCTCAAAATAGCATCTGAATAACGCGCCACTGACTTTAGACTAGGTTTTTTTTTCTGGTCTGTGGCGGAATTGTTTTCTGGAACTGCAAAATAGCATCAGGGAACGTTTGCGCCGGAACACGCCTCTTCTTTTTGCTGAACTGCCCCCGGGAGTGCAAGTTCATTTCCTAATTTACCAACGTGCGTCTGTGGAGGGAAAAGTCTGCTGTGCGTCGGGTGCAAAATAGGAATGATACATGCATCGGTGTACAAAGTCAAAGTCAAAGTCTGGGTACAAGATAGGGCCCCATAAATTCAAATGTTATCCCGTCTAGACTTGCCCTCTTGATCTTTTAGCCTAGCCTCGAGCTGAGTCTGAATTTTTAACAGTTCAGACAGCACCTCTCCTGTCAGTTGTATTTGTTCCTTGGCATCCGCGATATGACCTTCAGTTTCCTCAATTCTCTTGTTTGGATTGTTAAAATCCTCAATGGTTTTTCATTATTTTTCTTCCTGAATTCTCTTAGCTCTTTGAGTATCTTCCCCAGGCTAATTTCCCTCTTAGCAATAGCATGCTGGAGAGCGGTCGGCTACATTTCGCCAGTTGCTTCTCCAGTTTCTTAGTGCCAGGGTTTGTCATTAAGATTTTGTACAATGTTTAGTTTCAGTCCACTAATTTGATTGGACAAAGAGGGGTTCAAGAGTTCCCGGAATGCTGATGTATTAACTGCACTTGGAACATTGTATTTATATCACCATTCCAATTCTATTGTTTGCCACATTCTAACCATTTGCAGTCGCAGAGCAAACATATAGACAGTACACTACCATTCAAAAGTTTGGGGCAAGATTTTTTAATGTTTTTGAAAGAATGTTCAACTTTATAAGGCTGCATTTATTTGATTAAAAATAGAGCAAAACAGTAATATTGTAAAATTATTTTACAATATTAAAATTAAAATGTAATTTATTCCAGTGATTACAAAGCTAAATTTTCAGCATCATTACTCCAGTCTTCATTGTCACATGATCCTTCACAAATCATATGATTTAGTGCTCAAGAAACATTTCTTATTTTTAGCAATGCTGAAAAGTTGTGCTGCTTCATTTTTTTGTGGAAACAACAAAAATGTTTCAGGATTCTTTGATGAAAGTCTTAGCCAAGTCTTTCATGAAAATCACAGCCTCTGTTAGTTTCACTGTTTATTGTAAATGTAATACTTTTTTATGAATAAAATGACACACTGACCTGGCTTTTGCAAACATGGATTGAGTCGATTAGCTGCTACCTCTGTGTGGCAGCGATAAAAGACTTGTGACCAAGTATGGTTATTGTTTGCTAAATGCTTTGTCGTATCACACACAACAGCTCAGTGCCAGACCTTTCCTTTCCAATTGCTTACAGTCTGTCGGATTGAATTTAAAGAATTTCAGTATCAAGAGCAACTACAGGGTGGAAATAGAGAGAGGAGAAAAAGAGCAGGGATAGATGGCAAGACAGAATCAGAAGGAAAGAGGTGGATATCGTTCAGTGTAGTTTGGACATAGCTAGTTAAAATGTGGCTTCTTTATCCTCTCAGACTGTAAGGAGGATTAGATGTTTGATTCTCTGCCCAAAATAGACCTGCCTCGGAGAAACATGCAGGCAATGCTGGATAGAATTTGATCTTCTCTAAGCTGCTCAACAATGGCTTCTAAAGAGCCAGTCTTATAAAGTTCTGCTAGAATACAGATCAGTTCTAGGGGTGGGAGTTGAAATTGCATTTCCTTTACATCCTATTTGCAAGTCACAATGGGGAGATGGAAAGTAACGGTTAAGAGCCATTAGGTAAATTTACTATAAGATGCCATCTTTCATATATCATTTCCTCATAAATAGTTTATATACTGTGCCAGAGCATGGGGGATTCTGTCACATCTCATTTCTGGTTTAACCAAGCATCTAACAGCATATACCCCAGAGAGTGCTACATTTTAGGATGTGCCAGGGGAAATTATGACATGTGCTGTCAATAGGTTTAACTATTTTGTGTGTGTGTGTGTGTGTGTGTGCGTGCGTGCGTGTGTGTGTGTGCGTGCGTGCGCACATGTGTTTAAGAAAAGAAAGTGAATGATACTTTTTGTCATAATATGATCTGTGGATGATATTTCATGCCTGGTAATTAAATTTCACCACACAAAGCTTGCAATTGACTGTGACCTCTGTTATCTAGTTATCAAATCAATAATTTGCTGTTATCTCTTTTTCTGGGAAAGATTATTGTTCTCAGAACTATCCAAACTTGTGATACACAAGCACAAGCATCTGACTTGGTGAGCCTGCGGTAATTAATTAATTATTTGTTTGTTTGTTTTATTTTATTATTTATCTATTTTTAATTTTATTATTGATCCATATTTTATTTTATTTTATTATTGATCCATATTTTATTTTATTTTATTTTTTTATCCACATTTTATTTTATTATCTTTTTGTATTATTATTTTGTTTTTTGAAACAATGATAAACAAACATAAGGTACAGTTTAAAAATGAATCATCATCATAATGGCCACTTAAGTAATATTAATGATAGTACTAAATGATGTCCAGTATGAATTAAAATGAACATGTTTTTGGTCAATGTAGGGGTACTTGAGCTTTCCTCACAGGGTTTTTGTGGAATATGTAAAAAAAATAAAAAAAAATGAGATGCACTGTTTTAGGCAATTATAAAAGTATATATTTAATCTGTTCAGGTCTTATAATCAGAGATCAGAGCTTTTTCATCCTTGCTCTTTTTAAATGACATGAAATAACACCACATTATTCCACTCTATGACTCTAAATTGAAAGGAAACCTAGGTTTCTGCTAAAGATTTCTGGCTCTTCTCAGGCAATTAGTAGTCTTTCCTTGTCCACCATTCTTCAGGGACCGGCCCCGTACATGCGTGATAGGGGAGTTCTCACCTCTGCTTTGCAGAAGGGGGTTCCTTCGAGGTCAATCTCAAGAGTTCCTTGAGAGAGACAGAACGACCCAGCTAACAGGGAACGTTCCCATAACTTTCACTAACGTTATGTAAAAGTTATGTAAATGTTAGTAAAAAAACTTTCCTGAAATAATGTTTCTGGAACGTTCTTATAATGTTTATAGAGTTAAAATACATTCTCGTAACGTTGAGAGAAAAACGTTCTTAGATCAAAGTTTTTAGAACGTCCTTGTGATGTTATTTGTACTTGACTGATGCTCTCATAATGCTGAGTGAAAACGTTCTTACAATAACGTTCATGGAACGTCCTTGTGATGTTAAGCCCGGTGATGGACGGGTCATCCATTCAGGGTGACGTGAATGTCCAGAAAACATTCAAAAATAACATTTCCAAAATTATAGAATGGAATGTTCTTGTAACGTTCACATAAACCAAGAATAAACGTTCTTAATACATTTTTTTTTTAAAACTGGATGTTTTCAACGTTTAAAAAACATTCAGAAATAACGTTTAATAACCTTTTCAAAATGAGTGAATGGAATGTTACTTTAATGTTCACATTAACCAAGAAAAAACGTAAAAAAAAAAACATATCAATGTTTAAAAAACATTCTGAAATAATGGTTTCCTAACCTAATGGGAATGTTAGCAAAACGTTCTGACAACTTATTTTTGTTAGCTGGGGAGGCAAAGGCCATGAGGTAAAAGAGTGTTCTTTGTTTGAAATGTGAAGTGGGATTTAGTAGTTTCACACCTATAGCATGTAGAGAAGATATACTGGAACAACAACGGTTAAATTCTGGACTTAATGCCTTTTCATTAGTTCAGTTCTATCTTGTCTCTTAGGAGAAGCATCAGAGAGATGTCCCTGTGGAGACTGTGGTGTTTTGATAATGAAAAGTAATGTGTGTTTTGCACCGTTCTTTTGAAGGAGATCAAAATACACTGGTGTTCTCCTTGCTAAAAAGATCACATTCGGCCTACATGAATGTATATACTGGTTATGGCTTGTTTATGATTACTAGAGCTAATTTGGTGCTTATCTAGCCACTGCAGTTCGCCAGCCAAACCGATATGCTCAGTGTGGTGAAACTGGTTGACCATGGTTTGCTAAAGAAAATATTAGGTAATGTGCAGACGGGTGTATTTTGAGATGTATCAATTTGTCAAAGGTTTTGGTTATTTAGAGCAGTGGTTCCCAACCTTTTTTTGTCTGAGACCCCCTTTTTCCCAAGAAAATATTTTAGGGCCCCCCTTCACAAGTTCACATTTAATGATATTATCGCTCTTGTAAACTTGCAGCAAGGATGACAGAATATGTTGTTTTCAAGCAAACAGTATGTTTACTACAACCAGATATGTTTATGAACAAATAATAGCCTATAATATTGAAAATACAATAACAAAAACATCAGTAGGCCCTTTGTAATTTAAAAACGTAAGCCTAGGAGTAGCCTATAAAGTGGCCCTATTTGAAATGCAATAACAAAAATATTCAGGTAGGTGTAGGTAAAAAAAAAAAATATATATATATATATATATATATATATATATATATATATATATATATATATATATATATACTGTATAGGCTATTACTAAATGACTGCTGTCTGGGACCTCAATACTTGCATGTTATTTGTGAGGCTTTATTTTTGACGCTTTTGGCGCTATAACGAGTGATAATAAACATGCGTTTATTAACAGAATAATGCGTCTTTCGGAAGAACATTGTAGCCGGAACTACTTCTCTCTGTGTACGTCTATGACGGGTCACGCAGGTACTAGGCTACTCCGCAGCGGCAGCGATCCAAACCAGTGTGAAATAGTCCCAATGTAAACACTTATCATAGGTGTACCATAGTGGTTTAGGATAAGACAAAAACACGGATTGGAAAATGGATTCATGATGAACTTGCTCATTATATACATTTTGTTAATTTTGAACAGAAAAAAGTTAAGGACTTTTATTTAATGCTCATTGCTCAAAACTATTCAAAATACGACGCGACCCCCCACAGAGCTCGCTGAGGCCCCCTTGTGGGCCGCGACCCCCTTGTTGGGAACCACTGATTTAGAGAACTGATATTTTGGATAATTTTGATTATATTATTTGTTTTGGTTTCTATTGCTTTAAAGAAACTGGAAGAACTGGAAGAAAGGGCTACTCTCTGAGAAAACAAAGGAAATTAACATTTGAACTCTCTTGCTATATTACCATCCCCATTCGAGACACGATCACACTCCCAAATTACACATCATTCCCTTCACCCATCCCTACCTGAATTCACCCAAAAATCTATATGGTTTAATATGAATAGTTATCATGTTTGATATAATTTGAAATGTCTCAATGCGACTGGTACAAAGGTCTCATTCCCACAGAAGTTAACCAAAAAGATAATAAGTCTTGTTAACTGTAACTTTTTGTAACTCAAATTAGCCTGTGATGCGGAGTGTATGCAGGCACTCCATATCATGTATTTTATAATGTCAGGTTTGCATCTTCTCTCATTATTCCAGAGCATTTTATGTTTTGTATTTATTATCTTTGAACTGATTATGAAATTGGCATGATACATTTACCTGACATAATAAATTGTTACATTTGATTTTATTCCGACTGACTCTGAAATTGTTTTCCCAAGTAGATTAAACGGATTCGTATGTTACTGCAAGTTTTGCGTCAGATTAGTGACGACTAATATTTGGCACTAATTCAAGTGTACGTTTTTAGGGCAGCAAAAGTGCTGCTTGACCAACCTTAATCTGGGTGTGTCTTACCACTGTTTTAATTTAATGTTACTTTAGATAAGTGTACGTGGCCAATCCAAAGCTATTATAAGACAAGAAAAGTTGGTTGACTTATATCTGTAGTAGTGGCCATACCTCTACTGAAGTAAACGTTACTTTAATTTCAAGTGTATGCAATCACGGGGGCTATACCAAAGTATATTTGATTGTGTAAGCGTGAATGCGACCGATCTTAGGTATATGGCAATTACCTCTGTTTGGTGACCGAAGCTGGCGAGCTTGTGATCGCGAGACCCGCGTTAAACAAGGTGTGAGGACCTCTGAGCAACATAGCTTCCTAATACAAATGGGTAAAATATAAGTAAAGAGTTAAATAGAACACGGATAAACAGCAGCATTTAACTAAATATATTATTTTGAAAATAATAAATATAATAGTATTATTTTTTTATCTAGGCTGGCATCTTGGCAGGAAGTCAGTGAGTCCTTTGTTTGAATGAGTTCATTTAATGTTTCACTTAAATGACTGAATTGCTAAAATGAATCAGATTCTAAATGCTTAAAAAGTGAAGGATTGTTACTGGACAAGTTACACTATTACTGAAATATGTAGTTAAATTAGTAGCATCATTAGTTTTGATTAGTTACTCCCCTGCTGGTCATGTCAGCATGAAGCTCTCTAGTGGTTTGTCAAGCTATTGTGTGTGTACAGTATGGGTTGAAGCCCTCATGGATAATCCTGTCTGTCCAGCACATGGGTTCTACAATGGCCCTACAGTGGTGGTGGCTGAGGGTGATGAAGTGAAACTGTTCCAAGTGACAGGAAAGTCTGAAGGCACAACCGTCCCTCGACACAAAGCCAGCCTTCAGCACCCTTGTGGAACAAGCGAGCCAGGATGAGGTCTGTGAAAGAGACAGAAAATGGATTGGGACAGCCAGAAAAAAATAGCAAGAGCGTTTGGGATGTTTCTGGAAGGACCTGAGGAAAAGGCAGTTCAAGGCTTCAAGAAGATTACTGTCGAGTGAGCCAGCAGCCGACCAGCGAGATGAGTGTTAGTCTGCCAGCTCATAAAATACACCAGGGGCTGTATTTCTTCCGTTTTTCCCTCCTCAATCCCTCGCTAGTTTGAGTATGTGCTGCAGACGGTCTTTAGAGCTATCAACACTGAACTCTGTAAACCTGTCCTCATGTGACTGAGGTCAGAGAACAGTAGACAGCAGAAGGCAGGCTGTTCACCTCATGCCACTGGGAACTTTCAGTCATTTTTAAACAGCTAGTAAAAATTTTAGTGCTAAGCTGTCCTCACTCTGCAAGAAAATGCGGCTTTCCGTTGACATAGTGTGTTTGTGGTGATGGTGTAAATTTTCATGGTTTCATTATGGGGTGTGGATGGATCATCCAGCTCGACCTGAAAGCTTTTCGAGGTCATGTGATCATGCGGGGCCTTTGCGCACTTTATCCCTCTTAGAATGGAAGGGCAGTGTATTGGATTCAGTCATGGGCTGCTGTCCCTTTCTATTTTAAGAAAGTGATATCACTTCATTTATCCCTATTCTTTGTGTGTGTGTGTGTGTGTGTGTGTGTGTATGTGTGTGTGTGTGTGTGTGTTTGTGTGTGTGTGTGTGTGTGTGTGTGTGTGTGTGTGTGTGTGTGTGTGTGTGTGTGTGTGTGTGTGTGTGTGTGTGTGTTTTCTTTGTATGCTGTTAAGGGTATTTGCTTTCTTCGACACCTCTTTTTCCAGGGCTATGAATTAGAGAGTCTCATAACAGCAAATCAAACATGGGCAGAATCTCTCCGTCTCTCTTGCCGTTCAAAGAGCCATTAGTCTTAAAGCTGTGGTTAAGTTAAATATGTCTAATGGATTCTGCTTGAAAAAAATATAAAATGCATTTAGTTCAGTTACAGGGAATCATTTAGCCAGCTTGATGTTAGGGCACAAGGGTCACATCTGTGATTTTCCCTCTCATTTCCTGAACGTAATTTTGAAATGAAAGCCCTGTTCTCCTGCACATTAAATCTTAAATCTTTTAAATCAGTGCTGAAAAGAATTTTAGTATGAGATAAATGAAATAACAGGAAAATGAAACATGAAGAAAAAATGAGTACTACGTTGTTTAGAAGAATGAGAGCTATCCCTTTTAAAAATACACATAAAATAAGTAACTGAGTCACAAATATTGTGTATAAATATATTAAACATCAGACTCAACATTGTAGTAGATATTTGTCACGGTTTAGTCTGACTTAAAAAAAAAAAAAACTGGTCTGAAATCAGTTGGAATGAAGGGTTTACATTACAGTTTTAAAAGATGAATTACTGTTTAAGTCTGACTGAAATGTAGTCTTTTAAAGTCCAAGAAACATACAGTTAGGGAAGGGCAATACATCAATATCAACAAAAATAATATATATATATATATATATATATATATATATATATATATATATATATATATATATATATATATATATATATATATATATATATATATATATATATATATTTTTTTTTTTTAAGGAACATCATACAACCAATACATTTTTATTCATATTTTCCATGTTTTTATACAGTATATTGTTCTATTGTGCAGCACCTTATTTGACAAAATCAGAAATGCAAATGAATTTACATATTTTCATTTGATTTTATATATATATATATATATATATATATATATATATATATATATATATATAGTAGTCAACATTTCAAGTGGATCAAAAAGTTCATCAAAGTTGTCCTATATATATATTAATATTATATTAAAGTGTTAAAGTGTAATGCCTTAATTAATTTTAATTTTAATTTCATTTTAATGACACACTTGTATTGAATTTAAAAAAAGGAAAACACACAATTTTGGAAAGAATACAACTGATTTCATGGGGCCCTAATTTATACATAAATAAATAAAATTAGCTTATTCTATGAAGACTTTACTTGTGGAATGTATTTTCTTCCACTTTAATGGTGTGAAATGACTGTTGTGATAAATAGCAGTATCAAATGATAAAATATTGTGATAATGTTTTTGTCCCTATCACTCAGCTGCAGTAAGAAAGTAAAGTTGCACGTCTTAAATGTCAGTCTAGCTAGTGTTTGACTTCAGAAGCACATCTGTGTACCCGAGCGCACCTGCATTATCATAAGACAGATGTTGACCTGCTTTACTATTCCATATGCCGTGTCTTGCTAGATGTCCAGATGGATGCTAAAGCCACACTTTTGTTGTCCCCCCACAAATTTTCTTTTTTTTGCACCACCGTTGCAGGTGTTGACCATCTGGATTACACTAATCTCCAGGGCAACAGCTGACCTGACCTGCGACGCTCTGCTCCTACTCTCCACAAATCTTACAGGTAAGTCTCCATAACTGATCTGAAACCAATTTTGCTTGGTGGTATGTAAGGGCTAAGGTTTGGGGAAGTGTGGTCATAGATCAGTTTCGCGAGTCAACTTAATGGCCTCTGGTGTTAATGGTCTCCCTTTTGAGGTATTGATAAAGTGTCATGCCGGCTGATGGGATTTGTGGTTAAGCTGCATATCACAGTACATCTGAAAACGGATTCTGTTGACTTCGAGAACCTTTACTGAACACATTTCCAGGAGATTTGGGTCTTTATTCATGTTGTTTTAAAACCTGTACGGCTTTCTTTTTTAATTTTTTCATGACATGAGTGTGAGTAAATGATGACAGATTTTTTTTTTTAAATTAAACTTTCCCTTTAATATAAAATAATACTATTTAAATCAAGACTACTCTCAGAATAGTTTTAGCATGTTATTAAATATGGCAATGTTAATGTATTTGGTCTTGGCATTCTAGATCTGCTACGCTGTTTCCGCTGCTGTTGATTATTGCTAGTTATATAGTCACACTGCTGTGAGCATGTAAGATATGCTGCTGCTGCTGCATGTATACATAAATCCTGTAGCAGATCTAGGCAGGTGGAGCTGGGGGAGGTGGTGGATTTCAAAGGAACTGATGGCATGTTGAAGGACTAGCTTACAGCAATCAATGAACCAGACTATTTAAATGTTGAGCTAGACTGCAGGATCAACAGAGGCCGATCAGCTCGTGCCATGCAGTAATGTGATTGCTTGCAAATTGAATGTAAAGGGCCCAGCATATTATTGAATATAGCAATTAATGTATTTGGTCTTGGTGGAGTAGATCCCCAACAAAGTAGGAACAAGAAGAATTACACAATACAAGACAACACTCATGCCTGGTGCCAAGAGTACGCAAAACATGCTGGTGCATTAATAGACATAATCCTCACACAGATACTATAGGAAGACAATAGGACAATACAGTCCTCCAAACAAGCAGATATATCGCCAAGATATGTACTGCTGAACATTCTTCATAAAAACAAAACAAAAACAAAACGAATTTCACTTAAAATGGGTTCTCATGCAAGCTTGCCTATAACCTCGCAGAAAGAAAGGTTGTCTTCCTACAGCTGCTGTTATTATTTTTGACGCAAAATGCATGTTATTATGCTAGCTTGCTTATATGCTTAATTATACACTCCTTGTATCATACGCAACTTTAAAACATCAAATATGATTTTGAACAGGTGTATTAACTGCTGCTGCTACCAACTTAAAATGCATATTATCATGCTAGCTTGCTTACATGCTTAATTTGTATCATAGGCAACTTTAAAACATCATACATTATTTTGAACAGGTGTATTTACTGCTGTTGCTGTCATCGACTCAAAATGCATATTCTCATGCTAGCTTTGCTTATGCTTAATTAACTCCTTGTATCATGTAAAACATGAGAGGCCAATCAGCTTGCGCTTTTGGTAATGATGTGATTCCTTGCAGATTGCATGTAAAGCTCCCTCTAGAGTTTCATGACTGAACTAGACATAAATAGGAGTGAGGCCCTTGTGGCTAAAAGGATCCGGTTTTGTGGCCCCTGAGCTCTCTAAAGTTGAGTAGCCCTGATTTAATGCTTTTATATTCTGAACTCAGAACACATTTTTCCATAACGAAAGGGGACATACAGGGTGCAGCAAGATTTATTGATTGTTATCCCATGGTCATGGGATAGCCCTATGTGACATTCACTTTTCAGTGCAGACGAAACTTCATGTGCTAAGAAAAGGCAATATAAGGAGATGAAAGTTGTGGTGGCTGGATTCAGTTGGTTGTTTCTGTGCTGCTTTGTAAAGCCCAAGACTTACTGGGGTTTATTTTGGTTTGCAGTTGAAGCAAGGGTATATAGAGAACTAATGCATGCTAGAATACACCACAGATCTGTCTGTGTTCAGGGCTTTGCAATGGATTAGCGAGTGTGAATTGGTGTGAAACACTAAGGGGATGAAGTAACAGATTTTCTGTATACAAATTTTCTGCAACTAAAGTTTAAACAGTAAAATGCAGCATAAACTCTGTTTACGTGTTGTGTTTTGTACATTGTACAGAGAAAATTTCTTTACGGTTGCTTATTTATAGCTGTGCTCTCCATTATGTTTCATTTAAGGATCAACTCTTGAGAGGAAAATAAAAATAGGCAAAAAATAAGACAAAAGATAACATTGAGCCAGAGTGAAGAGCAAAAAAACCTAATGCAGACAGCATGCCCCACATAATTTGATCTCGGGACAACTTTTGATTGCAGACCATACCAACGGTAATTAACAGTAACAAAAACCACTGCCATTTGATAATATGCCAATATGCAATAATGCCATTTAAAAAATTGTATCTGCTCGAATTTGGCACAGAGGATGCTTGTTTCAGAGAAAAGAGACCTGAAATTAACTATGGCCTTGTACACACTGCAACATTTTGTGATTGACAGCCACATGTAAATATGTTGTGAATTACTTAAATTATTGTTCCTGTTCTTGGAATACAGGTGTTTCTCCTGAATAATAACCAGCATTTTCCCATAGATATATTTAAATTCGCTTAACTTTGCTGCAAGCATAAAATTCAGAATGAATAAAATTTGGTTCAGTTATTACCAAAGCTGTTAGGGATCTTCTGGTTTTATTTCTGTTTGTGGGATGTGCTTTCTGTGTTTCTGTTGTTTTCCATGTTTCTTTTGCTTTATTATCCGTCACATCTGATGTTAATTCTGTTAATTGATTAGTTTTGTCTATTTAAGCTCAGTGTTGTGTTCAGTTCAATTGTCCGTTATTGTTATGTTGTGCTTGGCTGTTCTGTTCCTGCCTCAAGTTTGGTCCTGAGGGTTCTGTTAAATAAAATGGTTGTGTTTAGATCCATTTCATCTTGGTTCATCAGTCGTGACAGATTAACAGACCCTATTTATGGATCTAGCGGCAGTCAGAATCCTCCTGCTCTCGCAGGGGAAACAGTCCCTAGAAACACACACGTGGGCTTTCCTGGATTTACAACATCTAGTCAACTATGACGACACCAGTCTGCGTGTGTTTTTTTCGGGCGTGCCTTAATGAGAAGACCAGGGCGTGTCTGCCTGGAGATGAGACTCTGGGGAGCTTTAAGAAATATATGGAGTAGGTACTCCTCCACGACGGTTCCCCAATCACAATCTGCAAGAGCTGGGAGGAAAGCAGAGTGCCAGCCACCAGCCCAGCAATGACAAAGCATGTGCCCAGATGTGCCACGATCGAAGCGCCAGCATCATGGACTGAGCAATGGATCATCCCAGAGCCTGAGCCCGACAGTTCGTCTGACCAGGTGTGTGAGTTGGCAACATCGCCCGTGCCAGTGGATTTACTGGTGAAGTTTGAGGGATGTCGTGGAGCCTCACCCCCTCAACCGTGGCTGGCGAATCACTGCATATAAACTTAGAGAGTGAATGCATCCTGCCTGTTTCTGTTTCCTGCACCGAGCCTCTTCCTGCACACAGCACTGACATTTTAGAATGTGAATTCCCACCATGCCTCCCGCTCCCATCTCCTCTGCCTGTTTTGTATGAATCTAGTTTCCTGCCTGTTTCTCGTAGGCCAGAAGGGCCATTCATGTTGTTCATTCTTGTGTTCTCCTGTGAAGCCTGTCTGTTCACCTCTGCCTGTATTGTCGCTGCAGCTCTGCCCTTCCCTCCAGGACCTTCATCATCGTCCCTACAGTCCCGCGACTTCACCTGTATCTCCACTAACAGCTCCATTTCAGTCAGTCGTCTCCCTGGATCCTCATGGCTCCCCCTCCATCATCTCTGCCGTTGACCTTCATCCTGACCATCCTGCTGGAGGTTCCTGCCTTGCTGCTTCTGCTTCCGTCTCTGCTCTGGTCCCTTCTGCCTCTGCCCTGGCCCTACCAGTGCTGTTTGCCTGCCATTTGCCCACTTCCTAACTTCCCTTCTATTTTCTCTTCTTCACTATGGAGAGCAATAGTCTTGCAGACCTATTTAGACACTCTTTACCTAAAATATTATAGATGTTGACTTCTTGCAGTAGCGGGTACTGAAAAGTTGATCCTGTTTAGATATTCAGGTGTAACCAATCTGGTGTGAAATCTGGCAAGCGTTCCATCCTTAAAACTTCAAAGAGTAAATCTCTCACATAATGCTGTTGGAGTGGCTTTCCTCTTAAATACAGACAATACAGACAGATTAATGGATCAAGTTTACACCACAGAACTATATATGTGTACAGGGTCATACAACCATTCATCGAGTCAATAGTGTGTTGGTAATTATTTGCAGTTGTCAAATATCTGAATCATCTTACAGTCGTATTTCTTTGTGCAGCATTAACACTGCAATAAAACTGAGCGATTTTAGCTAAGATTTTCCAGGACTAAACATCGCTCATCATTTAACGCATAATTAATCTGTCCTGAACGCCTGTAAAATCAGAGCCTTACACTGGCCGGCTCGACCAAGTGATAATATAATTACACAAGTCTTGAAGAATTTAACCACTAATATCCAGCACAGCTGCGGCAACAAAGCCTGCTGGTGCCAGTGCAACAATTGCAGACTCACATTGAGTCAATGTTGTGTAATTTTACTGGATAAAAAAAAAAAACACTCACATTGGCTATCTGAGCTGAAAATGAAAAGTTCTTAATGGATGTGCTAGTCATAGATTTAATATTGAGTGTTCTGCATTGCAAGGAAGGAAACCAGGCCAGGGGTGTGCCTGTTTAGGGATTGCTGGTCTCTGTGGGGACGATTATGAAATGCCGAGTAATACCTTTAACCCATCTGTCACGCTCAGTATCGACGAAAAGAGACAGGTGATGTTGAATGTTACTTCCTCTCCTAGTTGCTATCGGAGGCTTTCTGAACAAGATAGAAAGGTCTCTTGAATATCTGAGTCTGGAATGAGTGTCATACAGTCCAAAATACGTGGACCTTAACTCTCAAAGAAAATTTATTTTAAAATTATGCCATCTTTAGGGACAGATGAGGGATGGATGTGTCGTGTTTATGCTGTACCAGAAACCATATCATTGGCTTTGCTATTCTATTGGATCTTTGTCTTGGTAGGTTATTTGGTAAAAGTTTGTAAACGTAGAGTTCTGTGCCATCTAGTTCTTTAATTAGCTGTAAACACTTCACAGTAACCTGCAGAAAACAACACCCATGTTGACGGTCCCTCACTGGCAGCATCAGCTGGAAAAAGGACTGTGTTTTAAGGTGAAATGGGCTAATCAAGCGTTTCTGACTAACTGGATTTATTTGCTTTGTGTGTCTGTGGTAACCTTAGTGATACTAATTGAGAGTCTTGACGAAGAGAAGTTTAAGAGTCATTTAACAAGCTGACCTTTGAACACTGCTTGTTTTACAAGGGGCTGTTTGTGTTTATATCAGGATGGGTCAAGAGCTTTGTCATGGATTGCTGATCTCAAGAGGATTGTTGGATAGGAAGCATTATTTGAATTAGGGGTGGGCGATATGGCAAAAATATCATATCACGATTTTTTCAGGAACATCACGATTCACGTTTTTTTTTTTTTTTTTTTTTTAAGTTGGTTTTACTATTTTGCAAGTGACTGAGCATTACAGCCAAACTAGTGTCCCTATTTTAAAAACAAAGCCTTAGGTAACAAAATTTAAAATAAAAAAGAATGGCAGACATTTAGGCAAAAGTGGCGAAGATAAAGGTCTTTTTCGTTATTTTCTTTGTTATTACAAAAATAAAGATAGGCCTACACATTACACAACTTAAAGGGGGGGGTGAAATGCTCATTTTCACTCAATCTCCTGTTAATCTTGAGTACCTATAGAGTAGTATTGCATCCTTCATATCTCCAAAAAGTCTTTTAGTTTTATTATATTTATAAGAGAAAATAGGCTGTACCGAGTCTTTCCGGAAAAAAACGAGCGTCTGGAGGCGGGCCGTGTGGGCGAAGCCAGAGCCATAGAGAGAATCCGTCGATCTGGGCTTTGTTTATAAAGCATTCATCGTCGAAATGCAGGGAACAAACAGTCTACACAACTCGTTTCTGCATCCACTGTTCCTAACGCTGGGTTCTTTGGGAAGCTTTCCCTCACCAAAAACACTTTGGAGACACTATGCAGCGCTGCCGATGATTTCCTGTTGAAGCGCGTTGAGGTGCGCGGTCGCGCTTTTCCGGGAGAAATGCTCATATAAGGAGTTCCACTCTGGTCTACGTCATTAGATCCACGGTCAAAAAATAAAACAGCCGAAACTTGTACCAACTCCGTTATTCGTCCAAAATATTTTTAAAAAACTTTGGCCATGTTAAGCATGAGAATCCATCTCTTTAACACTGTAAACAACTCTGAATACATGAAACACCATTGTACCCCCCCTTTAATATACAAATAAAATTTAGCAGTAGCATTGAAGAAAGTAATTAAATGAACAAACATTAAATTAAAACCCTACATAGACTTCACTGTATAAATTTTACATTGATTCTTATTAAAGCTAAAGTTCTCAGTCAGTGAGTGATATTCTCTTTGTGTTTTGTTGTTTTATTAACACTAAAGGGATAGTTCCCCCAAAAATGAAAATTGTCATAATTTACTCTCTCAAGTTGTTTTAAACCCAAATAAGTTTCTTTCTTCTATTGAAAATAAATGATGTTTTATAAACAAAGTTCGGGAGGAGCACGTTCAAATAATCAATCCAATCTACTTGTCATCAAACATTTACTATGTCTACCCTATCAGCATGAGAAGCATATATATATTCACTCTGTCAACTCACCTAACATTCCTTGACAGTTTTTCAGCATCCCTCCACCACCCCGACTCCTCACTCTTGGCTCATTCTTTTACAGCCTGGAATACAGGGGGAGTACTCTGGGTTTGGGCCGAATACCGAGCCCGGAGCCCTCTCCTCGGACAGCACGCCAAATACAATTTTATTCCATCTGACATAAGTGTTAATTCGTGAAAAGTTATTTTGAAGAATGTGGGTAACCATTACTGTGGGTAACAGTTGCTGGTCCCCAGTGTATAGTTTTTTCTCCTATGGAAGTCAATGGGGACCAGCAGGGTTCCCACACCTTGGTTAACTTCAAATTCAAGGACCTTTCAAGGACTTTCCAGGCCCAATACCCTCAAATTCAAGGACTTAATGTGGGGACACATTTGTTGTGTCCAAAAACAAACGTTGAGGTACCATCTTAGTTTCTTGAGCGAGTGAACGTCATGGCAACATTCAACACAAAGTACCTCACGCGGGAAACACTTAACGTAATGTGCTTAACTAACGGAAGTCAAGCAAGCTAGTATGCATAGGCCACAAAGTGTTGGTGAAATAACACATTAGCGGACCATAGGGAATAATATGCAAAACTTCTTGCACAAAATAAATTCAAGCACTTTCAAGGACCTGTTTCGATTTATTTTCCAAAACTTTCCAGGGCCTTGAAAAAAAGATTTCTGCCTTGTTCAGCACTGAAAGAAATTAATACAGGTTTGAAACAACATTAGAGTGAGTAAATAATGACAGAATTTAATTGTTTTGGTGAACTGTCCCTTTAAGGACAAGTGGCAGCATGTTTACTGTTAGGCTACTGTGGCTTTCAGACCGGCACGCGACGCATCTAATATATTCGCATAACACATGCACCAGATTTTCTCTCAAATGTTTGCTTTCACTTTAGACATAACCAACTCTGTTTATGTAAACCTTGTGTGTATTTGACAGTATTAGTGTAATGAGACTCTAAAGATAACTTAATCCAGTAACCAGGCGCTGTTTGACAGGCTGTTAGTTCCTGTGAGCTTCGCGTGTCAGAAAAGCGCACGTTAGAACAGCATCAGCACGCAAATGAAATGTTTAATCGGCAAGGCTTTAAAAGCACATGATGCAAATAATGAACTTTAGTGAATTGCAGTGTCCCCTAACTCTGTATTAACGTCTGATGTGTATAAGCTACTGTACGTCGCGTTGTACAGTATGTTTGAGACAAAGGCGCCAGAACTGATAGAAAGCACTGTGGCACGATATTACGGTATTTCTTCAAAAGCAGATCATGGAGACATTTGAATCGTCCACGATCAAAAATCGTGATATCGTACACCCCTAATTTGAATTTGACAGCTGAAATTAATGAAATGACAAAAACCTCAAATGCTTACAATGACTTCAGCCATTACTAGAGAAGCACTAATTTGAGACTTATCAGCTAGTCATAGAATGATCAGTCTGTCAGTCAAATTTTAAATCATAGTAAATATTACATAAAACAATTGCTATTGAAATACACTATGTTGATTACTTTATCAAATGAAGTGCAATTAAATTTCGTTTTTTTAATTTGAACATTTGAATGACTATTCCATCCTGTCCAGTCCTGTAATTTAAGACATTACGTTATTGTGGCAGATGAAAACATTGAATACAGTGTTTAAAATAAGTAAATAAGAAAGATATTGTTTGTTTATTTTTTTGTGAAAATACTTTATTTTTATTATTAGGATGTCACTTTGCAAAATTCATCTTGAGTTCTTTTAAATGCTAACCCTTCACATTTATGTATTTTAATTACACGTATCGCAAGTGCAGTCCACTTCATGCATAATAAATTATGTATGCTTGTTTTAAAGTAAATCAAATGCTGAACATGTGACCGCAAATACGTTTAGCCTGTTCTGTGAACACTCGTAATTCCTTCTCTCATATACACACAAACAGAAAAAACAGAAACACAAATACATCTGCACACAAACATTTCTGTCTGTTCACACTGTGAGCCGTGGGTGTCTTCACTCAGCATCATTCTGGCACCGATATCACATGTAGTTTGACCTCAAACATAAACAACATAGTGGGGGCTGAACATCTTGTTTTCGGGTTTTCAGTACAAAACACATTTTGAAGGACGTGCATTCAGTAACTCTCCTTTTCAAGTTCTGATTAAGTGCTTCAGCATTGTTTAAAAGCTGAGAATCAGTTCGAGATGTGTGTTTGAATTAATTGATTCAAAACTTGTATGTTTGCGTTTTGAGTAAAATAAATAATGTAATGTAAATATTGCTGTTTATTACAAATTATTGTTGTAAAATAATGTAATTAAATTATAAAACAGCTTACCATTTTCTTTGTCATTTAGTGGAAAACAGTATGAAAAAACATTGTTTTGTATTTTCCTTTTACAACATTTTTTAAATAAAATGTTGTGAGTAAAACATTTGATACTATTGTTTTAGCTATATCATCTAGCCATAAATTGTAGATAGGAATATAAATGTATTTGATCTGTGCCCATTATCATGTTTTTTTTTCCCAGCTTCTCAGATCAGCAGATGTATTGAGAAATTTATGAAAGTAAACTTCAAACTATCAATGTAGTTTTTCCAAGTATCACATCCAATATCCAATTTTTTTTTTTTTTTCTTGAGAGATGTGCATAAAGATGTAGCTTGTATAAAGCACACCAAGATCATACGCTTTTATTTCCTAAGAGGCGTAATGTTCCCATAAAATCTCTGACATAAACACAAACATGGATGTTAGGATAAATTACGTTTGCAGAAACAGAAATGTCCCTCATTGTGCTGCCAAATAAACAAACTTCATTCTGTAGGGTGGAACCTAATTTTCAAATCAATATGTTTACAGCACGATAATGAGAATTCATTGTTTTGCACATCCGTTTCTGCGATTTGAAAAGAAACTGAGAGCAGAGCTGCTCATATCCTTTATGAATTATTCAGCATGGATATCCCTGTCCACTCACCTGTTATTTCCGGGCCAGAGGATGAGCAGACACTGTGACATGCTAGTGTGGGTTATTAGGACCAGTGTGTTCTGCTCCAGCCGAACTGTCCATCGTATTTGTGGAGTAGAAGATTAATAGATGTGTGCTTGTTTTATCTTGCTGAACAGCGGACAGGAGGGTGAATAGAGAAACAAATTCAACCATGTATTGATAGGCAAAGGATTGATAGGCAAATAGAGGCAATATTGTACTGTTAAAAAGTTTTTTACTTTTTTTTTTTCACATTGTCTATTTGTATTTGCTTTAAACATCCAAAATCTATGTTTACAATTTATGAGACCTTGTAAACAACATTTTGACTGCAGATGCACAAAGATCTGATGAAAACAACAACAATGAATTTTATTGTTGCTCAGTGGCTTTGTTCACATCTCTGCTGAAAAGACCAGCTTAGACCTCAATGAATTTCTAGTTCAAGCTTTTTTATTCTGGTTGGGTGCTTCCAGCACTGTTTTAAAGATACAGCTTCAAATAAACAGTATAATTCAACTTTGGGAAATAAAACAATCAAGATTCACAAACACAAACCATTGCATTCATGTTGTACTTCAAGCTTTAATTGCTCTGGTAAAAAATATTCTTTAACTTGAATTTTCACAATGGTGAACGCGTGATTAAATAAACAATATCACAAAAGAAATAGAGCAGATGATCCAAATATGTGAATCAGTGTTTTTGAATTAATCAGTTAAGTGAATGAGACAGTGACTCACTTATAAAGAGAGTCACTATGGAACACAGAGTGCTCTCAGAGATGAGCGAAGGCAGGATCCATGTGCAGAAGAACTTTATAAAAATAATAACAACGAAAGAGCAGAACAGAGAACATCAACAAAACATCGAACAAAGGACAACACCAGACAAGGAACATACGAAGGCAGCACTTGCAGGTTCACCACCTGGTCCTGGAAGGGAGTGGTAGGAACCTTGGGCACGTATCCGGGCCGGTGTCACAGGATCACGTGAGAGATAGCCGGCCGAATTCCAGGCACGATTCGTCGACCGAAAATGCATGCAGGTCCCCTACCCTCTTGATGGAGGCCAATGCAAACAGGACAGAATTTTTAACTCGGCTGATTGCAAATGCTCAAAGGGTGGTCTCTGAAGAGCCGAAAGGACCAGAGACAAATCCCAAGAGGGTATAGGGGTGATAGGATTTAATCTCCTCGCCCCTCTTAGGAACCTGACGATCAGGTCGCGCTTTCCCAGTGACTTTTCCCTCACCTGCATCGTGATGTGTGGCGATAGCGGCAACATACACTTTAAGGGTGGAGGGAGACAGCCTTCTCTCCAACCCATCTTGCAGGAAGGAAAGCACAGCCCTGATCGAGCAAGTTCGGTGGTTCTCCTGGTGAGAAGAACACCACTCAACGAACAGGTTCCACTTCAACGCATAGAGGCGCCTCATAGAGGGGGCTCTAGCGGAAGTTATGGTGTCGACTACCGCCTGGGGTAGGTCACCTAGAACCTCCGCGTCCCGTCCAGGGACAAGACATGGAGTTTCCAGAGGTCTGGATGCAGGTGCCATAGGGTGCCCCGTCTCTGAGAGAGCAGGTCCTCTCTCAGAGGAATGGACCAGGGAGGGGCTGTCGCGAGGAGCACTAGTTCTGGGAACCAGGTCCAGTTGGGCCAATACGGTGCAACAAGCAAGACCTGTTCCTCGTCCTCCCTGACTTTGCACAGGGTATGTGCAAGAAGACTCACTGGGGGAAACGCATACTTGCGTAGGTCCCGGGGCCAGCTGTGTGCCATTGTGTCCATGTCTCGGTCAGGGAGAAGAACAACTGGCAGTGGGACGTGTCCAGAGCGGCAAACAGATCTACCTGTACGTTCCCAAAGCGCATCCATATCAGCTGGACCACCTGGGGATGGAGTCGTCATTCTCCCGGTAGCACCTGCTTCCGTGAAAGCTCGTCGTCAGCTAGTTCCAGTAATATAAATGTCACGATGCAACCTCAGATGCTTCTGACTCCAAAGGAGGAGATGGCGGGCGAGTTATGACATATGGCGGGAGTGTAGAAGGTTGATGTACGCAATGGCGCAAGCAGCATTTGAAGCAGCCCAGTGCAAGATGTACTGCTAACATCTCGAGGCAATTGATGTGCCAATGCAGTTGAGGCCCCGCCCACAGACCTGAAGCTGCATGCCCGTTGTACGTGGCCCCCCAGCCGGTGGCAGAGGCATCTGCGGCGACCATAGAATGCCTGGACACTTGATCTAAGGGAACACCTGCCCGCAGGAACTAAGGGTCCGACCACAAGCTGAGAGTTTGGCGACAGTGCGGGGTAATTTAGACCCGACACGACCCGCTCTGCCATGCCCATCTTGGGACTCTATCGTGGAGCCAGTGTTGGAGTGGCCTCATATGAAGCAATCCGAGCGGCGATAGCGCGGCTGCAGATGCCATATGCCCCAGGAGCCTCTGAAAAAGTTTCAGTTGTTTCGCTGTTCTGCGTCTGAGTGAACTCACGTAGTTCAATACTGAATGGACACGGGCACTGTCATGTTGCGCTGTCATGTTGATCGAGTCCAGCTCCCTACCGAGAAAAGAGATCCTCTGATCTCCTAAGAGACTCTAAGAGTTTGCTGAGGTGACTAAGCACCATGTCCCTGTGTTCGCACAACTGCTCTCTCGACTGGGCTTGGGTCGTCAAGGTAGTTGAGAATGCGAAAGCATCTTGAACAGCAGCCTGTGAAGGGACCGGTTCAGGACACACAGGTGCAAGATTGGTCATAACCCATCAACTTTGTTGGGTACAAGGAAGTATGGGCTGTAGAAGCCGGTCTTCATATCGGCTGGAGGGACCGGCTCGATCGTGTCCTTCGCCAGTAGGACTGCGATCTCTGCCCTGAGCACAAGGGCATTGTCCGCCAGAACAAGGGTGAAGGCTGGGGGGTGCCGGGCGAACTGAATCGCATAGCCGAGTCTGATGGTACGGATAAGCCAGCGAGACGGGCTGGGAAGCACTAGCCAGGCTCCCAGACACAGTGCAAGCAGGACCAACGGGACCACAGACGTACCCGCGATGGGGCAGCGTGGCGGAATGCAGGGACCCAACTCGGACGGCATATCGGCCCGCAGTAGAGTCTGAGAGTGTGGTGCAACACCTACCTGCTTCCGTCGAAGGGCAGAGTGAGTGTGCGGAGGCCTCTTGAGTGTATCTGGAACACTCACTGGCGATGAAAGAGGGGCTTGAGGGTGACAAGGCATTGCATCGTCGACCGCCATGCACTCCCTCTTGGAACCCAGAGGTTTCAGAAACTGCTCTTTTATTGAAATTGTGGGGGCCAGTGGTGGAACAAAAAGAAAAGGAACAAAAGATTCTCCGCCCGGCCCTCCACCGGGGGAAGGAGCGGCGTGCTCACCATCTCCTGAAGATCAGTCTGATCCACCTCTGGGTCGCCTGTCTCAGGGTCGTTTACACCTCCACTTGCCTCTTGGTTTGGCAGCGGCCTGGACAGTTGGGGCCGACTTCCTGCGGCTTGCTCCACGCTGAGGCTTGGGTGATGGCTGCTGCGGTGGCTTAGCGGGAGCGGAGGATGCCGCAGGAGGTCGACCTCGGCGATGAGCAGACTGAGGGTCTGTGGCCGTTGGACGGGTTGAGGCAGCAGCGGTCCGCCTGGGCAGGATGAAAGATTTCATTGAAAAATAATACCCAGTGTATTAGTATATTAGATTAGATTACAAACAGCCCTACCTGCAAGATCAACTTTTTGTATACCCTGTTTTATTTACATAGGGACATCTGCTTCGATCAGTTGTCAGTGAGAAACCAAGAAATATGTGCTGTAAATTAAATCTGAAGGCAATTTGAGACGAAAGAACGAGATAATGTGGGAGTGTTTTTAAATGTCACACTTTCAGCAAGGATCGACATCATCCACCAAGTTATCAAGCAATATAAGGTGTCGCAAATCATTAAACCTATTAATGGAGAAAGGTTCTGGATAAGATTGTATTGTGTGTAAGAAGCTCTGCACTTATATTTCTGTACAGGAAATAATGCTAAGATTTTCTTTTCTTTCCCAGCTCGCACTTTGATCCTATGGAACCAGACGTCTAGTCCCACCAACTCTACAGGTCAGTTTACACCTCAGGTTTTTACAATCTGTAAACAGAAACAGAAAAACTGTGTTATAGCCAGTGGGCATAACTGTGATATTTCCTAGAAAATATTTTGTGTAGGCTTTGAGCATGTGAAATTACTTCAGACCCTGCAATACATTTGGCCATGATATCATGCACTAACGATTCTGTTTTTAATAATAAATTACAAATAGTAAATTCAGAATTTCAAAGGTGAAAGTATGTAATTTCTGTGACTATAGCATAACCAGACAGAACTGTAAAAATAAAATAACCTGCTTTAAAACAGGTTTACCAAACACAACCTATGTACAGTCTGTCATTGGTTAGTAAAACAGATGGCCACATGATGTTTAGATCCTCTATTGGCCAAATGCAGGGCTGGACTGGGACAAAAAATCGGCCCGGGCATTTTGCACGCCCTTAATTATATGCATACCAACTCCCATTCATTAAAACCACTAATGCCATGTAATGAGTGAGTATAGGAACGAGTGAGAGTTAACAGATGAAATAAGTAAAAATTTTACATTTATTAATACAGTTGAACTATACTACACAGTGATAAATCCTAAAACAAGCTATAAGCTGCATTGGCATATAGAAGTGTTTGTTACAGGATTTTTGTTAAAACCATGGTGGTGGGACCTCGGTCCTTCTAGGGGGGTTCGGGGCGACTTCTCTGCACATGCCTTGCGTTTCTTCTCCATCTCGCTGACTATTTTGACAGATACACAGTGACACTGCTGCACGCTCGCTCACTCGTTTAAAGTTGTGATTGGGCCAGCCCAGTGTCAATCAAGAAAAGAGCCAATGGGCCGCTGATCTACGTGTTTCATGGGCTGGTCTGTCAGAAAAAAAAAACTAACACTGACTTTTTTTGACCAATGCATTACACCGGCACAAACCCAGCGCCGCCAATTAAGCAAAACAAAACAAAACGAATGGGCCACCGATGTACAAATTTTATGGGCCGTAAAAAAAAAATAATAATAATAATAATAAAAAGTATGTATGAGTATGAGATCATCTCTCAAAGCACGTCGGCCCACCGGGAAAATGCCCGGTATGCCCAATGGCCAGTCCAGCCATGGCCAAATGTATTTTCTTTCTGTGAAAAAATGTATCCTGAATGCAGTAGACATATATGTGGAAGTCTCCTGGGAGGATTAAGGACGTTTTAATCTCTGCTGGGTCCCAGAGATCCGTTTTGATTAAGGAAAAACTCTAAATTCTGGAAAAGGCCTGAAAGAAAGAAAAAATCATTCTGATTATACAAGTGTGCCCTGCAGCTAACATAAACGCATGAAGAAAAAAACACAGAGATAAAGATGGACAAAAAGATATTCAATTTAAACCATCCTCAAGAATCCCACGTGTCTCCAATGCAGCAATCACCACTAATAGCCTTAAGTGCTTATGCCAGAGCCTCTCAAGTTTCTAGAGAATAACGTTTCTTTAGGAATTGTGAGATTCGATCGTTGCCAAGGTACCACATAGAAAATAACCCGTGTTAAATGATCTCCTTCGTATGTAATGGGAAACAAATGGAGCTGATTGACTCAATTTAAAATATTGATTATGGAAAATCGTAGTGGAAAGCTCAGCAGATTTCAGCAAATATTGTAACACAAGTCATTGACAATGTTCTACACATTATCTTCCATGTTTGTTTAATAAATATCTTGACTGATCAGATTATGCTTTCACATCAGTCAAGTCAAGTCAAGTTTATTTATATAGCGCTTTTCACAACACAGATTGTATCAAAGCAGCTTCACAGTATTAATTAAAATAGTACATCAATGTTTGTTTCTAGTGGAAAATGTCCACGTTTGGTAATGCTGATCAATAGTATTGTTGATTGATTGATTAATTTAATAAAAAAAAATATCCCCAACTGAGCAAGCCAAAGGCAACAGTGGCAAGGAACCGAAAAACTCCATCAGGTGACCTAATGGAGAAAAAAAAACCTTGGGAGAACCCAGGCTCAACCTCAGGCTCTGGCCCCCGAGCCAGTTCTCCTCTGGCGTTTATAAACTAGAGGTCGGATTTAACTGTAAGATTAAAAGTATTAAATGTGAATGTGCTCTCCCTCCTTTGGTGGATCTGGATATCCTAGGTATGACCAAAAGCCTCAAATCTAGTGATCTTAAAGAGTGCGATGGATTATAGGGCGATAGAAGATCCGTTAAATAGACTGGAGCTACGCCGTTTAGGGCTTTATAAGTCAGTAGCAATACCTTATAATTAATTCAGAACTTTATAGGTAACCAATGTAGTGATGATAAACTCTAGCGGCGGCATTTTGGACTAACTGTAGCTTGTTTATTGAGGATGCAGGACAACCAGCTAATAAAGCATTACAGTAATCTAGTCTCGAGGTCATGAATGCATGAACTAACTTTTCTGCATCAGAAACTGATAGCATGTTACGTAGCTTAGCAATGTTTCTAAGGTGGAAAAAGGCTGTTCTTGTAACATATGAAATATGATTATCAAAAGACAGGTTACAGTCTAATATAACACCCAGGTCTTTTACTGTAGATGATAAAGTAACAGGACATCCTACTATGTTAAAGCTGTATTGTGAGAGGTTTTGTGGGCGGTTTTTTTGAACCGATGATTAGTACCTCTGTCTTGTCTGGATTTAATAAAAGAAAATTGCTTGTCATCCAATCTTTTATATCCTTAACACACTCTGTCAGTTTAGATAATTTAGCGTTTTCATCTGGCCGTGATGAAATATAGATTTGAGTGTCATCAGCATAACAATGGAAACTAATTTCATGTTTCCTTATAATATTTCCAAGTGGCAACATATATATTGAGAATAATAGAGGTCCTAACACAGATCCCTGTGGCACTCCATAGTTTACTGGAGTTATGATCGATTTTTCTCCATTTAAATAGACAAAATGGTAGTGGTCAGATAAGTATGATCTGAACCAGTTTAATAGATTGTAGTCGATCTAAGAGTATTGTGTGATCTATAGTATCGAACGCAGCACTAAGATCAAGTAAAACTAGTATTGAGATACAGCCTTGGTCAGAAGCTAATAGTAAATCATTTGTGATTTTAACGAGCGCAGTTTCAGTGCTATGATGCGGTCTGAATCCAGACTGAAACTTTTCATAGATGTCATTTTCTTGCAAGAAAGAGCACAGTTGGGCGGATTCAACTTTTTCTAGTATTTTAGACATAAAAGGAAGATTTGAAATGGGTCTATAATATGCTAGATTATGTGGGTCTAATTGTGGTTTCTTAATGCATGGTTTTATAACTGCCAGTTTAAATGTTCTTGGAACATGACCTAAAGTTAAAGATGAGTTAATAATATTGAGGAGAGGCTCTTCCACTACAGGTAACACTTCTTTCAGTAGTTTAGTTGGTATAGGGTCTAATAAAGATCTTAAAGAGTGCGATGGATTATAGGGCGATAGAAGATCCGTTAAATAGACTGGAGCTACGCCGTTTAGGGCTTTATAAGTCAGTAGCAATACCTTATAATTAATTCAGAACTTTATAGGTAACCAATGTAGTGATGATAAACTCTAGCGGCGGCATTTTGGACTAACTGTAGCTTGTTTATTGAGGATGCAGGACAACCAGCTAATAAAGCATTACAGTAATCTAGTCTCGAGGTCATGAATGCATGAACTAACTTTTCTGCATCAGAAACTGATAGCATGTTACGTAGCTTAGCAATGTTTCTAAGGTGGAAAAAGGCTGTTCTTGTAACATATGAAATATGATTATCAAAAGACAGGTTACAGTCTAATATAACACCCAGGTCTTTTACTGTAGATGATAAAGTAACAGGACATCCTACTATGTTAAAGCTGTATTGTGAGAGGTTTTGTGGGCGGTTTTTTTGAACCGATGATTAGTACCTCTGTCTTGTCTGGATTTAATAAAAGAAAATTGCTTGTCATCCAATCTTTTATATCTTTAACACACTCTGTCAGTTTAGATAATTTAGCGTTTTCATCTGGCCGTGATGAAATATAGATTTGAGTGTCATCAGCATAACAATGGAAACTAATTTCATGTTTCCTTATAATATTTCCAAGTGGCAACATATATATTGAGAATAATAGAGGTCCTAACACAGATCCCTGTGGCACTCCATAGTTTACTGGAGTTATGATCGATTTTTCTCCATTTAAATAGACAAAATGGTAGCGGTCAGATAAGTATGATCTGAACCAGTTTAATAGATTGTAGTCGATCTAAGAGTATTGTGTGATCTATAGTATCGAACGCAGCACTAAGATCAAGTAAAACTAGTATTGAGATACAGCCTTGGTCAGAAGCTAATAGTAAATCATTTGTGATTTTAACGAGCGCAGTTTCAGTGCTATGATGCGGTCTGAATCCAGACTGAAACTTTTCATAGATGTCATTTTCTTGCAAGAAAGAGCACAGTTGGGCGGATTCAACTTTTTCTAGTATTTTAGACATAAAAGGAAGATTTGAAATGGGTCTATAATTTGCTAGATTATGTGGGTCTAATTGTGGTTTCTTAATGCATGGTTTTATAACTGCCAGTTTAAATGTTCTTGGAACATGACCTAAAGTTAAAGATGAGTTAATAATATTGAGGAGAGGCTCTTCCACTACAGGTAACACTTCTTTCAGTAGTTTAGTTGGTATAGGGTCTAATAAACATGTTGTTGTTTTAGATGAGGTGATAAGTTTATTTAACTCTTTTTGTTCTGTAGTTGTAAAGCACTGTAATTGTTCTTGCGGAGTGATAATTAAGGCTGAATTATAAGGCGCGATTGAGGATTGAACGTTTACAATTGTGGTTCTGATGCTTTCTATTTTCTCAGTGAAGAACTTCATGAAATCATTACTACTAAACTGTAACGGGCTATTTTGTTCAGGTGACGTCTGTTTATTTGTTAGTCTAACCACGGTGTTAAATAAAAACCTAGGATTGTTTTGGTTGTTTTCTATTAGTTTGCGGAGGTGCTCAGCCCTGGCCGCTTTTATGGCCTTTTTATAACGTGACATACTGTCTTTCCACGCGATTCTAAAGACCTCTAAATTAGTTTGTTTCCATTTACGCTCTAAATTACGGGTTTCTCTCTTTAGAACATGCGTAGTATTGTTGTACCATGGTGCTTTACTTTTCTCTCTGACCTTTTTTTAATCTAATAGGTGCAACAATATCCAATTTTCCAGAGAGAATGGTACTCATAGTGCTAGCAACCAATGAGATACTTTCAGCTTCGTTTAAAATATTTAAGATTATATTTCAACATTGCATTTTTTTAATGACATTGATTATATAGAACAGAACAGGGAATCGTCCGAATTCACATCGGCACAGCTCAATGAGTCAGAGCAACTTAATCCAGCTACAGTCAAGCTTTTTTTTTTTTCTCTCAAAGTAGTCAACTAGACTATAAGCTATTAACACCAAAAACCTAAAACCATTTGATGTATTAAAGAATGAACATCTTTTAAATATGTAGCAGATTATAACATTTCTAATTTAATCAGATTAGGGTGACTACATTAAACTTAATCAGTTTAATGCTAAATGCTGTACAAACCTAGAATATATTTAAAAACATTGTAACGGACAGCAGCGTTTAGCTAAATATTTAGCTATAAAAGAGATGCTAAATGCTGCACAAGGTAACCGATACACTAAAACGAATCAGACTTCCCAAAATTACATATGAGAAAGAGAATGATTTAAAGCCATTAAAAGCAAGGACGATAACTGTAAAGTTTAATTATTTTTTCTAACAGGACAGGACTTGATTTTGTCCATTGAGAATTGTTTGGATTGTTGGATGGTTGTGGTTTGCTGTGATGTCATGTGAGTGACAGGTTGTCCCGCTGTCGTGCCAGTAATCACGTTGAATAAAAGAGGATGATTTAAAGTCCATTCAAACCAAGGATGATAACTGTAACTATAAAGTTTAATTAACATTCCAATTCTATTAGAATAGAGAAGTCCACATCACAACTATAACAATAATGAGACAGAGGAACGTTATCTTTGGAATCACTTTTAGAAAGATTTTTTCCAGCTGATGAACCAATCAGAATTCACCTGACTTTAAAGAGTTTGAGCATTTAAAGCAGCTGACCATATAACAGCAACATGTATTTACAATAAACAAAATGTTATCAGACGCTAAAAGTTATTGGTGTGAATGGGCTTTTACACTGTGAATATTAAATAATATCAAATCTGTGATATTCATTTTTTTTAAATCAATCAATCATTATAATAATAATAATTACAATATTATGAAAACAGCTGAACTACAATCACACTACTGAAAAAAATATAGCTAGTTATTAGTATATAGTAATATACTTTCACTTTTTATATACTTTTTATGTTTCGACATTTCTTCACATTTAGGCCTGAAACATACTTTAACTAAATAGAAAGCTCAAATATGTGTGTTTATATGTTGCATAATATAACACGCCTGGTTTCACAGACAGGGTTTAGATTAAGCCTTAGTTCAATTAGGACATAATAATATTAATAGTGTGAATCTTGAGACAAAACAAGGGCACTGGCATATTTGAAGATTTGTCAGTTGCTTTCAGTTAAAACAGCTCAAACTGTGAAACTGAGGGCTAATGTTTCAATCTCAAAGCCTTCCTTCTTTCTCTTCCTCCCTCTATCTTTCAGGTTTGTTTTGTAACACTTCGATTGATGGCATTGGGACATGCTGGCCCAGGAGCAGTGCTGGAGAAGTGGTGTCCCGCCCCTGTCCGGAGACTTTCCTCGGGGTTCGATACAACACCACCAGTAAGTGCCAAGCATCTCACATTGAATCACTCTTTCATGCTAGTCCCATCTGGACGGCTCCGTCTGCTCTTGTTTATGACAGCACAAGCAGACAGTTTATGTATCTGTTTTATAGAAGACCTAGTCACTCGACTCATATATTCTTGCATCTCTTGTCAAGCTGATGTTGTTGGACTTCAAACAATGGCAGGTCATTTGGGATATTTCTGTGCCTGTGACTTCTGGAAGTAATGTTTTGGATGAATGTATACACCTGGCACTGCTTGATAGGAACAGCAGCAGTCTGAGCCTCATAACCGAGCAGACAGCTGAGAGCTATACAGTACATTACAAGCTTTTAAATTCATGTCTGAGTGTGTTAGGCTGCATGTAGGTCAGTTTTTGAACTCTTGCATGCTACCATGTTATGTTTTACCATTGCAAACAAGTCACTAATTGTTCTGCCAATGTGAGTGTACCGACCATAACTTCTTTGGTGAAGGAATGTGTGTGTGTGTGTGTGTGTGTGTGTGTGTGTGTGTGTGTGTGTGTGTGTGTGTCTGTGTGTCTCTGTGTGTGTGTGTGTGTGTGTGTGTGTGTGTGTGTGTGTGTGTGTGTGTGTGTGTGTGTGTGTGTGTGTGTGTGTGTGTGCACTGTAATGAGAGAGACACACTGCTGTGACAAAATTGTTACAGTATCCCTCAGAGACTAACACCAAGTTCTAAATGTTCCCTGTGGACGGAGGTGTAGTTTTCTTTCTTTCTTTCTTTCTTTCTTTCTTTCTTTCTTTCTTTCTTTCTTTCTTTCTTTCTTTCTTTCTTTCTTTCTTTCTTTCTTTCTTTCTTTCTTTCTTTCTTTCTTTCTTTCTTTCTTTCTTTCTTTCTTTCTTTCTTTCTTTCTTTCTTAATCAATTACCTTAGTTTTAAAGGTAACTAAAACTTAATTAAAAAACTAATATCTCCACCTAATAATGAGTACCACATAATCTTTCTTGTGGTAACATCTTCCAATTTACAAAACTTTTTGAGAGCAAATAAGCACAACAATATGCATAACCACAATAAGTGTGAGTGGATCTGCACTGCATTCCACTTATGTGTACAATCCACTGACAACAGTGTCCAGACTAGGACATCTAAAGAGGAGGAGAAACTCTGAGAGTAAAGATAAAATATTAATTATGAAATATATGAGAAATATATGGTGCCAGGCGACAGAGTGAACTCAATGATTAAAGGGTTTCTTGGTTACAAGTAACACAATCGTAGTTATATTAAAAAATATTCAGGCTGTTCCAAGCTTTATAATGGGAGTGACTGGTACCCTAGACTTTGAAACCCCAAAATAGCAAATCAATCCATCATAAAAGTAATCCATACAGCTCCAGGGTGTTAATAAAGGCCTTCTAAAGCGAATTAGCATATTTCCGTATTTATAACTTTATAAACTGTAATCACTTGCTTCTGGTAACGTATGGATTACTTTTATAATGGATGGATGCACTGTTTTGGGATTTTAAAAAAAAATGCTAACATTCACTTACATTATAACGTTTGGAAGAACCAGGATATTTTTTAATATAACTCCGACTGCCATTGGATTGCGTAATTTTTTTTTTTTTTTTTTTGTGGTTAATTAACTGTCTCATACACACTAATGAATGGCCTTACATAGATGCTGGTTTAGTTGATTAGTGTATATTAAGATTCACTGGAGCTGATAACACAATTGATTTTTTTTTTTAAAGTCCTGTTGGCAGCAGCATATTGTAGAGCTTCAGGCACATCAGGAACATATATAATATTCACAGCACACTGCACAAAGTCTGTACTCTTATATCGGCTTTTCTCTGGTTTTTATACCCCAGTGGGATGAAATCTGTGTGTATTTAAATGAGAGAAAGAAAAAAGATTGGAAGAAAGAAGATTTTTTATCTTTATGTGTTTATGCTTTTTTGTTGGAATTATTTTTTTATTCGCGTTGGTATAATTAAAAGTTTTAATTATTTTCAGTTGACATCATAAACACTTTTCATTAAAAGGTGATCTTATTGGTTAATCAACAAACCTTTAGATGTTTTTAACTATGTCTGTTTGTAAAGTATCAACCACATAAAACCATAATGAATTAAATGAATTTAATAATAATGAATTTGCATTACAGTGTTGCCAGTTTATTTGAATTGCCTCTATTGATCACTAAATGCAGAGTGTTTTACTCTTTTCCGCATTTGCATTTTGTCGACACAGAACAGGACAGACTGCAAGGGAGATGAACAAATCAATGAGCTTGTGGAAATGAGGCCTGACAGAGAGGTTAAAGAGGTGGGCATTAGTTAAATCAATAGCAAACAATGCAAGATACATTTTTAAAATCAATGGAAAATGCTACAGTGCTGAAATGTAGTCATCACATTACCCAAACAAACTGACATAAAATCCATAATGTTTGTAATATCTAATGACACCACCATGAGGTTTTGTGTCAATTCTGTCAGTAGATTAGAGTAGTATAACTGTCAGTACTGTAAAGTAATATGTTAGAATGGTCAGAAATTTGCCCATCTTCCTGACCTCTCTAATGGGCTTTTTGCCCACAAAGTCATCCATTATTTCTAACAATCTATCGTGCTCTTTAATGGCAAATTGCAAATTCTCTCTCTCTCTCTCACACACACTATAAAAAAAGTTTGGTTATTTAGATATTGAGACTTACACACACAAAGCCTTAGGGTTACGTATGTAACACCGGTTTCCTAAGAAAGGAACAAGACGCTGCGTCAGCTGCTGATCCTTGTGGAAACCGGCGTCTGAGGCACACGTAAAGGAAGACGTGCAGGCTTGCGCGAAGCATGGCAATGCAATGCAGCATCTCATTCCCTTCTCAGGAAACTGGGGTTACGTATGTAACCTTTAGATGTTACCTTTCGATTCGATTCGTTACCTTTAATTTTGAGCAACAGGACTTTTTCACAGCAACAGGACTTGACAACATTTAAGGTTCATCACATCTAGTAGTGTTGGAGAACATATGTGTGGGAAAATATACAGTCTTAGTAAAGTGAGAAAATGGTTAGTCAGATTTTGAAAAGTATGCTTTTTTATAATCTTGAAATTACTTGCCATTACTTAGATGGCGGACAGTAAAATACCATTTTGAATTTGAAGAGAAAAAAATTCCAGCATTTTTGCAATCACACACATGTACGCTGGATGTTTTTAACTTTTAATTCAATATGGAGCTAGCAACAGATGTTGTCTTTTATGTAGTACATAGAGTTCAATCAATGGGTCAGAAACTACACAGCCTGCTTAATGCTACACATCTGCTGATAAAAACATGAATCAATATAAGTTTAAAACCTGAAGCAGGTGCAGTATATTGCTATAGATTAACTATAGAGACAATGTCAATTGTAGTTGTGTAGTTGTGCAGAATATACACGTGCTAAACAAAAACATTTACAAGATATACTGTCTTTAGTTATTCAAATGAAGCAATAGAATGTATATTTTGTTCAATTCCTTAGTAAAAGACTTAATCTCAGCCTCACGTTTCTTTGTATTTGCAGTTTAAGTGTGTGGATTTATTTTATGTTTTTGATTTATTCATTTTAAATCAATTACTATTTACTATTAGTTTTTTTTTCACTCAACTTTATTTCTGATTTTATTTGTTTGTTTGTTTGTTTGTTTGTTTGTTTGTTTGTTTGTTTGTTTGTTTGTTTGAATACATGAAGTAGGCTCTGATTGTAGTTGATTATTGACAATGGAACATGTGTTTGAGGCGTAACCTTCAACACTAAATCAGAATAGTAGTGTGCGTTTTCTAGTTATTTTTGATCCGCGGTGTTCAATTATGCTCCTGGAGATCCATCTTCTTGTAAAATTAAGTCTAATCAAATGCACCTGAGCCATTTAATCAAGCTCTCAGCCCAAAATTACTCTCTAGTAAGTAGATCTGATTACGGCGACTCTGTTCTTTGGATGCAGAGATGTTTGATTGGGGATAAAAATAAGGTAAAATATTGCATGCTATTCTATGTGTTGATTTGTGTTGATTTTATTATTATCAACAAAAAAATTAACAAAATATGTATTTATAATTACAAATTGTATTTAATTATTTTTTATAAAAAAAAAAAAAGTTTTGTCCTGTGATTAAGCAGTGTGCAACTCTCCAGCACACAGGATTTACACCAGCATCTGAAATTACTTCATTTTGTTCACTTTATTGTGATTAATGACTAAGGAAACAATTTTTTTTAAAATAATGTTTTGTCCAATAAATAGCACATGTTTATGATGAAGCCGTTTCTTCAACTCTCCAGGACACAGGATTTACATATCAGTTTTATTTTACTGAATAGTAATTAATGAGTAAGTGAACCATTTTAGACAAAGATGCAAATATATTTTGGAGTCATTTGAGTGCTTTCTAGCATACAGTATTTATAAGAGTCTGAACATACAATTTGTGTCATTCACTATATAGAGAACAGTGAATACGTAAACATGTGAGTGATTTTGGTTCAATAAACCTTTCTTTAGTTCACAGTATTTAGATCAAATTTGGAATTAACAATACTTTTCATTTGCTACTTCCCTATATAGTGCACTCATATTTAAACTAGAGTTTAAAAATAGATTACTGTATAAAAGGCTTGTTTTAGAACATAACGGCCCATGGGAGAAATGTGAAGGAAAAAGCTTCAACTTCTGAGTTGCCACCTCAGGGCAAGTGTGTGATAGTTAATTACACTCCCACTGTGGGAGGAGGATTTTACATGACATGACATAACTCCTCATCCCTCCTCCCTCTCCCTCTCCCTCTCCCTCTCCCTCTCCCTCTCTCTCTCTCTCTCTCTCTCTCTCTCTCTCTCTCTCTCTCTCTCTCTCTCTCTCTCTCTCTCTCTCTCTCTCTCTCTCTCTCTTCCTCTTCCTCTTCGCGTCTCACTTTTCCTGCTTTCCTTCGGGCATTGTCAGTCTTTCTCTTGACCTTGACAGACTCTTTTATTGCATGGGCTTTTTTTTTTTTTTTTGGCAAAGCCTGCAATTCAGCACCGTTTCAGCGAGCTCTTATGACAGGTAGAGAAAGCCAGTTCAGTGGCAGCTGAGCAGGGTCTTTTTTCATTATGCTAAGTGACATTTGCTCTCCATGGGTTACCAGCGAAGCATGTGAGAGAAATGGAGCTGTGACAACATTCTGTACGTAGCGATGTGCATTTTTTGTCATCATTCCTTCATTGTTTCACAGTAAGCTTTTGAGTAACACTTTAGAATATTGTTGCGTCATACACAGGAACACATTATGAATGTAATATTTACATTCTAGTAATTACTATTAACTAAGAAGAAAATTTGATTCATGTATTAAGGAATAGTGCTCAACATAAAACAAACACAACAGTTCTATATAAAATCTATTCACACGAGCACGTTTAAACTAAAGGGTTTATACTTTCATTAATTTGATACACTACTCCACATAGGAACAGCAAACATGCCAACAAGTTACTGACCTGATGCAGACACATAGCTGAAGCGGACTGATATCGTCTTGGGCTAGAGCGAGGTTTATGCAAGCTAATTTGATAATAAGCATAGACAGTAAAAGAAATGGACACAGCGACCCCATTGGATTCAACGGAGACAAAGTGAAGCCAATTAGAAAATCTTACTTCCTGGGGGTCCAGCGTACTGCGCAGACTCAAACTGAGCTCGACGACGTAGATGTGACGTGAGCAAACCGTCTGTCTTCTAGTAGCTGTGCCAAGATCAATCTGAATCATTACCTTCCGAAACTCGCAGAGACGGAGGGCGTGAGTAGGAGCTGTCCATGATCTTGGAGCAGGAGAAACTTTTTGTAGGTGTTCTGATTAATTACTTTGTCATTTTGCCTCGACGTCCTCCCGATTGCCCGCGAGCTTCTCCTCCTGTCCATACGGTAATTCTCTACTGTGCGACAGAGAGTCGCGTGGCTGTGACGCAATCGTTAGCCTACTTTTACAAAAACTGCTTCTACAGGGCCATAACGTAAGATACAAGGTAATGGAGCATTTTATACATTGTCGTGTTTCTTTAGAAATAAATAATGGACAAATGGAGTCTTTAAACGCCTCAGATGTGAAGTTATTCGCTGTCAAAGTGACGCCAAAATGAATGGGAGTCAATGGGATGCTAACTGCAGGTGGGGTTCCGTTAGCCAATGGCGGCGTCCGGGGGTACTTCAAAATAATACAAATCCCTGCACCCTTGATAATAAGCGGGGCAGCCTGAAATCTGCCCCAATGGCTCTCTATGAGAGCATACTGCAGTTCCGTTTTTCACCACAGATTTACATTGGACATTTTTGGGACATTGTGGGAGTGTGGGAGGGTTCAGAGACCTGCTGCCACGCTGAGTATCATAAATCCATGCCTGCCAAATCCATGCACTACATTTGAATATGTCCTGCTCACTTTACAGCAAAATAGTCTAGAAAATCCGAAAAATATTTGTTGCAGAATGCTGAACACATTTACAATTTATTATTTATTCAGCTTGGTGGTCTGTTTTGGATGATTATTTTGTTGGGGCTCTGCCCTACCTGCCCATACAGACAATCAGCGGCTGACTATACCTTTCAAAACTCTTTTATGATCAACAAGGCTGCATTTTTATCATAAGTACACAAAAATCGTAATATTGTGAAATATTATGACAATTTAAAATAACTGTTTTCTATTTGAAAATATGTCATTTAATTGTGTAATTTATATGTAAATATGCTGAATCATTACTCAAGTCTTTAATGTCACATGATCCTTCAGAAATCATTCTAATATGCTGATTTGCTGCTCAAGAAACATTTCTTATTATTATGTTAATAAAACGTTTTTTTGTGGAAACAATGTAACATTTTGTTAAAACAAATATATTGTTCTAAATGCCTTTACTGTCACTTTAGATCAGCTTGATGCATCTTTGCTGAATAGTATTGATTTTTTTTTATTGATTGTGGTATTTCATAATATTCATAATTTACCATCTTTTTAGAGTGCTGCATGTCAGAAAAGATTCAATGCTACATCCAAAAGTAGTACAATATAATTTTCACCCCTCTTTGCCCTTCATCATACTGTTCCTCATAATTGCACAGCAACTGTTTAACAAATATTTTGTCACTCTTTAAATAATGTCACAATACTGAATTGTTTTCCAGTGACGTTCACTACTCATCATCAAAAAGATGGCTGTGCCAGCTGAGAAAGCACTGACAACCGTCTATTTGTCTCGTCACACCATCAGATCTGCTTCAGGCAATTGTGTGGTTGCTCAGACAGGCTGGATGTGGAGGTTTACAGGAGGCAGATGACTCACCGTGTAGTGGTTCCTCTGTGCCTTGTTGGCTTGTGTGATCTATGGAGCTGCCATTCACCTTCAGATGCTCAATCAATATTGCCATGAGCAAAAGGCAAAGACGAGAGGAAGTTAGTTAGAGAGTAATGGAAAGAGTGTTTCCTTCCCTGCAGTAAGTGTTTGGGCTGAGTTAACTTTTTTCTTTTTTTAACCTGTAAGTGAGTTTGAGTCACTATTTCAGGCTCTCTCTGGGATCTTCAGCTATTTTTAAGTTAAAGTTTTGAGTTGCATCAGAAGTTTCACAAGGTGCTTCAAATTACCATTGGTTTATTTACTACTTTATGTTTATGTTAGTATTAAAATCTTTCCCAGGAGACAAAACAAGTTATGAACTTGAAAAAATGTGCTAACAGGAAAATGCAGATGGTGATTCAAACTTTTCTATTTATTATTATTTATTTATTTTTGGTGTGAAGGTAACAAAAGACATTTCTAAATGTAATTTATAAACTGTTACATCAGGGATGAGCAAAATTGTCGTTAATTTGACCAGGGACACAATCGAGCTGAATCAGCACCATGTCTGTGAGTTATTGTGACTGTGAGCAATTTTTATATCAGTGTCGGACACTTGAGAAGCAGGCTATAATTTTATTAGACGCAATAGTGACTGGTGGGCAATAGTGACACATGGTCAATTTCATTGTCAATCAACTCGAGAGACAGATATGTCTGATTGGTTTAGGAGGATGCTTGTAAGATGTTGACTAAATAGTTTGCAGCTGACCAGAGAAATGGTGAGTGACAGTTTAGATAAATAGATAAAGTGTGCAAAGTGTGTCCCCTGCCTGCATGGTTTGAGAGAAAATAGCCATGTCCTTTAAATTCCATTGACCTCTACTGTCACAGCTCCATGATGGATGGTCATCTCTTGCTGATATCATTCCCATAATTGCGTCTTGTTATGATGGGTGCTGATGCTGCGCCCATAGGACAATCGGGGCTCTAATCATCTTGCAGCATCACCTCGACTTGAATCTTTGCTCTACATACCCGCACAAATTGACAAAGTTGCAACTGTTGCAGCAGTTCCCATGGAAACTATAATAAAGTATGAGACAGAAGATTCTGTGACAAAGGTTTTTTCTTTTTTTTCAAAATGGTGGATGGCTCTCATAATAGCTAAAAGCCTTTGTGCACTCTCAGATAGTTCAAAAGAAAAGGAATATTTAGATGCATCGTTTAAAGTATTCCAAGGGAAGCTACTAGGTCTGAATGTTTAAATATGTCTCTACACTGCACTGCACTGCAAAAAAAAAAAAAAATTCTATATTTAAGCAGTACTGTGCAAAAGTCTTAGGCAAGGCTTAGGAAGGTTTCTTCAAGCATCTTGGAGACGTTCCCGCAGTTCTTCTGGATTTAGTCTGTCTCAGTTTTTTCTGTTTCTTCATGTAATCACAGACGGACTCGATGATGGTGAGATCAGATCATACCGGCTGTTGTCAGACTCCTTGTGCATACAGAAATCTCACTGGATTATTACAATTAATGGCAAAAAGAATGTTTGGAAATGTAAACTGATTATTTCTACTGACACACTACAGCAAAAGATATAAATAACTGACTTAAAAATTTTTGGGGGGTGACAAAATTAACATGCCTAAGACTTTTGCACAGTACTGTATATATTCTAAATCAGTATTAAATCATAGGTAATCCTAGGTAAGGTCCCGATTATCTTGATGGTTCTACAGATTATCTTATCAGATTTTTCTGTGGTGTGAGGTGTGTTAAGAGTGACTGAATCTGCTTGGAAGAACAGGAAGAACAACCTGTTGAATATTTACGATCAGAAATGTGTGGGGGGAACCCCGAGGACAAACGTGCGCTTGCTCTGGAGATTATCACGTGAAACGAAACAAAACCCAATCAGAAAGCGAGCTGACGGAAGACCCACCTCCAGCTCGCACGGAAACATGTAAAGTCCATGTTCACACCGTCTCCATGACATCATCTAAATCTTTTCAGTAAAAAGCAGTTCTTAAGCTCCATTTCTTCTTGCCGGTCGTCCGCAAGAAGTTTACTTTACTTTAAAGTCATGTTTGAAGTGAGAGATTTTGCTTGTTTGTGAATGGAATCTGTTAGTGTGATAGATTCTAACAGATTAGTGTTCATCTGTCTGTCTTATGATTCATCTATGATTTCTTATCGTCATGTTTGTGGTCTCACATTATGAAAATCTTATACGATTTATTAGCCTTAGGCCGTGTGTCCACCAAAACGTTTTTTCACGCGGCTGGCATGTTTTTTCAATTGTTTTCAATGGGAGCGCCGTGTTTTTAAAACGCCATGAGCGTAAAGGCTGATTTATACTTCTGCGTCGGACCTACGCCGGAGCCTCTATGCTGTAGGCAACGCGTTGGTTTTCATTTATACTTCTGCGTCGTCGTCCGCGTTGACGTGCAATTACACTTGCAGAGGGAACATGTGAAACCCGAGGGATCGGTCCTAGCAGACCAATCACAGCGCTTGCGTCCGCGTAGAGTTGACGCGTTGTTACATTTTTGGAGAGGTGCATGTCAGGGTACGCCGAAGGGTACGCGCGCTACACACAGCTTACGACGTAGCTATGGCGTGAGTTCGACGCAGAAGTATAAATTGGGCTTAACGAGGTGCTGAACGTCTTTTTCACACTGAAGCGCTGAGCGCTCGGCGTTTTTTACTGGTCGCCAAGAGTTGAAGAATGTTCAACTTTGGGTAAAACGCTGCGCTCATCACGTGTCACTTTTTACCCAACCGTCCAATCACATTGGAGGAGGGGCGGGACTAATACCACACCGACCAACCGCCACATTCTGCTTGTACAACATCAACAGATGACAACAACAAGCATAATAATGGAAAAAAAAATATTTAAAACAAGAGCCAGAGAAAATACATTACATTGTATCGACATTTTAATATAGAATCAACACAGAAACAAAAAAGGTAGGCTATAGTAACACTTTCGCGGATATTACGTATCATAACAAGCAAAGTGTCTCAACTGAAAAAAACACAACGCTGCCCATACACAAAAGAAATATATTTGAAATATATTTTCAGAATATATTTTTGGAATATATGCAAATATTTGAAATTGGCCCAATAAATATATTTTAGTTAAATATATGTAAATATATTTTTAATTTTTTTAAAAATATATTTTAGTTAAATATGTGAATATAATTATATGTCAATATATTTACTAACAACATATATGTTCATATATGTTTTAACTTTTGCAAATTGTTTCATTTGAAATATATTTTGAAATTTAAAAAGTTAACATTTTCACAAACAAAAAACACATTTTCAATTTATTTTTAACATTTTTATTTATTTCAGTTATATTATATTATTTTAGTTCAGCTATTTTTGAGTTGACAGCTGTCCCCAGTTGAGTTCTATCTATTGTTTAAGTGTCCTTCACTGTTGGAGTGTCACTGTTATACTTGCATCATAAATATTGTGCATATTTTCTATATTTAAATGACTTCAGGAAAGATGTCAATAAAACACAACAATAAATCTAATAATTGCACTTAGTGTTAGGTACGTGCCACCTAATATGGCCTTATAGGAAAGCAACTATCTGTCATTTTACATTGCAGTCATTTAATTGTAAGTACAGTATTTATTATAGCTGTGTGTCATAATACAGTAGTGAAATATGGTAGCCTACTGTTGTGTATAGGGGAAAAGGTAGAGGAATTACTATGATCAAAATACATTTTCGACCCTTCTTTAGCAAGCTAAACATTTTATGACCATATATTTTGTCATATTTTACATTACATGTTATAAATGTAAATATATTTCACACTTAACATCATATATTTTTGTTATATTTCAGAATATATTTCAAAATGATAAATATAAGTGAACAACAATGCAAATATATTTCAATGTATTTGGAATATATGCCACATATATTTTTGACACTTTAAAATATATTTCAATATTTTTTTTTTTTCTGTATGGGTGTGCATCTTTGGAAGCGGAGTCGCTCGCAAAGTTACAAAACAATGCTGGGCGAGAGTGAAAACTGATCGCTAAACACTGAGCGAGTGAGGCAGCATATATTTTCGGCCTTTTTTCTCTTTTGGCCAAAAAACGAAAATGCCATTTTCGCGGCCAAATTTTTGGTGTATCTCTAAATACTAACCCCATTTCCAACCTTAATACTGTAGAGTGAGATGCTTGGATGTTCCTGCAGGAGTGTAATATAAGTGTCTTTGGATAAAACGCTCACAGCTCTTCTGTATTTCAACATTTCTGTCAGCAGAGTTCTGGAGTGCCCCAGATTCTCATGTTGTTGAATTTCAACCTATTTTATGGGATTTTGAAAACTTTCACCAGATCTAACAAAAGCTCTTCAAAGCACAATATAAGCCTTGTAGAGGAAATGTACCACAGTGAAATGGGAATCCACTGAAATGGAAATGGGAAATGAAACCTAAAATCACTTTCATTCATACATGCCTGCACCCATGACTGATTTTTACCACAGATGGTTTATGTTTCAGAAGATGTTTGTAAACTATAGTTGAGCAAAAGATGTTTGATGTCTTTCAATATTATGTTATACTTCATGTTGCTGCACAGTATGGGGTGTAGTGGAGGGTTTGGAATGTGTAGATCAGTTTTATGTGAGAGATTTTACCACAAAGTCAAGGTTAAACAGATATCCATTCTAAGATCAAACCTATGTGCACTTTGAGATCAGATATTGATTGAAGCATAGTGTTTTAGGTCATATTGCATAACTTTTTAATTATGTAATGAATTACATGCAATGAAGAAGTGACAGATCTATCCGCAGATGTTCAGAATAAACATTATATAAACTAGTTACATTATCTGCCTTATATGGTGGGGATTGGTCAATAACCAGTGTGATATATGTATTTTTCCCCCCAGATAATGTGTACAGAGAATGTCTGGCTAATGGCACCTGGGCAAAGAAAGGAAACTACTCCCAATGTCAGGAAATCCTCAACGAGGAGGTATGTGGTTCCACATACACATTATACATTGTGATAATCTTCATAAATGAACAACTTTGAGTTTGAAGTGTAAATATAATCGGCAGAAGTCAAAAGCTAAACGTAGGCTATAAACAAACTACACCACGGTCGCATGGCTTTGGCGTCACTATAACTAAGTTTATGACAACACTTTCAGTCTTTGAGAAAGCAAACTAGTGAGTAGATGTGTCACGATCCACACACAAGAAAGAGAGGTTAGATCCAATAATGCAGTATTAATATTTATTTGGGGAATTCCATAGGCATAATCCAGTCCAGGCAATAGTCGATATCATAAATCCATCCAAAACAAGAACATAACCACGAGAAACAGAAGTGGCATGATAAATACAAGGACTCTGTGACACATACTAAAACAGACAGGGTTATATACACAGGGAAATGACAATGCTAATGGTGAACAGGCTGAGTGCAATGATCAGTGATAAGGGACAGCTGAGTGCAATGAAAAGACAAGGATCATGGGGGATGTAGTTCAAGAGTGTGATGGACACCGTGGGGAAGGAGGACATCTAGTGGTGACCCTAGGAACATAAACCAGACACTGTGACAAGATGAGTTTACCTGTTCAGCTGATGACATTTAATGTCTCCAAAAACCTCTGTTTAGACACTTTTACAAGACAAGTAAAAGCTTTTTTCTTTTTCTTTTTTATCACACAAGGGTATTTTATATAGTTGATTATACATGCATGGTCTGTCTGAATACTTGATTTTAATAGTTAGTTCCAAGTCAGTTTAATCATCGTTCTGTATTAATGCACTGTTTTCATTGAAGCGTGCACACATGTCAACCGCACACAGAGAGCGGAGATTGCGCTGCCCATACAGAAACATTCAGGAGCACAGAAACTTATCAACGCTGCCCAGGACTTTTATTAATACAATTGCTTCGCTACTGAATCGCCACATTATATTTCTCAGCAAAGAGGGTGTAACATTGCTGGTTTTGAAGTAATTAAACTCACTTTGTTAATGGAGATAGATGCTGAACAGATGCAGGTAATTCACACACGCTTTAATTCAATTCATTAATACAAATAAATGTAATCTTACGCACTACTTTATCTCTGTGATATGATTCAAAGCAGGCAGAATGCTAGATCTAATGAGCCGTAACTGACAAAAATAACTGTAAATTTTACCCCTCCGGACAAATATTGTGCTGAAAACATCAATAACAGCTTTAAGTTGTCAATGCTGGCAAATGACAATGGTATCAGCGGGATAATCCACGCATTGCGTTGGGTGGTTTGGGTGGCCCTCAATGTCGTGCATTAAAATCGTTTAATGCACAGCTAGCCATGGATTATCCCTTAAGCCGGGTGCACACTGCGATTTATAATAGTCATTTGCAATTGTTGCTTGTCAGACTGTATGAACATGATCATCGCTATAATCCATGTCACACTGTAAGATCTCAGTTGTCATTAATGTCAGACTGTACGACAGTCAAGACGCGTTAAAAACGGACGCATGCACGCAAGAAAACTTGTCTGGAGTTTTACATCAATCAATGACACGTTCGTTCACAGTGAGGTGCATTACACGCAGGATTGAAATGGTGGCTACAAAGAAATCTCTAGCGTTAATTTTGGTCACGGCTTGTCTTGAAAAACGAAGACGATTTGACGGTCGTCGTAGGAGAAGTCACACTGCAGGACTGTGAGTCAAATCTTCTGACACTGCCAGAATTTCGTCTGAGGTAAAATTTGATCGCAACGGTCATTAATCAGCTGTCGGTGAACATCTTAAACTTTGTCTCAGACGGCCAAATCGTGGCCAAAATTGCACAGTGTGCACCCAGCACCCACCTTTACATAAAATGTGAAAATGTCGTGAGCTTGTGTTCACCATTGACCTTATTTCAAGCATTTAACCAACAGCCCATTCAAAACCCCCATTGACTTTAGGATGATGAAACCGCAAGTGTTAAAATGCTAAATTGTTTCTGGGTTTTGGCCTTCAAACATACATCATCCCATCACTCTATAAGGTTTTAATGGTTTTTAGTTGAAGGATTTGGATAAAGATGAAAAAAAATCCATGTGAACCTCTGTGCAAGAGGTCAGATGTTCTTGCTTTGCATAGAAGCACATACTACTCATTATACAGTTTGAAGTAAAAATGATTCTATTAAATAAGTGTTAATAGTGTGTGAAGTGTGAAGCATTTTCACTTGTGGCCTTAGACATTTAGACTCCATACATACAAACCAATCCAAAAAGCTTTGCTGAAGTTTACTTTTCTTTGCACTCTGGATCAGTTAGTTCCCATTTTTACTACCTTTATATGGAGTGAGAATTGTGTCTTTATTACATGCAAGAAAATAAATGACCTGAGAGAGAAAAACAAGTTTGAGAGAAAAAGTTATCACACTGATAGCAAAAAAGCATTTTATGAGAGAAAAAAAAAATATTTGAGAGAAAAAGTTTTCATACCAATAGCAAAAAATTATAATATTTGAGACTAAAAAAAGTTTGGAGAGAAAGTATTTTCTCAGAACAAAAAAATATATAAATTTGAAATTTTTTTAGTTATTTCTGAGAAAAATCTCTCTCAAAATACTTTGAAAAAAACTTTCATATATATATTTTTTGCTATCAGTGTGAAAACATTTTCTCTAAAAAAAAAAGTGTTTCTCTCAAAACGCTTTTCTTTGCTCTCGATGCAATTTCTTGCTCTCGTGTCAGGATTCTGCTTTGACTGTGAGAATTGAGTCGAACTGAATCATTATACCATTGTTCGGTTCACCGGCATAGATGCTGCCTCTGCCTTTATTCAGTTCGACTCCCAAGACAAGACGATGCTCACCCGACTGGCCAATAGGAACGTGGCCCCGCCCATGACACAATTCTCACAGTCAAAGCAGAATCCTGACACGAGAGCAAGAAATTGCATAGAGAGCAAAGAAAAGCGTTTTGAGAGAAACACTTTTTTTTTTTTTTTAGAGAAAATGTTTTCACACTGATAGCAAAAATATATATATTAGAGTAGTATTTTGAAAGTATTTTGAGAGAGATTTTTTTTTCTCAGAAATAATTAATTAAAAAAAATCAAATTTATATTTTTTTTGTTCTGAGAAAGTGTCAAAACTTTTTTTAGTCTCAAATATGATTATTTTTTGCTATTGGTATGAAAACTTTTTCTCTCAAATATTTTTTTTTTCTCTCATAAAATGCTTTTTTGCTATCAGTGTGATAACTTTTTCTCTCAAACTTTTTTTTCTCTCTCAGATCATTTATTTTCTTGCATGTAATAAAGACACAATTCTCTCTCCATACCTTTAGACTTTGTGAATCTAATGTAATATGAGGGTTAAAGTAGTGTTATTGAAATAGTGACACTTGTAATGTTTTCAGGAGAAACTGAGGCATTTAGTGTTCTTCATTCAGAAAGCTAAGTCTCCAAGGACTGTCAATGCATTCTTGTTGAGAGTTGTCACTTGGAATCTTTAGCAAGACTGTCATCCGACCTTCATAGACAAACATGGTTTTTATTTGCGGCTTATCTTTATGCTGTTTTATGTGTTTCAAATGTCCCAGCTAGATGCTGGTTGGCAAAGTAAGTTAGATTCTTGGATATAAATAGCAAATGCACTCATAACTGGCTTTTTGGCTTCTAGAATTTATTTTTAGAATTTACATACATTTTCTTATAAATTTAATACATATTTCAGCAAAAAAATTTACTTCTAAAGCCTTTAGAAGCCTATATATATATATAGATATTTAGTATAGAGCATCCAAACCAAGTGTAGTTTATTTGAACATCTTTGCAGGTGAATCTCTCTGAAACACAGGCATGGCTGTTAGACTGAGACATTGATACTGCATGTCTACAAGATTCATTAGCTGTCCTTTGGTGTAACAGAAGTAACATGGGGGGGGGGGGGGTTAATAATGTATGGGCTTTTATCTTTCCTCAAAGGAAGCAATTTAACCAGGCATGCTAAGCCTTTGTTCACACAGGGCTGGCGAAAAGAGAAATCGCTCATCCAATCGTCCCAAGTCGGACGGAGGAGTGGGCTAGCAAGGATAATGCTCAAATTTATATTTAGACCGCAATTAAGGGAGGGCTTTCACCACAGCTAGTGGCTTACTGGAGCATGTGATTACCACTACATGCTGTTTTTTAGCTAGAGATTTTTAGCTTCACTACTGAGAGTACTGTTGGAATTCATATGTATTGTATTTAAAACTAGAAGAGAGCCCCATTATATTTAAAACTAGAAAAGAGCCTCTTAATCGTGTCATGCTGTTAGCATGTGATCTGCTGGAGGCTTTGTTTAGTAGCCTATTCTAGTTAGTAGCTACTCTTGATCCAGGCAAGTTGGATACTGTGATGGTCATACAGAAGTTGCAGAGTAGGTTCAAATCTGTGTCTGGTCTTACCAGTAATTGTATTTCTTTAATAAGATATGTATATATTATATTTTATAATATATACAAATATAACTATAATATATTTTCTTAAAAATAGAGGAGACTGAGGCCATTTATCACTTTTCAAACTTAGTTTTGTCACAAAAATGCATAATTTACAGGCTTTTTTCTACAAATATTGATATGTGATTAATTGCAATTAATGTATTTAATTTATCAGCATATTATATAATTTAATATTTTAATCAATTGACAACCCAGTAAAAACAGCTGAAACATATTTTCAGAAACATTCTGAAAGAATCTGGCTTGACAGATTCTCTGCGATGTACAGTTTTAATAAATGGGGCTTGTTTGTGTTAAAGTATGTTTTTAGCAACACCATCCATTACAGTTTAGTGTTGATCCGTGAGCTGTGTGCTGTAGAAGCAAACCACAGCGTGAGGTATTCATTCATGTCTCTTGATGCAAATTGAGAGTGCATTAAAATAAGCACAGCAGTTGTCACAAGCAATATATATCTCAAATTTGTATTGTCACATTGGTTTTAAATGTAATTTAACTAGGCATTAACCAGCCTTTGTTCACACAGGGCTGGCGACAAGAGAAATCACTCATCCAATGTACAATTGACAATTTAATTATTTTGGTTGGCCAATACTTTGATATTTTTGAATGCTACCTTTAACATTTTTGCCTTTCACAATTTTCTTTATGCCCTTAATTAAAAAAAAACTAAAACTATAATTGACGGCACGGTTTCATTGCAACAACTTTCCCCACAGATTGTGACAGCATGCAACAGCAAACGGCAAACTTAACTTTAATGACAAAATAAACATAAACAACAAAACGAAAGTAAGCGACTGCCACATATAAACAAAATAAAACACCAACATAAAGTCCTTGGGCCCTATCTTGCACCCAGCACAATTGACTTTGTACACTGACGCATGTATCATTCGTATTTTGCACCCGCGCACAGCGGACTTTTCCCTCCACAGACGCACGTCGGTAAATTAGGGAATGAACTTGCGCTCCCGGGGGCGGTTCAGCTAAAAGAGGAGGCGTGTTCCGGCGCAAACGTTCCCTGGTGCTATTTTGCAGGTTTAGAAAACAATTCCGCCACTGACCAGGAAAAACCTAGTCTAAAGTCGGTGGTGCCTTGCGCATGTTATTCATATGCTATTTTAAGGGCGCATGCTTGGTCATAATCAATGTAGCGTGTGCACAACGCACATGCACTTTGCTTATCTCATCTGCACACAGACGCAGCAGTTTTCATTTTTTAGAAAACTATACATTATTACAAGGAAAAATATTAACACACGAGGGAAATCATTGTGGTGTCCATGAAGATGTGAAATAGGCATAAATCTAGCTTACACATTTACCCAAATATTTATACGCCTGTTTAACCGAAGCTAATTTGGGTGGGTTTTTCCCATCCCCATACAATGTCACTTTTTACGGCCCTGACGAGAACGTCGGTCTCCTCGGCTGTGAACCGCTCCTGGCGTGCTCCTGGCAAATCCATCGTTATAATAGCAATCCGCCATGGAACAAGCGCGCCTGCTCTTAAAGGGAATGTGAGATGTCGCTCTGATTGGTTTATTTCACGTTACGCCCAAACCACACATATGAGTAATGAAGCTACTTCAGACCAATCCATTCTAGATTTGCGTCGGGCACAAGAGTCATTTATCCTGCTGGTATAATAGCAACAGCGCCCAAGACCCTCCCACAAAGTTACTTGCGTTTCTCCCTTGATACTTGCGTTTCAGATCGTTAAAATAGGGCCCTGAGTCTTCTATTGCCATTCCTCCTTCTTATATCCTTCTGGAGCTCCTTCATGAGACTTGAGACCTGTGTGACTCACATGGTGCATTTGCTTCGCCCTGCTCGTCTCAATTATTAAATTATTATATTTCCTTGCAGCTTCTTTTCTTGCCATCTAAGGCATAACTGTTTGCACATTGTCTGTAAGAGGAAAGGAGTGCAAAAAATGTCAGAATATCAAGTAAAGCAGGGTTACCAGGGCTTTGGTATCTTAGCCTGAAAGCATAACAGTGGTACTCAGAGGAATGGCAGTCTTTAAATCTTTTTTTTAGCCTTTCTGCCCTAAGACAGAGTCTCCAGTGACCCGCCTGGCATTTGGGCCTGGCACTGCAGGGCAAATGAAGTGGAGTATGTCCTTGCTGAATAATATTTTAAATGTGGCTATCAGAAGGGCTAAATGAATGATTGTACTTAGATTGTCATTTGGCTTATTGTAGATGTAAATGCTTTCCAGCTCCCCCCTGCTCTTCTGTAATTGTGTCTGTCTATTGTGGTCTTTGAAGAGTACTTCAAGACGCAAGCTGTTGCCTGGTCACCCTCAGCAAACTGTTGTTGCAAAGTCTTTGGGATCACTTGGCAACTATTTGAGAATCATGTTTTAGCAGGATGAAAAAAAATAGAATGTATTTTTTCAAATCTATTCAAAACAGAATGAACACTGATGATAATGCCATTCACATTCAAATTAAATTAGAATCAGAAACAGAAGGCAGTGAAGCTCACAGAGAGAGACCGTCTGCTCTCAGGAAAGCAGCAGAGTTTATCAAGTCAGATTTGTTCAAAATCAGCATATGATTTGCAAAAGCGACTTTCATAGAACACATCTCCTTGTCAATTAACAAAACTCACTTTACCATGAGAAAATATATTAAGCCAGTTGTTCAGCATTAGCTGCACCATAAGGCCAAGTATATTACTATGCATTGTGGGTGCAAAGTGTGACACTAAATTACTTTGTGAAATCCAGTGAAAATGTATACCAGGAGTGTCAGTTTACGCTATTAATTTAGTACAAACAATTATTAAAAACTTCTGAAGCTACTTTTTGAAATGTCTATTCAGCGAGTTACCTTTTTGCCACAATAATGCATCATTTACATAGCCTGACTTCGTCATACCCATATTCTAGTCAGAATGTGAGTCTGATACTGCTTCATAGGGCTTTGATTATGGGGCGTGTCTCAACCGAACCAGAAAAAAAAAACAACAACTCTGCACTCAATTGGATAGACCTACAACCAATCAGAGCAACAGAGTAAATGACGCATGTTCTTCATTCATATTTTCAACCAACAAAATGTTGCGGCTCTCTGTTCCTCTTTTAAAATGAATGCGCTGTGGATATCTTCTATAACAGACGCGATGGCGGAATCTACACATGATGTTTCATAAACAAAGTTCGGGAGGGGCACGTTCAAATAATCAATCCAATATCAACTTGTCATCAAACAATACCATGTCTAACATTACCCTATATTAGCATGAGGAAGCATATTCACTCTGGCAACTTACCTAACACTCCTTGACAGTTTTTCAGCATCCCTCCACCACCCCGAATCCTCACTCTTGTCTTGTTCTCTCACAACCAGGAACACGGGGGGAGTCTGGCTATCGAGCCCATAGCCCTCTCCTCGGACAGCACGTCATATACGCATTTATTCTATCTGACTTATTTGTGTGAACCTCGTTAAATCTCATATACGCATTTATTCTATCTGACTTATTTGTAAGTGTGAACTCGTGAAATCTCAATTCTCCAGCGGCAGTCATCTTTGTTGTAAACTAATTCAACCCAACCGCTCTTTGATGACGTGGGTGATTACGTAACCGCAGATCATCTGTCCATGACACTTGACATTTAATAAATGGGGCTTGTTTGTGTTAAAGTATGTTTTTAGCACCGCCATCCATTATAGTTTAGTGTTGATCCGTGAGCTGTGTGCTGTAGAAGCAAACCACAGCGGGAAGTATTCATTCATGTCTCTTGATGCAAATTGAGAGTGCATTAAAATAAGCACAGCAGTGTTTCGTGATAAAAAAAAAAGTTAGTTAAACCCAAGGTAATGATGGCTTTTTAGCAGGTGATGATGCCTTTAAAAAAAAAAAAAAAAAAGACTATTTTGTTTGGATTTGAAAACAATTAAAACAAATAAAAAGCTATTGCAATTATCCTCTCTAGTGTTATTTATGTGATACACACAATTCTGCATGCAAGCCAACTGGCACAAGGTGCCGCTGGGACATGTGACAGATCCTAGGTAGTCTAAAACCACCCACTTACCTACTGTATCACACACAAAATACCAGGCAGACGTACGTTAGCTGCCTGCTATCTGTGCCATCTGTTTCCTGCGGGATTGTTGATTTAATAATTAATAAGTTCGCTCACATAGGCGAACATGTGGTGACTCCTTGGTGCTCACAGTTTAGGCAAATGTGGAAATGGAGCCAGCAGGGGAGGCTGCACTTGCGTGCGTTTCATCCTGGGGGATGTACACGGCCAGGCAGGTTGAAAATCTACAATCGCTCCACTCAAGGCTGAAAAGAAAAGACTGAGAGACGCTGCAGTGTGGCAGCTGGCATGGATTTGGGTTTGCGTAAACATTTTTATAATTATGTCCATAATGTTTACTTTTGACAGTAGATCCATTATAAAATATTATTTTTCCACATTTTAAATACAGATTTTCATTATGTATTGTATGAAGATGAATTACATATTTTTTTACACAAATTTTCAACAAACCGAACACCCCCCGCCCAATTATTTTATCTCGAACATGGTAGATGATGATGATGAAGTTTTTTTTTATTTTGTTAACATTTATGACAGAGAAAACAGTAGGCAACTGTCACTTTAAGACTGAATGCACGGCCCGAATATACTAACACACATCCGGTTTCTTTCTCAACTGTTGACATAACCGAGAGAATAGTTGTCGAGACAGGTATTTTGACATAATTTTGTGTATACTGTATGTGTCCGTTCAAGTGCAAGTAACGTGAAAGAGGAATCAATTTGGTGTTTGAGCTCAGTCTGAAACACATCTCCCTCTCTTTCTCTCTGCGTGCGCGCCCTTCGGGGTGTGTGAGGCTGTGTGCACAGTTTATGCAAAAAGCATGAAAATATTATTAATTTATGTGCATTTAAGATATATAGCATGCTGTGTATAAAGTTAGACGTTGTCAAACAAAGGAGCCGGACATTTTATTCCAAAAATGTTTTTAAAAAATGATTTCCACCACAAAATGGATGGTAGAAATAGACTTTGTTCATGATTGTTCAGGTGGGAAAAAAATGACAGAATATGTAAGCTGATTGTCACTGTTAGTAGACAAATTATATAAACGAGTGGGTTTGAAATGTTAATGGCGTTTTTATTTTTATCCACCGGACTAAAGTGCCCATAGTTGAAGAAACATCCAGTAATTGTCAGTATGTTATGACATGGTACTTTTTGATTTAATATTCAGGGAACCAGTCCTTCTGCCACTTTTGACAATCACCATTATTCAAAATTTTAAGGAATTTATTACTAGAATAGTTTATTGCTCATCTGTTTTTCAAGTATCAAAAACTGAAGATAGCCAAGATCTTTTAGTTCAAGTTGCTTTATTGCCATGACATTTGGAATATAGTATTGCCAAAGCATTTTAAGTATATGAAGACTTCAGATGCAAACGTTTTTCTTTAATATTAACATTTTTATCAGGCTCCTATGTATAGGTTTCTACCTAACCGACATGGGGTGAAGCTGGGATTTAGTGAGTTTGAAGTGAAAGTATTTGATGAACGTATACTATGTGCGGAGAGCATTCACTCAATATTATTATCTCATTTTTGATATAGGTGGCTTTTATATGTAAATAGGTCTTCATATGTATTCTTCATATGTAAATACAGAATAAAATTACACCACCAAAGTAATATTAGGGGAAAAACAAAACAGAAGAGGAACAGTAGATGATATAAAAGCAACAGATAATCTCTTTTCTAATATTAATTATAAATTACAATGATTATTACAATTATATGCTATAAAGAATATAGAATGCAAAGTATAGCAAACAAATACAATGGATTTTGTATGGAGTGCAAGGTACTGTATATACATATTTTTCAGCTTGTTTGGCTGCTATGTCATCCTCTCCGAGTCATTTAGAGTAAAGAATGTTGTGTCTTCCCCTCTAAAAGATTCAAGACATATTTTTTGAAAACTAAGTTTGGAATAGCCAGAGATGTTCTGGGGATTGATTTAAGCAGTAAAAAGTAATTTACCTATGAGGCAAAAATATACAAACGGAATCACAGAAGCAGCACATAGCAATCCAGTGTCTCAGAAATAATATGATCTCAATTTGAAACACTAAAGGAATCACCACAGGCAGAGTGCAACAAGTTAATGAAGGCCAGTGACCGGTTCAGGCTCTCTGAGGCCCTCATGTCTAAAGATGCTCTTAATCCAATTGCACAATTTAATCATTACCTTCAGATGTTCAATGAGCCACAAGATTTTGAGGTCTTTCATCTAAAGTGTAGCTTTTTTTTTAATCCCAGATTGCCATTATTACTAAAGAAATCATATTTCCCATAATAAAATCCAATTTCCATTCTCCCACCTCTCCCACCCTCTTTATTGATAAAAAAAAAAAAAAAAAAAAAAAACAGAACAAATGTTGTGTGTTTTTAATGAAATGCTCCCTGTAGCAGGAAGGAGATCATAGGGGACGATATTAGATTTGATAGTGCTAAACCTCAATGAGCAATTGCCCTCAAACCACCGGCTGATGAGACAGAAACTTGCAGAAGATCAGTGGAGTGGAGCAATAGCTGATTTGTTTCCTGTGGACTGTGTAAGTTATACCTGCTGGTTTGAGAAGTTACACTCTTAAAAATAAAGGTTCCAAAAGGGGGTTTCCGCAGATATTGCCATAGAAGAATCATTTTGCATTACAAAACCATTTCAGTGTACAGTTCTTAAAACAAAGACTCTTAGTGTGAAGTACATTCATAATTTTAAAGTGGCCCTGTTATGCTTTTTTTTTTTTTGGATGTTGCCTTTCATTTGTGTTTTTAGCTATTTATGAATGTAAAAGATCTCCAAAGTTTCAAAGATCAAAATGCATGATAAATGGAGATATTGTCTCACAAAAGAAAGAACAGATTCTGAACTGCCTGAAACAAGTCCAGTCTTACTTTTTGCCCAAACCTACGTAGGTTTGTATCAAATACTGTATGCATTATGCCAGCCAATGGTCTCCGTTGGCTGCCAGCAAACAATGTCTACTTTGACCCTCCCTCAAACAATGTAGTTGTAGGTGAGGCCTGAAAAGTTTGGTTCGACATGTTGAGAAGACGCTGTTTTCTGCGGTGCAAAAGCAAATCCACTGTGCATGCACGTCCAAGGGATGAGGACTCAGGCTCAAATTGATACGGTAAAAAACAAAGTAACGTGACAAAAGAAAACACACTGAAAGTCCATGAACAAAACTAAACTGAACTGAACATGACAGTAATGCCATTCAGGCATGTTTAAGTGTCCTAAAATTCTCTCACTGTATGCGCTTTTTCCCAGAGGAAATGTTGACATGTCCAGCTAATAGTTAAATTTCCAGTGGATTTTGTGCTAGAAATGTTTTCAAAAGCAAATTTATTTTCAGAAATTGTACACTATTTTAAATATTACTGATGAAGTTTCCGTCTGCTTTGTAGTCATTTATAGATAGAAGTTAAAGAGCCAAGACATCTCTAAAAGACTGTTTCCTCTTTTTAACTGCCTAAAGTATTTTTCGGCTGCATTGGTGCTAAGATTGCTAAACCCCCATGCTCTCTCAACACAAGAAAGCACTCTACAGAGGAAAGTGCAACAAGAGGGCATCGACAATGTGTCTTCCATTGCCTACAAGCTCCCTGCGGGGTCTGTAAGAGATAGGGTGCTAATGCAAGAATGTAGTCTGCCCCTTCCCAGCTTGCATCCACAGAGAACGCCCCACTTTTAGGAAGCATTTCATGTATTTAGTGAAGTATAAATTTTTCCAAAAGCCTGCAAGAGACTTTGTATTATAAAAACATAAAATGACAGTAAAATTCTGAATATGAGTGCAAGCGCTCCCATAGGCTCATGGCCTGTGAATCCATCTGGCTATAGACGACTCGTAGTCTAGCCTGGAGACAGCAGCATCCCGAGGGGGAACATCTTGCGCTGTATTGGTGAGCATGCCACGGGTGTGTTGGTGCGCCGAGCCTCCTCTTAAAATAGGGCAAGCTTGATACAATGCAGGGATCAGGAGAGGCTGCTTTGAAAAGCCCTTCTCTCAGGATTTAGTTAAAAGAAGTGGCATCAGACGGGGAGAGTGTGAACCCCTACTAATGCCCAAATCATTGAAAACGTGGAGGGTTCTTAAAGTCCTTTAGTCTGACAGTTGAAAGGGAAAGTTTAAAGGTAGGGTGTATAATTTCAGAACAGCACCCAACAGAATCGTAATGTTTTCGTTTGAACAGCCTGATAAGCCGGACGCAGTAAGTTTAGGGTGGGAGTTTTAAGGTGTTTCCTGGACCTTTGATTACTTTGATATGTTCATTTTCATTTGGATATATATATATATATATATATATATATATATATATATATATATATATATATATATATGGTGGTGTATATATATGCAGCACTAAATTTATATATAAAATATTAAAAAATAATAGGCCTACTTTTAGTCAGCGTAGATGCATTAAAGGGGAACATGGCAACATTAGCCATTTCTTCGCTGACTTGTTGTTGCGTGTTTTCTCAAACAAGCTCCCCCTACAGCTGTGGGCTGTATATTTTACAACACTGTTGTAAAAAAAAATTCTCACTTGCGGCACCCTCCTCCCCCTTCTACCGCTGCTCATGTGCATTTGTTATTATGGGAACCGGCCAACTTTATCGTGTGGAGCTATATTTACCGAGGTGGGTAATACATCATACACAGTATCATATGGCGTGTGTGTTTATGTTGAATTGCCGTAAAGCAGTTTGTGTTTCTCGCTCGTTCTCGCTTCTCACGAGACTTCCTATTTCCAACTTACCGGGACGTTAGTCCCCATGTTGCAAGGTTGGTTTTCCGCCGGGGAATGCTGGGGGGTGCGGGGAAAGTCACCATTCTCACCAGAACAGGTTATTAAACCATCCAAATGATTTCTAAACAGATTTATTAAGTTGAAATAGGTGCCCTTTAAATTGATCATAAGTGACAGTAAAGACATTTATGATATTACAAAAGATTTATATTTCAAATAAATGCTGTTCTTTTGAGCTTTCAATTTATCAAAGAATCCGGAAAAAAAAATGCATCACAGACTCAAAAACATACAACAAACAAAACATTGCAACTGTTTTAAATATTGATGATTAGAAATGTTTTTTAGCACACAATTAACATATTGGAATGATTGAGGGATCATGTGACACTGAAGACTGAAGTATGGCATATATTGAAATAGTTTTACTGTATATTTAATCAAATAAATGCAGCTTTAGTGAGCTTAAAATTGTTGAAAATATAGCAGAAATATATAAAAAATTATACCAAACCCCAAATTTTAAATGGTATTTGTGCAAATGTGAATCCATTATTTTTAAATGGTTAGTCCGCCCCAAAATGAAAATGTTGTCATCATTTACTCAGCCTTATGACATTCCAAACCTGTCGTCTTTTATTTAGAACAGACAAGAATACAATTATATTTTTTTGTGTGGTGGGTGGGATGAGTGTCCACTGTTGTTGACCCCATTGACTTAGCCTACATTGTATGGCCAAAACAGTGGCAAACACTCTTCAAAATATCTTTGTTTGTGTTTTTGTATGAAGGTGTTGGAACATGAGGATAAGTAAATTGAGATTGAGATTTTTTGGGATGTAAACTATCCCTTTAAATTGTTATCAGATGTTTTTACACTCACAAGACTTTTAAAATTGATCATAGTGCTTTTTAGATGATGCATGCTTTGGCAGACATCTGGGTGACGTATTTATGCATTAAAAGTAATGTATAAAAAAGCAATGCTTTTAATGCCTCTTTGGGGGACTGCTATGTTATGTTGAGCAAAAATATGTATTCATTGTTCTCCAAATTCTCTTAAGTATTACCTCATCCCTAAAGCAATAAGCACATCCACTCTTGCTGTTTCTGATTGATTTGCCGTCTGAGCAATGTCTTCTGGGTTAAATTGTGCTAGCTGGCTAGTTCATGAGCCTTATAGATTTCGTAGGCACTTGATTCCAGAATTGCCTTTCCTCCACCTGCTTGGACAGTCTGGTCCTCTGGTCTCAGTGGTCCGCCGGGTCTGCAGTGACCAGTGGGGGTTTGCATCACAGGCCTGTCCTGTGACGACCACAGGAATTCAGCGACAGATTTTTGCACCAGGAGGACACAGTCAGGGGCAAGAGAAAGGAAAGGTGCTGGGCCCATGATGGAAAAGCACATGATGAAGCACATTTATGCTCACACACACTAACCTGAGTGTTACGTGATCAACATATGCTTCCTGGAATCATTTGGCCAGGCTTTTGATATGATTTTGTCCAAAAACATAACATGTTAGGATAAACATAGGCATAGGCATAAACTTCAGCTTCAGTTGTTGTGCTACAGTATAAGCAAGCAATCCATTTGACTGAGCCAAAGCTAATCGCTTAATTAAAGGAATTATGTCAGGTTGGCAATCATCATGATAGTGGAAACCATGAACATCTGCCTCACTCATCACAGAGCAAGCTATTCATAAGAGTTGGAAACAGTTGCTGGTTAGATGCTGTTATCATTAGTGTCAAGCAGAGCAGTGGAATGTGATGTGCAAGGCCATTGATTATGGATTAGGTTAAGGGTCAGTCTGTGTGATGTTAAGTTATTTAATGCGTATTTTATCAATAATGCCACTGAGGGACTCAAGTCTAATGTGGCAGCACCAGATAAGCATAATAATCTAGAAAATTTTAAGATTAAAGGATTGTAAAGGCATTCAATCCAATCAGTATGACAAAGGACTACTGGGAGTGCAATTTCTTAATATAACAAATACAAATTAATATGACACTGCATATTAAACCAGTTTTATTTTAATAGTTCAAACAAGAAAACTGATGCTGCTTTGGTTATTGACTAAGGATAATTTTTAATACCTTCCAACTGAATTTTAAAATATTATTTGTCAGTGGTCTTGACACTGTCAGAGTTCCTGAGTCCTCATATGTTTGTTTTTTTATCCCGCCAAGTTTTTTATTTTTGATTTTTTCTGTCCCTGTAATGCCCCAAAAAGCTTTTAGGAGTTATTCCATGTTGGGATTTAGATATCTACAGGACATCAGTCTCTAATCTTCCTAATGTGTTCTGTGTGTGTCTCTGTCCCTTTGTGATCTTTTAGAAGAAGAGCAAGCTGCATTACCACATTGCAGTCATCATAAACTACCTGGGACACTGCATCTCTCTGGGAGCCCTGCTGGTCGCCTTCATCCTCTTTATGAGACTCAGGTGGGTGAGTGCCTCGGCTGTGAGGGGTTTTCAAGAGCTGAGTGAGTGGAATTGAACTTCTGTATTAGTCACACCGGTGGACTTGCATGAGAGATAATCATGTATGAGCTGCTGCTGCTGCTGCTGCTACTACGTTGTAAAGTGAGTGGACAAAGGAAACTCAGGACAGTACAGGATTTAGTTTCTTACCTTAGGGGGGAATTTCATTGCACAGATCCTTTATTACTCAGGAGTCATAATGGAGTCCTTGGTTATGTTTCATTTAAAGGTGAACTGTGTCATTTCTTTGCCACTAACTAAATGGAATTGCAGAAATAAGGTTTCAAAGAGGCTTCCCCATCTGCCATTGGATAATCATATAAATCACAGCATTCTCCTTCAATGGCAGCTTCAGATTTAAATCTTAGGTTCTGTAGATCGCTTTTGCCTGTGCAAATAATCCCAAATATCCCAATATCCCCACAAATGATCCCTTTTCTGGACAGCTCTGCTAATGTGTCCAGTGTCCTTTGCTTGGATCAACTTTAAATCAGTTTAAATAAGAGGGACATGGGCCCAGCCCCAAACACAAATATAGGCTGTCCTCTTGTCACATCTCTTCAGTACATCAATTGATTTTCCAGCTGCTGACCGAAACTATACATCAGGTGGCCAACTGAATGACAGGGAACAGAGAATTATATATTCCTCGATGAGATCACAGGCGGCAAGCCCTTCTTGGACTCTGAGTTTCTGAGGTCCAAGGACAACCTGTATAGGTTATCTCTCACTTGTCAAGGCACCTGAGAAATCGATATGCCATGGGTCAGCGGTGTGCTCCCCGGCAATGAGATTTCAGACTGATGGTGTAGAAATGAAGATACCTTACCAGGATATCAAGGGCATGCACACTCCTCTTCATCTTGGGTTATTCCAGTCCGGAAGTATCATTGACCTGGCTCTTATTATATTATACTCAATCAAACTAAGAGACTTGTTTTCTGTGGGATTGTGTCCAAGGCTTAATTAGCCTGGATCAATGTCGTGGCAAACTGGATGTGAGGAGGAGGGTCATCACATATTTCAGCATTCCCACACACTCTTTGGTGTTAGTGCCACAGATTGGGCCAAGTTGACAGATGAAATATCCATGCTGTTTAGGATTATTTAGACTAGATTATCTCAGACTTAATCTGCCTTGATTAATCCGGGGAAGATATTCTGGCATCTTTCCCTGGATTTCTAATCAAAATCACGCTAGGAGTCAGCTTATACGCAGTTTTACTGGATGCTGCTTTTCAAAACAATGTGCCCTACTGATTACCCTCTGCCTGTCTAGCTAATGTTCCAAAGTCAGTGTGCCATGGATGGATTGAGGCTGGGTGCAAGTGTACAGAGGTTGTGAAGTTGCAGTTTGGCTGAATTGGGTCCTCTAGCAGGGGAAACTGTGTAATGAAATACACGGTGAACAGATGTTCAGGTTAAACACCAAGCATTCTTGTGCTCAGACCTTCCAGCCATGCTGTGTCTGCCCACAAGGACAGAAGGACAGGAGTATTAAATTGGCTTATTAATGTTTTAGCAAACAGCATTTGCACAGTAAGGGTTCCAGGATTTGGCAGTGTTTTTAGGACACCCTCCATGAATCATAAATATTAATTTAATAAAATGTTATTTTTTTAAATTATGTATACATTAATTATAAATGTTGGCTCAAGTGCTCTGTGTTTGGTTTATTTAAAGAGGTCCCAAATGTGAAGACCCTGAAAGATCAACTGTGTGAAATTGCATTATTTTATTTTGGTAGCATTAATATTTAAAGAGCAGCATCAATATGGGATGTTGTATATCATACTGTGATTGCAATATTTGTCAAATAATCAAAATAAAAACAAACCATTCAGAATGAAGTACTCACTGAGCTAATGGACCTTACCCTCATTAAATGAACCAGCAACTTTATTTAGTTAAGAACTATATATTTAGGACTTACTGTATTAGATAAATACAGTTGCAATGTTTGGTGCCTTACTGCAATTTTTTTTTTTTTTTTTTTTTTTTTTTTTTACCTTTATTTTACCAGGAAGTCTCATTGAGATCAAAAATCTCTTTTACAAGAGAGACCTGGCCAAGGTAGCAGCCATACATAAACAACATATACAAGTGCTACATACAAGGTAGCAGCCATACATAAACACAACATAATAAAAAAATAAAAAAATAAAATACTGCATACATACAATCATGCAAAAATCATTAAAGTACAAGGACCTCTGAAGAAAAACAACTACATGTCTCCTTTACCACATTTTTTATGATGGTCTTAAATTTATTAATTGATATACATTGTGTAAGAAAATAAGACTTATAATCTGCATATTAGATAAAGGCATCCTATCTAAATGTTAACATGCCGATACTGACAGTGGCAAGAGGGAATTGACTACACTCTCACTAAGATGACAAAACACTGTAACCTCAAAGGTAATATTAGGAATGGCCTGTGTATTCCACACCAGTGCTCACCTGTCAGCGGAGTTTACCCCAGCTCCTCTGTCATTCACAGGATGAGTGGTGCTGGGTAAAAAACAGGGGGCATCAAAGTATGAAAGGAGAGCAAAGCTGCTGTGGCATAATGACAAGCCGCGGTTGGCAGCTAGCTGTTTTCATCCTGTTTCTTGACAAAAGGCTAGACTGGGAGGACCTTCCTGTCCTGTGTGACACAAAAACCTTCTTACATGTGCCCTGAGGGCAGAGACAGGAGGGAATTCAGAGAAGCAGTTTGACAGTAAACACACCATAGCATTTCTCTGCATATAATGCCTCAAAATAAACCAAATAAATGCAAGTTGAAAATAGAGGCTGCTTTCATAATCTTTACCCCACAGGGGAAGTGTTTATATATATATATATATATATATATATATATATATATATATATATATATATATATATATATATATATATATATATATATATATATATATATATATATATAATACTTTTCTTGGGAAAGTAGTACATATAGTTTTTCTTTGAAAACTGCATAGTGGCTTTGATTATGTGTGTCTAACTAAATTGAATAATGCTTCATTATTTCAAACAATCAAAGCTTTCATTTAAAACAAAACAAAGCAATTGTGCTTTGTTACTTTCTCTAACTAGAATAGCATGAGTCCTGTTAAAATTTGCTGAAGAACTGTCCATTAGATGTCCTCTGGCAAAAACAAATGTATTGATAAAAATGACGACATAGCACTTTGTTAAAACTGCCCCATTAGTAGTATAAGCTTTTTAATAGTTTTCTGGTGTAAATGTTCATAAAGATAAAGCCTATTTGGACAGGTCTAGTTTTCCCTCAGGTGGTCATGTAAATTTGTGTTTCACAAATCCATTTTGTGTTATTAATCCTGTCTGAATCTAACATGATGGTGCTTTCCCTCAAACATCCTCAGTAAAAATAATGGAATAATTATGGTCCTCTGAGAACTGTAATCCTGTCTGGATAGGAAGGTCTGTGTTTGTGGTATATTATTATTTCACAAAGCTTTTCTTCATTTGTTTTGACCTTTGTCGAATACTATGTGCTAAAATTGTTTTACTGCCTGCTGCTCCTTCAGTATGGACATTTTTGCCAACTTTCTGGGTTTAATAATAGTTGGTAGTACTGTTGGCTTCCCATCTGAACATTACATACATATAAACATACACACATATATGCCTACGCATCAATCTATATGTATAGATACGCACCAAAAGTGAAAGTAAAGGCATTTAGAAAGTTACAAAAGATTTCTATTTCAAATAAATGCTCTTAAATAAATGTTCTTTTAAACTTTCTATTCACCAAAGAATCCTGAAAAATGTGACACTGAAGACTGGAGCAATGATGCTGAAAATACAGCTTCTCCATCACAGGAATGAATTACTGTACATTTTATAATGTGTTAAACTAGAAAACAGTTATTTTAAGTTGTAATAATATTTCACAATATTACAGTGTTTACTGTATTTTTGAGCAAACAAATGGAGCCCTGGAGAGCATGAGAGACTTTTTACAAAAACATTCTAAAATGTTACCGACCCCGAACTTTTGAACAGTACTGTACTCCCATTTGAATAGTGCTTTAGCGATGTGATAGCCTCCCATTAACCTCTTAAATGCGAGTGATTTTTCTCACTCCTGAAACATTCAGAAGAAAACTTACTCTTACTTTAAGCAGCACTAGATAAGGAGGACCTCTGCTCTTCTATTTCCGTACATGCTTACGCAATGAGGGTCAGCAGGGGGATAGAGTCAGCAGACCTCGGAGCACATGGCCGCTGTATGAGGCGATGGCACTTCGCCAGCACCCCCACTATTCTGTGCGAGTGGACAGACAGGTCGCTCTTACTGGGCCCCAGCACGGGATGTTACCAGTACATCTGCACACCATTTGGGCTCAAGGACGCTCTAGGGTGCTCGTTCCTCTAGTGCCGCAGGCCCTGCGCAAAGCGGCCACGGCTTGTTAGCACTGACCCCCTGCAGAGCGGCCTGAAAGGCTTTAGCTCCCTGAAAGTTTATAGTTTTTGTTTATGGCTTAAAATTGCCTCACTCTGTGCTTTTGCCTGTGACCCGCCTCAGTACTAGCCGCAGAGGATCTGATTGTGGAGCCCGACTGATAGCAAACGCTCTGAGCGGGCGATTATTCTTGAAAGGACACATCTTAACCGGAAAAGGCCTGGGGCAGTGGATCAATAGGAAGCGAGTGATGAGGGGGAGGACTTGAATAGACAGCTGTGATAATGCACTCCTATTAGTGCAGGCAGAGGGAATACTAATAACCAAAACACATGCAGTCGTGAGCAGGAGCCGGAAGATTGCGAGACCCTTACAGAGACTCAGAAGTAAGAGGCGTGTGAAAGGAAGAGATGCTTAAAAAAGCATGGAGATTGAATGAGTGGGGATTAAAATGTTTTAAGGAGTGATTTTTGCACTTAGGCGAAACCAAACTGAATTGAAATGAATCAACAGTGAACTGACTCGAACTGAATAACGACACTTTTGTCTTCTGTAGGGCTGCTTATTGCTGAATTGAACTCATTTCATAATTTATGAACTTAACACAGTTATTGAACTGAACTGAATCAACAATTCAGAAATTCAGCTGAATAAGAAATTCAGCTGAATAATGACACGGGTTACGACTGTAACCCTTGTTCCCTGAGTCTGCGTCGTATGCCTCGTATGACGACACTTTGGGGAACACCCTCAGCATGTAAGCGTCTGACACCAGTCCAATCTTGATTGGCGCTGCTTCATTACGTATATATATATATAGATTTATTCAAATTAAATAAATTTAGAAATGTATTATTTCTTTGGACATTGAATATTAACATTATTAAACTGCAGATTAGGTCATATTGAAGTTCAAATATCTTCAGCCATAGAGGTAGAAATTCAATTTCAATCATAATATTAATAGTTTGTTTCATGAACGTTACAGCAGGCACACTCCCAGGTTTCCACTGGGGAGAACTTATGGCCACTTGTCACCAGCACTGCCAGCTTGTCACCACCACGAGTACCCCCCCTTACCCCCACCCTCAGCTGCAATAGTGATGGTTGGCAACATGAGCACTCGTGCCCTGTGTGTGATCTGAGTGTGGCTTGAGCAATTAGAGATTTGCTGACCTCCATCTTTGAGGTAGTGCAAACAAATTGTTAAGGAGACCATTTTAGTCCTTGGGGGTTGTACTGGTATGAAAGGAGTTAAAGGAGACATATCATGCTTTTAAATCGTTCCTTTTAACATATAAATCATACATTTGTAGTCTATATAAAGCAGAACTGCAATGCTTGGGTCTGAATTCCTCATTATTATAGCTCCACAGGCCCCCTTTTTACCCCTTTTCTGGTGTGCGTCTGACATCAACTCGTTTTGGTGCGGTCTCTTTAAATACAATTGAGACACTTCATACCCCGCCCCCTCTCCAGTTTGTAGAGGTTCAACTCCACCCCGTTCGGCCATTTTTGTAGTTTAATAGCAGAGATACGATTATAGCGGCACAGAAACTTTTTATTCACACGTTATTAACAAAATGTCAACAACGGAAGACTTGTCCAGCCAGCCTTACATGTTCGAGCCAGAGTCCGGAGCCGGAGCGAGATGAAAATGAAGACGACGAACCTGCAGAAGAACGTCTTCATATGGATGTATCGCAATGGTGTGTTACTTACTGTATTTACACATGAAACTTTGGTCTTCCGACCTTTTACCACCGTGTCGATTTATTTTGATTAATATGTGCGAGGGAGAGAGAGCAAGACAGCGTCTAGTATGGAGAAGGTTTACACTTTCGCCAGGGTCTGAAGAGAGAGAGTGAACGCGCGCGCGACCGGGTCTCTCTCTCTCTGCTCGTTCTTTCAGTTAAACATGCGCACTGTCATAAGCGCGGCAGTTCATCTACATTAGACGGTGTAATGAAGCGTATGGGTTACTACATCCAACAACCGAACATTTTAACTTACCCTCTCGTAACTTCTGCATCTTTTAGCTTGGACTACAAAATTGCAGCGAGAAATAATAATGGCGGATCGCTCGAAGTGTTGGGCTGGAAGTCAATGTCCTTATTTGGCAGTTCCGCTGCAAATACTGTGACGTGATTGTTCACAAAACGTCATAGATAACAGAAAAATCTGAACAGGTTGAAAAATATGACCAAAACAGAATATAAAGCACTGATTCTTGAGATAAGGGACAAAAGTACTTTTGAAAAGTGACAAACAAAAAATCGATACTACATTCATTTGAATTGGATATCTTCATAAACACGGGTCTCATCTATCATACTATGAAAAGGAACAGGTTTTTTATTTAACCACTTTTTATAAAAATTGACATTTACTCACTTAGTAACCTGACATTTGTCAACTCCGTCTGACACATGAAAATGTTTTTTTTTTGTGTGTTTGATCAATTCAACAACACTGTAAAGTCTTTAAGTGTGTAGAAATGGTGTGCCTTAGCAAGGTTAAGTGATAAATTGCGTTGTATACACTCTTAATATTATTTTACATTGTTTTTGAATTAGCCATTTTAAATTACCTTCATTTAGTTTACTAATTTTTAAATTTTTAAAATATACATTCAGTGGTTTTGTGCACAAGACACTGATGCATGTAGATAAGTTGGTGTTTTAATGTATGAACACACTTAATCGAACAAAAGAAACATACCTTTTTATATAAAAATGAAAAACCTCCATCTTACGGTGTTGACACACAAATGACGGTGTTGACACACAAATGACGGTGTTGACAAACTAATCGAGAATAAAACTGATTAAAGATATTTACCTAGTTTTGACATGGCAAAGGGAGAGAGTATCAAGGGAAAGGGTATCAAACTTCATACAAAGAGTACCTGGTGTCAGGATCTTGGCACACATGAAAATGTCAAAATGTTCCTGGTATCAAAAGAAAAAAGCAAATGTATCTGGAGGTCCTCTGTTGGTCATCTATACTGAACAACACGTTTGTTTTTGCCCCCATTCTTCATGATCTGAACTCAAAGATCTAAGACTTTTTCTATGTACACAAAAGGCCTATTTCTCTCAAATATTGTTCAGAAATCTGTCTAAATCTGTGTTAGTGAGCACTTCTCCTTTGCGGAGATAATCCATCCACTTCACAGGTGTGGCATATCAAGATGCTGATTAGACAGCATGATTATTGCACAGGTGTGCCTAAGGCTGGCCAAAATAAAAGGCCACTAACCGATATGGATTTTTTAGTGCCGATACCGATTTTTTTTCATCAGCCTTAGCCGATGACCGATACGGGGTGCCGATTTTCTTGGGCCGATATTTGGAGCCGATACTGCTTTTGCTCACTCAATTTAAATCATAAAAATGACACAATGATGATAACAAATGTTACAAGTCTCAAATAAAAATAAGGAACATTTATTGAACTAAAAAAAAAACAATATTTGACAAATATTAAAAACATGTGAGGTAGAACAAGTAAAAAAAAGTTCAGTGCTAAAATTATTGAAAATAAATAATAAGCATAATTCAAATTCTTTAAGTAAATTCTGAAAATAAATATTTAAGCATGAATAAAATAATTACACTATTGCACACAGTAGCAACAAGCAAGCAGCATAATAAACGTCTGTCGTTGCTATGCAGCCATGAACTGCGCTCTCCATGATGACATGGAGGAAGAAGGACTAATTTATTTCCTGCCCTTTACGAATATATTTATGGAGATGAGAAATAAAAACCCGCCCTGTCCAGCTATGATCAGCTGTTCGGCCGATCTTTCGATGTTGTCGTATTATTCCACCACGCTTGCGGCATTCTGAAAAGTTGAGATGTTTTTATATCGATGCGGCGCGAACGCGCTTGGAAAAAACGAGCCCGTCGCTTCCATAATGAGCGTGCATACCGCGCGCCTACATTTGAAATAACGAACTTGAGCACGCAAAAGACGCGATATGTGAACAGGCCCTAAAAAGTTTCGATGTTTTCATCTCACCACGGCATAGGAGCGCCTGGACAAACGAGCGCGATGTGTCGCAACCGCGTCGCTGCTTTTATGATCACACGTCCAAACCTCAGCCAGGTGGTCGCTGAATAAAACTCCCACAAATATCACGGAACAACGTCGGCATTATTTAATCCTATGACCAGTGTTCGTAACAGCTGCCGTATGCATATGGATAGCCTCAAACTTAGCTATTTGCAGCTCCCTAAATACAATGACAAGCAGTTTTATAGATGAGGCATTCGCGTTTTCCATTTGGACCCACAAACTTGCTTAGTTGCACGCACATATAGAGCAACGTGTTTCCACTTTTAAAGTGTATGTCAATATTTCAGCTAAGTCAAACAGTTAAAAGATGCTTTGAAAGTTTAAAACTTGCCATTGTTTTGAAGAGGCTTCCAGCACTCTGCTAGTGTGGGAGGGGCAGTGCATGGGCTGTGCGTGAACTGCAGCGTCTCCAGCAACACAGAGCTGCCCACGGACGCCTGTCTGTAAATAATGCCGGGAAAAAACTATCGGCGAACGCAGCAGCCGCGTATCGGCCGATGCCAATACACGTCAAACCCGCAAATATCGGCCCGATTTATCTAAAATGTGCAGTTTTACTGTATTGAGGGGGTCTGAAAACCAGTCAGTATCTGGTGTGACCACCATTTGCTTCACGAAGTGCAACATCTCCTTCGCATAGAGTTGATCAGGTTGTTGATTGTGGCATGTGGAGTGTTTGTCCACTCCTCTTCAATGGCTGTGTGAAGTTGCTGGATATTGGCAGGACCTGGAACACGCTGTCGTATACGCGATCCAGAGCATCCCAAACATGCTCAATGGGTGACATGTCCAGTAACTATGCTGGACATGCAAGAACTTGGATGTTTTCAGCTTCCAGGAATTGTGTACAGACCCTTGCAACATGGGGCCGTGCGTTATCATGCTGCAACATGAGGTGATGGTCGTGGATGAATGGCATAACAATGGGCCTCAGGATCTCGTCACGGTATCTCTGTGCATTCAAAATGCCATCAATAAAATGCACCTGTGTTCGTTGTCCATAACATACACCTGCCCATACCATAACCCACCGCCACCATGGGCCACTCGATCCACAACGTTGACATCAGCAAACCGCTCACCCACACAATGCCATACAATGCTGTCTGCCATCTGCCCTGTACAGTGAAAATCAGGATTCACCCGTGAAGAGAACACCTCTCCAAAGTGCCAGATGCCATCGAATATGAGCTCTTGCCCACTCAAGTCGGTTACAACGCGGACTGCAGTCAGGTCGAGACCCCGATGAGGACAACGAGCATACAGATGAGCTTTCCTGAGACGGTTTCTGACAGTTTGTGCAGAAATTCTTTGGTTATGAAAACCGATTGTTGCAGCAGCTGTCTGGGTGGCCGGTCTCAGAAGATCATGGAGGTGAAGATGCTGGATGTGGAGGTCCTGGGCTGGTGTAGTTATACGTGGTCTGCGGTTGTGAGGCCGGTTGGATGTACTGCTAAATTCTCTATAATTCTCTACGGTTAATGGTAGAGAAATGAACATTCAATTCACAGGCAACAGCCCTGGTGGACATTACTGCTGTCAGCATGCCAATTGCACGCTCCCTCAAAACTTGCAATATCTGTGGCATTGTGCTTTGTGATAAAACTGCACATTTTAGGCCTAGTCCACACGGACAGGGGTATTTTTATAACGGGAGTTTTTCCTCCTGTGTTTTAAAAAAAAAATCCCGTCCACACATACTCTGTTTAAAAGAAATGTCCGCCTAAATGAAAACGCAAAAACACGCTATCAAGCACTGTCAAGAGCATGCCACACCAGCAGGCGGCGATATAACCCTAATCGTAAAGCCACGTTGACCAATCAGAAGCCTGAATCTGAAGAAAAAACCCCAGTTTTACTGTCTACACACAACACTGCAACCGGCGTTTCTGAAAATCCTCACCCCGGCAGGGGTTTTCAAAAATGTTCGGTTTCAGTGACCTGATACTGTGTTTCCGTGTGGACGAACGGCCGAACCGCGTAAAAAAAAAAAGTCACGGTTATAAAAATACCCGTGTCCATGTGGACAAGGCCTTAGAGTGGCCTTTTATTGTGGCCAGTCTAAGGCACACCTGTGCAATAAACGTGCTGTCTAATCAGCATCTTGATATGCCACACCTGTGAGGTGAATGGATTATCTCCGCAAAGGAGAAGTGCTCACTAACACAGATTTGTGAACAATATTTGAGAGAAATAGGCCTTTTGTGTACATAGAAAAAGTCTTAGATCTTTGAGTTCAGCTCATGAAAAATGGGGGCAAAAACAAAAGTGTTGCGTTAATAATTTTGTTCAGTGTATATTTGAACTAAAATGTAAATCTAACAAATGATTTGCAAGAGGACACAATAGGCTGAGAGCTAACTAAAAATACTTTTTTATTAAAGTTATTATGTGGCATTTGGGTATATTAAGATATTTTAAGTCAATCAACATGTATACTTAGATCATATTATCATGTTATGTAGTTGTTATACATTACTTAATGAGTCCTTGGAAGCACTTTTCCACTCCGTCAGCTTACATGTCAACACCGTCAGACAAAATATCTGACAGAGTTGACATCTGACGGAGTTGACAAAACAACATGTTTTTTCAACTTAATCACGTCTAATAAATGGTAGCCATTTTTATTTTCCTCAGTTGCCAGCTGCCATTAAACTAAACAAAACTACCAATTTTTATTTCAAAATTCTTGATTGAAATCATCCCTACTTTGAAGACAGTGTTGACACATAAAAGCTGTGACCACAGGGATTTCAACTTGTTTGCTGAATATATATATAAAAAAGTAAACTTACGAGACCATGTGTTGGACTGCTGCATTCATCAACAGATAGAAGTCAAAGGGGGTCCTCAGGGTTAAGTTGACCAAAATATGCCTGATTTATTTAGAATTTGAAACATTTCTGACGGAGTTGACATGAATTGATGACAGATTTTGAAAGGCTATTGTTAATGTATAAAATAATGCAATGTTCACTTTAAGTATTTTGTGATATTTTATTAACCCTCTGAGGTCTGAGCTGTTTTCTGGGCCCTGGAGGTGTTCTGACATGCTCTGACATTTGTGGTTATTTCTGTTACTTGTGACATTTTCATGGCTAAAGTCTAATTACACTGTATTCAGCACAAACTCTGCTACAATAATATATCAGCAGCATGTATGTAAAAGTTTGTAGTTTTGAGATAATGACATTTATGCGTGGTTTGTGAAAATACAAAAATAAATTCTCACTGAAATAAGGCCATGAAACCCATACTGATTATTTCTTCACAAGACTTTTGAAAATTGTATCACGTAGCCTAGAATATTTGCTCTAAAACTATGTGAGAATCACCCTGACTGCTCATTCAGAGAAGACAATATATTGATTTAAAAATTTTACGACGTGTTTTGTGTTAGAAAGCAATATGCGAAGGGGCGGATCACCTCATTAATATGAAAGCTTTCCACACCTGAGAAAGACAAAGAACCTCCCTAATGGCCCTATTAGGAGCTTATCAGGGCCCATCATTCTGACCAACCTTGCACAAAGAATGAGGAGATTTAAAAAAGAATGGCTTTTAAAATTGTTTGGATTTATTTACAACACAACATAATCTAAAGATACACAACAAAAAAGCACTTATTGAAGAAAGAGACCTTTGTGCCATTCCTAAAAACATTGTACATACCTTTCATTTTCTAAGGTGTTTGATTTTCACTTTACCATGTTCATGTACAGAGACATGTACTGTGAATGTTTAAGTCAGCAGGACTCAGTGGCATCTGGGCCCTGAAAAAAAAAAAGTGAACATACTGATATCAAGAGAAAGGCCTGCACGATTTTGGGAATACATTTTAGATTTTTCTTGTTAAAATTGCTTTTTAAAATTCACAGAATACACACACACACTCACACAAATGTTTCCAACAATATATAATGAACACCAGGTTTGTTGTGCCTTGTAGGTATAGGCTATGCGCAGTGCTGCATAAAATAATAACAATATAGCAGCCTATATATATTTTTTCAAAAAGATTTCAGTAACAACTAAGCTAGAGAAAAATATATTGATTATCATGTTACTTCAAATGTTTCCATTCGTTATGATGATATGAAATGAGATAATAGTAAAAACATGAAGCCGTTTGGAGCGTTTTGCTTTTCCAAAATATGATACATTCAAACGCGATCGCGATCAAAAATATGATACATTAAAACGCGATCGCGATCAAAAATATGATACATTAAAACGCAATTGCGATCAAATATAAAACATTATGGTTAGGCCTACCATATACATAGCCTATCTACGTTTGAGCAGATATCCACAAACACAGTAACAGTAAACACGGGTCTAAATATTATAATATTCACCATATATCTAGCAACAGTTCAACTGCAATGTGAAATTTATGCAACAATAGCAAACTAATATGTAAGAATTTCTTACCTTATCTTTCTTGTCTTCAAATATCGTTCTTCTTCTTCTGATGTAAATCCAATGTAAGCTCAGGCACGTCTTTCAAACTCGACGAAAAGTGAAGTGAAGTGTTTTGTTGTTGAGGTAATGAGGGCGATCGCGTTCCATGTGGAGATTTGCATGTGAATATCTTTTGCGCGAGTGGGCGTGGCCGAATTAAAAATAATTAGGAAGCGTTTGAGAAGCTGGAAATCTTGTTGGTTTTATACAAATTACTTAAACAGAGAATATTTGTTTTCGTTTTGAATCCGATCATTTAAAAGTACACACTTAAATGTTTATAAAGGTGTATGGCTCATAAATGTGTAACAAGTATTCGCTGAGTTTTGTTTCAGTTTATAGACGTGCTCAAGAAAAAAAAGTTCACCGCGACGGAGAGGCAGAACGCACACACTGTTTATTTTCTTTATTTTACAAAAGCACAATGTTTTGATTTGATTGGAAGTGGACACATACAAAAGTAGAAATACCACAGATTCTTTTTTTATATTTATTTTTTCTGTATGACCATAAATGACGGAGAAATTTAAGTTTAAAGTGCTACAATGTGGAGAAAATCCAGCAAAACGTGCCGGCGCGTTTGTCGACCTCAGAGGGTTAAGCCATCCAATTAACCTCATATTCATATTTGTGCATTTTGGGCATTTTAAAACACTTTTTTTTTGCATTTTGATTTTGTGACCTCTATGGAGGACGAGTTCATTTGCATGGGCTTTCATAGTGCAGTGCCGGTATTTTATAAAATTCTATGAAATAATATAAATATATACAAAACTAAGGGTCTAAACATACACAAGTCTTTCATATCCAACTTTTAAAGCCTTTTAAATTAAATAATTTATTGTTTTTTAAGGCAAATTGCAACATTTTGATGGGGGACATGTTTTGTCCCTTATCTCAAGAATCAGTGAAAGATATCAACGAAGCACCTGAAGAGAATAATTTCAACTTTTCTGTACTTCTAAACACTCCAAATATACAACAAAATGCATTTAAGGGCTAAAAAAGTGGATTTAGCATGATATGTCCCCTTTAATGCTTTATTAACCTAATTATTCCAATTCTTCCTCAGATCTGATTAGCCTGTGAAAATGTTTTGTTCATACAAGACATGAACATTCCTTTAAAATACCAAGATTAAAATCTGCTTAATTTCTCTCTCTCTCTCTCTCTCTCTCTCTCTCTCTCTCTCTCTCTCTCTCTCTCTCTCTCTCTCTCTCTCTCTCTCTCTCTCTCTCTCTCTCTCTCTCTCTCTCTCTCTCTCTCTCTCTCTCTCTCTCTCTCTCTGTGTGTGTGTGTATGTGTGTGTGTGTGTGTGTGTGTGTGTGTGTGTGTGTGTGTGGCATAATGGACAGCTTAAGAAGTGGATTTTGTTCTAATAAGTGCCTGCCAATTAGAATGAGAAGAGATTTTAAGGCACTCACTCTAATTATTAGCGGCTTAAAAGAATTATATTCTATGTTCATGTCTGGTTTATAAATCAATCACAATTTTCTCATCCTCTTTTGCTCAGTCAGTTAAACTTTACTTTTGACAACCAATATTAGTACTAACAGTGAGAAGGTCTTGACACATGTTATTAAGACACTCTAGGGGGGAAAAGGTGTAATTAGTCTCCACTATGTCAAGGTGAAATCTGTGAGCTGTCATGGCAAAAAATAGTGCTCTGATTAACTGCTTGGGTGGTAATTGGAGAAGGCTTGTGTTCCTGGCCCATGATCCATGTCCTCACATATGGAACACTTGGAGTTTAAAACACTGGCTGTTTATTTATATAAAGAATACTCATACACCTATCCCAGTAAGCCAAGTTATTTATGAACATCATCAAAATTATTTTTGTACACAAACCATTAAGCTAGGTTCTTTGTATCAATAGGAAGTACAACATTAAACTTATGTGGATTTACTAAGAATAACAATTACTTTTTTGAATACTATTTATCTTATTAATTAGTTTGCTTGATATTTTTTCTTGACCATCCAGTCACATAAACAACATTTAAGGAAGGATAGGCAATTTTGGAGAGGCTATCAATAGCAGGCTAGCTTTGAAACCATAAATTGTTTCTGAATGAAGAGCAAAATCCAGCATCTATTAGTTGTTTCTTTTTTCCTAATCTTACATCCCGAACCTCATCATCTTTTCTTGTTTGTGCTCATCGATCCAGAAGGAACTGCGTCCTTTATATTATAACACTGTTTTTTTCCGCTTAGATCAGGAATGGATTTTCCAGTGCTTGATGTTTAATGATGAATAATTTAGGTGTTTCACACAGCTGTTCATACTAAATGTCTTGCACACAAATACGCTATCAAATAGAGGTTCATGTCCAGATGATGTAGGCTGGATTGGTATTGCATGTGTGGCCTTTTCCTGCGTGGCTCACAGGGATTTAGAGGCTTGTTTGGAGCACAGGGGGATGGGAAACAGGGTCAGTCACACTCCAGTAGAGCCACAGTGGACATCCATGTGCACGTCTACTGGAGGGTCATTGGAAGATAAGAGTCACTTGCAAAAAACGTCACTGAGCTTCAGGGAGTTGGTCTGATAATAAATAGTTCACACAAAAAGGACAATTTGTGTCATCATTTACTCATCACAATGTTGTTTCAGACCTTTGTGGTGTTATTTTTTTACAAACGGTGAGTCTTTACACAGCTCTTTGACATACAACACGATAGTCAGTTCATTCTCCATTTCACATAGTCTGAGAATATTTGAAACATTCTCTTTTGACACATGCATGAACTAATGCCGTTTTAGTGCCAATATTGTCAGACATGGTGTGATGCATTGATAAGGCATCTGTGATTGAAGTTTCAGGGAAGAAAATCAACGATTTTCTTTTAATATATATTTTTTTAAATCAAACAAATCCATTATATGGCTTCAGAAGATTATTGCTCACTAGACATAACAACATGGGCTCATTTTATAATTGTATAGTTTATTTAAAACTCCAAAAACATACCTATACATACAATTCACTGCAGTTTCCAGTTGAAATGAACAGTAGTGGCAGTAAAACACCAACCATTTTTATTTATTTTCACACAAATTATGATTAATGGAGCAGATTATTGAATTATTGAACTTATTTTTACACAGTTCCTTGCAAAGTACTATGTTATGACCTTATGTTTTGGGTAGGGTTTAGTGTAAATGGTACATTAAACACGACAGCATATTAACCTTTTAGCGCCACTCACCGGACATTTTATTCCCGAACTGCCACAGTATGTGCAACAACCAATGTAACGTAAAATGTTGCCAGATTCAACTTCAACTGTCGCACGCCAATCACTGCACATTTCACTTTGAAATTGAAGTCTGGTTTTCCAAGGGGTTGCGATATACACTACTTTTTTTTTTACGTGATTAGTATGAACCGTCATTGTATGGGAAAAAGTGAAGTGTGAGTGTGTGTGTTTCACAGCATATGGATTTAAATACAAATTAACAACACATTTTAATGACTAGCACAATTTTCTTTTATCAACAATATTTTTTACACAGATATTTATGTTGTAAACACGAAAAACATTAATCTGTTCTCTTTTTGAAGTGGCATAAAGCAACTGAAAACTGCAGGGGGTAAAATTAATGAGTTATGCAGTAAGAGTCAGATCTGTTAGCTGGTTGTTGTGTGGGAAAACACATCCTAACAGAAACATCTCTAAGAATATACCATGTTAACAGGACTTAATTAACAGAAAAGTAGAGCCACATTTAGAGCCAGCATAGTTTATTTACACTGACTGTGTGTGTGTGTGTGTGTGTGTGTGTGTGTGTGTGTGTGTGTGTGTGTGTGTGTGTGTGTGTGTGTGTGTGTGTGTGTGTGTGTGTGTGTGTGTGTGTGTGTGTGTGCGTGCATGCGTGTGTGTGTGTGTGTGCGTGCATGCGTGTGTGTGTGTGTGTGTGCAGTTTGTTCATCCGTAACTAATGAGAAAGTAATGTCAGAGGCAGCTGCTCAGAGTGTTGTGTGAACGAGGTCAGGGAACTGCATAAGCAGCAGATACTCTGCTGCTAAACGCCCAAAGCTTCTGTTTCCACAAGGACAACACTGGCCTCACAGCGTCTTTCCTCAAGATAAAAGTCATCCTCACCCTCCACCATTGTTTGTCTACATTCATCCATCACACTAGCAATTGCAGCTCAGCCAAGCTTCCATCAGTTAACTGTGGAGGAAATTAAATCAAATAAAGACTTGAGGCGAAAACCTTTGGAATGCAGCGTTTTCAGTAGCTATGGCTGTTTTTGAATGGCATGCGAGGGGAATTTTGTTTGTTTGTCTTTTAAATGTAATAGTTGGGGCTTTTAGTATAAAAATATGAAATCAACATTAACATTAACATTGTGTATATCAGTATTTGCTTAGAAAAGCTCCCAAAATTAAGATAATAAATTACCGTATAATTTTACCGTATTACGTCGACTATATATATATATATGTATGTGTGTGTGTGTGTGTGTGTGTGTGTGTGTGTGTGTGTGTGTGTGTGTGTATTCAGTCAATATATGAATCACTATTCAAGATTCAAAAGTCCCAATGTATGATTCATTTTATTTCCATTTGAAATATTCACTGGCCTTCAGCAAACGGATTTTTTTTTTTTTTTTTTTTTAAGTTTGATACAATGGATTCTTCTTTGTATTATCTTTTTTTTTTTTTATAATTAATTGCACTAAACAAATGTTTTAAATTGTCAACTCTAAATGTAATATTACTAATCAAATTAGATAAAAAAGATATGAAATGAGACAGCTTGACAGCACATTTGGCACTCAGTCAGATAACCTTTAACACTAGAACGGACATGGCGGTCATTTTGACCGTTTTGAATTTTATATCTGCAATAACTTTGTTGAAAAAATAAATACAATCCTGCTGGTACCTGACTTTTCCTAAAAGTGTCTGTATTTTCATTTAAAATGTTTTTCATATAAATTACACATAAGGCAAAAAAACAAATGAACATATTTACCTATTTCGGCCATAGACGGTCATATTGACCGCTCGGAATTTCGCGGTATTATTATAGGCTATATACACAACAATAAAATGTGGTTAAAAATACACTAAACATATTCAACAACAAATCATTTAAATGTAATGATATTCAGAACAGAACAAGAATGAAAAAATAACTATAAACAAGCCAAAATGAAATGCGTTATAAGCGAAAGTGAAAGTAAGCGGCGTTAGGCTCACGTAACTTTCTAATTAGAATCAAAATATTTCAACATTTGCGATGTATTTGGATGGTAAACTATTTCTTTATTATAGGCTTTGTACTTCACTCACGTTCCAATATCGACGGAAAAAAATCATCCTCTTCACACGCACAAAATGGTACGAATTGTAGCCTACTGACAAACAGAGCAGTGGAATTTTTATATGTTGGGTTGACTATTTTATTATTATATTTTATTGTGGCAATAATGAACAGGCTGCAATGTCAAGATTGCAATACTGGAATATGGTTGGTGTGTGTGTGTGTGTGTGTGTGTGTGTGTGTGTGTGTGTGTGTGTGTGTGTGTGTGTGTGTGTGTGTGTGTGTGTGTGTGTGTGTGTGTGTGTGTGTCGGTGGGCGCGACGCGATCGAACTGTGTAAACAAATATGGGCTACTCCGTCATTTTGTTCAGGACATCATCTACAGATATTATTTATTTATAAATGTATAATTAAACTTGTTTAAATGTACAGTTTGGTGTTGTTTTGTTTTTTAAAGACATATTAATACAATAAATGCATTCATCTCTCAATTGGGTATTTATCATTAAAGATATAGAGTTTGGAATATAGCGGTCAAAATGACAGTTCTAGTAGTTATGGAATTCTGGCACTTCTAGTGTTAATATGCAATTATAAATCAGAGGCACTATACAAAAACATCAGTGATGACTTGAGTTTAGACGTCAAGTCTCATCTCATCTCTTCTTCATAAATCTCTGTAGCTGGCGATTACCATTCAGAAGAATGCACGCCTTCCCATCTGTCACAAAGAAAATTGCATCATCATTTTCACAATCCATCCATCCATCCTCCAGATGTCAGATGTGTTTTTTTTTCCTCACCGTGTTTATCACAGATAGTTTTGATAGACGGGAGTTTATTTATATCCCTTCTCAAACAAAAATGTCATTTCAGTACTTTGATCTTGCTGTGCAATCTGACAAACAGTAAAAAATAATTAGCTGAGGTAGAGCTTCCAGCTGAGAAATGTTTTTTCGTCTCATGTTTGGGTAAAGGATCTGCTTAAAGAATGGTGACTCCATGTCTGTGTGAGAGAGGCTTTTACAAGGAACATTCACGGATACTTTTTATCTTTATTTAAGGCCTCTAATGGAGCCACTCTCCGATGTCACTTTCAAGACATCTCATCTCTTTGATATGTTACCATCACAGCTGAATGGGTGTTTATATCTCAAGGAGGTCTGTAATACCTGGAGAAAGATGTCTGTCCATTAGCATTCCCATTCATCAGTGACAGATGGGAAATCAAATTGGGCTATATATAAAATATTAAAAAATATTTGTGTATACTGAAAGGAGTCTCTTATGTTCACCAAGGCTGCATTTATTTAAAAAAAAAAAACAAAAAAAAACAGTAGAAACAGTAATATAGTACAATTCTATCTGTCTGTCTTTCAATGTCCTGATGCTTAAAGCTAAGATGCTATAAATCCATTCTGTAGATTTTCCCCTATTGGAAAAGGTGAAACTGCCCGCCATCTGGACCTGCCTACAATTCAAGCATAAAATTGCAGACTATAGCACATTTAATTAAAAACTTATGTTCTTTTTGCAAGGGAATGTTTAGGAAAGTCTTTGCCTCTCATGCTGATGTTGTTTTCTTTTTAAGTTTGATCTGCTAATGAGCTACACAGGCAGAGAGATAAAAGCTTTGGTGCTGAGCAATGTCATAATTTGTTTCCTTGCATCCCTTGCAATAAATGAATTTCCCCATGACTAGCATCTTCCTGCTGAGATGACACACAAATGCGCAACTGCTAACTGTGTGTTTATAGGACTTGTGTGTTTCAAATGTGTTTATAGATCTGTAGTGAATGTGAAATGCATTAGTTTAATATTTGCAAAAATAAGCATTCCAGAATGTTCGATTTTTTGTATTTCTTTTATAGACTTCATCACAGCCTAATTGAAACTCCCATTTCTTTTTTAATTGACAGGAAATGTTATTGGTCGGAGACAACATGAAAATGACACATTTTTGATTGGTTGAGGTCAATTCAACAAAATCTCCCATCTCTCTGTTTTACATTTGTTTCCTTCGAGCTGTCAGAATTAATTGGAAAAGAGGTCAGAAGTTCATAGAGAGAGTGAAAGATCAGCTCTTATGAGCATAAACATTTCAGCAGCCAATGGAACTTAAACTAATCAATGACATATGATAAACTGGTTTAAATAAGTGATGTAAAATCAATGCCATGTGTCTATTTATCATCCCTTAATAACCCTTAACAGGTTAACATTTCCAGAGAAAGGATAAGGAATAAACCCTCATGTTTCAGGGTACATTTCATCTGGCATAACTCAACTTTCTACATGCATGGAGAACATCAGCCCATTTTCCGTATGAACTGGTAATATGTCACATGTGATCATTATGACCCGTCTGCCCTTTGCTGTGAGAGTTACATTTTTAAAAATACATGATTCGTAGATGATTAAAACCGAATGTTCTATTAATTTTCGTTCCACTTGGTGTTCGTTTGTGGCAGTGAGAAACTTACTCATAAATTCTCGTCCTTATGTAAGTTATTCTTTTATTCTTCTGATCTGGGAAGTTTTGCTGCTTATCTAATAATGATGACAGCTTTGATTTGGAGGTCAGTGTTGGTCTTTGGTCATTCGTAAATACCGGCTCCAGCCTGAAGCTGATATCACAAGCAAGTTGACCTCTGAATCCCACTTCTGTTATGTATGCAATAACTATAATAAGAGAAAGAAGCAGAAAAAAGGGTAAATTACAACACACGCTGTGAAAGAATAAAAATGCATGAGGATCACTGAATGTCAAGATCAGATGCGATTTTGATTCATCTATTTCAGGAAATGTTTGGTCGGGTTTTGAACCCTAGTCTTCTTGCATTCTAATCGAAAACTTGACCAACACATCTGACTTCTAACTATTAAAAGTTTTGTTTTTATTTTTATTTTATTTTTTTTATCATGTTTTATCTTACTTAGGCACAAAGTTGAGCCAAAACTGGCACTGAAGTCCCCTCATAAAAAATAGCAGTATGACACCTCAATAGATGTCACATATCACATAAACAGTCCTGAAGCTAAATAAAGGTAATTTAATAACAAATTCTCTCTCAGTTTTAAGGCAAAGGTAAAACAAAACATCAGATAAAATTTGTAAGCAAATGTGTTTGTAAAAATAGAAGCTTACAGAGAAATGAATCTTGATGCTGTTCTATACCAGCACACATGACGAAATACAACATGATAACAAAGAATTGTGTGCATAAAATATTCTTTAGCCTTTCTGACTGTGTTTATGCTGTGATTTCCATTAGGGCAAAACCTTTCAACGCTTGATGACACAAATCTGGGTCGTCAGTCTGAAAGCCAAGTTCACTCAAAGTGCATTGAGTTAGCCTTCAACTTCTTGACCTGCTTTAAATTTGTAAATTCTTTAAAACACTATCCTGACTGTCAGTTTAGTGTGTTGCTTATAAGAGCAGCTTCTTCTGTCTGCTGAAGCCTTTCAGAACCAGGAAACATGTTGTAAAATGCTGAAATGTTGGAGTGTAGCTTTTCAAAGCAGCAGCCTGATCCAAATGTTTCTCCTGAGACATTTTCTGCAGTAAAAAAACACACAAAGAAGGACTGTTAGGCACAATGTTTAATATTGTTTTCAGTACCAAACCATGTTTCTTTGCTTTTATCACCCTGACAACAAAATTCGAATGGATGTGAAGCAAACGAAAAGAATGACGATGGGAAAACAACACATTTCACTGTGAATTGTTGAGAAAAAATTCAACTTTGGTCATTATTTACCAAACTGGTATGATTTTCTATCCTCTGTGGAACATAAAAGAAAATATTTTGAGAGAATATGGTCAATGGTCACCAAAACTGTTTTGTTAGCAACATTTTTCAAAATACGTCTTTTGTGCTACATATAAGAAAGTCAGTCATTAAGTCAGTCGGTTTTTAATCAATTGACTCCCTTTGTATACATCATACGAGTTCTGAATATAAACTCTGCGTACTTGAAGATGCAACCGCTTCACACAGTCGGTGTGCCATTTAAAGATAAACATAATGTGCTCTGATGGGACTGCATGCTGAGAAAACTCAACGACACAGTGGATCTACCAATACAACAAAATGAAGTCAAGCTGCGAGTGTATTCACACCCTGTGAAAAAGACAACTAAAAGCCTTGATAAGAAGAGTGTTTTTCATCTAACATCTTAACTCTTTCTTTCCATCTTTCGCCTCCTCCATCTTTCCTTCCCCTCCATTCTCAGGAGTATCCGGTGTCTGAGAAATATCATCCACTGGAACCTGATTACGGCATTTATCCTGCGAAATGCCACCTGGTTTGTGGTGCAGCTCACCATGAATCCAGAGGTGCATGAGAGCAATGTGGTGAGTAAACACATGCGAAGACAAATATTCTCTCCTTCTCCTATTACCTTTCCTTTCAAAATTCACAAACAGTGCACAGATAATCTGTTATTCTTTCTCACAATATGTGCACACCCGCTCCTTTGTTCAATCCATTGTTCGTCTCACTATTTCCCTCTCTTCAACTCACTGCTATTCCCTCATTCTGTTGGCACACATGCAGAGAAACACAAGTTTGTTGATTGCATTCAAAAACTGTCCCTGACACCTGGGTCTCCGTTTCTGCACTCATTACAGGCGTGGAAATCTAACTGGCACTAGATGTGTATCTGTGGGTGTTTTGGGAGGAATGCAAACAGCTCATCGTCCACTATTAATTACCCTCTACATTTCTGTGCTTCCTTAATCAACTCATCTGAGTCAAGCAATTAATTCATCCACCACCACGTCTAATTTCAGTCCCAAAGGACTCTTCCATCTTACGTTCAAATTCAAACTCATACTCTATGATGCACATGGCTTTTCGGATGGTATCAGAGTTCGATTCCACCATGTTTGTCCTTGATACTTATCTTTTGCTGTTGCCAAAGCATAATTTGTCTGTATTTTATGCAAGGGCCGACTTAATTGCCTCTTCATGCTAAGATTTTCCACAGCAGCACATTAATTCTACCTCTGAACTCCCCTAGAGAAAAACTTGCAAGGTGTTTTCAGACGGAAGTGGTTATTACACATTCCTCTAGGTCTGTATATAGATAGCAGTGGCCTGATTCTCCTAGTTTGCATTCAAGTAAAGCTCCTTTGAGATGTTTAAAAGTGATAAGAAATTATTTGAAGACAAATGCTTACTATTGACCTGTCTAGATGAAATAAAATTAGCCTTCTTGGACAAAATGGAGAGCTGTCTGTTTAACTGTGAATAAAATTGTGTAAATACACAATGTCATTGATGCACTTGTGTTGAATCGTTTCAATTACGGTTCAAGCAAGTGATCCCAGTTGTCATGTGGTTTATACAAAGAACATCTTGACTCATTCGATCCGCTTCGCTTAATGAGGTTGAGCCTTGCATTGTCTTTTTTGCTGTATGTACAAGATGCATTCGTGTAGGAAAGGCTCAGAGCCAACAGCTTTTCATTGATTTTTATAGCGCAAAATTACACATTTATTGTGAAAAGTGTCACTTTGTGGAGAATTTACACAATGCCAGTTAATGAAAGACATTGTTCCGTAAATAACTGCAAAATTAGCAATAAAGATCCTACAGAAGCTTGTAATCTCTACGAGGTCCTAAATTCCTGTCACACCAGGGGGCCTATTATGAAAGAGGGTTGTAAAATTCTAAATAAGTACTTCTGAGAGCTGGAAGGCTTTATGACTAAGAGAGCTTTTCATTTTTCCCACTATTTCACATGTTGAAATAAAATCGTTACCAGAATACATGTAATGGTCTATGGCCTATTAGTTTGCCGATTAATGCCTGGAATAAATGAGTCTACAATAGTTTCTCAAGCCCCTATAAGGCTGATATAAGTGTTAGACTGAGATTTTGCATTCTCCTAAAGATTGTGAGAAATGTCATCCCTTTTAACGAGAAGCCTTAGGTCTGAAAGTTTATAATCTTTCAGTGACACTTGAATTCCCACTTCAGTCATAACTCACAGCTGTGATCTTCAATCTTGAGTCGAGAGTGACAGATTTTTTATCTTCTCGTGAGACAACATGACGGAGCTCAGTTATGAAATATGACCAAAACAAAAGAGCGGAGGCTAGGATTAAACAGGATTAAACAGTGCGCTGACACACACAGAAGCCAGTATGACTCTGGCAAATATCAGGAGCGTCACAGCTTTTTCATCCAGCTGCAGTACTGTCATACTGTACTGTCCGATAAACATTCATTCACATGTTTTGGATTTTTTTTTCTCTGTCAGTTGGTTTATTAATCAGCGTTGTTTATATGTGTATACAAAAAGTATATACCCTATATTGCAGAAGAACATTAGGTCTCAATTCCTAAAAATAGCGTGGATTATTTTGCATTTGTACGCACAGGAGAACTTCTCATGAAAAATCTCCACCTAATTCACAACACATTCGTACATGAATTTGTTCTAACATCGTTCTATTGTTAGGGAATTTGGAGTATTCTAAATGAGTGGCCACATGCACAAGGTAATTCATTTGCATAAAACACACCCAAACCATCCTCTTATAAGAGCTTTCCGCACACACTTTCCTTACAGCCTTTCGTCCAACTCGTCAAACTTGACGCTGTTTGCAGGCCAAGTGTGCCATTCTCACCAGTTCTCACAATAAACACCTTTTATACAGACCCAGATTACAGACCTCTCATTAGCCAGCTGTACATATGCGTATATCTGCGTTATTCAGAGAAACCTTGCAGCTGAAGGCTATAACGCAGCTTTTCTTACTCTTAAACTCTATGATGGAATGTATTTAAGATGAAATTAAATTGTATTATTTCATAATTTTATTATATAATTTTTATATATGGATTACATAATTATGGAAAATGAATGCAACATACTTTAATATAATTATAGTCGTGTTAGGATGAAATATAACTTTTATAACACATTTATAAGGCTGTACAGAGTAAGTGCTTTTTGCGTACGTGTGGTTTCAGTTGTTGCTATATTTTTTCGTAAATTTAGAATAATGTGGTAAAGTAAACAGTTTAATGATCTGGCTTAAATCATTAAATGCAGTTAAAAGTAGATCTACGCGTTTTGGCAACACAGTCTTCACTGTTGTAAGGACCACCCATTGGCCCAATGACGGAATCCAACGGCCTGGCGAAGGTTTAAAGCGTGTATGTCTTTTCAGCGCTCCAGTGAAGTTCACTTAATTTATTGGAACTTTTAGTATTACTTTAGCTCTATGCGTAATCTGACTCCAATTTCAAATGATAATCAAATTTAGATTGTATTTCTGATTAGAAAATAATCATAAATATTGATTATGAATTAATTTAGATCTTTGATTATTCTGATTATTCCATACTTTCAATATTCGTTCATTATGGACCTAGTGTCGCTTTGAGACGTCACATCGCGACTGCGCGCTCACGATCACAAACTAGCCAGTCCTGAAAGAGGGTGAAGTGCAAATATTTTACCCTATGCAGCTGCGCACTACAGACCCATAGGTGTAATTTTTTATAATATTTGCAGCGTACAACATGCTAAGTCAGGAGATAATCAGAAATCAGAAGGTCTTCCTAAGATGTGCCCCATGGTCCATTCAAAGTGCCTTCAGTTTGATCTACCCTGGACAGAGATTTGCGGAAACACCAGACTACACATTAATCTACTAAAATGAATGATTTCTAAAACTTCAGAATAATTCAAGATGTAACATTTATTTGTCAGGTAAAAATGTATCATGCCAATTACAGAAGTAAATTATTAAAAGCCAATTCAGAAAATACATAACATCATTTACTCAAAGATGACTCTAAAAGTAAGTAATGTTTTCCTGACAAAGACACAGTAATGTGTCAGGGCTTTCCAACTGAAAAGCACTGAAACATCACTATGGAGGATGATCCTGGTAAAGAGTCCCAAAGTGTGTTCTATTCCCTCGCCTTAAATACCAGACCAGAACAACAGGGGTTATACAAATGTTGTTTAGAGTTGGTTGGGCCAATCCATGTACCCCAGGGGGGTAGCACCTGGTTTCTTGAGATATCGTAAAGAGATATCAGCCAGAGATACAGGATTCTCCTAAGTTCTCAATCTTTTTCATTAAACCAATGACTGCAATGAAATTAAGACCATTTTACCAATCGCACTGTGCCCTTTAAAATGACACCAAACATGAAAAGGAAAAACAACATATTCACAAGATATACCATATGTGATATATATGACCTTTCAGTGACTTGAGGAGGGAGAAGAGGAGGGAGAGGGGGATGCAGAGATAAGGAAGAAGGACAGTGTCCTGTGCTCTCTCTTTGCTATCTTCTGTCCATTGTGCATTTTACTGCTTTATTGCAGGGTGCGTTTTGTTTTAACAGGAAAATCAGTTCTTACACTGTAATCCCGAATAAACTGGCAAAACGCTAATAATTTGAGGTAATCAGTTACATTTACAGTTACAATTGCAGATTTTTATTTTGTACACATATTTTTTTATTGCTCTTAACTTGAAATATTTGAGTAAGCTAATTCATACACAACTTAAAATTATCAGTACTCTCAACTTAAATATTTTTTTGTCGTGGAAACTTGGCTAGCTTTAACAAGCTAATTCAATAAATGCTATTTTGCTAATTGGTAACACAATGCTTTGATAGCATGGCACTTGCTGAATGAGTACAGCAATTTAAAACATTTAACATACACTGTTCTCAAACCAAGATCATGCTCCACTCGACACCATAATGGTAACCCCTCAACAAACCCAACATAACAGAAACTCTTCTAAACTAGCATAACAAAACATTAAACAATACTCAATCTCCCACTTAACATTAATTTGTCACAAAAAGCATTATATAACACTTCATTTTAGCATTTACTCTCCCTTTTGAGTGTCATGGCAATACATGCTGGGAAATAGAAATCTCAGCCCAGTTTCAGTTAAATTTAAGTTTATCTGAATTGAAAGAAACAAGTTTGTAGAACTCAAAACAATGAAAAAATTCAACTTAAAATGTGTCAGTTTTTTTAACTCAAAAGAAAAAGAAAGTTCCAAATACTCATAAAAGTTAATTTAATGGAACTAATTTGTATAATTTGAGTTGGCTCTACTCAAACCAATTCATTATTTTGAGCGTTAGGGTTAACAGTGTTCTTTGGGACACATATCAATTGCTCAAACAAGTATTCTTAAAATAGTGGGGATTATTGGATCATCAAGGACAGCTGGTTGATATGTGGGTGTGGCTAAGACAAGTCCATACAATATTTGGAACAGTTTTACATTTCCATCCAGCCTATTACTTTGTTAAAGAAAAAATCCCAAACACTCAAAATAATCATCAAAGATGAGAATCTTGGGCCAAAGTATATGTCTAAGAATTTTTACCAATATAAAAAAATACATACTTGGGGTGCAGGGTTTACCTCTTATATATATATATATATATATATATATATATATATATATATATATATATATATATATATATATATATATATATATATATATATATATAAACACTGTTATTATTACTTCAGTATTTACTGATAAACTATCTATTCATAGGAACTATTTCATTCATACACCTATAATATTTACTATAAAAAAATTCGAACATTTTAAAGATTATATATGAAACCTTATGATTTGTGCTGCAGTTAACGTTCTGCAGTGTTCTCTACTACGTTTGATCTGTCAAACCCATAAATATTTTGATATTCAGATAGGACCATCTGAGAGGTATTGTACTTCTGATAGTCCTGTCATGAGAAGCGATAACCCACTGGCTTTTATCATACTTTCATCTAAATCTGTTCCATCCATTATCCCCCCCCCCCCCACGCACACACACACACACACACACACACACACACACACCCCACAGCCATCTGTAATGTCCCTTCTTTTGGAGTAGAAAGGTTTTATCCCCTGCTTGGTGTTTGAATTCAGCTTCAATCATAAAGAGTAGACATTCCACACATACGTAATTACACACAAGCTTTCATTTCCTCAAGCTATAAAAATAAAAGCATTTTAAAACAGATAATGCTTACAAGAAGTGGGATGGTGATCTCCTAAGGTACAATTTAGGACAGTTTCTCATCTAACTTGATTTCTCTCATTGCTCTCAGATCTGGTGCAGGCTGGTCACAGCAGCGTATAATTATTTCCATGTGACCAACTTCTTCTGGATGTTTGGAGAGGGCTGCTATCTGCACACAGCCATAGTACTGACATACTCCACAGACAAACTGAGGAAATGGATGTTCATCTGTATAGGCTGGTGTAAGTATCCCATGATGCACAGCTCTGGAAATTATCCAGTTTTGGATCATGCACCTGTTTCATAGAATGACCCTGAACATGTCCGTTTACTTTAAAGTTAACGTGACACACAATACACAACCCATAATACGTACATAATCTAAAGTATTGCTGTGTCACATAGCATATGTAGGGTTGGATTTAAGACATCAGTGAAAGAGGAAAGTAGTTTTGATTAAAGATTGAAAAATTCTGTCATCATTTACTCACCCTTGGGTTGTTCCAAACCCGTAAGACTTCGGAACACAAATGAAGATATTTGTAATAAAATCTGAGCCAGTTCTGTGCTCTCCATTGACAGCTATGCAACTACCACTTTGACACTTCAAAGGGTTCAGAAAGAGATTGTAAAAATAATCTATATGAATTTAGTGGTTTAGTTGTCTGAAGAGACACTTCATATGCTGAACAGATTTAATTTGGGCTTTTATTCACATTTAAACATTGATCAGTGAACATACTGTAAACAGAAGCTCAACCATACCTGCTTGACACGTGAGAATAAACCTCTTGTGGAAGCTCAACCAAGCTGCATAACACAAGAATGAACCTGGTTCTCACACGTCAAGTGAACATGCTTGAGCTTTCGTTTATCATAACTGATGTGTGTGTTGATGAATGTTTATATGTGAATAAAAGCCTAAATTAAATCTGTTCATCATATAAAGCGATCGTGTCTCTTCAGAAAATGTGGACTAATCCACTCAGTTCATATGGATTAGTTTTACAAATCTCTTTATTTTTTGAAGCGTCAAATTGGTAGTTGCGTAGCTGTCAATGAAAGGACAGAAATATCTTCATTTGTGTTCCGAAGATAAACGAAAGTAGAGTAAATTATATATTTTTTAAAAAGAGTAATTAATGACAGAATTAAAATTTGTAGGTGAACTAACCCTTTAAAGGCGACAGAAAATCAGAACTGACCTGTTTTTGCTTTCTTAGTTCATGTAATGCACAATCCTGATCTTGCTGTGTTTGTCACCTTAAAGTACATCATTGATTAAATTACTTTTGATTAATAACTTGAAAAAGAGACACAGCTAAAGTAGTAGATAATTACACTAATGAGGACTGCAATTTGATCAGGTTCTCTTCTGAACCATGGGCGAGTTATTATGCGAATAAACAAGCCTTGGATTTTCCTCATTAAAAATGCATTGCAAATGAGTCATTGCCGAGGATTTATCACACAGTCCCTTAATAGTATCAATTATACTGTTTGTACAATGTCTTTGATTTTCAAAGTAAGTGAGTGGAAATTTGCTCTGCTTTTTTCCGAAGGTATTCCATTCCCCATTATCGTTGCATGGGCCATTGGCAAGCTGTACTATGACAATGAAAAGTGAGTTTGCTGATGCTTTCTGTCATTTTCTTCCTTTTTTATCTCTGTATAATATCTGCATTTTACTCTACTCACACAAACTCACTCATCTCATTTACAATAAAAGCAATTAAAGGTTAGATTAGCCCGAATTATCTCCATCATCTATCCTTGTCTTGCTCATTAAACAATCGATACATGGTAAAGCCAGAGAAACGTTCAGTAAGTGATGCTAATTAACGCCTGCTACTCACGGAATTGATGAGTGACACTGATGTAAACATCCCAGTTCAATAGTTCAATAGTAGTCAAGACTTGATATATACAGTTAAAAGATCTTCTAAATAAAAAGACACTTTATAATAAATCTAACAACTGACTAACAAACGAAAAATTGTTTTATTAGACACTTTTAGAGAATGGATTAGGGTGGATATTCTAAAGCCCACATTAACTTCTTTAGTCCCAAGATGGGACACTACAAAGAAACGATGTTTCATTGTGAAAAATGTTCATTTATTTATATTAAATTGGGGTAGAGGGGTATATAATGTCCATTGTCCAGGCTTTGGGGTTAAATGCATGAAATATGGCATTATTGTAATATATAAAAATATTTTCTCCATTTTTGCAGATTTACTGTCTTCTGCACGTGAAATACTAATAGTTTTACCATGTATAATATGAATTAAATAATAGTTACATTAGTTAGATTTATTGTGTCATTATGTCACAAGAAAGTAGTAATAATTTGTGGATGGATGGATGGATGGATGGATGGATGGATGGATGGATGGATGGATGGATGGATGGATGGATGGATGGATGGATGGATGGATGGATGGATGGATGGATGTATGGATGGATGGATGGATGGATGGATGGATGGTTTGGATGGATGATTGGATGGAAGGATGGATGGATGGATGGATGGATGGATTGATGGTTTGGATGGATGGATGGATGGATGGATGGATGGATGGATGGATGGATGGATGGATGGATGGATGGATGGATGGATGGATGGATGGATGGATAGATGGATGTTTTGGATGGATGATTGGATGGAAGGATGATGGGTGGATGGATAAAAAGTGAACTTTTTTATTTCCTTTAGACTGTGTATAGAAAAGAAGAAACATTGCCAAATTTAAATTTAATATGTGAATTGTTGTTAAACAGAGCCTATGGGGTGCTACCAAACTAAACAAATTAATTTCCGCATAATTAAAAAGTCTCTCTTAACAGTCCTTAACACCTCTTTAATTTACCTTCTCACTTACATCTGCTGATCACTGTGGAGCAGCGCTTCTCCATTGGTGCATTGTGAGCCAAAAATGGGTCACAGCTCTGCACAGAAAGGAAAAAAACAATGCTAAATGCTAATTACAAAATGCAGCTAAACATACAAGTGTACACAGATTGGCTGTACATCTACTCCGGGTGTTCAGTTTTGAAAATGTATTCATCCCTTGGTAGAGGCTTGCCAGATTAGTCTAGCCCTTAACCAACTGCCTGAACCAAATTCATCTCAATGTCATTTTCTTTGACCTTAAGGGCAAACCCAAACCAGATGTAGATGACCCCAGAAAAGTATTTTTTAAACATGCGCATTCAAAAAAAAAAAAGGCTTGTTTTACCTAGATGAATTTGTGCATCTCTTTGGTTGAGCTCCACAAATGACAGCATTTTGCCATTCAGACGTATCCCAAAAGCCAGATGTTCCTCCCTTCCTGTAAAACTGACACACTCAGCCGAGACAGTCTTGATTATGCCGTGTCCCCAACTGAAACTGTAAGATTAACAAATCTGGTGCATATCTGCCCTAGGGACACACTTTCCTTCTCTTCCTTGCTTTTTTTCTTTCTATTCTTTTTATGGAAAAGCTTCTTTTATATATATTTTCCAGTGGATCGTCTTTAATCACTTTACTGAACTTGTTTTACTAGGCTTGTTTAATCATTGTACTATAATAATAAACATTTATCTCCAAATCCATTTTTATTGTTACACGGATAAACAGTTATGCTGTCTGAAGAAACGGGGTCAAAATATTATATATACTTTATAATAATTTTAGGTGCTTCATCATTAGGTAAGGGATCTTACTCTTTCTGTGCAGGTGCTGGTTTGGGAAGCGGGCCGGCATTTACACTGATTATATTTACCAGGGTCCCATGATACTGGTCCTACTGGTGAGTCAGCTCAGTCTTGATTCATGTCCACTTACACAAACGTTTCATGAGACTTGGTGTGTACAAGTAATTTAGCATTTTTTATTTGTTTGGTGCTTCCTCTTTCGCATGAGTCTTATTATGTCTTCCATGATTTATGTGTGTAATTTCATATGGATAATAATTCATATTTGCCATTATAGTGTGTAAAATCGAGTGCCTTTTCTCTCTATCTTTCTCTCCATCTCTAGATTAATTTCATTTTTCTCTTCAACATTGTGAGGATCCTGATGACTAAACTGAGGGCCTCCACTACCTCAGAGACCATTCAGTACAGGTGAGATATCCCAAAAGAAAGGTTGCTCATTGTAGGGCTAGGAGACTTAAAATGCCCCTGCCACATAGGTTTTAATTTATTAAAAATTTTGGCTAATTAAACTAGGCTGTTACCTACCAAATGAGTTTAGTAGTACTCTTAGCAATATACACTACCATTCAAAGGTTTTTGAAAAAGCTGCACTTAGCATTTATTTGATCAAAAATAGAGTAAAATCAAGCATAGCGTCAGTTCTGGCAGGTCACGTTAGTTAAGCTCGCATCAGCTGACCCTCAGCTGATCCACGTCTACCTATAGGAATACGACGCCTATCACCGTATACATATATAAGCTCCTTCAGTATTATCAGCTGCTATCGCGTTTCTCAGGAGCTAATTACCCTCCTCCATCCCAAGCTCCTCCTCTCGTCAGTCAGGATTTGGCACTCTGATTCCCCTTGAATCAGAATAAATTCTCGGTTATGTTATACTTTAAAATCTTGAATTAAATATATTTGCAAACTTTCATGTTGGTTCTGTTCTGTTTACCCCAAGGGGGGTTATTGCTGCTCTCCCTGCTCTTATCCATAATAGGCTGCATGGATGCGCAGGGAGTTCTCGCCCAGAACGGAACCATACCGCCAATCCAAACTGTATGCTAATTGTCAATCGTATTTGACGGTAGTGGTCCTGACATAAACAGTAATATTGTTATAATTATTATTATGATTTAAAAACTGTTTTCTTTTTGGAATATTTTTAAAGATGTAATTTATTCCTGTGATGGCAAAGCTGAATTGTCAGCCTCATTACTCCAGTCTTCAGTGTCACATGATCCTTCAGAAATCATTCTAATAAGCACGGATGCTCAGGAAAAATGTCATCAATGTTGAAAAAGGTTGCGCTGCTTAATATTTTTGTGGAAACCATGATAATTTATTTCAGGATCCTTTGATGAATAGAAAGTTCAAAAGACCAGCATTACTATAGATGGCTGATGACACCAAACATGGTACTGTATTTTACAAAGTTTAAAGCCAAAATTCTGGATAATTTCCCTCAAAATGAGTGTAGAAAATGTTACTTAACCTCAGACGCTTATCCTAAACTCCTTATGTAAAATAGTAATGAATACAAAAGGATAGGATAGTAGACAACTGCTGACATAGGCCTACAATAAGAATTTAGAGCTAGATTATTAATCTGGAAAGCATAACTCTATTGTGTAAGCAAATGTTGCAGTGTTGGGCTGCTCGGAGGCTCGGAGGCTCGGGCTAACAGAGCAGTTTTAATAGGTACACACTGTTTACACTATATGGGTAAATCATATAAATGGCTTACATCTAGTTGCGTCTGCATATTAAAATGTGATATTTTAACATTGCACGCTGTGATTTGGCTTTCCTGTTGGGTAGATGGAGGAGGATGAGCAGACTGAGATGCTGAATTTAATCATGTTTTGTGTCTGTTCTGAGTTCTGGAACTTTATAATAAGCTGTTAGTTGCTGTGCCAAACTGTTGTGTAAAAAAGAGAGGAAGGGATTGATGGATGATTGATGTGTTGAGGATCTCTCTCTCTCTCTCTCTCTCTCTCTCTCTCTCTCTCTCTCTCTCTCTCTCTCTCTCTCTCTCTCTCTCTCTCTCTCTCTCTCTCTCTCTCTCTCTCTCTCTCTCTCTCTCTCTTCTCTCTCTCTCTCTCTCTCTCTCTCTCTCTCTCTCTCTCTCTCTCTCTCTCTCTCTGTGAACTCATATTCCCTTCAGCTATGACTAATGTCCTTTACAGTCACAGTCAGTCGCCCATAGCAAATGCAATACATACTGATTAAACCAGATTCATCTCAATGTCATAGCGTTGAACTCTTTGTATATCAGCAACTGTGGCGTTACTCTGTGTATCATTATTCAGACACCACCTGGCTAAACATATTATATTAATTATATTTTATGTAGAATATATTGCTAAATTTGTGTTAAATCTAATAATATTTGTCAATCAAATGGAAATCAGGGGCCAGTTGCATAAACTTAGCCTCTACGTTAAGTCTTAAGAACTAGTTTGACCAACTATAGTAGCAGTTAGACGAGAGGTAATCTGTCTTACTTACAAATTAGACCAATCTTCCTTTTTATGTAAATGACTTTACAAAGTAAGGACCAGTCTTGAAGAAAAAAATTAGATGACATAGGGCCAGATTTACTAAACAGGGCGAATTAGTGTGATAGTGCAATCCCATAAAATGCAGATGGGAGTGGAAAGAAGTTAGGCACTCTGGAAAGGGTTAACTGATCAAAACTGTACTGTGAAACTTTTCACAAATCAGTGAAGTGAAGGAATCAGAAAAGGGTTAACTGACAAAAATTTTACTGTGAAAGATTTCACCAATCAGAATAGTGAAGTAAAAGACTCAAGGAATGGTTAACTGACCAAAAATGTGTTGTGAAATATTTCACAAATAGTCTATTTGAGCCTAATATGACTGACTAGCTGACTTGATGGCCATTTTTAAAAGTATAAGCTGATTTATCTAATGGCTTGGAGCGTTATTCATTGGCACAGCCTGTTTTCTGTCTGCGTGTTTATTGGAAATAGATGTTAAACATGAAGATTGCCTATTTTTCACTTTCCTGACTAGCGGATCAAGATGGATCTAAGCGGATCTAAGCAGGTCAAGATGACACTGGTTTCAGTCTTCTAAGTGTATGCATTATAAAATTAAGATGGAGATGGAAATTAAGAGGATTCACAAATCATGAATAACGACATGCATCTATGACAGCACACAACGGATTTATAGCCAAAATAAATCTGAATATCAAACCGCATTTACTGTGATCAAAAAAAGCAATGCTTCCATCTCGTTGCTGAGAAATATAATGTAGCATAGTTTCAGTAATGAAGCTATAAAGTCGCGGGCAGCGTTGACAACAGGTTTCTCTACTCCTAAATGTTTCTGTGTGTGTGCTGCACGATCTCTGATCTCTGTGAAAGCGAATGACGTCATAGCTTTATGGATGCAGGCAGGGCCGTAGCTAGAGGATTCGGGGCCCCCTGAAAAAATATTGATGTGGGCCCCCACCACCCTCCACCAATATCATATACTGTATAATAGATGAGCATGGAGGCCCACATACAGTATAACAGAAAAAGGTGATGCTGTTGTAAAACCTTTATTTTAAAAGTTAAATTTATATAAAAATTACAACTAATAAAAAGAAATTGTTAAATAATAATAAAACCAATTTTTAAAAAGTAACAGCAAAATCAGTCTGTTATAATTCATAAATCAAAAAGTAAACATTTATAAATTGACAAGAATGCAGTCAAATTTAAAAAATAAAGTCATTTATTGTCTTATTTTTTAATAAAGAAAGCTAAAATGTATTCATTCAAGTGCAGTGTGTATTCGTGTTTTATTGATGTAATAAATACATCATTTGCCGGCAGGTCAGGTGCATAATGCAATGTGTCGTGACTCGTGTCAATTTTTTAACTCTATTTACAATAGTGTAAAAAGAGAGGAATTTTGACCACGTAATCATTCAGTCGATTGTGGAGCGCACCGATAATGATGAGTGACAGGACCCGGCAGGCTGTAGATGGTAGTTTTCTTATTCCCAGCGAAATAACAATACAACCTGTCTTTAAGAACATCTTGATCGACTGGGATACAACAACTCTCCTGGCCTCCCTCTCTTTCTTTTCATGGCGTTTCTGGTTCCCTGATTTATGTTTTCTTTTCCCCGACATTTTGTCAGTCAATCTCCTGCTCTTCCACCAAGTTCATCGTTAACTTCAGGCAGCTGCCGCCTCAACTCTGATTGGTTCTGTTCACAAGCTGGGGTGGGACTTACAATTTTATTGGGTCCATCTGATGTTTGTCACTGACTGAATAATTAATAAATACTTAAATCAGACTAACATTAATAGGGAGGTAAGAGAATATTTGTAAAAAATATTTTACCAAATTGCATGTTTTTGTGGTTTTCATTTAAACCTCAGGCATACAACTAATATAAATATTAGAATTATTCATACAACAGGGGCCTATATAATATAACTATAGATTTTGTGGGGCCCCCTATAATTGTCACCACCTTTTACCCCACTAGCGACGGCCCTGGATGCAGGCTCCAACGCGCCCAGACCCATATGCACATGCATACCCAGACGCTAATCCACTGCTACCGACATTGTAACAATACAAAGCAGGTTGAAAATCTGAGAAGTTACACTGTAAATGTAAATGCTGGCATTAAGATTAGATTACACGAAACTTATTTCCTCTAAAGCCCGTCTTAACATATCTTTAAAACATTAAAGCTGTGTCTATTTTTTTAGCACAACGTTCTGGAAACCTGTTTGTATGTTTTATTATTTTATTAAAACTAGTAGGGCAGAAATGATCTGGTTATCTGGTTAAAAATCTGGTTTCCATATTCTCATCTCTTCTTCTCTGAATCTCACAGGAAAGCAGTAAAAGCCACACTGGTTCTTCTGCCCCTGCTGGGTATCACATACATGCTGTTCTTCGTCAACCCTGGCGAGGATGAGATCTCACAGATTGTCTTCATATACTTCAACTCTTTCCTTGAGTCCTTTCAGGTAAACAAGCACAGTTTTGACCCATATTAATTGTGATAAACAATTCTTTACAACTCAGAGGTGGAAATTCTGAGAATGAATTGTACCCACTAAGAGTTATTAAGAGTAAATATAAATAAGAGTTATTTATTTGCACATGCTGTCTTTTACACACACAAAAAATAAGTGCTGCTGAGTTAATGAATAAGTCTGAATAAGTCACTAATGAGCCTAATTTGCATTGAATATAATGACAATGACAGAATCTAAATATACATCTCAGTGCTATTTAATTGCATTTAGCTCTTGGTTAAAATGGATTGCAGATGCTTAATGAATAAGATGCAGGTTTTGTGCTGAAACATCACATGCTGAAGTGGTGCAGCTCTTGCTACTAATCAGTAAATGCATTTGTTTTTGCAAAAAACAATCAGGTCAAACCAGTTGCACAGCTAAATGTTTTATAATGTTTCGTTTTCTATGAAGTCTCGCCCACGTGTTCGGAAATCGTCATTCCATTTCCTCGTGCTGCATTTCTCACATCAGTCGACAGTTTTTCATGTCATCCGAAGCACACAAGGTCAACTCTATCCTGTTTTGCACCATTTGCTTCCTGGTGTGACCCGGGGGTCTCTCATGAATGTTGAAGCCATGTTTTCCACAGATTCATCTGGCCCCACATCTGTCCAAATCCTCATGGGAATGATAATTCATCTGTGCAGAAAATTGTATGTTAGGGTGCTCTCGACAAACATGCTGAACAGTTTATTAATCTGAAACATACTGAAACGGATCTTATGCTGAAAACTATCTCATTAATAAAATAACTATTTTGAAAATTACGATTTGAGGAGGTCCTTTTTAGGTATTTGCTTGGAGGCAACACTTTGACAATGGAAAGAAATTCATCAAAAACAGATTTTAATATTATTAAATTTTATAAAAAGCTCAAAGCTTACTTAATGTCAAAAACAGCACATGTTGATAAAATACTAAAAAGGCAGATCATTTAATAATGGATAAATAAATAAAAAACCACCAAGTTCTGGCATGAAACTCTAGATGGCGCTGGCTGATAGGTCCTTGACTCAATTTGGTAGCTATCGCATCATCATCTACATAGCGCAGCTGATTGGTTGCTGACAACCACTAAATGTTTTATAACTACCTGAATTAATCACGGATTACAGTAAGAATGCCTGTTAATAAAGCATTTGTTAACACACTGAGTAACTACTATATGTCTATAAATAATAAGATGTTAACTATTTTTAACTAAGCCTTTAAATCTCCTTTGTAAGAGCTTTACGAGGCATAAATAATCCTCACATTTAATGAGCTCGCAAAAATAGTTAACATCTTATAATTTAGACATATAATAGTTACTCGGTAGTTACAAAACATAGTAGATGTCTGTATAAATGTACATTTAAGTAGTTTAATCATTTACTTACACTTTCTAAAAGATCTTATGAACCACTGACAACTCCTAAATAACTGTTTTGTAAATAATGTCATAATTTAGAAATGATAACTTGATCATTAATAAAGTATGAAAATACAATTATTAAACAAAATATAGATGTGCTTATAAATCAAGAATAAAGCATTTATAGCTGTATTTTTAAACTACTAATGTCTATTAATGTAGTGACAATGCTTTATAAATGATTAATTAACTATTTATAAATGCTTAACTAATGATTCATTGCATGCGGTTATTAAAATGTTACCCATAATATAACAAATGCAATATTGTCCATAGTGTCTCTATCCCTATCCATTCCACTGTCACACAATATTAGGCAACGAACAAATTTAACAGTTCCTTATAACAATCAAATAATGAATTTAACTGTAAATGTTTTAAAATAAAGGAAACTAATTAACTCATTTGAATTTTTTTTAATGGGTGGAAAAATGCTTACTGTGGGGCATTATTGTTATACAATTTCCATTGTCCTCCACAACATGTGCCATGCCAGAAAATGAGTTTAAAATAACCACCAGGATATAATGTGACCATATGTGACTCTGGATCACAAAACCAGTCACATGTTGCATGGGTATATCTGTGGCAATAGCCAACAATACATTGTATGTATTGTACAAAATGATAGATTTTTCTTTTATGCCAAAAATCATTAGGATTTTAAGTAAAGATCATGTTCCATGAAGATATTTTGTAAATTTCCTACTGTAAATATATAAAACATTTATTTGTGTGAATGAATGCAGCACAACCGCGAACATAAATGGACAACTTTAAAGGAGATTTTCTCAATGTTTAGATTTTTTTGCACCCTCAGATTCCAGATTTTCAATAATCTCGACCAAATATTGTCCTATCCTAACAAACCATACATCAATGGAAAGCTTATTTGTTCAACTTTCAGATTATGTATAAATCTCAATTTCAAAAAACTGACCCATGCGACTGGTTTTTGTGGTCCAGGGTCACATAATGACAATAAAACTCTTTATTGGTTAATTCAAAGAATTTTATTAGGAATCATCCCATGGAGGGTTAATATTATCCATCTCAGATAAGTCTATGCATTTTTCATCATTTGATGAATGAGATTCAGAAGGGAGAGGTTGACAATTGGTTCTCTTTTTTACAAAATCATATGAATATGAATTTTGGCTTTTTGTTGTTTTTGATGAGCTGTGTATTACACAAGTGTTTTGGAGTGTTTATTTTTTTGTGGGACAGCTTATGTGATGATGTAATTTTCACATATTTTCATTTTCATTTTCCCTTTTCATTTTCACATTTTTTTCTGTTTTTTTATCATATTTTAATTGATTCATTTAAGATTGACAGCTAATAATTTAGGAAGAGTTGAAATTGTTCTTATTTGTTCCATTTCACATTGAATATCCTGTTTAACTTGAGACAATATCTGAGATAAAAATGGGTTGTGAATGGTGACTTTGAAATAGAGTTGTATGTGAAATTTGAGTTTTATTTGAAAAAAAAAATGTATCTTATAAAGTGTAAATGTCTCTCGTTCTCTTTACAGGGCTTCTTTGTGTCAGTGTTCTACTGCTTTTTGAACAGTGAGGTAAGAAAGCTCTTTTCCCGATCTTCTGTTTGCATCCTTTTTTGCACAAATTTGCCCTCTGCTTTTGACTCGTAGTTCTACAACAGCGATGGGTCTCTTTGAAGTGCTATACGAAAACAGTCTAGGTAATTCGGGTAATTCAGATTTCCTCAACCATGGCAGCCCGATGAGACCTGGCCAAAAAAAGAATCACATCGAGACCCTATCCGTTAACCCAAAGCCATCCTTCTGGCAGTCTATAACTATAAAAACCTACTCCACTCATAAAATATTCATTCCTGTGAAGTCTAAATTTGGCTTGTATTACATGCCCTTTGAAAAAAAACTGTAAACCTTTGGGAATTTCCAGCCAAAATATTACTCTTTAGCGCTGTGCCCAGATTTCAGACGTAAGCACATCTTAGGCATCATGTTGTCCCTCTAAGTGAACACGCTTAAAGGTGCTGTAAAGGGATCCAGGATCGGATCCGTCTGGGCTCTTTTGTTTGTCATTTTAAGTTCAAGGGAAGCAGAAAAGTGTGGGGCTTGATCTGAGGTCACCCTGAATCACAGATAGATATCAGAATACACAAGCAAAGTAGAGCGTACAGTGTTGCTTAAAGTCAAAGTGATAACATTGATCTGTTCCCGGTACATATGAAAGGTACACCGCGATGTCTGATGCATGATGTTATGAACCTTGAGAAGGTGCCTTTGGCTCCAATGTGTCTACGCAAACATGTTCAGAACTCAAAGGCCTGTGGTACTGAATTACAGCTACAATAATAAATACTTGCCACAAGTTTTTTGATAGCCAAAAATGATCTGGCTTGGAACTGCAATAAAGCACTTTCTTTCATTTGTTCACTTTCTCTCAATGTGTTGCATTGCAGTTTATTAAGGTAAAAACTATTTAAAATGATAGTTTATTGTTGTTCATTGCAGATTTTTAACAAAATGTCCAAAATGTCTTTTGCATGGATTAAAAATGGATGTTTATTCACGTTAAGACTCTAGGATCAGAACATAAGGTATACAAATTACACATGAGAATTAGTGAAGTTTGAGTATAGCTTTAATAGCTTGGCTTCGACCGGTTCGGTAACACTTTAGAATACTGTTAATTAAAGGTCCCATTGCATGGATTATTTTATTATTTTAGAATGTTTCCTGGGGTGCCCTTATAATGTTAGTATGTTTTTTAGATAAAAAATTGTAATAATTTAGAAATAAAAGGCATTTTTCCTAGCCTGATTTCATCCCCTGATTTGAACGCTCTGTTTGAAGGGGCGTGTCTGCTGTGAGACTTCAATGTAAACGCCCTCTGCTGTGATTGGCTGACATGCTTGCATATGAAATATCTGGCATTACATGTGGAACTATCTGGAAAACTTTTACTATTACAGCTATTATACGTTTTTACTATTACAGCTATCGGGATTAACAAATCGTGAGAAGTTTTTTAAGTATTTAGATCTATTCCCATCACATAAAAGGTTGCAGTGATGAGCATTGAGCAGATGACAGCCTGTTGATCGCGTGAAAAAAGATCTTGTCATTGCAACGCAGTTTCTGCACTCTCACTAATGATTTCACCAATGCAAACATAAGCTAAGTACAGTAAGAGCTTCGTTGTGCAGTGTAACAGCGTCATTGATTTCATAACGAGTTTCGGCAAGTGTCCAGATAAACTCGCGCTGTGTGATTGACAGCTTGGGCGATTGGAAAGGGATTGTTCTTTGATCGCTTTCTGTATATTAATCACAGTTTAAGTGAGATTATTTTCATCCTACTAAGAGAAACGTTGTGAAGTTGATCGCTACTTCCATAGCAACTCACTACTTACCGCTTGCTGGAATATAGTTGAAATTGCCCCCTTCGTCAGTATGAAATGCTGAGAGAAGCCTGCTTGATATTGTCCCATAGAAAAACAGTCCGTGGTGAAATGGACAGAGCAAACTAACAACTTCGAAGTAAACTTTTGCGGTATCCGATTATAGATATCAACCACGCCTGTTGACATTTCGCCATCAATACGCCTGTATTCCTGTGGGCGGAGGTTAGTCAAAACACGGTTCTAGTGACGTCATTAAAGAAGGAAGTAGAGGGATGTAGTCCAAACTGGGCGTTCGATGTAGTCAACTTCTGTTAAATAAAATATCTCGCTTGGCATTGAACTTTGAGCTTTATAATTTTACAGATATTATTTATACTCTAACAACAACATTACACACTAACTAAAGTTTGAAACATGGGATCACGAAGAACGGGACCTTTAATAACTACACAGGAACAAATTAGTATTGCATTATTAACACTCTAGTAACTACTATTAACTTACAAAAACTAGCAAGTAATAGTGCTTAGTCGAATGTGGTAGTTCACGATGGCTAATCAATAACTACTATTTTTTCATAACTCTTAGAAAACTACTAAGAACTACTATATACAGGTTCATAATGAATGTGAATAATGCATAATGATTAATTAATTCTGAAGTGAAGATCATGGGAACCCACTAGTAATTACTCAAGTATTTACCAAATCCTTCAGAAGCAATTACTAATTTTGGATCAGTATTCTAAAGTGAAAAGCATGATAACTTTAAAAATCATTGTAAACTTTTGAGTTTTTTGTAAGGTTTTGGGTATTAATGTATTTTGTTGCTACATCCTTCTTGTACATGTACTTGGGAAAGCAGAGTTTTTTTATCGTTCTGAAAGGAAAAAAAGAATTTCAGGGATTATTTTCAGCAAAAGCTCTGAAAGCTGTATTTGAAACCTTGCTTTAAGTGTCAGCAGTCACTGACCCAAGGGGTTTTATGTTTTTACAGAAAAACATAAAAAGAGAGAGTCAAGCTCTTAGAGCAAAGTAAGAAGTTTCTTTTCTAGATGGATTTTTGATCGCGATTGAGTTTGATCTCCTCGATCTTCTGAACCCCTCACTTGACACCCACCACAGAAGTTAATTACATACAGCACCAGAGCTTTACTGTTCACTTCTGATCAACTGTGGAGACTGACCTTTGACCCTCACAGGCATGGCCAACTGTTCATGCTGTGCCACGGGCTGCCAGCAACTATTTCATGCCCATTCAAACCGCAGCCCCTCAGATTTTTGAGCCAATTATGCACCTTGAATGCAGAAAAAATATTTTATCTTTGATAATTCAGTTCACTAGTGATCTCAGACTTTTGTACTCCACTAAATTATATATATATATATATATATATATATATATATATGTGTGTGTGTGTGTGTGTGTGTGTGTGTGTGTGTGTGTGTGTGTGTGTGTGTGTGTGTGTGTGTGTGTATACAGTACACACACACACACACACACACACACACACACACACAAGTCTACTCAATATAAAATCCTTCAGCTCCTGAGCGTGAATAACAGTGACTTGAATTATAAACATGTTTGGAAGTTTTCCATGTTTTTCTGCTTCAGCGGCTTGTGAAGTGTTTACTGGTTTAAATTCCAGTGCAGGCAGCATTGTTGACACATGCTTTGGTGACTACGAATCAAAACCTCAATCTGGTCAGAGAGCAACCGGCGTGGAAGCTGTGCACTATCCATTGCGCATTGGAGCGCCCACAGATATTTGACCGCCAACCGTTTCGAAGACAGGCCCCCTAAGAAGTACATTAAATAAGGTGGAGACAGAGAGGAGGTTTAAATGTTTACTCTGACATCCATCTCATTGATTTGTGGAGAGAGAGACCTTTTACAGTACTCAGACCCGTCTTTCTGAAAGCCAACACATTGATTCAGTAAAACGCCCCCCCTCCGAATTACTGTCTAAAGTGGTCTGATTTTTCTCACACGCTTGGTTCGACCACCGGCTTCTGGTTACCTCCCCTGTATTTGGCATTTTAGTTGTCAAAGGACTATAAACCTATAACCTTTTCTGACAGCACAGCTTAAAGGCCCACTGAAGTGCCTTGAATAATGCAGCTTTGTATGATGCGTTTACATAATTTCCACTGAAACAGGAAGCTAAGGCGGGACATTTTGAATGGCTCCTCCGCCTTTTCAAATAGCTAATAGCGTTTAGTTTACCTCACTGACAGCGAGTCGTACTTGACTCCATGGAAACGAATCTGAGCGCTGATACGTTGGATTTAATAAATGTGAATAAGTTGTGAATAAATTCTAACCATTTAATTCTGAAAACGGAATAAAACTTGAGCGTTTGAGCAACCGAACACACATCTCCAACCCATATTGCTCCGTGACGTGACAACAGTAGTGATGTCTGGTTCGTGAACTTTTTTCTTTTTCTGTGAACCAGTCGAACCAGGTCAACAAATCGAACTGAATCGTTCAAAACAGAGTCAGTGCTGATCCAGTTTTCTAAAGTTACTCACTTTCGGACGTGCCTGACAGTCACTCCGACTCGAAATAAACAATATCCTCTGGGATCCTAAAAAAATTCAATTTTGATTTCAGGGGGCCTTTAAGGATATGTCATAGATTTGGTTGCTAGGGAGAGGGTCCCCTGGTTGCTATGATACTATGCTGAGTATGCAAACGATGCAGGGTTTCATTGCTGGCATATATCACACTGGTGTGATTTAAATGTTAATTATTTGATTATCCTAACCTTTGACAAGTCCTGATCCAAATCCAGATCTGGGGCCGTATTCACAAGATATATTATGGCTAAAAGAAGCTCTTAACTTGCCGATTTAGGAGAAAATCTTCAAATTAATGGGCGTGTCAATTCCAATTTTTAGGACTAAAGATTTAAATCAGAAGATATAAGAGACAATAGATCCTGATCCAGCAAATCACTTGAGCCATTGACTTAGCCATACCTTTCTTCAACTCCTCACCCAGCTTGACCTGCGATCCCCACAACTTCAGGGGCCCAAGCTGCGGGGCTCAAACACTTGTCCTATATCCCTCGAGAATAGGACCAAGTGCGTACAGAGCATAGTCATTGTGAATTTCTCACAATGGGTGCATTCAGAACCATTGAGAAATTAATGCACATGCTCCTCACCCAAACACAAAACCTGGGACATGGAGGCACACACTTCCTGAAACACTTGCTTGAGTGTTAATAGATGATGATCGCCTTTAACGTGCTAATACAAGCAAACGGCTCCAGAAGACAAAGCTGATGACATAGATTGCAGACACCCTCTTATACTCACGGGCACTCCGGCAATGACGTCATGGACTGTCGTCGGCCAATAAAATTGTCATGTTTACACACGTGCTTCAGACACCGGTCAAGCTGGTAATGTTCCCTATAGTGTCAATCGAAGACGTAGGGCCCTATTTTAACGATCTGAAACGCAAGTGTCAAAGCGCAAAGCGCAAGTAACTTTGTGGGCGGGTCTTGGCGCTGTTGCTATTTTCCCGGCGGGATAAATGACTCTTGCGCCAGGCGCAAATCTAAAATGGGTTGGTCTGAAGTAGCTTCATTATTCAGGTGTGGTTTGGGCGTAACGTGAAATAAACCAATCAGAGCGTCATCTCACATTCCCTTTAAGAGCAGACGCGCTTTTTCTAAAGCGGATTCCTATTGTAACGGCGGATTTGCCAGGCGCACACCAGGAGCGGTTCACAGCCGAGGAGAGCAACGCTCTCGTCAGGGACGCTGGGGATGGAGAAACCCACCCAAATTAACTTCGGTTAAAAAGGTGTATGATAATTTGGGTAAATGTGTAAGCTAGATGTATGCTTTTATAATAATTGTCTATCTATCTATCTATCTATCTATCTATCTATCTATCTATCTATCTATCTATCTATCTATCTATCTATCTATCTATCTATCTATCTATCTATCTATCTATCTATCTATCTATCTATCATCTATCTATCTATCTATCTATCTATCTATCTATCTATCTATCATAATAATGTATGATTTGCAAAAATGAAAACTGCTGCTTCTGTGTAGATGAGAGAATCAAAGTGTATGCGCGTTGTGCACACGCTACATTGATTATGGCCAAGCATGCGCCCTTAAAAAAGCATATGAATAACATGCGCAATGCGCCACTGACTTTAAACTATTTTTTCCTGGTTAGTTGCGCAATTGTTTTCTAAACCTGCAAAATAGCATGAAGGAACGTTTGCGCTGGAACACACCTCCTTTTTTGCGCTGAACCGCCCAGGGAGCGCAAGTTCATTCCCTAGTTTAGCGACGTGCTTCTGTGGAGGGAAAAGCGCGCTTTGCACGGGTGCAAAATAGGAATGATACATGCGTCGGTGTACAAAGTCAATTGCGCTGGGTGCAAGATAGGGCCCGTAGTGTTGAGTTCCATTTCAGAACTGGCATTGTATATTTGAATGTATATTTATTTATTGGATTATATCGTTTCATTCATAATATGATGATAATAATAATAATACTTTATAATTATTATTTTTAAATGTTATAAATATTATAATAAATATATTTATTATACTACCTTCTTTCTCACTCACCCACTTTGTCCATATTTTTCTCTATATTAGCTTTAAATTAAACCTCTTTTCTCTGACGTATATGCTCCTCACACACACACACACACACACACACACACACACACACACAGAGTCGCTCACACATGCACCCACACAGATACGCATGTTAACATGTTTATTTCCTCTTTCCCTGCCCACGTAACCACATATACACCTGTTCTCGCTCTTTCTCACTCACACGTGAGAAAGTCAGAATACACTGTAAGTCATTATTAGTCTTGTTAATATTACTCTTCACAATGAAGATGAATAATACAGTGGTGTGGTATTCAAAAAGAAAAACTTCTTCCATCATGCGCATAACAATCCCACACATTGCATTTCAATATAACTCTAATTCATTGCGAAGATTAAAATATATATTTTAAAAACTTCCCACATTTTTATGTTTTTTCATTAAATCTTTTTGAACAAAGATAAAAGTTAAAATTGTTAAATTGGGAATATTTTGAATAAGAAATTTGTATTTAAATATAAGAACACAGACCTGAACACCTGAACAAAACTGTCACTTCTTTCTCCTGTTATTTTAAAGCATCTGACAAGGTTAATGTAATGCAAATTCTAGCACTGTTGTGACGAGCAGTAGCATGACCGGTGACAGGTTTGACAGAAAATACATGCTGCTCTTTGTTGCCATGTTTGACAAATGAATGACAGAACTATACATTCATCACAGGTGACTATATAGAGCGCACAAAGATGAAGAATGCAAGGAAATAGTCTTTTAAATCCAATAATCCACAGGATACAGGGCAGAAACATAGTTTAACACATCCACTACACAAAGACAAAACCGGACCAAGAACTGAATGAAACAGAGTATATATGCACATACTAAATTAGGTAATTAACGTACGACAGGTGAACGGAATGATTAATCAAACACACTAGGAAACTGGGTCAAATTAGAGGGCACACAGGCAAACAGGAACAGTACTAAAACACAATGAAACTAAGCCAAAATAGAACATATTTGTGACAACATTAGTGTAATTAATAAATTAGGCCGAATGACTTTAAAGTCACTCCATTTTTTTGTTTACATCAAATATTCATAACTTGTCTGACCATTTTCATGTCATTTGTCATTTTCACATAATTTGACTTGATATTCAGAGCTTTCTTAAAAAAAAAAAAACTGCAACACTAACCCTAACTGTGCCTCCTGTAGAACTATGTATATATTATAGTTTTACTAGTTGTGTTTATTGTTAATTTATGTTTTATGAGATTATGAGATTGCGTTATGGAGACCAAATGTCACCGCAAATATAGCAATACAAGTAAATTGACCTTTTTTTTTCTCCAATGAGGAAAACAGCTTTTACATTATACTAATTAAAGTGTTTTGAAAATCTAAAATTGCTGAAAGTTTTCTATGATGGCTAGGATTAGGGGTAGGGTTTGTGTAAGGGGATACAGTGTAAAAACCATTATGTCTATGGGCAGTCAGAGTCCCCATAAAACATGGAAACTAGTGTGTGTGTGCATGCGTGTGTGACAAATCAATACTGCTGTTTTATGTGAATTATGTCATTTGATAAGTATGTTATTTAAATGTTATTCCCCTCATATACGGAGTTAGCTACGTTTTGTTACTAACTTGCAGTGAAACGTTTTTATCTATAGTTGAGCTACATTCAATTATTAATATTAATAGTAAAGTGTCTTTTTTTGTGTGTCCGTAGGTTCGCTCAGCAGTTCGTAAACGGTGGCATCGCTGGCAGGATAAGCACTCCATTCGGGCACGGGTAGCACGGGCCATGTCTATTCCCACCTCTCCAACGCGAGTCAGTTTCCACAGCATCAAGCAGTCGTCGGCCGTCTGACCTTAACAGAAGCGAAGCGTCCATCCCCGTTTCTTCTGCTTCCGCTCTTTCTGTCCTCAGCTAATCATCCATGTCCTCTGCAAAACCCAGGGATAACAGCTATGGGCCAAACAGGGTATGATCCTCAGCTGAAACACAGATGAAGGGTGGAAATATACACAAACAATGAGGTCCACCTGCCAAACACAGAGAAGAAGAATCTGTTTCAGAAACAGATTAGAGCATCGGTGGTCTCAGACAATGATAGGAGACTGTGGAAGGATCCTGATATACACACAAAAAGTTTGATAAAGGCAGACAGAGTGTATTAATTCAATAGCTAAAGTTATATGTCACATTATCTCCTCCTGATCTGCTTTCCTATCTTCTCTGATTGGAGACCTCAGTTTATTCCTAACTTGTTTCCAGAACTGTCAGAGTAGGATCATATTGAATATGCACTGCATGGCCAAGAGTAGTGTGATTGTGAGCCAGAACTGTGTTTGAATGGGAGTAAATCCCTTCATCCATATTCTAACATCTATTGGAAGACCTTCCAGAAGAGTGGAAGCTGTTAGGGGGGATAAACTTTTTACTGCCAAAAGTTTTGAAATTAAGGCAAGGAAGCACATACCCACTCTTATATAAAAAAAGTTTAAATGCAGTTATAAATAGATCAGATTAAATTAATATATTAAAGAAACATTTATGCCCAAATGACTCTTTATAAGGAGAAATGTCTTAAACTATTCCATAATACTTTCATGTTTAATAAAGTATGTTTACAAGCTGCTTAATTCATACAAATTTATTACAATAAAAACAAAATTAATTAAAACTAAATCCATAAAATGATCCCATGATGGGAACCCCTAAAATGGTCTATATATCAAGCACCTGACAGAACCCTTATAGAACATTTTAAGAGTGTGAGTTTGGTTTTCAGGTGTCCACAAACTTTTGGTCATATAGTGTATTAGTTTTAGGTTTTGGGAGTATATTGGAATTTGGAAACAAACTGAATATCTTTGACAGATCTCAAAGTGAACTTTCATTATTGTTATTGAATCGTTTGACTCGAGTTTTCTCCGAGTAGTTCAGTTTGTGACCCTAATGCTTTTTCTCTTCACTCGCTGCTCCGCACGTTACTGCAGCTAGTATTAGTTTCCTCTGATTCTCATACATTTCTGTGAGCTAAATCATTCAACATGGATGCTTTTGCTAGGAAATTATGAGTACATCTATTGCTGCATACATCATGCCGTGCAAGTGCAAAAACTGTAAACAATTTTAACAAAGACGAAAGGTACGTGTTAATGCTCTCTAAGCCAGTTTGCATCCAGGGACTCAATGATATATCTAAACCCCAGGGAGAAAGAGGAAGGAAGCTCACAGGAAAGAGAACAATGAAAATCATGAAAGACTCTGATGCGTGCTTAAGTAGAAGACGGCACGCTCCGATGCTAAACACTTAACACAATCTTTTAAATACGGGGTTTATCTCAGAACAAAGAAATGATTTTGATTTTATCCTGCATTTGGAGCCTCAGCCAAGCAGGCAATTGAATGTATTTCAATTAATCACTCCAGCTCTCATTTCCATGCATAGTTTCATATAAATTCCTAGTTATCATGCAGGCTTACGAGATGATCATAGTACTAAACACTTGGGAAATCGGATTCTGGAGACTCTTTAAAAAAAAAAGACTAATTCTAATCACACATGACTGGAAGTTGTTACTGTTATTGCACAAGGTTATAGGCATAACTGAACATTTAACTCACCCTCATGTTGTTCCAAACCTGTTTGACCTGTATGACACAACATTGTGATTGTGAAGAATGACCACTAACTGTTCAAGGTTGTTTTTTTTTTTGTTGTTGTTTTTTGAAGAAATCTAATTTTATTCAGTAAGAATGCATTAAATTGATCAATAGATCAATAGTTCACTTGAGAACCTCAACAAATCAATGTCACTGAGTTAAACTGAATCAGTTTATCTGTGAATGAATCTTTCAGACTGGTTTTGCAAACTTGCCTTCGTTTCATGATTCAAAAGGATTTGACTTAACAATCTGTTTACAAGGGGTTTGTGCTTTTCAAGATGGAAGGTCGAATGGGTTCAGGACAACATGAGCGTGACTTAATGATGACAGCTTTCATTTTTGGGTAAACTCTTCCTTTAAAAATGTCAGTGATTCATTTCAAACGAAGTGCATTTCAACATTTACATTGCTATTGGTGGACCATATTTGTTTTTCTAGCTTCTCTGGACAGCTTTTTTTGTGTGGAAGGATATCTCTAAATTTAACAAATAGATGAGTAATGTGCTTTTGTGTTGATCTAGGACCAGCTTCTCCCAACAGTTCAAATCCCAACAGAATCACTCAAAAGAATCACCTCAGCAAAATCTGCTTCGTTATCATTAGAGAGTCAAGGGAAATCTGCATGCCTCGCATAGGGTCATTTAACGTTTATCCATGTGTTAAAACCCTCGCTAAGCTGAGCCGCCAATGACCGAGTCCTGTGACCGCTCACTGCTGACTCAGCACAGTAAAGCAGATTTAGCTTTTGTGTCACATACATCCAATCAATCACATCTGATAGGGAGAGCAAGGTTGTTAAAAAAAACTGACTCAGGACCTCCATCTATGCCTCTGTGCTCTTCTGACCTTCCTGAAGTACTTATACAGAATCATTTGCAAAGGCTTCAGCAGATTCCACATTTGTTGTGTACATGTCCATTAGACATCTAGTTGTGTATGGATTGTGGAGTTTGCTAATTACCATATAGCAGTGTGTATTCCTGACAAACCGAGGACCAAGATCATGTCACTGCTAAAACAAAAACACAAGGTTTGTTTTAGTGTTGCTTCTACGTTAAGACTTGTTCGGTTGTTAAATCTGTTTTTAGACTGTGCACACTGTCATTTTGCAGTGAAATCTGATCCGTTTGTTCTGACAATGTAGTAAATATCCGGATGCCAAGAGGCTTTTTCATACAACATCCAAGAGTTGTTGACGGAAAGAGAGGATGGAAAGCTGGAAATTTTGCCTCTGCTTGTGTCTATCATGACATCTTGCCGCTGTGCTGAACTCACAAGGCACATTAGAGAACATTAGTGATGGGTATTTTACTCATTCATGCATATATACTGTGTCCAAAACCACTTATTTGTGTACTATTCACCACATAGTGAAGGCTTTCGCTATAGTGTGTGAGGAAAGAGTGAGAGAGTGTATTCTGACACAACCCAAGATGATATTGAAAATGTTGTATGAAAATTTTAGGTCAGCAATATATTAATACTTTTATTCGGCAAGGATGCATTAAATTGATATAAATTGCATCAAAGGCTTTTACATTGTTACAAAACTAATTTCTTAAGATTAAGATTTAAAATCTTTTAAAATTTATCAAAGAATCCTAAAAAAAACAAATGTATCACGGTTTCCACAAAATGTTTTAATAATTCAGCTTTGCCTTTAGAGGAATAAACTACACTTTTAAAATATATTCAAATATATTATTTATTTATTTCATAATATTAATGTTTTAACTGTATTGTTGATCAAATTATTTTAGCCTTGGTGCTCATAAGAGGCTTTTTTAAAAGACATCTTGCAAAGGCCAAACCTTTGAATGTGATGTATGTGATAGCACTCCAAATGATGATTTAATTTATTTATATATATATATATAATCGGATCTGACCATTTAGACTGGAAGGCAGATTTAAAGGGGTCATATGATGGTTCTAAAAATAACATTATTTTGTGTATTTGGTTTGATGCAATGTGTTTACGCGGTTTTAGGTTAAAAAAAGTATTTTTTAAAAGACTAAAAATATATATATTTTACACATACTGTACATTATTGTTGACATAATTACTGATTATAATGATTTATACTGTCTTTTTATGCGTCGCGCTGTGCCACGGGTGTGAGAACACTATGTAAACATAAAACTATGTCTGCATTTGTGATCGTAGAATTGAAAAACTGCTCAAAACTCGGATTTGAATAGTCAGTAGAAAATTCTTAAAATATGAAAACGTACTTACAGGCTGTGTCTGAGTCAGAAGCGCCAGACTGTACTTGCAAAGATGGAATTGCCCCACTTTTTAGAATCAGCCTTTGTTCCCAGCCGGCCTTGTCGTAGCTACTCTCCCAGGTTCTGGAAACAGTCCTCCGAAAAATGCGCAGCACACAGTCGAAAATTTTTGTTGTACTTTTCTCGAACAGTGTTGTAAAAAAAGCTTAAGCACTGTTTTCTAATGGTGTCCTCTTTTGGAAGGCCAAACAAAGTACTTTGGCTTTCGCAACGAAAAACACAGCTTCTCCACGACATGGCGGCGCCGGCGGCAACAATAACACAGCGAGAATAAAAGTTACGGCTTCTTTCTTTGCGTATACATTTGGGCGGTGTTATGAAACTCTGCCTTCACATACTGACGTAGATTTGTGGGGGTGTGTTTGAACGAAGCGTTTTAGGAAGGTGTTGAGCCTTAACTTTTATAAAGAATATCTCTTTAGGTTTGACACTTTGAGCTTTGTAACTCTGCAGATCTTATACATGCACAAACAGCTTCATAACACACTAAAGAAAACATATGACCCCTTTAAAAAAATGTCAAACCACATATGGATATTGTTGTATTGTTGTCAGCCAGTCATTATGGGTTTATTTTGAGATTATGGCCATATAGATAATGGTCTTACATTATTAGATGTCTGCTTTTCCTTTTAAATACATAAATGGATATGAAATAATATTGATTTAAGCTGAAATTATTTGATTATGTCAGGAGGAAGAGTCTGGAGTGCTATTGAACTAGAACACAAGAATATAGTTTTGAGGGACAATTGTGAAGTAAAGTGGTCAAAAATATCCGACCGCAACTGACCAATTAGAATCAAGTATTCCAGAAAACCATGTAATGAAAACAGAGAAATCAAGAAACCAAGCTGGATGCTGAATAGAAAAACTCCGCAGACAGTGACAGATATGATGTGTACAGAAATGAGAGAAGCTTAGGTTACTATTTGTGTCGAACAGATCTGTTTGCTGGTGCATGTGTCATCTGAGGGATCTGATTTAGCATCGTGGGAATGAAGACTTTTACAGCACTGCTCAGACGCACTCCATCAGCCTTTGCCTCACTATTTATAGCCGTTTGACAGTAAACAGCTCAAGTGTTCACTTAGTATACAGACCTAAGGTGGTACTGGGCCCTTTAGAGATGCATACAATATATACAACATAAAATGATATTATAGTGTATTATCCTCCTAAAGAGCTAAATTAGTCATGTCTAGTGAATTAGGTGTCATTTGGAGCCATATTCTTGTGTCTATTAGTATCTGCAGTGTCTAACAGTACCTAAACCATTCATGTACCTCATAAGACATAATCCAGTGATATTTACAAATCATTAATCAATCACTTTTGGACAGTGTTGCCACCGTTTTTCTACAGTCAGTGGCATTAGATACGAATCGATGGTTTCACTATTCTCTTTCTCAGAACATTAAGCTCTTCTTTAAAGGTGAAGTGTGTAAATGTATGCCATTTTAATATGCAGACAATTATATGTAAGCCATTTATAGTTGTGAAAAATGTGAAACACTACGGCGCTGTGAACTTTGTTCTGTTTGCTCAAACGGATTTGATTCAGCCATTGAATTTCAGGTGATACTGCCTGGTGTGCTGTTAGTTTTCTAGATGAACAGATTCTTGATTTTCTCTTGGCAGGTGATAACACGAGTGAATAATCCCATAGACTGGCATTTAAGGAGGTACCTGAGCCATATCTCTTTTGGCTTTGGGCTAGCAACCACCCAGTGCTCAACTCTTTCCGAATACCTTAGCAAGCACTAGAGGCGCATAAATGACACACTTCAGCTTTAAACCAAAAAAAAAAAAAAAAAAAAATGTAATTTTTTTTTGTGATGTGCGTAGTAATACCACCTGTTCAGTACTCACTGTATCTCTCTTTCCCATTGGCTTTTGTTGGTAAGTCAGACAAAAGTCACCATTCCAAAGCAAACCACCATTCTCCATACCCTATGCGATATTCCAAAGGCACACTCGTTGTGCTCCTCCAACGTGCCTCAAAAAAGGCCTAAAACACAATCTCTGCTTATGACTTGTAATTTCATCTCTACACATAACTCAAATACCTTCTATTGCTCAAAGATAAAAATGTTCAGACTCACCATTCTTGGTAAGGTCAGTGTCTGTATCAGATTTGTTGGCCGCCATCCTCCAGCCGGAATTGTATATCAGTATTAGTTCAGTCATTTCTATTAGTGCTGTCTTTTCTGTGTTGGTGAGCTTGATTTTCTATATCTGAGAGAAGCAACACTGGTGACTGTGTTCTTTTGTTTCTTTTAATCCCCAAAAATAGTTTTCTTCATCACTGTTTTTATCTCGTTTTCCAGTAAAGATTTGATACATTTAAAGCATACATTTACTTTTTTAAGCATAAATATAGAAAGATTTTCTTAGGTTTATTCTTAAAATAATTATAAAAAATTGTAAAAAAAACGATTTATTTTGTAAAGATCTTCACTGGAAAACAAGGCAAAAATAATTAAAATGATTAAGAAAAATATTTTTGCTATGTTTATTTTCCCTTTTTTAGAGGTTGTGAAGAAGTTCTTCCAAAGTTGTGAAATGTACAGAAGGTCCGAACAAGTACAAGCTGTGTAGCTGTATTTGTGTCAAAGATGTCAATATGTAATTTTTTTCGGGTATTTTATGTTGTGTTTAGTCGCCGATGTGAAAGTGTACAAAGAAAAAAATATTTATTTATACATGTATGGCACAGAAGAAAAAGAAATCTATATATTTATCTCACTATTTAAATAGGTCAGAAAACACAACCCTATGTGACTCATATCAATATATCCATAACATTAATGTCCAGAATGTGTGAAGACAGTGTAATCTTGTATGTCTTGCTTCGTGTGATTCTGTGAGACAATCTTTGCCATCATTTCTGTCATTTCCTCCAGTGCTTCAAGAACATTCTATTTATTACTTTAGCTCGTTTGTTCCTCTTTGTTTTATGACAGATTTCATGTTTGACAGAACTGTACAGAAATTTATATTAAATCAACTACACAAAGATTAAAGTCATATGTTGAAGGCATATACTGTGCTGATCAAGATGTGCATTAAATTGTTTTTCTTTTCTAAAATCCTTTTCTTTTGTGGTGTGTTTGCGTCCACAGGTTCGATATTAAAAGTTCAAGACATTCAAATCATGCTGTACATAGCAGCATCACGTCACTTCCGAGATATCGAGTTTGTTGAAAGGGCATGGTGTTTCCTTTCAATTACATCATGTTTTTTGTAATTCTACAGAAATGTTTGAAATACTTCTGTAGGTTTACATGACATGTGAGCTATCTGTATTCAAATGCTGATATATTTTATTCAGGATAGGCTCTAAAGCTCTGAAATAACATGCAATCTGAGCCAGAACAATGCTAGAGGGAGAAAGATCTGTCTCAGAAGAAAAAAACTTGCTCTCGTGTTTCATAGAAAAAAAAGCTATTTTTATCTGGTTCATTTGGCTTGAAAAGCTCAAAATAGCATTTCTTTCAAATTGTGGGTTTCCTGCTCAAGTTCCCTTGTTGTTTCTCATTACAATGATAAGCTTTTGATTACTTTGACACCCTGTCCTGTAGACTTTCACCTACAGATTCTTTAATGCTTTTGTAATGACGGATAGTAAAAATGTGTGTGTGTGTGTGTGTGTGTGTGCGTGCGTGCGTGCGTGTGTGTCAAAAACAAACCTGAAAACATCAGCACTGTATAAATCAAAGAGAACTATAATAGATAATGGATCATGTAGGGCTGGTTTTCATTTGAAACAAGGATGCATTAGTATAAAATGCATAAATGGATACACATTTTTATTAGTTTGATTAACCGATTGTGAGATGGATTTATTTTATATGATTACGGCTACAATGATGCTTTTGAAAGCAATCTGCTTCAGAGAAATTGCCATAATAGTCCTGGAAATTGTTAGAACGTCATAATAAATATAATAATATAAACAACATAATAAATGTAAAACCTAACAAATGGATGCAAAAATATTCAGCAGGATTTTCTGCCTATGTTGCTTTTTTACTAATATCTGCACACCATTTACTTGCCCTCACGTCAATCCAAACCCATACGCTGTTATTTTTTCCGTGCATGAAAGCACATAGCTCTTGGCATATAATGACAGTTCATAGTAATCACAGCTGTCAAGCTCCCAACAGGAAAAAGAAAAGAAAAAAAACACAGAATACACATAATGAAAGCAGCTCATACTGCATGGAATTACATTAGGGTGAGTAAATAAGGACAAAACTTTCATTCTTAGGTGAACTATTCCTTTAAATAACTTAAGATTTCCACATAGGCCAAAAAAATAAATAAAAAATAGGTCAGAGCAGAGGTGTCACATTACAATGACCTCAATAAGTCTTGAAAGCCCACAGAATAAATGGTTTTGAGGCTTGCCCAGCTCATTCAAGACCACCAAAATCCTGCAGAAATCTTCAGAATAATGTCAGAGACAAAAGAGAAGGACATATAAGTGCATAAATCCCATGATCTTGAAGAATACATTTTATTAACCATTACCAGAGCTACAACAGTGTTAGAAAGACATTCTCAAACCAAAGTACAAATGTAATGAATTTCATAAAATGTACTTATGTACGTAGCAGTTGTTCTATGCTGCGCAATCTTCATTAAAACTGAAAACAAGGTTATACTTTCATTAAAAATTGCAAGCTGAAGAGTGTGTAGGTGTTTATGCAAAAAGATCGACATGTCTAATGCAGGTTCAAGAGCTTCTCGTTAAACTCTCAAGTCTTTTATTTGAATGCACATTTGTATTTTAACTTTAAATTGATCTTTCAGCAAATGAAAATGGAGAGAAATGTATTTTGAAAGTCACATCAAAACAGTTTGTCTAATTGACGTTATCTCACCTGAATCGGTAAGTAACCTCAAACTCTACATCAAACTCAGTATGAGCATATTGTGCAAATTGTAGAGTCAATCTAACTAAAACTGGAGCCATCAAAGCATAATTTGTTTCATTTCAAATGCCATTTGTGATCGAGTCAATGAGCTGGATATTTATGACAGATGGAGTGAATTTGACATTGAGTTACAGTAATGGGATTTGACCCATGTTACCAAACTACATATATCTGTCAACTTAGTAAACTGTAAATATGCAATTTTCCTCAGCATTGTCACCTATTAAGTATGCACAAACAATTAATAGATGTGGCATTTTTCACATAAATTCACTTAATAGCAGAAGATGATGGCAGCTTTGGGAGATCACAGCTCGCATTTGTGACACATTTATGTGCTCTAATGCGGCAGCAATGCTTTTAACAGTCCCTCGGTCCCTGCTTGATGTTAGGAACAGCGTCATGACATTGCCCAAGGGCACATTGCCCTCTAAGACTGCCAGATATGAAGATGCTCACTTCCTGTTAACTTCATTGTTATTCATCTTTATCAGATTGTTGTAAAAAGCTGGCAGAAATTAGAGGGTCTCAAAGCCAATAAACAAACATTCATGTTCTTCAGATGTAAATTCCTCTATTATAATTTAACGCAATGCTCTGATCTCCACTGTTCAACAAATTACTTCATTTCAAACATTAATTTTTCTTAATTTTTAAGCTATTTTAAAGGTGCATTAAGCAACTTTTCATGTTAAAAATACCCGTTTTCTAACCCATACATGCTTAAACAATTGCCTGATGGGCTGAATGAGCCCTTCTCTGATCACTGAGATTGTCTCTATAATCCTGTAAAGTAAAATAAATAAGAGGGATTCGGGCCGGAATTTGAGACTGGGCGTGACGTCATGCGCGTTCACGGCACGCTCACATAGCTATGCCTGGCAGGTTTGTGTATTCGCCGGCATTCTCCGTAGAAGATGGATTGTAAGAGACCTGCTTATAGTTCATTTCAAACACCAAGGCAAACTCCACGTAAGATAAAAAAAAGAAAACTTTTGTCCGTGAGCGTGCACACTTCTGGTTGCAGTTTCGCTTGCCGCCAGAGAGGGCATAGTTCTGCAAAAACTCAGAGACTTGCTTAATGCACCTTTAAGGGCAATGTTTTTTTTCTGGCTGAGTCTTTCATCTAGAGGGAATGCAAGTTAAATGTTATATATATATATATATATATATATATATATATATATATATATATATATATATATATATATATATTTGTTGATGGTAATTGATTCAGATTGTGAGTGTGTATCAGTATCCTATAAACCCGAATAAGTTGGCAAAAAAAAAAAAAGAAAAAAAGAGGTAATCAGTTACATAAAATTAAGTAAAGAAATTCAAAATTTAAGTAAGGTAGATTTTTATTTTTAGCGGCTCCTGGGCATAAATTTAGGTAAGGCAGATTCTGCGTCTTAGCACTAGTTTATAATAAACATTTTGATAGCTTTATATTCTAATCGCTGAACACATGCAGAACACTTTTGGCAGAATTCTAATGTTGCGTTATTCAGCCAGAGCGAGGCGCTCTAATGATGATTGACCGACTTTAGCACGAAAAATGCATAGAATGCTATCTTAGAATTGCCTTAATGTATTTATTGCGTCCGAATGTTGTTTTAGAATGTTGCAAGTTGTGTAGGAATTCCAGTGAGGGGAAAAAAAGTCATGTCTATTCTCAGAACAAGCATAAAGCACACAACAGAACTACTGTATATAAAAGCTATTCAATTGAGCATGTTTAAACTAAAGGGTTTATACGTTCATTAATTTGATTCGCTACTCCACATTGGGAGAACAGAGCACCTAGTTACTGACCTGATGCACATATACACATAGCTGAAGCGGACTGATATGTTTTGGTCTCGAGCAAGGTTTACGTAAGGTGTGTTTATCTAACGTGAAAATAAGCGGGGCAGCCAGAAATCTGCCCCAATGGCAGTTCCATTTTTCACCACAGATTTACATTGGAAATTTGTGGGGTGCTATACACACATTTGAATTGCTCAACTTGAAGTATAAGATAATTCACACATTTAACTAATCTTAACTATTTTTAGTTCTGGTAACTTGTCTAGCTTTAATTAGCTAATTTAATAAATGTTAACTTGCTAAATGGTAACACAGTGCTTTGATTGCAGCATTAGCATAGCATAGCATAACAAAACAACATAGCATAGCATAGCATTGCAATTGCTGGCATTAAACAAAAATTAAACACCTACCTGTTCTCAATCTAAGCTTGTCACCATGATAGTAACCCCCTAAAAAAACACACACATAACAGAAACTCTTTTAAATTAAAATAGCAAAACATTAAATACTATTAAATCTCCCACTAATCATTAATCTTGCACCAAAAAAAAAACCTTATATAACACTCAATTTTAACATTTACTCTCCCAGCGCAGTTTCAGTTAAATTTAATTTTGTAAGTTCAAAGGTCATAAAACTCAAAACAATGAAACAATTCAGATTACTTAAAATGTGTCATTTTTGTGAACTCAAAATAAAAAGAAAGTTCTAAATACTCATAAAAGATAATTTAATAGAACTAATTTGTTTAAATTTAAATGTACCTTACTTAATCCAATTAATTATTTTGAGCATTAGGGTAAGTAAATATATATATATATATATATATATATATATATATATATATATATATATATATATATATATATATATATATATATATATATATATATATACTGTATATATATACTGTATATATATATATGCTTAATACTTAATGAATGCAGTTTTTTAACAATGGGGCATTAATTGTATTTACTGGAATGTTGAGGTGTGGTACAGGATGACATATAGCTTAAAATTTCCTCACTGAACAACTTAAACTATATTTTTTCCCTCAGTAGGGTCACCTTTAGCGCTGTTATTTCAGGCTTCTCCTCTACTAATAGTCAGATTTAAAAATAGCTAGCTCTGCTACTGCACCTCCACACCTATATTTAAACTTTAGCCCAGAAGAGGACCTGAGAAGGTAAATTAATTTGTGACCTTACAGCTGCTATTAACAAAAAGACCATTAAAAGCCCTGCAACTATTTTTATATTAAAGCTACACTGTGTAAGATTTTCTCCCATCTAGCAGTGAAATTGTATATGATTACCAACTGAATATTACGTTAGTCCCTCCCATTCTGAGGGCATTTTAACTCCTACGGTAGCCGTATTATTCCTAGACGTCGTTCTAGCGTTCTAGCGTTACCATGCAATAGTTAGCCAAGCAACTATAAAACTTCAAATTTACACAAATAGGCTGAATTACCTGTCGAGAAAATAACATGCAACTTTGGCGTCCCTTTTAAAATCCTTGCTCCTCATGAGCTCTTTCCATTTTGGAAAAGCCACTCCAATATTGACTTTGGTCTTGTTGATTTGCCTGTCGCATTGTCAGTTTAACTCTCTCTTTCGCTTCCTTGGTGACTCTGTTACATGTCCTCGAGAATAGGCGTGATCCTCCATCTTCAAATCTGCTGGCAGTCGCGAGTAATCTACCCCCCTCGCATTCGTCACGGTGCCACTGAGTTTAAAAGCGTGAAAGGCGAAGCTTGAATTTTCCGGTATGTCCCTCTATGGCTAATGTACTTTCAAGATGGAGGCGCAACATGGCTGCCACCATTCGAGCGACTCACTCAAATGTATTCTGAATGGCAGATTCTACACTTACGAGAATACTTAGTTGGGGGAAGTAATTACACATGAATGAGCACATATAATTTTGAAAGAACAAAATGGTTTTTTTTGCTAAGAATCAACTTAAAAAAATTACACAGTGTAGCTTTAAATTCCAGGTCCATTCTGGGACATTCAGTTCATACTGACCGATAAGTCTGGCCATTGTGACTAAAATAACATCTGGCTGCTATGTGTTCTGTGTTATTTGTGTAATGCTGTAAGTAGACAAATGTTAGTATAGCATCGAAACATTTATATATATTTTATTGCAGTTTTCCATCCATCATCCAATGCAGCCCAACTTTTAGGTTCATAGCGATGCACACACCACACACACACCTTATCTGCACACTGCGCAGAGCTCAGGTGCAGATAAGGTTAAGTGCTCATGGTGCAGGCCTTGCTCTGAAACCACCTCTTATCTGTCCAACCACCCCAAACACCCTGGTTGTGCTTTAGGATACACACTGCTTCATAGATTAAATCGCTGTGGTTGGTTGATAGCTACAGATGGAGAATGTCAGATAATGCTGTGAGCTGTTGAGAAAGGAGCTGGAAGCTCACGGGAAGTCAGGTCTGGTCAAGAGAGAAATTTAACAGCACTGAAAAAGTGATACACCTTTGTTTGGAATCTAATGCACATCTATTGAAGTTGCTCTGCAATTGTAACAAACCGTTATGCTGAACTGTATTACTTTTCAGCAGAATTGTTTATTGTGATTCTTATAATTAAGTAATAATTATCATTATTTATTATGACCGCCGCTAGCGTAGCTAGCGAAAGCGGTCATATAGGGATTGTCAAAGTTTTTTTTTTTTTTTTTTTTCGTCACCTTACTGAATTTTTCGTCAACGATACCAGGGACACCGAAGGACCGGGGAACATGAAATTTGGTGGGCATGTAGCCCCACTAGACTTCTAAGGAAAAATTTCGTTTGGTCCCCGGGGGCCACTCCCCCCCCGCGCTGGGCCCCCCCAAACCCCAAAAAATGCAGTTTTTCCTAAATAACTACCTGAACCGTGGCACCGAGGATGAAGAAATTTTTATGGTATGTTGGTCTACTAGACTTTTACGGAAAAATTTCGCTTGGTCCCCGGGGGCCACTTCCCCCCCCCGCGCTGGGGCCCCCGTAAATTTTTCGTCAACGATACCAGGGACACCGAAGCACCGGGGAACATGAAATTTGGTGGGCATGTAGCCCCACTAGACTTCTAAGGAAAAATTTTGTTTGGTCCCCGGGGGCCACTCCCCCCCCCCCGCGCTGGGCCCCCCCAAACCCCAAAAAATGCAGTTTTTCCTAAATAACTACCTTAACCGTGGCACCGAGGATGAAGACATTTTTATGGTATGTTGGTCTACTAGACTTTTATGGAAAAATTTCGTTTGGTCCCCGGGGGCCACTCCACCCCCACCCCCACCCCCCACCCCCACCCCCCACCCCCCCCCCACCCCCGCGCGCTGGGGCCCCCGTAAATTTTTCGTCAACGATACCAGGGACACCGAAGCACCGGGAACATGAAATTTGGTGGGCATGTAGCCCCACTAGACTTCTAAGGAAAAATTTTGTTTGGTCCCCGGGGGCCACTCCCCCCCCCGCGCTGGGCCCCCCCAAACCCCAAAAAATGCAGTTTTTCCTAAATAACTACCTGAACCGTGGCACCGAGGATGAAGAAATTTTTATGGTATGTTGCTCTTAAGGGCCCACATCAACCTAGCCCATAATCACTCATTTGTGATTTGCGCCCCTCCCATAAAAAATGAAAATGCAATATTATTCTGCTTTAATCGCCCCTATCTTCAGTGGAGATGTTCAGAACTGCACCATATTTCATGTGTATGATTAACTTGACATCCTCTGGGGGTATCCTCTGCTAAGTTTTGTAGAATTTCATCCATGGGGGGGTATAAAATAAATTCATTTATGTGCACATTTAGTGACTGTACACTCATCGGCCTGTAGATGGTGCTGTTGAGCGAAGGGTTGCTGGTTTAGGATGATACTGTCACACACACACATGCAGGAATACAAACAAACGCAAGCATGCACACACACTGACATCCACACGCACAGACACACACCCATACACACACATACAAATCCACATGCACAGACACACACACACACAAACAAACACACACGCGCACACATGTACGCACACATACATACACGCACAGACACACACACACACACACAGACACACACATACTTAAACACACACACATACACACACGCACATACTATTACTTTTTTTAGGTATATACATAAACACGCAATACAGCCAAAATTACTCCACGTCATTTATTTTTGTGGAAAGCCAGTGCAGGCCTGAGCGGCGGTCATATTTTGTACCGCGATGTGGTACATCTAGTTTAACATGGGTGTCCTTTATCATATTCATTTATCATATTGTCATTTAAAGCCATACATTACATTGATTTTACCACAGTGGGTATAAGTTTAAATAATACAATTATAAATACATAAAAAACAATATTATTATATTATTTTATATAGTAAAATGCTTAGTATATAGCACTGGTTTGTGTGTGTATATATATATATATATATATATATATATATATATATATATATATATATATATATATATATATATATATATATCAGTGCTTTCAGAGCTTATTCATGACTGAAAAATCTTAACTGTGTGTTGCTTTGCTTTGACAGACAGCTTTTACTACCACACAGACTTACACTGACATTCCATCTCCAGATACCTCATGAGGGAACGTTTCAAAGAAGAAAAATAGACAAGATCCAGGCTGAGATGGTAATATTCCTAACATCAGTGGAATGCTTTAAACGTGTTAGAGCTATTTCGGAACCTCATGGTTTCTTTCGAATGAAAAAATAAATGTACAAATCTGGAAGAATGTCACTCGGAATTACATTCCTCATGCATCCACTTAACTCTGTCTGGAAGCACATGCAGGATCGCTAGAAATCAGTGTCTAAATGGCCAACAAAGCATTGTTTTAGCTCAGACAGCAGCATGAATAATTTTCAGAGAGTACAGATTATTATATAATACATATAACAATGCAGTCAAATTAAAATAAATAGAAACCAGGCTGGGTTTAAACATTATATATATATATATATATATATATATATATATATATATATATATATATGTATGTATATATATATATATATATATATATATATATATATGTATGTATATATATATATATATATGTATGTATATATATATATATATATATATATATATATGTATGTATATATATATATATATATATATATATATATATATATATATATATATATATATATATATATATATATATATATATATATATATGACATATCAAACTTTAACCTTTGTGTTTTTTGACATTTACTTAAAATTACAGTGGGGGCCTTAACCTGGATCTAAATACTAAATCTCAGAGCCCCTGTCCCCACCTCCCGCTTTGTAAAAAAATGATTTTTTAACCCCAAAATTTGCTGAATGAATCAATATTGCTAAGCAGAGCTGGCATTGATGTGTGGCTCATCTTATCTGGCTTATCTTATCTGGCTCAAACATTTTTGTCTAAAAAAGCCTGCAGTGTATGTAAACTAAAATTTAAGAAACAAAAAAAGTAAATAAAAACTAAAATAAAATAATTGAAAGAAAGAAAGAAAGAAAGAAAGAAAGAAAGAAAGAAAGAAAGAAAGAAAGAAAGAAAGAAAGAAAGAAAGAAAGAAAGAAAGAAAGAAAGAAAGAAAGAAAGAGAACAAATTACCTCAAATCAAATCCACTCCAAATGATCGATTATGATTCATTTATTTCCATGATCTGAGAAACCTATGGAAGCTTGTTTCCGCCACAAAAAAAAAAAAAAGATAATTGCGACTTTTTATCTCACAATTGCGAGTTTACATCTCGCAATTCTGACTTTATTTCTCAGAATTGGGAGATATAAAGTCAGAATTGCGTGAAATAAAGTCAGAATTGCGAGATATAAAGTCAGAATTGCGAGATATAAAGTCACAATTGCGTGTTATAAAGTCAGCAACTAGCAACAGGGGTGGTAGCCAGGGTTGCGAGAGTGAGTGACAGTCGCCCAAACCAATCAATTGTTTCGTCCCGAATGGAATAATGAGCTGTGTTTATTGAAGATTTAAAGGTCTACAGTCACTCGATTTTTATACTCTCTTTTTCAGAGAACTTACATTTTAATTATGTATTGGTATATAAAGACAGTTTAAACAAATTTGAAAAAAAGTTTTTTTTTATAAAAATCCTACCTTTAAGAGGAATCAATATTTTTTTAAATAATTATTATGGAGATTCTACTTAAGCTATCCGCCGCCGACTTGAGCTGCAAAGAAGCTCTGGCCGCCCTGTCAAGGACGCTTGTCAAAAAGTACGGGGAAGCTTGTTGACGCTTTGGCCGCTCTGACGTAGCAGCATTCTGTGTTCGATCATGGGAGAAGAGAAGTGTCACACCATGAAATGCAAACAGAAAAAAAAACAAGCAATGCATTCGGCAGTTTAGGATATCGCACAAGATTTGTCGACACATAAATAATTTCATCACTGGAGAGTTTTTTTTTTTTTTTTTTTTTTTGACACCATCGTATCAATTGATTTTGATTAATATGCGCGAGGGAGAGAGAGAGCAAGACAGCGCTCGGGTGAGTGCGCGCGCGCGGCCGGGGCTCTCTCTCTCTCTCTTTCTCTCTGCTCGTTCTTATATATGCCCTGTCAAGCGCGCCCTGTTAAACTGACATGTCTTAAAAACACATGCAAATTATACACTTTCACTCTATGATGGTTAAACATGCAATTAATTATTTTTTCTCGGAACTAATGTTTTGGTAGGAACGAAAGTTTACATCGTATGTTTCTCCAGAATCAGCCAGTGTGAAGGACGTCTATATTCCGCTTGGTTGCTGGCGTTTGCCGCTGCTTGCATTTCGAATCCTTTAGAAAGGTTCATGGACCCCTGAAAATCATTACACAACACGAGTCATTTAAAACAGTTTGAAAGAGGCTGGCTTAGAAATAGCCAAAAAGGTCTATTTCGTAACACAGCTCCTTCCTCTGCAGGCCTTTGTGAAAGAACAGGTCTGCATGACTGATTGATACAAAGTGGAGAGAAAATAAAAGGAGATTTCACAGTAAAGTAAGATAATAACCACAGTTGAATATGAAATGACTGCACTAGAACTGTTTGGACAGGTCAGGCGGTAATGCAACCAGGTCGGATTTATTTACCCAAACGCAAAGCCTACTGTGTCAGATGTTAGAACAGCATGTCAAGTTATATTAATGAAACTGTCTACAAAAGAAACAATGTATTTTATTATTATGCAGTGTATTTTAGGGATGGCACAGATTAAATACTAAACACACTGGGGGATTAGTCTCATTCTAAATGCCAAAGAAGTTATCAAACTCTATTACCTAACCTGCTCTCTCTTAGTGCTACAGTGCTTGACATGTCAAGACAAATACTGACACACATCAGTCACGACTGAGCTGAACACTGACTGACAGCTTGCTGAGGATAAGTTATCTTCCTTTGCAGAAAAAAATATTTTATTGATAATGATTATAATGGTACTTGCCTTAATCATGTATTGATTAACAAAACCAATTTTTTTTACAGCACTAAAATCTATGGAAGCTTGTTTTCGGCATGAAAAAAATGTAATTGCACCTTTTTACCTCACATTTCTGACTTTTCTTTTTTTAATTGTGAGATATAAACACGCAATTGCAAGAAAAAAAGTCAGAATTTGAGCAGACTTTTTTTCTCAGAATTGTGAGTTTATATCTTGTGATTCTGACTTAATAACTCACAGTTACAAGTTTATATCTCACAATTCTAAAAAGTCAGAATTGCAAGATAAAAAGTTGCAATTACCTTTTTTTTTATTCCATGGCGAAAACAGGCTTCCCTGAAAATCCAAACTAACCAGCACTAAAACATTTTTTTTATGAATTTAAATTGATTAAATCAAATCCAATAAAATGTTTTTTTAACTAATTCTTACATTTTACCCAAAAACACATAAAATAACAATTAAATTGTAGTCTTCAAGATCCAGTCCCATGCATACTGGGATCTAAACCCATTGTCAATTTTCAGTTGCCAACAAAAGTCATTTTAAAATAATTGCTTTGTTCTAATATCACTTAGACAAACTCTCCACTGCACTTCCAATCTGTGTCACTCACTTACTCTGGAATTCAGCAAACACAGACAAGCGCAGTGTGAAAACGGTGAAAAGTCCTTATGCTGCTGTATATCAGCACTCTTGGAATGCAGCCCGGCCATTGAAATTTGAGGACCAGAACTAACTGATGCATGACTAGTTTTAAATTAATCAATGCAAGGGCAATACTGGATCAACCCACAGAGAATTAGACAATAACATCTAAAGTGCAATGCAGTTAAAGCAATTACACCCACAGAAAACATTTCCATAAAACCTTTCAAACTTAAACAAAACTTTATTGTTTTGCAATAACGCTCCAGGCCCTGGATGGCAAAGTAAGTAAAAGCTTTTTTAATGGGGTTGGGCACAAATGTCAAAGCTTTACATGATTAAAATGTTTCAAGTGTCTTCCTGCATTACTGTCCATCACCCTCCGGCTTTCTTTTCTCACATTTCTTTCAAACAAATCTCTACATCCAAAATGATCTCATAACCATGCATTGGTATTTTTTGTTTGTTTGTTTGTTTGGAGAGACTGATAAACTCATTGCATCAACTTCAAGTCATTTAGTACGTTTTACTTAATTAAATCAAGTTAATTAGAAGTCACTGACTCCCAGAATACAGCAAATAGTTTAATTTTATTTTCACAAATTGCATTGTTCTTAAAATGCCTGCATGTGTGGGAACTTTGTACAAAAGTGAATGTGATATCATAACAAGGCTCGAAATGATAATGAAATATTGTGGGGAAATATCCAAATGTTTGCTAATATTTAACTGTTTTGTATTACAATTACAATTAATTGTATATATGTATAATTATATTGTAATTAATAAGTGATTTTGGTGATGTGTATATTGTTATTAATATGTGATTCTACATAATCAGGTTAGCTTGAAATTATGATAGACTTGTCTTCCCTATTGTGACATATATCCGAGTGAAACAGCTTCTGTGTGTGTGTGTGTGTGTGTGTGTGTGTGTGTGTGTGTGTGTGTGTGTGTGTGTGTGTGTGTGTGTGTGTGTGTGTGTGTGTGTGTGTGTGTGTTTGTGTGCATGTGTGTGTTGTCATTGTGTGTGTGTTGTCATTGTCTGTGTGTGTTGTCATTTCCCCATGAACAGAGTTCTACCAATCTTGCAATACCAAGGGACTTCCTGTCATGTGACCATTTGAAAACATACATGCATTATAATTTTTTTATTCATCAATAGTGCAAATATTTAATTTTGCCTGACTTTAACTTTCCCCCGCCATTTACGGAAATTTCCGTCATTTATGAGATAACGCTTCCTCGCCATTGACGGAATTTTCTGGCTTTCTGTGTTTTCACTGTTATACCGTAGGGGGCGCTATTACACATCTTCTGAAAAGACTACTGAATCTCCAGATCAAAACAAATGCGAAGAATATGCAGAAACATATCATATGTAATCATGCATACGTAAAATAACACGATCATCAACACTAAACAGCATATAAATCAAAACTGCCTAATTTTACTGAATGAAATGTCGACCCAGGACGAGCTATAGGACTGTGCAAGCATTAGGGGTGTTGATGGACTCGATTTACTCAATCTATGTTTTGATCATCGTTTTGAATCCGATCTGGATGTAGTCTTTGACTAAAACACAATTTTCCATGAAAATTTCCATGAAATTAGTCACCAGTGAAGGGTTTGAGACTGAGTGTGTTCTTATGGTGTCATCTGCCATGACATCATTTTTCTTGTAACTGTAGTATCATTAGTCACATCGTGGCATAAAAATTAAGAGCTGTAAAGTAAAATGGGAGGTGAAAAACTATCTGACTCACAAGAGAAGTTTAATTTCGCCTCAACCTTGAAATGCAGTGATTAAAATTTGATCTTTCTAGTCGGGATTTAGGGCTTTGTTTTCTGTGATTTAATAAAATCACTGAGATCAAAAGGGGTTAAGATTGTCTAAAGGTTAAGTGCTGTCTTGAAGGGCACATAAGATTTGGTTTTTAATTCAGCACATTCATTTAGAGAAGTCTGTGAACTCAAATAACAAGTTGCTTAGGCCACAGCTCAAACTTTTCATTTCACTTTTCCCACTGAATAATAAATTAATAAATAAAATAAGTAGTTTTCTCATAAAACAAGCTCAATTTACTTGAGAAGCAAAATTGTGTAAGATATATTATGACTAAAGGAAAAACTGAAGGCCCTTATATACTCACTGCAAAGCTATTTTTCGTTCTTCGCTTTGGGGTAAAAAGTTGTTCGAAATGCAAGACCAGCAATATACCTTTAACAAACAGTGTTGTTTAGATGAATATGTAAATATGTGCTGCACGCTTTCCTTTCAATAACAAAATAAACACATCAAAAATGACAGCTGTAAGAAAACAGTATAAGAAAGCATGTGTTCATAAGTGATGTGGATGCACATTAAGTTAAGTTTATGTATATTCCACTTTAAACAATAGATTTACGGTATTAAACATGAAAAAAAAACAGTGTCAGGGTCTCTTTTAATTAGAATTACAACTTCATTTTCTACTGTAAACTGGCTTTCCAGTGTGTTCATGTTTTACTTGAGAACATCCAACCTCGATGGAAGCGGTTTCGAACTCCCGAAACCAACATCGTTTTGTCCTAATTTTGTTCAAAATCGATTAAGTTTAAACTCAACACGTTTCACAACAGCACTCAATTAATTGTAAAATAACACATTCCCATGATGCTTTGCAACATGAGGAACTAACCAGAACTATTTAGTTATGCTGGGATGCTACCCCAGCCAACATTTCCATGTGGGTTTTTGAAAGGCTGTCACTTGGGCCCTGCATTGGCAACCCAAATGGGGCCAAGAGAAATTTGTCTACCGGCTCCACGTGTATGTTAGCCCATAGGGGCACATAATGGGTCCATAGTGGGCTCTAAGTGGGGCCCATTTAAATGTTCATTATATTGGCTCACGTGGGTCCCAAATGGGTGCTAATAACCTTATGGGGCCCACATGGGGGATTACACTGGACCCACAAATGGCCCCATAATGTTTTTTTTTGGGGGGGGACCACGGTGGCTGAAAATTGGGCCCCATTTATTAAGATTCCAGTGGGTCAAACAATGAGCTACTATGCAGAATTCACATCAAACCACCTAACAAAAATGCCTATTTTCACCTGATTTTATGTGGTTCTCTATATATTTTAAATTATATGATAACATTTTTGAACTGTAAAGAAAATGAATCAGAATCTTTTTTTTTTTTTTATGTTTTTTGAACTCATGCACCAGCATGAAAAGCTCTTACCTTCATACCACAAAGAATAAAGAAAGAAAATACATTGAATTAGTGATATTCAGCTGGTAAAATATGCAAACAGCATAAAATATGATTAGAACACCTGATTAAGATCATCATCTTGTTAGATGAGAGCTCCATGAATTTAGTGTGTCAGATAAGAGAGACATACAAAATGTGCTAGTTATCATTTTCATTGTTTACATAGCTGTTTAACTGCAGTAGTTTGGCTGGCTTCGATAAGTTCATTAATTCTTGAGTCTGCTGTTACTGAATTCCAAAATCTATTATATAAAAGCAACAGTAAACCTTTAATATAAAATGAAATGTACATATCTTTATGTCCCCTTGACACGCAGATGATAGTGTGGTGAGTGACGGGCGTTGTTTTTTTGTTTGTTTTATTTTGCACACACGCCAAGCATTTTGGCTCGTGGGAAAGGTGATGCAAGTGCATATGGGACCCTCAAATAAACAATAATGGACAACCCTAACCTAACCCTAACCCTCAACTTTAACTAAGCTGGGGCCCACATTCAGCCCATTAAAGTGCCCACTCTGACCCCATATAACCCAGATAAAACCCATGTGGGGCCCACATGGATATGTTGGCAATATTAAGATTTGTTCAGTACCTATTCAATACCAAAATCAAATATCAGATATAAAATACATAACCCTTATGCGGTCTTCATATAGGGGTAAACATGCATGGTCATGACCCCAGGCAACAAAATGTAATTTTGTGATCAAATATATATATATATATATATATATATATATATATATATATATATATATATATATTTTTTTTTTTTTTTTTTTTTTTTTTTTTTTTTTTTTTTACTCTGTTCATTAATGTTTTTACATTTGTGCAGTGTTTGGAGGATTTATGAAATCTTTTAAATTTATATTAATAAATAAATATTTTTAATGTTTTTATACAAAAACAGCTTTTTATGTAAAATTCACTTTATAAAAGACCCAAATTTCAAAATGTATGGGGATAACAATATGATGGTTAGTGTAAAATTGTTGACCATCCTTTGGACAATACAGATTTAAAAGTAAGAAAATATAATTTTAGCCATTAGGTGCTATAGAGCTCCACTATATGCTATTTGTTATTTGACTAACTAAAAGATATCTTTTCACAAGTTTTTCTAGTTGGATTCATATCTAAATATTATGAAATCACAATTATAACAATAAAAATAGCTTTTTTTACTGTGCCACTTCATTTCTGTCAGTGTGTGTTCTGCGTTGTTTATGATTTTGATGATGAATTTTGTCCATTTTCTAAGCGGGGTCTGTGACTTTTTTTTCACACTAACATAAAAACAGATATCATTAAAAAATATATTTTTATTTTTGTAGATCTAGAAAGTGTTGAGAGCCGTATAAAGTTTCATACCATTTGGACAAAGAGAATTTTTTTTTTTTATTTTTTTTTTTAACAAAAGTCATTTACGGGTCAAAAAGACTTTTCATTCTCTCCAGTAAAAATGTGTAAAATTTTACTGAAAGGAAATCCTTTCCTAATGTTTCATGAAGCAGAGCTCTCTGATGGGTATGTATGGTCACTCCAGAGTTTCCCTGGTGAATCTGTTAGTGATGGCTGGATGAACGTTAGAAGGGACTCCAGGACTGTGTCTCTGGATTTGTCCATGGGTGGACAGCCAACAGTCTCAATGACAAACACAAGACCATCTGTTGAGCTCTCGTACACATGAGAAACTTCCACCAATGCTCATCCTCAGGGTAAAAAAAGCCTGACATGAGCACAAGTAGAATTGACAAATGCAGTTACTTTACTCGCCTTAGTTTCAGGCATTATGAGATCAGCGGGCATGTCTGGTGACAACAATCTCAAAATGGTTCAGACAGGGCGGAAACATTTGACTGGAGGCACTGCGTGAGATCGGTTGACTGATTTTAGGTTAAGCCTATCCCTGTATTGTAAGACGAGTCGCAAAGAAAAAGAATAAAAATTATATCCACAATATGTACACTTTACCCTTCTAGATATTGCTATCTTGACTTCAAAGGTTATTAATGAATAATTATTAAATATTCTGACAGGACATGAAAGGATCCAGTCGCAAATGCAGAAAAGTCAGCTTATTTATAAACAGAATAGTCAAGCAAGATGGTCAGAATTGTGGGTAGAAGATGGTGAATGGCTGGCCTTGGCAGTGAGGAGACTGCAAAGGGATGTGCGTCGTCTGCTGGTAGATAGTGCCATGAAAAAGCCAGTGAAGTGATGCAGAGATAATACAGACACAAACAGGGAGTGAAACAAACAGGGAGTGAATGGCACAGAGAAATGGAAACAAAACTGGATAGGGAGAAACAGCAGGCATGAACACCAAAACGATCTGACAAAAGACAAGAGCAAACACAGCACATTTAAAGGCAGTACTGACAAGCTTCAGGTGCGCTGAGCTGATTAGCTCATCAGCTGAGAAGTGTTGCCCAGCAACTCCAGCGGCCAACAGGTGACAGACAACACAAGACAAGCAAGATGAACACACAAACCTGTGAACCATGACTAAATGTGATTAAATGTCACTTATTATGCTGCAGTTATTGTTTGTAAGATGTTATTTTTGTTATTTAATATGTTTTTTGTTTTTTTTGTTTTTTATTATTCCAGGCAGTGACACTGAAGGAGGGACACTTTTTGTCTTTGCCTAATTAAAAATAAAGGCTGTGAAGCTTTCAACTGAAAGGCAGTTAAGGCACTAAAGCTTTACAACACATTGAATTAAATCATGCCAGTATGTCCTTTGGTCATGATTAGGTTAGTGCAGAGTGTTTGAATGTCTTACACACACAACACTAATGTTATCTTGATTCTTACCATGGCATCTGTCAGAATATTTTTTGCAACTTTGGTGACCTCACCATTTCAATAAATAGATCTGTAAAGGATCCTTAAAATACTGTTTTGAAACACTTTTTGATTAAGCAAGCAAAATGTAATAATATTGAACAATATTCTGTTTTTGAATATTGAATAAATAAAAATGACTTTACAAGCCAATGTAGTTGCAATTTTATAGATGTTATGCTTCAAAGTCACACAGTACAAACAACAAGTGTTATATACAGAAAAAAAGTGATTCCTGTAACCCTTTACAAGTTGACCAAAGATTTGCTATTCTTTCTACTTTATATATTTCTATTTTATTCTCTGAACATGAATTAAGACTGAACAAAACTTCTACAGCATTTATTGGAAACACTTTAAAATAATGGTCGGTCATTAATAAGAAACTATGCAGGAAGTGATGCAGGACCAAGTACTGCATTAACACTTCAGCTACTACTATTAACTAATATAGAAACAAGCTTAACTAATCAGTAAGTAATATCAAATTTAGGAGATAGCTCCTCCATCCATCCATCTTCTTCCGCTTATCCGGGGCCGGGTCGCGGGGGCAGCAGTCTAAGCAGGGATGCCCAGACCTCACTCTCCCTGGACACTTCCTCCAGCTCTTCCGGGGGGACACCGAGGCGTTCCCAGGCCAGCCGGGAGACATAGTCCCTCCAGCGTGTCCTAGGTCTTCCCCGGGGCCTCCTCCCGGTGGGACGTGCCCGGAACACCTTCCCGGGAAGGCGGCCAGGAGGCATCTGGAAAAGATGCCCGAGCCACCTCAGCTGACCCCTCTCGATGTGGAGGAGCAGCGGCTCTACTCTGAGCTCCTCCTGAGTGACCGAGCTTCTCACCCTATCTCTAAGGGATCGCCCAGCCACCCTGCGGAGAAAGCTCATTTCAGCCGCCTGTATCCGGGATCTTGTCCTTTCGGTCGTGACCCACAGCTCATGACCATAGGTGAGAGTAGGAACGTAGATTGACCGGTAAATCGAGAGCTGAGCCGCACTTCACCACGACAGACCGGTACATCGACCGCGTTACTGCAGAAGCTGCACCGATCCTTGTCAATCTCCCGTTCCATCCTTCCCTCACTCGTGAACAAGATCCCCAGATACTTGAACTCCTCCATTTGAGGCAGGAACTCTCCACCAACCTGAAGTGGGCAAGCCACCCTTTTCCGACTGAGAACCATGGCCTCGGATTTGGAGGCGCTGATTCTCATCCCAGCCGCTTCACACTCGGCTGAAAACCGTCCCAGTGCACGCTGGAGGTCCTGGTCTGATGGAGCCAGCATGACAACATCACCCGCAAAGAGCAGAAATTAATTGCAGAGATGCTTGCCGGCAGTAAGTCAGGAGATAGTTCCTTATTAATAATTACTGAATAAGATTAGCCTCATTAAGAACTATTAACTAACTGCAAATTATAAAGAACATTATAGTGTGCCTGAGACGTAATCAGTCATAATTTTTACTCTGAATATAGACATAAAATGCATCACTAATTACTCAAGTGTTACCTAGTCACTATGCAGGAACTAATAGTGATCTGGACCATTATTTTAAAGTGAAACACATCTACACGTTGATTAGTAATTAATTAGTAATTCTTTATAATTTGTCACAATTACCTATTCTTGATGATTCCAATCTCATTAAGTAATTATTGTCCTTAGTCCTAAATTTGATATTACTTACTGATTAGTTAAGCTTGTTTCTATATTAGTTAATAGTAGTAGCTGAAGAGTTAATGTAGAACTACTCATTAATCCTGCATTGCTTCCTGTATAGTTACTTATTAATGACCAACCATTATTCTAAAGTGTTACTCATTTATTAAGTATTAGTTATTAGGAAATCTATTAGCTAAACAGTGCTTTACCATAATACCAGAATTAGAATAAACATACATTAGAAACATTTAGCCATGGTTTTAGCGATGAAGTAACAGCTGAGGGAGTTGAGGTGGACTAATGGATAAATACCTGAGTTGCCACTCCAAAACATAGCAGGTTTATTTCTGGACATGGGCACAAATATGGCTTGTGTCAACATTTTTGCAGCTTTTAGCCGTTCAACACATCTTGCTGACAGCTTTTCCATTCACACCTCACAGATGGGCTCCTAACTGTACATCCTGGAAAATAGACAGCAAATTTTAACGAGAAGACTAACTGTGGTGGAACAGAAGAGAAATTGACCAGAACCCATGTGTTGACATTTTAAGCACATAAGCAGGCTGAAGCGAGAAAAATGTATTGAGAGATAGAGCTGGACCAAGTTAGCATCTCTGACATTGCTCCATATCATCATTAGACATGGAGAGCTGAGTTTCTGGATTCACTCAAGGTTTAAGGACATTTGAAAGCTGTACTCTTTATGGAGAGTTTTTTTTATACAACAGATTTTTTGTGAAAGTACAAAGCAAGTACTGTATCACTAGACTGGCTCAGTGCAGCACACCTCAACAAAACTATCATAATAAATTTTACATCACATCATAGTAAAATTATTATAGTTATTTACAAAATAATGATTGAAGACATGCACTCAAAGAGCTTACGGATAAGTTCATAAGTCTTGTCCTTCAGTCAAGGGCAAGGCAAACTTACAAAAGGTGTACAGGTTAGTCATGAATCTGCTCCTTAAAACTTTTCCAATTTGGCATCTATCTTCCATTAAGAATCTGATCTTATGAGCAACCTGCTGGTGCCTGTAATGTAATACTGGTCCCATGCCAGCATTGTGTTTATACTAACAGTTTAAATAAATCCCAAATTGCCACTCTAGAAGCTCTTAAGGTGGTCTTGGGCAAACCACTTAGCAGTTGCCATGGGCACTAAGAGTAATAGGATTGTTCTTCTGTTAAAAACATAGATACCACATAATTATGGTAATTATGTTGAGTGATAGCAGAGCGCTTCTTTACTAAATCACCGGGAACAACGAACACACATCTAAAGAGTAAATACTGCACACTTGGATGGTTTAGTACAATGACGTGTCCCTGTTCTGAATGCAGAATTGCAGGTTTATTAATTCCCCACTCATCCAGCATTGTGTTAACATGCACAATATAATACCTTGCGCACCAATACACTCCTCCCTGACAATAAAAGCTGATAACAATAATGAACACAAAGTCTAATTTATATGTCAAACTTTGTGTCTGTGCAGGGAACTGGCTGCTTATAAATACTTAGTATATTATACTCTTTAATGGTACAGTTCACTCAAAAATAAATATTCTGTCAACATTTTCTGTTGTTCCAAACCAAAAGATATTTTGAAGAATGTTAGTAATTAGACAGTTGACAGTAGCCATTGATTTACATAGATTTAGAAGTAAATGGGTGCCGTCAACTGTCTGGTTACCAACATTCTTCTATATATATATATTTTTTATTTTTTTTTATTTTATTTTTTCTGTGTTCAACAGAAGGAACTCATACAGATTTGGAAGAACATGAGGGTGAGTAAATAATGACACAATTAATTTTTGCGTGAACTATCCCTTTAATGTTTAAGTACCTGTGACTGATGACTTTAAAAGAATGTGTCATTTCAAACATATACTACTATCTATCTGTTTATTTGTCTGTCTATTTGCCTGTCTGTCTGTCTGTCTGTCTATCATGTTTTTTTAGTTTTATATAAAATGTATATATATAATTCCTTGTTAGTCTTGTCAGCTGTGTCTCATTTCCCTGATCTGTTTCCCTATGTATTTAAGCCCTGTGTGTTGCCTTGTTCATTGTCCGATCTACGTCGTATTAAGTGTGTGTGAACCTTCTGCCCGTCTTTGATGTACCTGTATGATTTATATTGTGAGTAAATGTTTGCATTGGAACTTTTGACTCTTCTTCGTCTTCTTCTGCCTGCACCACACCGTGACACTATCCAAATGTATAAAATGTGCATGTATACTAATATCTACGAATATGAATGAGATCGCCCTTCATATTTATTATGAAACTATTTATATATCTGCAGAATATGCAGTTGAAAGCAAAATGATTCAATATACTGCCAAACATGTATGATCATTAAAAAGAATGTTAAAGAATATAATTTTTTTACCTAGTTCCGAACTGAATTTTGTCATTGATTTTACAATTTGCAAGTGTCTCTCACCTCTCTCTCTCCTGCTCACAATTGCTGGAACTGAATATCTTACAACAGTCTGTTCTCTAACCTGAGTATCATCTACCTGCACACCCACAATGCACTTATGTCACTTCAATTTGGACGTCAAGCCAGCAGAACGAACATGAAGTGCATGAATCATTTAAACATCTGAGTTCACGTTTAAAGATCATAAAGAAAGCTCTTTCTTTATGGGGGTGGGGGGGATGTAAGTGTGCATATTTCAGCTGTCAAACATCTTGCTGATTCACTGTAACCACAAAAATAACACTGCTTTCTGCTGTCAATTAAAGGAAATTCTATTTTTCATTTTCTGTAAAAATCTTTTCCACATGCGACATTGTCTCAAGAACAGACATCATTCTGAATAATCAGATTGCAGCGCTCTGTTTCCTATTTACCTTATAAACTGGGACTGCGACCAAAAATCCATATAATATTTAACATCTCTGCACTTGTAGGCAAAATCTCTGAGGGGGGGAAGCATCCATTTTAGTGGTTCCAGAAACTGATGGTAAACCACGACTTAAGATCCCCCAAAGAAACCATGCTTGTGATATGTTAAAATGAATGTACTGTACCGTCTTCTGTGGGTCCTTTTGTTCTCCTGTGGCAGAAAAACTGCTTGACAGGATGTTTTCAGTAGTCGATACTGTAAACACATCTCAGTGTCTGGAGGCCTTTAACATTTTATATGTTGCTGATTGGTCAATCACAGCACATTTGATATTTTTAAATATTTGCCATTGTCCAATGCAACACTGTGTAACAGTTCGCTTATCTGGATAATATACTTGTAAAATATACAGTATACATTTGCATACGGTATGTTTAAAGTGCCTATATATTTTAAGTGCGTAAAGGTTTCTACTTTTGTTTTGCAGGTCTCCTACAATATGTTTACATGCATCCAAGGTAAAAAAAGAAAAAATAAATAACACTTTAATTTACTCATATTATATTACAGCATCACCTCTTTTCTCAAAGTGTCTGAACTGATTCGATAAAGGATTCAATCTCTCTAAACCCCTCCTTTCCGAGAGCTACTCTGCTCTGATTGGTAAGATGGACCTTCCTTATCACTTAATACACTGTGATAGAGTAGTGATGGGCGTCGGTTTTACCTTATCAATTCAAGTCAGATTCCTTATCCTTTGGAAGTGGATTTGCTTTCGCAGAGAAGAAAACAGTGTCTTCTGGATATGCCGACAACACGAACCAAACTCTTCCAAGCCTCAGCTAACTACTTGTTTGAGGGCGGGTCAAAGTAGACGTTGTTTGCGTGCAGCCAATGAAGACCTAGCCAGCACACTCATGTGGGACCGAAATGGGCTTGACCTGGGCTATCTAACTGGGGTCCAGCTAGTTTGGTCCTCAGTTTCCATATAGGCCCCACAAGGGTTAGCCCTGATGAAATGAACACTGCTCAGTGTGCACACTACAGGGTGTTAAATGTAACACTGAATCAGTGTTGGAGTTGAACTGAAACCGCCTATTTTTTAGCAATAGCTTCAAGATTAAATATAAAGGACTAGGTAACATTTTGAATGATTTACTTATCATAAAATCATAATAATAAATCAATATTTAATTTCCACATTTTAAATTATTTGATAGGTGTGGTCATAGCAGTCAGCCAGTCATTATAGCAAAATAAATCCTTGGGTGATACAAGAATGTGTGTAAAGTGTTTGTTTGGTCATTTATTCCCTCGTTATATCACACAAATGAGCTTGAATCTCAAACCATGACAGAGAGTCTAAAGCTCTCTCTAAATGAATATCGACAAACTTTAAGTGGCATCTTCTATTTAGGTTAAATCCATTTGCATCAGTGCATGTTAGCACTGGTGCACACATAAAAGCCAGCAAATGAGTCTCTGTGGTGGCAGATGCTGATCTTGGCCTCATTTACCACAGAAATGTAGTAAAGCTGGCAGCATTGAGCATACAAAACTTCCATTCAAAATATATGAAGATTGGACATGCTCGGTCCGGTTGTAATCTACTGCATGAGTATATACAACGAGTAAAATCTTTGTTGGAAATGGGATCATTTAACCATGGATAAAGAATGATTTGCTGGTGTTTCAAATAAAGACTAGCATAATTCATATTTCTTCTGCTGTAGTGGTATAAAATGATTCATGGTCCAGAACTGGAGTCTGGAGACTGCACACATAAACAACTGCGGCACTATTGCATGCAATTTGTTTTAAATAATTTCTATGTAAATAGTGCTGCATATTTAAATTAAATCATTGTCTTTTCATCTTTTCTATGCAAATTAGACTCATTATAAAATGCACCTTATTCAATGTTATTTCCCCCCATGTTATTTCATTATTGCTGAAGTTACGATGACAGTTTTGAGAAAAGTGAAAAGAGTCTCTTTTTTGTTCTCCTTCATGAATAAGTAGGACACGAAAGAATCTCTTACTCGTTTCAGATCAGCGTTGACATTTTGATGGTATGATAAAGGTTAAAATTTGGATACAAGAGAATGAATCTTCATGGGATCCTCTGGAAAAAGTACCATAAAATGTTCATGATAAAGAATGCAGTGACATACACCCTCTTTTCTGTCAAACAGCACACAGTTTTACATATTATGTCTGTGAAATAATGACAAAGAAGGTTGGGTCTACTTATAGGCTTATTTTTATCAGGGAAACAGGGACTTTCACTGAAAGACTATCCATGTACATTATAATTTTTTTTTTTAGCTGAAGTCATATATATAGAGAGAGAGCCTAAAAGTGGCCCAGTTTGAGGAAAAAAAATAGGTCAAAGAGTGTGCAGGAGTCATTAGGTTTTGTTTTCAAGTTAGAGGTGAAAGTGATGGAACATGTGGTTATCTGTTGTCCTTCAGGCCTGAACTGAAAATGTGTTTGGCTTTTAAAATAGGTTATGAGTTCAAGGGTATTGAGGTGGGTAATAAATACTGGACATGAGACAGAAGTAGGTTAGGTCTGTGAATAACAGAAGCAGCAGCGCTAGCTCAATGTTTTATGTTTTTCAGTTCAGTTAAGTCAGGAGATTGTCAGAGAATGTCATTCTTTTTTAGCCTTATCATTGTAATTCATCATTAAATTAATTGAATTCATCATTCCAATGTGCACTTAAATGGAATTCCAACACTGCACTGATCCTCAGAGGTAGAGTGATCCTTCTTCAATTCGAAGAATTCACTCAAAAATGTATATTCTTTCATTATTTTACCCTTGTATCTTTACAAACTGGTATTACTTTTCTTTCTTTTTTTTAGCTGCTTTCTTTCATGTAATGTACAGTAAGTGGATGGAGACAATGAGCAAAAATCACAATAAAACATCATAAATACTTTTAAAAAAATACATGGATGCAATAAATTGATCAAAAGTGACTGTCGAGACATTTATAATGCTACAAAAGATTTCCATTCCACAGGAAAGCTGTTCTTTTAAATCATCAAAGAATCCTAATGTATGAATCTTGGGCTCAATAATATTTGTAATGGAAGAAGTCCCTTACTGTAAAATATTACAATTTAAAATAACAGTTTTCCTAATAACTGAATTTTCAGCATCATTGTCACAATGATCGTCTTGTCACATGATCCTTCAGAAATCATTCATGCTGATCTGATGCTCAAGAAACACGTCTTATTAATAATAATGTTGAAAACAGTCGTGCTGCTTAATATTTTCGTGAAAAAAATAGGATTCTTTGAGGAATAGAAATAGAAATCTGTTGTAAGATTATAAATATCTTAACTGTCACTTTTGTACAATTGCACAATGTCCTAGCTGAATAGAAATATTAATATTTTACTGAAAAAAATCTTACTGACCCCAAACTTTTGAACCGAAGTGTACATGAAGTAGCCATTTTTACATTTTCCCTATTGTTAATCTAAGCCATCTTCTCTGGATTGTATACATGTATGTTACAGAATACAATTTATTCACAGGCAAAAAATAAAGAAAATTCCCACCCAAATGTTACAGCTGCTCACCTGAAGTTGAATTATTTAAGGGACTTTTGCAGAGCCAATTTTTCGTGCACAGAAAATTCTTTTCTAAAGTGGAGAGGTGTGGAACGGCGCCAGATTGACACAGTTACTCAGTAGAAAATGGGTTTATCCCTACTGGTTATGTCCCCACATCCAGCTTATGCTGTTCTCCATTTGATAGCTTCTGGCACTTTCACAAGTGCCTTGAATAGACTTTATTCAGTAGTGTTCCTTGGTTGACACACCATGCTGGCCATGTGCATTTGTCATTCAGGGAGTAGACCTGCATGTGAGCGTTTGGAGGCAGACAGCTTTTAGATGTCCGCCCAAATTAAGCAGAAAGCCAAGGAAATATGACTAAAAGTCTGTCAGAAAAGACATTTGAGCAGATTGCATATTGGCAGTTTGAAAACACAGCTTCATTTGTATTGCTTTTCTTTGCAGGAGCTTGAAGATTAGACAAACAGAGATCACCGTGCTGTGCACATGCTGTGACAAATTTCATTTCCACAGAAACGGTCCTGAATGTTACAGTTACCGTTACAGTTAGTGCAATGCAAATGCTGCACTGGTGTAGTAGACTACATAAAAGTTACATAAAAATACAAAAACACACCCACATACACGTGTCAGAGCCAAAGCAGACAAACTGTATGAACACAATGTATTTTTGGTTATATACACCAACAGTTTTTAAGCTTGGTTGTAGAACAGTGAAAGCATACTTTTATGTGGCCTTGGTTTTAGAGGTAGGCCTATCTTTTTAATTCACTAGTTCTGGACCATTATTTTAAAGCGATTTTTTTTTTTTTCACTTTAAAATAATGGTCTAGATCAATAGTATTTAAGGAGTGACTAATAACACTTGAGTAATTAGCGATGCATTTTATGACCACGTTTGGAGAGAGACGGAAGACCTTGGCAACCGCGACGGAGCCGCAGCGACGAAAAATAAAAGGAAATCCTCTAAGTGTTCCTCAAGGGAGAGATTCCCTTGTTCAAGGCTTATTAACAGAAAAGAACGATTGTCCAAAGTGGAAAAACTCTCAAAAAATGTAAAAAGACAAAACACAAAAAACACGAGACGAAAAGAACAAACAATATACGCGTAGCGTAATCACTTCTGAGGTCAGGTCTTCTGTCACGCAGGTGTGTTGCAAAACACACACAAACATGATAAAGAAGATGCAAGGCAGTCTTTAATAAATCCATACACAAGTAATACAAACAGAGAGAACAGCTACAACCATCTCACTGCATCTGTTTATGCACCGTTTCCGCTGACAACCATCTCAACAGGGAAAATGTACAAACTGAAACAAAGCCCAAAGTGAGTGAAAGTGTGACAACTTTATCCTTGTTTTTTTCACACTGTACATTGTTATTTTTATTCTATTTATTTGAAGAAAGACTAGTGATACATTTTTTGGGAAATTATGTATTAAATTAAAACAATCTGACCAATCTTATATTCTGTTATTGGCATAAAAGAATAATTATTTATAACAATATACAGCTGTTCTACTTTGAGAGAAAAAAAAAAAGATCATATAAGAGTGATTTATAAGAAGAAAACCACTGGGAAACAAAAGTTATGTAACTAGATTAACTGGCCAGGGTGTTTCCCTGCCTGAGATGCTGGCATAGGCTCCAACATTCTTGCAAACCTAAAATACATAAGACAAGCATTTTGGAGAATGGATAGATTCATGGAAAATTAATGCCTCAAATGTCCATAATATAACACTGTTAACTTAACTGTGATTGACAGTAAAATTGTGACTGGTAATGTAATGACAGCAGAAAATCCTCCCGAGTTGATTTAACACATACCGAGTTGACAAGATGTGTCTGGACTCAGTTATGCTCTTACATAACTCCCTATACACAGTTTTTGTTGAACTTGTCCTTCATGTCTGATATTTTAGCACTTTAGCATCTCCAGTGGCTACATTAACTATTCTGGGCAAGTTACTTTCGAAGGAGATCTAGGAAACTTGAGTTCTAAGCAAGCACATAATGTCTCAGGTTACGACTGTAACCTATGTTCCCTTTCGAAAGTGAACTCGCACTGCGTTGAAATGACGCTATGGGGAACGATATACTGCTGCCGCCATGCTAAGGGGAGTGCATGCCCATTGGCAGTGACAACTGTCAGAACCAGCAAATTCAAATGAAATGCAAGAACCACTCACCCTCAGGTCACACTGGGCTGTCAGTGACAGCATTCCCCACGTTCATAGCTCAAGCTATAAGCCTCACAGGAAAACAGCCATAAACATGGTTTACCGAAAGGCCTACCTGGGCCTGCTCAAGGGCCTGGAACCACAGCTTCAAATTAGAAAGGGTCCCTTCTAGGGAATGGGGCTAGGTAACCCAAAGGAGCCCCAGCCAATCACTATTCAGGGGAACATACTCACCCGAAATGCCACCAGGAAGGCCTGACCTGGTGTCATTTACATTGGATACATCAGTCTGGCCAAATTCCTGTCTGTCTGAAGACAGAGCCTCTGGACACTTGTCTTTAGATAAGGCATCCAACCCGTGGGACTGCGAAGCTGAACAGTGAACCACTCGGGCCGAATCTCAGAGACAGTGTATCCCGGAGAGCATGACTCAGCATATCGCTTGCAACCCTTGCCAGCGAGAGGAGTTTCTCTGCTCGATCCACAGATCTACCCATCTACTACTTTAGTTGAGCCAGGGCGCAAGCTCGCCTTCAGAAGCTGCCTGCTAAGGCCAGCTGAACTGATAGCAAGCGGCCACTAGCTGCCTGAACCCAGCATCACTGGGAAACCACTTACAAGGAGGCCTGGTGAGGCCTACTACCTGACAACCACCACATGTGGAAACTTCGTCTTCAGGGAGGCCTGGTGAGGCCTACTACCTGGTAACCACCAAATGTGGAAACTCGCCTTCCGGGAGGCCTGGTGAGGCCTACTACCTGATAGCTACTCAGGCTAGCTGTCCAGTTGCCTGTCCTTGGGACTTAGCCTTCAGGGAAGCCCGGTGAGGCCTACTACCTGATAACCACCATATGTGGGAATTCGCCTTCAGGGAGGCCTCATTAGGCCTACTACCTGATAACCACCATATGTGGGAACTCACCTTCAGGGAGGCCTGGTGAGGCCTACTACCTGACAACCACCCTATGTGGCCTGCTAAGGCCAGCCAGTCCTGGGGCTCAGTCTCGAAGCGGCCTGTTAAAGCCGGCTTCCTGAAAGTCTTCTTATGTAAGAAACTCACTGCCATGAACCAGAGAGGTTGGGGACTGAGCTACATGGTGACCTGATAAGGCCAACCGCTTAACAGTGGTCAAACCTATTTGGCTGATCGTAATAGGGGCTCGCTTCCAGAGAGGCCCACTGATGCCAATTGTCTGATTGGCCAGTTAAATAACAGTCGAGCACACCATGATGGGGCTCAGGGTCAGGAAGGCCTGCCAAGGTCAGAGCCTGACCATCAACACTGCTGTTTGTATACCCATCACTCGAGACTCACTTAAAGGATTAAAGAGGCCTACTAGGCCTGAAGCAAGTCAGTGCTGTCAGCCATCTTCACACTGCTGGGGACTCGCCTATCAGGGACGTCTGGTCGGGCCAACTAGCTGATAGCAAGTCTATTCTGCTACAAACATACACTGTTGGGAACCATACTACACCAAAATAATGATTGGGCCCACCCACAGGAGGCCTAACACGGCTAGCTACCTGTATGTCCCACAATGTGTATGTTGCACAATGTGGGGACTCACCTTTGAGGAGGACTGTTAAGGCGTACAACACACATCAGTGAGTCTACTGTCCGAACTACTAAGGCCAACCACCAGAGGTAAGCTGGCCTCAGGAGCCCTCTTGGGGGCTGCCTGGTCAAGGAGGCCTGCTGAGGCCTACCACCTAACCGTGCAGATTTTGTTGGCAGATAAGCTGTTCATACAGCGCCTGCAACATCCTGGTACCTAATCACATTGCCAAAGGCCGTGTACTCAGCAACAAAGCAACACCCTTTAAGCAAGGGGAGAACAACATATACCACTCTGCCTCAATGGAGGCCCCAGAGTCAGGGGCCTACCATCTGTATGCATGGGTGTCAGCTCATGGCAATGCTCTGGCTTCATGGGAGCATACTTCGAAAAAGGAAGTGAAGGTTAGAACTTCCCGCTCGACCCGAGCCATAGTGGTGTGAGGGAGAATAATACAGAACTGAGAGTGGGGTACTCACTAACTACCCAGTATCAACAGGGGAATACCACCACCTAACCGTGAGATTCAACAGGGTTTGGGCCTACCAGTGGCTCTAGGGGTGACAGAACCTTAACTGCGCCCAGCCTAGGGAAGTGGGGCTTGATTGCAAACCACCCACCTACAGCCCATCGCTCGAGTAGGTAGCTCAGCAAGCTGAGTGGAGCCTTTTTTCCATCACAATTTTGAGTTTATTCCTCACAATTCTGAGAAAGTGTCAAAATTGCGACTTCATATCTCACAATTCAGATTTTAAAACTCACAATTTTGAGAAAAAAACTCAGAATTGTGAGATATAAACTTGATATTGTGAGGGAAAAAAAGAAATTGAGATTCTTTTAAAATTTGCAATTACCTTCAATTTGACCTTGACGTGTGCCATGAGTTGCAATGCAAAAAGTTCACTAAGAAGTAACTCATAGAAGCTGTAGTAGAGAAGCAACTTAGAGACACAAATGTGAACAAGAAGTTGAATTTGGTCTGTCGATTGAAAGCCTGGCCACAGTAACATAGCCCCCATCAGTTGTTGATACGGACACTAATTAAATCTGAGAAGTCCATCCAGGATCTCTGCATTGGACCTCAGCTCCCCATCGCATTCTGTCGTGAAAGCCCCCTTTTCAACATATTTGGCATCTTTCTTCCACCCTCCACATCTCACAGCTGTCTCACTGGGTCTTATTTTCTCCAGAAGTCTCTCACCCCTGTCGACAGCAGCTCCGCTTAATTTGAAAGGACAGCATCTCTCGCAGCACCCAATAATCGCCCTTGACGGCCTCAGAGCCTGGCATTCCAAACTGCCCCTCCTCCTCTGGATTTACATTTAACATATGCCAGCCTTAATTACCCATAATCTCACCCCTATTTTGGATGGAGAATGAGCTATTGTTTTACAAGGGTGAGTGTTACAAATTGTATATATATTGCAGTGTGAATGTATGTATGTATGTATATGTATGTGTGTGTGTGTGTGTGTGTGTTTATATACTGTATACAGACACAAATATGACTGGATTTATGTTTCTCATTAAAAACATTTTGATTCAGCGGTTTGGCATCAATTCTTGGCAATTCTTTTTATAAATTCATATAAAATTATTTTGTTATTTGAAATATTCAGGCTATTACTATTAAAAAAAAAATTATTTAGATAAAATGATTAACATATGCAATTAATGCATTAATAACATATGCAATTATTAATGAATGACTGCAACTGTATGTACTCTCCTGGACAAAAAAGGGCCAAACTCAAAATGGCTAAACACTAAGCTTTTAATTGCCTTAACCACAAATCATTGGTCAGGAAATTAGCTAAATTTAAGCAAATGCACTACTTTAAAAGCCATTGCTGTCTCAGAAAAACATTAAAGACAGAATTAAGTTTTTGATTAATTCCAGATTAAGTCTAAAATTAAGTCCAGAGCGATGTCTTCAGAAATCTGCTAAAAAAAAAATAATAATAAATGCATCTCTACCACAGTGAAGCATGGAGGAAGAAGAAGAAGAAGAAGAAGAAGAAGAAGAAGATAATTTCAAACGCTTTAATAATACAAACTCAGGAACAGGAGATCGGGTGAGACATTGACAAACAATACCGGACACTGAACTGAATACAGGCAGGAACTAATTACACAGTGGTGATGAACACAAACGACAGGCAGCTGTGAGGAAGGTGATCAGTGTCCATGGTAACAGATTGGTGGCGGGAAACAGACATGTAAACACAGGTGATGAATGAAAACAACTGAAAGTCTATGAACTGAACATAATGGTGACATTACTCCCCCCTCCGGCAAGGCGGACTCGGCGGTGGGATTCATAGGCGCAGACGGAGAGCCGGTGGACGCAAACGACGTCGCTGGACTTGGAGATTCATTGAGGTGACGTCGGGGTGACAAGCGCTGGAGGTGGAGCTGGAGTCCCCGAGAGCTGAGGCGTAGTCGGAGTGAGGGAGGACAGAGGTGACCCCGAGGGTAAGGAGGAGCCTGCAGTAGCCGAAGGGGTGGAGGGACGGAGCGTAGCTGACAGGCCGTAAGTCCGGGGTGGAGGTAGAGTGACGGCTGACCAAGGGGGAGCCGGCAGGACGAGGGAACCCGATGTAGTCGAAGGTTCGAGGGTCTCAGGCGGAACTGATGGTGGGAGGAGCCAAGACGGAACCAGCAGGTTTGTGAAAAGTCATTTAATGCTTTGGAGTGCAGGAGAATATTGCAGAATGGTTTGCTTCCCACAATTGAAAAGTTGTTAACAAGGAATGATCAGATGATATTTTTCAACAAGACAATGTTCCTGTCCAAATTGCAAATAAAACCAAGAAATGGCTTGAGAACAAGTCCATCAGGCTCAGTTTTGGCAATTTTCTCAGAGTCCAGATTTGAAACCCTTTAGTGAATATTTGGTCTCACATTAAAACTCAAACTATCTGGCCTGGGATACATTTTTTAGATACTTGTGAACTGTTTGAAGCACAATACATACTCTTCTTCCTAAAAGCGTTGGTTCTAATGACAGAAGTGAGAGGGAGAGAGGATTTTTCAGGCGTGACATTTTACTGCGCCGAGTCGAAGTGCTCCCGAGTCCCAAGTGCTATTCTGCCATACATTATAGTTATCATTTTTACCCGCTTAGAAAAGCGCCACGTTTTATTTTGTGTCACCATACTTGGTCGTGTAACTACTCGTGTAACTGTATTTAAATAGGGAAAACGTGGAGGTGTTTGGTCGCTTCTAACTTCATCTCTGTTTGGTCCCTAATGAATGAACTGGGCTAAGCTAAGTGCTATCAAAGTGTCGCCGCGCGCCAGAGCGATTGAGTGCACGCACTGAGACGAGAGAGATATGTATCAACTCGTCTTAGTTAAGGGAATAACATAGTTTAATATGAAAAAACGTTGGAGTGTTCCTTTAAACATTTAAAGAAAACAAAGGGGAACGCTATTCTGTGTTTACTTTATCTACAGTATTTGTGCAATTCCTGCTAATTTCCTGACAAGTGATTTGTGATTAAAATGGTTAAGACCATTAAAAGACCACAAAATACTGAGCAATTTTTTGGCTTGGCCCATTTATTTTTTGCCCAGGAGTATATAATCTCTGCTGCAGGGGCAGACAGAGATTATATCCCAAGTCTCTCTAAAATGTTTTGAACCCTTTTCTAAATGTCACCCACCCAAACTGGACTCAGAAACAGTGGAAGGCAAGGCAAGGTAAAGCAAGTTTATTTATATAGCACATTTCATACACAATGGTAATTCAAAGTGTTTTACAGAGAAGAAATTAAAATAATCGAAATAAATCTGAATAATTAAAACAGTTTAGAATAAAAAATAAAATAAAATACATTGTAATCAGTCGCACGCACCGTGGAACAGTATTCATTCAGTAAATGCACAGCTAAAAAGATGTGTTTTGACTACTGTAGGACCACATCTGATCTCTTCTGGAAGCTGGTTCAGCTGTGGCTGGCATAGTAGCTAAAAGCAGACTCACCATGCTTAGAGTGAACCATATTTCTATCTGATGTGATCCTAATGATCTGAGTGATCTGTTGGGTTTATATTCAACGAGTATATCTGCAATGTATTCAATGGTCCTCCTAGGCCATTGAATGATTTATATACCAGTAATAATACTTTAAAATCAATCCTAAATGTAACTGGGAGTCAGTGTAAAGACCTGAGGACTGGTGTGATATGTTCATATTTTCTGGTTCTGCTCAGAATCCTGGCAGCAGCGTTCTGCCCAAAGTAAGCCACGCCGCGCCGCAGATTCAGTCCCGGCCAGTCCAGACTCTCAACGTCTGCCGGGTCAACTCAGTGAGTGCTCAGCTCAACCCTTCTCGTTTCTGTCCCTGGTTGAACTTCGCATCTCTTCAGTTGTTGAGTCACGAGCCAGTTATGCCATCTGGATACTCATTTTTTTGATCGGGGGAATGCACGTTTTAAATCGTTTCTGTACAAATGATTTGCCGTCACACGTAAACAGTAGGTCGCACATTACGTGCAGATTGCACACAGAATCATTAAGAACTTATCATTAACACTGTCCTGCAATTTATCTACAAAAATCGCATAGGATCTTAAAGTTATAGCAAAAATGTATTTTTATTTTTGAAGTAATTTAAACCCACACCTTCACTATTGGTTTTTCTGATTCTAAATGAACAAAATCGGCAGGGAATGTGACCCATATCCATAGAAATTACGAAAATAAACTGTCATGTTGAGGGTTCCTACGCAGCTTAGAAAGTAATTTTGATTGAGAAATTTACAGGTAATAAATAAATAAATAATAAATAATTTGATACAAGCAGTGTGTTTCACACCAAGAGTTTAGTGATCCTTAAGTGAAACACAATGGAATAAATACAAGGTGCCTAATTTATGCAAAGCTTGTCTTTTACCATAAGCCGTCTCTTTTTAACTTCACTAAATGAATACGTGTGTGCCATTCAAACCAGCAATGGATAAATAATGCACCTTTCCAGACAGTCAAAATTGTTCTAAACGCAAACTGCTATCTTTGCGCGGCCACTTAAACTTCAGATGTGCACAATCCTGCAAGGATTTCATCTCTCATCTCCTTTGCCTAAAGGTCTTTAACACACAAGAAGATGAGTATCGGCCCGCCAAGCCCCATTCTCCTCCTCCCTTTGTTCAGCCACACACTGCAGGAGCTCAGTTTCTCCAGGTAAGTTTATCCACTGCCGCAGCAGCGATGTCTCCTCTGGTCCCGGAGGAGCTCAATTTTCCTGGCTAATTTTTCTCCAATGTTGCAACAGTGATGTCTCCTCCACTCCCACAGGAGCTCTGTTTCTCTGGCTAATTTTTCTCCACTGCTGCAGCAGTGATGTATCTGCCGCTCCCGCTGGAGCTCTGTTTTCTGGCTATTTTCTCCACTGCCGCAGCAGTGATGTATCTGCCCCCGCAGGAGCCGTTTCTCTGGCTATTTTCTCCACTGCCGCAGCAGTGATGTCTCCTCTGCTCCAGCAGAAGCTCTATTTCTCTGGCTATTTTTTTTTCTACTGCCGCAGCAGTGATTCAGAATTAATATTCCCGTAACTCACCTGTTAAAACCCCTACTCAATACCTCTTTTTCTGTCTAGCCTCTTTCTCTGTCCAGTGAGCATTAATCTCCCAGCAGATGTTGCACGCATCTATCTTTCCTCTTTCTCTGTCCAGCGAGCATTGGTCTCCCAGTGGACATTGCATGCATGAGGGCAAACCTCCCTCCTGATGAAAGGGATTCAAAGATCCCAGCCCACCCGTCCCGACACCAGACATCCCATAACACTAGACATTCTCACCAAATCTATTCACGCCCTCCGCACAGGCTACCAGCCCCTCAATACCGCCCACACACTCGATGCTATGTTTATCCTAGCCTTTTTGGTTTTCTTATGGCGCTTTTCCACTACACAGTACCAGCTCGCCTCGGCTCGCCTCGACTCGACCCGGCTCGGCTCTGTTTGGTTTTCCACTGTGTAAAAGTTGTACCTGTACCTGCTTCCAGGTACTTTTTTTCGTACCACCTCCGGCGAGGTTCTAAGCGAGCTGAGGCGATACTAAAATGTGACGTGAAAACATGGCAGACTGCTGATTGGTCAGAGAGAATCGTCACTATTCACTGCGTCATCATTGCACGCGCCAGACGGAGTATCCTGAATAAAAAACAGCAAAAACAAAAACAAAAACATCCAAAAACAGCATACACTCGATTTCCTCCATTGTCCTGTGTGCGTGGGTAGCGGGTGTGTTTCGCGCGTCTCGCGTAAAAGATTAAGTCACGGCAGTTTCCTGTGGCGTCGCTATGACGACCAGGTACTATTGTGGAGGTACTATCTGCAATGGAAAAGCATTTGGTCTCACAGCGGATGCAGCAGGAAAATCTCCCGGTTGAATACTCATTTTCCTCTTTCCTGTTTCCTCTTTCGTCCAAGAGCATTTGGTCTCACAGCGGACGCAGCGAGAACTCTCCCGGTAGAGTACTTACGTTTTCTCTTCCGTCCAGCGTGCATTTGGTCTCACAGTGGACGCAGTGAGAAAATATCCCGGTTGAGTACTCATTTTCCTCTTTTCCGTTTTCCTCTTTTGTCCAGCGAGCATTTGGTCTCACAGCGGAAGCAGCGAGAACTCTCCCGGTAGAGCACTTACGTTTTCTCTTCCGTCCAGCGAGCATTTGGTCTCACAGCGGACGCAGTGAGAAAATCTCCCGGTCAAGTACTCATCTTCCTCTTCCCTGTTTTCTCTTTCTGTCCAGCGAGCATTGGTCTCACAGCAGACGCAGCGAGAACTTTCCAGTATGCACAGACCGGAGTGTGAACTGCTCCCATAAAGAAAGGCGCAAACTCTCCCGATTGGTCGTTCCAAATTACAAATGCTCCCCGTTCGCAGGCCAGCAGGGCCCGTCAGTACGGCGCAGTGAGCCGCCATCACGGGCCCTCCTGGTCAAGCTTCCAGGCCCCTTCTTGAGATGCCAGCCCGCCAAACTCGGCACTCATTTGGGGGGGTCTTTAGTCCAGTGGCTGTCCTCTGCTCTTTAGCCTTTTGGAGGGAGTACTCTGGGTTCGGGTCGAACTCCAGGCTCGGAGCCCTCCCCCCGGACAGCACGCCAAATACGCATTAAACTTTACCCCCTCAAATTGTATGTAAGTGTGAACTCGTGAAATGATGTTTTATTAACAAAGTTCGGGAGGAGCACGTTCAGATAAGTAACACAAGCGGAGAGCACTCAGAGGTAAGAGGTATATATACAGTCTCACCTCAATCCATTGACAGTTTTGCAGCATCCCCCCACCACCCCTTCTCCACACTTCTAGTTCTAAACACTTACATATGGGGGGAGTACTCTGGGTTCTGAACTCCGAGCTCGGAGCCCTCCCCCCGGACACCAAATACGCATTAAACTTTACCCCCTCAAAATGTATGTAAGTGTGAACTCGTTAAGTGCCTTGTCAAGGGCAAATGACAGAACTGCAGTAGTGCTGTAACACACAAAGTGATGTGATGTTTATTTCAGTCAAGAAGGAATAATGTGACACCATTCACTAAACCAATAGATAGATACAGCAACAAATATTTATCTCTTTGGCAAGCCATAGTGTGCATCTCTAAGGCCCTGTCCTAAATGGCACACTTCATGTACACTTCATGTAGACTTACAATGCCTGTTGTGTGCATATGTCCGTTGAGTCCACAAGAGGGTGTCCCATTTGCCATTTAAGGTTTCAGAAGGGTGCTCGCAAGTGCCCCGTTGCAGCTTATATGCGCATTCACATTTTTGCAAAATCCGTGAGCTCCGCATCAGAAATCAAGCGTAGCATCAGTTCTGGCTGGTCACGTTAGTCAAGCTCACATCAGCTGACAGATGATTCACGTGTACCTATAGGAATACGACGCCTATCACTGTACACATATAAGCTCCTTCAGTATTATCAGCAGCTATCGCGTTTCTCAGGAGCTAATTACCCTCCTACATCCACAGCTCCTCCTCTCGTCAGCCAGGATTTGGCATTCTGATTCTCCTTGAATCAGAATAAATTCTCAAATGATGTTGTACTTTAAACTTCTTTATCTTTTAAACTGAGTGAATGATTGAAGCAACTCACTCATAAAGTGAATCTCTTTGTCGTCACCTACTGGTGTAATGATGTAATTACCTACAGAAAAGAGTGAAAACCCCTACCACTGATGCACAGACCGGCAGCCTGTCTGGAACGAAATGTTATAATACATTTGTCATTCTTTGTGAAATACTGAAACTGAATTGGAAAGATGCCACAGCGTGACGTTAACCAGAACTCTGGGAAAAAATGTCCCAGATAGGGGATAGTTTGGGATGTTTGACATATTTCATCACTTTTCATAATATTCTATTCTAGGCCTATCCTGTGGGTTTAATATTGGTTTAGTGCAGACACTGTAGTGACCTTTAGCTGTCAGAAATCTGTGCAAGTGCTGTTGAATGTGTAGCTAATGTGGTTTTTGATGGAAACCAACTTGAGAAAACAAAAAATGCTCCCAACAACTCTAAACCCTGAAGCAGTGATAACATAAATAGTGACAGTAGCTGTATAATCTAACATGGACCAGTTATAGGCCAATTATTAAAAATGCATTCTAGCTAGGTATATCATGATCTTGAATATAGTGCTGACGATTAATTGTCATACAAATAATTGCAATAAAAAGGAATACTAAAAAATAATAAAAATTGCTGTAAAAATGTATATAATATTTTATAATATAATATAATATAATATTATTCAGCAGTACGCTAATATAAGGGCCATTCCACCGAATGTGACATTTGCTTGTTGTAACTCTTCAAAATTAAACTTTAGTTTTTATCTTTTTTCAACACTGAATCTAATACTACACATATTTAACTATTTAAAATGTGCATTGATCAATCTCAGGCAACTTTATTTAATTTTTTACAAGGTTTCTAAGCAGAAGATGGAAGAATGTTTTCTCAGTCCTGTTACCGAAACTCATGTGCCATTTAAAAAGCATGTTTAAAAGCATGAAGCCATAAAAACACAAGCCATTTTTTTCATTTTAAAGAAGAACGGAGCCTCAAGTTTATATATATATATATATATATATATATATATATATATATATATATATATATATATATATATATATATATATATATGTATATATATATATATATATATATATATTGTATATATAATTCATTAAACAATTGTATAAATGATAAATGATGGACCAAACAAAACTGACAGTGGTTTAGCTTTATTTTTTTAGAAAAAGAAAATATAGTAACAGGAATGAACACTTGGTAACAGGTAACAGGAATGAGTGTCCATATGTGTGTGTATGAGAGAGAGTGTACATGACTGTGTGTGCATAAGATTTCTGTGTTGAAGTGATGCACTATGTGCTAGTAGTACTTCACAGCGAAGGAGGTGGAAAGAGAAAGAAGGAGAGAGAGAAGAAGAGCGAGGAAGGGAGAAAGAGGGAAGTTAAGACAAAAAAGGGAGAAAAGAGAGGGTTGCGGGTTTGTATTGCTCCTTCCATTGCAGTATGCCAGGTTTTTGGCACCTGCATAGTATGGGTTTTCTCCATCTTCTACAAAATATAAGACAAAGACAAAACATTTAAGTCACTTCGTGGTGGACTGGCTTCCTGGAAGTATGGTGTTCACATTGTAAAACTAATTCTAATGTCTACAATATAAGTAGTTGCAACCTTAAAACTCATAATTCAGGTGAATAGTATTAAATCTACTAATATTTACAGTATTAAATCAACAAAACAGAAGACTCTACTCACTCCTGTTATTTTTCATATAATTAACAGGACTGAAAGTAACAGGATTGAGTTTTTAGGCAAAAAGTTATCAAATACATGGCATATGGCCACATATACATGATAATAGCATGAGGACACTGAGCAAATTCTAGTGACCAAAAGTTAATATTTTTAAAATAAACAAATAAAATCTAAGAAATAATTTAGGTAACAGTATGTTGAGATTGACCTTCTCAGTCATAGTTACAATTTCATCAAATACACATAAATTAAAATGAGAGGACTTACTTATGGTCTTCCCATTGCGTTCAGAAGATCCAGATGATGCAACTTCCTGTTGAAAATGTGTCTTGTGGAATGTTCCAAGTTTTTACATAAAAAAAAAACAAAAACATTTTAAAGCATATATGCTTTATGTTGGATTGGATATAAAGTCACAAAACAATGCAAACAAAAAAAAGATTTCTGAATGATTTTAATAATTATATTTCATGGTAAAGTTTAGAGACAGAGAGTGGGGACATGCAGAAAATGGAATTTTTTAGTGTTCTATGTAGTTTTTATTAAAGTTTTTAATTATACATTTTAAATTTGTAATTAGCTTAATGTGCAGGACATTTTGCTTAATAATAAAATGTGGACACACTTAGAGTTCATTTTCATGCAATTGTATACATATAATGTCCTGGGGACAGAAATTTCACTCTGTCGATAGTCTGATGAATTATGTCTGATGCAGTCTAAATTATTTTTATTTTTTTACCGTTTTTCTGTCATCCTTTGGCTAGCATTACATTATATGATCATGCTGTTATTCATGCAAATGCTTTTAAACCATTCTAGCGCGACAAGACAAAAGAGAACGAGCTGTCTATGAATGTCCTGTCTATGTGATACGTCACACACACAATGCACAGAATGACGCGCGCCAGAATACAGTTCTCTTTCGCACTTGAAGGAACAATAATACGCACAGTTATGCCAAAATTTCCATTGTGTCGAGTATCCTCATAAGAGCAGTCTTAAATGAGTTAAATACCATCACATTACACAGTAATTTTATATGGCTAATTAATATTTAAAATATTAGAAAAATAATTTTCATCAAGACATCAGCTATCAATTCTAGCCTTCATTCATAAAAAGATGCCATTATAACAAATATTTTAAATATATTGTCTTTATGTTGTTTCTACATTAATTTGGACATTAACTGTGAAATTATTACATTATAAAATATTAAAACTTATATTACACACTTGGGGGTTTAATTGCAATTAATCACAGAAAAAATGTGAGATTTTTTTTTTATTATTATTGATTGACAGCACTAATATATACATATTATTAGTGCTGTCAATCTATGAAATTTAGATGCTATAGAATTTTTTTTCACCCAGATGCAAGAACATTTTCAGCTGTAGTAGTAGCAATAATGCAATAATGCAATAAAGCAATAGCAATTGGTGAATTTCGACAAAGTGGCAATGACTATAATGACTATATGTCTATAATTCACTAATACAAAGTGTTTAAAAACAGCTGCCTAGCAAAATCCGACGGATCCAATTATCAAATTGAAGTTACATGTTCTGTTATTCATGTTATTGTTAACTTTATGAGCTTTAACCAGCGTTCAGCATTTGTTGTGATTGGCATCTTCAAGAAAAAGCTTTTGAATTCACTTAAGGAACAATGTAGCATGAAGCAACTGCTGCTGTGAATACCTGCAGTATCCTTGACCTGTACAGGAGTCAGTCATTAAAAATACATTTTCTCTCCTCTGTGAATAGACCCAGGTGGAAACATGAAAAAGAAAACATGTGCACGCTTTGATCACTTAAAGGAGGCGACAGTGTAAATTATTTTGTTTTGTCATAAGCCTATTATACAAATTTCTCCTTGCTAGAGATGAATGAAAGGGTTTACGCTATCAGAGCCCTCTGTTGAGTGCAAGTCAACTACAAGGAAGAAGCAGAGCTTTTGATTTCATACAAAGACTTACAAAACACTTCTACACTCTAATAAAAGTCCGTAAAAATATGGCCCAATGTACTGTTAATATGAAGGGTTCCCTTTCGAAAGTGGAACTTCAACGCTGCGTGACAATAACACTATGGGGAACACCCTCAGCGTGACCGGTGTCTGAATATGTATAAAAAACACGCACATTTCTTGGCTGACGGCTGTCCATGACATCACAAGCGGAGCGCCTGTGAGTACAAGAGGTATACCTGCAGGGCACAACACCAGCTTTTTTTTGTCTTCAGGACACAGTTTTTTATGCGTGTGTAAGACAAGAGTTATTTCGAGTGTGTTCGAGGGAGCTGGATGCGCTCATTATGATGCATTCCTGGTAAGAGCATTTGTTCTTGTCTGATTCTCTCTCTCGCGGGATAGAATTTAGCATTTACATGGAGCGCGCTCGGCTCCTGAGGGAGTTAAATGACATCATGGCGATGCATTTGCAGTGGGAAGCTTAGTTCTTGCTTGATTCTCAGAATGATAAGAGTGCAAATGCATTTACTGTGATGCGTTAACTGTGGGAAGCTCCACCCATGTTTAACTCTCTCTTGAGAGATGAGTGTCCAGCTTCTGCATGGGAGATTGTTTTATATATGTCTTATTACCATTGGAGAAAGCGCAATGGCTAACTCGGATCACATGAGGCACATCAGCCTATCGTGTAATGGCATTGACGTCAGTGCTCACCATTCAAAGCTTTATGACAGTCAGTTACAGTTTACATTAATCAGTTTCTTGTGAATCATCGCCTTTGTGTCACGGTTGGTAGATCCGCTGTCTCATTCTAGTCTGTGTGTTTACGTGTGAGCATGTGGGTGTGTCTGTTCATTCATTGTTTCATGTGGGCGTTGTCACTGATCTCCCTATCATCCTGATCTGCGACAGCTGATTGTAATTATCTCAGCCTATTTAATGCCCTGTCTTTCGTTCCATGTTTGTCAGATCGTTGTTGATGTATCCCCGTCTGCGTGCCTGCTCCTGTTTGTTTTCCTCGTGTTTCGCCTGCACTGTGCCGGATTGGATTTCTCACGGCTGATCTCACCACGGATTCTTCATTGTCGATCTCACCACGGATTCTTCATTGTCGATGTCACCACGGATTCTTCACGGTCGATCTCACTACGGATTCTTCACTCACCCACTCACTGAGGATCGCCTGTCTCAGCCCCTGTGTCACGCTCTTCTGTTTGCTGTGTTCCTGGCGATCTCCTGTTGGCTGTGCACTGACGATCTCATCAAGAAGAATACTGTATCTGTCATTTACCCTGAGTGTTTATTACAAAATAAACTTATTGTGCACTCGCACTTGTTTCCTATCAGTTTGTCGTTACAGAACGATCTGACCCACCATGGAAGCAGCGAGCGCGGAGTCCTTCAAGGATTTTGTGGACCACAGTATCGCCAGGATGGATCAGCAACAGGAGAGTATCTCTAACACCGGACGCGCGGTTCAAGCGCTCGTGACACAGGTGTCCGGGCTCACTCAGCAAATCCAACTGCTGAGCCCTCCCACTGTGCCGCCCACACCGCCTGTTCCCCCCGTCGTGCCAGACGTCAGAGAGCGTCCAGAACCACGACTACCTGTTCCTGAGAGCTATGCTGGTGAGCCAAACTTCTGCAGAGCGTTTCTCACAAAGTGTTCTATGCATTTTGCTCTACAGCCGAAGACGTTTGAGACTGAGAATTCCAAGGTGGCCTTCGTCCTTACGTTGTTGAAGGGGAGAGCAGCGTTGTGGGGAACAGCGGTGTGGGAGAACCAGGACCAATGCTGCGCCTCGTTCCACGCACTCTCCACAGAGATGAAGAGGGTCTTCGACCGCGCGGTGGCCGGCCGGGAGGCGGCCAGAAGACTAGCCGACCTGAAACAGGGAAGCTCTTCGGTGGCGGATTACTCGATTGAGTTTCGGACCCTGGCGGCGGAGTGCAAGTGGAACGAGGAGGCACAGTGGGATATGTTCCTGCATGGGCTGTCCGACCGTGTTCAACGCGAGATCTACCTGCTGGACCTGCCTCCTCGGCTCAACGGGCTCATCGACCTGGCTCTGCGGGTGGATGCCCGCATCAACCAGCTGAACCAACACCTCCCTCCCCGCCGCATCCATGGCGGAGTCGAGCCGAGGGGCAGCCTGGAGGAGAGCACGGTCGGACCCACCAACGATCCCGAGCCCATGCAGGTAGGGAGAGCCCGGCTTTCCCGGCAGGAGAGAGAAAGGCGGAGATCCCAGGGACTCTGCCTTTACTGCGGCGGCCATGGACACTTCTTACACTCTTGCCCGGTAAAAGAGCAAGCCCGATAGTAAAGTTGAGGCTACTATCGGGTGGGATCTCCGCCGGGAAGTCCTCACCATCCACTCTCCTGCCGGTAAGGCTGAGATGGGCCAACAGCACGCACACTTGCCAGGCACTTTTGGACTCCGGGGCCGAGGGGAACTTCATGGACATTCAGTTAGCTCACAAGTTACACCTTCCCATCTTGTCTCTTCCCCATCAGATTTCGGTCAGTGCTCTAAACGGTCAACAGCTCCCCAACATCTCTCTCTCCACTGGTCCCATAACCCTCATCACCTCTGGCAACCACGTTGAGACTATTCCCTTCCTCCTTATGGACTCTCCTGTCGCCCCGGTGGTGTTGGGTCACCCTTGGCTCGTCAGACACAATCCTCGTGTGGATTGGGGCTCCAACACTATTTCTATGTGGAGCGTGTCCTGTCATGAGTCCTGTCTTGTTTCTGCCTGTCCGTCTGTGTCTGTTTCTGTGTTACAGGAGAAGGCGGCGGATGTATCAAACGTGCCTGCGGAGTATCTGGACCTGAAGGAAGTGTTCAGTAAGTCTCGGGCTGCTTCTCTCCCTCCGCATCGTCCCTATGACTGTGCAATAGATCTAGTGTCAGGTAAGTCACCGTCTAAGGGCAAACTTTACTCTCTTTCGGTTCCTGAGAGGGAGGCCATGGAGAAATATATTTCTGATTCTTTAGCAGCCGGATTCATCCGACCTTCCTCTTCTCCCGCGGGGGCGGGATTCTTTTTTGTGGGTAAGAAGGATGGTTCTCTGCGACCTTGTATTGATTACCGGGAGCTGAATAACATCACGGTAAAGAATACTTATCCTTTGCCGTTGATGTCTTCTGCTTTCGAGAGGTTGCAGGGAGCATCCATTTTCACACAATTGGATTTACGTAATGCCTATCATTTGGTTCGCATCAGGAAGGGGGATGAATGGAAAACCGCTTTCAATACCCCCAGGGGACACTTTGAATATTTGGTTATGCCTTTTGGGCTTTCCAACTCCCCAGCGGTTTTCCAGGCACTCGTCAATGACGTGTTGAGAGACATGGTTGATCAGTTCATATATGTCTACCTGGATGACATATTGATTTTTTCTTCGTCTCTCCAGGAACACGTTCAGCACGTCAGACGAGTGCTTCAGAGGCTGCTAGAGAATGGGCTTTTTGTCAAGGCGGAGAAATGCGAATTTCATGCACAGTCTGTCTCTTTTTTAGGATACATCGTCTCTTCTGAGGGAATGCGCATGGATCCTGACAAGGTTAAGGCTGTGATGGATTGGCCAAGTCCAGATTCCCGTAAGGCCCTACAGCGGTTTCTGGGGTTCGCCAATTTCTATCGGCGTTTCATTCGCAATTTCAGCCAGCTAGCCGCGCCTCTGACTGCCTTGACCTCCCCCAGAACGACGTTCAGGTGGTCGGACACAGCTGAGGCTGTGTTCTCCAACCTCAAGAGTCGCTTCGTTTCGGCTCCCATCCTCGTCGCCCCTGATTCAACACGTCAGTTCGTGGTGGAGGTCGACGCGTCAGAGGTGGGGGTAGGAGCAGTTCTATCCCAGCGCGCGTCCTCAGATGACAAGATGCATCCTTGCGCGTTTTTCTCCCATCGTTTATCACCTGCCGAACGTAACTATGACATTGGTAACAGAGAGTTGTTGGCCGTCAAGTTAGCGTTGGAGGAGTGGCGTCATTGGTTAGAGGGGTCGGGGGTACCTTTTATCGTTTGGACCGATCACAAGAACCTTGAATATATTAGATCTGCCAAAAGACTCAACTCCAGACAGGCTCGGTGGGCACTTTTTTTCGGACGTTTTGACTTTACTCTCTCGTACCGCCCGGGTTCCAAGAACATCAAACCCGATTCATTATCTCGTATTTTTGATCCATCCGAACGCCCGGTTACTCCCGAGTGTATTTTACCCGAGAAAGTAGTTATCTCCACACTCGTATGGGAGGTCGAGTCGAAGGTCAAGACGGCCTTAGAAGGGGTAACGCCTCCGCCCGGTTGCCCACCGAATCGTTTGTTTGTGCCGGAGGGGTCACGGTCCGACGTTATTCGATGGGGTCATTGCTCCAACGTGGCTTGTCATCCAGGAGTAAGTCGTATTAGCTACTTAATAAAGCAACGATTCTGGTGGCCATTAATGGCTCGCGACATTCACAATTTTGTTTTGGCTTGTTCAGTTTGTGCCACTGCTAAGACGTCTAACCGACCTCCTGATGGGTTACTTCGACCGCTGTCTGTCCCTTCTAGACCCTGGTCCCACATAGCGCTAGATTTTGTCACCGCCCTCCCGCCCTCTAATGGCATGACGGTTGTTTTAACCGTAGTGGACCGGTTCTCGAAGGCGGCACATTTCATTCCCTTGCCCAAACTACCATCAGCCAAGGAGACAGCGGTCACGGTCATTGATCACGTCTTTCGGTTACATGGCCTCCCGATGGACGTGGTTTCTGACAGAGGTTCCCAGTTTGTGTCCAAATTCTGGCGAGAGTTTTGTAGATTATTAGGGGCCACAGTCAGTCTGTCTTCGGGTTATCATCCCCAGAGCAATGGTCAATCTGAGCGAGCCAACCAAGACCTGGAGAGAATGTTGCGATGTTTGGTCTATAAGAATCCTTCGTCCTGGAGCCAACAACTCTCTATGGTTGAGTACGCACATAACTCGTTGCCAGTGTCATCCACGGGCCTTTCTCCGTTTAAGTGTAGCTTAGGATACCAGCCACCTATCTTTCCGAGTCTGGAACCCGAGGTCGCGGTCCCCTCCGCTCACGCCTTCGTCCAGAGGTGTCACCGCACATGGACTGGAGCCCGTGAGACTCTGCTCCATGTGGGGGCGCGCACCAAGGCTAAAGCCGATCGCCACCGGTGTAAGCCACCCGTATACGTCGCTGGTCAAAAAGTGTGGCTTTCTACTAAGAACATTCCTCTCCGCTCCGTGTCTAATAAGCTTGCCCCCAAATTCATTGGCCCGTTCACTGTCACCAAGATTATTAGTCCGGTGACAGTCCGCCTCAAACTTCCTCCAGCGTACAGGAGAATTCATCCCGCCTTTCATGTATCCAAAATAAAACCCGTGTTTCGTTCTCATCTTAATCCGCCTGCCCCGGTTCCTCCCCCGCCGCGACTCGTAGATGGAGAACCTACTTATTCGGTACATCGTATCCTGGACTCGAGACGGAGGGGACGCGGGTTTCAGTACTTGGTGGACTGGGAGGGTTACGGTCCGGAGGAGAGGAGTTGGGTACCTGCTCGAGACATCCTGGATCACTCCCTCATCGATGATTTCAATCGACAGGTAGGGTTGTCTGGGAACGCCAGGAGGCGTTCCTAGGGGAGAGGGTACTGTCACGGTTGGTAGATCCGCTGTCTCATTCTAGTCTGTGTGTTTACGTGTGTGTGTGAGCATGTGGGTGTGTCTGTTCATTCATTGTTTCATGTGGGCGTTGTCACTGATCTCCCTATCATCCTGATCTGCGACAGCTGATTGTAATTATCTCAGCCTATTTAATGCCCTGTCTTTCGTTCCATGTTTGTCAGATCGTTGTTGATGTATCCCCGTCTGCGTGCCTGCTCCTGTTTGTTTTCCTCGTGTTTCGCCTGCACTGTGCCGGATTGGATTTCTCACGGCTGATCTCACCACGGATTCTTCATTGTCGATCTCACCACGGATTCTTCATTGTCGATGTCACCACGGATTCTTCACGGTCGATCTCACTACGGATTCTTCACTCACCCACTCACTGAGGATCGCCTGTCTCAGCCCCTGTGTCACGCTCTCCTGTTTGCTGTGTTCCTGGCGATCTCCTGTTGGCTGTGCACTGACGATCTCATCAAGAAGAATACTGTATCTGTCATTTACCCTGAGTGTTTATTACAAAATAAACTTATTGTGCACTCGCACTTGTTTCCTATCAGTTTGTCGTTACACTTTGTCTTGTGAATAAATGTTATATATTTGGTGTTATATCGCTAGTAAATGTGCATTTTTTACCAAATTTTTTGTGGAATGTGCTGAACTGTGGGAAAATAAAGAGCTTGAATATGTCAGAATGAGAGTCGTAGATTCAACTGCAAGCAAGCAGTTTATTGAAGACAGGTTGAAACAGGGATAATACTCAAAACACCACATATAGCAGGCGGGCGACCAGGATACAAATTCTCAGGAGAGGATGAGTGATATGAATAAACCCAGCGCGGATGCCAAACTGGAACTGGATGAGGAGAACTCCAAACGATCTCCAGAAGTCTGGGAACACAGACGAGATCGAGGAAATAACTCCGTAAGGAAACTCAGGCACCGGAACTGGGTAAGAGAGCACAAACAAGAGTGACGAACCGACACCAAGCAATAATCACTCCCGCTAGATATAGGCAGCTAACAACAGAAGTAACTAGCTGCAGCTGCGGGCTGATTAAGTGAACAGCTGGTTACTAAGCAACAAACAAGCACTACACACTCAGACCCCACACCCACAACAACCAACAGATACACAAAATGAACACACGGATCGATGAACCGTGACAGAATATCTCTATTAGCTGCAAAGTACTAGTCACTGCAGGGCGCATAATACTACATTTGAGATTACACTTAAAACTTAATTGTAATTTAATAAATATAATTTTAATGAATTAAATATGTATTATTTTACCATCATTCATTAAAAAGTATTATATCATCATCATTAGGCACACAGCAGACATAAATTGTTACAACACAAGACTGACCTGGCAGCGATAAAAGAACACTTAATTTTTTATTTTATGCAATAATTGTGTTTTTTAGACAATATATAATATCACTCAATATTACTATTAAATACTATGGTAATGCCGTAATTGAGTTCTACCTGTCGTGACATTGCCTTCTCTGCCTTCTCATATAAAATAACCTTGTTATCATAGTAAAATCTACATATTGTTCCCATAAGTATTGTTTAGTGTAAAACATGTTGAAGATTAGTGAACAGACAGTCAATTCATTAAAGGATTAGCTATATCCTCACAAAAGCGGTTTATTCAGTGTAGTGAAGCCTCTTCTCCATTGACATCCATTCAAAAACTCTTTAGCTGCTCGGTCCCCTTTGGATAGGCGCTCTACTAAAGATGAACTGTCAGCCATAGTGGGTTTTGAGTAGAGTACTTTTACTCTAGTCAGGGGATGAGTTCCTCTCCCCCAATGACACTGGGGCCTTTAAGTAGGGCCTGAGCTCCCCTGTGGTTCCCTTTGGGATTAGAGCCTGGATGACGAGAGTTACTGGGCACACTGTATTATGTCCTTTTTTCATTTCCCTCCCTTTCCTGAGTACGAGTAGGGATGTAGGATCCTTATTTGGAGGAGTGGCAACATTGAAGGAGCCTGAAGGGCTAATTTCTGTAGGTTTTTAGCACCTCCTTGTGATAAGCTGCTCAAGTAGAGCAGGGTAAAACTCTCAAACTCTATCTGTTTCATTTACCTCCCACGTTGTGTCTTAAAGTAGGGATATCACTTCCCTTTGGATGTGACTATGGCCCTGGTTCGACAGTACTAATAAGTAGAAGTTTGCCTGTGGGCATCCACCCTTGTTTTCGGTTATGAAATATCACAAGAAGCACTAGCTTTAATGGGTCTTATTCAAAGTAGAGATAAGCTGTTCTCCCTCAGTTATATTGGGGTCTTAAAGTAGAACCTAATCTCCCCTGCGTTTCCCTGGAGGGTTTAGAGTCTGGGTGTTAAGAGTGGTGGACACACTGCATTATGCCCTGCTCTCATCCTCCCTCCTTTCCTGAGAAGGAGTAAGAATGTAGGCTCCCCCTTCGATGGGCAGCAATAGTGAAGGTTGTAGCCTGGAAGGCAAATTACTAATGTTTTTAGCACTTTGCATGCTACCTTTTTTTCTGTGCTTCTCTGAAGATACCCCTTTGCAGCATGAACGAAATTGTGTGAAGTACTCAGGCAAAATTCCATTAGTTTCGTTTGTACTCTCACCAACTATGGTTGAGTCTTGAAGTAGGGTTTTATGCTCGCCTATGGCTGGGTATCGTGCAAAGTCTCTAGTTGATCCATGCTTGGAGAACCTTGCAAGTAGAGGCAGTTTGCCTGGTGGCCTCCTTTCTTGTAATTGTAGCACTCTATAATCAAATTAGTGCATGGAGTCTCTTTGTGGTTCCTGGAGAAGATCTTTGCTCAAGTGTTTGAGCAGTCCCCCATGAGGGTAATTCAGTAGAGCTTAAGTTCCCCTATGGTTTCCCTAGGTGTTGAGTTGCAATGGCAAGAGTTGGCATTTACTCTATGCCACTCTTGTATTTTCATCCCTTCTGATACGTTTAAGGGTTTATCCCCTTGGAATTAGTAGTACATTGAAGGTTGTAGTTAAAATACTCCCTTTAGTAAGCTACTCCATAAGGGCTTTGTCCAAAGTATGGACATAGCTAACACTTTTATCAGAGCTTTTGCTCTTGAGGCCTTTAAGGTTCTTGCCTGTCCTGTGAGGGAGGGAGGAAGGATGAATCAGCTGGGACTTCCCTGGCAGGAGGGCACAGAAGCCTGGTTACCTTCTCTTGCTATTAGAGATATTGGGCATAGGGGTGGCTCTACTAAGCAGTCTATGAGTTGCATTTGCGCCTTGTAAGTTGACGTACTCTGACTCTGGCTAAATAATCTGTAGTCAATTCATGCTATGCCCACAATGTTTGTGCATACTCATTAGTGAGGCAGGCATCCCCTCAGCAAGGCATATTGGGTATTAGTTCCCCATGGCGTCATTGTCGCTGCTGCGTTGAAGTTCCACTTTGAAAAGGAATGTCTCAGGTAACTTACAGTATGTAACCCTGGATCCATGAGAAGGGGAACGAGATGCTGCATCATGTTGCCATGCATTGGGTTTGCCTGCACGTCTCCTTCAGACAAAAGAGTTTATGTGTCTTGCAGGCGCCCTCTTATATCCATGGGCTTCTGATGCCATGGACTGCTGTCGGCCAATAAATTGGCATGTTTGTTACATGTATTCAGACACTGGTCATGCTGAGGGCATTTGCTGCATTGTTGATGCAGCGTCTCGTTCCCCTTCTCAGGGATCCAGGGTTATATATGTAACCTGAGACAATTTTCCATATTTATATTTCACAGGTTCCACAGGTTTTCACTCTTCAAAAGCAAGATCAAACATAAAGGCATGGCGTGGCATGAAACTTAAAACAAAAGCACGAACATGGTGCTCACCAACAGTGATTACAGGGAAACAATACTTGACAAGGACACATGGCAGACATGAGGGCTTAAATACACACAAGACTAAGACTAAGGCTCGGGAGGCATGACGTGAGAAGCTCTGGCTTGGCAGGCATGGCGTGAAGAGTCTCAGGCTTGGCAGTTACTGTGGGATTGCAGGCTCCTCATCCATAAAGCCCACAGTAAAGGATGAGCCGCTCAACAACAGAGCATGATCAACATAATGCTCCAGGGACCAGTGGATCTTTCCCCCAGGTAGCCTTGAGCGAATGGGTGTGTTTAATCGCCCCCGAAAAATGTCCTTAAGGGCCACGTCATTAAAATCTACCTGGTAGCACAGTCCATCAAAATCTTGAACATGATTCCCCTGGCGTAAACAGGAGGGCAACTGCTGGGTTCATTGTTGGTCAAGTATTCTGTAATCATTCCACTGGAGACAAGCTTGACGAACCCAAGTAAAGTTTATTAATACTCTTCAAAAGCAAGATCAAACATAAACAAGGGACACCTGTGCACAATCAAACAATGAACCAATCAGAATTTTACTGATACGCTCCAAAAAGGACAAAGAAGCAACATAAAAGAAGTACAACAATTATTTTCAAGTCTTGACTTCCATCAAAAAACAGACTTGTCAAACAGGTTTAAAGTCAAGCACTTCACCTGACCAAGTTTAAAGATACACAACTGTTAATTAAAATTAAGATGAACTGCTAAGGGGAAGGTTATCAATGAAAAAAAAAATTACATTTAAAGTGATAGTTTAAAATAATATGAAAATTAAATAAAATTCTGTCATCATTTACTCATCTTCAAGTTTTTCCAAACATGTATGAATTTCTTTCTTCAGTATGAACACAAAATAAGATAAGAAAAATTCATACAGGTTTGGTACATACAACTTGAGGGTGAGCAAATGATTTTCATTTTTGGGTGAACTATCCCTTTAAGTATTTTACATTTAATATTGAATTTTAGTCTCGCACAAAGCTAAAATATAGCTTTTAAAACATTTGATATAACACATGTGTCATATGGACTACTTTCAGTCAGACTACTTAAAAAAAACATCCACTGTCATCACATGGAGTTGAACAGCTCAGAGATTCAGCCTATAGAATCTCTTTTTGTGTTTCATGGAGTAAAGGAATGATAATAGATGGCATCAGAATGGCAAGAGGGTGAATGAATAAATGACGATGATAACTATACAGTTGAACAATTTCACACTCTAAAAGCACTTTGTGACAAGAGCACATTTTGAATGGTGCAGGAATCACAGAAAATTCAAAAGGACTGACTTTTCAATGAGGAACATCTCAGAAAAGAAGGAGCAGATGCAATGACACAGTAGGTACTGAGATGGACATGTAATATAAATACAAAACAATATGCTCAGTCACGTAAATGGTATGCTGTTGTGTCCATTTAGTCATTGCCTTGCTGTTTGGTGGTCTTCCTTCACATCCTAGGGCACAGTTCAGAGGGAATGTATGTATCTTTGCAGGGAGGGGGGGCACATCTCTGATAGATAAAGGCTAAAAGGGTCAGATGGAACAGAACATGGTCTTCATTCATGTAACACTTGTAAGACAATAATGTCTTGTGTTTTGAGGAGAAATGTGTGTGAGAATGCATGTGATTATTTGTGTTTGTGTTGGAATAAGGCCTGCTTGAAGTGAATTTAGGTTTCATGCTCCAGGAGTTTAATCCATAGATGATGCCGAGTTAGAGACTCTTCGCAGACTGTTAAAGTTAAAGGAAGCGGTTATCCAGAAAGCACAGATGTGGACAATGATGACTACAGTTGATAAACTATACGCTTGATTTGTGAAAGTCAGGTTTGGGTAAAATTCAGAATTTAAGAATTGGCTTCTTTTCAGTTCACAAGTTTAAATTGAATTGGTCACACAGGATGATAAATTGGAAACTGAATGAAAAGACATGAAGGTTTTACTGAATTGCAAAATAAACTCAAAGCAGTCACAGTGATTGTATTAGACTCACAACCAAAAAAAGAAAAAGAAAAAAAAGGAAAAAAAATAACAGCTAATTTTAAGTGTTCTGTTTACATTTCCATCTATTTAGACTGCTTCATGTTGTTTATATCCATCTTGGTTAAATTAGAGCACTCTGGGAAATGTGTTCTTCCATCGCGGTCCATAAAATGAAAGTTAATTTATTGAAAACTGAATTAAAAAAATTCATAAGTAGCTTTGCAAAAATTATTAATAATATTTATCTTGTAATATTTCTGGAAATACTCTGTATGTTCATCAAATCAAAATTAAGTGAATTAAATTTTTTTTTTTTTTTTTTTTTGCAGTGCACAGAAGATATAAAGTCTTACAGATATTGGAACAATGTGAGTAAATGATGACAGCAGGCTCATGATATTTTTCTGAAATTTTTTTAATTTAATCCTGAATGGTGCATGACCCTTTTGGAAATCCATAATGTTATTGATGAGAATGTGTAGCACTATCAGCAAATATTAGCTACTGATTTTGTTTCAGGTTAGTATTCAAACATTTTACATAGAATAAGAAGCTCAACACAACATGAAACCTTCACACATGTCTGTGTAATCTAGCCTGGGGTTTCAAAACCCTCCTTTGCTTTCTCCTCTGACATATGAATTAATCTCCTCCTGCACATATTTAAAAGGTCATTTGCGTCGGCTCATTGCTGGGTAATGATGACTGCCTCACTTCCCTCTGCTGTTGTACTGCGCATATCTGTCTAAAGCATTCACAAAACCACTGCGTTTGTGGAAGAAACAGAACAACCACAACCTAAAAGCTGATGGTTACTGAACATTTTAACTATTTTATAGTGACCATTTTCGTTTGGTAATGAAGTAAATCTATTAGGGGAGAGATACAGTAGATTTTATAATGACTTATAAAATCTTTTTGAGACTGCAGAAGTTATTAAAAGTGGCATTTTCAGTTGAATTCTAGGAAATAACTTGAAACATGTTTTGAGTTATTTCAATTACTTTGATTTGTTTATTGCAAACAGCTGAAAGTAAGTGATTTTTTTTTTTTGCCCATTTTTTGGACTGAACGTAGCCTTAAATACACAGCGATGAGGACAAAATAACAAACAGGTGTAATGACCGAATGAGTGTGTCAGGATTCCATCTCCACCATGTTCATCATCACCTCCTCCCACTCATTCTCTCTCTCCGCCCACTCATTCATTCTCCCGTTCATTATCCCCGGACTACTGATCACCGTCACCTGTGTCCCATCACCAGCACTCCCTTTATTAGGTGCATTCTCCCTGCAGTCACTTGTCTGTCTCGTCAATTCATGACTCACAGACTCCCTGAACACTTACCTGGTCACTTACCTGAGACGCGATCGCCTTCTATCTGTCTGCCAGCCATCTTCATCGATCCTCCATCATCTTCACCTGCAAGAAAGAAAGAAAGAAAGAAAGACTTTACCATTCAGCTAAGCATATTCTGATTATCTGTGTTGCTGTTACTCACCATTTGTTGTCTTCTCCGATTCATTCTGCAATTAAAGCATTAAACTTACCATCTTGTCTGTATCATCTGTAAACCCTGACAGAGTGTCCATGACAACTAATGACTGGCGGGAAACTAAAAAGCAAGAAAACACAGAAAACATGTTATACATGTTATAATACAACACAAACTATAATACAAACTAAAAGTCCATTCTAAAAAATGAAATTAAACACACAGATCATGACAGACATGATTGCCAATATATTATGCATCCCCAATATGTCTCCCTTAGTCACTGGATTTGGTGTGAACAGGCATTTATCAAGGTCATTCAAGGTTATAGATGTTTTTTTTGTTTTGTTTTTCAGCCCACCAGTCTCACATTGAGATGGCGGAGAACAAGACATTGAACTTGAATCATCCTTTCCTAATCTCTGATACACTCACTTGCTATATCCTCCTCTAATTTTCGTTAGGTGATTTATTCAGAGCTCCAAGCTCAGTTTGTTCAGAACTCAACTTGTACCTTATCACTGCTGTTTTCCCACCAATTAGAATAAAATTAAACCAAGTTAAAAAAAAAAAAATGAGGCCGAAGAGAGTGTCGATGAAGAATGCAGATCAATGGAGAGCAGATGGAGATGGGACTGCTTGCAAAGGTGCAATAAGTTTCACAAATAGCCTGTTAGAAGGGTGAGCTAAACAAAGCTCAATTCTTATGTCCTTTTGGTTTCTTTAAAGGTGGGATCAGAAGTTTTTGAAATATGCTGTTTGGATGTTAGTCGCCGACACCAACAACAAACGTGTCAGGCAATCAGCATTAGGGGGCGTATGACGGTGGAGAGAGAACGATGAAGAGGGAGATTTGAACTGAAGAAAGACTGCAGAAATAGAGATGAGACACAATACAAAAGAGACAAGCTCAAAAGAAATTACTGGAAAATAAAGGGTTATGTCTGGGCAAGAGCTTTAGGACCCGTGTTAATATTAGCAAAGCTTTCCAGCGCTGGAGAGCTAAGTAGGAAGGCCTGAAAACAGATGCGGATGCTGCTTTGATTCGGGTCCACACATGATTAACACTGGGTTTGAGTGTCATTGTTTGTCTGGAGTTGCTGTACTGTTGGTCCACTAACAACCAACTCTTGTTTGTAATTACTATTGTGTACGTTCATTTTTGGTGCTTCCTTGTCATTCTTTGATCTGTGCTTTATTTTTCGTGAAGCATTATTCTGTTGCACTTCTAAACAGACATCCTCTCTTGGATTGCGTGTGTAACGGAGGCTGCTAGTGAATGCGGTGTTTAGTGTTATTGTTAGTGCACTCGACTCGCTTGCAGGGGGATTGGGGTTTGAGACCGACTCAGAGCAGGGCTGTTAGGATTGGATTGTGAGTTTTGGAGGTGTAGCAATGAAAGGGGTGTGTTTGTTTGGATTGATTTCAAATATTAACATTGGCCAAACGCATATTCAAAACATGAAAGTTAGTGGTATTTACACCCACTAGAATGATTTGTTTGCTAAAAAGAAGCCATTGAGCATCGTCGAGAGGTTAAAAGGAATTGGACAGAGCCGTAACAGCCCTGGAATTGGATTGGATTAAACCCGCCAATAGCGTGCCAGGTGAATAAGCCAGTTTGTGATTGGTTCCTGCAAATTTGTTTAGGAAGCAGCAGAGATAAATGCAGAGGTTTCCAGCCTGAGCTGCAGGGCAAAATCAAAATGGCCGGCCGATCAGGGGTGCATTTCCCAAAAGCATTGTTGGCCAACAATGGTCGCAAGTTCCGTCGTTACCAATAGAGTTCAATGGACATTGCGATGAACTTGCGACCAGTTGGCCAACGATGCTTTCGGGAAACGCACCCCAGGCTGGGTTTACCCAGTCTAAGCCAAGGCAGCACTTTACATGTCTTGTGTCAACATCCACGGAAGAGAGGGGTGGGGTGAGCAGTTGCTCATTATCATTTAAAGAGATATGCAAAACAGCAACACATGATTAACAAGTAAGATGCAGGGGAGTCTTTGCAGACATATATGGCAGTTTGTAGATCATATGATGGAAAGCTACTGACAGTCTTTGTGTTGCAGGTGGATTGGAGATGATGGATGAAGCGCACACCTCGGTGAGGGAACAGGTAAGTAGCAGATTTGCAGGAACACAGAACAGGAGACAACGAGGAAATGGAAGATGAAATCCACAAGTATATCCACAAACAGAGACCATCAGTCCAACACAACCATAGATTAAACCCGACAGCAATGAACAGAAACAAAGGAACATAAGTAAGTACACCAAAAAACAAGGATAATTAACGACACACATCTGAACTGAATAATGAATCAAATTAACAACCATGACAACAAACTCAACTCGGAAAACGGTGCAAACTGAAAAAAATCCCAAATCTCTCTCTCTCTCTCTCTCTCTCTCTCTCTCTCTCTCTCTCTCTCTCTCTCTCTCTCTCTCTCTCTCTCTCTCTCTCTCTCTCTCTCTCTATATATATATATATATATATATATATATATATATATATATATATATATATATATAGTATATATATAGTGGAAAAAAATTAAAGTTTTCAGAGTTTTAGTGTCAGTACTATATTAAACTATGTAATGTTGAATATAATGTGTAATAATGCAGTGGGGGGATATCTGTGGGTGCTGATAATGCCAAATGTATTATGTTACCTGTAAAAAGTGGCCTAAATTATTTTAAATGTATTTAGTCAGTAACAGAGTGCAAGCATATTCGTCCAAAATAATTCTGTATTTTCAGCTTCAGAATCATCAATATTTTTATTCTTGTGTCACCTTTGTCCTGTGCATTGGGTTACCAGCAAAAAGCCTGTTCATTTACATCCAAACATTTTAATATCAAATTTAGCATTTTAATCAACAGTATATTTTTTGTTTACCTTTTACCATATCTCTTGGAGTATCGCAATAATATTGTATCGTGAGTTCAGTATCGTGATATGCATTGAATCATTACACCCCTAATATATACAGTGAGGAAAATAAGTATTTGAACACCCTGCTATTTTGCAAGTTCTCCCACTTGGAAATCATGGAGGGGTCTGAAATTGTCATCGTAGGTGCATGTCCACTGTGAGAGACATAATCTAAAAAAAAAAATCCAGAAATCACAATATATGATTTTTTAACTATTTATTTGTATTATACAGCTGCAAATAAGTATTTGAACACCTGTCTATCAGCTAGAATTCTGACCCTCAAAGACCTGTTAGTCTGCCTTTAAAATGTCCACCTCCACTCCATTTATTATCCTAAATTAGATGCACCTGTTTGGGGTCGTTAGCTGCATAAGGACACCTGTCCACCCCATACAATCAGTAAGAATCCAACTACTAACATGGCCAAGACCAAAGAGCTGTCCAAAGACACTAGAGACAAAATTGTACACCTCCACAAGGCTGGAAAGGGCTACGGGGAAATTGCCAAGCAGCTTGGTGAAAAAAGGTCCACTGTTGGAGCAATCATTAGAAAATGGAAGAAGCTAAACATGACTGTCAATCTCCCTCGGACTGGGGCTCCATGCAAGATCTCACCTCGTGGGGTCTCAATGATCCTAAGAAAGGTGAGAAATCAGCCCAGAACTACACGGGAGGAGCTGGTCAATGACCTGAAAAGAGCTGGGACCACCGTTTCCAAGGTTACTGTTGGTAATACACTAAGACGTCATGGTTTGAAATCATGCATGGCACGGAAGGTTCCCCTGCTTAAACCAGCACATGTCAAGGCCCGTCTTAAGTTTGCCAATGACCATTTGGATGATCCAGAGGAGTCATGGGAGAAAGTCATGTGGTCAGATGAGACCAAAATAGAACTTTTTGGTCATAATTCTACTAAACGTGTTTGGAGGAAGAAGAACGATGAGTACCATCCCAAGAACACCATCCCTACTGTGAAGCATGGGGGTGGTAGCATCATGCTTTGGGGGTGTTTTTCTGCACATGGGACAGGGCGACTGCACTGTATTAAGGAGAGGATGACCGGGGCCATGTTTTTGCGAGATTTTGGGGAACAACCTCCTTCCCTCAGTTAGAGCATTGAAGATGGGTCGAGGCTGGGTCTTCCAACATGACAATGACCCGAAGCACACAGCCAGGATAACCAAGGAGTGGCTCTGTAAGAAGCATATCAAGGTTCTGGCGTGGCCTAGCCAGTCTCCAGAGCTAAACCCAATAGAGAATCTTTGGAGGGAGCTCAAACTCCGTGTTTCTCAGCGACAGCCCAGAAACCTGACTGATCTAGAGAAGATCTGTGTGGTGGAGTGGGCCAAAATCCCTCCCGCAGTGTGTGCAAACCTGGTGAAAAACTACAGGAAACGTTTGACCTCTGTAATTGCAAACAAAGGCTACGGTACCAAATATTAACATTAATTTTCTCAGGTGTTCAAATACTTATTTGCAGCTGTATCATACAAATAAATAGTTAAAAAATCATACATTGTGATTTCTGGATTTTTTTTTTTAGATTATGTCTCTCACAGTGGACATGCACCTACAATGACAATTTCAGACCCCTCCATGATTTCTAAGTGGGAGGACTTGCAAAATAGCAGGGTGTTCAAATACTTATTTTCCTCACTGTATATATACAGTGCTATGCATACGTTTAGGGTGGAAAAAGAGGAATAAAACATCATCTTTTGGAAATTGAACTTAATGCCTTAATTAAAAAAAATAGGAAAAATCCAACCTTTAAGGACAACAATTTTCTTTGTGAATGAATAATGTATCGTAAATAAATAAATGTTCTTCCTTAAACTACAGGGTGCATAAGTCAGGACACCCCTATGTTACATTCCCATTTAAAGGCCAGTTACTTCATGGATCCAGGATACTATGCATCCTGATAAAGTTCCCTTGGTCTTTGGAATTAAAATAGCCCCACATCATCACATAGCCTTCACCATACCTAAAGATTGGCATGGAGTACTTTCCATAAGATCATCTTTCAATGGAAATCAAAACAGCTATTAGGCTAACTGAAATAAAACCAAGATGTGTGAGTGACACAAAGTGAATAGCTTTTTTTATGCTATTGAACTAACATAGAATATTTTTCTTGTTTGGCCACTGATGTAAACGAAAGGGGGGAGGGGGAACAACTTTACTCTCTCAAATGCTAGCGTTCAAATGCAAATTATGGTGGTTGTTGTGACTCAATGCATTTCTTTTTCAGCTTCAGAGAGATTGCTGTCTATGAAAAGTCTTATAAAGCTTTACGATGAAGGGACTGACCTTTCTTTTAAAAAGAAGAAAGAGTCTAAACAACAATTTCCTCACCTTTTCTTTTTTCTTTTCTTTTTTTACATCATTGGTGGTCTGGGACCTTACAAAGCTATCCATATCTGCGTGTGAGTGTGTGAGTACACATGCGTGAGCATGTGAGAAATGATCAGAATCGACATGCAGGAAGCTGTCATTCAGATACAATAGGTGGCTGCATTGGGTGTCAAGAGGGTGTCAGCCAGTTGAGGATTATGCTTTGAAGTGTTGATCTCTTGGAGATAAAGCAACAGCTTCAAAGGTGACTGTAGAATGCTGTAGAAAGTCCGGCAGAAAAAACACAATTATCATACAACAGTAAGCATTAAAGAAATCACCTGCCACCCATGCTTGCCTTCTCGTGCACGCTCGTGCCTTTTACAAATCCATCAAACAACTGTGGTGAGTAGGGTCAGTCAACAAACACGGTGAGTAATGTCTTCTCCTGTTATTGTCACTTGCACTTCGTGTCACATGTATAGCATAGCCTTCTCTGTCAGCGGTGAGGACTACACATGTGATAAATGCAGGGAGATGGGCAGGCTGACGGAGAAGATTTCAGAACTAGAGACACGCATCCAAACTTTAATCGAGGAAAGTGAGAATGCAAGGGCTTTAGATACTGCTTTGGATGCAACTAGCTTAGTGAACTCTGTACATTGTTCAGTTCCAGCTGTAGAGCCCATGCAGCAGGACAAGTGGGTGACCGTGAGACGCTATAGTCACGGGACAAAACACTGTTCTTCCGTTCCGATTACCATAACAAATAGATTATCCCCACTCAGTGAAACACCCACTGTGAATTCTGCTGAATGTACCCTAGTTATTGGTGATTATATTACACGGAACGTGAAAAACCACTATAGTCACATGTTTGCCAGAGCCCGAGCCAGAGCGCCTGACATCAAAGCAAATTTAAAAGTCCTCGGTAATGCTAATCATAAATTCTCTAAGATTATTATTCACATCGGCACTAATGAAGTTTGACTTCGCCAGTCGGAGATCAAAATTAGGTCAGCCGGAACCGGGAACAATTCCTAAAACACTGATGTACCCTCTAACATAATAAGAGGAATGGCATCTACGCTAATGTTAGTCTTTCTGCTTATTCCGAGGTGTACTGTAATCAGCTGGATCCAGGCCGTATCCAGACCAGATGGAGGAGCTGCACCTAGACACGACCACAACCATAGGCGTAATTTGCGGGTGGGACGGGTGGGACATGTCCCCACCACTTTTTGCTAAGGTCGATATTTTCCCCACCACTTTTGAAACATCTCGCGGCACGAATGTACCAATACAAATAAATAAAACATCTCCAGTTAACTAGCAGAGCATTCATTTAGTTCGTTTGTAAGAGGCGATCTACCGCTGAAATGTGTTGTTTTTGAAATCAAGTGGTCAAAGACAGTGCTCGTTGCCGCTGCGATCAGTGGCGCGGATACTGTGTTCTCTTGTGGCTCGCGCACAGTCTTCACTCGGACGCGCGCTTCAATCCGTTGTGGAGATCTCTATTCGTTCCGGTGAAATTACCAAACAAAATGCATACAAACGTATGCTTGCCTGATATACAACCACTGATAAACATAATCGGTTTTAATGAGAAGAGAAAAAAAAAACCTATACGAGTGTGGATTAGAACCCACAACCTCTGACACGCTTGGCAAAAATTCTACCACTGGACCATTTCAATATACACATTTATATTATGGATTTACTCACACCAACATATCAAACCTCATTAAACGACAAATTAAACCCATGCACTATTTCAATCGATTGCTGGACATCGTAATGTTATTGTACATACATCGATTTATGATTCAGCATTCATAACCCCCCCCCCCCCCCCCCCCGTTAAAAAAAAAATAAACCGTCCCACCCACTTTTTAAAACAAAGTTACGCCACTGACCACAACGCATGATGTAGTCAGCCGGATCCGGGCCTTATACAGACTAGATGGATGACCTGCACCTAGACACAACCACAACGCATCCCTGAAGTGTCAGCAGAGATTATGTCAACTAGACTCTCATCAAATGCCTCAACACCACTACAGTCATCAGCACTGATCCTCAACAAACCCGTCTCCATCCCGGTGTGATGACTCTGATCTTAAACCAGATGGAACTGGATAATATTCTGATTGTTCCAAACCAATCTGACTTCTGACCTATAATGCTGCCTGAATCAATCATACACTGTTCGTTCATTGGCCAGAGGAGAACTGGCCCCCAGACTGAGCCTGGTTTCTCCCAAGGTTTTTTTTTCTCCATTCTGCCACCTGATGGAGTTTCGGTTCCTTGCAACTGTCACCTTTTTCCACCTTTGTTGCCATTGGCTTGAGCTGAACTGGACGATGACATCACGGTTTACTCCAGACCGGCTATAGTTTATATATATATATATATATATATATATATATATATATATATATATATATATATATATATATATATATATATATATATATATATATATATATATATACTGTATATATACTAAATTAATAACCTTTTTTTAAACAAAAATGAAACATCACTGAACTTAAGCTGGACTGTGACTCTATTTTCTTCTGTAAACAAACTGTTTTGCATTATTTTCCTGTTATCTCTGTAAAGCTGCTTTGAAACAATCTGTATTGTAAAAAGCGCTATATAAATAAATGTGCCTTGACTTGACTTGACAGTACTGGGAATACATCTGTGCAGAATGTTAAGTGGCCTGGGGCATCAAACCTGTCCGCAGGTGCTAAAACAGTCACATCTCTGACGGGTTACTGTATTGAACTGTGCAATGTGAAACATGATTACTGTGTCAGAAAGCTATCTTCGTGGACCTTTTAAGATCCAGTTAAGAGCTGAATGAGACAGTTTTGTCTATAAAATTATCAGGCTGAGGAATGGACCGAAAGGCCTGTGTGATTATCACTACAGTGATGCCAATATCTACAGACATCTGTCCCATTCCCTCTCCATAGTCAGATAGCATTTAATCAATGAAACAATGTTGACTCAGTGTTGATGCGTCAACGCTTATTGCATTGAATTAATGTTACAAAGTGATGTTGCTTTAGTATCACTCTTGCACCTTCAGTTAATGGTGAAGCAATGTTGAGATTTCAACCAAAAATCAATGGTAATAGTATTGATTCAACATTACAAAGTGACATTATATCAACATCACTTTTGCACCCTCAATTAATGTTGAAGCAATGTTGAGATTTCAACCAAAAATCAATGGTTCAAAATTACTAATTATTTATTAGTTTTGAACTATGTTGTATAGCTGTGTTTTCATGTGTTCGTATAGTCAAAACTCAAAAATTAGTTTATATTTAATTATTAAAAATTGCCATTATTTTATATTTAAAAGTTTTTTTAATTGTATTTTATTTAGAAAATATTTTAGTTTGTTTTGTATATTTTTTTTATTAGATCAGATAACATTTTTAGCTGTCATATGTTAAGTCACAATGTGCCCCACACATGTTACAATGTACCCCACCTATGGGGCATGTTGTCACATTTCACTTCCATTCTTTCGGGGTATATCAAGAAAAAAGTATATACTGTATTAATAAAACAAAAACACATAATTGTACTAGACATGTGGGAAATTAATGTGGGAAAAAATAAATACTCTGAACCATAAGTAGATTTACACAAACTGAGAAAGTCAAAAAGCGTTACTTTGTGCCCCGCTCTCCCCTATATCTAATTTCATTTCTGTGAAATTATATAGCATTCAAGTAACAAGTTTATCTTGTAGAATAAAAGTCAAGTCAAGTCAAGTCAAGTATATTTGTATAGCGCTTTTCACAATACAGATTATATCAAAGCAGCTTCACAGTATTTAATTAAAATAATACAACAAGGTTTGTTTCTAGTGGAATTTATTAGATTAGGTTAGAATAAAAGAGATTAGGTTTTTCAATGAAAATTTCTATAATGGGATATTTCAGCCCGAAATTAAACTTCTGTCATCATTTACTCACCCTAAAGTTGTTCAAAACCTGTATGAGTTTCTTTCTTCTGTTGAACACAAAATAAGATATTTTAAAGAATGTTGGTAACCAGAAAGTTGACGGTGGCCATTGATTTCCATAGTAGGAAATAAATACCATTCAAGTCAATGGTTACCATCACTGTCTGGATGCCAACATTCTTCACTCTATCTTCTTTTGTGTGCAGCAGAAGAAAGAAATTCATACAGGTTTGGAACAACTTGAGGGTGAATAAATGATGACATAATTTTCATTTCGGACTGAACTATCCCTTTGAAGCTGCAGATTCACCTTATGTAGAGGAGAGCGGGGCACAACCGAACACATTTTGGTTTTGGCTCAATTATTAAAAAAATATTTAAGTTAGATTCATTTTATTTTAATTTTTTTACACAAGCAACATGCACATCTCTGCTACAAATTAACACTTAAACTTTTTTTCGTACAGTTGCACTGAAAGTGACAGAAGTGCAAATGTTACAACTTACCCCTTATGCGGGGTTAATTGTAACAGACAGAGGGGTTAGTTGTAACCCTTGTGTGTAACACACATAATTCTATACTATCTGTATAGTTTGATATTGTTTGTACATCTGTATAGATATCCATACATCCATCCCTCATCCAATCATCCTTCTGTTATGTATCAATATCATGGATAGAGATATAGGAAAGGGTTGCACAGTATTGCAATAAATAAATAAACAAATAAAATAATCAAATATTGTAATGGCAATTGAATTATATTTGTGTGTGGCAGCTGCATGCAAAATTATTATCATTATTATTATTATTATTATTAATAGTAATAATAATAAAAACGAGCTCAAAATCACATTTTAAAGAGTTTATTGCATGAAAACAGGCTATATTTTTAATAAATAACAAGTGATCAATGCATAGTAAACAAATGTGAAAAAAATCGTACTTTGACATTTAAATTTCAACATTGTTTGTGAAAGTCCAACAAAGTTAAATAAATACTCAAACCTGAAAATTTGTGTGGCTCCGTTTTCATTTCATTATCGTTGTACACTTGGAGGCCTAGCTAACTAACCCCGCTGTGTAAAAATTATTTTAAGCCTAGCTAACAGTTGCTAGGAGTTGATGATATGTTTCAAAATGTTGCCATGTTTTAGCCAACAAGATAGTGATTAAGGTAATGTAAAGTTAGATTTGGTGACGTACACACCCAACTGAAACCGAAACCGAAAAAAACGTAAGATGAAAAAATGTACATACATGGTGTCAGAACACTCTTTGTCCAGAATCTTGACGAAATCTTATCAAAACTTTCCACAAATCCACGGGAGACCGTCTTCTGGCAGTGAGAGAAAAAGAACGGAAACACAACCTGCTTGACCCTTACTAACTAGGCCTATGTAAAAGGTCTGTGTTACATTTAACCCCGCGTTAGGTTGTGCCCCGCGCCCCCCTAGACCTTAATCTCTTTAATTTCACAAAATAACCATGTCAGTCACGTTCTTAATAAAGACAAGATGTTTTTTGTTATTGTGTTTCAGTGGAAACAAGCTAAATGGAAATCAGTTACATTTCTCAAATTTGACACAGATTCAGAAAAATGAATGATTACCTGATTAAAGGGGCATTCCACCCATAGGAACATTGTTTTTTATTGAAAGTGGGTCATATATGTAGTCGAAATGTAAAATAAATTTTGAATTTGGTGCCTTCGTGACCGAGGAAAGACAAAAAATAACTTCAGGACGCATTTGTATGAAAGACAACAACTCCCACAACACCACATTGCACAGCTCCGCAAGCCACTCCCACTAATCCAGAACACTGCATATCTGCCAAAAGAGAAATCAGTCTTCCGTCTACAAGGCTAGCTACCATCAGAGCTTGAAATTCATTTCACACAAAATGTCTAGTTAGTTGACGAACTCATTAGTGCATTACTCCTCGTTTGTATTTCTTTCGAAAAGGTGAATTATTGCATGGTACCTGGATGTTCAGTCAGAACATATGCGGTACGAAACTAGGATAGTTCACAACACAAACGTCCGTGTCCTCGTCTGATTCAGAGATTTCGTCCAGGAGAAATTGTCATCGTTGAAATTCTTTGCCGCAGACGGACTCTATCTCTGTGTTCGTAGTTGCATCTTACAGTCTATGAGTTGCATAGTGAGATCACCGGCGCCACCGGTCCGCCCTAACTCGAGCCAGTCCGGGCTCCTCGTCCGCGGCAGGCAGGTCTTCTGCCTCGGCTGCTCTTCGCTATAATGCGGCTTGTAAAGGTAGCCACAAACACCTGATTCAAGCATCAGACTTCCGAAATCATCTTCTTCTATATCATATTGAGCACTCTCCTCCGCTATTGTCATAACTGTACATCTGTCTCCACAGCGCCTGTTAGCTTAGCTTCAAACAAGATGGAGGATATTGCTTTCAGTTTCAGAGAGTAAAGTCCCACCCACTGATCTGTAATAGGTCTGTAGCGTGAGCGGGTCCCGCCCCCTGGGAAAGATGAGGAACTAGTGCTTGTAGTCTCAACAGAAATCCCCCCCTCTTACACTTCCTCCTACAATGACGCAAAATGACGATTTTTGCGTCATTGTGGGAGGAAGTGTAAGAGGTAAATAACGGATTTCTCCCGTCTCAGGGGAAAATGAGAGAGTGTTGCACGACCATTCAATAGTATGACTGGGTTTCTAACAATGCAAAGCTTAGTGCAAATGAGTGGAGTGTCCCTTTAAGCAGTGATAAGGCACAGGATATCATCAAGTCCCAGGTCAGGTGATTATGCTGTCGACAACAACTCTCTTTTTTTTAATTGTCCATCTTCAGTTGCCTTCACTCCTACTAAAGGAGCAATGTGCTCTGCAAGCAAGCACTGATGGTTGCAATACTATGTTTGCAGTGTAACATTCTTGCTCATGTTCATGTCTCCTGCACTTCAAGAAATATGTTAAATGACGTTAGAACTTTATTCAGGAAATTCCTAATAAACTTTACTAAAGCAAGGTGCATTTTTTAAGAATGTAGAAAAATAGATGCTTTATTCAGACACTTTAATAACTTTTTAAATCTATCTAATTACAGTTAGTAACAACACAAATCAAACGCAAATAAGCACGCAAAACAAAGGAACAGAGAAATGAGGTAGATGCACCATTGTTTGAAACTGTGCTAGAGAAGTCATGTAAGTATGTCAAGTGCTTCAACAAATTAGACTTCTGTATAGGATGCACCTATGTTTTCTCTCTAATGAGGAAGCATTAGACTACTGAGAAGTGTGCATGCAAAACCAAAATGGGCGTTTACCAATCAGTGGCCAATTTCAAACTACAATAAATGTTTTTCAACCATTTTTCAACAGACTTGCTAAAATCATGAAGGCCCACCCCTAAACCAAGCCCCCAGTGGATTAGAGAAAATCAAGTAAAGCGGTTGAAAATGCCCATTGTGATTTGAAAACGCCCCACTGATAGAGAAACACCCACTAGTGTTCTGCAGAGACACATGCCTGAATGATCTTGTGCTCATCAACTACAAATCACTTTTGGTTCAATGTCACTGTCTTCACCCATGTGTGCTGTTCCCTTTCATCAAAATTTCAATGCTGATCCAACACACTTTAAACTTTGAAATGTCACTCTCAACCAAAATGATAGTTTGGATCAAAACTCGACATTGTATCAATGTCACCATGCTATCTGGGTTCAGTGGGTTGTTTCACATGTGTTTCCTCTTCTTTGTACTAAGGGGAGAAGTTACAAATATAAATAGTTTTGGCAATAACTTTGAGGCCTGGATAAATTGGCCCCAAATGACCCCATTGGGCCTTTAAATTCTGCACAAAAGTAATGAGGATATGAATGAATAAGAAGGCTGGCAAAAGTTCAGAAGGGCAGTAATCCATGTCTGATGCTCAGTGCATTGTTCCAGTACAGGAAGTAGAATTTATTCCATGGTTAACACTCTGGAAAGAATGTGAGGTTCTCAGAACTTTTCTTTGTGATCTTTATTTGATTTGATTTATTTATTACTTGATCTGACTTTGTACGGACTCAAAGCCAAGTGATCTTTCTTTGGATAGGTAAAAGCTCAAGCTAACAATGGCTGCGTTTACACTTGGCATTAACATGTGACCTGTATCTGGATGTTGTCCACATACACACTGAAAAGACAAGTGTAAACGCACTACTGATCAGAATGTTATCCGATCAGCGTGTCCAAGTTCGAAGGTAGTCGAGGACGCATTGTGATCGGATCTCATTGTAATGTAAACGCAATCCAGCCATTGTGTCTGCATTCACTGGTGGACGTCACACAAAACCCCTCTCTCCGGAACTGAGAGCTGTATTTTGCGATACAGTCGAGTGTGAAGTACATGTAGGCTAAATCGCAAATATACTAAAATGTTTGCCTTCGCAGTTCGACACACGAAAGTTTCAGAATAATTCATTTTCTTCACCACAGCTGGCAAAAAAAAAAAAAAAAGTATTCTGGTTAAACTTATAGTTGAGCCACTGTAGTCACTTGGACTATTTTAACGATGTCTTTATTAACATTTCTGGGCCGGCAAGTTTCGATCCCATAGAAGCCTATGGAGGAGTGAGCCAGCTCTCAGATTTCATTAAAAATATCTTAATTTTTGTTCCGAAGATGAACGAAATTCTTACGGGGTTGGAACAACATGAGGGTGAGTAATTACAGATAGAATTTTCATTTTTGGGTGAACTAACCCTTTAATGCCAAGTGTAAACGCAGCCAATGACATAAAAACACAATTCTCATTAGACTGAATCAGTTGACTGAATGTTTCAATGACTCAGTCATAACGACATTCACCTGTTTTTTGAGTCCGTGTTTTTGGAGGAATCGTTTCAATGATTGACCACTTACTGGCCACAATAATTTCACAATCACAAAATCACAATAATTATTTTTATAAAAAATTATCATAATTTAAACTATAACAATTACATTTTTATCTATTTAGTGAAATGGTACTATTTTATTTGAATTTTATTTCCACAAGTTTTTGAGAGATGACATTTTGAGATGAAGCTTGTTTGGAAAATAGAGTTTGATTGATAGAGGCCTTGATCTGACTTTGTACTGACTCAAAGTCAAGTCCAATAATCTCATTTGAATACAGACGCAGTGCATATATAAACATTTAAACTTCTTGCACAATGAGGTTTGTAAATTAGAGAATGCATTCCAATGACTTTGATCTCATCTAAGTCAGTTTTAATCTTCTTCAAGAGTTCACACATTCACAATTTAAAACCTAAACTCTGATGAATATACAAACCATATGGTCTCAGGAACTAAATGTTTACCTTATGCCATTCTTAGTTATACAATAAAAACATGGATATTTTTCCATCTCTTTCATAACTGAACACTCTTCTCCTATTTCCTCTATTGATACATGGGGCCTTGAATATTTAAGGCTTTAAAACACAGGATATGTCTAATGTTTTTTGGTTATTTGACATTTGAATATAGTAGTTTATATACTGATTGTTGACCATAGTCATAAGCATGTAATCACAATGTGTCTTCAGTAGTAATATTTGAATGTGTGTGTGTGTGTGTGTGTGTGTGTGTGTGTGTGTGTGTGTGTGTGTGTGTGTGTGTGTGTGTGTGTGTGTGTGTGTGTGTGTGTGTGTGTGTGTGTGTGTGTGTGTGTGTGTGTGTGTGTGTGTGTGTGTGTGTGTGTGTGTGTGTGTGTGTGTGTGTGTGTGTGTGTGTGTGTGTGTGTGTGTGTGTGTGTGTGTGTGTGTGTGTGTGTGTGTGTGTGTGTGTGTTGAAGCAGTTATTATCTCTGTCAGCCACCACTGCACTGTTTAGATTTTTCTCCCCTTAGAATTCCTGTATCAGCGTGTGAGTGGCCATTTGCACAGACAAAAACTGAAAAGACCCCTCTGCTTTCACGCCACACAGCATCATCCAGATGGCTGTTAGTCACAGTCACTTCCTTTCATCCAAGAAAACTGTCTGATTCTGCTCTTCTGTGAGGCTGCCGTCCGTGCATAAACATCATTTGACTCTGGAATAGACATCATAACTTGATGACAATGGGGTCTTTGATGGAAAATATGTGTTTAAGCCTCAAACAGCTTTGTGGCTAAACATTGACAGATTTGGGAACTCGGCTTTCAGTCTCTGACAGGCCGACTCTGTAAAGCCAAGCTGTTAGATTTCTTTAAATGGTAAATTAATAATGATAGCTTTGACTGTGCTAAATGACAGACCTGGTTTTCAAGCCGACTATCTATTTCAGAGCATATTGTGCTTAGATTAGAAAAATGAACACATGCATTTATAACAACTTAAATGAGTGAAGGAGAATCGATTGATGAGTTAAATTTATTTTATTTAAATTTATTTGAGTGAATTCATCAAGTACATTTTGCAGCATTTCTGCTAGAAATATTATGTTAATCTCCCTTCAGCCTCTGCGTGTGTTCACTACACTACACTACACTCTGCACTACACTCTGCACTACTCTACACTACACTATTATAATTTGATATTTCCCTGCCAAAACCCCGGCCAAAGTGGAGATTTCTGATAACGCCGTTTATGTGTTGCCGTGTAAACTGGGAGAAACGGGGTTTTAGGTTCTCAAACGTCACATTATGCGCCAGAAAATGCTTAACGTCATGTGAGCGCCCTATGTTTACAGTTCTGATTGGCTTGCATGGCTTTATCCTTCTCCCTGCACTGCCACCCATAGGTTTGGCATAGTTATGATGGCGCTCAACAGCGTATTTATGCGGGTTGATGTAAATGACAACTTTTTTGAAAACGATGTGTGCACGATGTTATTTTTGATAACGGAGGGGGGGAAATATTAATTTCTCTAAATACTCGGCTATGTGTAAATGTGGCCTGAGTTTGTTTGCTATGTTTTGAGTTTGCTTCTAATTTGGTTTTCCTGTTCTGTGATTGTCTGTTTCAAGATTAGTTTTCCCTGTGTTCAGTTCAAGTTTCCCTGTGTCTGTTTTCCCATCACCTGTTAATTCATTACCTTGTTAGTCATGTCAGCTGTGTCTTGTTTCTTTGATTAAGTCCCTGTGTATTTAAGCCCTGTGTTTTGTACTGTTTAGTTGTCTGTCTTGGTTCTTAGTTGAATATTTCTACTTGATGTCAATGTTGTGTTTCATAGGTGGTTCTGTTTCTTTGAGCCAGTTTGTGAGTTTTGAGGTTGTTAAATAAACACTGCTGCATCTAGGTCCTGCATCTCTGCTTCAACCTGCTTGTGACAACTATACTATACTACCCAGCATGCTTGCAGCATGGACTCAAATCTGAGCAAGTTTGATCTGATTTCTCATTAGGATCTAGAAGTGTGCGATACAGGTTTAGATGGGAATTCATAGTCAATAGTCTTCGTACGTTGCTTAAAACATCAGAGATCAAATGAGACATCCAAGATGATATCATCTTGCTAATCAGAGCAATTCTCTTTTGTTTAGCTAAAGAGAATTGAGGTTCCTTTTCAGTTGGTCACGTTCGATGGCACGTCGGAACGTACCAACAAATTGGGATCTTACCGGAGAGCCCAGTCATCTTCGAGTGTAACTAAACAAGCCAATGCATATTGGCAGGCAAGATTTGCATTGCGAACTGATATATAAAGAAGCCCGCTAATCTAGCCCATTCACCTTTTCGCTTTGGAGCTGAGCGTTTCATCATTTGAAGTGTCTAGTCTGGGAAGCTCTTCGTTGGTGTTGGTGTGATGGCGCTGCAGCGGTGGTCACTTGAAAGAGTGCAAATTTCCTGCTGTTTATTCAGCTTTATTCAACACAGCTGTAGACTGCACTTCAAATTCCTGCTTAGCCTGTGTGGTGGCCGGTTCCCCTGTGCGCTTCAGCACTTTAAAAAAGTAAAAAAAAAAACGTTTAAAAAGTTTCAATTTCCTTAAAAGAGCAGCACAGGTGTGACACTGTGTCTTTTTAAAGATGTCATTCCACCCGTGTGTTTCTGGATGCGGTCGTTACCTGGCTTCGTCTGGTGGTCACGATCACTGCCTCATGTGTTTGGGCTTAAAGCATGCTGAGGTAGCGTTTGTGGATGAGTCATGCACCCACTGCAGGAAGGTGACCATCGCAATGTTGCGGTCGAGTCTGGATAATCTGCAAAAAGGTAAAGTCAAGTCAAGTCAAGTTTATTTATATAGCGCTTTTCACAACACAGGTTGTATCAAAGCAGCTTCACAGTAATAAATTAGAACAATACATCAATGTTTGTTTCTAGTGGAACGTCTACGTTCGGTAATGCTGATCAATAGTATCGTTGATTGATTAATTAAATTAAATATCCCCAAATATCCCCAACTGAGCAAGCCAAAGGCAACAGTGGCAAGGAACCGAAAAACTCCATCAGGTGACCTAATGGAGAAAAAAAAACCTTGGGAGAACCCGGGCTAAAGTCCCCTCTGTTATGCCCCGATCTAGTTCCTGTTCTGGTGTTCAGAACAGGGTTACTTCGGTGAATAGCCAGGGTGACCTGAGGATCACAGTGAGGCCCCAGCCGCCGAGTCAATCTCCATGGCCACCTCACTCCTCTAGCGCATCGCAAACTGTGGAGTTTCCCAGTGAGATTGCTGGTCCTTCTCATTGGGGACCTAGCGTTTCATTCGGGGCTCCAGTGGAGGATCAGATGTCGACCGCTTCATCGGAGGGTAGGCTAGAGTCCTCCAGGGATGAAGACTCCCCTTCGGGAGAGTAGCGTTGCCCGAGCTGACGGCCATGCTTTCCCAGGCCGCCGAGAGAGTCGGGCTCCAGTGGATGCCTCCACTTTGTCCCGAACGCTTGAGGTTGGATAATTGGTTTCTTGGTTTCTCGGTGCTATGCTTCCCGGAATTGCATGAAGAGACTTTCAGATCGTGGCAGGCCCCGTTGTCCCATCGCAACCGATCTGGTTTCTCTCCCTCCCTCACTACACTTGATGCTGGGGCGGTCAAGGGGTACGTGGAGATCCTCCCGGTGGAGCGCGCAGTACCGATGCAACTGTGTCTACAGAGTGCTGCCGCCTAGTGGGGAAATCCGCGTCTTCCATCCAGGACCTGTTAGTTCTCGCCAGTGCTTGCAGCCAAGGCTTACAGGACTGCTGGACAGGCTACCTCCACCATGGCTCTCCTGCAAGTACACCAGGCCAAGGCTCTCAAAAAGTTGCACAAGGGTAGCTGCAGGAGCTGCACACAGCGACAGACCTCGCTGTGCGCTCCCTGGGTCAGACAATGTCCACTTTGGTGGTCTAAAAACGGCACTTATGGCTGAACCTGGCGAATATGAGGGAGCTTGACAGACATTTTCCCGACTCCCTGATTTCCCAGGCCGGCCTCTTCGGCAACATGGTCGAGAGCTTTGCCCAACTGTTTTTGCCCAACTCGGCTGCACAGAGGCAGACGGAGGTGATTAGACACATCCTGCCCCTGCGGCCCGCTGCTGCCTCCACACATTTGCCAAGGGCGCCCCCCTGCGGCTTCCACCTCCACTCCCGCAAGGCCTCAGCAGCAGCCTCCACCTAGGCCTCAGCATGGAGCTGGCAGCAGGAGAGCGGCACAGCCCGTCTCAACCACAGCCAGACCCAGGGGTGACCTAGAGATGGAGGGAACAGCTCTTCGGGAGATGGTGACTGCACCACTCCTTCCCTAGGAGGAGAACCAGGTGGAGAATCCTTTGTTCAGTTTTATTTCTGTTTAGACCCCACTTCAGACACTCAGACCCCACTTCGGGGCGTGATGCCTTCCGAGTCGGCTCCCTTTCCTCCACCTTGTTTCCCCACTGAAGGTACGTCTGTGGTCCCTCTGACAGTCTCTGAGGGCCTAGCTAGCGCTTACCAGACTGTCGCGCTGGATCATTCGGACCAGGGAAACAGGGACATCTGGGGTTCAGGTCAACTGGGAAAAGAGCAAACTCTCCCCCGTGCAGAGGATCTCTTTTCTCGGTTTGGAGTTGTAAACGAGCGAGCTCAGTCACTGAATTGCCTGAGAAGTGTTTTTTGCTAGTTTCAGTCCGACGCAGTTATCATTTTCACGTCCTGCGCCACGTTGTTTAAATAGCAAATGCATTTGTGCCCATTTGTGCGCCCATGGGTGTGCTGGTCTGAAAACGAGGTGTGTTCTGGCGCATTGTTGGCACGTTGCTATTTTGAGACAACAGAAATAGACTGCGCCATTGACCAACTGAAACCTGGTCTAAAGTCAATGGCGCAATATTATTATTTTTTATTTAAAGATCGTTAAAATAGGGCCCTTAGTTTAATTGGGTTGGGGTGCCGTGGGAAAAAAATGCTACAAAGGGGTGCCATGCTTTCAAAAAGTTAGGGCTCATTCCACCAGGGTGGTTGCATCCTCCAGGGTTTTGACAAGAGACGCCCCCTTGAAACAGGTATGTGATGTGGCAGGCTGGTCTTCTCCGCACACATATATCAGATTTTATAGTTTGGATGTTCATGTTACTCCGGGCTCACATGCCCTTGAGTCGACATCCCAAGCTCATGTCTGAGGCCTTTCTCGTGTTTGTGCGCACACTCTACACAACTTTGACTGGTCCAGACACTTCCAGTGCGGCGGTGTTGGTATTCTCGTTCCCATAGCGCTGTCAGCATGGCATTCGAGTCTCGGGTTACTTGACTGTAACCCTGTTCTCTGAAAAAGTGGGAACAAGATGCTGCACTGCATTGCCGCACTGTGGGCATGTTCAGGATATCTCTTAAGACAAAGTGACCTGAAAGCACACCTATATTTATAGCCTCTCATGAGCGCGCATTCCAATGACATCATTGTCAGAGGTGGCTTAAAGCCAGTTCTTGGTGTGTTTGCCACACATACTTCACAACTGGTCAAACAAAGATGTTTTCCCATAGCACTGTCAGTGCAGCATCTCATTCCCGCTTTTTCAGGGAACAGGGTTACAGTCAGGTAACCCGAGATGTTTTCACTATAGTTATAATATTATAAATGGATAAACTATAGTGGATATTTATATCCATGACAGAGTTGATAGTTATGGCCCATTTAATTTAGCACTGAACGAGTCCTTTGACCAGCTGTAAAATAAGTAATTCCTTCAAAATTCCCTATAAATTAATGAATAATTCCCTTTGAGCTTAATTGACCTGTTTCACTTACACAGTGACCTACTGAGAATTAACTTGTACGTTTTGTAGTAAGTTACCACAACCCCCTTATTTTTATATTTAGTGCTTGAACAGGCCGTGGGAAATTGATTTTCTCAAATAAAAGACAATTGTGATGGAATACCAATTCCTAGAACAGAAGCACCTTAAATTGAGAACTGAGTCATTATCATCACAGCCCCCTTGATGACTCATTGTAACTTTATATGAATTGCAAGGCCAGTGCCATGCGGCATGCAGTGGTTAAATAATATTATTATGAGGCGTGTATATCACTACCTCTCAGCACATGCATGCAGACAAACAAACAAATGTCAATGATAATGGCAAAGTTCAAATCAATACAAATCCATTTTGAAGTGAAAAAAAAAATTGAGAAACACATCACAGCTGACACAAATAGATTCAAAATTGCAGTGTGTTTACCAATGGCTGATGGTCTGATAATCCACTGATCTGATAAACAAAGTTTATCATAAGATCACATGAGAAAAGAAAAATCACCATAGAAGCACCATCGACACATGGTGCATGGGTGGTCCACATGACTTTAGTGCAATATTATGAGTACTCTCAAGTTGTACAATAGATTTCTGAGAAGATATTCATGTTATTTGTGAATTTACATATTCACAATTGAAATGTCGTACACAGGTCATATGGAATTTATGAGTAAATAATGACAGAAATATCACAAATATATCACATCAATACATGCAATCACATGTCAGTCCGTCTGAACGTTCCCACAGGTATGGAGCAAATTGTTTCCATTTTATCAGATGCAGTACACCAAAGGCTAACATAGATCAGCTCTTTTCAGGTCTGAATACTCAGAAAGTACTCATTATTGGTTTTCTGGAGCTCAGCCATACTACACAGATTGTAATCTCTATACAGGTATGCCAACTTGATACCCTTCTTAAAATGTGAAAATGTAAATTGTAACTGGCTTGCTCAATCATGTTTTTTTTTTTTTAAGAACATGTAAGTGTGACCAGCACTCTCCTCTTCTCCACTCAGCAAGTATTGAATTTATGATCCATATTGTTAGAGTTTTCTATTATTACTTGGGTTTATGCATTAACATTAAAGCCACCCCATGACTTTTTATCACTTTTTCCTTTTAACATTGTGAAGTGCTCACCTTCTTGTTCATTGACAATGGCTACCTTTGGCCTTCATACTTTAAAAAAACGGCTTTTAATTAACAATATACAAAATATATATTGTTAACAATATAACAATATATTACAAATATTACTAATAATACTAACATTATAAAAAATTATAATAATTAAAATACCTAGGTTCTTCATAATACCATTAGGGATAATCCACAGCTAGCTGTGCATTAAACTTAAACTATTTTAATGCACGACGTGGAGACAAATAACTGCCCGATGTGAAGCATTAAACTATAATAGTTTTACAGATATAGAGTTTAAGATGTTATTTACAGATGTAACATTTTTAGATGTTATGTACAAATGGACAGTTATGATAGTTATGAGAGTTTAACTGTTCAGACTGAATATAGCCTGAGGGAAAAAACTGTTCTTATGCCTGGCTTTTCTGGTGCTCGGTGCTCTGTAGCACAGGCCAGACAGCAACATTTCAAAGAGAAAGAGGCTTGGTGTGTGGGGTCCAAAGGGATTTTCTTATAATAATAATAATAATAAATTTTATTTGTAAAGCACTTTACATTTGACACCAAATCTCAAAGTGCTTCTTAGCCCTTTTTCTCACTCTGGAGGTGTAAAAATCTTGGAGGTGGGGTAGGAGGGAACCAATAATCATGTCAGCCATCCTGACTGTACATGGTAGACTCCTGATGTCTGATTTGGTAGCTGAACCAAGACAGTTATAGATGAGCACAAGACAGACTCAATGATGTCGGAGTAGAACTGTTTTAGCAGCTCCTGTGACAGGTTGAACTTCCTCAGATGATGAAGGAAGTACAAGCTCTGCTGGGCCTTTTTCACAATTACCCCTTTTCCACCAAGGCAGAACTGGTGCTGGTTCGGAGCCAGAGCCTAGTTTCAAATCGGTTCTTTGTTTTTCCACCGCCAAAGCACCAGCTCCGAACCAGTGAAACTGGTTCTTAAGTAGCACCAAATCATTGCAGGGTTTAGAACGGAGCCAAGAAAGAACCGCTTGCGTCAGGGGCTGGGGGCGGGGTTACCGTGACCAACAAGACGAATAGAAACTTGTGACCGCCATTTTTAAATAGCAGCTAGTCGAGCTAATAGCAGCTCGATTATAATATCCGTCTATGTAAGTTACGGCGAGCTGCACGAACGCGTTGGATTCCGATGTATTTTTGCAAACCCATGAGCATCCATAGTATTGCAACGTCCGTTATTGTTGATGGCTTGTTCGAGATGCACCGGAGCGGCGAGGACCGATCGGAGCTGCGGGAGTGTTTGGAGAGCATACGACTCCTTGTGCTTTTAGATCGCTATCGCAGTGCTTTGATGTCATGCGGCGATCGATCTGCGAGAAGCCGATGCATCTCGAACAAGCCTGGAGTGTTTGTGTTTGGCGCTACCGCACTAGCGGTTGCTGGGCAACATGAGACGTATACAGTGACGTAAGATCTGGCTCTGTTGTGGCTCTCTAGCCGGTGGAAAGGCAAACCGGTTCTTAGTAAGCTCGTCAGTCGAACCAACTCTGAACCAGCTCTGGCTCTGGCTCTGAACCAGCACCCGGTTCTTGTTGGTGGAAAAGGGGTAAATGTAGCCTATGTCTCAGGTCCTGAGTGACTCCATTGTTGGGTCAGCTGGGTCTGTGAGAAGATCAGACATGATGGTACTGAAGGCCGAACTTAGTCCACAAATAAGTTGCGAAGGACCCAGGTCTGTCGAAATGTTTCAGGATGTAGCACAGTCCGATATTGACTTCATCATCCACAGACCAATTTGCTCTACAGGAAAACTGCTGGGGGTCCAGCAGGGGTCCAGCAAGGGTCCAGTGTAGGCCAACACCAGTCTCTCAAATTACTCCATGACCACAGACATGAGAGCGACAGGTCTAAAGTTTCAAATGGGTAAAAAAAAAATTCTAATGGCATAGAAGACAGACTTTTTTATCTGTATCTCCTGCGCTGCATCAAGCCAATCCAATAGCTGTCACTGTCCAAATGAATGCACAGCTTAGACTAACTGTACATCATGTGTATAAGACTCCAATAAAATTATGTAATTATTCCCTTACGAATAAATCTCTCATCTGTGTATTTATGATAGACTCCACAACATCATAATATTATTTTCAAATTAATTTTTAAATTATTATTATTATTATTATCATTTTAAATTATTATTGTCCCTGGTTCAATAGGGTACTCTTGTAAGCAAGTAGCAGTGGCTGGGACAGACTTTAAGGATCATCTTAAGGATCAGGACCACCTGAACTTCGAAGAACTAACAATCCTGGATCATGTCAAATTGCCAACTGTAAAATCCATATATCTGAGTAATCCACGTATGAAGAAAGGGTCCCAGAAATAAATGCCCTCCGAAATGCATTTGAGAAGGATTTGTATCCAATCATTGCAGATGAAACAAGTGTAATTGCATCTAGATGTTGAAGCCACATATGTAAATTTTACTCCCACCATTATGGTAAAAAATTAATCATGTGAGGTAAATTTGTTGGGCAAAATGCGGAAATGAGTTACCATTTTAGCACTTCCGGTTCCATCGTCCCGAAGACAATGGGTTTTTGTATAAATGGCTGAATGAGTCTATGGTTAACACAAAATCAAGACACTTTCACATTTTATTCAACAACATAAAACACATCAGTATTACCCCGCTCTTGATTTTTTTAAGCGGTTACATGTCTTGAAAAAGGTGGTTGCTAAAGTGGTTTAATGGGACTACAGAGGCTGTCGAGGACATTAAACAAGTTCAGTTCGCTTTTACAGCCTCGTTATGCTTTTAATTGTTTTCTTACATTCAAACTAAAACTTTCCGGTAAAATGTTTTTAGAGTTTTTGGATGCTAAGATGATTTGGATTCACTAAGATGGTGACGTTGATGTCTTGGGACCGTGGTGTAGTGCGTTTAGCCTACCTTTAGCTTTTTACTCCAAGCGATTTAGGCTTCAAAATTCATAAAAGTTGTGTTCATTAGGGCTTGTTCACACAGAACGCGTTTTTGCTTTGAAAGACGCAAGACATGGGTTGTGGGAAAAAAACGCAAGGTCTTGAGACGCATTTTTTAAAAGTTGAAATGATTTTAACTTGAGCGCCACGTTTTTAGAACGGCGTGTCATGCACGAGACATGAGTGCAATGGCTAATACATCCGTCTAGTGAATGTTTACATAGAAAAACAATGGAAAAGTAGCGCAATGGAATGGAAAAACGCGTTCTGTCTGAATGGGCCCTTAGGGTTACTACTTTTTGACTGTTTTTCAAATAAAAGATTTCCTGTATCATAAATCGATAAACTTTTGGTTAAAAACAGTGAAAAACGCCGTAATTCCTCTTAAAAAAAATAATAATTGTAAAGGTTTTTGGAGCCGAAATCAAAGGAAGAAAGGGGCGAATAGTGGAAATTCCCATAGAAGTCACAAAATTATGGAAGAATAAATTACATTTTCCAGTTCACCTACAAAGTGACATCATACCTGCACCACTAACATCTGACAGGACAGCAAAGTTTGTTTCCCACTGCTGCAGCGCACAAATTTAAAATAAAAGTCTTGCATCAGTAAAACATTTAGAATTAGTTTTTTTGTTGTTGTTGTTTTGGGTCATGCCCCAACAGCTGAGAAACACTGAAATAAAATATAGAATTGTAAAAATGCAATAACAGAAGGTCATTTTATGCAATTTTGATTAAACCTTATGAGGTGAGACAAAAAAGGTCTAGTTATGACATTTTGATTAAACCTTATGAAGAAAAAAGATGAAACATATTCATCTGTGAATTGTTAACAATAATTGATCTATAAATAAATTTAGAAAATGAATTTTTATTTCATTAGGGTTGAAGCATGGTCAGATGACAATGAGATTGAGTCACTTCACACTCTCTTGCTGAGCTGCAAATGATTACAGGTGAGCTGAGGATGCCTATGAGGAAATGAGCATAGTGAGTTGCAGTAATGTCACAGCAAATGAAAGAAAACAGCAGGTGCACTGCACAGAATTTCTTTCTTTAATTGTGCATTTGGGTAAGATTTTGTGAATGTGATTGTGTTTTTTAATCTTCTTGTATGTTTGTTTACCTAAATGTGATATGAATATTTGTTTTTTGGTGCAAAAGACAATGAAAAAAGAGGGAAATGGGAAAAACAGAAATCGTCAATAAACTCAACACAAACATCTACTGCAGAAATTTTAAATAAATATGTAAATGTAAAATGTTTTAGTCACTTCCTGTCTGTCATTTTATGGAGTAATATGGGAAGAAAATCAAAAATGAGATATCAATTAGAACTCAGAAGTTTTTCTTAGACCGTCAATGGAGATCAAATGGAGGCTTCTCCTTAAGTCTTTTTCCCACCACAGAAATGTCTCCTTGAGAGTTTCAGAAGAGAAAATACCAGTCAGAAACTTCACTAGATCACTAGAACTCAATTTACTAGATTATAGAGGGTGCATACATGCATACATTTATACAAAGTGAATAAAATGAAATCTCTTGATTTTATCTCACTCAAAAATCATAAATGAATTCTAATATAAATTCAATCATAAACAGCTTTAGAACAAATATACACTAACACACATCACCGAATGACACAAACAAATACTGATTTACGCAATCCGATGCAGATGCATGCTCTCAAATTGAGTGGAATGGGGCACAAGTCCACTCACTGTGACTATACTCATGTTGCAATGAACTGAGGAAATTGGGTTAGAACCTTCCATTTTAAATATATATTTGGTTCCCTTGTGAAATTAAAGTTCAGATATGGTATGATGTTGCCTCTATGCCCCCAGGGATCAAATAAATAGGTAGAGTGATCACAGTCTCTCTGTTTTGACCTCTGGGATCGAATTCATCCAGTCTCTGCTAATACTGTCCAATATTTTTGACCTGCTGTATCCCAGGCAATTCTGTCTCTAGAGTAAAAGGACGTGACCCCAATCCAATCATGTGGACATTGTGAATATGTATTTACATGCACTCATGGGCAAAAGCCTCAAAGACCTTTTAGAGCAAGAAGACTAAACTGCCCCACTAAATGCATTCTCAGTCTCTTCGTCTTAAGTATTTCAAGCTTCAGTCAGAAAAGATAAATCATGTATGCACCCTCAAGCAACTAAATCTTAAAAGGCTTAACAAATTTGCAGCAATATCAAGCATAGCATCAGTTCTGGCAGGTCACGTTAGTCAAGCTCGCATCAGCTGACTCTCAGATGATCCACATCTACCTATAGGAATACGACGCCTATCACTGTATACATATACTGTACAAGCTCCTTCAGTATTATCAGCTGCTATCGCGTTTCTCAGGAGCTAATTACCCTCCTCCATCCCAAGCTCCTCATCTCATCAGCCAGGATTTGGCCTTCTGATTCCCCTTACGAAAAAGAAGTTTATTCAAGTGTTCTATTAGTATACTTCTTTTAAACTAAAAATAAGAAAGTATACTTTCAGTCTACTTTTTATATACTTCTCAGAAATATACTTTATGTACTTCTAAGAAATATACTTCAAATTGCACTTAAGTATACTTGACTTATACTGACAGAAACGTCTAAGTATATTTGGCCTATACTTGTTGATCGAGATATACTTAAAAGTATAATTAAGTATTCTAAGTATTCTTGGCTTGTACTTGTGTTTACTATTTTGATTGAGTAGCTTATTAAATACTTTTTAAAAACATAATATTACATAACGTCTTATAAACTAACATGTTCAGCTTTATATAGTAACAAACTTTCGGGTGGAATAGCTTATAAAGTAAATTAAATAAGCATGGAAAATAAGTTTATTCAAGTGTTCTATTAGTATACTTTCAACTAAAAAGAAGAAAGCATACTTTCAGTCTACATTTTATATACTTCTCAAAAATATACTTAATTACACTTAAGTGTACTTGACTTATACTGAGAGAAAAGTTCAAGTATATTTGGCCTATACTTGTACTCAATCTTTTGATCGAGATATACTTAAAATTTTAATTATTCAAAGTATACTTGGCTTGTAGTTGTGTTAACTCTTTTGATCGAGTAGCCTTTTAAATATACTTTTTTTACATTGTTTTTCATATACAGTCTTATGAAACTTTGTTTGAAAATATTGATTAAAATGTTGATATAAAACAGATATGTTTTTAGTTCTGCGTATCTGAATTTTTGTGTAGGCTAGTCCACTGGTAGTGTACATATTTACTTTAAACTTTTCCCCACCATTAACTGAATTTTCCAGCTATCCATGTTTTCACTGGTATAAGGTAGGGGGCGCTATGACAGTTCTAGTACAGAATCTCTGGATCAAAACACAGGAGAAGAAGAAGGTGAAACATGTGATAGAAGATTGCTCACTCAAATGTAAAATAATGTGATCATCAAACATTAAACAGCGTGTAAATCTAAACTGCTTAATGTTTCCAAATGAAATGAAGCGTAGGCCTAACCCATGAAGAGAAAACGACTGTGAAGCTTTGGGGGTGTTGGACTCGACCTACTCCACCTGTGTTTTGATCATCGTTCTGGATCTGATCAAGGCGTAGTCTTTGACAAATATGTGATTTTCTCAACTATTTTCTCAACATTTTAACAAAATGTTGCCTTTCTTTATGAAACTTACTGACATTCAAGTGTTGATAAAAAAGGATGCATGAAGCTAATAAAATGTTTTTAAAATTTTAAAGGTATTTTTCAAGTATGAAAAAATAACATTTGAACATAGTAGTGTACTGTAGGCCTACTACAACTGCAAAAATTGTATATAAATAGTAAACTATAAGTATAATGTTAAGTTCACTTAAAGAAAACTTGTAGAATAAAACTACTAAACTAGTAGTTTACTGAGAGTACACTAAGAGTAAAAATAATATATAAATGGTAAACTATAAGTATGATGTTAAGTTCACTTAAAGAAAACTACTAGTTTAGTAGTTTTATACTACAAGTTTTCTTTTAATGTACTCTCAGTAAACTACTAGTTTAGTAGTTTTATACTACAAGTTTTCTTTTAATGTACTCTCAGTAAACTACTAGTTTAGTAGTTTTATACTACGTTTTCTTTAAGTGAACTTAACATCATGCTTATAGTTTACCATTTATATATTATTTTTACTCTTTTAGTGTACTCTCAGTAAACTTGTAGTATAAAACTACTAAACTAGTAGTTTACTGAGAGTACACTAAAAGAGTAAAAATAATATATAAATGGTAAACTATTAGCATGATGTTAAGTTCATTTAAAGAAAACTTGTAGTATAAAACTACTAAACTAGTAGTTTACTGAGAGTATACTTCAAAATTGCTACAAGTATTAAAATAGTAAACTACTAGTATACTCATAAGTTCACTTGCAGTACAAATGAGAAACATAATTATGAACTAGTTGTGCACTTAAAGTTTACTACTGTTACACTTATAGTACACTTAAACATATACTTTTATATACTTCAAGTGGGCCAATTTAGTCCCAAGCGGTATTAAAGTAGTACACTTACAAGTTTACTACTACATATTGACATTAGTATACTTACTACATAAAGTATACTTAAAAATATACTTGAACATTACTCAAGTATACTTCATAAAATGAACTTGAAGTATACTTTTTTTTCGTAAGGGTCCCCTTGAATCAGAATAAATTCTCGAATTATGTTGTACTTTAAAATCTTGAATCAATGATCTGCATACATTCATGTTGGTTCTGTTCCCCTAAGAGGGGTTATTGCTGCTCTCCCTGCTCTTATCCATGCTAGGCTGCATGGATACGCAGGGAGTTCTCGCCCAGAACAGAACCATACCGCCAATCCAAACTGTATGCTAATTGTCAATCGTATTCGATGATAGTGGTCCTGACAGAACTAACCACTAGAGCAATAAAACCTTCCAATTAATGTAATTATAATAAACATCAACCAGAGTATTTGACACAATATTTAAAAGAGAGAAATTGTATGAAATCTTTTGAGAAAGACTTTATCTTACTCAAAAATCATTAACGAATGTTAATAAAAATTCAATCATCTAAGAATCCTTCAAATATCAAAAAAGTTATGAACTGAACTGCATGACTGTTCCCATGTTTATTATTTTGCATATATAAAACAAAAAAAAGTTTATTTCATAATGCTAAGCAAGGAGGGGAAAACAAAGACGAGACGTTTAAGAGAGAGAAAACGAGAGAAAACAAGATGGCTTGCATTCTATTTAAAGGGACGTCTCATGCCAATAGCACATTGCCTTAATGAACAACAAGGTGTCAAAACAGCTTAGATGCTTCTCAGTGTTTTTCTCTGGTTTTGTTGAGCTACCACCATGAGTTCAACAAAGCCATCCCCCTCTAACAAAGGAACAGCCTGAAAATTGACCCTGGAGCTTCAATGTCATGCCAAGCAATTTCAGATAGAACATGGTGCTAATGAGAAAACATCACATCAATTTTAAAATACATCATCATAAGGTCAAAGATCAACAAAGTGGAAGCCAGTGTTTGTAAACTGCCATTTACTTTTGTAATTAGATGTATTTCTGAGTTAAACAAGATATTCATCGAAAAAATGTCGGAAGAGATTTCATTTTATCCATGAGGAATTGACTGAATGGTGAAAAGTGACTGTTACACTTTTGACTGAGAGAGAATAAAGTTGTATTTCATCACGACTGTCTGGCTTGTTTATGCACGAAACATCAACAAATAGCCATCCTAACGCAACAGAGTGTCAGACGTTTGCACAAGAATGACATAGGAAGACAGAGAGAACCCTTTTGCCATGAGTGGTACAAAGAATTCATGCTATTTGAGGCGAAATTTCACGGAGAAGAGGAGAGAGCTGCATAATGAGAGAAAATGGATTGGTTTCAAGTGCCGCCTCTGCAAAAGTTTGACTTCTAGATTAACTGCCTCCATGTATCCAAAGACTCATGAAATTTACTTACACCATTTTCACATGTTCCAGGGAAAAACAGCTAGTGAACAAGTACTCTCTAGAGGGCTGACTGACTAAAAACAGGCTGTTGACTGGTAATTCCAAAATCTCTATAGATTGAAATCTTGAAAAATTACATATTGCTCACCAAGGGATAACCAAGTGTCAAGAACTTGCTAAGCAATCAGTTTGGCGGCCAGATCTCAGAGCACAGCTTCAGACAAAGGTGGAGAAATGTGATATGTGTGCAAGCCATCGGAAAACTTCAAAGAGACATTGATTCCCACTGAATTCCCTGAGAGACCTTGGAGAAAGGTTGGACCAGATATATTTCATTGGAAAGAGGATCAATTCCTGGTATTGACCGTTTTTCCCGGTTTGTGGAAAAGCAAACCTGTCATCATCAACTGCTATGTGCAGTAAGGTTATGTGCAGTAACCCATCTCAAAAGTATGTTTGTTCATCATGGAATTCCTACTGAGGTGATGTCAGATAATGGCCCACAATTCAGAGCAGAATACTTCAGGAAATTCACTGGAGTTTCTTTTACACAACGTCCAGCCCCAGATATCCGCAAGCTAATGGTGAAGCTGAAAGGGCAGTGAGGACTGTGAAGGACTTTCTTAGCAAAGCAGCAGATCCATTCCATGCTCTCATGGAACACCATTAGCCAATGAATATAGTCCTGCAGAACTGCTGATGGGCAGAAAGCTTTGCACGACAGACCCAGTCATACCATCAGTGTTGAACCCAGGCTGGGTGGACTTACAGTAAATTGTCTGAAAGAAGCGGAAAAAGTTAAGAGAGAGAAACAAGGAAAACAATTTAATAAAAGACAGAGCACATGATTTACCACAGTTGATTCCGCGGCAGTCTGTGTGGATCAGTGACACTAGAGAAAAAGGTGCTGTGATTATAACAGTGGAAACTCCAGGATCTTACTTTGTGGATTAACCGAAGGGCATTCTTCATTGTAACTGAAGTGTCTACACCAGTAGCACCGCCAGCAGAAACATCATATTTGTCCAAATATTTAGTGTACAGCAGATCAGAACTGCTCAGATTCGCAGGCTACACTGTTCGTAATCTTCACAACCATATTCCAACAGAGATACGACACTCAAATAAATCAATTGCAATGGCTTTGCAATCTCGCAGGGGATACGATACATACCACATGGCACAGAAAAAGTAAGAGGGGTAAGAAAGTGGGGCTACGAGCATGGGTAAAAGCTAACCCCTTCAAACCTGCTATCCCAAGCCTTTTTCTCTCCAACGTCCAGTCACTAAACAACAAGATGGGTGAGATAAGACTGCATATAACTTTGCAAAACTTGGACTGCTGTGCGATGGTAATATCAGAGATGTGGTTGGACGCTGTAGCAAGGTATGTTGTTCTGGGAAGAAGGAGGTGGGAATCGGAGGATATTTTATATACTTTAATTCATTCCAAAGTAAACAAACAATAAAACAAAAGTAAGAGAGACAGCCCCTCACGGACGACTGCCGCACACACATAAACATAACATAAATAGTCCAGGCCTGGTCCTCTCTTGTCCTTCACTGTCGTCGCTCCTCCTTTTATGCTTCGGAAGCTCCTCCGTGAGAGATAAGATCAATCATCACCTGCATCGTTCCATTCACTCACGGCTCTCGGCCCCACCCTGTTTGCCAAAGACATAAACACCCCAGACGGCGTGAACGAGCTAGCAGGCCTGCCGACTATAGAGCAGATCAGACTGCCGACTCTGGTAAGAGTAAGGCTGGAGGAGTTTGTATTTACATCAACAATAGTTGGTGGACACACATTAATCACCAAACATCGAGTATTTTATGCTGGATTGTAGACCTTTTAATCTGCCAAGGGAGTTCACATTAGTCGCCATATTGCTGTATTTTTCACTGCAAGCTAATACTAGGATAGCATCAGAGGACGCAAATATGCAGGACGCAATCAGTTGTCATCTGTCAGCACATCTGGGCAGTTTTGTTGTAGCAGCAGGGGATTTTAATCATGCTAATTTACGCTCAGTCATGCCCAAATTTAAAAAAAATGTAAACATCCCCACACGCGAGAAGAATACACTCGATCAAGTGTACGCCAATATCTCAGATCCTTACAAAGCTGCCCCATTGCCGCACCTTGGACTTTCTGATCATGTATCCTTGCTTCTCATACCTGCATACAAACCAGTGGTCTGCAGGCATAAATCAACATTAAAACATTTCAAGTATGGACAGAGGAAGCCACCTCAGGACTGCAAGACTGCTTTGATACCACCGACTGGAATATATTTGCAGAGGATCTAGACTAGAGGATCCATCTAGTGGGGTAGTCAGCAGTCCTCTCCTATTTAAACTTCTGTGCTGCAAGTGTGACAACAATAAAGACAGTTAAAGTGTATCCCAACCAGAAACCATGGCTAAATAATGATAACATAAGCTTCTCAGGGAATGGGACTCTGTGTTTAAATCCGCAGACTCGCGGACCGGAGACCGCAGACTCGCAGGCCTACAAGGAAGCACACGACAGGTTGAGGAGGGGCATCAGACAAGCTAAACACCGGTACATAGTAGTATAGTATAGTACAGTATAGTATTATTATTGTTAATTTAATGGACATTTTTTGAGGAGCTGTTTTTTTTTGTTTTGTTTTTTTGACAATGACAATAAAGATCAATCAAACAATCTCAATCAATCAATCAACATTCACAATAAGAGCCTCTTATTGGTTATTGAACCGCCAGTCCAACCAGCTGATTACTGACTTTGTCCTGCGGCACAGAGAGGTTGAATTATGCATGATGAAAGAGGATGCTGAGTAAGATGCTCTTGAAGCATTCTGGTAATTGGAGAACTTTATCAAGTGGAGCTTGTGCGTGTACATGGGTGTGAAAATACTCTTTTTTTCTTGTGTGTGTGTACTCAGAGTGTAACTGGGTCTCTGGGTCTCCACTTGGTCTCCCAAAACTACTGTTCTGCTCATAAGTTTACATTCCTTTTGCAGAATATGCAATACGTTAATAATATTAACAAAAGAAGAGGATGGGATCATATAGAAATAGCAAGTTATTTATATTTGAAGAGTTCAGATGCAAAAGCCTCTAAGTGCCATCTGAAATTTTCTTCTAGAATGCTCATTTTTAACAAGCTTGTATATTTAAGTTCAGTAATTTCACTTAAAGTTCAATGAAAATTAGCTATTAATTGCCATTTAAGTGAAATTACTTAACTTAAATATACAAGCTTGATAAAAATGATCATTCTAGAAGAAAATTTCAGATGGCACTTAGAGGTTTTTGCATCTGAACTCTTCATTTATACTTATATTTTAATTATATTTATATTTTGTACTATCCTCAATAAGCTGTTTCTGCTCAAGAGGCAACACAATGCATTAAGAGCCATGGATTATAAAATTTGGTTTAAAAATTTTTTATTTTAATTTTTTATTTATCACTGTCATTAGGAGCTACATTAGATATTTAAATGTTTCCCCAAAGACAAAATAAGTACAATTTCCCGATTATCCAATTAAAAAAAGTTTACACACACCTGCTCTTAATGCATATTCTGCAAGAGGCAAACTTATGAGGACAATTGTATAGGTAAACCGACAAACATTATCACATACACAATCTAAATGATCATTGACACAATTTGTGTTATAATTATTTTTTTACCCACAATTTGTCAAATATTAGCTATGCATTCTGGGATTAGCAGTTTATTAAAATGATGTATACTGATGTGGCATATGCTAAGCTCATGAGCAATATTAAAATCCACTCACTATCAACAGAAGCTATTGCAGATACACGTCACAGGGCAGCATGGAGCAAACCAGACGGCTTGGGCCTCGATCATAGAGGGCAGCTGAACGCGGAAGCCCGGCGTGGGAAGAAATGGACCTGCTGGTTTTATTATGCTCTGAAATAGCCCACACTCACAGCATATGGATTTGTGATTAGCATCTCTTTCCCATGAATGGATGACAAGCCCATAAAAAAACAAAGAGAGCAAAGTAAAACCATATTTACAGAATTTACCACATAACAGCTTATTGTACATTCGGTTGGGTGCTTTGTGAAAGTAACTGAGGTCTGCAGTATCTCAATATGATTATATCTGATGCCAAATGTGTCTTTTCTTAGTGCTGGTTTTCTTCGTTAACTGATTTTCTTTTGCTTGATGTCTTGGAGCATAAACAAATGCCAGTGGGACCAAATTCAGGCCATTATTCTCTACATCTAAAAAGGAAAATATCATCTGCAACATCTGATTTAAAAAAAAAGGCTTCTCATGGGGAAGCGCAAGTCGATGGTAATGCAACATCAAACATCTTTGAACAATAACAATGTTATGATTCTCTCAGTCCTTGCAGGTCCAAACAGAATCTGCTGACTTTTTGTACACTAATTTTGGAGCTCTGCAGAATGGATTTAAACCCGGTAAAATGTGTTTAATGGAGCTGAAAGTACTACAAACATGCTGGCAGCTGAAAGCGTTATCAAATTAGCCAAAATATCTAATAAATTAACAAAAAAAGATCAGAGGGATATGAGGCTTGCTCTTATATACGTAAGTCCACAACAAAATTGGCAGGTTAAATGACTTTGTGTCAGCAACTACAAATTTGCAAAAAAACCAAAAAAAAAAACCCTTTGTTGACTATCACAAGCATTTCCCTGTGAATCAGTGTCCTGTTTTTTAATTTTATTTTTACCTGACTTGGTTAGGAATCTCATATACCCTCATTGAACCACTGTCGTACCACCATATCATTGCAAATTTGGTTAAGAAAATGTAATTGGTTCGAAAAGAAAGCAGGTTCAAATAAAGAAAAATTTTCCTGATGAACTTATCCCAAACCGTAATGAAAATCCGTGAGCCATTCTCCCTCTCTCCCAAAAGTCAATGTGCCCTCAAGGCAGCTATTCTCAAGAACCATGTTTCAGACATAAAGCTGTAATCACTAACATGTGCCATTACACTAACAAGCAGAATTTCAAAATCAATGACTCATCAGACTGAGCTGAACATGGTCCTGCAGTGCCACCAAGTGAGAGTAATGGACCCTGAAGAACTGTCACTGTACAAGACCGGAGGAAACAAAGTCTGGATCATCATATTAATAAAAGCTATTTTATTATTTTATGATTACATATACTACAGTAGCTGTTTACAAGTTAGTTGTGTAAACGAAAAAAAGAAATACATTACAGATACAGATAGATACACTTTGAAGGCCAACTTCATTCTGAATCAGATATGGCACAGAATTGGTTCTGCCTCATGTTCACAGTGTGAATTACAGGACAGACTTACAAGTGTTGTGCTATATCTAAATGTTGTAAATGCAGCACCCAGCTGAACATACCACAGCTAAATTACTTATCGACCCAGTGTCACATCATCCCAGCTGAGCATGTCACATCATCAGTGCTGGTGTGCCCCAGGTTCGTATCCCAGTATCCTCAATCGCATGCTGGAGTTCATCCCAACTCCCAATCAATTAAGTGTGTCACTTACTATCTGAGGTTAGTAAATTTAGAGCACAGAATATGAGATACTCATTCAACCTAAGAGGAACTTTCATTAAGCTTTTATTAGTCCCAAGAGGATGTGTCAGCTCTAAAAAAAAAGCCTTGGAGTAGTGGAATTCATTAACAGACAGCAACATTTCAAGGAGATTTGCCAATATACAGTGTTTGTAATCAAATGCAATGAATTTTTAAGAATTCATACATACTGCCAAATGCAAAAATCTAAAATCTTTTTTTTTTTTTTTTTTTTTTTTTTTGTGCCACACCATCATGTGGTGTCAGGCAAACAAATAAAATAAAATGCATAAATAAATAAAACACTGCACATGCACAAACATAAATACAAAATATTTATCATGTTGTATTTAGGCTATAAGCCAATGTTTTAAGCGGAAGTGATATTGCAATTAGCTTTATGAGCACAGAAGTGTCAGTAGATGCAGAAGAGGAGATGCATTGTGAATAACACTAGTGCCATCTAATGGAGATCTGCATCCACTGTGAGGGCAAGTTTACACTACTCCAACAATTTATATAAACTATTCAGTGTTTTTAACCACACATTGTTTATTTTAGGTTTCAGATATTTCAATGAAGCACTAGGCTATATAAAAAATACATTTATAGTTAGTCTGATACAAATTCCATACACTGATGGAATCTGCAATAATAATGCACTTACACATATTTGACAATTGGAATATATAGGCTAGTTCATGATATAGGCCTAATTAACAAATGTGTGAATATTTTGAATAAAATAAAAATAAATGCGATAGGCAGACCCCAGTTTGAAAACCACTGATCTAAGTCAAACTCTCTACCGCCATGATCAGATTTAGACTTTTGTTTAGTTTATAACGTTCTTTTTAAATATTTTTTCATGGGTGATTAAACCAGATGTCAATTTCCAAGGTCATTAAATAGACTATAGACTAGGCTACTGTAGCCTATGTTTCACTACTCACCAACAAATCATCACAAATTCAATTTTTACTTTTTTCCCCACATGAACTTCAGACCAAGCCAAATAAAAAAGTAACCAAACTGAGTTTTGATTTTCATAATCGTTACTAACTCACAACAACCTGTAATTTGGTCATTGACGAATAAGGTTTTTAAAAGTGTAAAAAAATAGAATGGAGATATGACTATATTTGAAACCATTTTTTAGTTTACCTAGGTGTTTGTACAATCAATTAACGCTGTTTTTGTCATTTTTTACAGGATGGACAAAATTTGTCACCAAAAACGTCATTCGGTTTAACCATGAATATATCTAATTATTAATTTGCAGATAATTATTCATGAAAAAAACTGATTTGACATTGATGTTGAGGTAGTATATAGTGTGTATCACAGAATAAATATTAAATAAAATTATCACTGATCTCATAAATGTAATCATTTATTGGACTACTCTAAACACTCCAACATAAAGCAAAACATTGCACAGGGAAAGGAGAAAAGGGGAAATGTAAAAAAAAAAAAGAAGCCTTATCTGCTTTATATTTGTATTATTGTAATTCCTTTAGTTATTAAAAACAATATGATTCCGTTTAAATATTTACTATATCGGTTTTACCGAATGACCAAGGTCGGTTATACCGAATGACCATGTCTGCTGACCTGGTGACCATTCATATTCACATTATGAATATTTAAGACAATAAACAGACACAAATAGCTTCAAAAGCACATTTTATTGTTAATATAATAGGCTATAAATGTAAAAAGTAGTTCAAACATTAAAACATTTTGATATTGGAATGAACATATAACTCGTATCGCAAATTATATTAATTAAAACATTGAAGCATTTAATTGGTCTTGGAACAAGTGTTTAAATTGTTAAACGATGAGCTGCTAGGCTAAAAATTCATGAAAAATAACATCAAACATTAAGACATCTCATTGTTATTGGAACAAACATTACATACAACTCGTATTATTATTAAATTAATTATATAAAAAGTCCTTAAAACATTGAACCATTTAATGGAAGAATGAAGAATGAAGATATCCCTCTCTGTTTGGGTTGCTAGGGTGCTCTTAATGGTTGCTAGGGCGTTGCTAGGGCGTGGCTTGATAGCTTCACAATGATCCTGAGAGACTGATTGGTTGCCTGAGTAAAATTGATCCTTGCCCAGAAGTGAGCGGCTTTTTCCTTATTTGATAAAGGCATCTGCAAAGGTAAAATTCAGTCAAAAATATATAATAATATACTCTGCACATTTTCTATTAATAAAATGTTGTATTTATTTATTCCGACATACATTGCTGTCATTCGATACAACCAAGTCATTCGTTATAACCAAAATTTCGGTTTAACCGAATGACAAAATCTTCACTCGATGCTAACAGGCTGATATCTATAGCTGCCTTGTTAGTTAGCTAGCTAGCTACCAAAAGGACAATCAAACATTTTATATTTAGTAAAAGTTTTTAAAATATTACAACATTATCCATCTTTTATAGCGGTTGTACCGAATGACCTGATATTTGGGGACATGTGTTTGAGCAAGTGAAAACATGAATTTTTCTAATAGTTAAGAGAGAGTTAATTTGCTTCACAACCATGCAGTCCTTTGCAGGTGTCCGAATGAGTTTAATTGTCACATAATATTGACCACATGACTTGATCTAAAATGGAGCCCTTTATATTGGTTACTCTGAATGACATCAATGAAAATCATTTTTCTGGACATTCTTTCTCATAACAAAGCAACAACTTCTACACATAATTTTAATACCATTTTGCACTATGTTGATATATAATGTTATAAAATCATGGCAGAATAAAAAATAAATAAATTTATTAAATTTAAGATATTTTAATCACAAATGAAATTGCTGTATTGGCCTTCAGACGGTTAAACCGAATGACCTTTTGACACTTCAAAATCTTTAAAATACCTTTATATGTAGTAAAATATAATTAAAACCTTTTGGATTCAGTAAAAGAGATCAAGTTGTACTACCTTACGTACTTTGGATGTTATATATTTGTTTTTTTAATTATTATTAAGGCCTTTGGACAAAAAAATGACCTGTCACGTCATTGACCCGCTTAGTAAAAGCTATAGTGTGATTAATTTTTCAGGCTGGTCCAGGTCAGCTAAGCATCCAACGGTAAACAAACAGGAGATGTCATATTATACACTGTATATAATTTTATTTTTTTATGTCTTTTATTTTTTATGTCACTGCACCTGCTTCGCCCGAAGATCCCGAAAATTGGAGAATTCCTAATCGGCTATTTCCGACAGAATTCGACCCTTATCGTAAAGTGTGTATTTGAATCGGTTGTGTTCGGGCATTTCCGGATTCACGATAACGGTTGGAATGTTCAAATCTTCGATGCTAGTTTTGCTACTTCTGGCCTGGAGTGGATATTGAGCTAAGAAAGCGACTGAAGAAGGAGCGAAGAAACTAAAAAAAGGAGGTGAAGAGGAGCCTGGCTACGGAATGACGGTGTTGCAGGAACCTGTCCAGGTATTTGAATTAAATGTTAAAGCGCTCCGTTGCACTCCCAATTGCGGGAGAAGACTTTTATCCAGCCCGAGAGACCGGATGATTGTGCGCTGCTACACCGCGGCCTCAGTTAGCGGCTAATGCTAAGGGCCTCTGCCCTTTACCTCACACAAAACCTGCACTTAAACATACAATATATTGCTTTTATTTGTATTTACAATTGCCGTTTTAATAAAGGCAGTGCTTGTCAACTTGGGGCTTTTTTTTGTTTTGTTTGTTAGTAGTTTGCAGGCAAGCTAATGTGTTGTTTTGCAGGTTAGCCAGCTGCCTGATTTATTGTGTTTTTTATTATTGGGGTAGTGATGTTTCATTTTGACGCTTGTGTGAAAATATCTGCTGGGGTAAGGATAATTGTAAATTGTAGATTTGCATGTTTACAGAGATTGCTGAAGAGAATATAGGAAAAGTAACATTAACCAGTGCATTTGAAGTGATTTGATGATTAGCAATTCTGGAGTTGGTTAGTTGTTTGATATATGAGCTCCTTAGAAATAAAAACATAACATGTGATTGCCTTTTGAATATGTATTTTCATATTTATAAGTTATGCTGTTTTAATGGGCCAACATAAACGTTAAAGGTTGTGGGTTTTTTAAGTCTTCGTCAGATATTAGCTAGCCAACTGTTCATCGAGTACACTCTTAAACCTGTGTAATTTATGTTTGTCAGGCATCAATTCAAATGCATATACAATGTGTACACATTGGCTGTCTCAAATCAGAATGAGCTGCCTAACGTTACCTAGTCAGTATTTTGGATGCATCACATCTGTCAGTCAATATCAGCTGGCTTCCCTCCTTCTCTTCCAACCTTTGTGTATACTGAAACGTTCACCATTTCCTGAAACTGGGATTAAGACATGGTTTAATGACAGTAAATCATTTCATATACATTTGAAAATCTTTGCAGTCTCATTGTTTGTGTAGGAGTTAATTTCATCTGCAGTTTTGATGATCAGTTGTTTAGCCTACTTGCTGCCAGGTGTTAATAAAATCATTAACCTGCTATTGTTGACCATTTTTGTGATGCATCTTCCTTATTGCTAACTGTAAAAGGGATGAAGGTAACAGCAGCTCTGTTTTGATCCATAGGCTGCTGTATGGCATGCTCTGAACCACTACGCCTACCGAGATGCTGTATTCCTGGCAGAGAGGCTCTATGCTGAGGGTAATTGCACAAATCACGCTCAGTACAGACAGACAACATCCTCCATTTCCCCTCATCTTTCAGAGCTGAGCCGAGGCATTGCATTAAAACAACTTTGTGTGACTCAAAATGGAAGCTGACATTTTTATTCATTTTACCCTTCCAACATTAACTGTTTAAAATACCTTACACTGCTTGCATAATTTATGTCCATCATATTAAATCCAGACTGATTATATAATTTAGGACAAATCCTGTTCCCTTCTATCATTTGAGTTCTTCTGAATATTATTTTCTTTTTGCCTGTCAGTCCATTCAGAAGAGGCACTTTTCCTGCTGGCCACATGCTACTACCGTTCAGGGAAAGCGTACAAGGCCTACCACCTCCTGAAAGGACACAGCTGCACCACGCCACAATGCAAATATCTCCTTGCCAAGTGCTGTGTGGAACTGAGCAAGTATGGATGATTCCCCAGCTAATCATAACTCATGACTCATGATCATCATATCCCAGTGCCTATTTCAAATATCTCTGATATTCCTTATAAAATACTCAATACCTCACAATCATAGCCATATTCAAAAGCAACTGCTATATGCTACTAATATAATAATATTATGAGATAATATGCAGCAGCAAGTCTCTGCATTTATACTGCCTTTTGTTCTGTTTACTTTCACTTAAAAGGTTTGTTCACCCATGTAGTTCCAAACCTATGTCCAAAAGACATTCGTTCATCTTCGAAACACAAATGAAGACTTTTTAATGAAATCTGAGACCTTTCTGTACATCATTTGAAAGTATACGCAACTACCACTTTCAAGCCCCAGAAAGGTTGTAAAATATGAATCTCCAGTGCGCGTTCACGCAACAACGTTTGCTCTCGCGTCAACATAACACGCATGAATCATGGTGCTCTAGTCTAGTGAACATGCGTTGGAGATTAATATTTTGTAAATAAAGTGGTAATTTGTTTGTTTGTTTATTTTTGCACAAACAAAGCACTCATGTTCCTTCATAAAATTTATGTTAAACCACTGGAGTCACATGGAGTACTTTTTGATTTTCTTTACAACCTTTCTGGGGCTTGAAAGTGGTAGTTGCGTAGGCTGTCAGTGGAAGGACAGAAAGCTCCCAGATTTCATTTGATCTTCATTTGTGTTACAAAGATGACGAAAGTCTTATGGGTTTGGAACGACATGACGGTGAGTAAATAATGACAGAATTTTAATTTTTGGTTGAACTAACCCTTCGAGCCCTATTTTAACAATCTAAGTCAGCACACCCAGCGCATGGTCTAAAAGGGTTGTCCCTATTCTTTTAATGGGTAATGGCTGTGTTTTTGGCGTAACATGCAAAAAAAACAATCAGATTGTTATTTACCATTCCCTTTAAAAGCCAGTTGCGCTTGCGCCATGGCAGATTCGCTATTAACATGGCTGAATTTGCAGGCGGAAAGACTGAACGCGTCTCCATAGAGGAAATGGATCTGTTCGTGCGTGAGGTTAAAGCGCGGAAGCAGACCATCTATGGGACAAGCCGGATTCCACCATATCTTTATGAACACAATATTTGTAATATTTGGCTAGTTTGTGTGCTGCTGTGTGTGTAATAAGCAGAGTGTATGTGCGTTGTGGACTCGCCTATAGGCGCACATACTAACGCGCTCTTTAAATAACAAAAAAAAGATTGCGCCATTGACTTTAGACCAGGTTTCAGTTGGTCAATCGCACAGTCTATTTCAGTTGCCTCAAAATAGGAACACGCCAACAATGCGCCTGAACACACCTCTTTTCAGACCAGCACGCCCATGGGCGCAAATGCATTTGCTATTTAAACAACGTGGCGCAGGACGTGAAAATGATAACTGGGTCAGGCTGAAACTAGCAAAAATCACTTGCGTCGCTTCTGGCGCTCCATTGCGCTGGGTGTATAATAGGGCCCTTCAAGACAAAGTGACCATGTATACATTTGTACCTAACATTTTGAGCAAAACATGCATTGGCTGTGAAAGTCTAAGAGTTTTAAGTACTACCAATTACTGTAGAATGTCTGGTGTCTTTACTTTAATATTGAAGTAGAAGTACTTTTGACATCTGTACCTGAGGGCCATGTAATGAAATATAGGATGTTAATCATAAGAATGATTGGGACTGAAAGCTATAGATCTCATTAACGATGAATACTGTTTTGAATTGCAAGTTTTGAGTTAATTATATTTTTCTCTGTCAGGTTGGCAGAGGGAGAACAGATTCTGACCGGAGGAGTCCTTAACAAACAGAAGAGCCAAGACGACATCATTACTGAGTTTGGAGACTCCGCCTGCTTCACTCTGGCACTGCTGGGGCAAATCTACTGGTATGTTGAGATTGTTTGTCTGCTTACCTTGACCTACTGAAATCAGTGAACCTTAATGAAAATACAGAGATATCTTCTCTGCAGTTGTTCCTGGGAAAGAGACACTAGTGAGAGTCTTTGTTGTTTAACTTGTGGATACAGCTGACTGGATCCAAAGCTCTAATGGATTTAGAGACAGACAGGACTGTTTTGAGTATTTTGTTTTGCACTCATGGAGATTTTTTATTTATTTATTTTATTTAAATAAATATATGTTCGTGAAGAGCGGCTCTGTGATCAGTAGTAAATGCTGCTCCATCTCTAAAAGCACTGCAGGTTTGACAACATTTAATAACATGTTTTTACTCGCTTCATATCATCAGTCGATCTAATGGAATTATCACGGAATTAGGGAGACAATATATCATTTTATAGTATTCTATACAGTGATAAAGGTTATGTTGATTTGCATTGCATTACTTTATTAGTATGAAAATACCAGAGAAGGCTTTGAGAAAATAAGAAAGTGCTTCAATCTTCATTTAAATTCATCTACAGCGATAGCTGTATTAGCTGAATTGGGATTTCCTGGAATGTCATTGTAGTACTTCCACGAGGCATATTTGGAGTTTCTGCATGAGGGCGCCCTTTGGCGTCCAGTAAACAAACGCCTAGTAATGCTCACTCCATCCTATTTTGGGTTAAAAAATAGGAAAAATAATACTTCTCTCTAAAGAAATTGATATGATAATGCATATGTTTTTCTCCAGTGTACAGAAGTTTTTTTCCCCACACTGGTTGCATAAAAAGCTCATATTTCATATTAAAAACATGGACTCCGCTTTTGAATTTGCATACCTCCTGACAAAAATAATAAATCATTGTCACAGATTTTGAAAATTATAATATAATATTTGATAATAAATCCTAAAACCTTTCTAATGATTTATAGTCATAGACATGCAGGCATGTTAACAGGTAATCCTGCATTTTTTAAAATAATTTAGTAAAAATAATTTTTCTGTAAAATACAAATATTATTATTTTCTTAATATTAAATTTATTCTTAAATACTCTATTTTTAATTTTTTAAAAATGTAAATGTTATTGCAATAGTAATATTTCTTATTTTGTTTGTTTATTTAGAAATAATAATCATATTAATTATTATTACTAAATTTATATATATATATATATATATATATAATAAGCACAAGCACAACAAACCAGGTGTTCTTATATACCTATGTATTTCATTTGAAAAAAAGATGCGATTTAAATCGCAAATCTCAATTTTAACCAGAAAACAGAAAAAAGTACACCCTTTTGGGGATGTGTACTTCAATACACAACTAGGAAATGCACACAGCTAAATCTGTAATGTTTTAATTTTATCTGCAGTACACCTCTGTAGACGTCAAGTTATGCTGTTGTGCTCGCTGTGTGTTTGGGTCTTTCTGTGAGCGTCTCACAGAAGCTGTGGTTCTCGACAGCTATAATTGTGACATTTTCTTACAGCAAATAATCCATTATTTACATTGAATTAAAAAAAAACCCTGCTGTTTTCTTTGTCAAAGAAGATTATTATTGGATTGTAAAGTTTTGATTTTTGTTGTTGACATTTTCAGCCTATTGTGTATTTTGGCAGAAACCCAAAAATGGCATTTTATGAATTGAAACATTTTCAGTGGCTAAAATTTTGGTGATCATGCACAAAACGAATGCACATTTCTTTGTCCCTGCAGCAAAACAGATCGAATAGCAAAAGGAGCTGAATGTTACCAAAAGAGCATGACCGAGAACCCTTTCTTATGGTCTCCATTTGAGTCTCTATGTCAGATTGGTGAGTTTCTTTTCCGTTATTAATTAGGGTCATTATCCAACCTTATCCAAGCTACACACTTATAGGACTCCATGAGGAGATGTTAGATAATGTGATTTTAAACTGTGCCCTCTGTGCTACAGGGGAACGACCAGATCCAGAACAGATCTTCAGATTGACCTCCTTGCAGAATTTCAGTGGAGGCAGTGGAGGAGGCATCCCTCCTCCTCCCATCAGCCCTGCACACACACCTAGTAACAACATGGGACACAGACAAGTCGACACCGTCCTAATGGAGACCCCACAGGATACTTTGGTATGGCCTTCCTCTGGTTTGCCATGCATTTTATGTTTTATAAAGACAGATTTGTTTATGCATTTAAGAATAAGAGGGGCATGGGTTGACTATTATATTTAACGTTGTGAACTATGATTATCTTCTTCATCATATCTTGGCACTGTCTTTCTTCCCTCTCTAAAGGAGCTAAACCGGCTCAATCTAGAATCTTCTAATTCAAAGTACTCCCTGAATACGGACTCCTCTGTGTCCTACATCGACTCCTCCGTCATCTCGCCAGACTCCATTCCACTGGGCACCGGTGGCTCACTGTTATCCAAACAGGTGCAAAACAAACCCAAGAGTGGCCGCTGTTTGCTGGGGGGCACAGCCACACTCAGCCCCCTAACACCAAGGTAACGACCACTTTGAGAGACCCAAATTGAACATTAGGGCTGTTATGCCTCACACTTAACATACATAATTTCCAAGTACTTTTTCCAAGTTCTTCATTGATTCCGATTATGAATGTGATAAATTGGCAGAACTTTGATTATCTTATAATTTCATTCTAGTAATTGTTCTTTCTGTTTAAAACTGAAGTTTTGGCATTTTGCCTCTGGAGCCGAGCCCGGGAGACCCAACGTACCTGCAGAATTACGGTCACAGTGGAACTGGGATGGAACCACCTCCTCCGCCTGGCCCTCCAAAGAAGGTAATCTTCTTTGCTTATAGCAGCTTGCTGTTATAATATTGCCATGGGACTTTTTAAAGGGGCTTGGTTTTACACTTTTGAATGAATGCATTTTTTTTATTTTTTACATTTTATACCATTATCCAAGGTTTATTGCACTGGAAGAGAGTCATTTAGTTTGTACATTACTATTTTGCACCGTATTTATTTTTTTGCTGAATTGTTTTTCTGAATGACATGTATTATGTCATTATTCCAAAAGAGTGTGAAAAATCCTTCTGTGTCTCATTTATAATACAGACTATCAAAATAAACTCTTTAAAACATTTATGTAAAGCTTTGCAAAAAATAAATGATCCCCTCCCCCATTTCAGGCCGTCAGTAGAATCAGCCAAGTGGGGACGAAGTCAGTGTTTGCACAGAGTGGCAACAGCAGAGAGGTCATTCCAAACCCTTTCAACCAAACTCAGACCACTGCCCCACAGACCAGGTACATGTCACTACACATTTATACAGGCAACTAATAGCTATGATAATGGCTTCTGATGACATCTCTTTCTGGTTTGTAGTACTACCCCACAAGTGCTGAGCCCAACCATTGCTGCTCCCCCAAATGTGCAGCCACGGCGGAGCTCAAGACTCTTCACCAGTGCCAGCTCCACTGCCAAGGTACTGTCTTTTACGCATGCAAGTTTATGTATATACATTTGCAAAAAAAAAAAAAAAAAGGAGAGAGAGAAGGTTTTATTAACACTCTGTTAATGATGGAATTGAATAGGAGAATAGTAAGAAGCTGAAAATGAAGTTCCCCACCAAGATTCCTAACCGAAAGACCAAAACGAAAACGGGTAAGGGAGGAATCACCCCATCTAACCTGAATGAGAGCATTGAGATCCTCAAGCTGGATTCTTCCATATCAGAGGGCAAAGGCAACATCAGCTCACCACAGTTCCAAGCTTTTAATTTACAAAAGGCAGCTGCAGGTATCTGAGAATGCTCGTCTTTTTAAGATGTATTTGAAGACCTATAAACAAATCTATCCATTTATCTTTTTTTTATTGCTATTGCAAATAATTTCATTTCTGCAAAAGTGAAGCAGGTTCTTAATTTTTTCTCCTTTGTTCTATTCAGATGGGCTGATGATGTTGATGCGGGATATTGGGAGGGGCTATCTAGCTCTCTGCTCTTATAACTGCAGAGAGGCCATTAACATCTTAAGTCAGCTGCCTTCACACCACTACAACACAGGGTGGGTGCTGGGTCAGATCGGACGAGCCCACTTTGAACTGGCTGAATACATGCAGGTGAGTCAGGGCTGCTTAAATTAGATGACATCATTTATAATTGAAGGCATTCAAGAACTTATCAGTGGTAAAAATTATTTATTTCTAGTTATCCTTACAGAAAAGGTAACCAAGACTGAATTTTTCGGTCTGTTTAACCAGGCGGAGAGGATTTTCTCAGAAGTCCGTCGTATCGAGAGCTATCGAGTGGAAGGTATGGAGATCTATTCCACAACACTCTGGCATTTACAGAAGGATGTGGCGCTTTCTGCCCTCTCTAAAGATCTCACTGACATGGACAAAAACTCACCAGAGGTAAGTTTCTCGTTGCAATATAGCAAATGCACAGGGTTTGTTTGCAATGCTTTATCTCATGGTTTATTTTTTCTTCTCTCTGTGTACAGCCCTGGTGTGTAGCTGGTAACTGTTTCAGCTTACAGCGGGAGCATGACATTGCCATTAAGTTCTTCACACGGGCCATCCAGGTGGACCCCAGCTTTGCATATGCATACACACTATTAGGGCATGAACTAGTTCTCACAGAGGAGCTGGAGAAAGCCTTGGGCTGCTTCCGCAATGCTATACGCCTCAATAAACGTCACTACAATGCCTGGTATGGTTCTGACTCCTCTCTTTGACTTTGGAAACGAGAGACTACATTTGATAAAACCTAAAGTGCATAAAATGAAATAGTTGAATCTCACTAATTAATTTTATGTTGTCTGGTACTTAAGGTACGGCTTGGGAATGATTTACTACAAGCAGGAGAAGTTTAACCTAGCTGAGATTCATTTCAAGAAGGCTTTGAGCATCAATCCTCAGAGCTCTGTACTGCTCTGTCATATTGGAGTGGTGAGTAAATCTAATGCAGGGAAAATAGTGATTCAGCCTGAATTTGTGGATCACATCCTCTTATTTCTTAGGTAAACGACAGTGCAAGATTGTTACTTGGAATTTGAAATGTCAGACTAGCTCTATATGTACTTGATGCATTGCTACCTTTATATCCATTCTCATGTGCTCCAAATCAGGTTCAACATGCTTTGAAAAAATCAGACCATGCACTGGAGACCCTGAACAGAGCCATTAGCATCGACCCCAAGAACCCGCTATGCAAATTTCATAGGGCCTCTATTCTCTTTGCCAATGAAAAGTACAAGGTACTTCTCAACTTCTTACATCAGTCAGCCAAGATGATACACATTTTTAAATGTTAAGTAACTAATTCATTCTTCACAGGCGGCTCTGCAGGAGCTTGAAGAGCTAAAGCAAATAGTTCCCAAAGAGTCCCTTGTTTACTTCTTAATAGGAAAGGTACACCTAAAGCTCAGCTGCTTACTTGCATATATTTTACATTAGCTATATGCTGATATCATCATTTTAAAAACGTCCACTAAACAAATGTACATCATCTTTATAGGTCTATAAGAAGCTTGGCCAGACTCATCTGGCACTAATGAACTTCTCTTGGGCCATGGACTTAGACCCCAAAGGGGCCAATAATCAGATCAAAGAGGCCATAGATAAGCGATACCTCCCAGATGATGATGAACCTGTCACTCCTGATGACTATCCCTACTACTCAAGTAAGTATCCTACCCAGTGAGCCATTTAAGTGGTGCTGTGTGCTCTATCTAATGTTGTTGCTTGGTCTCAGCAGCGGAGGTGGAGGAGTCACAGGAGAGCAGTATGACGGACGCTGATGACACACAGCTCCACACCGCAGAGAGCGACGAGGTTCTGTAGCCCCTGGACACCGCTCTGGACTTTGAAAAAAAAAAAATGCCAATTTGGGGGCTACTCGAAGACTCCAGCTCTTAAAAAGGAGGAAGAAGAAAAAAAAGGAAAACAAACTGCTGCTAATAACAGTACCTCCTCATTTCTGTCATTTTATTTTCATCATTCGTTCTTGCCTTTTCCCACCCCCTCGTCATCATGCCTTAGAGGTCTCTCATCGGTCTGATCTTCTGGTCCTGTCTCATCCCTCATCGTCACTGGCATCGTCACCTTTATCGCAGACATGATCACTTGAAGAATTCAAGTTCTGTCTGAGCTCAAATTGCCCTTATTTGCCAATGACTCCACTGTCTTCTCAACAAGTTAATTCAAGTCAATTTAAGACTCAAAAAAGAGCCACAGACATTCATTGATGTTCCTGTCTTAATGCGTAGGCCTTTTATGTTATTTTATCGCCATTTACTCTGAATAAAGACCTGTGTAAGAGTTGGTAGTCCTTTGATTCCTCTCCCCTCCCTTTTTCTTCATGGAACGTGATTGCTGGGAGAAAAAAAAAGCACTTTCTCCCCACATCCAAATTAAAAAAAGTGTTTGGCTTAAGAGATTCAATGTAAACTGCATATCTTCTATCAGATTGCCATCTGTTTAGAAGAAATATCTTTTTGAAAGTTAACCATAGAAAGTACTAGTTCTGGATGATGCAGTTTTTTTTTTTTTTCACCAGATTTTAAAACCTGTGAGTGATACTCAAAAAGCACTTCTTATGTTTTAATTTATTTGTATTTTTTTTTTTCCAGAACAATTTGCCACTCTCACACTCATCTGTTTTACTCTAACAGTTATGAACCTTCAAAACATCTGCATCCATATTTTTGCCTAGCTGCAAGACATTGATTAGAGAATTGTTGCTTAAACGATAAGCATATGGGTGTGGTGGTTTCCTTGGCACACATTAGTCTTACTGTGTGTTTAGGGACCCATACCACAATGTCCAAATTTACAACACTATTGTATGGCACAGTGACCAGTGGTCAGACTTCTTGAGACAATTTTCTGAAATGTTGGTGCTGTTGAGGATAATACTGATGAACAGAAAATGTGCACAAAGTATCTTTCATGGATTTTATTTTACCAGAACATGTTTATTATTATACAATGTTTTTGATCTCTGCTAAATGCTTCTTATTGTACATTTTAAGGAATTAAAAGGTAATAGAATAAACAACTTTGACTGAACGTCCTGATGTGTTCATTGAAGAAAAATAGGAAAACCTGTACGCTAATCTAAACTTGGCTTTTTCTTAAACACTGTTCAAAAGTGCATAGGCTCGTAAATTACCATTGGTTTTCATCAACATGCCATGATTCCGCTCGAATGCCTACAGTTATTTATACTGCTGTAAAAAACAACTGAAATGTGATGTCCCTTCACTGGACAATGTAAGAAGGTTTCGGCATTTTTAACTTAATTATAAATGTCTAATAATAATGTATTCCCATAGATATGCGCTGACATTTATAAAATAGCTTGCGACAGTTGCGAGAATGACAACAACAGACAAAGATACTGCGATATTAAGCTATTTAATAGGCCTGAGGTATGTTCAAACGTGACAGTATGTTGGGTACCTGTATATTTAATACACAATAAATTCAAACAAATAAACAAAAATCAACTCTTTTGCAAAGTTACATTTTTTTTTTTTTTTTTACTTTCACTCGTAAGCCCATCTCTCTCTCTAAAAACACATAAACCAGCCAATCAGCAGACGGCTTTCCACCCACTGACCAATCATAGGTTGAAATGAGGCGGTACTTCCGGCTCAAGTCTGGTTGATCTGTGCAGGTAAGTGAACGTGAATTCTGTACTCTGTCATGTAAAATATACTTATTTTGCTGTTTTAGTATGGAAAAAATACTGTTTTCAACGTAAAATGTTGTATAAGGTCTAAAGGAAAACGCTGTTTCATTTTTCATCTCATTCAGTGAGCGGTAGACATAATGACAAAGTAATTTCATCCCGGAGATTGCAGTCAACAGGCCAAAAATTGTTTGGGTTCAAAAAAATCTCTCAGTCCATCAGAATTAACCTCCACATAAAATCAAACCAACTATAAAATTGTATTTTTCCTGTAGCTGCAAGTGAGAATGTCAGTTAAGATTGTACCCTTTGAATTCGTCTTCAAGATGTGAGTGGTGATGAAAGAAAGGCTGTAATACAGCAGAGACTGTCAGCTGATGATGTTAGCATGCTAAACCTGCTGTGAACGGGCATGAGTAAACGAAATTAAAACTGAACTTTATTTAAAAAAAAACTTATATAATTAAATTGCAGTAAATCTGCTATTCTTATTCATATCTCTATTATACTCTACACGTCTTATTTATTATATTTTATTGTATGTAGTTGTGTTTCAAAACCTACTGAGCTGCCTATTAAGTCAGCATATTGAACGCACGTATTATGGCAGCGTACGTGCTTTTGAAACACTCTCCCAAACTCCATCATCTGGCTTCAGATGCCGTTTCTAATGCGCTGTTTTTGTATTTTACTATTTGTATTTTTAGTCTTGTTTAAAAAAAAAATAAAATAATTATCATATTTTGTTTACATTTTACTGATCTGACTGAACTAACTTTATGAAATAGCCTAAGTTCTCTCCTGTTATTGTCTCCCAAAGATCTGACTGTATAAGTGAAAGAGACACGATACATTTGCAGCTTTATATTATGTAATGAATATGTAGGTGTAATATTTAAAAACCTTTAAAATATAAAGTTTAAAATTGTGCAATTTAGATTAAATATTATTATAATATATATATATATATATATATATATATATATATATATATATATATATATATATATATATATAATCATGCATGTTATTGTTAGGAATATGGGCTATTACAATTATAAATGTATATGCTAACAGTCTTTTTTATTTGTTTGTTTTTCAGACTGCTGGTTGGATCGCTGTCTGTCTTTTTTTGAGTTTACAAGTTACATTTGGATTAATAATGGAGGTTTCCGTAAACCATAGACTGAAACCAGTCATCTCTAAGGTCTGACACTCTTAAGTTATTTTCATGTTTATTTACATTTATTTGTAATATATTAGAGGGATGTTCCTGTAGTATCTCTTTAGTATGTATACTGTAAGTAGTTAGAATACTCAAAAAAGCGTCTGCTAAATAACCAGTGCCACAGAAAAGAAGTTAAGAAATTGATTATTCCCATTTTAAACAGTAGATGGTGCTGTCTTTTTATTTATGAGGACCCCTGTAAACAGGAAGCTCAGTCTAAACCCTCCATATCATGGTTGCATAATTTCTAATCTCTTATGATAAAAGCCCATTTTAGTGTATTTTGATTTATATTTACTTTGTTGCTAATTTTTGTCTTTCTGTTTGCAACTACAACTGGTAATACAAATGTTGTATTTAAGTTCACACGCAGGGGTCTTGTATAACATTTATCTTATTCTATAGCGGTCATATTCCACTCCACTTGGTATTGTTTTCTTGAACACTTCATACCCCTTGGTCACTATAGATCACTTCAGATGCCCTTGAGTTCCCTCTGCTGGTAGAACATTTGTTTTAGAACAACTTCTTTCTAGAAATGTGCATCAATAGGCAGGGCTCCAGGCACGACTTACTGTGCTGTTTTTATCCATATTTCATAGTATGCTATTTTGTTAAAACATTTGAATTTTGGTCAAATTCAGCGGCGGTTTCTTCATTAGGGCGATCGGGCGACGCACCACCTAAGTGTGAAAGGGACTTTCTATCACTATCTCATTCAACCACAGAGTTACGCTAGCAGTCACTCACTGTTGTTCTGCCTCTGGATATAGTCCAATCAGCGCCGAGTCACGTTCTGTGGAGTACCGCCTCTTTTTGGGCGATTTCACTCTGGCTGAGAATCGCCCAGAGTCTTCCCATAGACTTACATTCAAAGATTTTTTTTTTTCGAACTGCAGGCACTGCAATGCATTCTCTATGGGTTCCGGGAGGGCTCGCACTAACGTGCTTTCGTCATCATACGTAACCTTAAACTTGTGCAGCGATTGGTGGAAACAAATGTACCTCTATTAGTATTTAGCCATAAGCTGAAGTGACATCCAATAATTTCCTCAGTGCATAACTTACATTTCACGGACATATTCTCCATCTGTAAATGTTAGAAAGTCCAGTTTGCCGTCATGAGTGGGCGAGCTTTCTGCAAGCTATACTTCCGTGAACGAGCGCCCCCGCGTGCATGCGCGCCGAACAGACGGAGCGCAATAGAATAGTCTGAGCGCAATTATTCTGACTAATATACATTAGCACTAAATTATAAATATATTTAGCTAAAACATTTGTTGTTGAATATTTGTTGTTGTTGTTGGTGAACATAAATGTGCTAGATAATTTCAAACCTACCTGTGTATTTTTATGATATTAGCTTTTTTTTTTTTGGTTTAGAAAATTTAACTACTTCTTTAAAAAACATTATTTTGTTTTTAGATTGTAATGTTGCAATGTTAGAATGTAATGTGATTCATTTGACCCCTTTTTTGGATAGACTGCAGATAGACAGCAAGGTTGCACTATGTTTGTTTTTATAACCTTCAATATAAACATTGTTTGTAGGACAATATCGATCAGGATATTAAATATAAAAAAAAAAAAAAAATACAGGTTTTTTTTTATTCAAATAGAAAAATAATAATTAAATACTCAGATTATACCATTTATGCCATTTAGCCCAAAAATTCAGATTTATTTGGCAATTGGCTATTTCCCAACCCTACCGGCTGAAGTTTTAGCTAAACTTTAGGCTTATGATAGCTACATTATTATCACTGTTAAATTGTTATTTAACAATAAGCCTACATTCAGTCCTGAATTAAAAATTCAGTTTGTTGTGCCCCCCCAAAAAATTTTAGCACCAGCCGCCACTGGTCAAATTTAGATTCTGACTGTTTTCGACCAATTATGCTTCTGCTTGAATAGGATTAATTTGGTGATGATGTACTAAATGCACGTCTGAATGTGGCGCCCCCTAATGCCATGACGCATTATGTCAGGAAGCTCGGCGCCTCTAGCGGCCAGTCAGAGTAGCGCGTCTCTCTCCCGCCACTGCGCCGCTCCGCTTCTTTCTGTTTGTCAGACTCGCAATCCGAGGGAGAGGAGCGAGCCGCCATTTTCCGAGCTCGTCGCTTCCCCCTCGAACGACAACAATCAAAAAACGGACGAAAACCGGGTTTTAACAGCCGAAATCGAACACGAAGACCTTTCGGAGAAGGAGAGAAGGGATTGCGCTCAAAGAACGACCGGAAAAGGGATACATTTCTCTGTTTTTACGTGGCTTTTGTCGGGGGCGATTGAAAAACAGCCGACTGGGCTCCTATAGCTCGACTGCCCCCGTTTCTTTCGCCCATTTCGTGATTCCTAAACGCAGCCTGGAGGAGTGGGAGGAGGAAGAGGAGGGGGGTTACCGAACACCGGAGCGCGCGAGAGGCCGGGGATTTTTCCACCTGAACGTGCAACAGTGGAATCTGCATCTGGATAATTGCTCCTGTCTGTCAGTTATTACTACTATATTTTTTAAGTGTGGGGGTTTATTACATCAATTTCCCCCGGAATCGGCTCCTCATCACGTGGTAGGTTCCTCCTTTTCTCTTTGTTAGTTTATAACTCGGTGGCGTGAGGCAACTTCAGACATTTTTAACGCAATTATGCACTAAATCGACGTGCGGTGAAATAGTGCATGTCGAGGGCGCGTTAACTCTATAAATGCGGCCCAGATCGGACGCCTTTTGCTCTCGGTAGTTATTTTCCACGGTTTGTTCTGGTTAAACTCATAAAGTAGGCGGCGTTGAAAGTCAGACCATCAAGGTTGCAAAATCAGCCTGACTAGCACAGACATAATTATACGTGTCAACTTTACGAAAGCACGTAGTTGGTAATCGCACATGAGACGAGTTCGTTCACTCAGAGGCTTTTGCCTTGAGTAGGTTAAACCCATGCAATATGCGCGTGTGTGATCATGGGTTGGGTGCGCAGTATATGTCTGTCTGCTGCATCTAGATCAGTGGGGTTTCGCCTGTGCTGTGCGAATCTTGTGCATTGCATTAAGATCTGTTATTGGATGTTGTCCCAGGCCTATGCATCACATGGATTTCCAGTAATACAGATTAATTATACAGTCAACGCGTACTGGCCCTTTAAGACGCACAAAAAAATGTAGTTCTTTTTTTTAAATCTAATATATATTTTAAAGAAAACAAATAGCACATACATTTGATTTCCGGGATCTGTTCAGTACTGAACATACGCATGTATGTGTAAAAATGATGCAATCGTTCGGTAAACAGTTACAACTTTTGCATTGAGACTGGACACGGGGAGTTTTCCATAACTAGCTGCATTACATAATATTTGGTTGTTTTTTCCCTCTTCCCCCTTTGGTTTGCCCTCGCCCCGCTGAACCGGACTGACGTCGCGAGAGAATGTTTTATATCATCGTCTCTGTCCTCGCGCCATCGGCTGCGTCTCGAAACGTAGCGAAATAATGTCCAAAAATGCTGTTTTGGTAGGCAACACGCCAGCTTTCGAAACGCAGCCAGCGATTCTTCATGGCCTTCAGCTCGTCCTAGCCCATATTTTCCGTATAATAGGGGGTTTATTTATATTTAGCTGAGCATTTTGCCTGGTTGTGGACAGCAGATGGCTTTAGGTGTAATTGAACATTAACCTGCTCAACCTGTGGTTAGTTTAACGCGCTGTACTTTTCCATTATATAATGTGTTACGTTGCATATTTTTCGCAGCACACCGTTGATCTCAGGTCTCAAATATAACAGGTTCCGCATGTGTACGTGATGTTTATGGTTTGAAGAGACATTCGTGATGTATTGTCCCTCATTAATGACGTGTTTTTATTGTTATGCCTTTTGTACCTTTACATGTTTAGCCCTTTTTTTTAACACATTCAGATACATTATATATTGTCTGTCCCACAAGACATTGACTGTAATTTATTAAATGGGTGCCTGTTTGTCGTTCTGAAACCTTGTTGTTCCTAGATGGGGTTAAAACATGGTTGAAACAAAGACTTTCCTAGACCCAAACCTCCTCCCCCCCTCGTTTGATAGATGGATACTGTATTGATCCTTAATGGTAAATGCCATGTCTCTCTCTTGTGCTGTTTGTTCCGTTTGCTCTCTTATTTCCTGGTTTTGAGGTCTTTTGTTGTTCTGTACTGGAAAAGTCTGTTTTGGATTAAACTAGCTCTTTATTACATTGACTGCACAGCAAATGCATTGAATTGTTAAAGTCTGTCTGTGGGATATTTTAAGAGTCTCCAGGGGTCAACATATGATTATGAGCTGTTGTGTACTTTTCGTTCCATCCAGATTTATCATTGTCCTACATCCCCTCCTTACAGGAAGAGCTGTTACGTAACACATCAATACCATTGACTAAGTGCTTTAATTTTTTTCAAGGCGGTGCAGTCATTTGGAAATCTCATCAACACTTTCTTTCTTTTCCTTTGCTTCGTGTTTTTGGTGCATAAATAAGCACTTAATATTCTTTAGGTAAATTATTTGACCTTGAAGTCATTTAGACACTAGTGTTTTTTTTTTATTTATTATTCCTTTGTTTTTTTTAAGGTATTCATAAAAATCCTAAAATTTGTCTATTTCTCTCTAGACATTCTTGATATACCTTTTGTGTGGGCTGCCACATTTCTCAGCTGTTGAGCTGCATGAAATTATTTTTGGCTCCCACACTGTTGAAGGCTGTCCAAGTGAATTTAAAGAGAATTGAATTATTGCTTTAAGGCATTTAAATCAATCTTCCTGTAATCCTTTTATGATCCATTTGAGTATTGATACCCTTGCAAGTCTGTGCAACTCATAGTCAATGTCAGTTTGAAGTATAAGCCTGTGTCACAAAAAGTACCTGTTTTTGTCTGACTCAAAAACCCCAAGGCCTGGCTTTATTTTAAACTTAAAAGGCTTAGCTTCTAGCTTGTATCTGTTAAGTGTAATTTAAGTTCTCCTTGGCAGGGCATTATATTGGCAGGACTTTGGGAGGTTAAAAATGAAAAGTGAAAGAAAGTGCAAGCTACTGACAAACAGTGTCTGGAAACATCAAGGTTGTTCTTCTCTCTGGAAAGTTCAAGGCCGGGACTGAAGACATCCATTTGGCTGGCAGCAGAGAGAGGAGTCAGTCAGATTGTGAGACGGGACCACCTGTTTAATGTGTTTGGGAAAAACAACCTGACACGGTGGCCTGTATCCAGAGAAAACCTCTGTAGTTTTAGTCCAATTAACATGAATTCTCTGTTACAAGGGCAAGTGTGTCTGTTTTACAAACAACAGCACTTTTTTGGCGCACAGCTATTCACTTTAAGTCTTTTTAAATGAAATACTTTTTTTATTTCAGTCTTAAAGGGCTTCTGTAAGTAAATTCCCCCTGCTGGGAATACTTGAACCATATGGAAGAAATCAAAGCTTTCCAGACTCCATGAGAATTATGAGTTGACCTTCTGCCTCTGAAGTCTCTGAAATTTCCTCCTTTTTTTGTAGATTGATCTTCTGAAGAGAAAGATAAACCACCACTGTTTATCAAACGAGCCGTGACAGTTGTTGAAAGTTGTTAGCTAAGGTTAGGCCGAACCTTGAGTTTAAAGTTCATTTACCTCTCACAAGGGTAGTTGACATGAACAACTTTAGGGAAATTGACATGCTGTAATCCATCGAAAGCTATTTTAAACAGCATTTTGCTTATTTTATAATTATTAAGTTTATAGCTATATGGAATATTTGAACTTTTACGACTTGGATATCACACCATAGGACAAATACTGCAAAAATGAAGGCAATATGCATTTTCCCATTATAAATCCATATAAATTTTAACCTAAGATTCTCATGTGTTTTAAAATAGTTCAAGGGCATGTGATGCGTCAACTTTCCACAAATAAAGGCCTTTTCATAAAGGCTTTCTCTCACACACACACCTACATTTACACACTCCAAAGATAAACTCTCATTCACACACTTCCTCCTCAGGCCAGACAGTGTGAGAACCATGATCTGGACTTATTACAACCACTTGAAATCAGTTTTGTTTAAGTGATGTATTGATTATGAGTAGATGAGTAGAGGTTGTATTTTAATCAGGAGAATGTGATCAATCAATGCCTACATTTTAATCATTTTATGTATAGATAGATTGATATTATATTTAGATGTCCTGCAAGAGCAGTTGTCTAAGTGCAAACTGTTACAGGATTTGTTTTTGTAAGAACCTTGTGTTTTCTCATAAGTCAGCACTGAGTGTGGCATAGGTTACACAAAAACATGACTGTTCTGAGATCTGTGTTGGTAGTGCTGTTGTGGCTTTAGGTAATTGTAATTACTCAACTGCACTGTGCTCAATATCCCCTGAGAAAATAAGAGTTGCTAGCTAGCGATGACATGCTCGTCTTTGGTATGTAAATAGGGTAAACGTACCTATTAAGCTCACCAAAATCTACATTGAGACATTTTTAGTGCACAAGATATTGGTTTTAGTACAAGAAGTTATTTTAAAATAAAATATTAATCTCTCACACTATAATATTTCATTTTATTTTAAATGACAAAAGTATTTCAATTAAGATGTACATCATTAAATATAAAAAGTCTGGCTGTGCTTAATGGGTACATTTTGTACCCTTTAAGCACACCCCTGTTCCCAATAAGCTCACAACAAGTTTTATTAAAAATTCTTGTTTATTTTATACAACCTTTTTAAGGAATAATTGAAAAAAGTTTTATTTGAAGGTACAGAGTCAATCACAAAAAAACAGAACACTAAAATCAAGCAACAAGGCATTCAATTTGATCAGGTAGCCTATCCTATTCATAGTGACGTGTCATTCAAACTCATTGCAACGTCTAGACTAGTACACGTTCAGCTATGTAACCCATATTGAAAAATCAAATAACAAAACAAACCAATGTGCTCTTTAAAGGGATACTCCACTTTTTTTGGAAATTGGCTCATTTTACAACTCCCCCAGAGTTAAACAGTTGAGTTTTACCGTTTTCGAATCCATTCAGCCGATCTCCGGGTCTGGCGGTACCACTTTTAGCATAGCTTAGCATAGATCATTGAATCAGACAAGACCATTAGCATCTCTCTCAAAAAAATGACCAAAGAGTTTCGATATTTTTCCTATTTAAAACTCGACTCTTCTGTAGTTACATCGTGTACTAAGACCGACGGAAAATGTAAAGTTTAAATTTTCTAGGCTGATATGGCTAGGAACTATACTCTCAAAATCGCACCTTTTCATTTTCCGTCCGTCTTAGTACACGATGTAACTACAGAAGAGTCAAGTTTTAAATAGGAAAAATATCGAAACTCTTTGGTAATTTTTTTGAGAGAGATGCTAATGGTCTTGTCCGGTTCAATTCATTATGCTAAGCTATGCTAAAAGTGGTACCGCCAGACCCGGAGATCGGCTGAATGGATTCGAAAACGGTAAAACTCAACTATTTAACTCTGGGGGAGTTGTAAAATGAGCTTATTTCCAAAAAAAGAGTTAAAGGGAGTATCCCTTTAACTCTCTGGGTCAGAGCTTTCCTGTCTACTCCAAACTTCTTGGACAGATACGACAGGTTTCTGATGGCTCCTTCTTTGTATGACATGCCTCTTTCATCTTTGGGCATACACTATAGTTTCGTCTAGCTTTTGTCATCTTAAGACTGTGAAAATAAGTTTATTAATCATTTTTTTGAAGATTAACATAGTGACAACCATCAGTTAATATTTAAATTCTGATTATTAAGTATTTACATAGACGTTTAATGTGGGTGAGCTTAAAGGGAGCACACACTGTGCTTAATTGGAGCAAAAACATTTTTTAATTAATAAATATTAAATTAATATTTAAAGGAAAATATTTAGCTAAATTAATAATCTAGGTAATGTATTAAGTTTATACCAATTTTAATATGAACAACTATTATAGACAATATCTATGAAATTATGCTTTTTCTAATTGATGTCACACTGAAGCTGTGTGATTGTCATAGTAGTGCACCCTTTAAGCTCACCTAACAATAATATGAATTCTTTAAAAATTACAGCAGTTTAAAACCACAGACTATCAATAAAATGTAAAATTATAATATTATGGATTTAAAAGTACAAGCCATTAATTCCTGTGAAGTAATATATTAATGTAGCACACAATCTTATACAGCTAGTAAGCTAGCTATGTTCGTAGCATCTGGGCTATGTTGCTAAAACTATCTTTTAGATCTAACTGTAATTATTTCCCACATCCAGGTTCCAGGTTATAATATTCAAAAGTCTAAACATTAATCTCTTAATTTTGCAATAAGAAGATGTACTTCTTCAAAATAAAGGCTTAAACATATAAAAAATGCACATCTGAGGGGCTCCTCTTCTGGTGAAAGTTTTCAGACAGCTTTGAAAATAGCCGCCAGACAGTGTGAACACATGGACACACATATCTCAGTGTGCAATGGTCTGATTGGTTTAAAATTACAGGAGGTATATAGTAACAAACACATCAATTGGTTAATACATCAAATAGGATAATACATTGCTGTTTCTTTTTATAATCTGAGCTCCAAGATGGTAGTGTGCTTAATGGGTACTTGAGCTTAATAGGTACGTTTACCCTAAGTGTCCAAATGCTAATTTGGAAAAATTGGGATTGTTTGAGAGGACCCAGGGAACTACTACCGGTACTTTTTCTCCACCATTCAGGAGTCATTGAAATACATGTTTTTGACCTTCACAAGTTTCAGGGAGTGTGAGAGGAGGAGGTTGTTGTCACAGTCGACAAAGCGGATCGTTTGAAAACTTCCCTTGTGATAGGTTGTTGTTTGAGGGCCCAGATTAGAGCCACAAAGATTAAAGATAAAAACAGACAATTTATTCTAACATTTTTGTTGTTTTATTGAAAGGGACTAAAGTAAGGAACAACATTCTATATGTAGGCCTATTTAGGGTTGTATTTTGTGTATTCTTTGGCACATCAACCCTCTACAATGCAAGTAATTCACTCCCATAAGCGACAATTTTCATGCTAGGCAACTAAATAATGTCTATCATTAGTATAAGTAGCCTATATCACATAGTATAAGTTCAGCACATATATATTTTCACTCGTCTTGAACACTGAGCGCTTGAGTTTCGCTCTCCGTCTTTTAAAATGCACTATTACAATTAATCTCAATGGATGCACAGCGTATTTGACGCACTGTAAATGCACTTTGTGAAGGCGCCTGACTAACCGTCGTTTAGCTGAGAGCCCCTAAAATATGTTCTTGGTTGTATTTTCCTGTCAAAACAGTTCATTTGGAATTATTCTGTTTAAAGGTGCTCTAAGCGCTGTCACACGTTTTTTAGGCCAAATTTTTTTTTGTCACATACAGCAAACATCTCCTCACCATCCGCTAGCTGCCTGTCCCCTGAACACACTGTAAAAAAAAACACGGTCTCTGTAAACACCCCAGGCTCCACAAACAGCAAGAAAAACAAACTGGGCTAACCCGCACCACGAAACATAACAAACTGTTCCAGCCAATAACCGACAAGAAGGATTTGGCGGTGGGGTTTGGGGGGTTAGTGCGCGGATGAGGAGGAGGGAGGGTCTAGCTAGCCTTCATTTTGTTTGACAATACTTAAAACGTCAACAAAAAGTGACGTCACCCAACATCACTTGGAGCACCTTTAATAACAAGCAGAAGCCTCTGCTGGTTTATTCAGTTGTGGGCAGAACTGATAATGCGTAAAAATGTAAACGTGAGATACAGGTCAGTGAAACAACAAAAAGTGCAAGGTCTAGAGATGCACTTTTTTAAAAGTTGAATTTCTTTTAATTTGAGCACTGCGTTTCTAGAATGCCGTGTCGTGCAGCTGCAAAAGATGCGACACGCGAGCGCAGCTGTTCAAGACTTCTGTCTAGCGCGTTTACATTGAAAAACAATTGAAAAAGCGCGGTGCATGGAAAAATGCGTTCTGTGTGAATGGCCCTTTCAGCAAATCAATTCGAATGAATGCAGACAACATGATTAATATTCATTAACCCAGCAGCTCATCAGACCTTAGTGTCTTTTATATTGTTATTAGTATTAGAATCAATATATATATATATTATTGTAGAAACACTGAATGACCAACATCTCCAACCCTAATTTCTGTTAAAATGACAAATATGCATTCATACATGGTTACCAAGTTTTAGTTCTAATTAGGCTATTGAAGTTTTCATAAAAAATGCTTGATTGACTGATGTTAAAAGTGTAGTTGTTTTGCTTTCAGATCATATCACATATGAGTGTATATTAATGTAAAAAGCTGTGCCATTTTATGAAGATAAGATGGGGGTTGTTTTGACAGTTAAAAAAATAATAAACAAGGCTCAAACATTTCGTAACAGACATGCGTGTTTAGTTGAGCAATTCCATCAGTTTGCCTGTAAAGCATTGAAATAAATATCAGTAAATAATGGTAACTTAAATAATGTAATAAAGGTAAATATATATATAAAAAAAAACATTAGTTTTATATTTCCACACGAAGATGCGTGATATAGCCTATACCGCTGTGCGCTTTGAGAGGGATGTGGGACATATATCTTCATGTTTTCTACTTGTTGTAAAAGGTCTGAAGAGTGAATTTTATCTTCCACAAAGGCAAGACATTTAAGCGATGTTTAATTTTGCGCTGCCAGAGAAAGCGAATAATCGGCATTAGATAATTACAGAATAGAATACAAAATAATACATTATCTGCCTCATTCTGTACAAGAAGCCACTTTAGATCTAAAATGAAAGTTATTTCAAACACTCGACTGACGTTATCAACAAATTTGGAGTAAAAACATGTAGGCTAATGTTTGCTGCATTTTGCTTTTCAAATGCAATTGACTCAAACTCGCAGTGCTTGCAAAGATGGAGCAGAATTTACTGAGCTGATTGAGCCGCTCTGATCACACTGCCGCTCCTCAATATGAAACACGCTGTGCATATATTTATATAAGTATCATGTTAAAGCATTTGCCTTTTGATAGTTATTACCATATTATGCATGCAAACATACTGATTGTCTGCTTAACAGAAGTCATTGTTTTTTTGTATCAGTTCCAGAATCGACCTACAGCCTTGTCAATCCATACTGCACATATTTTCCTTTTCAGGAAAGGAAAGTAAGCAAGTTTGTGTAGGCCTACATAGGGCTGGGCGATATGGAGCAAAAAATATATCTCGATATATTTTGCTATATCTCGATATACGATATATATCTCGATATCTTTACAGGAAAAATAACCCCCCAAAAACTACTGCAAAAACAAATATGCCAAATACTACAAAGTCTTTTTTTTTTATTGAAGTGCAAATAGGTAGGCAGTTCATGTATGAACAAAGTGTTTCTGCGACATTTAAAAAAAAAAAAAAATCCCTGTATACAAAAATAATAATTTAACTGTAAAATAAAGGAAGAAATAATACACATTGCACTATTTTTAATAAACCTGTATATAAATATCATTACTAATTTTGGCAAATAAATATAAAAAATGCCATATATCCCCCAAAAACTGCACAACTGTAGAGTAAAACATTAATTTAAAAAAAGTTATAAAAATGCGTCTAAAAACTGACATGATTGTTACAAAATCACACTGTCTGGGGCCTCTGGAGAACTCAGAACAACTGTTAGCATAAAGTTTAAGGTAAAAATAACTGCCATTAAATTACAGTATCTTACTACTATGCAATTAGATAAACTGTTCATTCATTACATCACTTTACCTCTGTCTTTATCCTCTTCTCTTCTTTTTGGCACTGTATCTATAGCAGAATAGGTAGGCTAATGCTAATTTATAATGTGTCATGTAAATTCGGCCATCCGTCACAATCAGGAAACTTTCACCGTGTCTAGAGCTGGCGCGAGCTGCCAGGCCCGTTTCTACAGGGGAGCATGTTAAGTGTGAGTGTGTTAAGCGCCCTCAAACAAAAGCAATGCAGCGAGAGGCGACGCTACACAAAAAAATACCAACAACAACTGATCGCGCGCGCGCGCTGTTTCGGACGCACTTCAAGCACTCGCTGGGCGGGGAAAGATTGATGTGCCTGACCGGACTCGGGGGACTTGGTTGAATGAGACAACACGCGAGGGGAGGGGGAACAAAAGCAAGCAGGCGGAGGACGGCAACGGCGAGCACAGCACATAGAAGGCAAACAAGCAAAGTGGCGAAATCATAATTAAATATAAACAATATATCGATATATACGATATGTCAAAATCCATATCGAGTTTAAAAAATATCTCGATATATCGTAAATATCGAGATATCGCCCACCCCTAGGCCTACATCTTATTTGTCATTATATCCACTAGGGCTGTCATGATTCCTCGATTAAATTTGTGTACTCTATTTAAAAAAATCCTTGATTTGCAATTAGGGATGCGCGGTATACCGGTACTGCAAAAATACCGGTATATATTATATTTCAAACGGTACAATATCATAATTTTGCTCAATTCGGTATTTAATGCGCTGCTGTTTCGAAGTTCACCGCTAGGCGGCAGTGCGCTACCCAAACTGACGCGGGTCACGCACAACCGGCAAACGGTGACAACGGAGGAACACGATGGATCAAACAGATGAAGCTCATTCTACACGCCCGAAATTAATAAATAAAGAGAGCAGTAGGAGTGAAATATAGCATTACTTTGCCTACAAAAGTAATGAGAAAGGTGAAGCAACAGACCTCAATGCACCACTCTACAAACACTGCTTTAAATTTGCGACGGGAGGCAACACATAAAATCTGGCTAACGTTGAGCACTTGTCACTTGATCATCCTGACTTGTTCAAAGAGTTCAGAGATCGACAGGTGAGTCCATCATTCAACTGTTTTAATTTAGACTTTTATTCATAGCGCACATACATAAAAGCTTATCAATTAAATATGACACGGTTAACACGAAAGCTCAAATGTGCTTGCATGACACGTTAGAACTAATGAAGTTTAGGTCTCATAATTTTTGCACTTTCAAACAATCATATATTAATTGAATTTGAATGAATAAAGAGATTAGTGATATTAATTTTAGTATTAGTGATAGTAAAATGAATGGCATATCACTGCTGCTGTGGCGAGTGCGACCCCTAGAGGAATCTAAGGAATCTAGAGTAATAGTAGTAATATGGATATTACTAATATGAATGTTAGAGTAACACTTTACATTTAAGCTACATTTGTCAACATTCATTAGGTAACCTGACCTAACCGTATTATAGCATTTATTAATCTAGATCAATCAGTAATTATTATTTATACTAATACATGTTTAGCATGTTAACATTACTTTATATGCAATGCATTAAACTAATATGAACCCAAACACAAACCAAACAGTAATCAAACCAAGATGAATAAATGCTATAAATGTTGATAATTCTCTGTTAATGCATGACAGCTAAAAATTACTCATTTCATTATTCTATTATTATTCTATATTAATCAATTATTATAGATATTAACCTATTTTAATTGTATCATTTCAGGTTTCTTTCTTTTTTTTCAAAATCCAAAATTTAATCTACTGTAAGTTCCCTGACTGTTTTTTATTTATTTATTTATTAGTTTCAAGCAGTGTTTTTTAATAAAATTGTTTCAATTCACTTAAATTTTGAGGCTGGTTATTTGTCACCTGTGGTATCGATTTAGTATCGATACCGAGGTATTAGGTTCTGGTACCGTACCGAAACCAAAATTATGGTATCGAGCCATCCCTATTTGCAATTTACCCATGTCGAGTAACCAGCAAAATACCGGAAGTGGCGGATTCCATGGAAGAGAATGAACCGTATTATTAGACTGTTTTCTAAGGCTGTACGATGTATTAAAACCAATAAAACCAAAAACCAATTTAAAAACCATACTAAAGCATAGTGTTATTGTAAATTCACAAAGGCTGTAATTCAGTTAAATAAATATATGCATTTTAAATATTTACATGCTTGTAGTTTACATGCGTCTCAGAGCAGAGGCCTGTACCATGATGGTAGTTGAACAAACTCAGGGTTAAGGCTGCGTTGGTTTTCATTTATACTTCTGTGTCGTTGTCCGAGTTGACATGCAATTACACATACAGAGGGAGCATGTGAAACCCGAGGGATCGGTTCTAGCAGACCAATCACTGCGCTTGCGGTCCGTATATATGTGTGTATATGTATATGTGTTATATATATTTACCACATGGAAAGGACTATTTCTTTTTTACATTTTTAAAGTATATATCAAAAATGTACTTATTCAAATGGGATTATTTTTCTCCCTTTATTTAGAACTTCTGGGCAAATGTTTGATTAAGAATGTAATGTAGAAATGTAAAATATAAAATATGAATGAAATATAAAACACATTTTCTTAAAAAAGAAATGATTACAGGCCCAACATAAAATATTGCTTTATAAAATTCCAAATATAAACATTGTACTGTTGTGAATTTGAGTTCGCAAGTGTTTCAGCACGACGAGCGCGTTGTAGTGGAAAGAGCATGTATGTGGAGTTAAGCCTTCATGACAAGCAGCCAGTTTGCTTGAGCATTCGCAGCATTTTGTGCCATTGTTGTAATAGGTTTATTTTGTGTGTGTGTGTGTGTGTATATATATATATATATATATATATATATATATATATATATATATATATATATATATATATATATATATATATATATATTAGGGCTGTGTATCACCAACAATGTCACGATACGATACGCATCACGATACTAAAGCCACGATACGATACGTATCACGATATGGATCAATTTGGAATTTCAGAGTTTTGTAACAGTAATATATGTTTATTTTATAACCAGTGTTATAACAGTTGTGATCACTGAAAAACCATTTAGTTTTTGTCATAAAAAACGAAGAGTTAAATGAAATAAAAAACTTGTCACAAAAAAGCTTAAAATGGCTTTTCCTTCAGTAGCGCAAATAAATACAATAGAATAAAGATAGCCTACCAATAAAGAGAAAACTTTTTGAATAGGTCTAGCACTAGTATTCAGAAATACTAGAAACTGAATAAAGTAATCAAATGCAAAATAAAACAGTAGTATTTTAGTCCTGATTAAATTAAATACATATGCTATTAATCCACAGGGATTAAAGTTCTCCGTCGCTACGACGGAAATCCGTTAATTGCAGCAAGTCTATGACGGATTTCCGTCAATTGCAGGGTTCCAGTCTGCCCTTAAAGTCTTAAATTCACTTTTCATAATTTTAAGGCCGTAAATAGGCTTTCATTTCTCAAATAGTGTAATAAATGTCTTAATTTTAGTTTGAATAGGAAAGACGAAGTGTATTCACCCTGCTGAGGGGGATGTGATCAAAGCCTGGAGTGGAGCAAAAGCACGTTCCTCTCTCCACACTAAGCACTCTGTAATCACTCCGCTCATGATCCACTCCGGGTTTTCAATTACAGCTCACGGAAAGTGCATGTCAGGCTACAGCTGAGCGCTGAGGTAGATATTTCAGTTACCATGGACATACTTATAATGCAGGTAGGGCGATATATCGATATATTTTTGAAATGCGATATGGAATTAGACCATATCGCATATATCGATATAGTTCAAATTTGCGCTGTAATCCTTGCTCCCCGCGCCCCCGCTCCTCCTATTCCACTCTGCGCGCGTGTTTAGAGCATGTTATGAGAGGCGAATCATGACTAACGTTACTTCAGAAAACCCAGCACAATAGGAACTACCAGGCAGTGACATAAGTGTACACTGAATTAGTTTTTCACCTCAGAAAAACGGACTGTCTTGTCCTGTCAGTCGTTATCCTGTTCTCGTAGCGCACACTCAATTGCACGCGCAAATGCGGCGGCGCGCGCTGTATCGCCTCACTGATCAAGTGCAAAAGAAACTACGAGCATGCAACGCCGTTACGTTGTAAATTACACGAAATAAAATAAATGCAGGTATGATTTTCATTCTATTCACCAGGAGCAGTTTCCATGTTTCATTAACAGTTATTGTTAATATTGTGTCACCATGGTAACTGTCGTTTCCATATTAACCCCAAAATGCCACTATTTTTCTTTGTGTTATTTTTAATATTTTTAAATGACTGTAGTGGCTCATACCAACATTGTATTAACAAAAACTAGTTTGGGACTGCTATTTAATAGCTTTAGCATAGGCCTAATGTTTATTTATTAGTACTAGTCTTTACTATTAGTCATATTCTTACAATTTATGTTAAGTAAAGGGGAAAAGTACTTGTGTGTGTTAATTTGTTATAATTTGCCTAAAATATATATATATATATATATATATATATATATATATATATATATATATATATATATATATATATATATATATATATATATATATATATATAGCCTATATAGGCAAATTATAACACGTTTACACAAAATTTGTTAACACACACAAGTACTTTTCCCCTAATAAATATATATTACTTATTGCGCCTACTAGCAATATTAAAGCGGTTTAAAACGTCTCCCCTTAAAACGCTATTGGTCTCGACTATTTAAAAAGTTAAAGGAATATGACTTGGCCTAAAAAAAATTCAGTCAGAAGAATTTTTTTCACTTTAATCCCTGAATCCAAATTCTTCAAATTAAAACTATCTTTTGTTGTTTTGACAACAATATTAAATGACAGACACATATGGCTTCTGTCCCTTTAAGAGCTAGTGCACGGATCCTGATTTCATTATACTGTCCCATCATGCGTTTATGCTGAAGACATAACCGACTGTGTTTAGAGGATACTCAACAAGACCGAAATGTTTGACATAATTTTGCGTGTTTTTGTTTGTTAAAGTGATATAATCCGCGAAAAATAACTTTTGTTACTCGCAATCTGTTTGTGAGCGCGTCGAGTATAAACGCCTCGTCCGTTTGGGGAGGTGCGCGTGCAGGCAGCGGAGACTTGCGCTGCGGAGCCAGGCGAAAGTACAAACAAGGCTTCACGCTCTTTGTGAAGTTTTAAATTGACTGATCTGATTGTATAGTCTGTGTGGATTAATTTACTCATACAATCTACATGCTAAAGTGCAGGAATGATTAAAATTATGCGCAATACCCGCGCCGAAATTCGAGCCCTGATTTGGCTACATAAGCACAACAGTATCGATACGGAAGCTGCTGTATCGATACGCTAGTGCTGGGCGGTTTGACCAAAAATCAACATCACGTTTTTTTTCTAAATTATACCGGTTTCACGGTTTTTACCGTTTTTTTTTTTTTTTTTCAAGCATGATGGGTGTTAACCACATTTTCTACTGAGTGAGAGAGGAAATACTGCAGTAGATTTACTTATAATGCCCTATTTTATTGTCATGAGTGAATATTATAGAAAAAATCCACACTAATATTAATAATACAGGTTTGCAAGGCTGTTTACAAAGAGGTGCCAGCAGGACGCGCTTTAGGAGCGGCAGAAACAGTGGTTTCCCCGGTAACGGCTGTACACAAAGCAGCAACGCTCATAAACACTGCTTTATCAGGAAAGATAAAGAAAGATTCAATCGTAATAACAAAGAAACTTTTCTAAAGACCGTCAGTTCACTTCAGATACGTTAATACAGTATAAAAACACGCGCGCCGCGAGAAAAAAGACACTCTCACCCCCACACGTCTCGTGCCCATTCTAGTCAATGCTTGTGTTTCAGATCGAAGCTTCCCAGAAGCGGCTCTCCGCGCCGCTTCGCTAAATATAGGCGCCTAGTCTATTTTGACGCACCGCGTGGAGGACGGAATAAAACCTTGTCGCAGCTGTAATGCGCCGCAGACGTGTGTTGTAAATGAGGGGTGAGACTGTGTCGCGCTGCGCCGCGTTCCGATTAAAGCGGCATACACCGGTATTGCGGTATATTAAAAATTCATATCGTAACAAAAATAAACACCGGTATTCGGTATGAACCGGTAAACCGCCCAGCACTACGATACGCGCATCGTCAGGAGTTCATGACAATGTATCGTTGTATCGATATTCTGAGCACAGCCCTAATATATATATATATATACAGCTCAAACAGCAATGCACATAAGATTGGGCCTGTCATATACATGCCATTAGAATGAGAATACTATTGTAATAAAACGTTGTGAATTCTCTGGGTTTAGTTGCTGTTTCTGCGCATTGTTGTGGAAATAGCGTGTCCAGAACAGGGATTACACATTCTGACCAGCACAGTCAAGTTCGCTTGTGCATTCACATCATTTTGTACCGATATATGATAAGTCGTATGTAATATAAATATCTGATTAATCTCATATAGGATGCGTTTCGTTGATTTGAACAACCTGCTAGAAAAGTTCTTCAGCTTCCCGGTGCGCGTTCTCATCAGCTTCAGCGCGCGCGATCAAACAGCAATACAAAACATTAAAAGCTATGATTGGGACTGTCATATCATTATAATTGTATAATGCAGCCCAATGCAGCATTATTTAGGTATTTTATTTTAATTTTTTGGTAGGCAATAGATTTTTTGGTAACACTTTACAATAAGGTCTCGTTTGTTAATGCATTAACTAACATGAACTAACAGAGAGCAATAGCCTTTGTTAACGTTCGTTAATAAAATATTTGTGTTCATGTTCGATCACAGTGCATTAACTAAGGTTAACAGATAGGCCTACAACTTTGGATCTTAAAAATTTCTTATAAAATGTTGATCTTAACATTAAGATTAATAAATGCTGTAGAAGTATTGTTCATTAATTGTTGGTTCATGTTAATACTAACAAAATGAAACCTTATAATAAAGTGTTACCATTTTTTAATAAAGAAAGTTGGGCATAGGAGTGTAAAATTAATTTGAAAAGTTAAGGAATCTTACACTGGTTCAAACTAGGCTACTGTATTTTATATGTATGATTTATGTTGAAGTGTTTGGAACATTGGCTTTTAATGGTGAACCTTTTGTTTATGTATTCAGACTATCAAAGTATATAAAAATTTAAAGTTAGATTTATCAGCCAATATATCGGTATCAGCCAAAACTGTAATATTAGTGCATCCCTAATTGTTATTGTGTATGTATTTTTAAGTCATTTTAAAGACTTAGGCTAGGTCTTTGCTTATGCCTATTTTTATTACCACAAAATGAATCGTTAAAATAATCAACTGATTTACTCGATTGCAAAAATAATAGGTAGTGACAGCCCTAATATCCACCATATTGTATTATAGTTATTTGCCGGCATATGCCATTTTAAGAAACTGTTGAACCACTTTTTTTGTAGGATATCTCTGCTCTTGTTGTGGTTTCATTGTTTTCATGGGACACTGCTCTTAAGAAAAATGTAAATAAGGTCAGGTTTGTTTGGACTAGTAGTAGTGCTGGGTGGTATACAAGTTCATACCGAATACTGGTGTTGAATTTTTAATATACCGCAATACCAGTGCATGTCGCTTTAACAATGTTCGGAACGTGGCGCGGCGTAACACTGTTTGAGAGGGTCCCTTTCACTGTTGCACTGTGGTGATGCACAGCTGTATGTGTTACTAAGCGTTACACGTTTCAAAGTCAAAACGCGGCACAGGTGTTTTTATATGAATGTATCTTTTGAACGGAACTGACTGTCTTTAGAAAAGTTTCAGTGTTATTTTAATTTAATCTTTCTTTATCTTTCCTGATAAAGCAGCGTTTATGAGTACTGCGCTGCTTTGTGTACAGCCGTTACAGGGGAAACCGCTATTTCTGCTGCTCCTAAAACGCCTCCTGCTGGCTCCTCTTTGTAAACAGCATCATTTTGTGGGGCCTGCAAACCTGTATTAATACTAGTGTGGAATTTTTCTACAATATTCACTCATGACTGTAAAATAGGGCATTCTAAGTCAATCTACTGCAGTGTTTCCTCTCTCAATCAATAGAAAATGGGGTTAACACCCAGTCATGCTTAAAAAATATATATACCGTGAAACCGGTATAATTTTGAAAAATACCATGATATACATTTTGGGTCACACCGCCCAGCACTAACTAGTAGTTCCTTAATGGAGATAGTAGTTTAAAAGCTCTGTTACAAGATTCCAAGTAGAGGACTTCAACTTGAGGCAGTGTCACATTTTTAATGATTTCAGCAAAATAGAGCGAGCTTTGGTGAAAACTAAGTGAATATTTAATGACTACAATAGTAATATCTCACTAGAAATTACATCAAAAGTGATAGAGGTTGGTCAAAAATGTACATTTACACACAAACTGACGACCAGCCGCAACTTTCAGATGCCATCTTTATTTTTCTAGCTCAACTGTCACAGAATGGAAAGCACAGGATTGTGGCATATCAAAGGCAGCAAAGGATACATCTATGCTGCCTTCAAAAATCGATCAGATGAAGGTATCTCAGGAGACAGGAAGTGAAACTAACACTGCATTCAGACGTACCTTGATACCTTCTGACCTTGAAATGCATCCTCCGAAGGCAGCATTTATCAGTTTTCGGATGCAGCCAATGAGTGAGTCATTGAATCATTGATTCAGCTAATTCGTTATAAAAAGCTGATTGCTCAGAGACGCAAAACAGTGCTGTGGACTTTGTTTGGAACAATTTTCATTTGCGGAAGTGAGCGAAACAGTTGATTTGATGTCTAAAATGTAAGTCACTTATTATTAACTTGTTTATTAAACTGTACGTTGTATAAAATCAATGTCATATTTTTAATCATTAGGGTTGGGTATCGAAACCCGGTACTAATATGGAACTTGGGATGGGCATGTGCGTCTAGTTGTTAGATTACTTTTATGTTGTCTGTAACTGATTAATCTCAAATAAGAAGCATTTGGTTGAGTTTAATAACGAGCTAGCAAAATGCAGCAGTTTACCGACCGTTCATTCACTCATCAGTTTCAGCTCAAATGGAATGTCTGACATTATTGACTTTGATTGGGTTATTTGAGACTGATTCCTTTTAGATTGACTTGATGGGCAAAAATCATTGATGATAATAATAATACAGTAGTGTTATTTTGTTCTAATTTTTTTATTTAAAGTTGTTTCTCGTTATGGCTTCGAAAATGCGCAATGACTGTAATCACTTTCTATCATTAAAAATTAAGTGCAAGATGTGCAGCGTCAATATACACAGAGCATTATAATGAGAGCAGGATTATGATAGATTGAATGTTGTAAATTCTCGGTGCTTTAATTGTCCGTGTGTCAGCGTGAGACACGGGCAAGAGCGCATCCAGAGGTTCCATTTCAAACCATAGACTGTAAAAAAAACTAGTTTCAGATGCAGTTTCAGAACTAGTGCAGATGCAAGTTGTAATATTACTTTTATGTTATGTATCTAGGATGTCTGATTATTAATCTAGGATGTGTCATAGAACGGGCTTCAGTTTACTGGAGATAATTTGCTCTTCAGCTTTACCTCAAGCAGCTATTCCTTTTAGAATCTTTTTTTTTTTAGTTTCTTTTTCGATAACATTGTTCATATTCATAATCTAGCAGTTCTTTTTTTTTCTATTCATACGTTCATGTTTTCATTTTGGTCAACGTTAATTTTCGTAACGGTCTTAATATTTTCATTTTAATGACTGACACGTCATGTACGTGGGGACCCGCCCCCTGTACATGCCCGCCCCCGAATACTGGAGTACTCATTTTTTGAGACCTGTCAATGATCGAAATGAGAAATTAACAAAAATGCCCATCCCTATATGGAACCGCTACCCAAGTTATCGGTATGTAACCGGACCGAATCAAAACGCAGTGCCTCATTTCGGTGCAACTTAAATGCCTCAACTTCTGAATTAAAATCTGCGTTCGCGCGTTGGCTGGCGCTAAGCCAAGAGACAGACGCGCTCAGCACATTCACTTATCTATTTAAGAATAAAAAATATCAGCCAAGGACTGACTGACATGTAACGCAACCAATCACAGTTTGATTTGTTCCACGTCATGTTTAGTATGAAAATGTAAAGTCAGTGTCCCTAAAATAACAGACCGGCATACATAATAAATTATTAATTGAAGAACGTTGTGCAAGTTTAGCTACTGCAACAATAGAGCCGGAAACTTCACATACTTTTGAAAATCCTGCATTCAGTTGATTCTGATAAGCGCTCATTGTCACAGTTGTAAACATGACGGCGTTGTTCTTCCACAAGGGGTTTTGCATCACCAAACGATACCCAACCCTAATCATGCTGATATTTGGAGAAAAACGGCGCTCTTCGTGTAATATTTTAACTATATTAAATGATATAAATATAAAAAGACATACAGGGGCATTTTGCCTCTTACCTTAAATCTGGGGGCATTATAAATGCATTTTAATAGACTAAATCATGCCGTATAAGTGTACACTCTAAATGTACACGCGCGTCAAAGAATCGATTGCTCCATTTTACTACAAGTCTGAATAATTAATTTAATCTTTCATGGTTCTTGTGCTTCCTTTTTGAAAGCTCAGTTACTTGTTACTTCATGGAAAATGCCATCTAGTGTTTTGTGTTTTAAAATCTGCATGTCATTTTTGGATGATCTTTTCAAATTCAAAGTAGCCGTTTTCATTTTGAATAGAGGCAGTTTAGCTACCTTTTTCCCCATGTCATTTATTGTAATGGTCATCTTTACAAGACAAGGTGACGTTTCAGCATTGAGCCATGTTGCTTTAGTGTGAGTCACCCCACTCCATTTTTATGTCTTAAGAACCTAAGTCTCTTTGCGAATTAATTGTGTCTCTGCTCTCAAAATATTCACCAAATCTGTTAAGGCATGGCACATCAGCTTGTTAGATTTAATAAGAATGGTTTACACCTAAAGGGTTTTGACAGTGCAGAATGAATTGGTTTATGTTACAGATTTAGTTATTGGTTCTGTCAACTTCAACCTGCATTCAAAGTCACTTTGAATGTCACGGTCTGTTGTCATTGTTTTGAGAATGAGAATTGGCCTAAATATTTCTGATGTGTCTGTCTGAAGGCTGTAGTTTCACCCTTACTTGATGTAGAAATATGCTCATATCTATTTAGTTGGTCTCCATATGAAACTGTCCTTGTGTCTGGTAGCGCTGCACGATATGAGGAAAAGCTGCGATGTGCGATAACATTGTTTAATATTGTGATGACGATATGACTTGAGATAAATATTCAAATGTGAATGTTAGCTATACTGTCTTAGTGCTTTAATAGGTTCTTTGCGTGATAGGTCAAACGTTTATTACCTGCCTGGTTCAGATTACACGATTTTAGCGCAATTTTGGCATGATCCGTTTGACGTAGGGTGTCGTGGGGATTCGAAAATGACAACGGGCGTCGGGACGCAAGATTCGATCGCTTCATCTCTAGTGTGTCATAGTGGGCGACAACCTACGTCACGTCTGCGATGCTTCACAAGATCACGACAGAAAGATTAGCATGTTTAATTTTTTAACGGTCCTCCACGACGGGTTCTGTCAAGAGTGAGTGAATATATGAGCGAAAGTGTGTGTGTGTGTGTGTGTGTGTGTGTGTGTGTGTGTGTGTGTGCGAGTGAGCGAGCGAGTGTGTGTGTGTGTGTGTGTGCGTGAGTGAGTGAGCGAGGGACAGTGAGCGTGTGTGTGTGCGCGAGTGAGTGAGTGAGCGCTTGAGTGAGTGTGAGTGTGAGTGTGAGTGTGAGTGTGAGTGTGAGTGTGTGTGTGTGACGGCACGCGATGACTGGTCGGAAACCAACGTGTAGTCTGACATGTTTCTTGTCCACGACACGACAAGATTTTAGGAATCAAAATTGTGTAATCTGACACCGTGACTATCCTAACAGACACAAAAATCTTGTAATCTGAACCAGGCATTATTCATCGTGTCAGGCTGTCGGTTGTAATGTGTTCATCGCGCGAGTTCATATCGCGATGACGATGAAAATTCGATGTATCGTTCAGCCCTAGTGTCTGGCTCTTTGTTTTTTCCTCTTAAGGTTTGACCTACATTGATACTGTCTACCGTTAAGCAGTGGTCCTCAACTGGTGGATCATGAGTCGTTATTGGGTGTTAAAATGCAAATAAAAAATGTAGCTTATCATATCACACATATTTACTGGGCTATATATCAAGTTTGCATGATATCAATATATTTTTTATAAATGACAAATGATGAGGCAATACCATTTATATTAGGGCTGGACCCGAATGTTCGAATATTCGTTCGATGGGTTGGTATTCGATTTGAGAATTTGACATTCGAATATTCGTTTTTTGTTTTTTGTTTTTTTTTGCACACCTTCGGCTCCCATGTTAAGAGGTTGGAGTTTGCACACTGCCTGCGTGAGACACGCGTCTCAGGCGCGGCTCGAGCCACACAAAAAAACGCGTGTATGCTAGAAATAGAACCGTGAGTGTTCTCTGGCTAGAGCACAGAACAGCGGAGTTTGTATGGACCGAAGTGCATGCCTGAGCTTGTGTTTTGGGTTAAGCTGCCTTGCTTTGACATTGTGGAAAATAGAATAATAGAAACAAAATGTATTTAGCATTAATTAATCGTTTTTAATTTAACTTAATTTAATTTAACTTTAACTTTATTTAAATTTAGTTTTTCTTTCTTTAAATTTAGTTTTTTCTTTCTTTAAATTTAGTTTTTCTTTCTTTAAATTTAATTTTTCTTTATTTAAATTTCGTTTTTCTTTATTTAAATTACCCTTTACTGTGTCAGTAATTTGTTAGTCAGAAAAATATTACACTACCTTAAAAGTATTGCTTAATTTAACAGACCTGTGCGTGCATTTTATATCACTAGTGCAGACAGTGTCCGTTCTCGGAGCATATAAGCCCTGCCGCTTCCCGCTCGCGCTGTTCTGTAGTTTACTAAAAGTGTATTAATTCTGAACGTGTCGCGTCTCGCGTCCATCTATATTGCACCAAAGGAAACACTGCACTCCCTTGTGAAGTCGATTGGATGAACGACTCTCGAAATAATCAAAATGCAAACGGATATACAGACACATAGAGATTCCTGCCTTTATTAGAGAGAAGAATATGTTCAGCACCCTCTCTCCGAAGCTTCGAATATTCAATGTTCATTACTACCGAAGCTTCGAAGCTCAAAAAATGGTATTCGGACCAGCCCTAATTTATATTGATATCAAGGCTTGAAATTGCGACGATTTTGGTCGCATATTCTCACGAAATTTAATCTGTGCGAATTTATTTGGCAGCATTTGTGCAAGTGCAAATAATTGTTAGGCCATCCTTAAAAATATTTTGGTTTGCAGTAACAGCAAAAAAAAAAGAAAAAAAGGGTCGGTAGGTAGGTCTTTATTTTTTTATATATATAAAAAATAATATAAAAAAGTATATTTTTTTAATAATAAAAAAAAAATCGGGGTCGGGGGGGTCTTGAGAGAACATTTTTCACCGATGTCTAGGGGCTGTTTACACCAGGCCACTTTGCGTTTTCTCAGATCGGATTGCAATCTGATTGATCAAAACGATTCAATTATTTACACCTGGTTACATAGATGTGTGTTGTTGTTTTTTTGCGTATATAACCGATCTTCAATTCCCGCTATATGCAGATTTAATGCAGTGCACCGAAAGCAACAGTTATTATTTTATTGGTCAACAGCTAAAATTTCTGAATCAAAGCCCGCAATAAGAGAAAGCGGAAACAGCCCTGGTAAGATCATTTCGTTTCTTTACATTTAATAAAGATGATCGTGTGTTAAGCGTCTGCGACTTACTTTCACTTTGATTTGCGATAACACGTTGATGCTTAGCTTCTCATATGCGGCGATGCGTGTTGCAGTAGCGTCGTCATTACTGACTAAAACATGACATGTAGCCTATATAACACGCTTTCACATGTTTATTTTTTAATAAACCATATTCAACAACATATAAAAATGAAATAATCTTTAGAGTAAAGCCGCAGCCATCATTACCAAGCGCGAACCATTGACAGTGAATGAAACGGAGCGATCTTAGCCTGCAGGCCGTAGTGTGACATGCGTAAACCTGGTGTAAACATAATGACGCGCCACGAGTTTTTATTTAAAAGAAAGAACGTAGCTTATGTTTGTATGTATGTCTAAGCAATTTATATTCACAATACTTAATAACTAATATTATTTTATTGCATTTGTATTAGTTGTTTGAAGAGTTAAAAAAAAATTGGTCGGTCTTAACGCAAGTTTACAACCGGCAAGTCGGTCGGACTAAAAGGGAAAATAAATAAATAATTGGGTCGGTACTAAATTGACAGGGTCGGTCGGGTTACGGCAAACAAGAATATTTTTAAGGATGGCCTTATGGTGGTGCGTTTTTTCTAGAGATGCACCAGCAGACCGGCAATAGATCGGAAACGGTTTTTAGTTTAATTTTAGCTGATCTCAATTGTGGACTTGCATGCAAACTTCATTGCAATCATTTCCCGAAATGTCATTTTTGTGGAAATATAACACAGGCCGGAGATGCGACACACTGAAGACGGGCGCAAGGAGGAGAGTGCAGACACAGCAAGATTACTGTTGGAGATGCTCAAAATATAGGAAGAGAAATCTAAAAATTGAATTGGGGTGTGGATATATATGAATGTTTCGATGGCATTTGTTTTTCCTCTTACTTCCATATAAAGTAATGTTTATAAATGCAATGCTGCTTTGTTTATAGCGGTACCCAAAGAAATGCTTCTTTTCCATAAGCTCCACCTGCTGTGAGAGAGTGAATTTGCATTTTCATTCAGTCTGTCCGTTTTTGTTTTGTGCAGGTGTCTTATGTAACAAAACCAACTGCTCATGCTACATGTGTGTAGCATACTTGTTTGGATTGTGATTAAAATGAAGCGGTTGCCTCTAATTTCAAATGACTACAGATGTTTTTTTAAGGCCAGTTTGGCCTGTTATAGAACAAATAAACTGCTAATGTTTCTTTGTCTTGTGTTATTTTCAGGCTGCCCCCTGGAACAGTGGTGGGTGGGTGGTGTGGAGCTGGCCTCGGCACCGGGAGAGGCCCCCTCGCCCGCCCCCTCCCAGCGCTGCATGGCTGCAATGGCGCCCGCTTTAACCGACGCGCCGGCCGAAACTCACCGCATACGCTTCAAACTGGCTCCGCCCTCCTCCACCCTCTCCCCGAGTGGTGTGGAGGAAAGTGGTACCACCAACCATATCCTCGTGTCCAGTAACGGCGTAGTCAAGCGCAAGGCCTCGGAGGAGCGCCCCTCTCGCGGGGCTGGCCCCTGCAAGCCCCTCGTTACCTCATATCACTGTTCAGATGTGACCTCTGTGTCCTCAGCAAAAGAGTCTCTCAAGCTGCAAGGTGTTCTACTGAAGACGCACAGCATCCTGCCAAACCTCATACCACGCAAGCACCAGGCTTTAGAGCTCTCTGAAGAGCAGCTAAAGAGCATCATGAGTGCCGGTGGAGGAGGTGGGCCATGTGGGCCGCCCACTGTCCAAGGCACCACTGTCAATGGCGTGACAAAGAAAGTGACTAAACCGACTGAACGAGACAATGCAGTGACCTTTAATGGTGGTCAACATACTGTCGAGCAGGATTTGTCAAATCCGACTCAAATTGTCATTGCTACCAGGGGATTGACAACGAATGGTCCTCTTCGAGACGGTGCGGAGCAGCACCATCTGTCAAGGGGTGAGTCCCAGAATTGCCCCAGCAATGGAGAACCTCCTGCAACATCCCCAACCTCCATTGCACCTTTCACAGTGGACAAAATCTCAGACTGTATTCCGCTAAGCAGTGAAGATCCGTTGGCGCTCTCGCTCGCTACCCAGCAAGACCCCTTAGGTGACCTTGGAGCGGAGCTAAGCGACCGTACCCAGCACAGCCAGAGCAGACAAGGGGAGATCGAGGCACGGCTACGGCGACTACGCAAACGGCTACAGGTGGTGCAGGCCAAGCAGGTGGAGCGCCATGTGCAGCAACAGTTGGGCGGACTACTCAAGAGCACGCTGGGTGCTCTGGATGCCAGACGGCAAAGAGGCCGTTATGGTGACGACGCCCTCACCCCTCAGGAGAGGGACGGACTGGGACGTTTCCTGAAGGGTGGATCTATGCCGGCTGAATTAGAACGACTGTCCCTGAGTTGTACCACCAACCTGCAATCTGCCGAATGTGCTTTCGATTCCGATGCCACGGAAAGCAGCTCAGGAGGAGAAACTGATGTGGAGGAAGATGAATTGGCTCGGGTCGACATTGAGCAACGCCACATTCCTCTGTGAGTACCGACCTTCATTATTCCTCTGATAATGTGAATCTAGATGGTTTAATGATGTCAGATAAGTGCTGATGCAGGCTGGGTGATACTGTTTCATGAAACCATTGCGGTCTCACATGATAATGAATCATGATGTGCAGATGTTATTGACTGATTGTAAATTCAGTGAGTGGCTGTTGTACATATCTGTGCATTTGTAAGTGTAGATTTGTTCTTTCAGTTCAAGATCACGTTGATTGCTTTTGTTACAGAGGAATTTTCTTGATAATGAAGGTGTTCATCTCTTGAATATCATTACTATTCTGGTTACACATGGACACACGCTCTGCACTCTCTCTTACATACAGCAAGTCAGTCGTTCCCTTCCCTAGGGCAGAGCCTTGTTTAAATACACTCAAATGGCAAAGGATTTTTCTTCCATTCACACACTTTCTCATTCAGTTATTGGGCCTGTTTTCACCCATCCCAACCTCTGGTTAAGAACACACTGGACAAGTGGAAGGCAAAGATAAGGCACTGTTAACTTCTACTTCCTGTTGGTATTTGTTATATATTTGTTTATTTTAGCTTGGGTTATTTTTTTCCTATCTTTCCAGTATTTGCTCTAATTTTCCCAATACTCAAACCCAGTAAATAATTCAGACACAAGAAAAGTAATCCTCTTTATGAGGGAAATCTAGATCAATGATAAAAGCATTGGCACATAAAACGTGTATATCTTTGATAAATACTAGGGATGTCCCGATACCACTTTTTCACTTCCGATACCGATACCGATGCCGCAGCTTTGGCTATTTGCCGATACCAATATCAATCCGATATTTTTATTTTATTCTTGAACTAATACTACTAATAATAAAATATAATGGAAGCACTTTCCTCAATTAGCCACTTAAAAACATCTCACTCAAATGGAGAACAAATACTTCTCCAGTATATAGTCCACAACAACAGTTGATAATGAAAGACTGCCAGCCTTTATTCAAAAGACCTTGAGATATGTTTGGTAACCTGAATGAATTTAAAATTAATTTGCTATATTTCAGATCAATATATTTGTTTCCTTTAAATTTTAATTAACTTTTACTTTATTCTCATCTGAATTATAAATGATTTATTTCTGTATAAAATAATACTACTTTTAAAAACACATTTGATTTTCTTTTTTATTCAATGTAGAATGTGTAACTTAAAAATAAACAAATTAGTGCTCTGTTTTAGGACAAGAAATGAAAACCAATGCAATGATGAATGTCCAAAAAGATGAGATCATTTTTGCTTTTAAACAGCGTGTGCGCGCGTGTGTGTGTGTGTGTGTGTGTGTGTGTGTGTGTGTGTGTGTGTGTGTGTGTGTGTGTGTGTGTGTGATTTTGGTTGGGTGACAGTTACAGTTTGACAAGAGTTTACAGTTTGACAAAAGCACAATGTTGGGTTTTACACAAATATAAGTAGGCTAAACACTTTTTCAGGTTTTAATGATGTCCTGCATGAAAATGACGGAGTATGTTTTTTTGTTTCCACTGTTCGATCGCGCCCGTGCCTCTCTCTCTGACACACACACACACACACACACACACACCAGCATTGCAATCTTGACATCGCAGCCTGTTCATTTTGCTGCGTTCACACCAAAACGCGAATAGAGCGTCAAATTTGCGTCTATCGCGTCTAGTTCGATGCTTGAACAGTTTGAATCCATTCGCGCGTCCAAAACGAATAGGACGCGCCGCGCGCGTATAATGATAAAGTGAGCGTTTGAAGCGATATAGACGCGCGTTCAGAGCTAAGCGGGCTACAGATTAGGTGTCCCTAAAGAACCCGCATATGCGCGTATCTAACAGTAACGTTAGTTTCGTATTACATTAATTAATGTGCACGCGAGATTTATTTATTTTTATACCGTGTATTCTCTGTGTAAATCCATGCACCGAACGTACGTTCAGTACGAATACGTACCGTTCCACCCCTAATGGGTATCGGATCATAGGTATCGGATAATTTTTTTTCTCCCCTCCGATATCCGATCTAGCGTTTTGGGCCAGTATCGGCACGATACCGATGCCGTGGATCGGATCGGGACATCCCTAATAAATACCACTTTCGCCTAATTTTTGCTTTACTTGTTGTACAATAAACATCGGCTCCTCCATCGCTACAGGTGGTCAAGTGGTCTCTTTTGCTGCATCATTGTAGTTGTATGGTGTCTCAATAGCCCAGTGAGTCAGATTTTTTGTCTGTTTTTTTTTTGTTTTTGTTTTTGTTTTTTTTAACACAGACTAAGACTGCTCCATGAGGGGATAACCTACATTCAGTGGAGTCAGTCACATGACTATTGCGCAAGGACAAATAGGCTTACTTGCAGATTATGCGACGAGCATAGTGAAGCGCGTTGACAAAGGACTATTTAACTTATTTTATGTTTTTTTTTTTTTTTTTTTTTTTACTTAACCGTGCCTTCCACACATCCATAGGTACTTCTTTAAAATGAGGTTTTAGTCCTTTATTGATAAAGCAACAGATTCCTTTGAATACAGCCTGTTGTAACTTCATACAAGGACTTTTTGTTAGGTAGTTGATTTGTCTTGCTGCTTAATCAGCCATTAAAGCCAGTGTCTTGATGTGTGCGAGGGGTCACTTGAGTGCAATTCAAAGCAAATCTGCAGTACCCAGTGGGTCATTTGTGTTAGCCTTGTTTTTGCTTTATTTGTGGTAAACGGTTGCTTTCTTAAAGTCACTGGAAGGAAAATGTATCCCATATGATTTTTCATTATTGCTGTTTTTGATTCAGCTAGGTAGAGTTATTGAGATTTTATATTGTTGATGATGCCTTTTGTAGATATTATTTTGTACCATTCCCCTACCTCAGACAGATTAAGAGTGCTCAAACACTGTATAAGGACCACCTCTGGCAATTCAGGTTAATTATTAGCAGTGTTTGCAAGTTTCCTTGTTCCTCCTGGGTCGAAACTCCATTAAATAACCATGTTTCCATGAAGACCAGCTTCAACATCCATTATGAACACACAAGCACAACCACATTTCTCAGTCTTGCAAGTGTCCTTCTGGTACCATGGGCTAAAAATGTGCTTTCATGTACTTTCACGCACCAGCTGGTGGCATTCATTGTTTCAGGGCTGTAATCCTGTTATCTAGAACCAGTCTGAATGAAAAGGAGCCATTGGACTGGTTGAACATCAAATCATACCTGTCATGCCGCTTTCTGCTGTAAAGACTCCTCAAGACTTCTGTCATTTACTAGGGCTCTATGATTTCCGCAATGCAGAAAACACGGAGGGAATCGCGTAAGCCAGCCATAAAAAAAAACGGAATTTACTGTATAATGCGGAATTTGTCAAATTTTAAATTAAAAAGCAGGTCAGTGCACTTAAATCAAATCCCGATATTGATACTTTGCACGTGACGTCAGTTTTACTGGCTGGCGGGCAAGAACGTCATTCTCTAGCAACGAAAACCAGTAAACTAATCAAGGATCTTGCCAGGACGTTGCCAGTTTTAATATACAAAAGTTGTTGTTTTGAGGTGTACAGGACATGTCAGATAGTTGTTGTGCGATTGGATGCACTAACCGCGTTTGTCGCCCGCCAGATATCACATGACTGCAAACGTATCAATAGACTAGTGGAACATTTCATAGAATTTTTTTTTATATATATATATATATTATTATAAAAAAAAAAATTATTAATTCAATTAATTAGACATTAAATTAAACCATTAAAATGGAATCCAGAAAACATATTTCTTAGGGCCCAAAACAAGTAATTTTTGTGAACTTTTGAATCAATTGTTGCTAAATTATACAAGTTTCATGATTTCAATTAATTAGACATTGATTACAAAAATTTTAATTGAATCATTAAAATGGAGTATTTTGAAAAAAAAAATTAATGGATTTCATAGGGCCCTAATATACCCACCCTTATATCATTCCAAACTTCTGCGGACCACAAAAGGAGTTATTTTATGTATTTTTGAAAAGGGATGTAGTAATGAATCATTCACACAGGTTTTGTGAACTGCATGAATTGATTAATTAAAAAGATTATTTTACTGATTGGGCGTGGATACACCAGGAGAGCTAGGATCAAGCAATTCAATTCAGTTTTTATCTGTTCACTTTAGTGATGCTATTTGTCATTTTGGTGTTTAACATCTCCACTTCTTGTCACTTTAATTATTTTGAAACGAACAGCCAGGATCTTCAAACATTCTCTTTAGTATTCCATATTCAGTGGAAGTCATACAGGTTTGAAAGGAGATATAGTAAATATTATATATTTTTTTTTTATGTAAACAAAACAAGCCATTCTGGTGCTACTAAATGTTTTTATCTCTCCCCCTTGTAACCATTAATCAATGTTTTTGTCTCTGGAGTTTTTAAGATGTTTGCCTTCACTAAGAATAATGATGATTTAAGTGAGGAGTGATTAAGTTTGAGTTGAGTGTAGTTAGGTACTCCATGTATCCGGTCTCCTAAAGGTTCTTCTATTAATGATCTGTACGTCTTCGGATATTCAGACTTTTTACTGAAATGAACTAGTGGACAACAGATTTATCGCAAAGGCCTATGTTTGGCATATTTTAATTATCAGCATCGGCTGATGTGTCTTAAGTGGGACTTTTATTTTGACGACGCTGAGCGCACCAGTGCCTTTCTCCATCTTCATTAGTTTATAATTTCTATTTAACAGTTCTGTCAAATGTTTTATTAGATAACACTGTTAAACCAAGAAGGTAAACTGTAGCCTATATGAAAAAGTATTTTAATGTTTGCTTTTCTATTACTAGTAATAGAATGACAAACACTAAAAAAAAACAAAGTCCTTTTTTCAACTACCGTCAGCATTCAGCAAATATTCATTTATATAATTTAAACAAGTCTTAAAAGTAAAAAAAAAAAATTCAAGTTCAAATAATTTCCCCATGTGATTAATTTTTTTTTTCATAATTTAGTAAATATTAAGGGAATAAAAATAAAATAAAAACTTAACTTTTTGAAATAAAAACTTAAAATTGAAAATTCTGTCATTTACTCACCCTCAAGTTACAAAACCTGTTTGAATTTCTTTATTCTGCTAAACTCAAAAGAAGATATTTTTTTAAGGATTTTAAGTAAACTAAATATACGTTTAATTTCAGAATATTTAAATTAGCATGATCGGCTATAGAACACTCTTCTCTTTAAGATAACATCATCGGCCATAAAAAAAAATCAATATCGACCTCTAAAACCACCCATTATAAAGTCTGGCGTTTTACACTTTTCCCCTTTATGTCTTTCCTGCGGTGTGCATCTGTCCTAAGTAATGTTAAAAACTTACCTGCTTTTTCTAGACTTTGGTAGATATTAAGCTTTCCAAATTTTTTTTTAAGGTAGCAAAGTATATCAGAAAATGGACTATACCCTTTACTTGATAACCTAACAATCTTTATTCACCTAATGCTTTCAAACGATTATTATTATTATTATTATTTAACTATTATTATTATTATTATTTTATTTTTTTCTGTTATTATGACCCTCCCCATATTGGAATGGTTTCTTGTTTTACCAGTCAGTCAACCTTCTAGGTCACATAGCGGACAAGCTTTTTTTTTTTGGTCCCCTCTCCAATAGTTTTCACTAGAGCCCGACCGATATGGATTTTTGGGCGCCGATGCCGATACCGATAAAAAAAAGCCAGATACCGATATATCGGCCGATATTATTTGTGTATATTATAATACAGTAGCAATATTATTTATGTGTATTATAGTACAGTAAGTTTGGACACACTTTACAATTGGTGTGTACAAACTTTTGATGGGTACTAGAGCCCGACTGATAAAGGATTTTGAAGGCTGATACCGGTACAAATATTTGTTGGTTTTAAAATCCGATATTCCGATATATCGGACGATATATATATTTTTTTTTTCAGAAACAAAACATTAACAAATTTCCATAACATTAGTTATTTGTAGTTATTTATGAGTTTTAACTAAAATAATATGATAATGCATTTTAAAAAGAAACTTGTTTCTTTTATTGTCACAACAGAACAGAGGAACATCAAAATATATTAAAGTTCTGATAAATAAAATGTATAAAAATACAAACTTAAGATTTTTTTTTAAGACTAAACGTTTAGTCCTTTGAACAAAAACAACAATTTCACATTCAAATTGACAACAAATTCAAATTGTCATAATTTACTCTCTCAAGTTGTTTTTTTCTTCTGTTGAAAATAAGTTATTTGGATGAATGTGGGTAACCAAACAGTTGATGTACCCCAATGACTTCCATAGTATATTTTTCTCCTTTGGAAGTCAATGGGGACCAGCTACTGTTTGGTTACCCACATTCTTCAAACTATTAATATTAGAAAAAATATTAGAAGGAAATTAATACAGTTGGAACAACATTAGAGTGCCTGTAAATAATGAGATCATTTTTATTATTGGGTGAACTATCTCTTTAAGGACAAGCGGCAATGTGTTTACGATTGCTACTGTCTCTTTAAGAGCTGAGCACGACACGTCTAATGTACACGCATTTGACAAGCAGATTTTCTCTCAATTTTGCCTTCACTTTAGACAACCGACATTGTTTATGTAAATCTTGTGTGTATTTAACAGTATTAGCACAATAATACTCGAAAGATAACTTAGTCCAGTATCCAGGCGCTGGTAGAAAGGCTTTTAGTGCATGTGAGCTTCACATGTACGCGCTGAGAAACGCACACGTTAGAACAGCGCATCAGTATTTAAAATTAAATGTTTAACCGACAAAGCATTAAAGCACATGCACATTATGAACTTTTGTGAACTGCAGTGTTAACATTTTATGTGAATATAGCCTACGTCGCGTTGTTCCGCTTCACTCTCGGCTTATTTAACCGCAGCAAAACTGGACATGAGTCACGAATTTTGTCATCCTTATTTGAGTTAAGAGAACTGATAGGGATGTTGTTTTAATTGTTATTCAAGCAATGTATGTCTCGTGCGTCGTTACCAACTCACCATGAACACACTTCACCGATGATCTCACTCGCGGTTCTCTCTGCCCGACTCTGGCTGGATCAGCAGGTTGCTGAATGTGTGGCACGTTATACACGAGTGTTGCCAACTGGGACGGTGTAGAGTACACTCTGGTGGACAAACTATACAACGCCAACACTCATAACATGGTTGAAGGGTGTTTCGTCCGTTTTTATTTTATTTTTGAAATATTCATTTATCGGCCGTTATAAATGCCGATACCGATAGTTTTGAAAATGCCTAATATCGGCCGATAATATCGGCCTGCCGATATATCGGTCGGGCTCTAGTTTTCACTTTTTTGACATATTCACTTCCATGTTTTGTTTTGTTTTTGTTTTTCATCAGAGTTGTCTTGTCTTACTAATTCAAAAGTGTTCTGACAGACTTGATATTTTTATGTATAGACCTTATGCGCCAGAGAAAAGAGGGCACCGCCATCTTTAGAATATTGTCTTTTAACTTCCGTTTTTGCAGTCGCTCTGTATATTTCTATGGCATTGCTGTCCAGGAGTAATTATCTTTTGAAGTGGATTTACTTAATATAAAGTTAACGAAAGTTATCATGAGGATTGTGTTGTTTAAAGCAGATGACTTAACAAATGTCAGGCGAACGGGAAGATTTTAAAACAAGCCGTTCATTAATAAACACGCAAAATCACTGTGAAAATACAGACCGGAAGACAAAAGACAGCGAGTGCAGCGCTGAAAAAAGGGCAGCGCTATATAAGGTCTATAGGGCTGCTCGATTATGGCAAAAATCATAAATGGGATTATTTTTGGCCAATATTGAAATCCAGATTATTTAACACTATTATTGGTGGGGGTATGATCAGTCTTATTTCATGATGAGTAATTTTAGGTATCAGTAAAATTTCCCAGTTATCAGTAGGCTACTTTAGTTAATCTAGTATTAGTTTTTGCTGACGTAAGTAAAAGTCAAAACAGTTACAGAAGACAAGTCATTGTCTGTCAGCAATACAATAAGAACAAAGAAACTGCCATAATTACCAAAAAAAATTGACCAGGGTTAAAGCGGATATTGCGTCATTGACAGGCGACAAGTGAACAGGGACGGGCACTTTTTAAAATTGTGAATTTCTCTGAATTTACTAATTCTTGGAAACATTTAGGATAATGGAAGTACACAATTGAAAGAAATATATAACACTGTGCAAGTGTTTTTTTTTTTTTTTTTTTGGGATATTTTGATATTTTAAAATTCTTACTTATTGTACCTTTAATGGCACAGACTGAAGCAGTAGGCCTAATACTCCAATATACTGTTCAACACACATTTTCTTTCTCAACTGTTTACATTCACTTAAGACAACCGATTGTGTTTACGAGGATACTGACCCAAAACAGCATTTCGGGAAAAAAAAATCGTGTAGACTATTTGACGGTTTAAGTGCGAATCCGAAGCCTACAGTACACTTTGGTTATGCTCCGTCTCTGAGTGCCCGCAAAGAAAGCCGCCTAGGGAATGTCTCTTTCGCGGCTTTTAATGATAATGTTTAATATTAGGCACATCCTGCAGTTTAGCAACAGTAGACTGCATTTCACAACACTTATTCGTCTGATTTGGATGTTAAAGCTGCCGTCGGCAACATTTTTTTAAACATATTCAGTGAAATCGACACTATAATCCAACAGAACAACATAAATAAAGTGGTTTTAGAAAAAAACCCGAGCTTCTAACTCCACCTGGAGCGTGTTATTTGTTTTGCAAAAATCCACCGCTCCCGTCTCATCGGGTCCAATCAGCGCAGGGGGGTGTGAGATCTGAGTGTCAATCACATCGTGCACACGCCACAGTCACCGATCCCCTCTCCCTCGCGGCTCGCGCACGTTTCAATATCACATGCACAGGACACGCCTGAAGTTCGCCTGAGATTGTACGAAGCGTGATGGCGGATAGAAAATCTACTAACAAGCTTCCAATACCTCTGTTATTGCTATCTATGGGTAGATTAGCCAGGGCAGCCTACCTCAGAGTCCATGGTGTTGATCGATGCTGAAGAGACGCGCCCGTTCACAGAAAATCAGGTACACACGCACTGACGAACACGACGTCTATGGGAGGGTGCTCGTTGGTAGTGGGGGAGGGGCATGAGAGTTGTAAACATTCAAAATTTTGTCAACCAATCTGCCAGACTTGCCGACTGCAGCTTTAAGTTTGGCTTAGGGAGGAACGAAAGCGCACCGCTGAATGTGGCAGTGGCACAATAATCGTTTTACTTCGATTATCTTATTTTCATAATCGTTGGAAGCCAAAATCAATTACGATTAAGCGCACAGCCCTATTTTGATGTTTATATTCTTTTTAGTTCCAAGTTTTGTGTCCTGTCTTTGTTAGATGAAGTGTCATAGAACAAGGCCATTATGAATAGATTTGAGTCAGAGAGACGTCTCTTTAATCAGTCTGGTATGCCATAATAATATACCAAACCTATTGCCCACTGGCTGCAAGTCCTGTGTGAAAGGAGTAAAACATTTTAGCTCTAGCAGTGGTTTCATTCTCCACAGATGGCTTTTTAACATACGTGAGGACAAATATCTGATCCTGTCATTCAACTTTCTAGTAACTTGTCTTTAATGCAATTAGCCTACATACTTTAAGAAAACCTGTATGAATATCTTTTTTCTGTTAAGGAGGACCCCATTGACTTAGATTTGTATTGACAAAAAAAAAAACACTGGAGAATTTTTTTAAATATAATTTTTTTGTGTTTTAAAGAGGAAAGTAAGTCATATAGGTTTGGAATTAGTGAATGTGACTGAATAAATGATGAGAAGAACTGGACTTAAGAACTCAAGAAGATTTTCATGGAATTGGGTTCAGTTGAATGTCTGTATTCTTCCGCTGATGGACTGAACAAACTGTACTAATATACTCAGCCATCTCTGAGAACAGTATGCCCATTAAACAGACGTAATAACTTTCTGTGCTCAGTTTCTGAAACATCTGTCATTAGAATCAATCAATTATGGAGAGCAATAAAACCGCGCATACAGTTGATTTGCATCACAAAAGTAGGCTAATTTCTCATGGATCTGCTTTCATGGCGCTTTCTATGTTTATCTCGTGTTCTTCCTTTTCAACAACCTTAGTGAAGGCTTTTGTGCTACTTTTTCTATATTCTGTTGCTTTATCTTTTCTTTTTGCCCTCCATTTTCTCTATCTTCTTCACACACATTAAAATCAGACCATTGTTGCTTGAAATACAAGCACTGCCAGGAACATATTCTGACTCTGCATCCCGTCCACAGTCATATGGCTGGTGTGTGTGCACAAACGTGAAGTACTGCTGTTTAACAGTTGATAGACAGTTTTCATCCGATTGATATATTAATCAATTTATCCACTGTCTTTGTTATAAGGCCAATAGCCATTTACATTACAGCCTTGAATTTGATTTGCTTTTTGCTATTGCTAGTCAGGCAGATAGTACTAGAGAAAAACTACTTTCTCTTTCTAAAGAGTATTTTATTGCACACAAATATTTCAATATTTCAATATTATATCTGACCTCGAAGCATATTGGGCATGGACTAACATTCATAGTATAGTTTGTTTTGATGTTCTATTCTGTTCCATTTCATGGATTTTACAAACTCAAATCCCATTTTACCAAATCATGAGAGTGGCGTAGTACAGTTGAAGTTACCATCTACCATTTTGAGTTTGTGTAGAGCGGCCCACGTTAGTGAGTACAGGAAATGAGAGATCTTATATTGTGGCACTGTGGTTTCCGGTACTCGCACACAGTATGAGAGAACAACAAACTCTCAGACAGCAAAACAATCATTCTGGCTTGTCCTGTGTCGTGAACCCCAAACTGTATGGCAAATGTGTGTCTTTTGTCCACAGATATTCACTATAGCCAACAACTGGATGGACCCGCGATACGTTGAGGACTGGGTCCGAAATTAACTTTTTGGCTCACCTGCCACAGGGACTGGTAGATGAAAAAATCCACCAGCCAAGCATATTTTTTACCGGCCAAAATAATAAACAGCCTTTTTTTGTCACATATACATTCATTTCAGTACTTTTAATTGAGATAATAAGGTAGGCCTGTTATGTTGTATACAAACATAAAAAATTGTCCAGAGCAAAATTTTGAATGTATAATAAAAAATGGCCAGGCCAGCGGCGGAGTAACGTTATGCACGATCCGCGAGTGCTGAAGACGTTCTGCACGGCTTTGATGGGTGCGTGGCCTATGCTCTTCAACTGCCAGGAGAACACAAATGGGCGGTGACCGCTTCTTCCAGTGGCGGGAGCTTTTTCCTCACTCAGCGCCGTCAACAGATAGAGCATTAACTGTACGTACACACCGCCACCGACTTGAGCTGCAAAGAAGCTCTGGCCGCCCTGTCAAGGACGCTTGTCAAAAAGTACGGGGAAGCTTGACGCTTGGCCGCTCTGAATAGTGATTGCGCGCGCGCGGCCGGGGCTCTCTCTCTCGTTCGTTATGAAAATGTAATATTTTGGTATGAACATTCACCCGCCAGTGTGGCGTATAGCCTTTTGAGATTTACTCGCCAAACGGAAAATCTACCCGCATTTGGCGCTTGGCGGGTGTTAATTTCGGACCCTGGTTGAGGATCTCATCAGGTCTTGAGTGATTAAAACTGCATTTGTGTTTGTAGTAGCCTGAAGCCAACTGCAGAGAAAAATTGACTAATTTTTAAAGGGCAGACCCAGCTGTGCGCTGTTCCCTCTACCTTTCTGGGCTGTCACTATGAGGCAGCTCTGTTCAGCTTCAACGTTTCCTTATCTGCATAAGTAAAATGTATTTTTTTCTGAAATGCAGAGGTCTTGTTTATACACAGACTTGAATCTGTAGATCTGTAACGTAGGATTAGTTCACCCAAAAATTCTGTTATTGCTTACACACTCTCATGTTGTTCCAAACCTGTATTACTTTCTTTGGTGGAACACAAAGGGAGAAATGAATGGGGGGCCAGAGCTATCACGTAAAAAAAAAGTATGCTAAAGTACCATGAAAGTAGTCCATTTCTCTTATACTAGGCTGTCTTCCATGTCTTTTCAAGCTACGATAGCTTTGTGTGATGAACAGGCCATAATATTTACGACACAGGCCTCATTCAGTGTGAAGGAATGGCAAGTGTATACTCAAATGTTTTTTGTTTTTTTTGTGTTACTCTGAGGGAATGACATTAGGCTGACAGGGTTCGTACAAGGTGCTTAAAGTGCTTGCAGTACTTGAATTTGTCTTTGAAATTGAAGTCCTGGAAAACCTGGAAATATTTTTGAAGAGGTACTTGAAAAGTGCTTGAATTATTAAAAATAGGGATGCATCTGTACCGAGCTCATGTACTCGTAAAAATGCTCTGATACCAACAACCGATAGGCCTACCAGGCAGTGTGTGTGTCCAGACAAAGAAACACTCATAACGGAGAGTATAATGGGGATAATAAAGAAGGCTGTCTGTGAAATAAATGTATCTTATTAGTAGAATATTAACTGAAATATAGTAACGCAGAGCTGATAAGAGAAAAACGAGCAGTGAATTGAGTGCGCAGCAGCACAGATGCGAGCTGGTCGAGCATATCCCTTTTTCACAGACATCAGTGGAAAGTTTGTAGTTCAGTCGGATGTCAATGGCAAAGAAAGTAAAACGAGGCATATAGTTTATTATTAACGTTAACTGACGAGAGGGAGAGAGAGCGCACTTCTGGTGAATGCTTTTGATTGCTGATCGTTCACTCAGCACGTGTTATTTGGATAAACTAAAACGTAAGTAAAACATGAACTGTTACCTGATTTATGTATAATGAGTGGTTCCCTACATTATTACTTACAGGACGTGTGCAGTTCAAGTTCCATGAACGCAAACATCCAAAGCGCGTGCCCCGCAAACCAGCGTCTCGGCGCGCGAATACTGAATTAAATTGTCTTTCACGTCTTGTGCTTTTACGGGCGAATTCACACACAATTATGTAAAAACGCCTGTCTTGGCGAGTATCCTAGTAAACAAAGTCGGTTAGGCTATATCTCAAGTGAACGTAGTAGACGTTCAAATGGGATCCGTGCATTCGGTCTTAAAGGGGCAGCAGGTTTTTATAAACCTGCTGCTGTGTTTTGATGTTAATCAAACACAGGACAAATAAATTACTCACTGCTCTTTGATTAAATAGGCTACCTAACCTAATTTATACGTTAATGAATATGCTTTTTTTTCACATTTGATTAGATCTACCAGAAAAAACTCTAAAAACACTGTTTATTTCATTTGTAGCCTTTCTTTGTTCTATTGTATTTATTTGTGCTATTTGTAATTCGATTATTTGTTCTTATTTTGTTACTGACTGCTTGTCTTTAATGTTTTAAATTCACATTAATTAGGCTGGTAGTTTTTGTTGTAGTATCAAAATTGGATTAAATAATTGGTATTTCACTGGTGTCTAAACATTTGTACCACTGACCCGATCCTCAGCACTGAGCCCTGCTGGAGCTGCTCTAGTCTAAATATGTGCTGTACTGTTAAATGAAAGATAAAACATGATAATAGAATGAACAGTGAAAGTAACAGAAGCTCAAGCAATGCATTTTAGCAGGCTTAATTAAGCATGAAAATAACTGAAGGAAATATATAGCCTATTTGATGGAAAAATTAAGCCAACTATTATATTCTTTTGGTTTATCTACTAATACATTTAAAATTTGAAATGCAGTGAAAATCCAGGGATCGGTTACGGTATCTGTATCGGTGAGTACCAAAATGAAAGTATCGGTATCGCACTCGTTCTGCAAAAAGTTGTATCGGTGCATCCCTAATTAAATTTTTTTTTTTTTATAGAAAAAAATACAATCGTTTCACTCAAAATTAACGCTGCTGCCCGTCTGAGATAGAGCCATTTCGCATGGCTATAAGTATGTATATAATACAACTTTCATTCTTCAGGTCAATAATATATTCATGGGAAAAAAAATCTGTTTCAATATCCTTTCAATGGTTAAGGGGATTTAATAAGTGCTTATTGAAGTCCTTGTTGAAATCCCAAAAAGTAATGCTTTGAAAGTCCTGGAATTTCATTTTACAGAATCTGAATGAACCCTGGGCTGAGTTAAAAAGCTGAAATACCCATACTCCTTAGTTTCTGCTGCTTTTCTATCGTCTATTGCACTCCATTGCATGTTTATTCTGTGATCTCTCCTCCATCCATCCTAACTTCTTCCCCAAAGTTAATTGCAAATTATTTAATTTGCTCTTACCCACTGCTCAAGCACCGGTTTTCTCTGTTTGAGTATGCATCTTAACCATTAGTGTAGAATTGGTAAATCAGCTCTCAGATGAATATTTCAGGGCATCCTTTTAAACATCAGCACTGCTTTGAAACTGCCAGCAGCTTTTTCTATCCTCCCTGTTGCCCTTTGGACTGCAGGATACAGCAGCCCACCATCTCTTGTGTCTTATTGGCGATGGCAGAGTATCTCCCTGGAAACCATGTAAAGGTGTGTGTTTTTGTTTTTTGCTTTTCACCTTTAGATGTCTACCATGCTCTGGCCATCTGGCACTCATTCTGAGCTCATGTCCACGACCTTTCAGAGCTGCAGTTTTTATGTTGCAGTCGGAAGTGTGTTGTTGCTACCTGCACTTAGTATGAAAGACTACTGCAATGAAAAATTGATGCTTGGTAGTTTGTGGAGTGCAAGTGTGGTTAAATTGAGCCTGTGCTGATTTTTGAACCATTTTAAAGATCCTATGAAATCGCTTGAAAAGTTGAGGTGGGTTGGTTTGGGGGTTTGACTTATTTATTGAAACATAACAGTTTCAATAAATATGTTAAAGTAAACCTAAAAAAGTATGGTATTTACTTGGAAATGTGGTACCCAACAGTATGCAGATATGTAAAACCTTATAGTTTACAGCTGTGTACAACTATTTTCCTTGGAACAAATAAATTAATTATACAAACTCATAGCTGTTGGTGAGAAATAATTATTTCATTTACAATTGTTATGCTTAAATGAAAATATTCTGACAGTGAGACTTGATAACCACAGGCTACTCACTCCCACTGTATAAAAAATGCCTAAACACAGGTTAAAAACTATGCGCACCTTTACAAAGACACTGACATGATTTCTTAACAAAAATCAATTAGGCCTATATATTCCTCTACCCACCTAATAAATCTAATGCAATATAAATCACTATAACATAGTATTCAATATAAATATTGCACATTTCTGCCCAACCCATGGTAAATTACTACAGTACGTTCATAGTAAATGTATGTAAGGGTGGTTAGGGGATTTAAAGTCTTCTAATTTCGTTCATGCCACAGTGTTACTCCTGCTTTCCTCATCAGTCTTGTTGGGAATGTTGAGGCTGTTTCATCCAATTTAATACTAGTTAAACCATCGAATGATTTGTGGTTTGTAACAGAGAAGTGTCTTTCGAATTGAAACGCTTCTCACTGGTTGTCTTGTCGCAACGCTGTTTAATAATAGTGTCCGGGACCGGGAGTAATTGCAACTCTGTACTGGGCCGTGTTGAAACAACTAGTGAAACAACTGAAAACAGCGCTATTTGTTGTTACTGTACTGACCGAGAAACCGCTTCAGATGATTCAGTGACGGATTAATTTGAATAGTTTTAGACCATTATGCAAGCGTGTTTAGAAAGAATCGAACCAAAAGAATGATTCATTCACGAATGATTGGTATCGCTGGTTCAGTCGACATAAATTCGGGACACATATAATAACTGCTGAAATATTCGCACGTAAAACGTTTCTCAGGTCAATCGGAGCGAGTATCAAACTAAATTAGCCGCACCGCCAGGAAAAGAGGAGATGATTGGCCGGATGGAGATGATTGGCGGGCCACCACTTGAATAGCCCTGATGTAGCCTATACTGTGTATATGTCAAAAATGTGGTAGAATGTCCAAATATTTATTTCATGAGGGTTTTTTTTTTTTTTTTGGGGGGGGGGGCCTGATAAGGTAGCTATACCTACAGCAGAGGTCTGAGGTCTTTCTCTCTATATGGCTCACTATCATCTGTACCTGGCAGCGCCCGCAGTGCCTGGCCCATAATGAAAAGGCTCCTCTGTGAAGGGTGTGTGTGTTTGTGTGCCTCTGAATGTGTGTGCCACAGTGATTGAATAAAACTGTTCAATGTGTTGCGTTCTGAGGCCTGTTTTTGTTCTGTAATGAAATATGCAAGTCATCATAGCTGTGGTTCAGGTCACATACCCTTCCCCTAGGGTTTGTCTGTATTTTTGTGCTGGTGTGGATCAAGGCTAATGAATGTTATGTTGCACACACTTGCTGGTTTATTAGTGTGACTCATCACTATTGTGACATCATAGAACCGCCATGTCAATTTCCCCACACCAATCGGATAAAGTTTTACTTCACATTGTTTGGCAGTAAAGAGATTATTGCTAAAGCTAAAGTCCTTGTTGCTCTATCACTTATTCCCGGGTGGTCAAATTACAGTGCCAGAACCTTCTAGAAGCAACGGCACAAATAATGGTACTCATTTACTGCTTGTAGGGCCAATATATGCATGGAGCCAAGCAAGCAGTTTATAGATGTGGCAGTACATCAGCAATCCTCTTTTTACAATTTGGCCTTGCTTATTTTTCTTCAGCGTCGGAGCCATAAAAAAGGGGATCTTATGTTAACGTGAGGCTGCTGTCCCTAATGCCCAGAGAGCAAGCAGATCTCTGAATTATAGATACTTGTTTTATTTCTTTTATTTTATATTTTTAGAAGGGAGTCAAAAGAGAAAATAGAGACTAACTCTAAATTAAGCTTTATATATATATATATATATACACACACACACACACACACACACACACACACACACACACACACACACACACACACACACACATATATATGTATGTGTGTGTGTATGTATATGTATGTTCTCTCTTTCTCTCAGCAAGAACCTTGCCAGAATAATCAAGTCAGAGTTCAAAATGTCTTTTCTGGCACACCTACTAGTTGGCAGTTGAATGGCCATTCATTTTTCTTACTGGCCATGGAATATTTGGCATTAAATGGATTACTTGGCTGTTATTTTCCCTTACATTTGTGTGACAAACATTGATTGCAGGTTATTGTCACTTATAGCATCACATATAGGCTAACGCAAGCTAGTTTTAGTAACTTGTAGTAACTATTTTCATATATTTAAAAATGTGATTTATTCCTGTTATGGCAAAGCAAAATTTTCAGCATCATTAGTTGTCTTCATTGTCACATGGTCCTTCTAATATGTTGATTTGATGCTCAAGAAACATTTCTTATTTTTTGAAACGTTAGACATTTTTACTGTATTTACTGTTGCTTTTGATCAATTTAATGAATTCTTGCTGATTAAGTTATTTAATTTTTCCAAAAAAATCATACTGACCCCAAACTTTTGAATGATAGTGTATATTTCTATAATATAAATTTTGCTTAGCTCTAAAATATTCAGATGGCACTTTAAGTGTAATCTTTTTAAAGTTTGTTTTTATCCTTATCCAGTATCATGAATAGTGGTGTCAACAATAATCGATTCGGCGATGCATCGCAATGCGGGGCATGCACGATTCAGCATCGATGCGGCAAAGTGCCATAATCGATTATGTCACTGTTTTAGGGGTGTGACGGTACGCGTATTCGTACTAAACCGTTCGGTACAAGGCACGCATTTTCAAACCGAACGGTTATTTCAAATGTAAGCGCGTCGCGAGCGCGCTCATAATGTAGACGCATGGCGCGACCACAACATCAAATGGCAAACGCAATGTAAGCGGAACGAAACTGAGCTACTCGTGACGGACTGTTTATCAGTTTGGACCAACGCAGCGTGAGCCGATCTTATACTACACAACGCTAAGAGATCCAGTAAAGAAAGCATTTGAACTCGCCACTAAAGTAATAACATCGCTGCGAGATCTAGTGAGAAACATTCACATTTCTCCGTTATTAACGGATCAAACGGCGCTGACGTGGAAACCAGGAAGAAACATTGTGACATGAATAGTGTCCACAGATCTGCAATATTCGCCATGGATTTACTGTAGTAACACTAACTGCAACTTTGGAAGTTTGGCAGGAATAGTAGGCTATAATGCTTTCAAGTAACATTAAATGTCGGATTTATTTCGACATTATGAATAACATTGCTGCCCTCAAATGTTAATCTGAACTAAAATAAACATTTGTTTATAAGCACAAAATATTACATATAATTTTTTCCAAGGAGCTGTTTTGTTTTATATGCTCCTAAGAAGAGTCAATTATAGCTCCATCATTGCTCAAAGAAAAAAAAATTCATACTTTATGATGTTAGTTCTAATAAAAAAAGAATAAAAAAAAAATCAAGAAAATTTCTCTGGCATTTCTTTCTTTTTGCTGTATCAAAAACGTACCGAACCGTGACACAAGTGTATCGTATTGAACCGTTACACCCCTACACTGTTTATTTTCTGGCCTTGAGTAGGACAATAAAGTTGAAATTTAATTTCAAATGGTTCTCAAGCAGAGAGAAGAGAACCATTTCTCATTCAAAGCACTGAAAGCAGTGATTTATGCTTTCTTTTTCAGGTTTGAAAAAGCCATATCCAATACCCTGTACCATTCAATTTTATTTTATTTAATGACATTTATGTCAAAGATACAGGAGAGTGATAATACACACATAGCAGCCAATAAAATCTGTTGTTCAATATCTGACTGCTTGTATTGCCTCATGACTGATGAAAATTTTGCCTTGTTGTGTGCAGTAGAATTTTGATGCATAGCAATGCATCGTAGAATCGAATTGAATCGAATCGTTACCTGGTGAATCGTAATCGAATCGAATCGTGAGGGCAGTGCCAATGCACACCCCTAATCATGAACAACTGGAAAAGTATGTAAACTTAGGCTTATTGGTCAAAATTCCAGATGCATTGCCACATGACATTTTGATGAGCTTCTTATTGTTCTAGGGATGCTCATAATTAACCGGTTAACCGTTAACTAACAGTACAAATTTAAAATGATTAATACTATCGGTTGAGCTTTTGAAAAAAAAAAAAAAAAAAAAAAACTTTAATTTTATGGACAAAATCAGACAGAAACATGGAGCAGTTCTTTGAGCTTTTGACCTTTCGTGGTGCTGAAGTAAATTTTCCGGTCACTCTGCTTAGTCTCTCCCTAGTTAATATCTTATGTCAGCAGTTTTTGCTATGTTGGTCTTGAAGTTGACTTGTAATCCTAAACATGTTTAAAGCACTTAATCCTAAACCTGCGGAAAGTCTTTAGTCCCAGGATGAGTTCTGTGTGTGTGTGTTTGATCAGGAAGCAGCAGTAATGCACTGCAGATAATCTTATTGTTTTTGAACATTGTCTAGGGACCACAATACAAATTCCTGAGTTGCTGAACTGTGCTGGGGAGGAAACACTGAGTCTCTGCTCTTGTCCAGCTTTGGCTTTTGATCGCTACGCTGGCTCTGATTCAGCTCAGAGCTTAGAGGCTGATTGGACCCTGATGCTTCAGGAACTGTTTTCAAGAGGAGATCCTCTTGCTGTGTCTGAAACACTGGATGAACATCATATCCCTCTGCTGAAATGTGTCCTCCTGCTTTTTGGGAGCGTCGCTGTGTACAGATTTGTAGTCTTGAACACATTGACGAACATTAGCATGGTTCCTCGAAACTGCTAAAACACATATATGCGCTCCTCATGCACTCACTCGAGTCATATTCTTCCATGCAACTTTTTTTTTTCTCACTGCAAAGATTGGCCAGTGTTCCCTAAGCTGTTGGAAGCTCACAGACACATGTGGTTGTGTTTTGCTGGCTGCTTGAGTAACTTGGAGTAATTTAGTTTGTTTTTCAAAATAATGAAATGTGCGTGTCTATATAAAACTCAGTTCAGTGCCTTTAAACCAATGAACTGTTTATTGTCCCTTTGTTAAATACATATTCTTTTGGAAAATAATCTAGCCTTTTTTTAAACTTTAGTGTGAAGATGTTGTTCTAATTTGACTATCAGCTTTCGGCAACCTTATGGCATGCAAAGGGATGATCACAGGAATGATTACCTCAAAATATACGTCCATATGCAAGTTCAAGGGACATTATTTAAATTAAATTATTTAATTAAATCTTTATGTAATGTCACATGCCTGATTATCCCACGCCTGCCATAGGTTGCTGACCCCTGGACTAGCCTATATCAACAAACTCTGAAGTTGTCGATTCTCAAGTTCTTCTATAAGGTATTATATTTTGATGCATTCGTTTTTGCATTTTGCAATCAGTTTAAATGTTGAGTTATACCTATTCTAACTAATAAAGAAAACAAGGAAATCGCTGCAGATAAAAAAAAATAAAAAATCTAATTTAAATGAACTTAAAACACACCAGTCCAACTGCTAAAATAACTGGTACTGTGTTTTTATTAGGCCTATGCATTGACAAAAATTTGACGATTCAATTTCTATTCATAAGCTTGCAATTCGTTTCCGATATAGATTCAATCTCATTTGGATATATCAGGGACAGTACATGTACATTTTTCTCAAGGAAAAAAAATCTCAACTAATGCAGTAAACTATACAGGGAATCCAGTTAGCTGGTGTGTTACTATAACATTGAAAGTTAAAATGAACAAGTATTACAAGTAAAATTAATGCAGATTTATTTTTTTACTGCCATCTTTGATCATATTTACCAAGGGGGCAAATAATTCTGACCCGCACTGTATGTGTTAGAGTTGTAAAAAAGTACCAACTTCGGTTCCAAATGGTACTGAAACTTTAAAATTGTGACGTTTTGAGCGCTGTTGAGCAGAATCGTAAACACCTCTGGTTGGCCGTTGTGTTTACTTTTTGACAACTTTGTTTATATATTGTTAAATATGTTTATATATAGTTGTCTGGCTTGCGCATGATATATTACAGTGGATATAAAAAGTCTACACATCCCTGTTAAAATGCCAGGTTCTTGTGATGTAAAAGAATGAGACAAATATAAATCATGTAAGAACTTTTTTCACTTTTAATGTGACCTATAATGTGAACAATTAAATTGAAAAACAAACTGAAATCTTTGAGGGGGGAAAAATAAAAACCTTACAATGACCTGGTTGCGTAAGTGTGCACACCCTCTTATAACTGGGGATGTGGCTGTGTTCAGAATTAACCAATCACATTCAAACTCATGTTAAAGACAAGTCCTTACACACCTGCCATCATTTAAAGTGACTGATTAATCACAAATAAAGTTCAGCTGTTCTAGTAGGATTTTTCTGACAGTTTCTTAGTTGCATCTCAGAGCAAAAGCCATGGTCCGCAGAGAGCTTCCAAAGCATCAGAGGGATCTCATTGTTGAAAGATATCAGTCAGGAGAAGGGTTCAAAAGAATTTCCAAAGCATTAGATTAGGGCCGCAACGACGCGTCGACGTCATCGATTACGTCGACTATGAAAATACGTCGACACGCATGAAATGCGTCGACGCGTCACATTAATTATTTACGTTTAAATATCGAGTAATGGCGGCTTCTGCTTCATGGTGAAAATGACAGACCACGATCATCCAAAGTATGGGAATACTTTAAACTACGGTTTTTAAAAGTTATGCACATGTAGACTGGAGACCTGCACTCCCGTGGGACCCAAAGTAACAGAGTGCGGCGCGGAAATATGGATCTGATGGCTGAGCGCGGGCGGTAATGCACCCGTGTGTGTGTGTGTGTGTGCTTGCGGGAGAATAAAACGATTCGCGAGACTCCCGCAAAATAGAATTATCTATAAATTGAACTTCTAAACAAATAAATTGTCATTCATCTGTTGCACAAAAGCAACAATAACAAACAAAATAGAAACGATTTACAGGCCAGAGTCATGTTATAAATATCTATTTATAACATGTTTGCAGCGTTGAACAATGTAGCCAATCACAGACAGATGTGTTGATTTCTTGAACGCAAATCAGATGCATTTATAGAATCCCCTCACCGCTCAAAATAGACTTTTTGTTCAGTGCTGAATTCTGCACACTGGCAAATCATCTGATTATAGCAAACAAAGTGTAGATATTATGAAAGATTAATTGTGCAGCCAGTTTCATTTATAATAACAGATTTGTGAGATCGCGATGAACTGAGATGTCAGCTTTTTAGAAATTATTAAGGGAGAAATCCGTCCCGCGCAGGACTAATATAGACTTTAAAAACAAACGACTAACGTTATATTTACATTAACAGTAGCCTAGGCTGCAAGCTAGTGTATGTGAATCTTTTTGCAGATAAACACAAGTGCATTTTCAGACAAGTTAATTGAGTAAATCATACTCCCACTCCCAAGTAATTAATAACAGACTATATTAAACACATTGCCTAAATAGGCCTGTGACTGTATCTTACATTTTATGAAATAGTACCATTAGTTAAAAATAAAGCTTAAAATGCTTCCTGTTCGCATATTTCATAATAAAATGACAATTACCCTTTCTGAAATATTTTTTTTTGTCATCATTCATAGATTTCATGTTAAAATAATATACAGATGCACTACCCTCTTCAAAATACAGCTGATATATTGTTGTACTTATTTATTGTAAAGTTTGCCAATGGATAAATCAGCTAATCCCAAAAATAATCATTAGATTAATCGGAAAAATAATCGTAAGATTAGTCGACTAATCGAAGAAATAATCGATAACAAATATAATCGTTAGATGCAACCCTAATTAGATATACCATAGAACACAGTGAAGACAGTCATCATCAAGTGGAGAAAATATGGCACAACAGAGACATTACCAAGAACTGGACGTCCCTCCAAAATTGATGAAAAGACGAGAAGAAAACTGGTCAGGGAGGCTTCCAAGAGGCCTACAGCAACATTAAAGGAACTGCAGGAATTTCTGGCAAGTACTGGCTGTGTGCTACATGTGACAACAATCTCCCTGGTTTTCATATGAATGGGCTATGGGGTAGGGTGGCAAGACGGAAGCCTTTTCTCACAAAGAAAAACATCCAAGCCCAGCTGAAGTTTGCAAAAACAAACATCAAGTCCCCCAAAAGCTCGTAGGAAAATGTGTTATGGTCTGATGAAACCAAGGTTGGCCATAATTTAACTTTTTGGCCATAATTCCAAAAGGTTTGTTTGGCGCAAAAACACCACTGCACATCACCCAAAGAACACCATACCCACAGTGAAGCATGGTGGTGGCAGCATCATGCTTTGGGGCTGTTTTTCTTCAGCTGGAAACGGGGCATTAGTCAAGGCGGAGGGAATTATGAACAGTTCCAAATACCATGCAATTTTGGCACAAAACCTTCAGGCGTCCGTTAGAAAGATGAAGAGGAAGTTCACCTTTCAGCACGACAACGACCTAAAGCACACATCCAAATCCACAAAAGCATGGCTTCACCAGAAGAAGATCAACGTTATGGAATGGCCCAGACCTGAATCCAATTGAACATCTGTGGGGTGATCTGAAGAGGGCTGTGCACAGGAGATGTCCTCGCAATCTGACAAAGTTGGAGCACTTTTGCAAAGAAGAGTGGACAAATATTGCCACGTCAAGATGTGCCATGCTAATAGACTCCTACCCAAAAAGACTGAGTGCTGTAATAAAATCAAAAGCTGCTTCAACAACGTATTAGTTTAAGGGTGTGCACACTTATGCAACCAGGTTATTGTGAGTTTTTTTATTTTTCATTTTTCCCCCTCAAAGATTTCAGTTTGTTTTTCAATTGAATTGTTCACATTATAGATCACATTAAAAGTGAAAAGTTCTGACATGATTTATCTTTGTCTCATTCTTTTACATCATAAGAACCTGGCATTTTAACGGGGGGTGTAGACTTTTTATATCCACTGTATATAAAATACTATGCTTTATCATTATATTTAATTTATTATTAATATTATTGAAATTGGTGTATATACAAACACATTTATCTGGTGGTTCTGCATGTGCGTCAGTGACTGAAACATTACTCTTGTGCTAGCTCATCGTTGGTGGTTCAAGGTTTCTGTTTCTCATAAGCTGTGAGTGATTGCTTTTCAGATCAGAGCGTGTTTGATGTCACCAGCAGGTGTTTGGTGCATCACAGACGTACACATTTCTAAATGGAGCGTCTGATTCCTCCTTTAGGGGTTTGATCAACCTGGTTCATATCTGATCACCAGAGTGTGTTTGGTCTAAATTCTTCCTTGATCAGCGCACACATCTGTGGTGTGAAATGAAATCCTCTCTCTGTCCCTCACATTGTAACATCCAGGCTCACATGAAGACCTTGTAACTTGGTGGGCTTTATTGTGGAGTCTGATTATTTTGTTTTAATAGCTACATACATTGTGTGTATAAGCTAATTAACCGTGGTGTGTTGCCTGGTAACAGTTGAACTTTATTGTAGCTTTTATTTTATGTACATCATTACTAGGGATGTGCAAAACTACAAATGTTCATGATTGACCAGTCAGTATTCAGGTAGCCTGTAAAATTAGGCTGTTTATGTCCAGCAGACCAGACACATTTCTTTATATGGATGCTGAATTCAGTCCTTTATGGCATTTAGGAAAAATCTGAGAGGATGCATCTTTGTTATTTGAGAATTACGTCTCTGTTGTTGAACATCTAGTTAACCCTGCTGGCTCACCTGTAAGGCTTGTTAGCTCTAGTCTTTATTTAGCCGTTGTTTTATGAGTCATAGTCAACAAGTCCTACCACATGTACTTTCCACTTTTCCTTAAAACACTCACACATTACCAGTGTACTGATTAAACTGCACTTAGTACCTTGAACTTGAACCTGGTGTTCTTTCTTTAACCCAGCATGTGAAAGTGGTGGTTACTTAAGCACAGTGCTGACTGAGGACAGGTGAAAGTCTGATTAAAACAGATGTAACACAGACATTAGGCTAATTATGACATAGTATAGAAATAATATTGCTGCAGCATTATTGGAAGAAAACTGACATATATTTGTGATTAATTAATAATGCGATATATATTATATTATATATTAGAACCCGACCGATATGGATTTTTGGAGGCCGATACCGATATTAGGGAGTAAAAAAAGCCTGATATCGATATATCGGCGATATAAACCGATATTATTTGTGTGTATATTATAATACAGTATCAATATTATTTATGTGGATATTATAGTACAGTACCAGTGAAAAGTTTGTTTATATTTATATAAACATTTTCTGCAATGATCACTTAAATGTGATCAAACACTTGTGTGACAGACATGTAATGGAGGCAAAGTGAATGATAGAATGAGAATGATACATTTGAGCTGTAACCAAACTAGTTTGCATTGCATGTTCTATTCTATATTATATTCTAAATACTGTTGCAAACTATAAAAATTAACTTGTATCAATAAATATATCAAAAGTGTCACTGGCAAAACCTTGTTATCTTCTATTATTAGTCTTAATTCCTCTAGTCTCTACCAGTGGAGGAAGAACTCAGATCTTTTTACTAAAGTAAAAGTAATAATACCATAATGAAAACATATTTAAATTACATATGTACTGTACTTTTATACTATTTTCAGTAAGTAGTCAGCAAAATGTACTAAACGTGAAACTTCTCTTTATGCAAAATGGTCCTATATAAAGTGTTATAATTATATAAATGATTGAAATATTGCTTGATGTTGTAACATACCACTATTGGCAGAATGGGCTTTAACACCGTCTACACCGTACGCGGCCGTTGTTGCTCACGTCGCAACAGCTGTTTACCCTGGACGTGGAAAAGCGCCCGTTACAAAGCAGAACGAGGCATCAGTTTACTGTCGGAGTGTTACTCGCATCATATGGGTTCAACTGTCTTTCACCGCGTCCGGTGTCTTTTTCAGGCAGCAGCAGACAAGCAGTTAAGCGGTGTCTTAACGGTAAGTTGCTAACTAGTTACCAGTGTGGTGGTGGCATGAGTCTGTTGAGTGGTGATTTAACGCTACGTTTTCACCTGGTGAGACGTAGTGCTATAAAGTAAATAAACAATGTCCCCGTCTTTTAAGTCCACTGCATTCCAAACAACAAATTATGCCTTCGTAGAGCATTTGTAAGGAAAATACCGGTGGGCGAGACCGGACACTGCAAGCGTAACATCAAGCAAAGCGCGTGTTTCTCACATATCTTGTGCAATGCAGCCCACGGATGTCCTTGTAATTTGCTTCAACCTTTCAAAACTTTATAAAAGATAATCTTATGGAAAGTTTGTGTGTGTGTGAGTGTGAGTGTGAGGAGTTGGAAGCAAGCAGAATACAGGTGTTTCTAAAACACACGCAGTGTCATCGTGCATCTGCGGTTAAAAACTAAGCTCAGAATCGATTCTGAATCATTGGAGAGGGAATCACAATACTTTTTTTTTTTTTTTTTTTTATCCCTAATATATACAAAATATAGAAATGTCAGTTTTTTTTTTCCCCCCATTATCGTGCAGTCCTAATTGGTTCATTTGGTTGTTCAGTCTTCACAGATGAACAACTGTTTAGAGGACAGATCGCCCCTGTTTATAATGGGTGAACATGTTTGGCTTCACCCTCGCTGTGTGTTTAGTGCTCCGTGTTTCAGTTGGTAACGAACCCACGCATGTTTTTTGACAGACTTTTCATCCTTTTTATGTGTCACTAATGAGTCTCGTTTTGATAATTGGTGCAGACGTGCTTTTAAACAAACATTATAGATACTCAGCTGCTCATGTTTTGACTCAAATTCACAAATATCAAACTACAAGATGCTTCCTGTAATACTGAGAAATAATTTAATTGATGTTTGATGTCAGAATGATAGTAAAGAAGAATGTTTACTGATGTTCATTAGAGCTGTGTATCGGCAACAGTGTCACGATACAATATGTATCCCAATACGGAGGCCACATTACAATATGATATGGGTCTGCATTAAATTTAGTAGCTATAAATTTAGCAGTATTCTCAGCAGAATTTAAATTCTCAGCAGAATTTAGTATAACAGCTCTTTATTAAACAACTGCATACTATAGGGCCAATGCTAACGAAAGGTCGGGCTGGCAGTTTCCTTCTGCATTATAAAGTGCCTCTGTAGCACTGTATACAAATATAGGTAATGGTGTAGGTTTCATGTTAACATTGGGCACTCCCCACCAGATACAATATTCTGATTGTTTTCTTTCTGTTTTTTTAAGCACATAAATAGTAATGTGCTTATTCTAATACATATATATTGTAATGTTGCTCACAAATACACATTCAGACTAGGGATGCAAATTATCGATTAATTCATTAATCATTAGTTGATTGACCTTATCGATCGATTAACGATTAATTGATAAGCGGCTATTTTCCTGAGAATGTAAATTTCTCACGGTATCAATAGTGTCTTTAACATAAAAAGCAAAATATTGCTTATACTGAATAAAAATGCATGTTATATTGCTCAACTGATGTTTTATTGTAACAGTTGGGATACGGTACAGATAATGGAATTTATGTAGTTTAACAAAATAAATTATGCACAGAAAATTAAAATACATAAATTTTTTTAAAAATAATTGTAAAAAAAAAATTGCATCACAATAAGTGTATTGTGATTGTCACTAACATTTTAGTAACTAAACTGAATTTTATTAGGTTTAGTGACAACATGTTACAATGTTTACATGGTACAATTTCTGGTAAGCTACGCTTTTTTATTATTTCAATTCAATTACCGGTATTGTGATTTTATTTAATATTGACTCGTTTGGATAAATATTAGGTAGGCTACACAAGATAGACATTAATTTTTCTCAAGAAAAAAAAAACAACTCACCTAATGCTGTAAACATACAGAAAGCCCTATCAGCTGGTAGTAGGCTATTATTTAAGGTTAAAAATAATTAAATATGATGCGTTTTTTATTATAATAACTTTATTTAATGATACAAGTAAAAATATAATAAATATGTAATATAGAACACATATTTAGCAAAATACTCTCTATAGCTATTTCTTTTCTTGCCAACTACGTGCTATAGCCTATATTATGTTCATTAAATGGCTTTCCTGAGGTAAATGTGAGATAATTGTTCTCCAGCTATGTTATTGACCTATTCACGCTGATGAAAAACACTGATTGATCGATATTATGTATGAGAAATATACATTTCGGTAAGTTGTACTGTATCTTTCAACAGTGTTCGTGTTATTTTTTTACTATTAGCTAGTAGCGTTTGAGATGATCGGTTCACGTGCGCTATGGGATCTGTCACATAACATTTACAAGCGCCAAAACGGTATTTATTGTTTGAATTTCGTAATAAAATTGACAGAATCTGAGAGCTGAGTTTTTATATATCATAGCTAACCTGGGGTGCGGTTCCCGAAAGCATCGTTGGCCAACTATGGTCGCAAGTTCCGTCGTTACCAATAGAGTTCAGTGGACATTGCGATGAACTTGCGACCATAGTTGGCCAACGATGCTTTCGGGAAACGCACCCCGCCTCTGTCTAGCTTCGCGATTTTTCTGTGCATGAGATAATGGATGTGTGGTGTGATGCGTGAGGGCTGGCAGCTCTGTTTCTGAAATGCTCCCACATTCCCCTCCGTTTTGACCGCCTCATGTTTGGTTTCTTTTTTGCCGCCTCAAGTTTGTGTCGGGTCTCTCGCCGCCCGCGAGAATCTCGTGCACGTTCGCAATGTTCAATTAACCGACAATAATTTTATTTAATCGAGTAAATTCTTGTCGACAATTAATCGATAATCGATTAACCGTTTACATCCCTAATTCAGACACACAGAAACATTCCACAACACAGAAACGTCTCAACGCTGCCCTTCCATTTTTTTCAACAAAATAGCTTCACCACTGAAGAGCTACATTTTTCTCAGCAAGGAGTTTATAACATCAGTGTTTTTGAAGCAATTAAACTCACCGCTTCACTGTTAATAGTGAAACGTGGTACAGACTGAGGTAATTCATACATGCACAGTTTCTCTCTCTCAGGCGCGTAAATGAACATACTTGATGTATTACACTTTTCTGTGAATAGAATATCGAACTACAGATCGCCAAACTGCACTCTTACCAGTGTTTTCAGAAAGCCAGTGTTTTTATCCACATTGGAGACTGAGTGCGAGTGCACATGGTTGCCAAGTTGGGAAAAATAAGTAAAACACTTAGCAGATATTGTGCCAGTGTAAAGCTCTGATTGGGGGATTAGATCTCTTGATATCAGGCAACCCCAGATTTGTTGTCTTGTCTTGTTCTAGCCGATATATTCGAATCATTAATTTCAGCACATTTCCACTCTGTTTTAAATGCTGATCTTGTATTCAAATTAAGCGTGGTCCTCTGCTGCGCACGTGCCAAGGAATAAAGCAGCAGCTGAATCCATACTCCAATGCATCTTCGCATCGATGTATCAAACACAGCCCTAATGTTCAGCACATTAACCTTTTTTTTTTTTTTTTGTCATATGCTCCAAGATTCGAGGTGAAGTATGTCAAAAGTATTTCACGTATGGAAAAAAAAAAGCAATCCTAAGTAGATTGTTTGAAATTTGCAGGAAAATCTAAATTTTTCATTTTAATGCTAAGAGCTGTGAACAGATGTATGCACTGTGCAGTATACGCTCTGCATGTATCCTATAATAGGCCTGCGTAGAATCTGTCAGTTCATCTCCCAAGTTGTCTTCCCTTTAGAAACACATCACAGATCCCTTTTGTTGGTGTGATGCAAGGCCGTTCCTGCTCTTGTAGTGCATTCAGTCAGAAGCTGAAGCATGCCAAGCAGCTGTGTCACTTTCCCACCCTGAACTCCAAACATCTGGAGCTGCTTACAGCACAACTGATGGCCCTGGAAATCTGCTCCCACACCCATTTGCAAAACGGATCTCGATCTCTCTCTCTCTCTCTCTCTCTCTCTCTCTCTCTCTCTCTCTCTCTCTCTCTCACTCACACTCTCACTCTCACTCTCACTCTCACTCTCACTCTCACTCACACTCACACTCACACTCACACTCACACTCACACTCACACTCACACTCACACTCACACTCACACTCACACTCACACTCACACTCACACTCACACTCACACTCACACTCACACTCACACTCACACACACACACACACACACTCACTTGTTCCTACATACTTGCTTTTTTAACCAGTTTGTTTTCTTCTCTCTGTCCCTTTTCTCTTCTCACTCTTTTATCTTCAAACTCCAGAATTCCACATGGGTTTCACCTCTCGTTTCATTGGCTACTCCCTGCCTGGCATAAGTTCCTGTTTACATTTCTGTTCTGTTCACCTTCAAATACAGTCATAGCTCCACAACAATTCTTCACAACAATATTCAAAGGCCAAACACTCATCATTTCTGTAAAGTTTCAGAAGTTTTAAAAGCTGAATGTTCAAAGTTTCCACTCTTTTTAACTGATGAATGTACATGACTTCTCCAGTCATTTGGGATTTACTGGATAAGGGTTAAAGATAAGGATACAGATTTTTTAAAAATACTTTTTTACTTTCAATTTCTATCCCCCAAAAAATATTTAACTAGAAAATGTATATTGATTATTTCTGTTACAAATGCCCATGGAGTTTTATGATTTTATTAAAATATATAATATTCCAAGATGTTGAATTTTGGCTAATTTTGCTTCCTCATATATTTGAGGGTGTGAAAATAAGAAACCTCTTTTTAAGTCATCTTGAGGTTCCTATGTAAGTTTGGTGAACCAGTGATTTAGGCTAATATTATCACTTAAAATTGCAAGATACAGTCATAGGAAATTTCTGGAGATCTGTTATGGATGTATTCAGGTTGGAAGCTTAAACTGAATAATTCAGCTGTGGTAACTTGAAAGCTTTTAATCCACTGCAGCTTTAACTAGAAGAATAATGACATACAGCAATTGGTGCTGTTAAAATTAGTGCTGCGATTTTATTTTTGAGTTTAACGCGTTCAATATTTTGCTAAAAATATTTAGTGCAGCATCCACTTTTTTCTCGTCATCCTTTGGCTTGCGTTACAATATATGATCACACTCTTATTCATTCACATCTTTTTAAACCATTCAAGCACCATAAGACACAAAAGAGAAAGCAGTGTGGTATTGGCACACTTCTGTGAATCTCCTGTCTGTGTGACACACACACACTCTCGTGCACACAAAATGCATAGTTTGTTGAGTATCCTTGTAAGCACAGTTAAATAAGTTTAAAGTCTTAAGTGAACGTAAAGAGTTGTGAGAAAACAAATCCGCAGCAGGTCTTAAAGTGGCAGGACCCTAATAAACCTGCTGCTGTCTGTCATTAAGGATAATCAAAGAACAAAAGAAAAAAGAAAATCATTCACTGCTTTTGACTGAATAACATTTGCAACTTTAAGGATTCATCTATATTTCATTTATTATTCATGCAGTGAAGACAGTTAAGTATTTGATAACTTGTGAAGTTTAAGTTCACTTAAATTTAAGTTGTTTTTTAATGTCGTGTTTGTTCAAGTTGAACGTCAACCTGTTTATGCAAAACAAATCTCAACATGCAAGAGTTTACATGTAAGCTCTATCAGTTACTGAATCTCCAGATGGCTCAGTTTTTTTCTCTTTAAATTCACTCGAAATATTGCGTGTTTTGGGTTACATGTTCCAATCATCATATCTGTACTTGTGCAGCTGTGATCACAGATCAGCTGATCATGACCTACTCCGACCTGTAGTTTTACCTGTGGATATTATTTTAGTGGGAACCTGTGATGTTATTTTGAGTTTTATATTTTTATATAATGCGACAAGTGAGTATGAAGTTCAAAGTGCTTAGACAAAGGGCAATTGAATGTTTATTGTTTATTAGGAATGTTCAAACGCTAATCCGAGACTGTTTTGATGTTCCATGTGTACTGAAGTTAAACATCAGCACAGCAAACTGACCTCAGTTCTTAGCATCAGCATGTGTGTTGTAGTCAACAAGGAAGCATGGTTATTATCGGACCCTCCAGATTCTCCTCTATCAGTACTAACGCCCCCCATGCATGACTTGTTATTTACGAGTTCACAGCGCTATCTAGCAAACCACAGCCTCCCTCACACACTGAGAGCGGTGGGGGGATATATGGGAGAGGGTTTGGGCATCTGGTCAGTACTATGGAAATCTGCTGACTTACAGTAATGCACTGGGAGCATGGATGATATGGGCAGAGGCTTCCTGTGTAAGAGACCAGGCCCACCGTCCACACATTCTCATGTGTGAAGCCAACTGCTCTGAGTTTATGTATGGACTTATGATTCTGAAATATGGTAAAACATGTTAGAATACTGTCCTGTTGTTGGTTGCTGAAAGCATTGTCAAATTAGCCAAAATTATTAACAAACACACAAAACATTCTTTAGAATTTGACGTGAAGCTGGTTATAGATTTATTTTTTCTAAATCGGTACGTTGGAGTCAGTTCCTTCAGTCCATAGATTCACTCAACACTACATTTGTAACATATATGAATGTGAAACCGTTCAAGTAAATCATTTTAAAGTACTGAGAGATGATTTGTTTGTTGAAATAGAGAAATAGAAATGATTAAAGACTGTTGGGAATGCTATTCATGCTGTCTTCATAGATTTTTAGTCATTGGACGTAATACCGTGTTAAATTAGTTTATTTCATCCCCATACAACTCCCAAACAATACAATAAAAGCTATTTTAAGCTTGCATAAACACTATATTCATGATTTAAACTTGGCATGCCTTTTTCTTTTTCTCTCTTTTTCTATTCTCTCTCCATTTCTTTCCTCTTATTTTGCTCCCTGTCTGCCTCCTACCAGTCATGTGATCCTGAAGGGGGTGGGACTCACTCTCTCTCTCTTTTTCTCAACTCTTTGTTCTCCAGACGACGCCCAAATCATGTCTGCAGTAGAGTGACTCTATCCCTGGCCTTGAAGTCAGCTTTCATTCTGCCCTTCACACACAATTACACTTTCTCACAATGATTACACATGTAGGCTGCATTAAAAATGAGTTTTATTTTGATCATGCCCAACTGTTTTGCCAGTTCTTTCTTTTTTTTTTCTTCTTTTTTTTTCCATCTTTGAGCCACCATAACTAAATTATTGTGCTTGGATTCTCAAGGTTGTTGATGTTTGCATGCATGCAGGTGTGTGCATTCAGTCTTCTCGTCTCAGCTGTCTTCATGTTAACCTTGTAATGATCACCACAGGCTTGATTTCCTGTGTTTTCATTTAGTTCCTCCACCTCGTTCTGTCATTTCCTGAAAAAGCAGGGTGTGCTTGCATGCGCACGCTTGTGTGTATGTGTCAGAAGCAAAGGAGTTCATCATGAAGGCAATGATGTTGATAACGGTCCAGCCTGAAATTGCACTAGGTTTGTTATGGTACCAATATTTCAGTAAAAATCAGTATCAAATAATAAACTTGCTTTGTATTATGGTTATAGCTATTAACAAATTAAATTAAAGCAGTGCTGCGTAGCCTTATATTTTCTCAATTAAGTCTTCAAGTTTGTCCATGTAATCATTATTACAAACATTGTAAATAAAAGGGCTATGTAAGAATTTTCATGTATTATGTTTTTTGTATTGCCAATGTGTGAACAGCTTGTATGTAAGACCTGATTTCTTAGGGTGTCTATGAAAGCCTGTAGACTTGTTTTTATGTCAAGGACTCAGGACAGTTTTTCCTGAGAGCCTCTCTTCAATGACACGTGAAATGAATGCTTATACAACGTTCAGGATAATGTCAAAAGAGCTGTTCTGTACTGTAATGTTCAATTTGTCATGCAAAGAAAAGGGATTAATTCAAACTATCTATAGATAGTCTCAAATATATTTTATAATCAAAATATCATTTAATTACCTCATCTGTCGACACTATGCCGATGAATTGCAGAGCTTGTGCATATCCACATCGCTGTGATCAGATTCTTTCTTAACTGCTTTTTTCTCACCACTGTAATTTTTGTTGTTTATATATTTTGCTGCAGAGATGTTTGCAACTTATTTTTACTTCTTAGCAAAGAATAAAGAAGAACTTCACCGCAATTATATCGGGGCCTTGAATCACGTTCAGTCTTTTGTGCGTTAAATGTGCGCACATGAACATTAAGTTGCTGGCTGCAGTTCACTTAACGGCCAGTCGGCCACCAATGTCTCTAATAACAAGGGTTTCTGAATTCTACATATCGCCCTTTTAAATAATATCCTCAGTTATAAAGTAACGAGCAAAGAGACATTGCAAGCAGCATAAAGAAAATAACAGAACAGATTCAATTTAGTAATCGCTGCTTGAAATGTTCTTTGTCAACATTGGTATGCGTGTATTTATTTATTCATTGTTGTTGTTTTTTTGTTTTTGTTTTTTTTTGTTTTTTAACGTTTATTAATTTATTATTAGTAGTATTGAAGGGCATGAAACTAGCAAATGCCTAGGTAATGGGTTTGATTCCCAAGGAATGCATGAACTGATCAAATGTATACCTTAAATGCAATACAAGTAGAATTAGATAAGCAATTTTACAAAATTTCTATAAAAAACATTTTTCCATATAAAATCTATTTTTAATGATGAATAATTGTAGCAATAATGATTGCTTTTTTTATAATAATGTCAACAATATATTTTTTTATAATTAGAAATATGTATTTAGTTTTGTTTTTTACTAAAATATGATGTGGTGATCAGTCTTTTCACACATTTCTGTACTGCTTGAGTTGGCGAAATCCCCAAGGACTGTGTGTGTTACAGAGAGATAGTGTTAGCTCAGTAGTGTTTTCTGACCTTGAGGTGGGACGCCCCTGTCCTTCCACATTTGCGCTTGAGTTGGTCTGTGATTGTGTCTTAGCTGAAGTGCTAATGTTATCATGGTTTGTAAGAACCATCAGAGAAAGGAAATATATATATAGCCTATATATAGGCTATATATATATATCTCCTATATCTATGTCTCCTTTCATTTCTGTTGATCATCAGCTCTGTCTCGCTACACTTGGGGACATTTAAGTGGTTGCTCTCCGCTCGCAAGCTATGATTTTAAGTGCTCCGCCGAATAAGATTGTCTGGTAATGTTCCCATCGATTTAAAGCTTGAACATTGTTTGTGTACTGGTTTTATTGACAGCTGAAAGATGGGACTGGGGTATAAATCCTCGCTTTAAGGTTGTTGTCATTTTTTTATTTATTTTGTTTATTTTAAGATATTCCTGCCCCAAACAGTTTCATAGCTCCACAAATGAATTAACCTGCAAATGGCTTATTCATAATTGTCTCTGCATTTTAAACTCGGATTGGAAAAAAGTATTTTATTATAAATAAATAAATACTTTATGTAGAAAATCAGTAATGAATTAAGGATTCTTCACAAAATTATCCACTGCATCTTGAAATCTGGTCACTTTTCTGTTAGTTTATAATTTTTGTAAGTATTTGTGAAATGTTTGTTGTTGTTTTCTTTGTGTTCACTCTTGTGAATGTGAATCGTTTCTTATGACCCACTTGATGAACAGCTGAAGGTTTCTAGATTGGCCTGTAAATGTTTGGCTGCATGTGATTGGCATTTGTTCGTTTGTTTTTCTCAACATGAACATGTGAAACAATATAAACACGATAACCATATGATGACGCAAGTGTACATTCTGTACGATAATTGGCGCAGTCTGCTTTATAGTCTTTATTAGTGTTATACTGCTTAATTGCTTTTGTTCTTTATATTTCTTGTTTACACATTGTTTAATGTTTTCAACTACAAGAAAACCTTAAGATAAAACGTAAGCTTGTTGTGTATATTGCCTAATCGTAAGCTTCTTCAGAAATGGTGACGACAACTTGATGAATAAATCATCGTTAAACATCATTTAAATGTACAAATATTAGATTTTTATGAGCCCAAATATTCAAATACAATATCTTTGAAAAATGCCCATCACTAGTTGAGGGCTTGTCATTTTCCTATTGAATTATTTCTGTTTTGTCAAATGGAATGTTATTGTTATTGTTTGTCAAAGTTAGATCAAAACTCAATCTCAAAAGTGGTTTATTTGAAAAATTGGTTGTTTTTAAATGCTAATTGGCTGGGGTTTTATCACCGACAGTAGGGGTAGGCGATATGGCCAAATTATTATTTCACGATATGGGAAATTTTATTTCACAACAACTATGTATATCACTATAGTTAGTTTTTGTTATTTTATCTCATTCCTGTTATTAAAAATAAGGGGGAAAAGAAGCAAATTACAAACAATAGGACAAATGCAATAGAACAAAAATATGTGCGTTTTGACATAATTACGTGTGTATTCGACCATTCAAGCGCAATAAGACGTGAAAGAGAACTGAATTTACATTCATATGCCGAGAGACGCAGCTTTCTGTGCACCACGTTGAGTTGTTTTTCACTGCTTATTGTTTATGCTTAACACTTTTTAAAATCAAGCAAGTCCCAAATTTGTGATAGCCTTCTGAGAGAGGCAGCTTTCTTTGCACACACTTTGGCATCGTGCCAGTCAGCACGAGCACCGCACCCAGTTCCCTTTTAGGATATTGAACTTATAACTCTAACATCAATCACGTCCCTTTCTTTATATTCTCAGTGATGCATTTCATCACTCTGGTGTGTCAGTAGTGCTAAATATATTTATATAACACAATATAGCAAAATCTGTAAAGATACTGACAGCATATTTGATGTTTAAAAATGCAGTAGTCCTGTGCATTTATCGTTTTGAATTGTTTATTTTTATTGTTTAGATTCCCTTGACTAATGCATTTTTTGTTTCTGTGTCGACAAATTTCCTTGTGAACAGGATGTTTGGATGGGACAAATTGAAGGTCTTGTCCTCTGATTTTTTTTAACATTTGAGTAAAGTTGAATTTAATTAATACTACTTAGTTGTATTGCTTTTTATTTATTCTATATGGGCATGATGTGTCATAGCGGCCATGTATCGGTCATTGACTCGTGACTGATTTGAAGGCTTGTAGGCCATTGAGAAATTGTAGATCATGTTGGTCTATGCAAATTATCCTCACTCACACCCAGCCTAGGAGTGTGTGTTGTAATTTCATCATACAGAATGTTTACAGGAGCCTCAATCCTGTCTTGGTCGGTCTCTTTAGAATAGATTGTAGTTATTGTTAAAATTAATCTGCACGTCCTGCAAATCAGTTTTCTGATTACATTTTAATACATTACCTTTGATCTTCACATAGTGTCTGTTCTTCATTTTGTGGCCTTGTCCTGTTTGTTTCCTGCTTCCTCTAGCCACAGGTCAGGAAATACCTCATCTGCGCACATTCAATCTTTTTGCACCACAAACGCTCACTCAGATCAGACTTGTCACTCAGTTTGTTCTCTTATGATTTCAAAAGCTTTGTGTACCTAGACACAGAAAATCTTGTCACATTTCTCTTTACTCCATAATCTTTCATGTTGACAAGCTGCCTCTTGTGGCAAACTGTGTCTATTACAGAATGTGTCTGTCCCTCCCCACCTTGAACCCCTGTGGAAACATTTTGAAGACCTAAAATACAAAACGCTCATCTGAACTGGCAAGAGTGGAAACATGGCATTCCAGTAAAGATGACGACTGGTCACGGTGTTTGTTTAGTTTGTTCCAGGGAGTCATAGCATGTTTACTGGAGCCTCATACTTGTCTTTGTCTGCCTCTTTGGAATAGATTTTGTTATTGTTATTGTTATTGTCACATTTCCTGGAAAATCTGAAAGTTTGATTACATTTTAATGCCCGTATGTGGTGTTCTGATCATTTTTATAACATTAATATATGAATAGTTAATATTATAGTTAATGTGAATTCTATTATTTGTGTACATTGTCCTTTCTTCTTTTTTTGAGTATGGCAGAGCATGATTATTTTTTTTTCTGTATGTGTGTGTTGGCTTTAGTACGGACACATTGCCCAATCTCCTCACGATCACAGATTGTGGGCTCTTATCTGGGCCAGTTATCTTTCCAGCCTCTAATATACAATTAAGCCGGTCGCACACCGGACGCGCAGCTCAGCGCCGCGCAGCGCCACGTCTTTTAAATTCGAACACATTATTCTCTATGAGAGTACACACACCGGCGGCGTCTGTCCGCGGCGCCCAGCAACGGCTCAGGACCGTGTTCAAAACCCTGCCGCGCCACACAGCGCCATTTACATAGTTTTATATTAAATTTATATTTATGTGTCTCAAATCGTAGTTAATGTATATACGGACTTAACCCCGTGCTGCAATATACATTTAGTTTTATATTTATTTACAGAAATCAGAAAATTGCTGATGCTAACGGATTTTCAGGTGACAGTTGTCCTAGACGTGGCGCTGCGCGGCGCTGAGCTGCGCGGCCGGTGTGCGGCCGGCTTTAGGCATTGCAAGTGTCAAAAGTACTGATACTTTAAGAACAAGTCATGCTAAATGAAATAATGCTAAGTAAAATAAGGTCTTTCTTTAGGTGTTGGTTGTGATAACTCAAGTCAGGACCCATGCACTGCCCTACTCACATAAAACAAGCATTCAAAACATTCACAAACAATGCATGCCATTTGTCTAGTGCAATCTAACTAGTGCCTTGCTGCAGTGTGGTTCTTTGACTACATAAAAAGGAAATGTCATTTGATTGGTTGTAAATAATGTCACACATGATTGCTCAATGACATGCAAATGTGTTTGTCCCACCCAGTGTGTGTGCTAACAGTCGTGCTTGATGAAGTGGCCGGATTGTTGTACATGAGCTTGATGAGCATTGATACCTTCTGCCTTTCTCCCATTGAAAAAGAACTGAAAACATTTGATTAGTGTAACACAAGCTTAAAAAGTTGGCCCCTGTGTAGCCTACATCTGAGAGTGAAGGATAAAAACACCAAAAAAATCCTAAGGGTAGAAATGAGGCTTGTTGGTTGAGTTCATTGATTTGATATTCTCTAGTGTGGATCTTTTGTTGTTGTCAGGCTCCTCTGAAGCAGAGCTGAGTGTAATTCCAGCCTGTAAAGAGCGTTCTTATTGGACGGTTAAAAGAAAACACAAAAAGTGCATGTTTCTGTCTTGTGTTTCAGCTAAATTTTTATTTTTCTTCTCATCATTCTCCGCTGTGGTTTCAGTGATGCTTTTTCTTTTTCCTTCACTTTCATCTCTTAAGTCTCTCTCTCTCTCTCTCTCTCTCTCTCTCTCTCTCTGATTCAGGGAAATCTTGACTCATGTTATTGTGCTTCAGATGAAAATGTGCTGTTTATTTATCCTCATGTTTTGCAATCTTTTTATTTTGTTATGTGCACTGGCTTTATTCTGTTTATGTTGCCTCACTGCATGAGCTTAGAGACCAGAGGTTATGCAAGATTGTACTGGGACTAATGTAAAGAGGTCAGAGGTCAATTCAGTGCATTTTCTAAATGGTGCTTGACCCGATGTAATTATTTATTTGTTTTTATTATTTGTGTGTAATAAATGACGGCTTAATGGGAACAAATCAAGTGGATTTTCAAATGGTCAGTGACAAATGGCTTGCTAAATTCTCTCACACACATACAAACAGCTAGAGGAAGTTTTGGATTGAACTGATGTTCTTGGTTAACTTCCTGTCAGGTTTTGTTTCTCGGTTTTGTTTTCTCACTTCCACGTCACCATGTGCTGTAACTAGGTTACTTGATGTTTTTCACTGTCATTACACCTTACTTTTTTTCTTTTTCTTTTTTAATTGACTGTGCAGTAGTGCTGGGCGGTTTACCGGTTCATACCGAATACCGGTGTTTATTTTTGTTACGATATGAATTTTTAATATACCGCAAAACCGGTGTATGTCGCTTTAATCGGAACGCGGCGCTGCGCGACACAGTCTCACCCCTCATTTACAACACACGTCTGCGGCGCATTACAGCTGCGACAAGGTTTTATTCCGTCCTCCACGTGGTGCGTCAAAATAGACCAGGCGCCTATATTTAGCGAAGCGGCGCGGAGAGCCGCTTCTGGGAAGCTTCGATCTGAAACACAAGCATTGACTAGAATGGGCACGAGACGTGTGGGGGTGAGAGTCTTTTTTTCTTGCGGCGCGCGTGTTTTTATACTGTATTAACGTATCTGAAGTGAACTGACGGTCTTAAGAAAAGTTTCTTTGTTATTACGATTGAATCTTTCTTTATCTTTCCTGATAAAGCAGTGTTTATGAGCGTTGCTGCTTTGTGTACAGCCGTTACCGGGGAAACCACTGTTTCTGCCGCTCCTAAAGCGCGTCCTGCTGGCACCTCTTTGTAAACAGCCTTGCAAACCTGTATTATTAATATTAGTGTGGATTTTTTCTATAATATTCACTCATGACAATAAAATAGGGCATTATAAGTAAATCTACTGCACTATTTCCTCTCTCACTCAGTAGAAAATGTGGTAAACACCCATCATGCTTGAGAAAAAAAAAACACACAAAAAAAACCCGGTAAAAACCGTGAAACCGGTATAATTTAGAAAAAAACCGTGATGTTGATTTTTGGTCAAACCGCCCAGCACTACTGTGCAGTATGGATTGGATATTGTGAGGAAAAGAATCTGCAAATGACTCAAACCAAATTAGCTTATCTTATTTGGAATGTTTATGCTAACTGCTTAGCTGGATTTTAGAAGCAAAGTCAATGGGGAGGCATTTGTGCATTTAGCTAAAAACAGTGTGAACGCTATTTACTAAGACAGATAGTGCCTAAAACATGAATGAAAAATGTTTGTTAAACTGTTGTCCTAAATTGTAACCAGTATATTTCTGTGTGTTTTCCAGATGTAGGAGAGCAGAAGGCCGTTATGCTGTGGACAGAGCCGCCATCATCAGTCACTGGAACTGGCTACAGGCCCAAGTCTCAGACCTGGAGTACCGTATACGTCAACAGACCGACATTTACAGACAAATACGCTCCAGCAAGGTGTGCACAGATACACAAAACATGCACATTCACACATGCTTTTTTAAATTTTGAATCATGGAAATTCTAGTTTAAGTTTAGAGTGTAGTTTAAGTTTTAACCCAGCGGAGGTGCCGTCTGCCTCTGGTAACTTGGCAACGCAGGTTCTCTCTCGTGTTCCCGTGGTGAATTGTACTCTTGAGGGATCGTTGTTTCATGTTTCTTCAGCTCACTGTTTTTGTTTCAAAGCGCTTCTCCAGCTTGTTGTCCCTGTGTGATTCAAACACAAACATAATTTGGAGAATATCATCAAGTCTTTCATCTGACATGTGAAGTGATGGATGTATTTAAAAACCTTTCTGACTCAATGTGAAACTTCAGAAATGTATAGAAAAATTAAATAGAAAACAGTTCTTTCAAACTGGAGTAATATTTAGCAAATTGCAGTTTTAGATCAAATGAATGTGATTGGCCAATGCCGATTTCAAAAAAGTTGTTTATTTGAATTAAAGCAAGTGCATGACATTAACACCTACATCAGATTGCCAGTCTTCTTTTGTGATTTACTACAGAAGTATTTGATCTGCTGTGTGCTTGTAGACTTAGCAAATCTAAAAGAAAAAGATTTGAGGATTTTGACAGGGGAGGAAAAGCATTGTCTCACAGTTTTGGTCTATAATTTGTGTGGTTGTTTGTTTTCTAGGGCTCTGTTGTACTTGGGGTGAGCTCAGTGTGTGAGTCAGCACCAGAGGACAGCAGTGACTCAAGGACAGAGAACATTACCTGCCGTGTCGCACGGGTAAGGCCAGGAGCACAGACACATGACCACATTAAATAAACTGCCACCAGAGCCAGTCTAGTCCTGAACTTAGTTTAAACTATAATTCAAGACCAATGCATTTATTTACTGTTATTGTTAGATTACAGGTAATCATTTATCAATCCATAAAACAGTCCAAGACCCATTAATGTGTTTACTCCCATACAAACAGATAAGATGCCCATGATACTGGCCTACGCACAGCCTAGGAGAATGCTGGGATTGTTGAGCGAGAGGATTGAGAATAGGGGCTGCAAACACTCAATCTCTTTGTCTGTTGTATGCAAAGCGCTACTGACCTTTTCATTCAGTCAGAGTAGTGAAGAAATGCAGCAAGATACCATTCAACTCATCCAGGCCAACTCAGGGGGAAAATTGGTGGGATGTCCTTTCCAACATCACATTTGTTTTTGTTATTTTGTCTTTTTAGGAGCATGATACTGTTGGTGTGGAAGTGTCTCTGTCATCCAATGGCATCGTCACAGAGACTGGCTTGAAGAAAAGCTGTGGACCTGTGAGACAGGTCAATGGTGTTATCAACAGGTATGATAGATATTATTTAAAGGTGCATTCATTCATTTTTTTTTCTCTTCATTTAAAATTTTACCCCGAAAAGAAAGTTACTGTCATGTTCATTCATGCTTATTTCCTCTCTTCATCCAGCTTACGGCCCGGTTCCCCTGTCACCTCGAGCCCAGACGAGCAGAGCTGCTCTGAGTCTCAGCAGAAGTTGGAGCTGGGCCCTCTGGCTTCCTCTGTGCATGACAACACATGTGTGTCATCCCGCACGCGGCCACTGCTCTCTTGCAGGAAACGCAGGGTCCTCCGGCCCGGTTCGCTCGCCAGTCTCAATCGTAAGGTAAGGAGAGATGTGCATCTTCTCAAGATCCAGTGGCTGGTGTAGTTTTGAGCAAAAAGGGCTGTTCACACTTGAGTCTGATATGAATACTTGACACATAACTAATATAGTTGCACTAAAAATATTCACTAATGATGGATTTTTTACTTATTTTAACCCCCTTTATTCTGACTAAAAACAGACAGATCTTTGCTGTAAGATGTGTCAGATTCTAAGTGAAGAAGGTCACTTGGTGTGAATGGGCCTTGAAAGCTGTAGTGAGATGTGTGAGACAGAACAAACAAGCTCTTTCAGTGTCACCTGTGAATGTGTTTTACTGAAGATGCACTGAGCTCCTTAAGGTCCCTGCAGGCTTCCTGCAAAGGTTACAGATTAAATAGAGGTGACACAGAAACTGCAGTGTTACAGAGATCACAGTGCTGCTCCAGAACTGACACTACTGCCGTTTATTGTGTTTTAAGTTACTATGAATATTATATTTGGTGCTTAAATATATAGGATCAGAATTTTGGTTCAGTGGTTTTTCATGTGAAGTAGAAGCCAAGTGGATGTAGTTTGAAAACTAGTTTGGCTGGTTAGAATAGAAACTTGGATTGAAACTTGAAACCATAACTTTTATCATTCATCATATCACACCTGGTTATGACATGGTGTTACAGTCCCTGTCCAACAGGCAGCTGTCCTCTGAATGATGGAACAATATCTGCCCTATTCACACTTGCATTTTGCTGCATTCATAACACAGCTTCAAAGTCTTAGCACTGCTTTTATAGATCTGTTTGCTTTCTGAACAGCCTTTAAAACTCGATTCCTCCCATAACACAGGCCCACTGTGAGCGAGAACGCGCAGGCATGTGCTAAAACAATAAGCGCAACCCCAGTCGATCTCAGCTCCATTACAAATAACAGCACTTGGATGTCATTCAGAGACGGCGCTCTTGAAATGTTATGAGAAATGCTGCCAGTGTCATCAATGTACTAACAGCCAGATTCACTCACACTGCCAGTTATAAACTACCTGCTATCTGATGTACAGTCCAATCCTAACTTTATAACAAGCACTCTAGATGAATGCTATCCCAGTTAGAGGCAGACACTCAGTGGCCTTTCAAATTTACACCATTATGTTTGAACACTGACAGAGACTGAAACATACTGTTTAGCTCAATCTCATTGTAAGTAAAGTAGTTGATGTCGAAATGTTCAAAATGGATCGTGAAATACTAATTTGCATTTCATTACAACCAAGAAAGAAGATCAGTTCTGTAATTCCAGGTGTTTTCTGTGTGATTGCAGAGATTATGGCCCCTGTACAAACTGTCCTGCTCTAATGTGAAGCACTCTTGTTTGAATAGGCTCGGAAAAACCGGGCACAGTTGCCAATAGCAACCCTTTCTACCCAGTGCTGTGCTCTGGGTTAATGACACGAGCACATGAGTACTAGAGAACATGCCACATGCAAAACTGGGTGAGCAGCTCAGGATCCATGTGTGGTCATCTGCTGCAGAGTATGCACATCAGGTTGACTCCAGTATATGGAAACAAAGGCTGATCCCTGGCAGAACTACATTTTAGTCGCTGATGCTCCTGAGATTTTATTAACAAAAGCAAGATCACAGTGGAAGGCACTTGAAAGACTGGATTTAAGATTAATAAAAAGCATAATTGATGACAGTCTATAGATGCTTTGATATAAAGGCTCTTTCTGCAAAACTCATGAAATATTCACATTTGATTCTACCAAGGTTGGAGCTGGGATTACTGCCAGACACAAAAAAGTGTAGTGTGTTTATGGATCCTTAATGTCTTGAATCTACCAGTTTAGCAAAACAGACAACAAACAGTTTAGTATTGCCTTATTTGTTGATGTCCTAAATTTGTTCCCAAAACTGATCATCATTTTCATCCATCAAAGGTCATTTTATATGAATTGCAAAGTTTTAGTGTAGGTAAACATTTCTGTCTGTTAGTAACTGTTAAAGGGTTAGTTCACCCCAAATTAAAAAAAATCTTGTCATTAATAAGCCTAAATTCAATCTTTTTATCATACTGTGTAAAGCAATCGTTTCTCTTCAGAAAATTTGGACGAAACTACATATGGATTAGTTTTACAATCTCTTTATGAGCTTTTTTAAGTGTCAAAGTGGTAGTTGTGTAGCTATGAATGAACCGTTCTGAACTGGCTCAGATTTTATTAAAAATATCTTCATTTGTGTTCCAAAGATGAATAAAAGTCTTACAGGTTTTGAACGACACGAGGGTGAGTAAATGATGACAGAATTAAAAATTTTTGGTGAACTATCCGTTTAATACTTAAGTTACACTACCGTTCAAAAGTTTGCTTCAGGTCATTTAAAAAAATATATATTTTTGAAATCTCTTATGCTTACCTAGGCTTCATTTATTTGTTCAAAATTACAGTAAATATAGTAATATTGTGAAATAATATTTGTTTAAATTAATATATTTAAATATATTTTACAATGCAATTTATTCCTTTGAGGTCAAAGCTGAATTTTCAGCATCACATGATCTTTCAGAAATCGTGCTAATATGATGATTTGGAGCCCAAGAAACAGTTCTTGTTATTATCAATGTTAAAAGCAGTTGTGCTGCTTAATATATTTGTGAAAATTGTGATATGTTTTTTTCTGGATTCTTTGGTCCATAGAAAATTTCAAATGGAAAACTTTTGTAATATTATTAATGTCTTTACTGTCACAGTTGGTCAATTTAATGCATCCTTGCAGAATAAAATTAAGTTTGTTAAAAAAAAAATGTTTTAGTTATATCATTTACTGAATTCTGAATATCATATATCATATTTAGCAAGGCTAAAAAGTGTGTTTTTTTTTTTTTTTTTTTTTTTTTCAGTTGGGTTTTGTTTGTTTTTTTATGGACTGGTCGCCAAAATTACTATTCATACACATACACTAACTTTTCTCCTTGTTGTTCTCTCTGTCACGCTCAGAGGTCAGTGGCTCCTCGCTGTGGCTGTGAGCTGAACACTCAGTGTGTGATGTGCAGTGGATGTGCTGTCCCTCCTGCAGACACCCAGCACCAGCTCCCCCTACTGGACAGACTGGCACAGTTCGACCCCTGCATTCACCCCATCCTCTCCTTTCCAGATGGTGAGGACGCACCCTGGCTCTTTACATTTCTTTCATTCTTTCCAGAATGCACACATGTACGTAGACATGGGCGCATATAGAGGTGTGTCTACTTACATGTACGTAGACACGGTGCAGCTCTATCTGTCCTCCGCCTATTGTTTCCCAGTTTGCCTCAAGGATTTTTTACTGCATAATAATTAGGTGCTAATTTAAGTGTTAATTATTCTGGATCTGGTTATTGCACTTCTTAAAATAATCTGCTGGCTGCTCTGGGTTTGGAGCAGGTCATTAGTGCTGAGATCTCAGAACTGTTTTTGCTTTTCATGTCTGAGAATTCAGTAACATTTGATTTGAAGAGCTCATCTTAGATCAGCAATCCTTCCCTGTGCAGGTCAGATTAGCTGATCATGCATTCATCTGCCTGACCTTAGCGGTGATGACCATTTTAAAGAGCAGTGCAACCTGACTCTGGCTAACTTTGCCAGTAGCGGCTAGCTTTATCAAACTAACTGAGACAGACGTATTTTCCCTCATTAATATGAGCCCGCTGTCCTCTCTAATCTGGCGTCTATTGTGCAAATGAATAATGGGCGTAGAAGAGGCAGGTGACACCGCTGGTGAAACCCGAGTAGATGGAGGGAAATAGAAAGAGGAACCAAAGTACGATGAATTCTAGAATCAAGCTCTGATTCCCCCTTCTGGAGAATTACACACATGTCTGGTACACTTTGTGTCACTGATTTAGATGTTTACACAGACCATTAGGTCAGTCACTATTCATATTTTTACAGTAGCCAAAGGATGAAAAGGCTTCTGAATGAGCCATGACAAATGGTTAGCAACTCCGGGTTTGGGGTTCGATTTCTATGGAATGCACATAATTGTCCTTTTTTATGTCTCTCATATTCATTTTAATGTATACATTTTTCTATTTAACTTTTCTTTACATCTTTTTTTTTATCATTTTTAAAAATAATTTTTATGTGAAGCAATTTGAATTACCACTGTTTAATAAATGTTCTATATAAATAAACTTGCCTAATGATAAAACTTATTCCTTAAATGTAGTGAAAATTTGGAAAATCCATCTGAATGTGTGATGGATATATGAAAATGTATATGTACGTGTAACACAATCAGCACACGTTTGTGTCTGACTCATAGCCTTTCCTGATACCAATCCACCCTCTTTTTCCCATAATTAAAATTTCTGGCCCATCTTTAAAATTGGCATCAATGTTTAAAAAAAGAAGAAAAGAAAGTCAGCATGAATCTGTCGCAACCCATTTTACTTACACAATCTGATGTATTTAAAGTAAAAGAGGATATTCAACAAGAAAAATGTTGCGAAATTTGGAAATTAGAGGGCTTGAGGTCGGCCAGGACTTTAAGGGGTGGAGAAAGTTATTACATTTAGGTCTAAGATTGAGGTCTCTGACAATGCAAAATCAATACAAAAATGTTTTTTTTTTTTCTCAGATGTGATGATGAATCTCCATATGCAGCGTGTGCTGAAGGGACACTGGCAGAATCGTCCTCTGGAGAAGATCAAGCCCATCAAAAAGATCTCGCTCAAGCACAAGTTGTGTTTGGGTAGCCGCATCTCAGACCCTTCCTCCAAAGACAAACACAGGCTCGCCAACTCTCTCCTCTCCACAGTCCGTAAGTGTGGGAAAAAAGAAAATAAAACAACACTACTTTATTAATTCGCTAGGCTTAGGCGCCTAGGCCACTGCTCTGACGGTCTACTAAACTATGAGAGAAAATTCCCTGCATCCTCAGTGTCTGAAATGTCAAGAGCCGAGTTTTCTCCAATGGAGGCAAATTCTTACGCCTTTAGGAGCGTCTAAATTTGGTCTAAACGTGACAGCCCCTATGGGCAGTTAAAGTGACCTGTGAGTGTCTGGCCATCATTAGCTGCTCTCTGCAGTGACTCAGCAGTTATTTCTGGCATCATACAAGTCCAGCCACGGTTGCTTACACTTTCCCCATATTCCGGGTATGAATTATTGAACTTTGAAAAGCATCTGGATTTAGTCATCTGTGGCTGGTTATTGGTTATTGTGTATTATTTAATGCAATTTATTGTTTGAGATTTTGACATGGCAATTAATTATTTACATTAATTGCGTAAAATAAAGATGACATATACTGACAAAGGATAACATTAAAGATTAGAAATAAGAGATAAAAAAAAATGGCCAAAGCAACAAATACATTTTGTAAAATAAATGTAAAGATTAAGACTGATAACAGTACAGATTAAATGTTAAGTTAAAAGTAAAAAAAGCAAATCAACAACAACAAAAAAGATATAACCAGACAAAATATGCAGAGTAACTGAAAAGGGAATGTTAAACGGATAACCGTAACAATTAAAACAAAATGTTAGAAATTAATATATAAATAATAGTGCAGAACAATAACAGTGTATCTCATACATAAATTATGTAAAATAACCCAAAAATACAAAGATTACAAAGTTCTAAAAACAAATATAGAGTATTATATATACGTAGATACACATGTAGGTACGTATATATATGGACAGACTGGCACAGTTCGACCCCTGCATTCACCCCATCCTCTCCTTTCCAGATGGTGAGGACGCACCCTGGCTCTTTACATTTCTTTCATTTTATAAAAAAAAAGTTAATAGTAATAAATAAAGGGAAAATAAAATAAAGTAATAAAATGTACCCTTTATATCATTCTCTTCCTTTCATACTTGACTGTTTTTTCTCTTATTTCCTCTTCCTGTTTGCTTTATCTCAGGTTTGCCGCATCATAAGGTGCGCTCAGAGAAGGTGTCCCGGCAGCAGTTAGACATCCCGATGAGTGCCAGTAAACTTGACTCTCGCCAGCATTTCCGGCAGAGCAGTTCTTTTGACAGGAGCCACAGCCGCAAGAGACCTCGTGAACCCTCGCTGGACCGCACAGAAAGTACGTTCTTCATTTTATTTTCCCTCTCATTCATTCTCTTTTATTCACGTCAGTCTTGCTTGCTTTCATCTCTCTCTTAATCAACATTGAGTTCAGTCCTATAACACTTTTTCTATAGATGCTACGAAGTTGTATATGGACATGGGGAGTCCATGCCCATCTCTGTCCGCTTTCAACACACCCACCCACAGCCCCTTGATGAGACAGCCATCGATCTCCGAGACCTCCACACCCCTCCACCTCAACAGCAGCGCCTCTGTAAGATGCTCTTGAAAGCTTTCCATCTCTGATTGTGTAAACACATGAGAACCAAGTTACTTATGCCTGTGTGTGACTCTTACAGACTATTCGAAGACGGAGAGGAGAGAGCCCTTTTGACATCAATAACATCGTCATCCCCATGTCTGTGGCCGCCACCACCCGAGTGGAGAAACTACAGTATAAAGAGATCCTTACCCCAAGGTCAGAGACACAAACTGAGTTTCCCAACGTGTTTATTAGCCACATGAATCTTCAAAGATTTAATAATTGCTGATTATTTTGCCTTTTGCTTTTTAATTGTAGTTGGCGAGAAGTGGACGTTTTTGCAAAACCAATAGCTGAAGAGGACGATGCAATGGAGGTACGGCCATGCTGTGGGTCACCCAGCAGTTATTTTAGGCTGTCAAGACCGTAAGCCGCCTACCTAGAAATTTAGGGTATTCTAGGTTTGTTTCACTAAGTATGCAGGGTTCGAATGTGACGAAAATGCCTCAGAATGCTTTCTTGATAGGCAGCTCAATAGGTTTTGAACTAAAATGGCTGCAGATGTAACAACAAATGTGCAACACTAATTTAAAATCTAGACAGTCAGGAAAAATTGTGCGTCCATATGCAGTTTCGACATATTTATTCCAACTAAAGTATGTGTGTGTAGTGACCGGAAGGGGAAACTGCCACACAATGTCTGATTACTGATAAAAATAACTAATTTGTTCTGAGTCAGACAACAAGATTAACAAGAATTAAAATGTTTTGTTGTAATAAACATTGAAATATTTGCATTCAATGAACTGAAGTGCTTCTGAACAACCTTCTTTATTAAGCAATTCTGTAATTTGTCATTTATCTCCTAAATGTTTCATTTTAGGACTACCTTTAATTTTGTATAGCCTGAAGCCCTGTTTCCTGGTGTATGTATTTAATAATCTTCTCTCATTCTCTCAGATTGAGGATCTCTCTGACGCAACATTCTCTGAGCTTCACCTTCCGTATCAGGATCAGGAGCGCTCTCGCTGGAGTTGGACCGCCAGCAACGTCGCAATGAGAAGAGGCAGCAGGTTAGGGAACACCACTTGCACAGCTTTTCACGGGATAAGTGCGATTTCTCCTGGTTAACAACTTTGCTGCTGTCTACATGTGGCTTATTTTTGAGTTTTGCACTTCATGATGGCAGATGAGGTGCAAAAAAGAAAACCAACAGTTTTAAATGCGAGAGATAAGAAATGCAGTGAATAAGGACAGCAGGCTGTTCACTTACATCAACATGTTATAATGAGAAGTCATTGAAGCATTACACTGATTTCATCGCAGCCGCGCTGTTAGTTACATGATAATCAGCGCCAGTCTTTTTCTCCACAGGTCGTACAAGTCTGTGGACGGACGGACAACCCCTTTGCTGTGCGGCACCAACCCCTCCACGCCGCAGCCCTCATCTCCAGACACGGCGCATTTCCACCTGCTGCACGAGTACAGCTCAGTGGCGTCTCCCTCCAGCCCCGTCAGCCCGGAGATGCTGATGCTGTCCAGCCTGTACACGCCTGGCTCCAGAGACTCCCAGCGGATGCTGTCCAATGAGGACACGCGCTGCTCCACACCAGATACCTGCGAGGAAATGGTAGGTCCCCAAAGTAGAAGCGCCATCATGGTTATTAAAATGATTAGTTATTAAATGTCAATTTAGTTTTATTTCATAAAAAAAAAAACTTATGTACATTGATTACACTATAGACCTTATGCGCCAGAGAAACGAGGGCACCGCCATCTTTAGAATATTGTCTTTGAACTTCCGTTTTTGCAGTCGCTCTGTATATTTCTATGGCATTGCTGTCCAGGAGTAATTAGCTTTTGAAGTGGATTTAATTCATGTAAAGTTAACGAAAGTTATCATGAGGATTGTAATGTTTAAAGCAGATGTCTTAACAAATGTCAGTAGACAGGGAAGATTTTAAAACAAGCCGTTCATTAATAAACACGCAAGATCGCTGTGAAAATACAGACCGGAAGTCAAAAGACAATGAGCGCAGCGCTGAAAAGGGGCGGGGCTACATAAGGTCTATACCACCTCTGTATTAAATAAATAAAAGTTATCACGGCTACATGAAAGTTTCTGATTCATTGGCTAATACCAAAATTTTACAATCTCTCAATGTTTTTTTTTTTGTCATAGAAATGTTATTGTGTGTGTTTGTTTTTTTCAAATATGAATGCAAAAAATATATATTTGTCGTAGTTTCCATTCACCACTATAGAGGTTTACCCAACTATGACGACTTCCACTTCTGAGAACCCCGGAAATGTGAAAAGGGTCCATTGTTGAATTTGGCTAGTGCTCCAATATAAACTAGAGGCTTTATTGTACGTTCAATTTCACACATGCTCAGTTGTACACCACTGTAAGTCAGTTACAAAAAAAGTACCTTTTTTTTTACCTTTATGTGCAGTTGTCTTCAATTGTGTGTGCAGATATTTACTTAGTCTGTCTCTGTTTGTCCCTACGGGCTCCCCAACCGGTACAGCCATGGGAACTCCGGACCTTTCCGCTGGACGTGGACCCGCAACAGGAGTCCGAAATCCATCTCAGTCCGGCTGGCGAGAGGCCCTGTAGGACTGTTCGACGTGTGTCCGGCAGCAGGACTTCCAAGTCGGAGTCCGACACAGGGCCTTCGTCACCTCTGGGCGACGACTGCGCCAAGCAGCAACAAACCAACCCACCCAAACCTACTCACCGATGAAGCCTAGACTCTGCCCACCCACCAGCTTTCAGAAACTCCTGAAACAGCAGCAACGTAGATGGAAAGAAAACCAACAAAACGAATGAAAGTCCCTGTTGTTTGATATTCAAACATCAGTCAATTCTTTCACAGTTTTTAGTGAATTGTATGGCGATATATATAGACCTGTTTTAATTCAGTCTTTCTTTTGGGTCACTGGAGGACAAAAATGTTTAGGAAGATAAATACAATTAAACGAAAGAGAGATTAGCTTGAGTGCTAAACCAAAATAAGAAGCTCCGAAACGTATCGTATATCGCAGAAGAGCACTTCCCCCTTAGCATGCTGTCGTACTGAGGGGCTCAGCTTGCATTGTGTGTGGTTCTCTTCCAGAAGTTTTCCAAAATCCCACCTAAAATTACTCGTTCAGCCTTGCAGTTTATACTGGAGTGATAAAACGCAAAAAATAAAGCCAATAATAATGATTACCAAGAGACTTGCACGAAGGCGCCAACGCTTGTCTTAGTTCTCTCTGTGAAAGCACTTCATTTTGAAATCTTTCCACATTCCCTTTTTTATTTTGAACAGACAAACTTCCTCATATTTAATGCCTGGGAATTGCATAAATCACAATTTCTGGTTTAATTTTTGTCCCGTGATCTCTTGTATACCATGGTCCGTATGTGCCCCATTTCTGTCAACGTGACGGAGATAGCAGGTGCCTTCATCACAGCCAGGAGATGAAACTGCCATGTTGCTCTCATGCGCTTTTTAAACACCACCAAGTCTGATTAGAGCACTTAATTGGTCTCTCTTGCATGACACTATTTCCAGGAATCCTACAGTCAGCACCCGAATAAACATGCACAGGCTGCTGATATTGGAGACTCGACTGCACTCGCTGCTTTCAGCGTCGGGGAATGGCCCTTCTCGTGTGGGCTTGCGTTAGTGAGTTTTAAAGCACTTGGCGGTACTATGCATGACCAGGTTAGTCCAAAGAACATGCAGTCACTCCAATATAAACTGGAATTTCCTGCCTTGTTTCCCTTTTAACATGGTTCCTCCTTTTATCTCCCAGCCCCGTGGAAAAGAGCTCTTCCGTTGATTGGTCAGGTCTAAACTCTGTCTTCGTTTAATACAACAATCTGCAATACTTACAGCCATCATCAAATCCCGTAACTTGATTTATGATGAGTTCTAGCATTAGCTGGAGTGCTTGACAAGAAAGGATTTGGCAAAATTTAATTCGTTGGCTCCTCGGTTGCTGTCGGTCACAGCCCCGTTTCTTTTTTTTTTTTTTCTTCTTTTTTTTTTTTTCATTTGGTAACAACGAGGAACGATTTCTGTTAGTTCCCCAGTCAGCGAGTCACTGCTTGCAGCTCCTTCCTGTTATTTTAACTAATATGAATGTAATAAAGTCTAATAGTGGACACCAGTTACTTACAAATTTTATAAGTAGCTTCTCTGTATCTGTTGTCACACGAATCTAGCTATTGTAGCCATTTGTTCTTGTTTAAGGGATGTCATGTAAACCAGAAATCCTTAATATATTCCTTTTTTATCTCACTGGAGCATAACAGCATTCATAGTGTCAGAGAAATCTCTTCTTTTGAGGTTGCGTGGCAAATTGTAAGGGGACCATCAACGACTGTCCCATTTCCTGCTGAGAAACCCGCCGCCCCTTTCATTCTTTATCATTAATTATGGTTTTATGTCTCTCTCTGTGGGGGTCTGTGTACTTATCAGGCAAATGTACCATAAGGTTTGACTAGCTTTCAAAAGCCAATATTGTATCGTGTGAGTTATTTTCATACTTTGAATTTCCAATGTGGTGAATGAGGGTTGGGTGAGTCTGGTATATCCTTAAGCATGTAATAGTTTGTACAAAACAACAACAAAAAAAAGTTTATTTTGTACATACCTTGTTTGATTCTTTACTGTGTTTGATGTTCAGGCTGTAGCTGTCCTGATTGTCTAGGGAGAAGACACATGAGAATATTTAACACTTTCTTTATGCAGAGGCAACAAGAAAAAAAAAAAAGTTTATGGATGATTGGCCGATCGGACGGACAGGCAACGTTTGTGCTTCTCAAATTAAAAGTGAATTATATTGTACTCAAATGTCTTCTGTCTTTCTGTTGTACTAGTGAAATGTTTTCATCAGGTTAAAAAGAAGCAGGATTATTCATTACAGGTCTCTGCTTGGATCGCTAAGGATTTGGATTGGACTTTCCATTGTTGTTGTTTTTACGTATTTTTATAACGTTAAACTTAACCCAGATCCCGTTACAATTTGTTTTAATTCTTTTTAAGAATGTTCAAGGACAATGGAGAGGTTAGGTTAGTTATGTGCACTGTATTCCACAGATAGCTGGATAAAGGGCCACTCAAGTAAAACTATCAGAAACTGTAGAGAAGGAAGCTAAAGACCACTAATAAATGGGAGGGATAATATATATATTTATACTGCAGAAAGTCAATGCACTTTAGCTTCACTGTTTAGCATGATTTAATCTAAAACAACGTTTAGATAAAAATGACTTATTAGATATTATTGTTGATTTGACTTTCCTGGAACAATTTTGGCACATTTTGATCTTTGCCCTGTTCAGATAGGTAGTAGGTGTTGTACTTTCATGACTTCATGGACATTTCTGGACCGAGTGAACCGACTTTGAAGGTGCTCAGTTGGAAAGGTACATCTAGCATTATACTGACTCCTAGTGGCGATAATGCAGTATCAAGCAAAATCTCTAGTATTTGGTTACAAATTGCTTTAGAATGTATTCTATTCGTCATGAATGCGCTCCTCTCTGAGCTAATAATCGTCTAGTCACGTGAGGCTCAATGAGTTTAACCCCTTCGGATCCGGCGTCCACTGGATGGACATCACGTGTTTTGTGTGTGCGCAAACCTTGGTGCAGAGATGAAGTCAGAGCCCTCGAGATTTTTCTATAGGTTTTCCATTTTATTAGTAAAATAAAGCCTGTGGTGAACATAAATTATACACACCCATACTGAAAACAATAATTATTTTTGAAAATGTATTTCTAATAATTACATGAGAGTAAACATCCAATTAACTTGGATGTTTAAGTAATTTCAACTTAGATTACATTAAACTATCTTTAAAAAAAAATTAGTTGGATCTTGTGTAACTTTAAAAAGTTAAACTTATTTTGATGAGTTAAAGCAATAAAAAAACAATGTCATTGATCATGTATTTATTTATTTTATTTTTTTCAGGGTGTGTATGTATATGCATACACGTGTGTTTAGATTCATTTCTACAGTGAAGAGCAAATATCAAGTAGGTATTTTAAAAATAAAAATCAGGTCTAAGAGGTTAAAGTTTTCAAAATGCTATTTTTATCTCTTTCCCCGCCAGTATTTAAGTTGCCAGCCACCGCCAGCGTTTGTTTCACAAAAAAATGTAATGGCCCCTAGAATATTTTGTTGTATGAATATATAAACATGTAATATATTAAAAGAACAGCCTTTTTATTCTAGCTTCATGCATGAATGTGGGTAAGTTTCATTAAAACAAAGCGCTAAAAAAAATCACGTTTTTTTCAAAGACTACAACGTGCATAACCACTGCACCCTAACTCTTCCAGAAGATTCGTATTAGCGCCCCCTACCGTATAACAGTAAAAACACGGAAAGCCTGTGGCAGGGAAAGAGTTAATAGGCTATGTTAATATTTTTAAAGAAGAAAAATGAAATTTCCTCCAGAGAAACCCGCCAACCCTGTCATCTCTCTGAGGGGGTCTGTACTTATCAGGCAAGTGTACAACATTTTGACCAGCTTTCAAAAGCCAGTATTGTATCGTGCGAGTTGGCAAGACAAAAAAGAACAAATGACACATGTAAACATAGCTATCTAGTGTAGCGCCTCACGTCCATTCAACAATTATGAGGAAAAGTTAATACAGCCTCATTTTTAAAAAAAGAAAGAAAGAAAGGGCACATAAAGCAGTTTAATACGGACTTTATTTCCAAATTCACGTTTACAGCAAGGAGTATCAGTGTAAACCAATTAATAAAACACATTACGATAAGGACAATCACAACTGTCAAGCTAGAATGAAGAACTGCGATGAGAAGAGCAGAGGCGGGAAATGAAACGGAGGAGAGAGAGAGAGGCCTCGGAACTGGTTAACAGATTACAGAACCGTTTGAAACACATCTAAAGGGTAGAATTACTAAGAAGGTCTTATCCTGTGCCATTTTTAAACATTTCATCTGATAAGTCTGTTCTTCAGCTTAACCCACACACGTCTAAATGCTCAGGTTTATGTTCGCAGCATGCTGTAAAGAGGATGCAGTGTTGGGTTTACAGCAAACAAGCTTCTCACAGGGTCATGTGGCAATAGGCAAGACTTTTACTGATATTGGATTCTGAATGCAAATTTTACCCTTATTTACCTATTTGTATTTGTTTTGTTTTTTTAAAATGCAAGATATACGTCTTAATGAGTAATGTAGTTTGAGGCAGCTCAATATGTCTTGTCAAATCAGTGCATTCACTTTCAAATGAGCATAAAGCTGCAATGCACTGCGGATATTAAATAAAAAGCTTAGTGTCAGATCATCTGAACGCATTCGTACATTTTACATCGTCCACACAACACTATTAGAAAAAAAGAGTGCAACATAAACCTGTATTTTAGCAGGTAGCTTTGTTCCTTTCATCTTCCTCCACTTTTTTTTTTTCTTTCCATGTTTTAAGACTAGTTAAACGCTCTTAAAGTCTAGTAAAGGTAGTTATCTAAACAGCTGGACAGGGATGTGGTGACTGTGGCTACTATATTCAAGACCATGGATGAAGTCTATTGCATGCTGGGAATGTGCCGCGTGTGAGCATTGTGGTTTGTTTTGAAGGCTTCAATACTGAGGGAAGCATGGCTATGTTTTAAATGTCCTGCATCGTATTTCAGACCAAATGAATCAGCTCTGTGCTGCTGTACATGACTGAATCTGTCTTAAACCAAAGGGAATCTTTAAAACATAGCCAGTTTTCTGAAATGTAGCTGATGGACACTGGGAGGCACTGTCAGCTGTCTGTTCTCAATGCCAGATTTCCTGTAATGAATGTTGTTACAGATATTTTATTGAGTGATTTGAAATCCTCTTGGTCCATTCACACATTCTTTGGAACAGCATTTTATACACAGAAGCTGAAATCCATCAATACAAAAGCATCGTTACCATACAGGGAGGATTAGCTCATGAAAAAGCAGTGATTCCAGTTAGATGGTGCTTGTGCAGGGCAAAACTACTTCAGAGCTCAACTATAAGGATGACAGGGTTGTCTGTGGCTGGAAATTCAGGAATTGTCACTACTACATCTTAGTCTTTTTTTTCTTTGTAAGAAAAATTGTAAGAATAATGCAATGGTAGATAGAAAGTATCAGTTTTGCATTATAATACCATTGTTTTCCAACAAAAGTTGCATGTAAAACATCAATTATTTGCATTAAATGGTAAGATCATCTCAAATTATCCTTATTGTTGAGCCCTGTACAACAGCTTTAGTTCAACGTTTTGTATGATTTTGTGTGTTGACATTTGCTTTCTTTTCTGTCAAAAGAGTCACTAGAGGCCAAGCAAGACGATTTCCTTCAGCGATGCAACTTCCTGTGCATTCATCATCAGGACAGATAGGCCCGGAAAATATGCTGAGGTGAAGTATAGATGTAGTTTTGAAGAATAGGCAAAGTCCGGTACCAAAATTTCCAATTCATAATATAAGAGTGATCTGAATAATTATGTCTTATTTTGCTTTTATAAAAGGAATTTAACAGCTTTGAATGACTGTAACATGCACTATAGTGGCCTCTGACCGATTTTATTTCAATAATTATATAGCATGCCTTAAATTTGTGTCCTTTACAGCCAGATTGCCTCGAGTTTTACCTAAGAGCGTTTGAAATGTTCGCTTCCTGTCAAATTCACAGCAATTTTCATTAACCGCACCCTCCAAAACATGTAGCATGTTTGCCTTCCTTACTGCTGCGAGTGCATAAGTTATGGTAAAGAAAAACATTCACAATAAGGCAACGAAGCAAATACAACTTTGAAAGCAAATGTCATTGTTGTTTCTTTCAAAAAACGGGGCATTAAACGAAACAAATCAGGTTACTCAGTGCTGTAAATTACCATTTGGGTCAATACACCACCAGCTCCTTTTAAATTGTAATTTTTTTTTTCTTTTGATGACACTAAGCCAATAACATCAATACCCGTCCCTCTGTGCCAAGAGGCAAAAATTATTTCACGAGCAGACAAGCCGCCGGGACAACCTTTAGTTAGGAGAAATCCGACAAGCACCTTATTTGAAAGGACTGAAGGAGGTACATTTTTAAATTGATTTGTCAATCGCCGCTCACAGGCCTTGTTTAGCGAGGGAGGCCGACACCTGATCAGCTAGCGTGGACAGTTGTGGGGAGTCGGTCATGTTGATGCTGCCGGAGGAAGACACATTGCTGAGGCGGCGGGGCGATCCGTCCGTGGAAATGTTGGGGGACTTATACACGATCTCAGCGCCGTGGTCGGTGCGCGCTTTGGCTTGCTCTCGGAAATTTAGCTTGTGGCTCTCAATCTGAAGGGAGGAAGGGTAGAATTTGGATTAAGCAGGATGGATATGAACAATTAACAGTTTTTTTAAGATAAAGCATACATAAATTAAAGCTAAAGGTTATGTGAATTGTTTGGGGTCGGTAAAAAAATCTTTTATATTTGAATATATTTATTTATTTATTTGATCAAAAATACAGTTAAAACATTACAATTTAAGATAACTGTTTTCTATTTTAATAACTATAAAATGTCATTTATTCCTGTGATGGCAAAGCTGTCATTACTCCTGTCTTCAGAGTCATATGATCTGGTGATTTAGTGCTTAAAATATTTTTTTTATTATTATTATCAATGTCAGGATTCTTTGATCTTCAAAAAAGAGCATTTATGTGAAATAGAATTTTTTTTGTAGCATGATATTGATCAATTTAATGTTTCCTTCCTGAATAAAGGTATTAATTTCTTTAAAAGAAAAAAAAACTTGAAAGAATGAAAGGTCTTGTGTCTGTTAATTCATTTGCAGAGACCGCTGAAACTGTAAGGCTGCCCTCTAGTGGGCCTCCTGTACATGGACAACTTGATGCAATATGGTAAGATGGGTCTTGTATATTATATTTAATATAAACCTGCAGCACTAGTCTTCTTATAGGGATTAATACATGCCTTTTGCATCCATTACATGATAGGGTATCAGAAATTTACCAAAATATGGTGATTAAGAAGTAAATGCACAAGTGAACTGAAATAATACAGTGCTCAAGAAATTATAACTAGCACAGAAGGACATAAAAGCCATGTAATGGTGACATGTCAGTTAAATTGACACTTCATAATTCTAGTAATATACTTACTGAGGCTCTCTGACTTAAACCAGACTGTTCCCTTCAGTGGAGGGAAGGTCAAAGGTCATGTCCACATCATTGTGAACAGCGTCCCCATTAGAGGACTCTTTTGCAGCCTGCGGCTCTGCTTCCTTCCCCTTCTCACTCTACAGTTCAGAGTTATGGGTAAACAAAACAAATTATTGAGAAGTTGGGTTGGGATGCAAATTATGAAATGAGGTTATGAAGGCAAAAACACTCACACAAAAAAACAGGGAATGCTGGGAGAAGGGATGAAGCTGTCTTAAAGGATAACTGTCGCCAAAATGCAACCTAGGGTCTTTTTGTTAATCTACCCGAGGTGAACTTTCGTTTTAAAGCATAATTAGAATGGAAACGCCACTCTTAAGTTTGACTGTATTTTCGTTTTCGGTCAAATTGCCTTTTGAATGGGAGTGCTAGGGGCACTTCTATGATAGCATCAAAAATTGCTATTTTTAAAACACTAAGAAGGCTCGACACAACATGAAACTTTGCTCAAAGTATCAGCAGGGGCTCTACACATGAACTCGAGCATTGAGAACATTGTTTGAGTACACAGAGTTTACTAAAAAGAAAGATTTTGAACAATTCACTCTAGCTGTGTCCGCCGGCATTTGACAGTCAAAATAGTAGATCTCCGAATGCAACGTAACAGGGAGGAGAGTAAAGATGGAAAGCTCCTAAAGCTTAGTTCCATATAAATTCATGGATAATTTGTTTTGTAGTTAGTGAAAATCAATATTGACCTTATATTTGAAAAAAGATCCTCATTTAAGAAGCAATCCTAAAATTCAGAGTCAGTTCATTCACATTCGGAGAGCGACTATTTTTGACTGTCAAAATGCCGGCGGACACAGCTACAGTGAGTAGTTCAAAATCTTTCTTTTTAGTAAACTCTGTGTACTCAAACAATGTTCTCAATGCTCGAGTTCATGTGTAGAGCCCCTGCTGATACTTCGAGCAAAGTTTCATGTTGTGTCGAGCCTTCTTAGTGTTTTAAAAATAGCGATTTTTGATGCTGTCAAAGAATTGCCCCAAGCACTCCCATTCAAAAGGCAATCTGACCGAAAATACAGTCAAACTTAAAAGTGGAGTTTCCATTCTAATTATGCTTTAAAATGAAAGTTTGCCTCGGGTAGATTAACAAAAAGACCCTAGGTTGCATTTTGGCGACAGTTATCCTTTAATACTTGTTATAAATTCCAAAATATTTTATAAAGTAAGAGTACTTAAATATTTCCAAGTAAGAGTGCTGATCTGCCTTCCGTACAGTATATGACATTGTTAAGGGGTTAGTTCACCCAAAAATGTCTGTAATTACTCACCCTCATGTTGTTCCAACCCCGTAAGACTTTCGTTCATCTTCGGAAAACAAATTAAGATATTTTTGATTAAATCTGAGAGCTGTCTCACTCCTCCATAGGCTTCTATGGGATCGAAACTTGCCGGCCCAGAAAGTTAGTTAAGACAATGTTTAAAATAGTCCAAGTGACTACAGTGGCTCAACCTTAAGTTTATCAAGTGATGAGAATAGTTTTTGTGCGCAAAAAAACAAACAAAAATAACGACTTTATTCAGCTATTCATTTTCTTCTGTGAGGGCCTCTGAGTGAGCTCACGTAGTGTAACAGCGCAGCGCATCTGTGTTGTACATCACCACGGAGGCTCACTATTGGCCGACGCTGGTCATGTGTGTGATGCGTGTGACGTACAACACAGAAGTGCTGCGCTGTTACACTACGTGAACTCACTCAGAGGCCCACACAGAAGAAAATTAATAGCTGAATAAAATTTTATTTTGGGGTTTTTTGGCACACAAAAAGTATTCTCGTCACTTGATAAACTTATGAAACTTAATTTTTGGGTGAACTAACCCTTTAAATTTGAGGGGATTTGGTGAATGTCTTTGTGAATTCTCTTTGAGTCATGAAAAAGTTTAATCTGAGATCAGTTCCATGATTTTATATAGGCTTATTAACTTGGTACTTTATTTTGATGGTCCACTTTAAACATTCTACTAACTATAAGTAACTTTGCAACTCCGTGTCAACTAACTCTCATTAGAGTATTTAGTAGACTCACTGCTTTATATCTGCTAACTCTTTATTGTGATGCTCCTCCAACAAACATTCAACTGAATATAAGTAACTTTGCATATATAAGTACATATCAACTTATTCTTAACCTGAACCCTGACCTACTGTAACAGTCTACAAATACTCTAATGAGAGTTAGTTGACATGTAGTTGCAAAGTTACTTATAGTTAGTAGAATGTCTAAAGTGGACCATTAACTTTTATCTGCTAGAACTAGGTCTTAGATCAGCACTCCTAAACGATTCCTGAATGTGAACACATGAAAGCAGCACTCAGCCAGCAGTTTTAGGTTATGTGTGATAAAAACAGACACAGAAGCAGAAAATTACTGCGTGGAAAAATAGTTAGCACTAAGAAAGGGAGCATTAGAAAGTGTAGTGATCTTGAAAATTGCTGAAAATATGTTCAGTAGAGAGAGAAGATGAAGGAGAGCAAGATGCCCAGATGCTTCTTTATCACTCAGTAGATCCTGTGCTGTACTTTTAATCATCTTGATTCATTGATTGTGTAAATATATATGTAATTCGTTAGCACCTATATTAATGCAATCGATACCTTTTATAGGCTTTGTTTTTGTGTTGTGATGACTAAATTGATTCAGATTTAATAAGTTTTCATAAAGCTGCAAGTATTTTCAATTAAGGAGTAGTTCATCATTTACTCACTGTCATATCATATGATTTTCTCTCTTTGGAACACACTGCTTTTGAAGCCCAACAGGCCCCATTCATTTTCATTAATGGAGTAGAGCAGCCAGAACATTCGGATAAATGTCTCCTTTTGTGTTCCACAGAAGACAAAGTCATGCAGGTTTGGAATAACGTGAGGCAAGTAAATGATGACAGAAACATTTAAATAGATAATGGACCATGGGATAATAAATAACAGTTGCTCTAGATTAGGTGTCCAATTAAAAACAGTAAATCTAAAAGGCAACTCAAAGAAGTTGGTAAAAATCTGTGCAAAAGAAGTACATTGAAGTCTGCCAAGCAGGAGGAAGCATGCTGATCATAGCAAGATCTAACATGAAGGAGATTTTCAACTGAGTAGTGCAGATAAAAGAATAGATAAGTCAAACTGCATCATGAAACATTGTCTTATGCATTATAATATTTTTGTGAATTAATTCTGCATCTATATTACAAATAATTAAACACATTATTGCACATTTGTGACTCCTTTGAGACTTGTGGTGTTGTGCTTAATAAAGTCAAGAACATACCCTTCTCTGTCCACCCCGAGGAACATGTCCAATGTTCTCCAGAGATCCAACCTTTGACTGGGCTTTGAAATCCAACTTCTCAGATTTGATCTCCACATTTCCACCTCCTAAAATACAGATAAAAGTGTAAAACATTTGTAGGAATCTTGGGAAAAATGTAATAAATAATGCTATCAGTCAAACAGACATTAAAAAGAAATGATATTATTTTATAGTATTGTATACAGTGATAAAGGCTATGTCGATTGGCATTGCATTATAAATATACATTATCCTTATGAAAATACCCAAGATGTCTTGAAGAACACAGATAAACCATAATACTGTCGCACGGTCTGTAAATTCTCTCTATGTTTAATAAGTCAAAATGTCTCTATCTGTGTTTATTCTGCTACGTCGATCACTGGATATCTTTGTCCACATTATGGATTTCCTGGATCGTCCTAAGTTTTATTACTCTTATGGGTCTCACTTGTGGACTTTCTGCGCCTTCCAATGTCAAGTATGATCGACACATAATTACATGTGAGAGTTTAGCGCTCTATAATGCTCACATCGTCCTATTTTGGGTAAAAATAGAAAAATATACTGCTCTCTAAAAATATTTGAAGAAAACATACAATAATCAATACGTTTTTATATGAATGAGCACAGTTTTGGACTAAAAGCCCAGAGGGATGTAAAAAACAGAAAGGCATCAGCAGTTAACATGAAATATAAATACCCATATATTGCAACACAACCATAATTAACACTATAATGATATTTTATTTTTTAAATATCATGGTTGTCGTCACTATCACAACACCCCTAATCTGACTGAAATCTTACCCGGTTTGTGACGAATGTTGTCCTTGGAGCCGCACTTTGCTTGAACGTTGCTTAGGTCGATCTTTTTGTGCACTATCTGAACCTGAAGCACGAGGAACAGATAAGAGTCAGTCATCAACCAGAGGGAATGAATTGCATGCTCAGGCACCTGAGGAGCTGATGATCTGGAGTAGGAAAATGGCCATTAATCACAACAGCAGGGTTCATGGGACAGAGAGGAAACTTGCTTCCACTGATAAGCCACCACAAAATGTGGTGATTACTATCTATCTGTATACGCCATAGAGGGCATTTACACTTGGTCTTTTCATGATCAGATGTAAAAATGTGTAAATACCTTCTCAAATAAGATTCAAAACAGAGAAAATTTCCCCTGTCCCAGATCCTGAGTCAGAAAAGAGATTCACTCAATATATGCATCACTCATACAATTACAGAGGGAAGAGAATGCAAAAACATCTGATTTACTAAGACAAAATTTAGATATAACTACATTTACATCTGAAGGCAATACCAGTGCTTGTAAGGCAAGAAAACAACATTTTTGGTCAAATGATCCTGAGAATGAAAAAGAAAAGAAAAAAATTGCACATCCAAGGATGAAATTATCTAGTCTGGATAGAGTCATTAAGTGTGAGCAGAAATGAGGGAATATGAATAGGCTTTGCCAGCACTGTAATAATAACGCACTTGCTCAGATTCAAGCAGTCAAGTGGAGTTTATTCTGCATATCTGACTACCTGAGACCCCTAACAATCTTCACCATGCATGCAAACTGCACAGCAGCACGTCTGCAATGCAGCAACACTGGTCAGCAATCCAGGTGCATCACATGGAGGAACCAAGAAGAACCAAATGCATTGCCTGTGAAGGAATGCTGCAGGCCCTGAACTAGCTAAACCTTCATGAAACTCTGATGGCTTTAGCTATGAATCTGTTCACATTGTAATGTGAATGTTTAGGCTTGGTAGTACATTTTAAAAATAGTATTTTGTCTAATCTCTTAATCTAATTTATTCTTACAGTTTAAAAATAGAAACAATCAACACTGTCTTTTTGACTGTGTGGGTGTTTGGAAGATGATACTTGACTTGTTGATGGAGAGCTACTTAAAAGCTTTGACTGGGTAATGGGTGTTTGTGTCAGGGTTTCATTCGTTACAAGAGGTGAATATTGACATTGAGTGTACAGAACTGTCTTTGAGAGATTAACATACTTTAAACTGTTAGAAATATACAGCAATCATTGTCAAAGCTTGAGGTGTTTAAATCGCTAATTTTTGATCATTTCAAAACAGATCAAGTAGAATATCTTATGTAACTTAAACAGCAATGGAGCGATACCCTGAGGGAACTGTTCCAATTCACAAATCATTTTACAGGATATGTCATGTACATTTTGTTTGTGGAGGGGCCTATTTTCAATCAGAAACACAGCTGAAATATAAAGCTATATTTGGTTGTTCTTCTCTCTATCAGTTTCTGCATTATTTTACAACTATATCTAGTGTTAACTGCTTTTAACTACAGTATTTGTCTGAGTGAGTTCTAACCCTACCAGTTACTCACATTACCACCTCCAGGAATATGCTTGATATTGTCTTTGGATCCACATCTAGACTGAACGTTAGACAAGTCAATCTTCTTATGAACAATATCCACATGGAAAAGGACAAGGAGAGTCAAGGGCTATGCCAGTAATATTGACAACCACACCACCGCGGTTGTAAAGCGCCACCGCGGTGGCCGAGTAGCACCGGCGACTTTTCAGTCTGTTTTGCGATCTGGTCACCCGATTATCAGATTATTCCACTGGACATGGAATCTCCTGTTTCTTTTCCCAAATCTTCACTCACGTCTCACCCATTTTCGAAGGGGATTATAAACGTTTCTTACTTTGGTTCGCTTTTAAGTAGGCCTATTATATCCGCATTCTTTACTGTGGTAAAGTTGAAAACCACTGTAGGAAAGATAGCCTATATTTTTACTTGCACGTCAAATTCTTTTTAACACAGTTTGTGCTAGTTATTAGACATGGTAAGGCACGACAAGTTTATTTGTAAAGCACGTTTCACGCACGTGGTTGATTTTAGTTTCGCTTTCTCTGGCAGCGCAAAATTAAACATCGCTTAAATGTCTTGCCCTTGTGGAAGATAAAATTCGCTCTTCAGACCTTTTACAACAAGTAGAAAACATGACTATATTAGAAAAGAGAATGACTGTCTCTTTCCTGCTCGTGTCCCACATCCCTCTCAAAGCGCAGAGCAGTAGGCTATATCACGCGTCTTTGTGTGGAAATATAAAACAAATATTTTACAAATATTTAACTTTATTATATTATATTATATTATAAGTTAATATTATTTACTGTTATTTATTTCAATGCTTTACAGACTTTAGTGTGTTGTTTCATTGACGGAATTGCTCAAATAAACACGCATGGCTGTTTCGAAATGGATGTTTGAGCCTTGTTTATTATTATTATTTTATTTCAAAATGTATTTAATTGAGGTGTATAGGTCTCTCTCTCTCTCTCTCTCTCTCTCTCTCTCTCTCTCTCTCTCTCTCTCTCTCTCTCTCTCTCTCTCTCTCTCTCTCTCTCTCTCTCTCTCTCTCTCTCTCTCTCTCTCTCTCTCTCTCTCTCTCTCTCTCTCTCTCTCTCTCTCTCTCTCTCTCTCTCTCTCTATATATATATATATATATATATATATATATATATATATACCTGGTGCTTTGAACTGAACTGCAGATCCCAGGTTCTGCAAAGGGGTTTGTTCTACTGTTAAAGACAGTTTTCTTTTCTGGCGACATTCTTCCATTTTACAACCAACTTTCCCCAACATGGATAAGCTTGATTATTGGATTTTCTGTCAAGTATCTTCCAGAATCCAAATATCCATTAAACATCTCTACTCAAATATCTATGATGATTGGCCTACTTTCACTTCAGTCTTTTAATTACGCACTAAATGCGTCCCAACCAGCTGGTTTTGTTTTCAGACCTTCTAGACGTTTGATTTTACCAGTTGAAAAACATGTTGTCAAACATGCATGACAGAATTACCTTCCCGCCTCCAGGTTGGTGTTTAATGTTCTCAGTGGAGCCGATCTTGGACTTGATGTTCTTCAGGTCAGGCATAGGTGCAACAGGAGCGATCGGGGCGCGAGATCTCAATGAACCAGGTGATTTGGGAGGGGTGCGTACCACCGCTATTTTCTTCACCTGCTGTCCAGGGGTGGAGGACCGACTGGCCGGGCTGCTGCAACCACTACGGTCTGGGGTTTTAGGTGAGTCAGCTGACGGTGAAAAACAACAAAAGACCAGAATATTTTCTTCTGTTTTTGCTCTTCTGATTTTCTTTTTACTCTGTAGTTAATTAGCCTAAAGGAAAAGTTTTCACCTTCCAGCCTTTCTTTTGAATGTTAATATGTAACAGCTTTCATTACGTTTTGTGTAGTTTTATTATTTCAGCAGTGCAGATTTTTGGCAGGACCAACAGTATTTTACAGTAAAACTTTTGATTGGCTCCCGCACAAAAGAGGCTTTTTTACCTCTTTCAATAGACCCTGGTCCTGTCTTTCGCTGCTCCATCCGTGAAGCAGCTGTATTTCACAAATCAAAGTGGTACAAATCAGTCACGCAAATTCTCTATAAATAGAGAATCATTCCCTTGGGGTTTCCCAACCCATTTCTAGTAGGCAAATATTCTGTACTTCCTGAACACTAGTTAAAGGGTTAGTTCTGTGGTCATTCACTCTCTTATGTTGTTCCAAACCTGTATTAGTTTCTTTTTAGTTTTTTCATCTGTTGATCCATTGAATTCCGTAGTAGGAAAAAAAATACTATGAAAGTCAATGGCTACCGTCAACTGTCTGGTTACAAACATTCTATCAAATATATTTTTGTGTGTTCAGCAGAAGAAAGAAACTCAAGGGTGAGTAAATGAGGACAGAATCTCCCTTTAAGTGGAGCACAGTGAAATGATAGGAAGGTGAGCTGACTTTTGCAGTTTGCCATGCAGTGAATACACTGAACCACATATACTTATGAATTTATAATTAGTGCACTTTTATTTGCATACAGCAATACTGAATGTGGATTGGGTTTATGCCATGGGAGAATGTATTAAAAAAAGCTAAATTTGTTATAAATTGTGAAGACTACGTTGCCTGAAAGTGCTTGGCTCACATAATAACATTTTTGTTTCCCTCTCAAAGTGTCAGAAAGGGAAATTAAATGTTGAGTCACCAAGTAGAGTATCCTTCCTTTTCATGGTACTAAATAAAGATTATTGTGGGGCATCTTGAAAAGATGCATCTAAAAATCACTTACCAGGCATTTTAGTGCCAACTCCTTGGGGTTTGGCACCCACTGTCTTCGTCTTGGCATCTCCAGCCTAAATATGGACAATTAAAGCAAGAATCAGCTAACAGTATATCTCTTACTTTTTAGAATTATATCACAATTCAAATGCAATAATACACCAAAACATAAAAAAATACATTTATTAACTTCTCTTTCTGCTCTAGTAATAAGGATGGTGACGTTGTAAAGTATCTCAGGTGCTGTAAAATGAATCACCTTCATGTTCATAAACAACCCAACTGACATAGGCTTTTTCTTGCAGAACAAAAGCTCCTGGACTGCTGGGTGTTTTTACAGAGTTTGCGGAGCCTGGACTGCTAAAGCGGCACGGTGGAGTTGAGGAGGCTGGGGGCTTTTTGCTGGGGATGCCTGAGACTGAAGACCCTCTTTGGGGGGCAGAAGTGGGTCTAGCTTTTGCATGCAGGGTTGTGGTGGGTATCTTATGTTTTTTGTTTGAGAGGGTGATAGAGATTTAAAAAAGAAAAGAAAAGTAAAACAAGGGTAAAAAGCAATCAGTAAATTAACTTAAAAAAAATGCTAAAATGAGTTTAAAAATAAAACAAAAACACCAAATAAAATGCTAAACTAAAATTGAAGATGATTTAGTTTTTAGAAATGTAAAGGAAATTAAGTGTAAACACAAATTAACTTATGAAACAGTGACTCCTCTCAGTAGTGATGTATTTTAACTAATCAGACTAACAGTTGTGTTTCAGACGAACCATAATATCACCCGTGATAACAGTACCTTTTTTTCAGGAGTTGCCCCAACTCCAGCCTTGGCTGTAAGAAAGGAAGGAACAGTAAGTGCAAGCTCATACATTGATAGTTTTAGTTGCCTGAAATCAAGACTTACATTTATCAAGATGTCGATCTACTTGATTCAAAGAATGAAAGTTGTTGTTGTGTTTTTACATCAGTACTAAATGTGATACTAAATGTAAAGGTGATCAGATGTGATGTTGAGAGTCCTGTTCCCAGAAGCACAGATTCCTGTTTCAGTTTTTATGTTTGTTTATGATAAACATTCAGAAACAAACATTTATTACAAAATGAAAATTCTGTCATTGTTTACTCACCCTCATGTTGTTCCCAACCTGAAAAAGTTTATTTCTTCTGTAAAACAGGGAAGTATATTCCAAGTTTTCTAAAGCCATTCTAGAAATTTATAGAAACAGACCAAAATATAATTCAAATCTCACATTCTTGGTGGATTTTTTTTATCAGAGTTCATGTGGAATTTTTTTTAGTTTTGATCTCTGATTCATATTTTAAATTAACTGATGAATCCAGTCCACAGAAAAAAATGTGAACTTGTCTGGTTCTCTTACGAGAGTCCTCTCGTACTGCGTTTTATCAAAACGCTACGGGAAAAGTCTCTTTTCACGAAACACTGAAGCAAAAAATTATCCTTTAATTTTCATATATGTAAAACGCGTTGCGGCAGCAGCAGACAGCTATGGCGAGACGGCTTGCTCGCTCATTGGCTGCTCTGCGGCAACTGCTTAAGCCTATCGAGCGAGGCCTGAGATGGCATCAGGCCAATGAGGGCGCTTCGCGCCCTCCTCGCCACTTCCCGCCGAAACGGGCGTGGCTTACCTCTATAAAAGGAGCTCGAGAAGGCTGACTCACTTGATTTTAATCTCTTCAGCGAAGCGCACGCATCGCTGGATCACGGAAGCAAGCGTCGTTCGAAGCAAGCACTTCAGCGGGACGAGCCCTCGAAGCCGCTGGCCAACGCCGCCTTCTACAGCCGTACCTGCTGCGCTTTCCGACGCCTATATCCTTTATTGCTATATTGCTCTGTTTTCTGTGTGTGTGTGTGTGTGTGTTCGCTGCAACACTCACCCCTAAAAGAGCTGCGTCTTTTTCAAGACGCCTTCTCATGGAAGCGGACGGCGGGATTAGTTTTTCTTTACGTTACAAGAAAAGCTACCCTGCCTCCGCGCGCGTCATTCACCGGCGAAGGAGAAAAGAGTGTTCTCAGTCCCACCATTGGTCGGTCTTACCTCTTTTCTCTCATATTTCTCAGTTCCCTGTTTGGCGACTGGAAATATTATTGCAGCAAGTGAGTCTGTTATAGCACGCTTGCCTGCCAGCAAACGCCGAAGAATACATGTTGACGCCGCCTTTGCCGCCAATGCTTCACTCTGTCAGTCCCCTGAAGGCGACTGCAGAGATGCATTTTGCAGCCAGCGAGCGCGTAGTACCCGCTTGCCTGCAACCGAACACCGTTTCTACGGTTCCCGTGCGTCACTGGCGAAAGGAGAATGGAGTGTTTTCAGCCCCGCTGAAACTGGGCGATATCCACTCTTCTCACATTCAAAGCCTACATCCCCCTGTGGCTCAGTGGCGGAGTTATAGGTTTTCCGCATGGGAGACCGGAGTTCTAATCCCGGTCTAGCGGCATATATATTTTTATGCCGCCAATGCTTCGCTCTGTCAGTCCCCTGAAGGCGACTTCGGAGATGCATTTTGCAGCCAGCGAGCGCGTAGTACCCGCTTGCCTGCAACCGAACGCCGTTTCTACGGTTCCCGTGCGTCACTGGCGAAAGGGGAATGGAGTTTTTTCAGCCCCGCTGAAACCGGGCGATATCCACTCTTCTCACATTCTGGCATATTTCAGGCGTCTGAAAATGTTAGTATTGCATGTCGTGCTTACTCGCATGCCTGCAAGCAAACGCCAGTGTGGACAATACTCGCGCTGACTTTGTCTATGTATCTTCACTGTGGTCCAGTGGTAGATTATTAGACTCTCGCGCGGGGGATCCGAGTTCGAATCCCGGGTCTGCCGGCAGAAAATATTTTGCCGCCGAATGCAAATCACTCTGTTTGTTCCCCGAGAGGCAACTGCAGAAGTGTTTGTTTTCGCAGCCCACGAGCACGTGGTACATGCCTGCAAGCAAACACCAGTGTGGATAATACTCGCGCTGACTTTGTCTATGTATCTTCACTGTGGTCCAGTGGTAGATTATTAGGCTCTCGCGCAGAGGATCCGAGTTCGAATCCCGGGTCTGCCGGCAGAAAATATTTATGCCGCCGAATGCAAATCACTCTGTTTGTTCCCCGAGAGGCAACTGCAGAAGTGTTTGTTTTGCAGCCCACGAGCGAAGTCCCGGCCACGGGATGGTGCCCCTTTCGAGCCTATCCAGTCTATTAGCCTCAAAAGTTGTCTTTCAAAACAGTGTTTTTGATGGCTCTCGCTTCAGTGAAGCGCATAGGCGACCTGCACGCGCTCTCTGTGAGCCCGGCGTGCTTGGAGTTTGGTCCTAATGACTCTAAAGTCATACTCAAACCTAAGCACGGCTATGTGCCGAAATCCCTCAACACGCCTTTTCGGGCTCAGGTCATTTCCCTGGCTGCCCTGCCGGCATCGAGTGAGGAAGGGGACTCGAGTTTTCTTTGCCCTGTTAGGGCTTTAAGAGCTTATATGTCCCGCTCTGCTGTCTTCAGACAGACAGAGCAGCTCTTTGTCTCGTTCAGTGGACGTTCCAAAGGAATGGCTGTTTCGAAACAAAGTCTATCCAGATGGATAGTTGACGCCATAGCGCTGGCGTATACTGCCAAGGGCATTCCATGCCCGTTGGGAGTCAGAGCGCACTCTACGAGAAGCGTTGCTTCTTCGTGGGCTTGGTCCAGCGGGATTTCCCTACAGGATATATGTACGGCGGCAGGCTGGGCCTCGCCGTCTACATTTATCAGGTTTTATAACCTAGAGGTTCCCGCCTTGCAGGCTAAGCTTTTGTCGGTGTAATCCGTTCAGCCGTCTAGTCAGACCGCTGAAACTCATGCGCTATGTGCTACCGACTATCTTGGGCAGAACTGTGTAAGACCCACATTTTCCGCATTAGTTCAGGTTCCCTACCCTGTCTATGTGATGTTATACTTGCGTCTGTGGACATGTCTATTCTACGACGCTACAGTTTAGGGAATTAAGGCTCCCACCCTTATTCCCTGACTCTGTGTGAGTCAATCTGGTGATTATGCACTGTATGCCTGAAATAGCTTCCGGTGATCAGTGTTTTTTATCCCAGCACGCACGGCGTTTTGCAAGGGGTTCCCGTAGCGTTTTGATAAAACGCAGTACGAGAGGACTCTCGTAAGAGAACGTACTCGGTTACTAACGTAACCTCGGTTCTCTCTAGAAGAGGGAACGAGTACTGCGTTCTCTGCCGTGCGTACGGTTCACTCTGGTTCGCTTCGGCGATCAAAATCAAGTGAGTCAGCCTTCTCGAGCTCCTTTTATAGAGGTAAGCCACGCCCGTTTCGGCGGGAAGTGGCGAGGAGGGCGCGAAGCGCCCTCATTGGCCTGATGCCATCTCAGGCCTCGCTCGATAGGCTTAAGCAGTTGCCGCAGAGCAGCCAATGAGCGAGCAAGCCGTCTCGCCATAGCTGTCTGCTGCTGCCGCAACGCGTTTTACATATATGAAAATTAAAGGATAATTTTTTGCTTCAGTGTTTCGTGAAAAGAGACTTTTCCCGTAGCGTTTTGATAAAACGCAGTACTCGTTCCCTCTTCTAGAGAGAACCGAGGTTACGTTAGTAACCGAGTACGTTCTTGATTTCAGCTCTCACAATTATCTGTTTGCTATGGTTAAACAGTCCATTGGAGATGTGAAGATATTCCTTGACAGAGTCACATGGGTTTGGTATAACAGGAGGGTGAGGAAAATGATGACAAAATTACAAGGACCTTTTTGGCATCAGTTGATTTGTACAGGACCTTGTTTTATTATTTTAACCTTGTACAGGGAAACAACAGTAGATTTTCTTTTCCTGGAGAAAATTGGCGTGCTTGCAAGGCAGCAAAAGAGTAGTGTTAAAGTTTTAGCTTAGGGTTTAAGCTATGAAGCTGTCGAAATAAAATGCACAATCAGAGCTGTCGTTGTTGTTGACATGATAATGAATGCACATCTTATTTTCTTTTGCCTTTGCACAACAAAAATCAACACATAAATTGACACCTTCTTCACAATTTCTCAATCTGATTAAATAACCATCAGTATACAAGTTTATGCAAGTGATGATCAGTTGCAATTCAGAATCCAAATATTAAAATGTCATCATAATATTAAAAAAAAAATTATTATTTTGTCTTATTTCTTTATTAATCTCTTACATTTTATGTATTTACTTGTTTATTTATTGGTTTATTGCTAAATTAACAAAGTTTTTAAAAAATGTAGATGGCTAAATTAAAGACAAAAATTGTGAGAAGTGCAGAATGATTCATGAATATCAATATAGTGTTGCCTTGCATGCACCAAACTTAGATTGTTGAGTGCCAAAAGATTGTCTTAAGATGGTTTGCAACAATAAATGTTTCACATTTTTGAGCTTGTCTGATCTTTTTGTAGGAGATGTCCGCACAGCTGTGGGAGACATTTAGAGGACACTTGTCTTGAACCCAACAGCAAATGCTGATCTTCTCCTTTCAGTATGTGTTATAGTCAACCCCATCAGCATGGGCCTCTGGGTCCAATTGGTTGTTTAATAAAATGGACATCTTGGAAAGGAGTAGGCCCACAAAGGTAATGCACAGTTCTTTGAGTGATACATTCAACACACATCATGCACAGGTGACATGCAGTACAGAGGGACAGGTGAAAACTGTGCCAGCATTAACAGTCAATCAATGCAGTTAGTCACAGACAAAAGCGGAATAACACTGACCACACACAGAGAGGGAATGAGAAGAGATAGACACACAGGGCATAAAGGATCAAGAGAGAGAGAGAGATTTTGTGGCTACAAGCAGCCCATTTCTTCAACCGAACACGTTCTTTACGTTGTGTGCGCTTATAAGAAAGGGTGCTGCGTAGTTCTAATCTACTATAAAAAAGAAAAGGAAAGGAGAAATAAAAAGATTTGCGTGGGGTTTGGAGGAACAGAACGGAAAACAGACCTTTGGATGGGACACTTGCTTTTCTGGCCGGAGCAGCATCTTTAGAGGGGGTTTTCTGAAGTTTAGGAGCAGATTTGGGGGAAGGAGTGGCAGCGGCTGTAGTGACTGGTTTCTTAGTTTTTTTGGCAGGAGCTTCTTTGACAGGATCTGCTTTGCTTGGTGCTTTTGTGGGCATTACTTCGGCACTGGGCTTAACAGCATCTTTAGTTTTGGCACCATCAGGTTCAGGTTTGGCAATAGATTGTGGTGAGGCAACAGACTGGACCATATCAATGCGATCATTATTGCTTGTCTCCAAGTATGTCTCCTGCTTGATCTCTTTTACTTCTTTAGGTTCTCTATGTTCCTCTGCCTTAGGCTCCATCTTGGGTGCAGCATCTTCTTGGGAAACAGGAGGAACGGTGGTCTCATCTTCTTCATGTTCTGGTTCTGGCAACTCTACTTCCTCTTCTTCTTCCCGAGCATCCGTTTGGAAGTCTGTAAGAGATGATTCCTCTTGGGTAGGGTCGGCGGTAGCACTGGGAGAAAGAGGTGAGCCTGGATCCACCCTGCATGAGTCGGGGCTCTTGCTTTCCGGCGGCGTTTTGTCAGAGCTGCACTCCCAGCCCACAGGACCACTTTGATGATTGGGATCCTGAGGTTCTGTGTAGTCAAACGATAGGCCACGTTTTTTAGCTTCCTCTGGGGTCATGGGAAGATGAGTAGGGATTTCATGTTCATTGTAGTCTTTCTGGGTTGTCAAGTCTGGGGTCACAGAACTGTGCACCAAGGAAACTCCTGTTTCTTCCTCTTCTGTGTCACTAACCTCCTCTTTGTCCTCTTCTTTATCCTCTTTCATGTTGATAGCACTTTTAGGTGCTTCTTCCACTCCAAAAGAACCAGAAAATCTCTCAGACTTTTCTTTTTCATTCTCTTCTTTCTCCTCCTCCTCAGAACCACTGGGACTATGATGGTCGGAGATCTTATCCGATGGACTCCTAATCACCGATGGACTCCTAATCACCTGACTGTCAAAGCCAGTGATTCCCGAACCCAAACCATCAGCAAGGGTTGTTGGCAATGGATGTGGGGACATTGGTGATTCCCGTGGGCTGACAGAGCTCTCTCTTTCCCCATTCTCCTGCTCTCCATCCCCATCCACTGATGCCGCACTGCTCCGGCCACTCTCTGGCGGACTTCCGGGTGTTAACTCTTCTGATGACGTGGAAGGCAGAATGATAGGAACAGCCACAGATAACACTTCAGAATTAGCAACACTCAACCACCCTCTCTCTACAGTCAACATTAGAAGCAGAGAAAGAAAAGGAATCAAGGAACTGAAAGGAACTAAATGCACAGAACCACGTAAGGAGCCCGAACACAACACAAAAGACAAGTTTCTGTTTTCATGATAAAAGTTAAACAGTCCAAAAATCTGATTTTACACACTAGACTTTAAGTTAAAGGCACTTTTACACAATGCTTGCTAATCTAAATTAGCAAGCAGTAGGTTTCAACATGGATTGTACCAAAAAAATGGGTAACTATATAGTTTGCAAAATGAGGGGTCAATTAGGCTGAAGGGGTTATGGGATCAGTTCTTATAAAAGTGCCTCTTCACTCACTCATTCACAACAAAAACAATCAAAACCAAAAGCATAAATATCAACTGGCCAATCAGACCACAATATTCACAATGACCCACAACATCTCTGTGAGCTTCAGTGTGTAAAGCATTGATGACTGGTAGCAAAATGGCCAATGAAGCAATGAATCAGTGAATTGTCGATTTGCAAGTATCATTTAATACACTGATGGAAACTTTTGCATCTGATCTGAGCAGTAAAAAGCATTGTGCTGTGAATGCATTTAAATAACTTTTAATGCATTCAATTATAGCTGTATTTGAAAGCCTCATTATTTTCAGACTTTTCATTTTCTCAGATACCGTGATGCAATATAGAGCCAATATAAACAGATTTATTTCGAAAGAATAAAGAAGTGGTTTCCAATGAGATCTCATATGCAGTGAAAGAATGCATCTGTGGTGGTCATGAGCACATTGTTTGGATGTAAATCCACTGAACTTTTTTACACTGCAGGTGGATAAGGGTGTGGAGAGCCCACCATACCTTCTCCAGCTCCTGCTGTCCCTTCTGAACAGTCAAAATTGTGAAATCACATGGAAGCAAGTTAAAAGAACAGATGAGATATGAAGAACATTAACAGCAGCACTGGGATTCTTTTGTCCAGTTTGGTAGGTTTCCAATTACAAGAAACTCGACAAATATATTGTCTTCTAAACATGAATTGTGAATTGAAGTGGCTGGCAGACAAGCACAATGCTTATCAACCTATAAATCACAGGAAACAAAGCAAAATGTTTTCATTCATTTAACCCTTCTCCTATAACTTTAAGCTAAATGAGTCAGAAAAAATCATATAAAATACATGGGGGAGAGTCTACATTATATATGACTTGATAGACATTTGACCTCTCTGGCAGTTCATAAGAAGCATGTTAAGTGAACTTTGTGGCAATTAAAGTTGCAGACCCATTTCAGCAGTACTGCAAACATCAGCAACATGTTCTCTAACCTGAAATATTCATCTGATGGCTAATGGTAGTCTAATCCATTTACATCACTCCCAACTTCATAGAACCATAGCATACAACATACGTGATGCTATCTTAATGCCTTTGTCTCAACTAGACAGCTATTTCTCTGACAAGATCGATGAGTTTTTGGCCTTGGGAGATAAATGATAAATGAAGTCCATTTACTCAGACCTTGAACTTTTGTGAGGTAATTATGTCCTACGTAATGGCAGAAGAAGGTCTTATTGTTTTTCTTGGGACTATTTGGCCAAAGGGCATTTTTCTGTAATTCATCTGTAATTTAAACTTTAAAGTCAAATATTGCAATTAAGGAAATTTGAAGCAAATATATAGTGTACTATGAAATGCACATATTATGTCTCTCTTTTGTGAGAAGTACTGTTATGTGAGTCCTCCAAATAAACTCAGATGTGTGAAGAACATGCGAACACATCTGTATCGCGAAGTACAATGCTCTGATTTCACTTATTTAATATTCGCAATTTTAAATATGTTTGGCTGTTACAAGTTGGGTGCCTTAAAACAGCAAATGACAGTGAAGTGTTTACAACAGAAATATATTAGCACTTCCCAAATGTATAATATTAACAACAATAATTAGAGCTAAAATTACTTGCGGTTTAATAATAATAATAATAATAATTATTATTATTATTATTATTATTCCATCCTATATCATGCCCAGGTCATGGCATCAGACAGGTACATGCATCTAAGCCATTAGTGGTTTGAGCGCTTGTCTTATTTACTCAATTAACAAATGGATGTTCTGGGCACTACAATTTAGTGTAGTAGTCGCCCTGCCCAGAACTGACATTATTCTCTTATGCAAAAAGGAAGGGTGAAGTAGACCTGCCTAATTGCTCTTTGACAAATATTCTGGGCTTTTACTGGCCTTGAATCCTTTAAAGAGTTAGTTGTGTTGCTTGGGAACATTACTTCCTGTTGCAGCTGCATTTTACAGCCTTGAAGGCATGCAATTAGCTTTTTTTTTCTTTTTCTTTTTTTTTTACAGTGCTGCTTTACATCAGCAAATCACAACATCAGCAAAAAATCAACTCAACTAAGTTTCCAAAAAGCTTCTAAAAGCATAGCAAGGTCATTCCTGAGAGGATCCTGATTTATTGCTGGTCCAAAAAGGCAATGGAATTGTCACTGTTCTGTTGGCAATGCTAATAAGCACTGCTTTTTGGAAAAGCAAAAGCAAGGCATAAATTCTTATGTTAGTGTCAAGGTTCCCGATGTTTTTCCATTACTTTTCCTGTTGTTCATTATGATTACATATGATGTACGTCAGATGCATGTCAGTCTCTAAAAAGACAACAACAAAAAATGGCCTGAGATTTGAATGTGGCTCAACGGAGGATTTAGCTTTCTGAGCCTCCATTCATGGCATAACCACAGAAATGTATTTTTACTATAGCTAATATCTGTGACATTTGAAGTTTTATTATATGTCCATACCATTTTCAAGCATAGAAATAACCTTCAAATTCTCAGATTTTTCCCAGGTTTTCCATGACTGTGGGAACCTTATGATGCATGGTTCTGCCTGGAAGGGCCCTCCATTAGAAATAAAAGCATAGTGAATGGGGAAAAGCAGTAGGTGTGGATGATAAATGGCTAAATTTGTATCTAGCACTCTCATTTGTCCACTGTTGAAGGGGAAATATGTGAGGCTGGCTTTTATCACCAAAAAAAACATTCATGTGCCAGTTATTAAATTAATAATTTCAATAACAATTATGCAGAATTTTTTTTATTTTTTTTATTAGTACAATATAGTAGTATTTTCAATCTCCTTACGCTCTTCTAGTCTTCTAGGGAAAGAATGACCTTGATGCATCTTAGTATGCTCTTGAGACGAGAGCTATAACTGCAAAAATATAATTTTGTAAAGGGCAAACCAACTCTCTAAAAGTCAGTGTTATGTTGTTTTCCAAACTTTATTTTACCGAATTTGTCATTTTAGAGACATTCTGCTTCACTGACTTCTGCCAGCACAATTGAGCTGGAATTTTAGGTTGCTGGTTGATAAGGTTTCGTTTGTGTTCTGTGAGGGAGCCTGGGGCTTGCTGAAAGCTTGTCAGTTGTGCCAGAACAATCCAAAGCAGGTAAGACAGATATTATTTTTTATAAACTATGACCTATTTCCCCACATCTGAGCCTCATCCAACTATACATCATAAACTATACATCATAAGAAACATAGAAAGAACTAATCTACGATCAATGTTATATTGCACACATTTATTTTTAAAAAACTATTGTGAACAGACTTCAGGCAGGACATGTCTTATAGAAGCTATTTGTAGATTAACTTTGTTTTCCATCATTTGAAGACATCCCATCATTTATCCATGTGTCTTCCATAGTTATCTGATGGTGGCATGGTTTTAACACATTTTTAACAAATATATTTCCTTGATTTTTCCATGACTTTTTCAGTCATTCATGATTACAGGATTTTTAAAAATGTATATTTTTAATCATGGCAAACGCATACACAGTGCATTTTTTTGCCAACAAAATACTTGAGCTTAGATAGATTATATATTTCTTTCCATGTAGGTCTAGAAATCACATTATTTTTTTGTCAGGTTTTCCATTGACAAACTCTGGTTGGGATTCCTTAAAATTTAACACAATCACTGTGTAAACTCTCTCTCTAAAGTTGTGATTGTGATCTTTATCATCATTCAACAAATGGAAAATAAAGTCCAACAAATAAATTCTACATGACATTTTGCAATTGACCTGAATGAATGAAGATCTTCACAGACATTTGAAACCAACACATTGCTGAGTGGTGTCACTGTCAGCATGTGTCGGGTTTCTCAATATGAGATGAGACAGAAGTGAGAAACACACTGTCATGAGTATCACTCAGCTCTTCTGTGCTTTGTGGGGAAAAAGGGGATTTTCAGACTTTCAGTTTTTTCCTTCTGTATAGTACAGTAACTACAGTATTTCTTCCCTCTTTATACAGACCTTTCACTGGACCGTCACCTGGTCCCATATGTGCTGCTGTCCCGTTCTTCATGTCTCGTTGATGTCCGTCATTGATGGTCATGTTGGCCACACCAGATGCTATGTTGTTCCCAGGAGAGTGCTGAGAGTCACCCACCTGTCCAGAATTCATGTGGTCCTGATGGTCCATTTTGAGATGATTTCAGTCTGTAGAGTTAAAACAGAAAAATAAGCATCAGGAGGTTAATGTGTCAAAGAGACAAATGTGCTGCATTGCCTTTTAACCCCAATATATTATTAGTAGTATGTACATAGACTTGCACAGACGTATATACAGGGGTTAGACAATGAAACTGAAACACTGGCCAATACGCCCATATATGCGCAGCCTGGTGGTTTTACATTCCATCAGTAAGAGCAGCGTTTGAAGGTTGAATTAGCAGAGCAATAGCACAGGACTGTTGCGTTCCCAAAGCATGAAGGTGGATCAGTGATGGTTTGGGCTGCAGTATCATGGCATTCCCTACTGAACTTGATGGGCACGCCACTGCCAAGGATTACTGAACCATTCTGTAGGACCATGTGCACCTAATGGTTTAAACATTGTACCCTGAAGGGGGTGCCATGTATCAGCATGATAATGCACCGATACACACAGCAAGTTGAACATCTCCCATGGCCTGCACAGTCACCAGATCTAAATATATTTGAGCCTCTTATTTTGGATTTTGGAGGAGCAAGTCAGAAAAGCTTTTCCTCCACCAGCATCACATAGTGACATGGCCAATGTTCTGGAAGAGGAATGGCTTAAAATCCCTCTGGCCACTGTGCAGGACTAGTATCTGTCATTCCCAAGAAAAATTTATGCTGATTGGCAGCAAAAGGAGGCCCTACACCATAGTAATACATTATTGTGGTTAAGGTTGCGCAGTATACCGATACAGGGAAATTAAAGGTATATATTTTATTTAAAGCCATATGATATCATGATTTAGCTCTTTTCCGTACTTGATACGCTGCTGTTCCGAAGTTCACCAAACTTCAAACTTCATGTTCACTAAAAAAAGAATCGTGTAAAACCCAGTAAACCCTGAGATTATTACTCGTGACAATAAAACAAAATATATGGATATGAGAATGTGTATAAAACATAACTAAATTAACTATCTCTTACATATTTTCTAATTTCACTAAACATTTCATTAAGTTTCGTGAACATTTTTATTAAACATGGACCTTTATGTTCATTAAAAATACTTTTTATGCTATTGTATGCTAATTTTTTAAATGTAGCCTAAGCAACTCATTTAGACGTGCAAACTGGGTGCTGGTGTGGTGAGAACTTCGAGCTCGGCCAGATTCGGCTTGAAGTCGTTCATCTTCGGCTGCGGCGCCGCGCGCGTTGTTACAAAAAATGTCGCGCACACCGCCAGGCGAAATTGGGTCAAAGAGTATAGAAGCCCAAGAGGCGAAACTCAATAGAACGCTCCATAGCAACAGTTGCCCCCATGACGTGACGGCGCGGCCGCCATTATGGACTGAAAAATGAAGGAAAACGCCGAAAAATAATGGGAGTCAATGGCACTGAAAAACTTAACATAACAAAAACTTAACATAACTTATTTTTTTCTGGCCGTCATATCTAAATATGAAAACAATTTAAAATACATTAATGAGGATGACCGACGTTAAATGACGTTAAATGACAGAAAATATACGTCTGTGTTGGTTATGCATGGCCTAATTAACTTACCCTTAGGAAAATAGTATTTTGGGACAAAATACTACTATTGAAGTACTATAAGACTATAGAAATACTATAGCGGCTCTAGGATATTATAGAGGTATTACAGAACATAACATACTTATGATGTTCTGTAATACCTCTATATTATTTTTAAGCTGCTATAGTATTTATATAGTAGTCTTATCGTACTTCTATGTCCCAAATTACTATAGTATTCCTATAAGATTACTATAATATTTTGTCCCAAAATACTATAAGATTCCTATAGTACTTTTTAGTAAGGGTATGTCCCTCACCGAATCGGCTTCATTAGCCGACCACTTATGGTTTGCAAAGATACAATTATAAAATTACTGCAAACCTTTAATCTATCAATATTTATGTTCTATTATGCATTTTCCTTGTTATATGAATAACAGAAATTCATGAAATAATATATAGGCAGACACACAGTAATAAGATATTTATTCAAATGTTGATTTTGAAATTAGTGAACATCACCATATATGATTTGGAAAAATAAATAAATAACATTATAAATGAACATTTCTAAAGACTTTTCTTTTACATAGGCCTAGAATATCACAAAAATATTAACAACTTGTTTTTTCAACATCTTCAGTGAAAGTGCACACAGTGAACGTTTTAATGGCAAGAAAAAAAACTATCTATGAATGTCCTATTACAGGCGGAAAGGTACAAAAAAGATGTGCAATCTAGCAAGTGCACACATGAACTATAAACACCTACTAAAATGGATTTTGCCATTGACTGGCGCTAACGATTTCAGCAGCTTTCAGTCCATAATGGCGGACGCGCCTCCGCAGCGCCATCTACAGACTGTTACCCATAACACAACAGAGTTTCGCCTCTTGGGCTTCTATACTCTTTGATTGGGTCTTGCGAACCCAACGCGCACTACCGCCCACACCGCAATGACGCCATTTTTGCCGCGCGCACCTTCGCGCTCGTGCGGACGCGTCGAGTATAAACCAGGCTTTAGTCAGGCAGTTAGTTTGTTAGTTAGGCGGGGAAATGTTCACAGACGTGACAGATGGTTGGTTGAATGAATGGGGGATTGATGGCACTGGGATTTCCTTTCCTCTTAAAGCATACCCAGAGAAAAAAAAGTATCCTGTTATTTTACTTATGGTCACTGATGTGCTGTATCGTGTGTGTCTGAGTGTGTGCTTCCTGTTACAACTAAGAATGTGGTTTTCCTTTTAGCAGTTCTGCTTTATACTTTGAACAAAGTAGATTAAACTTATGTAGTCCCAGCAGAGCTATTTGTAAATCCACACTCGAGACAGTAAAGTGAACACTCTCATCCATCTCCTTCACACAGGACACCTATGAACATGAATTATATTATTGTTCAAATGGAATAGATGGCTTACATGCAACATTGTCACATCCCATAAATCCTTTTTGTCAATGACCCACGTGTATGTAATCAGACACCAGAATGATTTGCTTGTGCTCTGAGATCACACAGCAAGGTCATCTGGATGTGGGGGTCATAATGAAAACCAAGTTGTTTTAGGCAAGAAGTGCTGTGTGGAGCTGAAAAAGTGACAAAGCTGCAGGGGTGGATTTACATTTGTCAGTTACATCATCTTTAAAGTCAGCAGTGACCAGCAGGAAGGAACAGCACCAGAAGCCAAAATGGCTTTTTAAAGGGACAGTTCATCCAAAAACCTAAAATCTTTAGTAAACTCATATGACAAAGTACGAGTGGAGCAATTTATGGTTTTTGTGGCCTTTTTACACTTGGCATTATCAGGACCCACAAATATTCCTGCACTGCATTATTATACACTATATTCAACACTATATAGTAAAACTCTGTAAACTTGAATTTTTTCCAACAGTAATTTTTTTATTTTGGGTGACCTATTACACCATACAGATTGTCACTATCCACGATACATATTGTTGCGTTTTTGTATTGCGATACTGTGACACGATATATTATTACACCCCTATACCCAACTATATAATTGCGAGAGAACGCAAAAGCATTGAAATATGTTATTTATATATTTCCATCACTGTGTCCTTTTAGGAAAGCCATTTTATTTCCTTTCCGAACACACAATTCGGCTTCGGGCACATCCCTAGTCCCAGTACCATGACTGTACAAGTGTGTTGAAGATTGGGAAGCATCTCTCTCAAAATACCACAGTGGGAATCTGCCACCTTCATAATAAACTCACACAAGCTGGGTTTCCCTGAGGCAGCAGTGGTGCAAATTCAAGCCTGACTCCCACAGGGTCATCATGCATTATTCAGAATGGGCTGTGATATCAGTAAACAGAGCTTAGAAACCATCTGCAACCACAGTCAGTCCAGAAAGCAGTGGAACAATACGCTACATCAATAGGCACTGATGTATTTACTAAAAATGTTTGTTGCAAAACACAAACTGGGGAGAAACAGCTGAAATGCTCAAAAATGGAAAAAATAAAGGATAGGCCAGCAGATGGTGTGTTTAGGATATTGGTATTCAGATCAGATGTCTAATTTGGTCCATTTGCTTCATTTTTTTTTTTAATTCGTAATGTAATCTATGTAATCTTTCATCAAAAATATTATTGTCCTCTCCCCCTCACAATAACATTTCTTCTCTGATGACAACCCCTCCCCTTTCAGCAACCTGTCATTCACACGATTGCAGCAGTTAGCAAACAAAAACTATCCAATCAGTTCCCCATACACAAAATCAAGTCCTGCCCTACAATTTTTTTTTTTCATTCAAGAAGCTGTTTCACTAGGTTATATGCCACAATAGAGGAGAAAAGATGATTGCAACATCTGTTTCATGCTGACTTTACAAGTTCATTGTGGTTACACATGACATCACTATCGCCAAAAGCCTTGTTTTTACATCATTCCAAATGATTTTCTATGAATAAAGAATTAAAATTTGTCTGTTCCTCACACCCAGCTGAAACAGGCCTATAGCAAACTTGGGGCCATATTAATTATTTATTTTTCATGGTACTCTTTAGAGCAGTGTGAACATTTTTTAAATTGTCTCCTTTTGTGATTCACAGAAGAAAGAAAATCCTGCAAGTTTAGAATGACTCACAAGGGTGAGTAAAACCTTACATAAATGCTTATTTTATGTTGAACTTTGCTGTAACTGTCTTGAAGCTTCACTTGCAATGCCATGCTGGTCAACCAGGTTTTGGAGGGAAACAAAAAGGCTGTGCAGGTTCACCAACTTAACCATCACCAAATGGCCATCAACTAGGATAAAATATCCTGAGAGAGCACTTGCTGGTCTGGACAGCAGGAAAGTGTGTTTACTTGATGTGTGTTATTCAGTGTTTGCTAGAAGGCTATGAACCCATGGTTATAAAAAGCATGTCAATTTCCATCAAGTCAACACTTGATCTTATCCATAGGGAATCAACTTTGGAAAGTGGGCACCAGTTGGGGCTGAAGAACAAGACAGATTGATGACGTCAACCAAAAAGAAAGTCATTTTGTTGGCGGAGCAAGGTATTACATCTTGATAAAAGATTGCAAAGACAGACATTTTCTTTCTGTTGAATTACGTGGACAATGAATAACATATTATTAGGACCAGGAATGTGTATTAAGAAAGTAAACAGCGCAATGTGAGACTCTTTTCTCTTTTCAGAAGCAGGCCTTTGTGAATTTGCTGGCAGAGTTTTGAGCTCATGCAGTTTGGTCTCCTCTGGCTTAAAGTCAGATTTGCAACAGTCGCTGTTCACGGTGCTTAGCGGGTGCACTTGATCTGAATGATTGTGATCCCTCCTGGGCAATGCAGGCAGAATGTCAATGCCCCTTTAAGAGGCCTACGACTTTCTGCCAAATGATGGATGTCTCTCTCTGGTTAAGGGGTTGGCACAGAGCAGAAAGGGCAACGCTGAAATGAGCTGGATGGTAAAGGTGGATTTATTAAGGGTAGACTTGGGAATGCGGGGGGCTCTTAAAAGACAACACATGGCTGGCTACATGTGGCTGATCTGAGTAGGGGGTGGCTCATTCTGAAGTGGGCAGGGGTGAGGCGGAGAATTGTAATGTGAGTTGGCCAGCAGCCAGGGACTGGCAATTCTCACCTCATCAATATTCAGGACACATTACTGCAGAAAGCATGAGAGAATGAGAGAGCAAAAAAGAGAGGATGAAAGGGAAACAAAGACTGAGAGAAAAAAATAGGGGGGGGGGTTTATTGCAAGTTTATTATATTAAAAAATACTATTATTATTTATATAAACTTAAATTGTAATAAAATATATGAAAATTAAAATATATTATTTTCATTTGTTTTTTAAATGTTTTATTTATTTTATTTATTGTAAAAAATTAATAAAAAAAGTTTCATGAAAATATTCATTTTCTGCCACATATTTTATACTAATTTTATTCTCTATATTTTATACACTATTTCACATCATATTTAATACACTTCATAAGATGCATAATTGTTGGGGCTACTGAAACTTTTAGCAGAGAAGGTACAATTCTGAATTACTGACCAGCCGGGGAAAGAAAACGTATTGCTGAGCCCTGCTACCCTTTCAACCCTACAGTAAACAGCGAGCAGAAGAAAGCAAGGGATGAGGACGACAAAACAGAGAGAGACAGAGAGGGAATGTGTGAGGGTTTCTGAGCTGAAAGGACAAGAGCGAGTAGGCAAAAAAGGAGAGAGAAACAAAGACGAAACAAGCAGGAGGAAAGAATTCAACGAGCGAGAAAAAGAGAGGGAGGAGGACAGAGAAAGAGAGCACTTCAGGGATGAAAGGATAATGGAACTGCAGGCAAGAGGAAAGAAAGAGTGACAGACACACACACACAGACAGAGCCTGCAACTGTATGATACAGCAGATTTCTAGAGGGACTTTGCCACAGTGCAATGGGCTGCCATCACATCTAGAGGACTAGAGAATCGTGGGTATTTTCACTGCACTGAGCCCTGTCCTCTCTCATCAGATCACATGTTCTTTTGCCTGAGCACACTGTGCTAAATGATCCTGCAGCACGACAGATCTGAAAGGTTTCTTGAGGTCGTGTTCATCGACAAACTGTATCCATGTAGCCACTAGACACACACCTACAGTCCACTCGCTGACCGTCTGATGACCTTCTGAGTTTGGTTAGCTCTAATCTGATAACGATGAATGATAGCTCTAAACGGACATGGCAATAGTATAAAAAAAATAGATGGGGGGGGATTATTTCAATTATTTCAAAGATTTTGCGTTCTCTCGCAAAAAAAAAACCTTGTGTTTGCTTGCAAAGCTTTTGTGATGGAAATAGTATATGGTTGAAGGGAAAACTATATTTGAGTGCTCTTGCGAGCAAAGGTTTCTCAGGGGAACACTTTCATTTTGTGAGAGAAAGAAAATGTTTTCTCAGGGGACAGCAATACTTTTGTGGGAGACCACAGAGTGAATACAACCCCCCCAATCACATATTTTTCCCATCTCCATGTAGATTGGCTGACTTACATTACACAAGTACAATGTCGTAACTCGTTCCTTAATTACCATAGTACGATGCATAGTTGAAGAAATCAACTAGCCCTAAAATCGGTTTGTCGCAAATTTGTCATTCAACCACGTTGGTTAATGATGTCACACAGGTGGTGGAGTAATAACTTTTTTTTTTTTTCAGATTCAATCATAGGCTCGTTCTTGTGTACTAGAGCACTTACGCACACTCATCAAAATGCTGATTTAAATCTCTTGAGTAACTAAAAGAGGTAAATGACATTTGTATACATTTGAAATTAAATATACAGATTGTACTAAATGTCAGCTGGCTTATTTTGCTCAATGTAATCATTTATTAGATTTTTAATAAAGTACCCATGTCATAGAAACAAGAAACTATGCTTCTAAACGCAGGTCAAGAGCTGTCATTCCAACCAACCAAAACGTTGCGATGCTGTTTGTAGTGCTGGGCGGTATGACTAAATCCATATCATGGTATTTTTCAAAATTATACCAGTTTCACGGTATCTGGCGGTATTTCGTTTTTTTCAAGCATGACTGGGTGTTAACCATATTTTCTGATTGAGAGAGGAAATGCTGTATTCGGTATGAACCCGTATACCGCCCAGCACTAGCTGTTTGTGAATGTTTGTTGGAACTATGGTTTCGGGAAACCCGACTCACTGAATTATGCTGATAACGATGCATCTTGAGACCATAGTTGGCTAACAATGCTTTTGGGAATCTCATCCCAGGTTGATACAAGAGGTGAATCTGAGGATGAAATAATCACTGGATATGCCAATATTTTATTGGAAGACCTTTTTTCACATTGGTGTATAGCCTAGTCAATATTATTCTTATAATTTAATGTGTGTGTGTGTGTGTATATATGTATATATATATATATTTAGGCAGCCTTTTCAAATAAGACAGTTGTTTTCTTTAAAAGCTGTACATACTGTAGTTGGACAAGTTTAACACTGTCCTCTTATGATCGAGTGCTAATATGAGGCATAAATGTCGTCAACAGCATCATATATTGAAGAACCAGTGACCAGTTTTCAATATGGCATGGCATTGATCCAGTGATGCGTATTAAACGTGACGCAATGTAACCTGTCAGTGGTCCTGGTGAGTAGGATTGGCCGTTTTTCTGCTAAACTGACTCGACTTTTGCTCATTCAATTGGAAAAATGGCCATCTGTCAAACCCCGCACACCAGATACCAGGAGTTAGGGGTGTGTTTGTGCCTCAACTTGATGGCATGGCAATCCATAACCTTGTGTAACCTCATGTATGTCTGTTTCTATATTTAGGCCCTGTTAGTAAATGTACAGCCCTTAGCAAGGGCAGAAAATGAGGCAAACGTCCTGCTGGTCTAGAGAATGTGTGAAGAAACTGCAGACGTTTACAGATCCCAGCTGATACAATAAAAGGAGAAATCAATAGAGCGGCCATCTTCAAAAACTATATTAAACAACAAACAGAAGAAAACCTGGTGAGATATGAACATCCATAATGCTCTCAAAGACGTTTCTTGCTTCTACGGCAACCAAACCAGCAAGTCAATATCGTGAATACGTAATTAATCCTGCCATTCAGCAGGTTCAGTCATGGACTAAAGACTCAATTGAAAACCTTAGTCAGAGAGATTGGAATCTGTTTTTTAATGATTTTAATTGTTGCAATGACAATCATGAGTCTTTGAATGACACGATTACCAGTTAGGCTACTTAAATAATTAAATAAAGAAATTAAATGTAAGATAAAGGAGGCACAAATAAAGTATAAAGGTAGTTGAAAAATAATTTAAAACCGGTAATGTCAGAGACGCATGGAGAGGATTAAAAACAATGATGGTCAGACAACAGAAACGGGTAGAACTGTTTGATGATGACCCCCATAGCTTTGTAAATAATTTAAATGCGTTTTACTCACGATTTAATAATAATGCCGGTGTTGAGCATAATGTTACTCTGACAGAATCTGAACCTATGAGAATAGAGGTAGGGGAGGTTATCAAAGTGCTCCGCAGAATTAAACCAAATAAGGCTACCGGGCCAGATGGCCTTAAGGGTACTGTTCTAAAAGAGTGTGCAGGACAACTTGGGCATGTATGTACTAGGCTGTTTCAGGTCTTTTTAGATGATGGTTTTGTGCCAGTAGCATGGAAAAATACTACTGTTATCCCAGTACCTAAAACATCTTATGCCAGAGCTCCTAAAGACCTTCACCCAATTGCCCTTACATCTGTTCTGTGCAAGTGCATGGAGCGTATATTATGCAAGGAACTTTAAGCACAAATTAATGGCTCTGAAGATCCATTGCAATTTGCTTACATGCCCAATCAGAGCACAGTGGATGCCTCCCTGACCTTGCTTCATAAGGCCCAGCACCATTTAGATAAAACAAATGCTCATGTCAGAATGCTTTATGTGGATTTTACATCAGCATTCAATACTGTACAGCCGCAAATCTTAAAAGAAAGATTGCGAGATTTAGGTGTACGTAGCTGGCTAATTTTATGGACTGAGACATTTTTAATGTAATAGGCCCCAACGAGTCTGTGTTAATGGAATCTTATCTAATTGTATAGTCTTAAATTCAGGGTTATCACAGGGGATGTGTATTATCCCCTTTGCTTTTCTCTGTTTATACTAACGAACTTCAATGTAACAGGGATGATCTCACTTTAATCAAATAAACAGATGACTTGGTTTTAATTTCTTGCCAAACAGACAGAAATTGTTCAACCTATTTTGAGTGTATTAAAAGTCTTTTACAATGGTTTGACAACAGTCATCTACAATTGAACATTGAGAAGACAAAGGAATTATGCTGTGGGAATCAAATTAGGAAAGGTACAGCTGGCCTCCCATATGAACAAGTTATTATAAAAGGAATAAAGATAAAGCAAGTTTCAAATTTTAAATATCTAGGTACAATTATTGATGACAAACTCTCATTCCAGGAAAATGTGGACCATACACATAAGAAAACAAGACAGCGTTTAGGTCTACTCAGGAAGTTAAGAAATTTCGGCATTGATAGGAGGATCCTAACTTTTGTTTACAGATCAATGATCGAAAGTATTTTAACTTATAATATCGTTTCATGGTATGGCAATTTAACAATAACAGAGTACATTGCAAGAGCTCTTTTCACATTTTATGGAGAAAAAGGCGATAGCAGTATATTCAGACCAGACTCATCCCCTCCACCCCTGCTTTGAGGCACTTCCTTCGGGACGTAGGCTGCGTATACCGTTTGCTAAAAAGAACATTTAAAGATCATTTGTTCCATTGGCGGTGACTGTTTTAAATCAAATTTTCAATTGAGGTGGTTACTATAGGTGTATGAACGTGTGTATGCATAAGCATGTGTGAATGTATTTATGCAGATACATATTGTATTTCATCATGCCTGCCCCATGTGTTTTATTATGTGGTATACAATGTGGTTGTACAGTGTAGTCTGATGTATCTGTTTTTTATGCCAGTGTTAAAGATTTATGCCAGTGTTACTGGAATTTCTGTCCAGTAAATCTGAACAGACAATAAAGTCCAACAAACAAACATAAATTCATCATAATTTCCCTAGGTTGGTCCCTCAGAAGGTTCATAATCCATGTACCAGCTTTTCTAGCACTAAGAATCTGGATTTTTCCTGCGTAATAAAGGTTAATGTCTTAATAAAAGGATTAGCCTACTATGTTAGCCCCTTGTGGCTATCAATTTGTAGTCTCCCATTAACAGCCTATATCCAAGCCACTAATACATTGAGGTTTTCCTTAAGGTCAACATAAAATCAAAGCTTTACCCTGTATCATTTCTTACTTAATAAACATTCCTGGTTTTATTGTGAACTGCTAATCTGGTCATGTTATTCCAAAAGAAAAACCCTTGTAATCTTTTAAAATACGATATCTTGCCTGCCCTTAAGACTTTATGGACTGACGTCCCAAAGCTCTCTTATTTTTCATATCCTTCCCTCCAACAACCTGTCATATGGAGATCACTCATCACTATCCAATCAAGTCTTGCGCATTTAAAAATAAAATAAAAAAATTCGTAGGGATGCACAATATGTTTGATTTAATTTTACTGCTTTACCGCCATCTAGCAATCACTTGCAAAATGGATACTCTACACAAAAATCTGTCAGGTTTATATCATAATGGCCTAGTTGTTAAGTTCAGGTTAACAGACTGAAGACAAATTGGACTATGACTGTCTAGAGTCTAGACATTGGTGTTATTCCTTAGACCAATGAATGTGCTTATTAAATCCACTCACTATGCTAGTTTACTCTGAACGCAGCTCCATATTGGAAGGTCATTGCCCTGTAACTAAAATACTATCTTGTTTATCATTCATCCCCTTTAACAGCCCAGATATAGACTCTTGAGGGTTAAATTAACCAGACTGTCCTCTCCAGCTCAGCATTTCTGTTCTGTTCACTAAATTTACAGGTCTCTCTCAGAGTGTTTCAGGCAGACCAATTACGTAAGTGCCCTGTGCGCAGTGTAATTGAAGTGCCCAGGAGATGGTTCTTGAATGCCTCTGCAACAATGCAGCAGCAAAAAAAACAAAGACCGAAGTTAAGGCGACTCAAATGAAACTACTTCCTTAGCATGAAATTGTTGACTATTTTTACAAGTTGTAGAGAAGTAAATTTTGTGTTTGTGCTTTGGTTGTTGGTCTCTGCTAGCTTCTCTGTCCGTACACAGTTGAGTGCCTCTCTGCCTCTGACCTAGTTTTGTCCATCTCAGCTCGCAGCGCAGATTGCAGCATCACTTCAGAAGTGTGCAGCCATCTCTCCATCTCATGTCTCCACCCTTTAGTCTGTCTCTTTCTCATTTTCTCTCTGTCTCTCTGTCTGTTCCCGCAGAGCTCCAGCACTGGGCAGCAGGATTAGTGAGGATAATGGATGCATGTCTCCACATGTCCAAGTGCGTGGCAGGTGCGGACTAATCAAGAAAATGTTTAGTATTGCCTCAAGTAATGTAGCATGCTTGCACCAAGCACCAAGATCAACTGGTAAGTTAATTCTAGTGGTTAAGAGTTTATCACTGTCCCACCCCAAAATCATGCTAATGTGTTTAAAGGAATAGATCACTTAAAAATTTAAATTCTGTCATTAAATGTAATTTCAAACCTGTAAGAGGTTTGTTTCTTCTGTGAAACACAATAGGGGATCTGGCCATTCTTTTTAATATAATCAAAGTAAATGGGGACTCTCGAGCTACAGAATTGCAGCACCATAAACGTATCAAAAAAGTGGTCCAGACAACTCTTGAAATATATTCCATGTCTTCTTAAGTCAAATGATAGCTTTGTGTGAGAAAAATGGTTATTCACTATTCATTTTCTCTTCAGTGAACTGATATCCAGTGGGAATGGATGATTGAGTTAGTGAGAACTAGATCTGTCCGATTCTTGAACAAATCAATTGATTCACTGAATTTAAAACAATGATTTGTTCACAAATTGTATATCGCTGTCTAACGAACACACCAAGGCTACTAGAAATTACTTTGAAACAGTTTTCACTCAGATTTTGCTTGTCACAAATAATTACTAAGAAACGGTAAGTATGAAATGAAATTTTAAAGAAGACTGAAATTATGTATTATATACATAATCCAACAATCTTTGTTTTATTTACAACAGCAAAAAAATAATATTATTTTTACAGTGCAGAGTGCAGTTTATGTCTTGAAGATCTGGAATATAGTGCATGAGTCATGATGCTTTTTTGGTGATTCTGGATCTTGATCCCTAACTCACTTTGTGTAACAAAGTAGCCAAAATATTCTTCAAAGATTTACATTTCGAGTCCCACAGAAGGTAGAAAGTCATAAAGGTTTGAAACGACATGAGGGTGAGTAGATTATGGGAATTAATTTTTGTGTGAACTATCCCTTTAAGAGAAGCATCATACAAGATTTAGCAGATTCTATTTAATCTTACCAAAAAAAAGTGCACAGAACGATATTATTAGGACTAATAAATTCGTTCTCGAAGAGAATATAAATAACATGTATCACTACAAGAATGCATTAAACCTTATTTCTGCATAAACAGAGCTGTTGTGATCCCACCCGCTCAAACAGCAGAGATGTCCTTGATCTAACCGAAAGACATAACCTTCCCATCTGCCATGTGGTTTCTGGACCCGCAGCCCAGACTCTCCTCAAGAGTTCAGATCACACCTCACTGAACTGAATCTGGACATTAAATTAACCGACTGGCAGAGCAGTCAGTGTGTGTGTGTTTGTGTGTGCCGACTCTGGCCGAATTGAAATATTGGTCATGCTGCCAGACGAAATTGCTGCCGATAACAGCATGATCCACTTAGCATAAGAAAATATTCAGTCCCCAGAAAGGACGGTTGGCATTTACGTGAACATGTGTCGTACAGATGCTGGCATGAAGAGGAAAATGTCAATCTGATGATATACAAAATGTGTGCGGATGCAGATAGCTGTGAGGCACAGACATTCTTACTATTCAACTGGCTTCAGTATAGAGAATACAAGATGTATTAACTCTATGAAATCAGTATGTATGTGCATGTGTGTGTGTGCAAGACAGTTTTTTGTGATCTCCAGCCGCTGCACACAGGAAGTTAGTCATCTGTTGCCATGGTGCATCAGGGAGTTCAGGACTGCAGTGCAAACTGCATGGGATCTGGCCTACCAGACCAGAGAGACACTGTCTCACTGTCTTCAACCAGCAAAAACATGTTGAATCTGGATTGTCATATGTTGTAGTCAACAATGAGCAGCTCCGGTAACTCCAGATGCGTATTTTATCCCCGGAAGTTCCTGAGATCTGATTGGCCGATAATGGCTCTTATAATCAAATCAAAGTGGTCCCTAATGCTCACATCCCCCTTGTGGAGACCCTCTAACAAAGTATACTATGAAACGTAGTCTATCACTACATACTCTAATTTAATTCATGTTTTTAGAGATCAAAATTGATTGACAATATTGATTAAATTACTTATTCTGACTTTTAATGAATGAACAATATTCAGAAAGATGCTACTTTCATATATCTTCATATAGTGACATTTTTATCTTATGTTAAAGGTGCACTATGTAACTTTTTTTCTTCAAAATTTACAAAATTAAAGTCAAAATACCATGTCCAAACGTATCCAAAATGTGTTTTTGTCTTACCCTGATTCACAATGGTAAGCCCGTTATAAGAGTTTATATTTTAGACAGAGCGGGATGCTTTTTGCTCGAAATTGCATACTTGCGTCACTCCTCTTACGTCTGGTCATATCTGTAAATAGAGAAAAGTCGCTCTGGCTACTTTGACGCATGTGGGAGTGGCATAGGTTAGTTGTCACAACGAGCAAAAAAGGTTGACATGAAGCAGCTACAGCTCAAACTCTTTTTTTTTTTTTAGCTGAAAAGAGGAGTCTGCTGAGCAAAAAAACAACACGACAAAGCTTGTAATAAAACCAGAATTAAGATTGGCTTGGCTTTTTGGAGATGGCGATAACTGAGGGATTTTAAATGTTTGAAAAGCGACATGGAGATGCGTTTTTATTACTCAACAGGTGAATAGGGTATTTTATTGAACAGATAAATTGCCATATGTAAAGCATTATCTATTGTGAGAGTTATTTCATGGTTGTTGTAGCTGTGCTGGAATTGATTTTCAAGGAAGTAGCATATCTATTAATAGGTGAAGCTACAGTAACGTCTTCAGCTAGTCAGCTTGAGATTCTTTTCAAATAAACTGGTTATATCTCTTAAGAGCAGTAGTGAATGTTTTCTGAGCAGGAGGATAACCATATTCATCCGCAGTCACACAGATGCCGAAGCACAACCAAAACAATGTTCTTCTGCAAAATGCATGCCATTTTGTTTTTTAACCTCTAGAGGGCCACAAGTTACATACATTTGAATTAAAAGAGAAATACAGTTTGAACTGAGTTCCTCCTCCTCTGTTCTAAAATTATAAAAAAAGATCAACAGTGTAAAACTGAAGCGAGTAACAGGCGGTTGTCCGGCAGGAGAAACACACACTTCAGTGCATGGTCTGTAAACTGAATCAGATTTACCAAATGTTCCATCTCTCTGTCCCAATAGCTGCCGTCAAAATAATATGACGATGATGTTTGTAGTTGTGGTCTTCAATGGCAAATTTTGCAACTGTATTTTTGTGTGCAAAAGCAACCCCCTCCATCTAGACTTTTAAAATTGTGCTTTTTTGCTTTTACAGACCGCAAATGACATCCTAAATCTAGGACCTGAGGAGTATTAACTACAAAAAGTGAGTTGACCTAGAATGTGAAAGAATGTTTGTCAGATTTACTGGAATATTGGGTTTTCTACATTTGTTCAAAACTGGTCACCTTTCTTTTAGAGGTAAATATTCTCCTCAATTCTTTTTGCTTTTCCCTTGCTGTTCCTTTTTGTTCTGTTTGTCCAACTGAAACTAAAACAACCCCTCTTCCAAGATTTTTTTTGGGGGGGGGGTTAAAAAAAACATGTCTAGTAAGGTTTAGCTAATCTAGATTTGTCACATGTTATGATATGCATAATGCACAGACAGGTATACATTCGCCGACAAAATACCAACTCCGCTATAAAAAAGCCATGGTGAAATACCACCCGCAGATTTCATTTCGTAATCTTTAAATATTAGGATATAAAAATGAAAGCGACAGTGTCGTTGGGCTAAAGACAGCCACGGCGTGTTCAGCAGAGAGATGGGCGTGGGGGAGGAAGTGCTGAAGAAGATGCAGGCGTGCATTTCGACCGTTACGTTCCAAACGCTACAGTAAAGCTTTTCAAAATGATAATGTTTATTTGCAAAAAGAGAGTACTTACGATGCGAACAATGGGCGCGGATGATGAGAGGGTGGCAGAGCAACGACCGTGATGTGATAGAGAGAGAAAGGGCGCGCGCGAGAGAGAGAGAGAGAGAGAGAGAGAGCGCGAGCCAAAGAGAGAGAGACGGGGAGGGCGGGGGAGCAAGGTGTGTCCGCTGCCTTGAAAATCCTCATCCATCCTCATACAAATGATAAAAATTAAAGAAAAAAATGTTTTTATGTTTAATAATTCATTCATTGTGAACTGAAGTAAAACAAAATATAAGAGAGAAAATTTGTACAGTATGTTTAAACAGTATTATATGTTGCGATCCAGGTTTTCCATTAGCCTAGAAAAAGTATTTTAGTGTAATGTCACACTATAAAATGTTTTATTATTATTGTTATTAGTCGAAAGACTTGTATTTGCAGAGTCGCCGAGACAAAAGCCCCATGTGGTGTTACAGATGTAAGGTCAGAATCGCTGATCCTCCGGTGTAAAGGGATTTTCGCAGTTTGCTCCATGTTGAAAATGGTGCTGATGTTGAATGTGTACAAACCATACACATGCAACATCAGCACCATTTTCAACATGGAGCAAACTGCGAAAATCCCTTTACACCGGAGGATCAGCGACACGTCGAGTGCGTTTATCGCTTTCAGGCGGATCAGGTCCGGCCGCAAAAGCTGCAAAACCCCGATTATCGATTTGTCAATGGTTATGGCCACAAAAGATCTCGAGAAAACCCTGGCACCTTTCATCCAGACTGACTTAACACACCGGTGTGAGCCACATTATGTTCCATCAATGTCTCATACTTCTAGGTTTTTCCACACCGGCAAACCGCGTGCACGTGAAGCATTGCATGCGTGAATCGACACAATGCATCGAGATTTCTACGATGCGATCGCACTTCATTCAAAAAAGACATAAAAAGTGGAATGTAATATTCTTTAAATTAAAATAAATTATTATTGTCCATATTGTGAATCCATGAAAATGAGTTGCTACCTGTAGATGCAAATGAATAAAGAAAGCAATCAGATTTATGTGCACTTCCTTATCGATGCAATCTCAGTGAAATTACATGTATAGTGTTTCTTTTTAAAAATCAGTCTATGAAGAAAAGCGGGCCCATAATGTCTTTCACACACCCAACAGTCGGATTTACTAACATCCTAAGACCATGCAATACACTGGTTGCAGCGATAAAAACTGTGATAAGGCTTATGACCCTAGTTCATTACTTGATTAATAATGAATCGCTATTAAATACAAGTATTTGAGTTTGTAAACCGGGTTGACTTACCTCTGTGGCACTGAGTTATTGTCTGTCCAACTGCAGCAGTCAGCCAGTGAGCAAACCCTGACAAATCCTTCCGCGTCCTGCAAAGGGAGGATGGCGCTAGAGAGCAAGAGCGAGAATGATGTCAGTCAGGATAAACCTAAACCAGAACTCGAAGCTGACATTTCTATGATATTTACACACAAATGATAAATGATAAATACACGCTGTGTATTTTATTGTATCTTATTTGACAGACATTGCATTCGAATCGATATCGATATAATCGATATATAGAACAGAAATATCATTCCATTTATGGTTTTTCTGACTGTAAAAGCAAGGGTTTTCAAACCTATAGGTATACTGATGACAAAAACAACTTTTTGAACCTTTATATATGCATGAAGGAGAGAAAAAAAATGCTTTTTGGTGGTGGGGAAATGCTCCCTTAACAGCTCCCTGGAAGTTCCCAGACCTCAGTTTACTATCATGATTAAGATTTTGTCCAAAACTTTTTAGCTAAGTTAAAGTTTGCTGATGTGATTACACTTAAATGTGGTCATAAAGGCCAGACGAGGCCATTCCAAAGCTCATATTTGAAAAAATATGCTGAGTGATCAATATTTGTCTGTTTATGTTCTTGGCAAATGTTTTCTTTCCATAGTTCCCTAAAGATAGCTTACAGGATGCAAGCACCTTTGCTAAATCAAGTTATATACAGTAGGCTACTGTGCAAAATTCTTAAGCACACTAGTATTTTTGTGTGGTTTTAAGCCAGTTATTTATGGCTTTTGCTGTAGTGTCTCAATAGGAAATGTCAGGTTACATTTCAAAACATTTATTTTTTCCTTTAATTGTAATCCAGTGAAATGTTTGTATGCGCAAGGAGTCTGACAACAGCCGATGTCCTTCACATGGAGATCTGATCTCACCATCACAGAGTCAATCAGTTATATTACATGAAGAAACAGAAAAAAACAGAGACAGACTAAATCCAGAAGAACTGCAGAAACATCTCCAAGATGCTTGAAGAAACTTACCTGCAAAGCTGAAAAACTATGAGCAAGTGTACCGAGGACAAAAGCTGTTTTAAACGCAAAGGTGGTCACACCAAATATTGATTTGATTTAGTTAATAGAAGATAACTGATAAATAAAATATATTTATGACATTATTTTTAAAAGCATTCTCACTTTACTGCATTTTACACAAGTGCCTAAAACCTTTCACAGTACTGTTGCTTTCCAGGAAGAATTCTTCGAGCGTCTTGAAGACATTGCCACAGTTCTTCTGGATTTAGTCTGTCTTAGTTTTTTTTCTGTTTCTTGATGTAATCCCAGACACTCGATGACGGTGAGATCAGATCACACCAGCTGTTGTCAGACTCCTCGCGCATACAAAAATCTCACTGGGTTATTGATATTTTCTACTGACACACTACAGAAAAAAATTTAAATGACTGACTTAAAACCATTTTTTATTTGTGAAAATACTAACGTGCCTAAGACTTTGCACATTAGTGTATATTTAACATGTTTGTGACTATAGACAAAAAAATAATAACCATTTTATTTTTTTGTCCTGGAATTTGTATAAAAAATTAGTTCTTCGGTTATTTTTAACTGTGTTCTCCATTAAACGTTTTGGGTCAGTTTGACTCTGCCGGCACTTTCAGATTCTGGCTTATTCACTGCATAATGCAACACAATCATAATATTAATTCAGCACCATTTCTGTTTATAAACAGTATTGTTTATATGAAGAAGTCCCATATATTTTCACAGTCTGTTCTTAAACATGCATGATACACACACACACACACACACACACACACACACACACACTGCACCATCTGCTCCCCCAAATTCCGCCATATTCTCCAGAGTTACATACCAAGCCAAGTCCTTCACCTGGACACCTTCACATAAACAGTCCTTGTGTCTTTAAGAGATCCTCTGTTTAGCCGCTGCACAAGCTGCTGGTGTTTTCCCCCAAAAGACAGAATTTGCTATATTAAATGTATTGTAAATTCTCCTCCTTCCTATTGCTAAGCAAGTAATCTTGATCTCTTACTTGCAAAAACAATATAGATTTTTTTAGAATATGAAAAAGAGCAATGCTGTTGATGCTGTCAGTGTCCTTGTGTTCTTCAGATGTGTGAGATGCTCGCCTGAAAGCCAACAGAGCTCTTGGTTGAGGTCGGGCTTGGGTGGGAGTTGCTCAGCAACCAGCCCACTTGAGAATGAGTAAGCATTTTTCTTACATTTTGAGGTGTGTCTATGAGAGAGACAGCCCTAATGGCCTGATAATGTTTGTTGTATTGACTTGTCTTCCTGTGTTGAATTTTTAAACCTCTCTTTATTTCAATATGCTTTGATACATCAACCTTTAATGTTTCAAATGATGGTTCTTTCCTACAGAAGATAAAGTATGGCTGTCACAAACACTTCTGGCCATTAGATGGCGTCTCAGCCCTGTCAAAGTTTTACTTACTGTAGTCCTAACCCCTCTTAAAGGAACACTCCACCGTTTTTTGAAATTGGGCTTATTCACCTTCTTTCCTACATTTAGATAGGTGGGCAAATGCATTTTTGTCTTAGTGCATGCATTGTTTTAGTTTGACAGGGTCGGCGCTAGCTTAGCATAATGAATGGAATCCTTTGTTGCCAGCTAGCATGTCCTGAGTAAAAGTGATATAAACAATAAAAAAACAAACACCTAATTACTTCTTATGGCCTGCGTATTCACAACATGTATAAATAGCGATGCAGATTAACACTAGGCGATTTCCTAGGCAGATATTGACTTATATATTAAGGACTATATTAGGGGGAAGCACAGGCGAAGCACTGCTACTTGGGTGTGATATCTCTGCGCCCAAGTAGCAGTGCTTCGCCTGTGCTTCCCCCTAATATAGTCCCAAGTCAATATCTGCATAGGAAATCGCCTAGTGTTAATCTGCATCGTTATTTGTACTTGTTGTGAATACGCAGGCCACAAGAAGTAATTAGGTGGGTTTTTTAAATTTTTTATATCACTTTTACTCAGGACATGCTAGCTGGCAACAAAGGATTCCATTCATTATGCTAAGCTAAGCTAGCGCCAACCCTGTCAAACTAAAACAATGCATGCACTAAGACAAAAATGCATTTGCCCACCTATCTAAATGTAGGAAAGAAGGTGAATAAGCCCTATTTCAAAAAACGGTGGAGTGTTCCTTTAAGTTAAAACTGTAATAAAATAAAGTATTGTAATATCATCATATTTTTGTAATAGAGCTGTCACATCTGTCTTAAATGTTGAGATTTTATGTAATTTATTAATTACAACTTTGTTACAACATTTGTGTTGTTACATAATCATTTTTTGTTCATAATTCATACTGTTCAAATTTAGAAAAAAAAAAAAAAAGATAAGTTGTGATGCCCCACTATTAGATCAGTGTGTGATCTTTTTCCAGGACAATAGGCTATGTTAGGAAACTGTCAATAGATTTGTTTTGTTATGTGACAACTAGCCATGTCTCCACTATAACAAAACAAGATTTTGTAAATAGTAAGTAAGATAACACTAGTTCAGTTGTCAGTAGTTTTTTGGCTGCATCCAAAATTGCATACTTCCCTACTATAGTAGGCAAAAAACAGTAAGTGATGAGAGGTAGGCCTATGTCTGAATTCACAGTACTCTTAAAAGTAGGCAAAAAGTACCCGGTTGACCTACTACTTCTGGCGAGATTGGACACTTGGACCCCTTACTATAACATTAGGCCATGGGAGGGGATTTCTTTATTTATTTCTTTATTTTATTTATTAAATACGAGAGGGGATTAATGAATGAAGGTGAAGCGACATAACTGACGCTCACATGATAATGACAGCATGTCGAATGTAGTACGTCCAGATTACATCACATTCATACTATATGGAACATACTTTTTTTAGTGGTTGTGAAGTAATTACTTAATCAAAAATGTTAAATGGGTGGAGCTTGACCTTGTCCATGATCTAAAGGGGTAAAGCTTAACTTAATTATTTTAGGGTTAAAGTCGTCATGAAACGGAAGTTGCGATAGTTTTTTCTTCCGTATTGTGATGTGTATCTGAATGAAACGGCTTCACAAACAAGAAAAAATATAGTGCAGGACTTTGACTTTGTGTATCGAGAATTGATTGGATGGTTGTGGTTGGCTATTGCTGTGATGTCATGTGAGTGGCAGGTTGTCCCGCCCTCGCATCATCAGAGAAGAGATGAGATGTTGCTGCAAGTGCAGGGGAAGTTATTTTAATTAAAGATTATGAGGGCACATGCATTTTCAAAAAAATGGAGTGCATGGATAAATAATTTATAATAAATACTGCAATATAAAGATTGGACCTTTTAGCTCCACCAATTAGGTACAGAAAGAGGGTGCTTGATGTCATGCTCTTGTTTTTGGTGTTGTTGCAAATCTGTTTTATGAGAATAATAGGCCCTACACTATGACTATGTTAGTGTAGAGGGCCCCAGTCAGACCAAATGAATTAAACATTGTTATTCCAACTGTGAATTTAAAGGTATCCTGGTAACAAACAGGAATTAACAGTTTATTTCTGGCAGCAGCTGTAGTTATATTTGGCATTAAAATCTTCACAGTGATACAGAGAAGAATCCCTTCTTATCCCTTCTGCTGCTTATAGATTGTGTTTTGTGTGTCTTCCTTCTCCATGTGTCAGTAACACAATGACCTGCTCTGCTTCAGTGTTTCTCAATCGGGACACAGCTGAAGCTAATATGTTATTTATGCATCATTGTGTTGAAAAATCAAAGGAGATGCTTGCGTCCCACAGCTCAACAATAAGGGAGACAAATGACGGCATCTCCGTTGCCATGAGCCACAAGGACACAAAGGGAAAATACAATAGCCTTTGAATGGAGAGCTGTTCTGGTCTGTAAGTTAACACTTGTCAGCTGTGGACCCACACATGTCCATCACTAATCCGTGTCTGTAACATAACCAAGTGTGTGTACAGACAGACAAACTGTTCTTCATTATATTCACCTAGCCACTCTTGAAGAGACTACCTGAACTGATCAATCGAGGCATCCAGTGGTCAGATGTTATTTCCTTATAATGGCACTACTTTCATGTGTCTCGCACCTTGGACATGCTCTCTGGTTTTAAACAGATATTTGTTCATACAGTAACATTCAGAGAACCTTTTCCAAAACGTTAGCCCAAATTTTAATAACATTCCCTGTAAGCTGGGTAAGTATCTGCTGAAAAACAGTATGATCATTCTGGTAGAATCAAATACAAAGTAATACAAGTATTCCCATGAAGCTTGCAATGATAGCAAAGCTGAATTTTTCACATCAATAGCCTACTCCAATCTTCAGTGTCACATGATCCTTCAGAAATCATTCTAATATTCTGATTTAAAACATTTATCTATTCCCAAGAAACAGTTATTATTATCAATGTTGAAAACTGAAAAATGTTGAGCTACTAAATATTTTTGTGGAAACCGTGATAAGGATCGTAAGGAATCAAAAATTCTTGAATAGAACAGCATTTATTGGAAATGTAATTGTTAACAATGTAAAAGTCTTTCCTGTCACTTTTAATCAATACATCCTTGCTGAATAAAAAAATAAATTAATGTACGGCTAGCTGTGCATTAAACCATTTTAATGCATTGATGTGGAGACAAAAAAACAAACACCCGACACGAAGCCTCCATGGAGTGCATTCAAATCGTTTAATACACAGGTAGCCGTGTATAATCCTACTTATATACCATGGCCGTTGGCCAGCATTCACAAGTTAAAGCTGTGATTGTCAAGGTAAAGGTTCCTTATACTTGTTAAATCTAGCATTCTGTCCACTTAAACAATAAGGTTACATATTTGATTGAATTATAACATTCATTTGAATAAATTAGCCCCCCGAGAGAGAGAGAGAGAAAGTTTGTGTGAATTACCTGCGTCTGTGCGGTGTCTCTAGGAATAAAGCTGTGAGTTTAATTACTTCAAAAACAGCGATGTTATCACCACCCTCTTGCTAAGTGATATAATGTATTGATTAAGTAGCGAAGCTAGTCACAGGGCAGCATTGACAACTAGTTCTGTGCTCCTGAATGTTTCTGTGTGTCTGCAGAGCGATTTCTGATCTCTGTGTGCGAGTGACGAGTGATGTGTGTGTGTGTGTGTGTGTGTGTGTGTGTGTGTGTGTGCGTGCTTAAAGCTGCATTCCGTAACTTTTTTAGGTTAAAAATGATCCAAAATAAAATTTTGAGCAAGTACATAACCAGCCAGTGTTCAAAACTATCTGCTTGCCTTTGCTCGATTCACAACGGTAAGCTTGTAACGGTAATAATGTTTTTAATTCCAGTGGTACTGGTGGATTTCCGCGGGAAATTCGAGCATGCCTTTGCGTCATTATGTCACAAGAAGGTGTCTCGGCTAGTAGGCTATATTGAGTGTGAGGATGTTGGAGGTGGAGATTTATAGCCTTTTCTCACAGCACTTGATATAAACATATCAATTAGATGGCGGATCCAGAAAGGTTCAAATGATAATCACCAGTGACAACTGGAGATTCATCCGTTGTAAAACGCAAAAGACTTCGGACTTCGGAGTGGCTAATGAAAAAAAGAGACTGCAACCGTGCCCATGCGAAAACAAGGATAAATATCGGAAGGGCATTAAATGCAGTCACGCAGTGCTGATGTTGTTAACATTAACAATTTGAGAACAAAGTATAATTTGCACGGTTTGACGTGACATGATAAGCGATCATTAGATTTAATCAGCGCGATTTACTTCAATGCTTTTTTCCCTTAGTTGGTCAGAACAAAAGTGGATGTTACTTATGCTACTTGTTCAGATTACATTTTCAAATTCTTATGTTGGTCATACTTCCAAAAAGTAGAATCTGTGATTCCGAATTACAGTATCCACACCGGCACGTTGACTGACAGCCGCTCATTCTCCTCAAAACATTGGATTCATCCACGCTGTGCCGTGCCGAGGCACAACCCACGTAAAGTTGATAATTCCGCGAATAACTGCAATTGCATATTTCGAACAGAGATGGCGACAAAGAGGAACTAGGGACTGCAGGGACTGAATCTAGGGACTGCAGCTTTAAATGAAAGCAGCAAATTAATACAGAATGGGGAATAAACTGATTTGGAACTACCTGTGCGTTAAATGGTTTCAATGCACAACTTCCAGCCAATCAGAATCGTGTATTCAGACCAGGGATGGATTATAACCCTGTACGGTCCTGTCTAAAGGCCCCTGCAGGCGCTCCGCAGCTTGTCTAGGCCCCACTCTGGTCTAGTGCCCTTGGCACGTGTGCGGATAGACCATGGTATAATTTGGTTTAATTCATCCATATCACATCAATGATGCCACATTTATACACACCTTAAAAGCATTTACCAAATGGCTTTACCAAAAATCAAGAAACAAGAATCAAATCAAGAGGATCTAATAAATGTGCTTTCCCAGAAACCAATTCGCACTGATGCTGGTGAGAGTCTGTTTGGGGTGATGTCAATTTTAATTTTAATTTTAATTTTAATGTTTGTTTATTGTTTATACCACCTGCTAGTGAGTTTTAGGCTTTGTGAGTGTGAGCACTGACACAAAAATCAATGACATAACTTCATGTGAAAAGATCTGTAGCCTAATGTTACAAGAAGTTTCAGTTACCAACAAATTTGGAAATAAATACATTGGTTGTAAAATGGCAACCTAGGAAAGAGTTTGCTCTCATTTGGCCTGCAACACACACACACAAAAAAAAAATCAAAGACAAAATCTCATAGAGGAAAACTAGTTAAGGGCATTAGAGAGAGGAGAGCTGGGCTGAAGGACTGTTGAGAACTGCAAAGGTCACATCAGTACCTACGGGGGGAAATGTGAGAAGACAATCAGATTATTTCTCATTTCCTTTTGCAAAAGTAAATGTGGATGAACACATATAATTGAATTTCAAATTAATAACCACCACTGACCTTATTTGTTTACCCAGCCATGATATGTTTAACAAATGCTGTGGGAGAAAAGGATGAAAAGACAAGATTATCATCTACCCACTGGAAAGCAAAGATCATAGACATATGGGTAAGATTTTTATTTTTTTTTTTGTGAAAAAAGTCTCTTATGTTCATTATGTTCATCAAGGCTGCTTTTATTTGATCAGTAAAAATCATTAAATGGCTATATTGTGAAATATTATTACAATTTAAATTTAAAATTCTCAGTTTTTTATTTAAATTGTCACTTTTGATCAATACATCCTTGCTGAATGAAAGTATTTTAAAAAAAAATTTTGAATGGGAGTATAGTATACTGTATAGTATAGTAAGCTAATTTGCAGCTTTTCAGATGTAAAAAATGATCATACCTTCATAGTTGATACAGCCGTTTGCATCTTCCTGTCCTGCCATTAGCTGTTCTACCTCTGATTCTGTCATCTTCTCACCTGAAGGCAAGACATGTGACACTCTGTGGGTGCTTGTTTCTGGTGTTAATCTCAAGGTAAATATGTAAAAAACAGTCAAACACAGATTTTAAAAAGATGCTTATGTTCCAATAAAACTATTCCTAAATCAACAAAGCATTCATTGGGTTTGTTAGTATAGGAGCTTTTTTGTATTGGTTTGTATTTACCCAACGTTGCAAGTACATGGCGAAGTTCAGCACCCATTACAGTGCCATTTCCTTCCTTGTCAAAGACTCGCAGGCCCTCAACAAAGTCCTCAAACGTGCCCTGATCTTTGGACTTGGACACGTGTTGGAACATAGGCAGGAAAGTCTCGAAGTCTATCAGTTTAGTGTTCATTTCTAGAGAAAATGGGTATTGCAAACACATTAAAAAAATTATTCATTTTAATTGTGCAATGTTTAGCCTATACGGTCAAAGCACAGTTTATTTCTTTCACCCTCAGGTTTGGGTTTGCCAAGTACTTTGATGACCTCATCATTTGTGGGATTCTGACCCAACGCCCTCATGACATCACCACACTGGGCGTAAGTGATCTTCATTTCACCAGTCGGTGTTCTGTCGAATAGCATGAAGGCCTCTTTAAATTCTGTGTGGATAGGATATTACAATAATTGTACTGTATATGTAGCCTGGGAAAACCCAGACAACTTCCGGCAAATTTAGATTTGCTCTGCAAGTAAGTCTGGCAAAGAGCTCATTCAAGCCCATTTCCCCATGCCGAGAAATCAAGGCACCAATCAGAAACGTTGAGGCGGGCTTTACACATGACGATCGCTCTGATTGGTTTTAGGTCTAGCCTATCCAGAGGCATTTGAGCGACGTCCGTTGGTGAAGCACACCAACTTTTAAATGCATTATTATATTCAAATTGCAAACACATGAGGACAGTCTCCATGAAAGACCCACTGGCAGAAGAACGTGCTACTACATTTCTCTCCGAAACGGTAGGAAATTAAATTAGATTTAATAGAGGATTTTAACTGTGACAAGATGATTGACAGGGCAGTTTACATGACGGGATGCACGCGACAGATCCGTCCGATAAAGATGACGAAGTAGTATGTCCCAAAGCTTGACTACTTTTTTGCTACACATTCAAAAGTAAATACATTTTCTTCACAAAAAGAGTACATATGGCGTAGTGTAACCATCGACTGTAAAAAAATAGAGTGTACCATAGGCGAATTGGGACGCAGCATTACACATGACGATCTCTGATTGGTTTTAGGAGTTTTAGGTCTATCCAATTGCGCCCAGAGGCATTTGAGCGACGTCCGTTGGTGACGCCCCTTTGGAAATGAGTTATTAAAGGAGCTTTGCCAGACCATAACTCAGTTACTACTGAGAATGGTCTGGTTTTAACCAGGCTACTGTATATGAGGAAGAGATATGAAAAATCAATTTAGGTATATTTCATTTAGCAAATATTTACCTTCAATCTGGTCAGCTGTAAACTCCACCTAGGGAGGGTAAACAATGATTTTAGGGAACTTTTATAAAGAAGTTGATTGATTAGCATTGTGATTAATAATGGTAAAGTGGATTTTTTTCCCCCCAAACAGTATTATAAATGCAGTTAACAATGGCCAATCACAATGGAAATACAGATGTTTGTAATTCTCAAACAAAGCTTTCTGGGGCCATTCAACAAAAGTCAGCTGTTCCCCCACTCATGTAGACTAAGAATAACAAACCTCTGGGACCAGAGGGAATTACAGCGAAACCCCATCCGTTTTGTCCACTGGACAGAGAGACAAGAGAACAGGAATGCTATGCTGTAATATGGGAGACACCAGCGTGGAAGGCCGTATGACCACATGGAGGCTCTTTCATACTGACCTCAGACAAGCTTCCACTCTCCAGAGTCAGACCCCATCTCTGACCATCAGGTTAGTTAAAGTTGCATATGTGGTCTCTGATCAGACCACACACACATCGGCACTTAGCTGAGACGTTTGTGTGAAACATTTTAACCTTATTCATTGATTTTAGCCATGATATTGTTTAGGGCACATCATGTATATAACAAGGTTAGACCAATCAATATCTGAATGTTTTTAACTCAATAAGACATCAAGGTGGGAATGTTTTAGTCCCTAACACAAGATCAAAACTGTCACTAAATGTTATTTTTGTGTGTGTGTGTGTGTGTGTGTGTGTGTGTGTGTGTGTGTGTGTGTGTGTGTGTGTGTGTGTGTGTGAAAGAAAGAAATAAGCTCTGTGTCCTTAATGATCTTTCAGGTCTACCTCCTTATGATTTTTGGGAAGAAGTTACTTCAGGTTTTTCCAATGTTTCTCATGATGTTCTAACCCTGAGCTGTTAGTAAAATTGCAATACAGACGAAGCCATAAGTGTACGTACCTTGATGCTTTTTGGGTCAAACTGAGGCTCCTTGGGTCTCTCTGGTTCAGGAGGGGGTGCTGGCTTTGCTGCCTCCTTCTTCGGTTCAGCTTTTTTAGGAGCCATTCTTCCACCAAGATGAAGAGCAGGAGGGTGTGAGATGGGAAACAGGAACGAGAATGTACTTTGAGAAGATTTATACCCTCCTCAATGCTCCTCGACTGCATCAAGAGGGTTGGTCCCATCCCATCATCATCATCATCCAAACAAGGACAGGAAAGCTCAAGTGTTCACAAGCCAAACCCCTGAGACAGATGCATGATGGTATTAGCATGTTAACATGGATGAGAACCAGTAAACAGTTTATAGTTCATAATTATGCTCTCAAACTTTCCAGCTAGAGATTTTGGCACTCTTTTCTACACTCTAAAAATAGAGGTTCTTTATTGGACTCTATATGTTTCAATGAAGAACCTTTTACATCCATAGAACCTTTCTATTGCACAAAAGGATCTTTATAGTGGAAAAAGGTTATTGAGATTACTCTAATGTTCTTTACCCAAAACGTTATTTTAAAGAGTACTTTGAAACAGAAGTTGCAATATTCTTTTCTTCCTTATTGTGACATATATCCATGTGAAACGGCTTCTCGGACAAGGAAAAATGTTGATTTACTTGACTATTGCTGTAATGTCATGTGAGTGATAAAATTGATAATGGAGTGATATAAACCTAAAATGGATCTTCCATGAAACTGATGCGAAAACCTCATTTTGTAACCTTTATTTTGAAGAGGGTAGTAAGATCTTGTTTGTCTATGTCTCTGACGAAACTGGCAGGTCCTGCAATTTTCATATAGCTTTTGGCTCACAATTGAGGAGATGATGGAGGAATTTCAGAGAACGCATTACCATGGATAGATTTGGACACTTCTGGAAACTTGTCTCATTTACATTTGTATGTTTTACCCCTGTCTGCCATTGGTCAGTATAAAATCAGCAATGTTTTGAATACCACAGTTTTAAATTTTTCAGAGGAATCAACTTAAAAATGTTTGTCTTAATTGTCTCTCTGCATATTAATCTGCGCTGGGAGAGTTATAAATATTACACATTTCACTTAATCACCAACTATAATGATTTATAAAACAACTGTAACAATTTTCTGTAACTGTAATCCATTTTCTCCTGTTTGTTCTTTCACTGGACAGCCCTGTCTTTGTGAGTTTCAAAAGATCAAGGGAATTATTAAGGATAAATACCTTATGACTTGTTTTGTTATGAACAGCAACTGCTTGCCGTTCTCGCTTTTTTAACCCTTGATGTCTGTTATTCAGGCGTCTGGAGCCGACACCAGTAACAACAGTTTAAAAGAGAAGAAGCATCATTCACCTGTTCACTCAGTCCTGAACCTCCTGCTCCAGATGGAAGGAATAAACTATGGATAATACAGTGTGTGTGTGTGTGTGTGTGTGTAAATATGTTGGGGGAAAGTTACTTTTAAAGGGAATACATTACAATATGGCTTAACTCCCTAAAAAAGCAACTAATTGTGTTACTTAATTACTTTTTTATAGAAAGTAATGTGTTACGTTATTTTCAGGTTACTTTTTCTCAGCTGGGCTGGGCTTGTTTGTTTTTTAATCCCAGAAAAAAGTTCTATTTTTGGCAAATGTAAAGGCTCCTTTGCTTTCTCACCGTAAGTGAAATGAAAAAGCCTCAGGCTGAAGGAAATACAAATTCTTGCCTGTACAATAGGCAGAACCTGATTTCACCAGAAGAATAATCATTTAATACAAATCAATGAATATCTATTTTTGACTATTTAAGTTTGCAGATGCCCATAACTTCACTGAAAGTTCAAAATAAACATCCAGACAGAAAAAAACAGTGTATACAGAAGGTATAGAGAAGTGAATTAAACTCAAATCCAGTAACCACTTTCTGACCTGCAACTGATCAACTTTCTGTCTGAACCTGCACCTCCTAGATTAAATGTTCAATCTAAATTCCCCTTCCACGCTCCATCTGTCAGTTCAGATCTGGTGTTAATACCAGAAGCCATGAATCGCATAAGACAACACAGCAGGAGTGGAGTATCCTACTCATCCGGTATCTGTTTGCATGTATGGATCACACCGGCTGTGACACGGGACCCTCTTCTGTTGCTGTGATTTCATCCCCTCTAGGTCTCCCTCTGTGGGATGTCCCTCTCCAGACAGAGAGATGCAGGGCTGTTGGGAGTGTCTGGTTTCATGCTGTTAAGCCTATTTGAACTCTTACTGACAGGGTAGGAGGAGAGAAGTGTTTCCAGGATGTAAGTATGTGCATTGTTTTCAATGTCTGTTTCTTCACTCTGTCTAGAACTTTATATAACTCCATGAGTCATATAACTCAATAAACTGTTGTCTGAAAGAGCCATGTTGGATGATGCACTGCATGTACATTATGTGATGAGTGATTTAACTTGCCGCAGCAACAGTTTCCTTGAATATTCAAGTTATAGTAAAAGAAGGCTTCACCAAAATAAGCAACAGAATAGAATAGAATAGAATAGAATAGAATAGAATAGAATAGAATAGAATAGAAAAAACTATGGAAACGATCAATAAAATTACTATAAAATTATCTTCTATGACACATCTGGACTTCTGAATCAAATCTCATCATTGACAGTAAATCTCTTATCTACAATTTCTGTATTTTTGTCTGTGCTCCACAGGAGGGCAGCATAACTAATTATAGAAGCTGATAATCCAGATTTGCTGTTGAGGATCCAATTGGAGAAAAGTTATTGAGAATTGAAAGTGAAAGCTGCAAATTTCTCTTTTAATTTACTTTAACTTGATGCACTACAATAACTCAAATTGAAAAAAAAAAAAAAACCTGAAAAAAAAAATATGACATTTTTTATAAAAGTGACAAAAACACAAAACTACTAAAACTTTACCTAAAATGGAAAACAGAAAATACAAAAATAAAAACTAATTCAAAATATTAAAATGACATCATAAGTCCAAGCCTAAAAATAAATTGGGGTCCTAATGATTGAACCAAGCTCTGTTTTCTTTATCTATTTCTAGACAGTTTAAAGACACATTATATTAGAAAATAAAATCAAGTAGGCTGTGTATCAAGACAGCAAGTAGATAGTTTCAAATGTTGCTCAATTACATCCAGAGCTGTAATTGTCATTTATGTTAACACAAAATAAATGACTAGCCTATGTTTTTACTACTAAATTGTGAAAATTATAATCTCAGTATAACCTCTAAACCAAAAACGATCTCTTCAGCCCTTGAATGTTCTGGGGCCAGTTGTTTAAAGTATAGCCTAATCTGATTGGATTTCAGTGAACAGATTGGGTTAAATCTTGGGTTGTTCAAACGAAGATCACAAAATCCAATCTTGGTTTTGATCTGGATCAGATCGTCAGTTGTTTTTTTTTTTTTTTTTTTTTTTACTTTTTAGTAAGATTGGGATACCTTTGATCCAAAAAAAATCGGGATTATCCTGATCCCAGCCGAAGGGTATTTCAGCAACAAAAATGTACTGAAACTTTAAAAGGTCAAAAATACAATTAACATTTTTACCATGTCATATATGCATACATTTCTATTTTTATAATGCTCTTGATTAGTTTAACTGTCAAAGTAATGAAATTAGAAGTAGACATTATACCTGTTAAGCCTTTCAGTACAGTGAAGATTTTGCCACTTGGTAGATTTTTCCCTTAACCTAACTATCTGGGTCGTCTCCAATCGACGTTCCCTTCCTACTCTAAGTCTACCTGGGTCGTCTCCAATCGACGTCGTATATATATATTCAATTCAAATTTATTTGTATAGCGGTTTTCACAATACATATTGTTTCAAAGCAGCTTTACAGAAAGTGCATTTCAGAAATGTACATAGAAAAATACAGTTAGTTAATCATGTATTAATTTAGGGCATAACATATCATCAGCATGATATAGTCTACCTAACTAACTTGCTTCCCTAACTAGCTTACTTCCTGCGCAGGAATAGTCGACAAACAAACATCAGCAAATGACCAAATGCTTTAATCACGGCCGGAGGATCTCTCGAGCAGTTCTCAGAGAATTTCCCCCAAGAAGAAGCAAGGCCGGAGGATCTCAGACAAATTCCATTGAGAATCCCACCAGCTAACACGAATACAACAGTTTTTATAGAATAGGGAGGTATGGCAAAATTATATGAATTTGATTGGTTCTTCATATGCAAACCCTTCTGTTACTAGGTGAAGCAAACTTTGTTTTAATGATTACTTCATTGTTAATCACAAGGTTCAAATTTAGTCATCTGTCTAGTTTCATTTCCCATTATTTGTTATTTATACACTCACACGACCAAACTAAAATGGGTATGGCAACACAACATACAACATTCAAAAACACAGGACAGAATGTTTTAGTACATTGTGTTTCAAAGTGTTATCATGTTAGGCCTAAAAAGAGAAATAAGGTTAGATGTTAGAAACATGGTTAGTTTAATATACAGTTTACTATTTTATCTATTAAAAATCCACCACACCACCATAAAACAATCCCCCAAACAGCTGTCAGTATCAAACAAAACTGAATTTTAATGCTTTTGTGTTCTCTTGCAAATGTTTTGCATCCCCTAAGAAACTTTGTGGTCACTCTCAAAACTTTTGAGTTCTTCGCGAATGAACACAACATTTCTTGGAGAACGCAAAACTTTGTGAGAGATCCCAAAGCATTAAAATATTATCTTTTTTTCCATCACCATGTCCCTTAAGTGCTTCCGTAGGGGTCTGATAGTTCTGATTCTTCTACCTGTTCCTGTTCTTCTTAACATAGCTAACACCTTACAATTGTGAAATGTAACCCCTTTGGAGCATTAGTAATCCGGATTAGGTAATCTGAATAAAGTGTGTATTTGGATCAGGGTGATCAATATTTTGCTTTGAAAAACCAGCACAAAAGTAAGATGGATTACATGATCCTGGAGAGCAAAACATGGGATTTCCAAATCTAGATCATTTTGATCCAGATTAAAAATTTTGAACAATTTGGCCTTGATGCTCAAATCTAGTGTTCTTGTGCATTACTACAAATGACCAGTAGGTTGAGCCGTTGTGCTGCCAGTAGGCTATTATGAGATGAAATAACAGGTGTTGAGACAGATGGATTGACAGCTTCTGTCTGGGAATGGAGTTCAAGCTCAAGTCTGTTAGTCATATCCATAGGTCATATCTCAATATACACTTTTAAATAACTATTTTAGTTTCCTTTAGATGCATTGCCACTTATACAATTATAACATTGCTATTTTTTGAAAATATTAATCATTTATATTGATAATATTATATTGATGGTCACCCAATATGCTTTCTAGCGTGCTTGGGTAAGAAGATGATGTTATGAGGGCCTTACTGAATTTGGCATGGCAAAATTCACAATATGATAAACCTGACATCTGTTTGACCTCTCAAGTAATATTAAATTAATGCTGAATAGCAATACATCATGTCAGACTACTTGGTGTCTCTAGTCCATTACTGAGTTTTCATTGTGAATAACAACTCTGAATACACCATTGTTGTATATGATGTAGTCTATACTCAACAAAGCCTTTTTGTATCGGCAAATTCATGCATGGGATTTAACTTCTTCCAGAAATCCTCTGGAAATATACACACAAAACTAAATGAAGAGAGAGAACAGAGGATGTCCTCATATCCATGAATGTAGTCTATTCATTTAATTTCCTGTTTTCATCTTCAGATATTCCAAAAACATGATTTAATGCAGTTCTTCATAGAACATTGCGAAACATATGAAAATGTGCTTTGTATTTCCAGTGGAGTTGAATCGCTTTCACCAAGAACCCCTTAGCACAAGACAAGTGAACAGAACAGAACTGAACTGAGGCTACACTCAATTATAGCCCACATATTTGTATTAACACATTACATTCCCTTCACATCAGTATATGGTCAGCATTCATGACATCTGTTTCTCAAATGTGAACATTTTTGATTCATCTCATTGACAGTGAGTCGAATCCTTTGAATCTGTTGACCAAAATAATTTGAATCTGTTGACCACAATAATTCATTCGGTGTTGATCAAAATCCTGTTGTTGACCAAAATCCTTTGAATCTGTTGACCAAAATTCATTTGCTGATTCTTTCGGTGGCTTTTTGTGTGCTATGTGAGTCATTGGATCACTCACTCAACCGATCACGACCAAAATATAATCTTTTATTAAAATTTGAATCTAATAATTCATTTATGAGACTGCTAAAAGAGTGTCTCAAGTAAATCAGATGGCTGATTCATTAATTTCGTTCATAATGAAAACAGTTCCTCCAAGGGTGTTCAGACTCAAAACTGCAACTCCTTCAGTCAAGGAAGTTAGGACATTCACCAATGAAATGCTTCAAAGTCATCAGTTTGTTAACGACTTGTTGAAAACACGGACTTTTTGATGAACAAAACACTACTAGACATAAGAGAGGCCAGTATTGGTTGTTGTAGCACTTCAGGGAGGTCATAAATTAACGTGCTCCCAGAAAGCACTTGGTTACCTTTTAAAACGGGTTCATTTCCAAACCGGACATCTTCCTCAGCGTGCTCATGGGCAACGAGAAAATCTACATCGTGTCAGGTCATGGTGTTGTTGCAATCAGTTGACAGATTGCCTGTGAAGTAATACATTCTATAGGCTACTGCTGTTTAATTTATTTCTAAACCGTGGTTAATTCGTTTTATTAAAATTATCTAGATGATTTCGTGCATCCATCTATATGACAACGCAAGAACTGCCTTATTTAATTTCACTTCTTCACTCCTGTCAGCGTGTTAAGGTATACCTAGTGAACGTGACTTTATTATCCATAATCATGTTTAAAATCTACCATTAGGTTGGTCTTAATCCAGTTTTTATCCCCCAGGAGTGTGACAGTTGGGAGAAGTTGGCAGAGTGTCACAAGTATAAGGCGAAGTGATGATCCTACCTGAGGCGTTTCTCAGGTTTCATCAAGACACCCGTGCGTAAGCGACAGCTGCCCGGAGCCTGGACTTTCTCCCAGACCAGCAAAAGTTTCAGCGTGGATTTAAACGAACACTAGCCGAAGGACCTAGGACACAAGAAAAACCTTTTATTCTTGCTGAGAAAGGTAAACAAAATTGGCAATTGTGATGGTTGTCTTATACTGGCAACAGCTTTTAGTAAGTTAGCTGGTTGAAAGTAGGCTACTCTTGAATTTATTAGTCTTGAATAACTTGGCATTAAAGTTTGATCTTAATATAATCTGGTTGCTTTGTGCTTTTATGAAGCATAAAAGCATTTCCAGATATTATGTTGGTCCTAAATGTGAGCTATACCTGTCATGATACTACTTTTCTTTTTGCCTTCAGAACACTTTCTAAGTATCATTTTTTGTCGTGTCAGTTTAGTATTTTCTTTAACATTTCTGTTTCTATGACCTATTATATATTATATTATTACTGGAAAAGCCATTTACACAGAAGTTCTCCTCCTGAGCCTTTATTGGTTGAAAGAAGTGCTCTCTGTAAGGCAGTCAAATATGCTAATATTTTACGCCTTCAGTGTTGTAAGTAAACACCTCTAGTTGAATGACATGCTTCATATAAATAATTAGCTCAGAACTATTTCCACAGAACTAGTGATTATTATTCACCAAGGCACTGATTGCTCCGAAGAGGTCACAGTAACAGTCTCTCTGAACACTGTTCAACTGTCTGTCGGATAGTTTTCCTCTTAAAGATGATGTTCATGTATCCTACATGTATGCACTTACACTTAATTTTGCATTTAGCTTTGTTAGCATGGTCTGGAGAAAAGTGCACTGATATAGCTTACTGAAATAAGATTTGAAATCAGATCTCTGGAGCTTCAGCTTCTTCCACAGTATTTTTTTGCTGCTTCGACACAGCTTTTGCATGTACCTAAACAGTGAAAAACAGGTTGCAATCTATTTTTTTTAGAATCTTAGAATAGAACACTATAATAAAGAATACACTGGGGCCCGGAAAATCATTCCTTATTGACCCCTACCAATATGGCCCAGCTTGTGGGGTGCCATGTCTCTTATTTATCAGTGTTTGTGGCTCTGCCTTGGGTTGGCATGAATGATATGAAGTACTGAGCACAGCAGTTGAGAGGAAACAGTGGCTTTGGCATGTGTGTCAGCTGACATTCCTATACAGCTCATCATTACAGACTTGTGTTGATTTGTATCAGAGCCTATAGAGGAGGACACACAGGATAAAAGTTATCCTAAAGTTTGTTATCAATATACGGATGTTTTTTTGTTTGTGATAATGCATATGCACAAATCTGTGCTAGTATGAATCTTGATAAAATTAGGAATCAGAAGAGACAGTGTTTTCATGCTGTTTTCAAAATAAACATTGTTCTTTAAAACGTTATATTCATCAAATAATCCTGATGAAAATGTATCTCTATTTCAGCACAGCTATTTTCAATAATGATAAAAATAAGAAATGGTTCTTGAGCAGCAAATCACCGTATTAGAATGATTTCTGAAGGATCATGTGACACTGAAGACTGGAGTAATGATGCTGAAAATGCAGCTTTGCATCACAGGATACATTTTAAAAAAATATTCAAATATAAAACATTTTACATTGTAATAATATTTCACAATATTACTGTTTTTGCAGCATTTTTGATCAATTAAATGCAGCCTTGGTGAGCATAAGAGACTTATTTCAAAATTATTAAAAAATATTTTTGACCCCAAACTTTTTGAACGGTAGTGTAGGCTCTAGCCTATTTATTATTATTATTTTAATTAATTTTTTTTACATGTAATTTTTATTTTTTACATATGTATTATTATTATTATTATTATTATTATTATTATTATTATTTTGATTATATTACTTTTAACTTGACACAATTTGTGATTTTAACTTGAATTTGAAATCAACTTGACAAAAAAATCTGAAGGTGCTTTCGCCTCTGGATTTCCAAATATACAGAATCCAGCTGTAATTTAAAAAAACAAAACAATATAAAATGTTTTGGAAATAGGAAATTAAAATAAATTGCTCTAGAAATAATTGTTGGTAGTATTGTTGAGAGTTTGTGGTTCTTTGCCTATAGAGTGACTTTTTTTAATGGAGAAAGTCTCAAAACCTTTAGAGCAGTAAGCTATACTAAGAACCATATGTTATATTGATTTAACCACGGTCCAGAGATGATGTTGGCTCGACGCTAAGCAGAGTGTAGGCTGTTTACCGTTGCCAGACAACTTGGTGCATGAATATAGAATTCATCTTTTATAGCCAAGCTTTATTTGCGGAGACACTTTGAGATGTTGAACTGCTGACCAGACCTGTATATACATATACTATCTCTCCCTGCCCTTAGATAAGGTATTGAGACTCAGATTCACATTTCATTTCACTGCATGGCTGAGGCTATTTCATGTCACTGCAGGATGTCCATGTAAAACTAGTGGCAGGAGTTCCCTTTGATCTGGCCATTAGAGCCGACATTCTGTCTACCCATGCGTCACCTCCAGAGACATCCGGCTCTCTGGACTATGTTTACAGACATGCTGAACTCAGATGGTATAATGCACATGTGTTAGTGTGTGTGCACTGTGCAGTCAAGCACAAATAGTCAAATAATATTATTTGAGCGTCAGTTTGAATATGTTAAATTACTGTATTTTTTTTTTTAAGTACAGTAAAGATGTGGGCAGGTAACCCTAAGGATGTAGCTTTAAACCCTAAAAAAGGATTATTTGCTTTATAGTTTATATTTGCTATAGATTAGGGAGTACTAGTATTTCTGTGTCAAATCAAAACTATTTATTTGTTAAGTAACAATACCACCTTTTTGTGTAGTATTGGAAGCATCATCTCAATTCTTGTTATTTTGACTTTATTCTCAAAATATTTCTACCTGAATCTAGTAATTCTGTTTTTCTCATTATTTTAACGTAGCAAGAAAATGTGGCTGTTGTACAATATCGTACTGTTTACTACCGTTCAAAGGTTTTTCTCGAAATTAATACTTTTACTCCGCAAGGATGCATTATATTGATAAAAAGTCACAGTAAAGACATATAATGTAGCAAAAGATTTCTGATTGACATAAACGGTGTTCTTTTGAACTTCCCTAAAAAAAATCGATCAGTTTCCACAAGAAACTTTAGCAGCTCAGCTGTTTTCAACTTTAGTAATAATAATATAAAATCTTTCTTGAGCACCAAATCAGCATATTAAAGTGATTTCTGATAGTTTGTCAAAGGTTTGGTTCATGAATGTATTCAATATTCAGACATGATTTTATTTGTTCATGCTGCTAATGTTGTTAACGTTCACATACGCTCATTAATATTCATGAGCCAAGCCCTCATCATAGTAAGTAAGATCGTGCAACTGAACTTCAAAAAAATGCTCATTGGGAACAAAACAAAAGGTTAGGAGTTTAAAAAAAAAAAGTTTTAATAGCTAGTGTGCTTTATGCAATTTTACTGTTTGCTGTGGTATTGAAACTAGAATCAAGAATCGTTGAATTCCATTTGTTTTGGCAGGTCATTGACTGCTGAAATTCTGATATCGTAACAACCCTACTATGCAAGCATCTGTTAAATGGTCACCTGCTATCTTGGAAGTGAGATGTTGGGCTGTCTTGTCTTTAGGCTGTCGATGGCTTCATCTGCTGATCTTTGGAACTGAGAGGATCAAATGCATGCTCTTGACTTGAACCTCTAGGCCCTTCATTCCCCGATAATCTACTCTCCTGCTACTCATTGCCAGAGCCCACCAAAGCTTGCGACATCTCTGCCAGGCTTATGCCATAAGTAAGAAAACAAGACATCTCGGGGGGCCAGGTCACCCCCTATCCCGCGGGCCTTCATTAGACACACAGATCGGGTTGGAGTCTCTGTCTCGTATTAATACCTGTCAGCAGCCCAAACTCCATTTAAGTCCCGACTCTGCTTCCTAGTAGAGACGCCTGCGCTGCCATCAGACTGCAGGCTCGCTGGACGCCCGCGTTGACTTTGAAAGAGCATGGCAGCTTCTCAAGCTTGGTTGTGCATGGGAATGGAGGGTTTGACAACAGATTCATTGTTTAGAGATGTTTCCCTGGTAAAAGCCAGGCTATCGGCTGTTTGTGACATTCAAAGGATGTTCAGTTTTCTCAGTTTGGGAGTACAAAAGCATTTCGGGGACAGTGGGTCACTCTGATACATGGGCATCTTGAGACTGCTGGGGCACAGGGGCGATGAAGTTTCTCACCTCTGGATTGAATTAGTTTGCCCGTTCAACTCAGACGCATGCCTAGCACAAGGCAGATCATCACTTCCTACGCTGCCCTTCAGCACTTGAAATCTATACCATGATTACTTAATAAAGATGCATTAATGGTATACATTTCCCACTTGGAAGCTTCAGATCTTATGGCCACAAATTTTTGCCTGTGCTGACATTGGTATAAATGAAGAGTGGGGTCCCTAAGTCAGAGACCACTTGTGCAAGTGCTAATATTTTCTAATTTAACACAATTTTTTTAATGGTTTTATTGTTAATCATGTTATCAGCCTAACATTTTGAGTGAAATTTTAATTAAAGAAGTCTTAGTATTTGGTTTGTCCCTCTTCTGCTTAAATAACAGCAACACTCGAGTTGCATGAACTCCACAAGTTTTTGAAAAACCTAATGATTTTAGTTGAATGTAAAAAATATGTATACTACCCTTCATAAGTTTGGGGTCAGTAAGATTTTTTAAAGATCAGTTTTAATGTTTTTTTCTCATCAAGGATGTATTTAAAGGGATAGTTCACCCAAAAATGAAAATTCTGCCATCATTTACTAAAGTTGTTCTAAAGCTGTATGAATTTATTTGTTTTGTTGAACACAAAAGAAGATATTTTGAAGAATGTCGAGTTGATTGACCCCATTGACTTCCATAGTATGAAAAAAAATTCTGTGGATGTCAATGGGGTCCATCAACTTTTTGGTTACCAACACACTACAAAATATCTTCTTTTGTGTTCAACAGAAGAAAGAAAATCAGGTTTACAGGTTTGGAACACCTTGAGCCAAATAATGACAGCATTTTTTGGGTGAACTATCTCTTTAAGATTTCTATTTCAAATTAATACTGTTCTTTTTAACTTTCTATTCATCAAAGGATCATGAAAAAATGTATCAAGATTTTCACAAAAATATTAAGTAGCAACTGTTCTCTATATTGATGATGATAATAAATGTTTCTTGAGCATCAAATCATCATATTAGAATGATTTCTGAAGGATCATGTGACACTGAAGACTGGAGTAATAATGCTGAAAATACAGCTTTGCTTCACAGGAATACATTTTATTTTAAAATATATTCAAATAGAAACCATTTATTTAAAATTGTAATAATATTTCACATTATTACTATGTTTACTGTATTTTTGATTAAACAAATGCAGCCTTTAATGAGCATAAGCGACTTCTTACCATCACCAAACTTTTGAAAAAACAAAAAACCTGCAGGTCTGTTAGTGTGTGTTGTGCGCCATTATCTGTGACTGTGTGATGGCCGTATGATTGAAATGTTTTGTCCTTTTCATCATTGGAAAATAAAACTCTTGGTTGCACGATTGGATGTAAAGTGATCCCTGCTTGTCACAGCAGTAGAGTTTAGCCTTAGAGTTTAGTGTGTTCTTGGCTGCTTGGGTAAGGTCTTGATTCTCATGGTTGCTTGGCTGCTAGAACTGAAATTGGAGAAATACAGTCCTGGCGGGTCTATCAGAATGATAAGCCATTGAGACATTTGAGTGCCTAACCCTGATAACATTTCTGAAGAGACCAGGAGAGTTGTGTGTGTGTGTAATTGGTATTCCCTACGTCATGAGGACTAAATGTCCCTGTAACACAGTTCGTTGTTATGGGAAGAAGGAGGCGGGAACCGGCGAACGTTCAATAGACTTTAATAATAAAATAAACAAATGCAAAACTAAAGGCAGCAGTCCCTCACGGATAACTGCTGCTACATACAATAAAACAGAAACAAAACACAACATAAATCCAGGCCTGGTCCTCTCTCGTCCTTCACTGTTGTCGATCCTCCTTTTATGTTTCCACTTCTCCGTGAGAGATACGAGACCGGTGCGTCGCGCAGGTGCCGCTCATTATCAGTCACGCCACCGGCCTCGTTCTCTCAGACCTCATCCTGCTCGCCACAGTCCCTATAAGGATAGTGATACAAGTTTTGAGCTCATGGGAATTTTTTTGGTCCCCATGGGCCATGAGGAAAATAGCTTATAAATCAGACTAAATGAAGTGTTTTGAAAATGTAATAATGCAGAAAGTTTTGTGTGATGGGTAGGTTTAGGGGTAGGGTTAGTGTAAGGGGATAGAATATACATTTTGTACAGTATAAAAGTCATTACGTCAATGGAATGTCCCCATAAAGCATGCAAACCGGTGTGTGTGTGTGTGTGTGTGTGTGTGTGTGTGTGTGTGTGTGTGTGTGTGTGTGTGTGTGTGTGTGTGTGTGTGTGTGTGTGTGTGTGTGTGTGTGTGTGTGTGTGTGTGTGTGTTGTGTGTGTATGTGTGTAGCACCAATTAAATTGTGAGATGAAGACCACATTCTACGAAAAGCACAAAACATCTCAATCATACGGCCATCACACAGTTACAGATAATGGCGCAACATTGCAACAAAATGTATTTAGAGCTACTGTTGCGAAACGAAGAGCAAAGCTGTGCATGTTTTGGTGTGTGAATGATGCTTTGCCAACATTGCCTTTCCACAGAGAAAGATGTAGAGTAGTTACATAGTTCTGTCACATCATCAAGCAGCTAAACGAGTATGATTTCACATAATCAGAAAAAGCAGAATAGCTGTTAGAGTGATTAGTAATGTCAGAGGCCACTGGAGAGAAGAGCAGGGATACTGCCATGTCCCTAACATTGCTGGAGTCCTTTCTTAGTATCAGTGCAGTGTTAGCAGAATTTGCCTGACGCTGTTGATCTTGACATGGTTTCGCTTTCCTCATTAAATGTTCAAGAATAGGATTTGAGGACAGCGACTATAGATCTGAATTCATACGTGGAGTATTTCGCTCCGGCACGTTGCAATCACACAAGGTGAGGACGCTAGACACGAGGCGATCGGCAAGCGTCAGGGTGTTGAAGTGTGCTGGAGTAGAAGTGAGATATGACTCCATGAGAGAGGGAAAAAAGAAACGAGAACACAATGCGATGCATGTGAAAGAGAACCAGAAGATAGAGACTGAGAGACTTTAGTAAAAGCTGTCTGTGTCCAAGGCCCTTAAAAATCACATTATGGCGTCCCTTTATCAGAGCTACGAGTGGTTTTATGACAGGCCGCTGATGGATGAACGGTACTGTATTTCATATCTGAGAGACCGGTTGAGGCTGCGCGACCCAGCGGCGGCGGGGTGATGGACTAGTATAGTGCCCACTTGTAGCTGTGACAAAGTGTTGTCATGAACACTGTTGTAATGCTTGCTCAAAAAAGCTCCCATCGTCATGACTTGAACAAGCGGAGACATTATTCATTGTAAGTCATCTCTGAACACTGTCAGAACTAATTCGTAAGGTCCAGTTGTATATTCTTTAATATTGTTTTAGTCAGTCAGTTTTTGCTTCTCTTTTATTTTCTATTCGTCATCCATTAAAGACAGTTTAGTGGCTCTTGGTCCTTGTTTGTTAGCTTTGAGGCTATGCTAGTGTACTCTAACAAGTTGATGACGGTTCCCTTTTGTGCTCAAAATGTCTTTCTCATGACCGAAAATATTGATGACTCAAGTTGCACGACTCAGACTTTTGTCCAATCAATCACATGCTTTTTCTATTTTAACATGTTTTAAAATGTAATTTATTCCTGTGATGTCCAAACTGAATTTTCAGCATCATTACTCCAGTTTTCAGTTCAATGTCACATGATTTCTAAATAATGCTTTAAATAATGTTTGTCCATATTTGACCCAAACATGGGTTGAAACAACCCAGCCTTTTTCTTTTAGAGTGTAATATGCTGATTTGGTGCCCAAGAAAGAAACATTCCTTATTATAATCAATGTTGAAAACAGTTGTGCTGCTTACTATTTTTCTGGAAACTGCAACACATTTTGCAGCATTTATTTGAAATATACAGTACCAGTCAAAAGTTTGGAAACATTACTATTTTTAATGTTTTTGAAAGAAGTCTCTTATGCTCATCAAGCCTGCAGTAAAAAAAAAAAAAAAAAAAGAAAGAAAAAAACAGTAATATTATGAAATATTATTACAATTTAAAATAATTGTTCTCTTTTTTAATATATTTTAAAATGTAATTTATTTTTGTGATGCAAAGCTGAATTTTCATCAGCAAGTACTCCAGTCTTTGGTGTCTTATGTCCTTCAGAAATCATTCTAATATGATGATTTGATACTCAGTTATTATCAATGATGGAAACAGTTGTGCTGTTTAATATTTAAATATTTAATATTTTTTTGGAATACTTTTTTCAGGATTCATTGATGAGTAAAACGTTAACAGCATTTATTCATAAAAACAGCATTTATTCAAAATAAAAAACATTTCGAACGATATAAATCGTTACCATCACCTTTTATCAATTTAACGCATCCTTGTTGAATTAAAGTACTAATTTCTTAAAAAAAAATAGTTATTGTTCCCAAACTTTTGAACGGTAGTGTATATTGTTACAAAAGATTTCTATTCTAAATAAATACAGTTCTTTTTAACTTTTTATTCATCAAATAATCCTGAAAAAAGTATCTCAGGTTATAAAAAAAATATTAAGCAGCACAACTGTTTCCAACATTGATCATAAATCATCATATTAGAGTGATTTCTGAAGGATCATAAGACACCAAAGACTGGAGTACTTGCTGATGAAAATTCAGCTTTGCATCACAAAAATAAATTACATTTTAAAGTACAGGGTGGGCCATTTATATGGATACACCGTAATAACATGGGAATGGTTGGTGATATTAAAGTCCTGTTTGTGGCACATTAGTATATGTGAGGGGGCAAACTCCTCAAGATGGGTGGTGACCATGGTGGCCATTTAGAAGTCGGCCATCTTGGATACAACTTTTGTTTTTTCAATAGGAAGAGGGCCATGTGACACATCAAACTTATTGGTAATGTCACAAGAAAAACAATGGTGTGCTTGGTTTCAACGTAACTTTATTCGTTCATGAGTTATTTACAAGTTTCTGACCACTTATAAAATGTGTTCAATGTGCTGCCCATTGTGTTGGATTGTCAATGCAACCCTGTTCTCCCACTCTTCACACACTGATAGCAACACAGCAGGAGAAATGCCAGCACAGGCATCCAGTATCCGTAGTTTCAGGTGCTGCACATCTCGTATCTTCACACCATAGACAATTGCCTTCAGATGACCCCAAAGATAAAAGTCTAAGGGGGTCAGATCGGGAGACCTTGGGGGCCATTCAGTGTGTGAAGAGTGGGAGAACAGGGTTGCATTGACAATCCAACACAATGGGCAGCACATTGAACACATTTTATAAGTGGTCAGAAACTTGTAAATAACTCATGAACGAATAAAGTTACGTTGAAACCAAGCACACCATTGATTTTCTTGTGACATTACCAATAAGTTTGATGTGTCACATGGCCCTCTTCCTATTGAAAAAAACAAAAGTTGTATCCAAGATGGCCGACTTCTTAATGGCCACCATGGTCACCACCCATCTTGAGGAGTTTGCCCCCTCACATATACTAATGTGCCACAAACAGGACTTTAATATCACCAACCATTCCCATGTTATTATGGTGTATCCATATAAATGGCCCACCCTGTATATTAAAAAAGAGAACCATTATTTTAAATTGTAATAATATTTCATAATATTACTTTTTTTTTTTTTTTTACTGCAGGCTTGATGAGCATAAGAGACTTCTTTCAAAAACATTAAAAATAGTAACGTTTCCAAACTTTTGACTGGTACTGTATATATTTTTTGTAATATTATAAATGTCTTTACTGTCAAATTTATCAATTTGATGTGTCCTTGCTAAATGAAAGTGTTAATTTATTTAAAATCTTCCTGAAGCCAAACTTTTAAACGGTGGTATAAGCCTAACCCAAAATTCTTGTTTTAATAGAAATATGTCAACACTCATCAAGCAATTTCATGCAGTCTTTTACTTTGTTAACATTAGGCATTAAGTATTTTCCCTGACAAAGCAAGGGTTTTTTTGTTGTTGTTGCTTAGAAGTAATTTCACTTTAGAGAAATGAGGACAGCTATTTTATCATTGTAATGGTTAACTTTATTCTAGCTTATGTTGTTGCATGCTTTGTTTTGAATGTGCTTTAGATAAGTGTCTGCTAAGTGCAGAAATGTAAATGCACTTATTTTATTTAGTTTACAATTTCTGCTGTGTTGTTGGTAAAAAAAAAAGAAGCCTTGTAGAGGAATCAGATATAGTATTGCAATACTGCTTGTTGACTGCTGCTCCCTTTTGCATTATGTAATATCTCTTATTTGTGAGAGACTGAGAATGTGTGAGAGGCTCAGAAATATGGTCTGCCATCAGTCCTCCACATGATACGGTACATCGGCACCTCTCTACAAACATCCTGTTTTGAAACCTCCCCTCTTCCCCCCCACCCCCACCTCACTCTTTGAAATGGTACGTGCCTGTGGTTTCCTTCAATGCCTCTCTAATGATCCTTGCAATAGAGCCAAAGACCTAAAGCCATGCAACTTTGTTTCCGGAACAAACACCTGTTTCTTTGAGACAGTCTAGTGTTGCTCACCTCCCACTGTAGACTTCCACCCCACTGCCCTGCTCTGCCCTCCCTGGCACGTCCTGAGTCAGTGCAGATCTGTCAATGTGAATGAACTATAGGCTACATTTGGTATCTCCTTAACTCGTCTATATGTTTTGCTTATCTGCTCTGTTCATTGAAGTTCTGCTGTGATGCATACAGATGCAGACAAATGGGTGTTAATTCAACTTTTATGTTCTATGGGCTAAATGATTTTAACTTTAAAAATATATATATTTTTTTTACTTTTTACCTGACCGTCATCATTTATTTGAGCTATTTTTCACATGCATACCATTTACCTTATTATAAACATTCATTATACAAATATTAACTATTACATGTTTAAACTAAGAAAGTATAAAATAAACAAATCATTTCAATATTTATTGTATGAAAATTATATATTATACTTAATATTATCTATAGGCTATTTAAATATATATATATATATATAATATATGATATAAAATATTAGTATTCAAATAAAAATACATTTAATTTTTATTTCTAAATCTAATTAGTTTTATTTAGTAATTTAATAATATTTTTTCATTATTTAATATTTTTTTGTTTAATTTATTCGTTTTAATTATAGGTTTCCAAATATTACACTTGACCCATAGTGTTATTTATCCAACTCTTTTTTTTTTACTTGTTTACAAAAAACTTTGTGTTTATTGTGTATATTATACATTCTGTAAAATGATATCTATGAAATTAGCCTTAGCATTTTAGACTTCCATTTTTCCCAAATATTTTTTAAAATGTAATTTGAAATTTACAAAAAAAATGGTGGGAATGAAACTGTGATGACCATGAAAATGTATGTGACTTTCATAAAAAGTCAGTTCGATTGGCTTAAATTATTTAACAGTAGAATTCCAATGTCTGAGCATTCCAACTTACATTTTATCCATTTCATCACTTTCCCTTCCCTTTTTTTTTTTCATTTTTTTTTGTCCCGTCTATCGCTATACTCGGATTACATTTGCTCCATCCTAATGAAGATGGGATTTCGAGACTTTACAGTACGTTGACTAAAATTCTAAATGTTGTGTTGAGACCGGTATGATCTCCAACAGCTTTTTGGAATTGGAAGGCCATGTTACACGACAAAACACTAGATGTTACTGATCCAGTTTAGACCTTGTGCTCCTGAGGCATTGTCAGCACAGTCAATATCCTCATTTGACCCTACACTGGCCCTATATAACTAATGCCTTGTTCTGCCGGGTGAAAACACTTGTTGAACATGTTGCCATCTGGATCTTCACTCCTGTCTGTTTATTGTTAGGTTGGATGTATCAGACTTTAATGGGCTGTTTGGATTGCGTCTGTGTCAGGGAGAATCTAGTTCTCAGGTCTCAGCTCGGGGCCCCTGGCTTCGCAGTATACAGTGCATAGCGATTCTGCACAAGCAGAAATCGTGTCTCTGATCTGCTGACTGTGAGCTCTGGTGGCCCGGTTGGCTGTCACTAAGTCTGACAGTGACACAATCCTTTAAAAGCCATCGATGGGACATTCTGTTTATGCCATTCCTTTAAAAGAGATAAACGGAAACTGCTACAACATGATTGCCATCTTTAATTTATATGGACATATTTAATCATAATGTGTGTGGACAGGTGTATGCATCGAAGTATTTATATTTATATTATTTATATAGATTTTTTTTTGTTTATGTGTAGTACTTTTATTCAGGACGCATTAAATTGATTAAAAGTGTAAGTAAAAATATTTATAATATTATTTACAAATTTAGCATATTTTTAATTATATATATATTAGTGCTTGGTAGTAATGGATTACATGTAATCTGGACGTAATCAGACTCCAAAAAATAAGTAGGCCTACTTGTACTTATATCATATTCCATTTTAAAATACACATAATCAGACTACAGTTACTTTTTTGATTACTTGATTACATTTAATTCTTACAATGGTGGTAAATCATTCATATTTTATTGATTCTCCCTAATTCTTTTTAATGTTTTAAATGTTCCTTTTCTAAAAAGCATGTCGCTTATATATATTCAGAGAGTCTTCTAGTTGTTATTCAGACTCTGCTGTTGCCCCTCTGACTCTCGATCTCTCTTTTGAGAGAGAGACCGATGAAGAGAGGGAGAAAGCGCAAACCCAAGTGTGCGTGATCAGAAGGAGACCAGATTGGCGCACTGAAGCCCAATAGTTGTGGGAAAATACCAGTCATCATCCATCTCTGGCAGCCTGAGATGAAAAATAACCTGACAGGAGCGTGTTTGAAGGAGGGAACAGTTGAGGTCCAGTACATGTAACCCAATCTAACTGGTCTACAGTCCCCTCGAAAGCCCTGTCCCAAATGGAGCACTTGATGAGCATTTGCAGGCCGTTGTAGAACACTGTAGAGTGTCCCATTTGACATTTTAGGGTTCAGAAGGCTGTTATGTATCCTTGATGTGGCCTTTCACCAAGGCCACATCACTGATGCAGACAAAGTAGGAAGAGGAAGAGGAAGAACACGAACAGAATGTTAAAAGAGACATGAGCTGCAGTTTGTCCTGGACAAAAGTGTGCAGTATACTGTGTATAATAGTATTGTAGTGTACAATAGTGTTCTGAAATAAGGGGGCAAAGTCCAGATTCATGTTACACTTAATGTTACAATATAAACGCTACTCGGACTATCAAAAAAGTAACAAATTTCAGATTACATGTTTTATTTGTGAGCTCATGTTCAGCTGTTCATTTTTATAGTCAACTTATTTTTAGATAATCAGTCATCAAAGCTCGGTCAACACTGCAGGTGTCATGAGTTTAACAGACACAGAGATGCACCATTTAATTTCACCAAGCTCACTAAAAAAACCTTCACAGATCATGTTTTCAAGTCATTTCAGGTGTTTTTGACATGACATAAAGTGGGTGAGTTTACTTTATTTAGGCTTTCTATTAACATCATTATTTGTTCATTCAGACTCATTCACTGATGTGGAATGTGCACGAAAATAAGAGGCCGGATTTATTATTTGAACAGCGAATCATATTGCAATGGAAGCATTTCCTCCACTCATGTGAATTTTTACCGTTCATTCTCAATTCATTCTGCGCACACACAGACACACACACACACACACACACACACACATATACATATATATATACACGTACACAGACAGATAGATAGATAGATAGATAGGTAGGTAGGTAGGTAGGTAGGTAGGTAGGTAGGTAGACAGACAGACAGACAGACAGACAGACAGACAGACAGACAGACAGACAGACAGACAGACAGACAGACAGACAGACAGACAGACAGACAGACAGACAGATAGACAGATAGATAGATAGATAGATAGATAGATAGATAGATAGATAGATAGATAGATAGATAGATAGATAGATAGATAGATAGATAGGAAGTGTGTATTTTTATTTTATTTTTTGGTCTGGGTAAAAGCCAGATTGACCCCGCAGGATGATCGAGCAGTGGGCGGGAGGAATTTATCAGGAGGCGGGACTTGCTCATCGCACAATGTAAGCGAGCAAACACACGACAGGAATGAGTAGAGTCACCAGTAACTCGACGCCATACGAGGTGATGGCCTACAGCAGCTGCTGAGGTACCGCATGAGTCTTTGGCTTCGGTCCCTCCCAACTTCACAGAACCACACTCTAAATCATAACAAATTCATTAAATTCACTTTCTGCGCAATCTGAAGAACCCAGAAGCCGAACATTGTAGGCCTCATTAGAGGCACATTCCTGTCAGAACTGGTTAGTCTGTGTTATGTAACAGTGGAATGACCCTGACCAGCGCTTTAAGGAGCGGCATAAACACAGGTCTCAACACCCTGCACGTGGATCAGTCAGTGGGCAGATCTCAAAAGAGATCCATAAATGTTCTAAGCACATTTAGTGACTAAAAGATTTCGGTGTCACCAAACATTGGACAATAAATTACAGCCACGACGTGATCATGTGGGGTACATTATTTGTAATCGACTGACCTTTTATGCAAATAAAATATTTACTCAGATCTGGTGCAATTTTTTAGACATAGGCATTTTGTTTCTCTGTTCTTTGTTACATGAAAAGTGAAACGTTTTGTCAATTTAGCTGTAGGTAAATGGTTGTGGAATAGAAAAGATTTCTTTTTAAAGTTGTAATTGGTTTAAAATGAAAATTAGTTTTCCTTTGTATAGGAAAATGGTTTTGAAATGCATGTTAAGGTGAGCATTTTTGTTTTGTATTGTTAGATATTGGCTTTAAAATATAAATAATGATTGGTATCAACCATAATGTTTAGATCACATCCCTAATCATTTTTTTACTTTTTGGGGGTAGATATATTTCTTGGATCAAGGCAAATAAAGGTGTGCTCAGGAATATACAGTATCCTTCCAGTATCTTTCAAAAATATGATGGCATGAATAAACAATGCAAAAAGTGACTTTTTGACCTTCACTACTGTAGAGACAGCCAATCAGATTGGGCCTTGCTGTTTTGATATTTTTGTGTGCTGTGTTTATCAGATGGTCAGTGAGTTATCTGTGATCAAATGCGGTTGAATTACAGAATGTATTTCAAAAGTAGTAAAGGGGAGGATGTAAGAAATGCTTTTATAAGCGGCTCCCTGCTGGGTGGATTTGGCACCAAAACACAACTTCTGGGAAGTTACCAGTGCTCTTCACTCCATGTACGTTCATGTGCAGTGAGTCACTGCCTCGCTGAGAGTTAAGGAGTCTGCAAAAAGACTTGAATGGGGCCACTTGAACAGTAGTGATGCAATTTTATTGATTTTTCACATATAAGAACCCAATGATTTTTATGCAGAAATGTAAGGCGTCACACATCATAGCATGGGAAATATGCTCAAATAATGATGATAAATGTTGTTTTGTACTTATAATGTGATGCAATATTAAAATCAGAACTTTGTTCTTTTATAATTAGATACATGTGTGTCTGATAAATGACACTTCTCAACACAGCGTATGTTTCTTCTCATTTAGTGATCACATTTGACAGAGAGTTGTCTAGGACAAATCTTCTGAAGTGGAAACTTATTCAGTTGTAAACAACACACTGATCTCGCCTTCAATAGAATCTTTGTGTGCTGAATTGATTCGTTTCTCTGAGGGGGCAGGGTCTCATCCTGGTCCAGCTGGACCTAGAAGTAAAAAAGCAGCCCACAAACTTCAGCACACAGTCTACATAGCATTCTTCAATTTTTTCGAGAGCTTTTAACTGTCAGCCATGCCTAAGCGAAAGATAAACCTGTCGGAGTTTTGGAGTAGGAACCGTGTTCCTTACCAAGTCAGACCTAAACTAAAACTATGGCCTCGTCAACTGTAAGTTTGAAAACTTTAAAACAGGTTACTTGGTCAATATATGTAACTTAATTGCGACTATTTGTCGCGATTGCTAATTTTTTGTGTAGCTCAATTATAGTTGTTTGTTGTGGCGGTGCTGTGCAAATTTTAGAGTATTTCCATTTTAATGATGTACAGTTTAGTAAAACTGTAGAATATAAATGCTTTGATTTCTGTTTTAATGAAAGTTTTCATTGTTGCCTTAATTTACACATTTCATTGTACTGAAAAAGGAAAGATCCTACATGTAATATTTAGTTTCTCGTAAGTTTGTCTGTATATATCTCAAAATTTCAAGAAATAGTCACCTCACTATATGAAGAGTTGGATTTACATAGCAAAAAAAAAAGACATTTTATATACAGTGCCTTTCAAAAGAAATGTTTTTGAAAGAAGTCTCTTATACTCATCAAGACTGCATTTCTTCAAAATCAAAAATACAGTAAAACAGTCACTAATATTGTGAAATATTATTAAAATGTAAAATAATTGTTTTCTATTTTAATATACTTTAAAATACAATGTACTGCTGCGATGCAACGCTGAATTTTCAGCATGATTACTCCAGTCTTCAGTGTCACACGATCCTTCAGAAATCATTCTAATATGATGATTTGATGCTCAGTTATGTTTTTATAACCTGTGCTACTTTTTTCAGGATTCACTGATGAATAAAAAGTTAAAAAGAACAGCATTTATTCAAAATAGAAATCTTTTTATTCTTATAATCACTTTTTATTAATTGAACACATCCTTGCTGAACAAAAATAGTCATTTTGAAAATTACTCGAAAGACTAGAAATTAAAAGAAAGAAATTACTGACCCCAAACTTTTGAACGGTAGTGTATACAGTTACAAAAGATTTCTATTTTAAATAAATGCTGTTATTTTTTTCTTTTTTTTTACTCATCAAAGAATCCAGGAAAAAGTTTCACAGGTTATAAAAAATATTAACTGTTTCCAATATTGATAATACATCAGCATATTAGAATGATTTCTGAAGGATCATGTATATGTCTTTAGTGTCAATCTGATCAATTTTTATCAGTTTAATATATTTAGGTATTGATTTCTTACTGACACAAACTTTAAAAGGCTATAGTGTATAAAATCTCACTTTATTTAACTCATTATTTAAACTATTTCCAAATATCCTGTTCTATTTCTAACTCTGAGACATACAAAAAAAAAACGTTTTATGTTTGCAGAAAACTAAGATGTGATGACAGATGCTATTTATAGCTGTAATTTCATAATTTCCTTTTTTTAATTGACAGAAATGTAATTAAAGGAGAACACCGGTCAATTTTAACATTGAGCTCATTTTTTTGTAAATTTGGAGTGCTGTCAGTACGGAGAACAACGACAAAAATCGGTGTTGCCTACACCGTGTTATCCTCTTTTTAAAATTTGCACCCTGTTGACTTCAATGGGGCAAGTTTTAAACCTGCTTTTAGCCTCTTAACATCCTTGATGTGTCATTACAAGTGCACAGCCAATGTGAGTGATTCCTTCAGAGTGATCACGAGTGAATACATCCTGTTTTCGGTTGAAGCCCAAAGTAGTCGATTGTCGAGTTCACGCGCGTGATCATAGGTAACTAAACCTATGCGGGTGAACTCAGCAATCGACTATTTGGGCTTCAACCGAAAACAGGATGTAAACACAGGTATTTGTGCTGGCTTAAATAACATCATTTTTATTCATATCTTTCACATCTACTGCAGTCAGATTCACCGTGATCACTCTGAAGGAATCACTCACATTAGCTGTGCACTTGTAATGACACATCAAGGATGTTAAGCAGGTTTAGTACTTGCCCCATTGAAGTCAACAGGGTGCAAATTTTAAAAATAGAATAACTCGGTGTAGGCAACACCGATTTTTGTCGTTGTTCTCTGAATTGACAGCACTCCAAATGTACAAAAAAATGAGCTCAATGTTAAAATTGACCGGAGTTCTCCTTTAATTGTTAAATACTTGTTTAGCATGACTGAATATGAATAATGTTGTACAAGGAATTACAGACGGTCTAATATCTCATGTGATGACTTTCAGAGAGGGTTTACTAATGTACCACACCTTTCTCTAATGGACCACCTTTCTCTATCCCTGCAGGGCACAGTTGAGAGACCCCGAAGTGGTGGCAGCCCTCCTTCAGCAGAATGTCAAGATGGCACGCCTACTCCCTCCCACTGGTATCGATGTGTTCCGCCCCTTCACTTTGGAGTCGCTCGCCGAGATCGAGCGGCGGATGGCAGAAGAAGCCGCCGAGCAGGAACAGATGAAGGCCCAGAATATCGAGGTGGCTGAAGAAGATCTGCCCAAACCCAGCAGTGATTTGGAAGCAGGAAAGTCCCTACCATTCATCTATGGAGACCCTCCACCAGAGCTCCTCAATGTTCCTATTGAAGAGTTGGATCCATTCTACAAAGCACAAAAAGTCAGTGGCAAAAGTAAAATACCAGTGATGTCAACAATATTTTACAGGTCTGGCTTATCAGAATAATAGTTACTCCACAAGAGGTGTTCTGTCCCTTTTTTGTTTTTCAGACTTTCATCGTGGTCACCAAAGGGAAAACAATATTCAGATTCAATGCTGAACCTGCCTGCTACATTCTAAGTCCCTTCAACCCTGTTCGACGAGTAGCCATAAGAATACTCATACATTCATATCCTTTATATTCAATATAACCCATGGAAATAGTCATATTATATATATATATATATATATATATATATATATACAGTATGTCAACAATGTTCTCCATCTGTTCTTTGATTTCCATGTTTTAAGTTAGACATATTAGGTTTGTGTAATGCTCAGAGACAGAGTTTTTGTTTAGTTTAGAGGCACAAATCATTCCTTCTGAGTTCTCCTTTACTCACAACAAATTGTTCAGCTTGTTCATCATGTTAACCATCTTGTCAAACTGTGCTTTCATGACACTGAGTGACCCTCCATCCTGGAGCAAAACAGTAGAGTAAGAGTTGCACCATTTCTTCAAAATCTATCCAACATTCCTCAAATACACAACCCCACCAATGATATAATGTTTTTCATGAACACTTTTGTTATACTGGTTGAAACTCTCTTCACATCCTGATAGCAATCAAAAATAGAGGTGGTCTAAATATATATATTTTTTTACATATATTTTCTGTGGAAGTCTCAGGACCTAAAGTTTTTCGTCCACTCACTGCATTTGGTCCAAATGCAATGATACGATGTTCTACCTGCCTGTCAACATGCTGTATGTATTTCCGTAACACCGTCTCTCGTGACGCTTTGCAGACTAAGCTCGCATCAGCTGACTCTCAGATGATCCACGTCTACCTATAGGAATACAACGCCTATCACTGTATACATATACTGTATAAGCTCCTTCAGTATTATCAGCTGCTATCGCGTTTCTCAGGAGCTAATTACCCTCCTACATCCCCAGCTCCTCCTCTCGCCCAGTCATGATTTGGCATTATGATTCCCCTTGAATCAGAATAAATTCTCAAATTATGTTGTACTTTAAAATCTTGAATTAATGATCTGCATACATTCATGTTGGTTCTGTTCTGTTTACCCTAAGGTGGGTTATTGCTGCTCTCCCTTCTCTTATCCATGCTAGGCTGCATGGATGCGCAGGGAGTTCTCGCCCAGAACAGAACCATACCGCCAATCCAAACTGTATGCTAAGTGTCAATCGTATTTGACGATAGTGGTCCTGACAGAAATAAAATTCACACAAAATGAGCTGACCTGATACCTAAAGTGGATGTTATAGAGACACATTTATAGACCTTGATTGTTTATTGTACAATTTCGATCTTCGTAGGTACGTTTTCACTGGCATCTATACCTTTGAGGCATTGATAAAGGTGCTGGCCAGAGGCTTCTGCAAGGGTAATTTCACATTCCTACGAGACCCGTGGAATTGGCTGGATTTCATGGTTATCAGCATGGCGTAAGTATGACTGTGATTGAATATAACTTGAATGTAAAATCAGTGGCTAAACAAGCCAGTGCAAACATTTGTTATGGCTCTAAATTTATTGATGAAAAATGTTAGATGTTAATTAGAGTTGTGGTTTTAATGCAAATGGATTGTTCAGAAGAGGACTGGAACCATTTACAGCTTTATTTTTAACAGTAGTTTCCGTAATCAGATGCAATTCCAAATAGTCAGCGTAGTGTGCGACTAATCAGTTTTTGCTCAGTCAGGGTATGTGGCAACCACATTAGACACAAAGGCATTGTGAAAATACCCACTCAGATGTGAGAGGTCAAAGTTCAGAGTGTTTACAGCATCACCAAAAGTGTAATGAGGCTGCCTGCATGGCCTGGTCCTCTGTAGACAGCCCTCCTCAGCTTCTCCATACGCCTCCCCAAGGTCTACCCTCACCTCCCTTTACTACCACAGCCTGGCTGAATGAAAATGTTTGTCCACTTGTAAAGCGAGAACACTTACCAGGCCTATTTTTAGCAGCTTCACACTTTGGCCCTCCTCAGAACACTAAAAGGCTGCGGTTTGATTGTAGTTCTGAAGGTGTACAAGAACTTTTGTGGTCCCGATACTGTCCTGATAGACAGTTATTATTATTCCCTCTATGATTCCATCTGCTGTTATACATAGTATTACTTGGTACTAATAGCTAAAAGTATTTTATATGTATATAGGTAAGTATATATAGTCATGCATGATATCAGAAAAAAATGAATAAATGTTATTTCTTGTGTATTTCCCCTGATGTCTAGTCAAGTGAATCCTCAATATATAAAGTGTATGAACACAACAGGTTGTTGATGAATATTTTAGCTTCCCATTGTAGCTTATTTTTGTTTTTAGATTTATGATTTATGATTTACTCTATGCATTTGCCAGCTTTTATCCAAAGTGACTTACGTTGCATTCAAAGTACACATTTTTTAATAGTCTCTACGAATTGAACCCATGACCTTGGCACTGTTAGCACCAAGCTCTACTGATTGTGCTACAGGAATCAGGACTATTTTAAAACTACACATTTCATCAATGCTTATTTTTCTCAATACTTTCTCACGGTACTTTAGTAACTGTACAATGTGTTTCTCGTGGCTCCTGTACTACTTTCACATGAAATCAGTCGCCTGAAGTTCACAGACATCATAATTCAATGCTGTGATCCAACTACCCCACAGGCATCTCACTTGCTATTGGTCCATAGTATACACATAATGATGCCATTTGGCTTCTGTGATCGACTGTTGCACTCAAGCTAAATATAGTCTACACTGAACATATCTCTTACCCCAGCAATTTCGACACTCCTCAGAAGACTCTGCAAAACTGACTCTTCAAAAATATGCCTAAAGGTCATGTCGATAAAAGAGATTTGAATGTACACTATCTTGAGCCATAAATACTCCTAAAGGACTTAAACAAAGCTTTCGTACATATTTTCAAGGATTTATCCACCAAAAAAAAAAGAGTTTTTGGTTTTAGTTTTGGATTAATGATTTAAAAGGCGGGATGATAGTTCATTGTAAAAAAAAAAAGTATTTTTTTGTTGCTTGTTAAATGTAATAAATTAAATGAGCTAACACGTGAACATTGTGTCACAACTTACTATCAAAGCAGAAGTATACTTAATCAATGTGCATTGGGACGACATAAATCATGTTCATTTTAAAGACCAGATGTACAGAAATATCTAGATTGAGGCAAACGTGTTAGAACCTGTTGTTATTATTCAAAATGTATTAATAAGTTGAACGTACACCTCGTCAGTGGTATAATTGTGAGGTTTTAAGATAATAAGCATTGTGAGTCTATTTACTTCATCCACAGGTACGTCACAGAGTTTGTGGACTTAGGGAATGTATCCGCTCTGAGGACTTTCCGTGTTCTCCGTGCCCTGAAAACAATTACAGTAATTCCAGGTAAATACAGCATGTCATTTAACATGGCAACTCACTTGAAATGAAAATATTTTGTACAGTTTGGTAATACATCAGCTGAGATTTTGTTCAACTACGAATTCCAGGTCTAAAAACCATTGTTGGAGCCCTGATTCAGTCGGTGAAGAAACTGGCGGATGTCATGATCCTCACCGTCTTCTGTCTCAGCGTGTTTGCTCTCATTGGCCTGCAACTGTTCATGGGAAATTTGCGGCAAAAATGTGTCAAATGGCCTCCAGTTGGCTACAGTGACAACCAGACCATGCTCTTCAATCACACAGACGTCAATGGCACTGAAGCTGCCTATAGCTTTTTCAACTACATGGAATATATTGAAAATCACGGTGACTTCACATCACATCACATTATTGAAATAATAAGTCACAAATGTAGCCTGCAGTTGCTGTACATTGTAGGAATTATTACGAATGGCTTTGGATACAGATGAAGTTGTTCAAAATTAATGAGAACTTGTCATGTACTGTTACAGTCATTTAACACTTTAGTAACCAGATATCCATTCCCTTTCCATAGAAAACTACTACTATGTTCCTGGCTATTTGGATCCTTTAATCTGTGGGAACAGCTCTGATGCAGGGTATATTTTTCAAATATGATATTTGCCTTAAGCAATCATCTAAAGAAGCAATTTTGAATTGGTGTTTTGCAATACCAACAGGGAGAAATGTCAAAGAATTTAATTCAAACGTTATTCAGAGCATTTTAAAACAAACTGAATGTATTTATTTTAAATTACCTGTTCATGGTTGTTGTTCACAGGAATTGCCCTGAGGGGTTCGTATGCCTGAAAGCTGGCCACAACCCAAATTATGGCTACACTAGTTATGACAACTTTGCATGGGCTTTCTTATCCCTTTTCCGGCTAATGACTCAAGACTTCTGGGAGAACTTGTTTCAGTTGGTGGGTATATGCATTCTGTTAAAGTCACATTGTTCCTCATCTTCTTGCATGAAATAATACAATGCCATACTATTAAAATAGTTAACAAGATGACATGAATTTACCATAACAAAAGTTTAAGATTGTACAATTACAATTCATTCCAGTAATAAACACATCTTAACATGAGGTGAATGCTTGTTTTTTGGTGCACTACTGTTACTGCTACTGAATTAATACTTAAATTCAGCAAGGCCATATTGAGTATTTCAAATAAATGCTGTACCCTTTCGTTCAGTCACTACGAGTTAAGTCAGTGAATGACAAAATTGGGGTTTCGCTTAGAAGCCTATTTCCTTCGAGTTCTACAAAACGAGCCAATGGCAAGGAAAATGCCATGGGGCTGTGGAATTTGCATGGCGCAACTCCGCCCCACCGCGTGGGTATAAAAGGAGGGACGCTGGCAATTTTGCATTATGTTTTTGCTTCGGAGCCAAGAGCATCTCTTCACTCCTCTTCAAGCCTGTATCTGAGTTCTTCGAGACTACGAGACGAGCGGCTCTCCAGTCTGTTGGTGCAACGGCGCGTTCCAGCGAGATCACATTGCCTGCTGATCTGTGCAGTGATCTGCCAACTGTGTGTGTGCTTCTCTCTGGGCGCTTCAGCACTCTGCTGAGCTTTTTCCTCTCCTCACTTGCGCGTGGCACGTCTTTTTAAAGATGTCTCACCCGTGCACTTCTGGGTGTGGTCAGTTCGTTTTGCCATCTGATAGGCACAATCGCTGCCTTGTGTGTTTGGGCTTAGATCACGCTCAGGCAGCATTTGTTGATGAGTCATGTTCTCATTGCGGGAACATGACTATCGCATTGCTGCGGTTAAGACTCCGTAGAGGTAGAGTCCCCTCTGCCACACCCCAATCTATCCCCTCCGCAAGAGGCGATACTTTGGCTGGTGGCCAGGGTGACCTGAGGGTGACGGTGTGGAAACAGCGTCAGCGCCCGCCCCCAATACCCTTCTTCCCGGAGGTGCATGAGGAGGTCACGAGGTCCTAGAAGTCTCCATTGTCTTCCCGCGATCGTTAGGCGGCCTCCTCCGCCTTCTCTTCCCTTGATGGGGCCGTGGCTAAAGGGTACACTGGGGTCCCCCCCGGTGGAGCACTCTGTTGCAATGCAGTTGTGTCCTCAGAGCTCTTCTACCTCGCGTGGTGATCCAAAGCACCCCTCCGAAGCCTGTAGGTTTTTGTCTACCCTGGTGGCGAAATCCTATAGAGCTGCGGGGCAGGCCGCCTCCTCGCTGCATGCCATGGCCATCCTGCAGGTCAATCAGGCCCAGGTGCTCAGGGACATGCACGAGGGAAGAGCTGATCTGGGGCTCATGGAAGAGCTGCGTGCCCCCACTGACCTCGCTCTCTGGGCGACTTGGTGACCGCATGCTCCCTGGGTCAGGTGATATCCACAGCTGTGGTCCAGGAGAGACACCTCTTTTTTTCTTATCAGTGCAAAAGAGACTCAAAATACTACAAAAAAAAATGATCTTACATATAGGTGTTGTACATCATTCGATCCTGTTAAGTGTCTATTTTTTTTTGTAAACACACAATAAAAACAAAGTGTTGTGCTTTTCGCCAAATAAGGAAAAATATACATGATGCGAGTTCTGTCTTCTCTCTGTCAGTGAAGTCCATTCTGAAACGCGTCTGAAAATTAACTGTAACTCAGTCACACAGGCACAAGAGATATGTCTTTATAAAGCAATTTATAAGATTATTATTCTTTTAAATGAAGTAATTTATATAAAAAACTAATATTCTCTATTATATTAGTTTATGTAATCTGTGTGAAAAGAGAGTTCTCATTTCAGCTCATTATCTGCTAATGTGAACACGCCTACGGAGAGCACGCACTATTCAAACGCAAATCTGAGGCAATCCATGCAAACCTGTGAACGCCCGCATCAACTCGATAAAACTCATCAAGTTTTATCAGATTCATGTACTTTACGTCGCCTTGCTACGCTGTGAGGAATAATACTATCATAATAATAATCCTGGGAAATTTACCTCTGAAGTTCTGGTTTAGTTTCGAGGAGCAGTGGATCCAGCTGAGAATTGTGAGAATAGTAAGTTCTTTGTTCTTAAGTGCTTTGCATCCGTTTTTTCACATGCAATAGAAAGTCACTCTGCGTACATCTCACAACAGTTCCTATACGAGCAATTTATAGATTATCACGATGACAGAATATGCTAATTGAAGATAGTTAACTCCACATCAGCTACATAAATTCATCAACTAACCATTCTACATGTTTTCACTTCTTCTTGAGTCACTCCATCTTTGTCTGACTCCATTTTGAACATAAAAGGCATTCTAGTGTGTGTCTGCGTGAGGTCGGAGCTGCTAACACACAAGCTCTTGAAACCCCGCCCTCTGTGTCCGGAGCAGCAGCTCATTTGCATTTAAAGGGCCAGACACAAAACGGTGCGTTTTTTTGCTCACCCTCAAAAAGTGACAACTTTAACATGCTATATAAAAATATCTGTGGGGTATTTTGAGCTAAAACTTAACACACACTCAGGGGACATCTGAGATTTATTTGACATTTTGTGAAAAGGGCATTATACCACCCCTTTAAATATGAATCATGTGTCTGTGTGTGAATGAATGAACTGTGCCTTCATTCACACTTGCAATTACATTAGTTCCCTTACGAGAACGTTCTCTCGTACTGCGTTGCAAACGCTATGGGAAAACTCCTTTTCTCGAGAATATTGAAGCCTTTATTTTAAAACGCATTTGCTACAGCACAGGCGAGAGCATCAGACCCACGTGAGTGAGCTGATAGGCTGTGCTGTGGGCAACTGCACAAACCAATGGCGGATAGACAGAAGCGCGCGAGCCAATCAGGGCGCTTGGCGCTCTGTCACTGTCAAGCGCGCGAAACTACACGTGACCATAACATATAAATACAGATAGAATCCGCCATTTGACAGATTTAATCTCCTTCAGCTCGACTCACCTCGTCGCTGATTTTCTCCGGTCGTAAGAAGCCCTCGTCGTGGAAAAGCCGTCCAGCGGAACAGCTTCGCATCCCGGCATCTCGCCAGCTGAGCGTTTCCCTGTGGCATCCGACGAAAAATTATATCCTTTTCATTGCATATTTATCTAAAAGAGCAAACCGCTGTTTTCACAGCGCGGCATAATGCCTCTCTCCATCTGTGAGAGCTGCGGGGTCTCCCTGCATGCATCCGACGGACACACCCAGTGTGCGGCCTGCCTCGGCCCTGAGCACGCCGAGGCAGCGCTCATGAAAGGCGGCTGCCAATTCTGCGACAGGATGCCTGTCTCCGTTCTCCGTTCAAGGCTGTCTTCGACGGTGACCGATTCCGCCCACCTTCCGTCTTCGGCGCCCCACGAGCCCCGTAGGAAGAAGCGGCGCAATCAGAGGCGTCCTGAGCGCGGTGAGTTTAGCCTTGCACGCCGGGCCTTTCTCCTCGTGCCTCGCCCACGCCTTCTTCGCCTGTCCTGTTCTCTCGGAGCGAGCAGCGCCCCTCGTCTGAAGCGGCTGGACTCGTCTCTTTCGGCGCATCTCCGGATGACGTCGATGACGCACTTTCTATGGCGGCATCTGAGAGCGAGGATTGGTCGGGCTCCGCGGACCCCGCCCCCCCCTCTCAGCTAGAGTTTTCTGATACTCGAGCGAGCATTGACGCCGAACTTCTCCGTGTCATGTCTCGCGCTGTTGACGAGTTGGGACTCGATTGGCTTTCTCCAGCTGAGCCCGCCAGAAGCCGCCTCGATGAATGGTACCTACCGGGGCGCCAGCAGGCCCCTCGTCAGCGCGCCGCTCCATTTATGCCTGAGGTTCACGAAGAGCTCACAAAATGCTGGCGCGCGCCCTTTTCTGCGCGAACGCGCTCATCTGCCTCTTCTACGCTCTCCACTGTTGACGGCGCTGAAGAGAAAGGATATGTGTCTCTCCCCCCACTGGAGGAAGCGGTCGCTGCACACTTATGCCCCCCCACTGCAGGTAGTTGGAGGTCTAAGACGGTGCACCCTTCTAAGCCGTGCAGAACTACTTCGGCCATTGCCAGCCGCGCATACGCTGCCGCCGGTCAAGCCGCCTCTGCATTTCACGCCATGGCGACGCTTCAAGCCTTCCAGGCCAAACTTCTCCGTTCCATGGATGAGTCAGGCCCGGACCCAGACACATTTAAAGACCTCAGGAGTGCCACGGATCTGGCACTGAGGGCCACGAAGACCACCGCTCAAGCCCTGGGCCGCAATATGGCCAGCCTAGTGGTAATGGAGCGCCACCTCTGGCTAAACTTAACCGAGATCAGGGACGCGGATAAATCTGCCTTCCTCGACTCGCCCGTCACAGCCTCAGGTCTCTTCGGCCCATCTGTCAGCGGCTTCGCCGATCGCTTCACTGAAGCTCAGAAGGCTTCCAGCGCCATGAGACACTTTCTACCAAAGCGCTCCAGCTCAGTCCAACGGCGCCCCAAGAGCACGCCGCGACCTGAGAAAGTGGTGTCCCAGGTCCTCCAGCCCCGCCCAGCGGCTGAGACCAGTAAGCACATGAAGCCAGCGAAACGGTTCCCGTTCCCTAAGCGCCAGGGCCCGCGGCCGAAGCTGACGCTCGATCACGAGCCCAAGAAGCCGTCCTAACCGGCACAAAGAGGGGTCACTGTCCCGCTGCGGCCGGACCAGCCCCAAAAATCGCTCGACTACTGCTCACGGCTCCCTCTTAAGTTCAGGCGGCTGCAGCAGTTCTAAATGCAGTTCATGGGCCCGTCACATGTCACGCACCCCTGCAAACAAACGCTGTTTTAACAGCGACCCACACAAAGCACAAATCGAGCATAATTTCTCACATGCATACATGTCAGTCCGAGCCCCCCACTCTGGGTGTTCCAGATATGATAATGCCTCTAGCTCTGCGGGCTCTAGCTTGGCAAGCTATCCCCGGAGTTTCAGTATGGGTGATGAACATCATAAAGCATGGTTACTCGCTTCAGTTCGCCCGCAGACCACCGCGTTTTCGCGTGGTTATACAAACCACGGTAAGGGGCACATTGAGTCATGTCCTCCGCACCGAAGTGTTAAGTCTGCTGGCGAAAGGGGCCATCGAGAAGATCCCCCCTTCTCTGAGCGAGTCAGGTTTTTACAGCCGATACTTTCTTGTTCCAAAGAAAGACGGCGGCCTGAGACCCATTTTAGATCTCAGACATCTGAACAAGGCTCTCATGTCACGGCCGTTCAGAATGCTCACGACCAGACATATCCTGACGCAGATTCGCCCAGGCGACTGGTTTTTCTCAGTAGATCTGAAAGACGCTTACTTTCACATTCAAGTGAACCCCCACCACAGGCCATTCTTGAGATTCGCCTTCGAGGGGCAGACATACCAGTACACAGTTGTTCCATTTGGACTGGCACTAGCGCCTCGTACATTCACGAAGTGCATGGATGCAGCTCTCTCCCCCCTGAGACAGCGGGGAATGCGCATCCTAAACTACCTCGACGACTGGCTCATACTGACCCAGTCAGAGGCGGAGTCACATACTCACAAAGCCTGGCTCCTCAGCCATCTAGAATGTCTAGGGCTCAGGGTCAATATTGCAAAGAGTGTTCTGTTGCCCAGCCAATGTATCACGTTCCTGGGAACAGTTCTCGACTCCGTACTTATGAGAGCATGGCCCACACCGGCCCGTGCTCTAACGATTCAGCAGCTCACGGCATCGTTCATAGAGGGCTCTCTTGTACCCCTCAGAACGTTTCAGAGGATCCTTGGCCTGATGGCCTCTGCATCATCAGTACTCCAACTAGGCCTACTGCGTATGCGTCCTCTTCAGCTGTGGCTGGCTCCTCTGGTGCCACCCCACGCCTGGCATTCAGGCCACTTGATTATCAAGGTGGACCAGCGCTGTGTTCAAGCCCTGGCCCCTTGGAAAAACGCCAGCTGGTACCAGCAGGGCGTAAGCATGGGGGTAGTTTCAGAGAGGAGGATGATTTCAACAGACGCCTCCAACTCCGGTTGGGGAGCTCTGTACGAGGGCAGGCCTGCCTCCGGCCTCTGGTCGAGCTCGGAGAAACGCCTACACATAAACTGCCTCGAAATGACACCACGTGTTGGTACGGACGGACAACATGTCGGTGGTCTCTTACATAAATCGCCAGGGCGGCCTCAGGTCCCGCAACCTGTTTGCCATAGCCTCACAGCTCTTGCTATGGGCTCACACCAATCTGCGCTCGCTCAGGGCAGCTCACGTGCCAGGCACGTTGAATACAGGAGCAGACATGCTCTCTCGGGGCAGAGTTCCCCCAGAGGAATGGTCTCTCCACCCTCAGACAGTTCTCCTACTCTGGGAGGTCTTCGGGAAGGCAGAAGTAGATCTTTTCGCCTCAGAAGACAACTGTCAATGCCCAATCTTTTTCTCAAAGAGCAGGGATGCGTTGGCCCACGACTGGCCCAACCTTCCTCTCTATGCGTTCCCCCCGGTCTCGATGCTCCCTCAGGTCATCGAACGGATCAGGAACACGAAAAGCGCAGTGCTATTAGTAGCTCCTCTCTGGCGGACCCAGGTTTGGTTCCCAGAGTTGATGCAGCTGTCTGTAGCAGACCCGTGGCCAATCCCAGTGAGGCGCGACCTCCTGACTCAGGCCAACAGGACAATCTGGCATCCCCGTCCCGACTGGCCCAACCTTCCTCTCTATGCGTTCCCCCCGGTCTCGATGCTCCCTCAGGTCATCGAACGGATCAGGAACACGAAAAGCGCAGTGCTATTAGTAGCTCCTCTCTGGCGGACCCAGGTTTGGTTCCCAGAGTTGATGCAGCTGTCTGTAGCAGACCCGTGGCCAATCCCAGTGAGGCGCGACCTCCTGACTCAGGCCAACAGGACAATCTGGCATCCCCGTCCCGACTTATGGGCCCTACATGTATGGCCACTCAACTGGGTACCCCAGAACCTCCCAGAGGGCGTCCTGAATACTATAAAGGAAGCTAGAGCTCCGTCTACCAGACGCCTCTATCTCAGTAAATGGTCAGTGTTTTCCAGCTGGTGTTTAGCTTGAGACCTCGACCCATACACTTGTGAAGTACCAAGAGTACTGTCTTTTCTACAGGAGATGTTGGACGCGGGTCGCTCCCCCTCCACTCTCAAAGTGTACGTGGCAGCCATTGCTGCTTTTCACGTATTGGAAGCCGGGGCCTCCTTAGGAAAAAGCGACCTTATAGTTCGCTTCCTCAGGGGCGCCAGGAGGCTTAACCCGCCTCGGCCACCGTCTGTTCCGGCCTGGGACCTCTCCTTGGTCCTGCGGGCTCTTAAGGGACCTCCCTTTGAACCACTTCAGTCAGCTGATCCTAAGTCTCTCTCTCTGAAAACCGCCCTGCTTCTAGCACTGGCGTCAGTAAAGAGAATAGGGGATTTACAGGCGCTGTCTACCAGCGCTTCCTGTCTGGAGTTTGGTCCTAATGACTCCAAGGTCATTCTTAGGCCAAGACATGGATATGTTCCTAAGGTGCTCTCAACTCCGTTCAGAGCCCAGGTTATTTCTCTGTCAGCTCTCCCCTCCTCCGAGGAGGATAGCGATTCTCTCATGCTTTGCCCAGTCAGAGCTTTGAGAATTTATCTGGAGCGTTCGGCCTCTTTCAGACAGTCTGAACAGCTCTTTGTGTGTTTCGGGGCCGATCCAAGAGCCTCCCGGTCACTAAAACCACACTGTCCAGATGGATAGTTGACGCCATTGCCCTGGCTTACACCTCACTGGGCCTCTCTTGTCCCATAGGTGTTAGAGCTCATTCCACGAGAGGTGTTGCCTCTTCGTGGGCTTGGTCAAGTGGTATTCCCATTGAAGACATTTGTGCGGCGGCCGGCTGGTCCGCTCCGTCCACATTTGTGAGATTCTATAAGCTGGATGTCCCTGCTCTGCAGACATGCGTTCTTTCTGTCTAGACTCTGGCTCTGTGGATCCAGACTAGTTTTGAACCATGGTCACTTGGGTATTCCCATCTATAGCATATGTGCGGCGGCCGGATATCCGCTCCGTCCACATTGTTGAATTATAGCTTCAATGCCCTTGCTTGTAGCTACAGTTCTTCTGTCTAGACACTGGCTCTGTGACCCAGTCTAGTTGATATTGAACACACGGTTTTCACTTTGTGGGCTAAGTGACTGGCTCTGGCCAGATCCGATGAATTATAACTTTAATGTCCCTGCTTTGCAGTTACAGTCTTTTCAGTCTAGACTCTGGCTCTGCTGACCCAGACTAGTTTGATATTAAACACACGGCTATCACCTTGTGGGTTAAATGACTGGCTCTGGCCAGTCTTTATTACGGATAATTGATGGGCCCGATGTTCGGTCTCTTTTTATCCTGGCTATTCTGTACTTCCCGGAACTCTGGTGAGTCAGAGCGGCCAAAAGATTAATAGCACGGCGTTTTAAATGGAAACGTTCCCATAGCGTTTGCAACGCAGTACGAGAGAACGTTCTCGTAAGGGAACGTACTGGTTACTTTCGTAACCTCGGTTCCCTTAGAGATAAGGGAACGAGTACTGCGTTGCCTTGCCGTGCTATTTTTCTTATGGCAGGTTTGTCGCTTCAGTCGATTATACCTGTCAAATGGCGGATTCTATCTGTATTTATATGTTATGGTCACGTGTAGTTTCGCGCGCTTGACAGTGACAGAGCGCCAAGCGCCCTGATTGGCTCGCGCGCTTCTGTCTATCCGCCATTGGTTCGTGCAGTTGCCCACAGCACAGCCTATCAGCTCACTCACGTGGGTCTGATGCTCTCGCCTGTGCTGTAGCAAATGCGTTTTAAAATAAAGGCTTCAATATTCTCGAGAAAAGGAGTTTTCCCATAGCGTTTGCAACGCAGTACTCGTTCCCTTATCTCTAAGGGAACCGAGGTTACGAAAGTAACCAGTACGTTTTACATGAACACATCTACTAGTTTAGCTTTTACCAAACTATATTGCTATACTGAGATGAGAACAAATCGACTGAAATATGTTGAAATAATCTTTGTATAAGCAACGTATTAAACTGCAAATTAACATTTATATGCTAATATATCATAAAAATGATATATTACAGACGAAATATGAAAGTTTAGACAAGATTTCGTTGATTAGTTTTGGATAGGTTTTTGCTGTAAAAAAGACTACTGCCACATCAAATAATCTTTTGTTCGACAATTTCTGCTCATATGTTAAATATATAGTAAGGGATGTTTTGTCCAAAATAAAGTAGGTATATTGAATTATCAAATAAGATGTTATTATAGTGTTTGTTCCAATATTCAAACTAATGAATCCTTAACTTTGAAATACTTATGATAAAATGTATACTTTTTACAAAGAAAGATTACACTTGAAATATAAAATTGTAATTGTTGTTGTAATTGTAACCTTTTTAATAAAATAGCAAAAAATATATTTACAAGGTAAATCTAAACAAAACAAAATCTAAATCGGTCAATATAAGGCTTCTCATTACATTATTTTATTGTGTTTTATTAGTGACAAATTTGGGGAGAGGAAAGATGTTTCCAACTCTAACTTTCAGGGATCAGGTGGTGAACCTGCAAGCGCTGCCCTCGGAGGAGGCAGACCCAGCTTTGGCACTGCTCTGTCCAGTACGCGCCCTCCGTGCTTATGTAGACAGAACGCAGTGTTTCAGGACCTCAGATCAGCTCTTCGTATGTTATGGTGGGAAGCTGAAGGGAAAGGCTCTCTCCAAGTAAAGGTTGTTTCACTGGATAGTGGATGCCATTGTCTTGACTTTCCAGACGCAGGGTCGTCCATGCCCCCTAGGGGTAAAGGCACACTCCACCCGGAGTGTGGCTTCCTCCTAGGCTTTAGCGCATGGCGCCTCGCTAACAGACACCTGGGCGACACCTTTCTTGAGATTCTATAATCTCCGGGTAGAGCCAGTGTCCTCTCATTTACTCGCTTCCACTAGCCAGTAAGTAGGACCAGCTCGGTGTCATTGCTTGCTGCGCCATTCCACTCCACGGACTGGTTACGTGTGCTATTTCACTCAGATTAGACCCTGAGTTCCTCCTGCACTTTTGATGCCGTCACCAGAGTGCATGTATTTCCACAGTAAGTCTTATCTGAGCATTTGTCTTTCACTTGCCTCGAGGTTGCCTCAAGATTGAAACATTCCACACAGCGGGCTGGATACCTCTGAGTTTTCCATATGCATCCGTTACTCGGGTCGTATGTGTATTATAAGTCCTCCCTTCGGGTAGGCGCTGTGATACATATGCTACCCAGTGTACCTTGTTATTCCTGCGTTAAGCCTAGCCCTTCGTCCGTGCTAGTTTCACAACAGGGAGCTCAGTCTTGTGCAGGGCACTGGAAGACAGCCGCCATGGCGTGATTAAATTGGGGCGTCATTTACTGACGTACAGTAACGTCTCCTTTCCCTCCTCAGGGAACGAGGGTTACATACGTAACCGAGACGTTCTTTTGAACTTAGCAAAGAATTTTGAAAAATATGTCCTGGTTTCCAGAAAAATATTAAACTTTGGCTAAAATAAGAGACTTTTTTTCAAAAAATGTATAAAAATTCTTACCGACCCCAAACCTTTCAATGCATGTTAGTGTTTTATAGAAGTAACCGTTTACTTCTCTATGCTTTTGACCAAGAATATAAATGAAGCATAAAAAGCCATATGTGTGAAAAAAGAACCAATGTGAAAAGTGTCTTAAATGTTTCAGACGCTCCGTGCAGCAGGGAAGACGTATATGATCTTCTTTGTAGTCATCATCTTCTTGGGCTCGTTCTACCTCATCAATCTGATTCTGGCTGTGGTGGCCATGGCATATGCTGAACAGAATGAAGCCACCTTTGCAGAAGCTAAAGAAAAGGAGGAAGAGTATGCAAAAATCCTGGAGCAGCTCAAGAAACAAGCTGAGGTTTGTCATGCGGTAACATAACAGCTTAACTAGTGTAGCCTGAGCATTGGATCATTTGTTTTTTAAAAATACTAATTGTTAGTTCTTATTATTTATATTATCTTATTTTATCTGATGTTTTTATTTGTCAAGCAGCAGAAGAACGGGATGGTAAATGGCAGCAAGACATCACTATCCAGCAAAAAGAAAGGTGATGATGACCAAATTCAGAGCGACTATGATGGGATCGCACTGAAACCCCTTTCGAAATCGAATGGATCCAAAGGCAGCATGAATTACTTAGAAGTCCCTGACTCTCAGATGAGAAAAGTGAGTGCAGTGAATGCTACAGACACTGCTTTAGATGGTAAGTGTTAATGGTGAGTTCCAGAACAATTAAATAATCCAAATAATATATTATGATATACAAATCATATATATATATATTTACTTTAATTAACAGAGCTGGAAGAAAATCAAAGGGTTTGTCCTCCCTGCTGGTACAAGTTTGCTGACATATTCCTGATATGGGATTGCTGCACTCCATGGGTGAAATTTAAGAAGATCGTATACCTATTTGTGATGGACCCTTTTGTGGATCTGGGCATCACCATCTGCATTGTGCTCAACACAATGTTCATGGCTATGGAACACTATCCCATGTCTGAGAGTTTTGAAAACACGTTGTCGGTGGGAAACCTGGTAAGTACATCTACCTATCAATGTTAAATGTGTATTGAAGACTTATACTGTATATCTTTTGAGAATACGTTAAAAGTTTGTTGCAGAAGCTGATGGCTTACTTGCATCATGTTCTATCCCATGCAGGTTTTCACAGGTATCTTTGCAGCAGAGATGGTGCTAAAACTTATTGCACTGGACCCTTATCATTACTTTCAGGTTGGCTGGAACATTTTTGACAGCTTCATTGTGACCATGAGCCTGGTGGAGTTGTTCTTAGCCGATGTTGAGGGCTTGTCTGTGCTAAGGTCCTTCCGTCTGGTAGGTGAAACTTGATTGAATGGATAGTTAACCTAAAATTTACAATTCTGTCATAATTTACTCACCCTCATGTTGATCTGACTGTATAAAACTTTGTTCCATGGAAGACAAATGAAGAAATCAGAACAACTGGAAGTAGATGGGGACCAATAGCTCTCAAGCTCAAAAAAGGGTGAAAAAGCACCATAGAAGCATAATAAAAAAAGTACATGTGACTTGTTAACTATATTCCAAGTCTTCTAAACCATATGATAGTTTATTTATGGAAAAGACTGAAATGTAAGTCATTTTTTACTAAAAATCTCACTTGAGAGTAGTGGTCACCATTCACTTTCATTGTATGGAAAAGAGCAGCTTAGACACTGCTATAAATAACTCCTTTTGTGTTCATTCGAAGAAATAAAGTAATACATGTTTCAAAAAAAAAAAATTCTTTGATTTTTTAGATTTTTTTTTATTGTGTAATATTGTAGTATTGTTTTTAAGTTAAATTTAATTTAAAGAGGCTATATGCGATTTTCTGAAATTTAAACTCGCGACTGACACCTGTGGCCAAAAAACGGAACTGCTCTTCCTTTCTGCTCGCTCTCGTACGTGCACACTTCACAAGTCATCCGCTGCAAAGAAGTCAACATTATGTTTACAGAGGTAAGAACAGTCAAATACATATATTGTTTGAGAAACTAAGTTTGTTTGCTGACTAGCGGTGGTGGCAGAGTGATCTGAAACGTTTAACATGAACGCCGCGTGCTTGACGTCACATCCGCAGACAGCGCGCGAAAAATCCGACCCGACAGAAAATAGGAAAAATAGGATACAGGCTTATAGGTGCACCCACTGTGAGCTGACAAGGTGTCAGTATGCTCATCAGGAGATGTTTGAGTCATAAATGGTCAAATAAAAAGGCTATTGTTACGTTTATTTTGGGCATATAGCCTCTTTAAAATTTAATTTATTCTTGTGATGGCAAAGCTAAATTTTCAGCATCATTACTCCAGTCTTCAGTGTCACATGATCCTTCAGAAATCATTCTAATATGATGATTTGATGCTCAAAAGAGGTTTCTTATTATTATCAATGCAAAGCAGGTTTTTTGTGCATTTATTTTGTGGAAACCATGATGCATTTTCCCCAGGACTCTTTGATGAATAGAAAGTTCAAAAGAACAGCATTTATTTGAAATATAATTATTTTGTAACATTGTCTTTTGTACCATTGTTGCTTTTGCATTGTCATAAATAACTATAATAAACTTAAATACATTTTATGTACAAATTTGTTTACTGAAATCGCACTGTTCCGAGTTTCAGGACTTATCTCTCTATTGCAGATGCGTGTGTTCAAGCTGGCAAAGTCTTGGCCAACCCTAAACATGCTGATAAGGATCATCGGTGATTCTGTGGGTGCTCTTGGAAACCTGACCCTTGTCCTGGCCATTATTGTCTTCATCTTTGCTGTGGTGGGGATGCAGCTTTTCGGAAAGAGCTACAAAGACTGTGTGTGTAAGATCTCAGTGGATTGTGAGCTCCCTCGCTGGCACATGACAGATTTCTTTCACTCATTCCTCATCATCTTTCGTATTCTGTGTGGGGAATGGATCGAAACAATGTGGGACTGCATGGAGGTGGCTGACCAAGGCATGTGCATCGTCGTCTTCATGATGGTTATGGTTATAGGAAACCTAGTGGTGAGTAGATTAACTCCATCTTTGATAGATAGATAGATAGATAGATAGATAGATAGATAGATAGATAGATAGATAGATAGATAGATAGATAGATAGATAGATAGATAGATAGATAGATAGATAGATAGATAGATAGATAGATAGATAGATAGATAGATAGATAGATAGATAGATAGATAGATAGATAGATAGATAGATGCTTTAAAGTCAGATGTGCAACATCAAGTTGTAAAGATCAAGACCATGCAATTTGAACTTGAGGTTAAATTTATTTACTTCATATTTATACAAGTATCAAAAGAGCCATCGGTGGGATTTCCATTATGGTTATTCATAGACCAAGGGGCTTATCTGACGAGGTAACAAAACTTGGGTGTCAAACCTAGAGGGACAACCTGCAATGGCTTTTTGTTTTGAATGGACCCAAGAAGTAAATTATGTCTATACCTATTTGGAAAGCATTCACATTTGATGCAGTAGATTCTAATCAGAGATATAAGGGGACAGAAAAAAAAAAGATGGACCTGGTCTTGATGGTTGATTTTGGCATTAAAATGCAGCTGAGATTACATAAAGATAGTCCTTATTGGCATTAAAATGCAGCTGAGATTACATAAAGATAGTCCTTATATTAAAAATACCTTTAAAATGATCGATAAAATGCTTTCTGTTGCAGTGTATTATACAGGTTTCAGTCACCTATTTGAGATATTCAAGAAGTGAAATATCAGTTTAGCAGGAGTCAAATATTTTCATACTATTGCATTCTTGAATGGCCTTGTAAGCCACATATCCCCATCCCAAATATGGTACTGTATGTCATTGTATTTCATCTTTTGCATTATTACAGTTTTTCTCATTCTCTTCCTGAAGGTGTTGAATCTCTTCTTGGCTCTGCTGCTCAGTTCCTTCAGTGGGGACAACCTGTCAGCATCTGATGATGATGGGGAGATGAACAATCTGCAGATTGCCATTTCTAGAATAACAAGAGGCATTGACTGGGTAAAGGCCTTCGTTATCAGACATGTAAGACAGTGTCTGGGCCTGATGCCAAAGGAAGAGGGTGCGAACGCAAACAAAGAGGGAGATTCTAAAATGGCCACCATGAATTCCAGTATGTCCGTTATCAAAGTGCCTATAGCCAATGGTGAATCGGATTATGAGGATGGCAACAGCTCTTCTGAGGATGAAGACGAAGACGTCGATAAAAATTCTAAAGTGAGTTTTGTTCAGTGAAAAATTCTGATAGTTGTGTTCCTAAAATCTAATGTGAGAGTTCACACAAATGCAAAACCGCTCACCAAAGTGTCACTGACATCCGTCCATCAACACCTTTTGACACCTAGACATGTGTCCCAAATACTGTGACACCTGCAAAGTCCATCTGGAGCCCCATGGGTCATCTTGTTTAGAGAGTATGTCTGAGGAATGGCGGAGATCATGTGACACGGTGACGGGGCGTGGGAAAGAGCACCGGCACAGCATGATTAGTTACCTTGCTGAACAACGTCCTGAAGAAGAACCAGCATAAAGCACGTCCATGCCTAATAAACTTTTTTGCACACATTTTTGCTACATTTTGCACAGTAAAATGTATCTCTTACCAATTCAAGTCATACATTTTATTTCATATTTGGTTTGCTTAAGCGCGCTGGCTCGAACTCATTAGACAACTGATTGTTGGCATGCCACTGGATCAGGTAACACAGTTCACATGTCATGCCCTCATGTGTCGCACAGCCCTGCATTTCACAAGCAGCTATGTATCAGAGAGAGGGAACACGAAAGCAAAGTTGTACTTTAGTCTCGTGTGAACAGTCGAAACAGAAGATCTGTAAGGTAACAGAAACATGATCTTATGTTATTATTTTTCTTCATAAAGCCTAATCTTGGAACTTTTAGTCACATTAGTTATTTTGAACACACCTGCCAGTGATGGTAAATTGGAAATAAAATGTCGCTTAACGTTCCTTTTTTTATTATATTTTTGTTCATATTTTTTAAGCCATTTTCCTTGCGTTTTTGTCAAACTACACAAGATATTTAGCAAATAATGACGTTTGCTTGAGTTGACAGTTAAAATATCTTTGATTTTCTCTTCGTACAATTCAGCCTAAACCAGAGATATGAGGGGACACAGACACAGGGGACACACACAGCGGCATGCTGTAGATCACACTAGATTTTTCATTCTATTGACTTCCATTCATACGCATACCAACGCAGGAGACAGGAAACGCAAACTCATGCGAATTCCAAAGTTCAAGTTTGGTGAACTCCGTTCACATGAAGATGTGTGAGCAACAGAAGATCAGAATGTCACAGTGTGACCTCTTAGCTAAATTAAAAGAACGCAAACTTTAAATCTGCAGGAATCCTGTAGCTCAAACAGTCTAGCATGGCGCTAGCAATGCCAATGTCATTGGTTTGATTCCCAGGGCTTGCATTAACTGATAACTTGTATACCTACCTATTCAAAGTAAGTTGCTTTGGATAAATCATCTGCCAAATGCATTAAAGTAAATGTAAAAAAAAAAAGATGTTGCCGAGTGTGACGTCATATTATGAAAATTGCAGATATCTATATGTCTGTAGAAATTGTGCATGCTTAAAGTCTAATGTGAGTGTGGCTTTCCCTGCCGAATACAATTTTTACTTGATTTGGGAACTTGGAAGCAAGTTTGAACCTCCCTCAAGCAGTTTGAGACCTTTTTAACAACCTTTTTGCTGGTTTCTAGACACAGAGGATATTAATTTGTTTGTAAAAGTTATATTCAACCTAGAGCTAAAATTAACCTGCAGTTTTTTCATCTGTACAGAAGAAATATGGAGATGAATCTTCAACCTGCAGCACAGTGGACAAACCTCCTGAGGTAGAAGAGCTAGAACTGGTGGAAGAAGAGGATTCCACCTTCCCTGAGGACTGCTACACAGAGAGTGAGACATCGACAATGACTATGTGTAGTATATTGAGTTATATTCTTGTTATTAACATGTTGGTTTGTCTGCGTTCCCAGACTGCATCAGGCGGTGTCCTTTCTTGGAGCTTGACGTTACCCAGGGTAAAGGAAAGGCATGGTGGAACTTGCGTAAAGCCTGCTACGCCATTGTGGAGCACAGTTACTTTGAAACCTTCATCATCTTCATGATTCTCCTCAGCAGTGGAGCTTTGGTGAGTCAATCAATAAACCATTTTTATTTGTTTAACCAGAGTCCACTGAATTATTATTATTATTTTTTTCATATGTATACTTTTTTTTTTAAATTAGGCATTTGAGGACATATACATTGAACAACGGAGAATGATTAAAACCATCCTTGAATATGCAGATCAGGTCTTCACCTATGTGTTTGTCATTGAGATGCTTCTGAAATGGATAGCCTATGGTTTCAAGGTCTATTTCACAAACGCATGGTGTTGGCTGGACTTTCTTATCGTTGATGTAAGTATTAGTTCATCCCACTTGAAAATTTCATGTTAAAAGTACAAATAAATTTCACACTATCGTTTTACCTTCCTAAGAAACTTCATCTATCTGTGATCCTTGAGTCAAATTTGATTCACACTGAAAGCTATTATAAATGAATGAATTACTAATGTACTTATTTAAGTTATAGTTTATTTCTGTAATATCTCGTATTTTATAACAGCTTCTGCATTATTCTGCTATTGGTAAATGGATGGTGTACATCTTAAAGCTAAATTTTGGTTCATGTCTATTTCACAATCAAATTTCAGTCAAGAGTCAATATGTTGCAACAAATTTCTCTCCACTGATATAAAACAATTTGTTGCAGTACTACAAATGTTTAGTAGCGCAGCCTGTGAGGGCAAGTCAATATAAAGACATGTCATGTTATTTTTATTTGTCTTTTTATTGCATCCCATATACTGACATGTGAAGGCCAAGTATGGTAACCCATAGTCCGAATTTGTCCTCTGCATTTAACCCATCCAAGTTAGTGCACACACACATAAGGAGTAGTGAGTAGTGAACACACAAACACACACACACACACACACACACTGCAAATCGTGGACACATTTGCACATCAATAACAGTCATTTCCTGCCGTTACTGAAAATCGAACCCGCAACCTTTGGGTTACCGGTCTGACTTTTTATGCATATATTATTTACCAACAATGGATCAGGTAATTTGGTAAGCAATATGTATTTAAAGACAACAGAAGGGTTAATTCAGTATTTTGAGAATTAGGGCTTCAAGATGTGTTATTGATGTGAAAATAACCAGTGATATACTTTATACTTATACTTATCTTTCTTCAGGTGTCCCTGATCAGCTTGACTGCCAATATCTTAGGCTACTCTGAACTGGGGGCCATTAAATCTCTCAGGACTTTGAGAGCGCTAAGACCTCTTCGAGCTCTCTCCAGGTTTGAAGGAATGAGGGTAAGTGTGTGTGTAGTAAGTTTTCTTGCTTCCACCCTCATCTTAGCTCCATTCATTAATTAGAAGTCCATAATATTATTAGTTCCTCACATTTCTTAGTTACACTTTATTTTACTGTAGGTGCACTGTCAATGTACTTACAGTGCACTTGCCCACAAAAGTACTGAGATATGGTTAGGTTTAGGGGTAGTTTCAGGGTTAGAACCTAGTTATTACCCAGTTAGTGTTATTACTACAATAAGTACATAGTATGTACATGAGAAACGGGGTAGGATTGCACCAGTCGTTTGTAAATTCTTTCTTCATTGGAACGCTAAGTCCACACTAGAGGCTTAGTAACTACTAGCTAGTTTGTAACTAACTCTGTACTTTATTCAGTTGCACCATTTGTTCTTAAGGCAGAACGTAGTTAGTAGGTCGTTAACTGTCCGTAAAGTAATGCATAGTCTCATAATATGACGTTTACCCTCAATATTCCAATAGCCTTCAAATACATGAACAGAAGATGTGTTTACATGCTGTGAATTTCAGTTTATCCTTCATTCTAACTTATTTTGCCTCGCGTAACTAACGGTATAAATACGTTTCTATTAATTATGATACCACTTAATCATGAATAACACAAGTGTTTTTATATGTAGGCTAAATAACATTCAGAAACTGTATTTGAAACAAAATTAATAAGGATCAACAAATAAATTCTGATGCAAAAAAATAAATATAAAAAATTACATTTATAACGACTGATTTTATTTGACATGCACAACACGGACCGATGCACAAAGGACGGATATGTGTTGAAGAGCCACTAACAAAGTAATATTTTCACACAATGTTCTTTCTCTTAAAATGTAAGCGAGTGTAAATGTCAGCATTATCACAATCTAAAGAATTGAGTCTGTCGGATAAAAGTTCGGTCTGTCTGCTATTTTATTCCAACCATTACTCCTGATCGGAGGCTTCCGTAAATATTTAGTTTATACTTAGATTTGAGCTTCGACGCAAAAATATTTAGTAGTGCGTAAGTTGTAACTTAGTGTCCATTTACGTCAAAATTAAGCTAAGTTGTATCTTGTGCACAGCTGGAGCAACCGGCCCCAGGACTGTAAAATAAAGTGCTTACCAATTCTATATATCTTATTCATAGCTTTCATGTGACTTTCATATTCTGGGCTCATCTGCTCCCCTGTATGTAATATGCATCATCAATAAGGTTTATACTAGTGCTGCACGATTAATCGTATCGCGATCGCAATCGCGATGTCAAGCCTACGCGATTATATGAAGCAAAATGCTGCGATTTTTGATTAAATAAACAAATTAGCGCTGTTAACGCACTTATTAATGCAAATGCTTTTAAACCATTCATGCACGATAAGACATAAAATAATGAGCCGCCTGTGAATGTCCTCCTGACACACACACACACACAGACGCGCGCCAGTATCAAGTTCTCTTTCGCGGTAGAACGAACAACACACACGTATGCCATAATGAACGCGCTGTCTGTGAATGTCCTGACTGTGACACACAGAAAGACTCACGCTAATATCGTGCGTGCGCACAAAACAGCATGACAGAATACAGTTCTCTTTCGAGCTTGAACGAACAATAACACACACAATTATGCCAAAATGTCTTTTTGTCGAGTGTCTTCATAACATAAGAGTAGTCTTATGATGAACACGAAGAGTTGTGATAACTCGTGAAAGAATGAGGCGCGTGTGAGATCCGCGTCTCTGACAGCGGCTGGTCTTAAAGGGACAGTACAGGAGCCACTAATTACATCTGTCGCTAAAGTTATTATTTTTTTCTTTCTTTTTTTCAATTTTTTTATTATTAGTATTTTTCTTTACCCCTGACATGTATGGTTATATGTACTCTTGTATGTAAATTATGTTTTGTTCTTGTTAAAATGCAATAAATAAAAAAATCTGTCGCTAAAGTTAATCAAAGAACAAAGGGAACAGAGAAAAACACTCACTGCTCTTGACTAAAGAACTTTTTTCTTTAGGCTGATTATCACTAATCTGTGTGTGCATTTATTTTCCTTGAGAACCAAGCAAGTTGACTCATGAAACCATTTTTTTATTATATCGCATATCGCAATCGTAATCGCAATATTGACCTCAATTATCGCAATATGACATTTTCCCCAAATCGTGCAGCCCTAGTTTATACTGAATTTGAACATTTAATCTCACTTGAACACATAAAGCCAATTTTCACATTAAGCATTTTTAGAACGTCCCATTGTTTTAGTTATTGAAATTACCGCAGCAGGTGATGTACTGTATATGGACCATAAATGCCCAAAACTTCCATTTTGTTCACATATTTTTGTTTTTCTTCTTTTGAGAGGTGATCTAAATATTTGTGGTTAGAAAAAGTCTGTTGCATTTCTATTGTGGTTTTGACAGCTACGCGTCCACATCAGTAACATGACTAAAAACTTTGAATCATTTTCAAGTTGAAAAAAAATGTGAAGCTCTTGTGAAGGTTAACGGTTTAAGGTTGGGTTCCAGGCTCTCACGCTGTCAATATGCATAGGTGGTGGTGAATGCCCTGGTGGGGGCCGTGCCCTCCATCTTCAACGTCCTCCTGGTGTGCCTAATCTTTTGGCTCATCTTCAGCATCATGGGAGTCAACCTTTTTGCTGGAAAGTTCTACTACTGCTTCAACACAACATCCGAGACAATTTTCCTTCCCAGTGAGGTCAACAATAAGAGTGAATGCTTAGAGCTCATGATGGCTAATGAATCAGATGTGCGATGGATGAATATGAAAGTCAACTTTGATAACGTAGGCATGGGCTACCTCTCCTTACTGCAAGTGGTGAGCATTGATATTAGTCGTCGAATGTCTGCCCTCCGTAAACAGATGTGCACTGATCTGCAGTGACAAATACGCTTAAAAATATACTTTGCTTTCCAGGCAACATTTAAAGGATGGATGGACATCATGTATAGTGCTGTGGATTCCCGTGTGGTAATGTTGATTTTAACCATTAACTACAGTAAGAGAATAAAAGAATCATGACTAGTTGTGTCATCTCACATTTGTAACCCCAAGTGATTCAAATTCGAATGCGCAATATTGTTTCCCTACAATACGCGTGTGATTGCTTAACAGTGTTCTCCGTGCAGGTGGAGAGTCAGCCGGAATATGAGTCAAATCTCTACATGTACATTTACTTTGTGATCTTCATCATTTTTGGCTCTTTTTTCACCCTCAATCTATTCATTGGTGTCATCATTGACAATTTCAACCAACAAAAGGCAAAGATAAGTGTCTGCAATGGGTCTTCTTCATATGTAGCGACACTAAAACACTTTATGCCCTGGAATAATTGTCTCTGTGCCTATACTTAGGAGGAACAGACATCTTTATGACAGAAGAGCAGAAAAAATACTACAATGCCATGAAGAAACTTGGCTCCAAAAAGCCACAGAAACCAATTCCAAGGCCTACGGTAATAAATAAATAAATAAATAAATAGATTGTTAACCTAATGGTTAATATTTAATACACAAGTTGTAGGCTATATTTAAAATAAAATGAACAATATGTATAAATTCACATTAACCTTAATAAAGTAGGCCTATGTAATTTTGTTTTTGTGATACAGTGTGTTATATTGTTGTTCCAGAAACTTTTCTAATAAATCCAGTAAATATTTATTAATAGATTAACGGACTATGTGTGTGCATAACAATAAATAAAAAAGACAGACAGATAGACAGATAGATAGATGGATGGATGGATGGATGGATGGATGGATGGATGGATGGATGGATGGATGGATGGATGGATGGATGGATGGATGGATGGATGGATGGATAGATGGATGGATGGATAGATAGATAGATAGATAGATAGATAGATAGATAGATAGATAGATAGATAGATAGATAGATAGATAGATAGATAGATAGATAGATAGATAGATAGATAGATAGATAGATAACATTTTTCTCAGATGAATCCTTAAAATGAATAGTGAAAAATAAAATGTACCAAAATGTATTTGAAATACATTTATTTCATGCTAAGTATACTACGAATACATTTACATATTTATGTACTTAATAAAAATAGTCTGCTAAATTGGAACAACTAAGTTTGCACTTAATGTACTTTAGTTATCCAGAAATAGTGCTGAGAGGTCCAACTAAATATATATATACTTATTTGATTGTACTAAAGTGAAACTATTGCAAGTACAGTATACTTTAGGGACACTTTAAATATCTTGCATTTAAAGACTGATATTATACAGTGATCATACTGTCCTTACTAATAGTGATATTAAAACACATATTTAGGATTAATATTAAGAAAATGCATTGTGCAATAAATAAGTACTCCAAATAAAGTTTAATTGCAATATTTATATCAGTAAGTTTCATTACCGTATGTCAGTAAATATTATGTTAACGGAATTGTAGTATACTTAGTATGAAATAAATGTATTTTAAATACATTTTGGTATAGTTTTTTTTTTTTTTTTCACTAGAGTTGAATCTGATTATTTTTAAAGTACTAACTGCATCTTCTCCTCCTCGGTATGCTCTTCTCCCATATGCTGCCTGGATATATCTGATGTTTGAAGAACTGCTTCCAAGGCTTGATATACGACCTGGTCACCAAGCAATTCTTTGACATCTTCATTATGGTGTTGATCTGCCTGAACATGGTGACCATGATGGTGGAGACGGATGACCAGAGTGAAGAGATAGAAAATATTCTGTTCTTGATCAACTTTGTCTTTATCGTGCTCTTCACCGGGGAGTGCGTTCTCAAGATCATCGCCCTGCGCTATCACTACTTCTCCATTGGGTGGAACATTTTTGATTTTGTGGTGGTCATTCTTTCAATCTCGGGTAAGGCTGCTTCATTAATAGCAATCACTAAGCAATCATGATGTAGGAAAATGGATGCTAATGTTTTTGTCCTATATATTCATTTAAATTCAAACTGAATTAATCTTCAATGATTTTCTATGATGAGCATTTTTAAAATGAATTTTAATGTCATATTAAAGACAAAAGGATTTTTAATTTGTGAAAATGAAACCTTAATTTGGCATAATCCTTTATTATTTTACCTTACAAAAACATTGAATACTTCAACAAAACTGCTTCACAAAAAACAAAAACAATCAACAAAAAAAGATATCATATAGAAGACATGACTGTGTCGAGGTCTATAAGCCTCTTAACTTTACTTTTTTATGACAAGACAAGGTTAGTTCAGATTGTAAAATGTCATGTGGTGTAACTTCCCAAAAACGTATATATATATGCACAACATGTTTCTCAGATGAATCCTTAAAATGAATAGTGAAAAATAAAATGTACCAAAGTGTATTTGAAATACATTTACTTCATGCTAAGTATACTACAAATACATTTACATATTTATGTACTTAATATGTTTGTACTTAATAAATATGCAGTATATATATATATATATATATATATATATATTCTTAAAAAAAAAGATTTATCCAAATATTACACTCAAACTCATATTCAGGGTGCTATTACATTTGACTTGATTTACATGACATTTTTAGAGGCTTAAAAATGCCATGAATGTTTTTGATATAATTTATATAATTATCTAATTGATTATAATTGACCATAATACTTCCGTGTTAATTCTTTGTCGTCGCACAGGTCTTTTGCTGGCAGACCTCATTGAGAAGTACTTTGTGTCACCTACGCTGTTCCGAGTCATCCGACTGGCCAGAATTGGCCGCGTCCTGCGTCTCATCCGGGGTGCGAAAGGAATCAGGACGTTACTGTTTGCGCTGATGATGTCGCTACCTGCCCTCTTTAACATTGGCCTCCTCCTATTCTTAATCATGTTCATTTTCTCCATATTCGGCATGTCCAACTTTGCGTACGTGAAAAAAGAAGCAGGCATCGATGACATGTTTAATTTCGAGACCTTCGGGAACAGTATCATATGCTTGTTCATGATCACGACGTCCGCCGGCTGGGATGGACTGTTGAATCCCATTCTCAACAGTCCACCAAACTGTGACCCGGATGTGGAGAACCCGGGATCGTTTGTCCGAGGAAACTGTGGGAGCCCCGCGGTGGGCATCGTCTTCTTCTGCAGCTACATTGTCATGTCGTTCCTCGTCGTGGTCAACATGTACATAGCCATTATCCTGGAAAACTTCAACGTAGCGACGGAAGAAAGCGGCGACCCCTTGTGTGAGGACGACTTCGAGATGTTCTATGAAACCTGGGAGAAATTTGACCCCTCTGCTTCTCAGTTCATCGATTACAGTAAACTGTCTGAATTCTGCGACACGCTGAAAGACCCCTTGAGAATCCCCAAACCAAACACATTGAAGTTGATCACAATGGACCTTCCCATGGTCCCTGGTGATAAGATCCACTGTCTGGACATCCTCCTGGCCCTCACTACAGAGGTGCTGGGCGATTCTGGACAGATGGATGCCATGAAAGGAACTATGGAGGAGAAGTTCATGGCGAACAACCCCTCAAAGGTTTCGTACGAGCCCATCACCAGCACTCTCAGACGTAAGCAAGAAGAAGTGGCTGCTTCGACCATCCAAAAAGCCTACCGCTCACACGTCCTCAAACGCTGCCTCAAACACGCCTCGTATATGTACAGAGAGAAGACAGACTCGAAGAGACGAGAAGAAGAGGCTCCGGAGAACGAAGGGATGATTGCTAACAAAATGGGGTATCTTTATGGAGATCAAGCCATTGAGGACAACAGTCCTGTGGGTTTCTCTTTCTCTCAACATGGGAAAACACAGCCCGGGGCTCAGCGTCCCCCGGTGAAGGTTCAGAGAGACGTGGTCTTGCACTCCGCCCCTTTTCCCGTTCCTGACTCCTCAAGGGCTGCGGAAAACTTGAAGGAGTCAGTTGTGTAGCAGGTTCAAGCCATGGTGTGCACTCAACCTTTGGAAAGCCCAACAATACTGAGACCCTTCAGGAGACTGAGTTATACTTCGACACACAACAGCAAGTATGAAAGAAATTCATTGAGTTAGTAAGGCGAAGATTCTTTGCAAATGGCTAAGAGTTGTAATCAGTATTACATGTATTGATGCAATCGATGGCTCCTCTCAGTGCTGCCCTTGAGAAGACCATCAACTGTTTGTCTAATGGCATTGGAAATGATTGGGCTCTTAGAGCAGACATCAATCATTTTTGACGCACAGAACCTGAAATGACAACTTTTTTTTAAAGAAAAATTGTTAATGGTAATGATTACTAATCATTCAAAAGTAATTTAGAGTAATTACAGGAAAGGAGCCCCCCCCCCCCTCCCCCAAGACTTAGCCTAAAGATCACTTACACATCATTTTTGTAGTATGACTAAATTGCATTTAACAAATAACACATATTTGAGATTTACAGTTGCTTTTTACTTACTTTAAACTGTAGCGTTCAAAATAAACGTATCGCTCTGATTTTGCACTAACAGTGAAATAAAATTAACAATGGCAACCTGTTAATCAGAATTTAATCAAGTATATTAGTCTTAATAGTTCAACGCAAAGACATGTAATATTATGTGCGTTTGTATTTATAAAGACTTTACTAACAGCAGTAGGCTACATTTGGTTATTGACTCTGGTAGCATTTTAAACCTTAAATCAAATAAAAGCAGAATCTCTAGTTTGCCCAAAAACAAAAATGTCACTATAAAATTGAATTAACCAAGGCTGACCCAGACCATAAAACAAATAGAGCATGCTGAAATATGGATTCTGAAATGTTTCACTTGCCAAATGAGCCTTTTTCATGTGGAGGGTGTACTTGCAAATTGTTAATTGCAAGTCTGTGAAATCCTGGGCTTATGAATGTAGGTCATTTTTACTTTATTTTGAGCCAGATGTGCAGTTGTGTCCTGAATGTCAGGTTGTTCAGCCCAGTCATGTAGTGAATGAAAATGGGCATGATGACATAATATACAGAGAATATTCTGTAGAAGATAAACTATGCTTTTAACAGGGTATTGTATGTTGGAAAAAACTGCATGTATGAATGGATGTACCAGGGTCAGAAAGTACAAAAACTAGCCAGCTTAGCATATTGCATCCTACTATTTATTAGCATTCTGTGGAGACTGTCTCCCAGACAGCAACATAGTGTCGGCCCAGATCCGGCCCACATCTGGTACGCGTGGAATCCACATGTCTGTGACACTATGTTGCTGTCTGGGCTGTCGATGACGTTTTATGGACGTAGTCTGCTGTAATGCCTCCAGAGAGTCAGACTGAACAAGACTGACCAAATGTGCCTTGTCAGACTGTTAGCATCCCTGTCGTGTTTCACTGCACCTATACTCATCCAGCATTTACAGTTACTCGCTCAAATGCATTGTTATTTTGATTGTCAATGTTTAATTGCAAAGTTAACAATTAACCTTTCTCTCACATAATCGATTAACAGCATTTAAAATATGAGTTTATTTTTTGCTGCCAGGTAAAGAGGTTTAAATGTTTTTAAGAGGTCTTTTCATTTGCTTGTCGTTTCACATCATTTCCTTTTTTAATTATTGAATTGGTGAAACATTTTGTACTTTTGAGGATAAATTTAATGTAGGCCTAATTAAACATGCACTGGCTTCTGAAGCTGCCAGTTTATTTAAGCCCCCAAGATGAAAGTGTTAGAATAAGCACTTAAATGAGCATGAAGCTTTGGTTGCTTTCAAACTCTTTATTTATGGCATTTCTATCAGTTTTTTATATGTGTGAAATGCAAACCAATAGTGAGGGTGATAAGCAGAGAGATGAGGATTACAAGCACTAAGATCAAATGCAACTTATTTATTCATAGTTCAGTTAGTTCATGCACTGTAAAAAAAAGTTGCTGCCTTAAATTTTTAAGTACAATCAACTTGGATGTTTAAGTAATTCCAACTTAAATGATATTAAATTGACTCAAAAAATTGAGTTCAAACCTTTTATACTTATAAAAAAAGGTTGAAAATTGCTTAACTTATTTTGACGAGTTAAAGCAATAAACATATCATTTTTTACAGTGTGCAGTAATAACATGACCGTGATTAAAATAGTAATGCACAGAATAACTGAATGCTTTTTAGAAAAACTTTTTCATTTATCATTGATTTGATTTATTTTATAAACTAAGACAAATCTGAATCTGAATCCACTTTTAAATGTTATGCATTGATAAAAAAACATGTTGATCTATTATTTAATTTTCTAATGAAATCGCTATTAAGAAATTTTAGTTGAATCTTTTATCATATGGTCTTTATTGTTCTGCTTACTATACTAACACACTGTTTACTGAATGTATTGACACTTCACGGTGTCACTTGCTGAATGCATGTTATGGATAATGTAACATTTTTCAAGTACTGAAATATTTGTAAATTTTATTGTATATTCTTTCTGTTTACATGCGTGAAATAAACTCTTGTTTTTTGAGTCTTTGAGTTTTTATTATGTTCTCTAACAATATGCAATGACAAAAAATACAAGATTCTATTTGTCTTTGGGATATTTTCTCATTAGTGTTTTAATTAAATGCAGTTAAAAGAAAGTAAAGCTTAGAATTATGTTACCAAAAAAAAAAAATATTAAAAAACAGCTTTATACCTTTTTACTTTTTCTATTGCATATTCAATTGTTCAGCTGATATGGTAAACATGCGCCACCCCGTGGTCAAGATCATTTTTATTCATAGTTGCCTATTAAGCTGACATTAAACATCATATCAGCGATGGTTTATTATTATTTTATTTTATTCATTTTGTATAGTAATTTTTTTAAATGAATACATTTCTGTGCACTAAATACCCTGGTCAAGGCACTGTAGGCCTATACTAGTCTATCTCATACACACCAGAGCCGTTAAACCTATGGGCCTACACACACACACACACAAGAACGCATGCTGCTCACTGGAACTACTGCGGCATCCCCTGGATCACAGCCGTCCGAGTTCCGTGCATGCAAACCAGGTCAAGGGGCAGCTGTGAAGTGACCTCAGGGCAGACGGTCAGTGCGTTTAGTGAATCTCTTTCACTCTGTTGAGTGCTGTTGAATGAATGAGCATAATTCATTCTCACTGGCGTCTGAGTGACACTCTCACTGCTGAGGGTTTATCAACTCAATACACATTTATTTGTAGCGCTTTTCACAATACACATCATTTCAAAGCAGCTTTACAGAAGACCGCATTACAATTTAGAGTGATCTGTTATCAGAGGTAACTGCAATAAGTTACCTAATAATAACTAATAATTTCAGAAATGTACATATACAAAATCACAGTTAGCTAAACAGTTATTAATTTAAACAATGTAATAATTATGTATTACTGGAGAGAATATTCTTGAAATAAACTCTCATTTACAATATTACTAAAACTAGGGCCTGGTTTCACAGACAGGGCTTAGATTAAGCCAAGATTAGGCCTTAGTTCCATTAAGACATTATAGCTTTTATAAACATGCCTTTGAAAAAAAAAAACTTACTCTTGAGATAAAACAATGGCACTGATATATTTTACTGATAATATTTTCAGTTAAAACAGCTCAAACATGCATTTTAGTCTGGGACTAGACTTAAACCCTGTCTGTGAAACAAGGAGTAGACGTTTTAAACCAAGTGTGACTTAAATGTATGTTTAGATTTAGTTTTGTGTGATGGTAATCAAAGTTTCAGCATCTGGAAAGAAATGACTAGAATCATAACATTCTAACAATAACCTGTTTATTATTTGCTTGCTTTATTTTTCTTTCTGTTTAATTTTCTGTTTTTATTTTATTCATATTTACTAAATACTCATCCATGTTCAATTTTTTTTAATTTGTCCACTTTTGTTGTTTCCCTATAACTTTTTTAAATAGTCAATGTATGAATACATTTGTCATCATTTTTATTTATATTTAACTTATATTATATTATATATTTTATATCTATTTTTTTTTTAAATTAAGTGTTTATTATTCATTTAAATGATCCATTTATTTATTTTTAAGGCTGTTTATCGATAGAAACATGGACATTATTATGTAGAAAATGTTTCCACAAAACAGGCTTGAACCAATTACTCTGAACCACTTGCAGAAACACCGAAGTCACAGATCCAGCTTATGTTAGGTAACTTTTCACTTTTAACTGAATAGATTTCATAGTGCTTAGCACTGTCAGAACAGCACACTTGACCTGAACAACCTATGTTCGCTACTTTTACAGGCTGGACGGGAACGTGAAAGACCTCTTCTGGGATTCAGCCTTCATGTAAGCTAAGGAAGCAATGGAGAAGCTTGTCCCATCAACGAGTGGCTCCTCCAAAGCAAAGAAGCCGCAGCTGCCCGGAGAGATGCAACATGAGACGACTCCAGAACTGTGATGAGCAGCTTGTGGAACCGGAGAGAGGGTGGGAAGGAGTCAGTGCATTCCAGGGTAGATGTGTAACATTGCCCCCCTTTGAAACAAGAGTTGACGAGAAGTGGGAACAAGGTGGAGTTCGCCTTAAAGGAAGAGAGTGTCCTGAGCACAGCTTATACAGGTCTCTAAATCGACACAGAAAGACACGGCTTGTCTTTGTGCAGAAAAGTTATGGCTGCAAGTGCATCAATGATGCCAAAAGTTCAAGAACAGTTTACAACGAAAGGGTCGAAGGTCATTGTGAATATAGCAGGTGGCGTCAGGGGCAGGTGCCTCTCCTCTGCCTAAAGGTTGCCAAGTATATATATTATTGTTCTGAGCATTAAAGCACATAATGGAAATATTCTCAAATCATTCTATTCATTTATATATATATATATATATCTCAGGCTATATTCAGTCTGAACAGTTAAAACTCTCATAACTACTGTATATTGTCTATCATAACTGTCCATTTGTACATCATATCAAAATTGTACATCTGAAAATAACATTAAACTGTACACCTGTAAATAATATATCTGTACATTCATGACACCATAAATTCCTTCTATATTTCTATTACTGTACTGTAAATTTTGTTTTCTTTATAATATAATTATTGTTATATTTCATTCTGATTCTGATTGATCGACATTTCAAGGGGCTTAACCCTTGTATGGTGTTCGGGTCTGTTGGACCCGTTTTCATTTTTTATCAAAAGAAAAATTATACAATTAATTCTTTTTTCAAACTGAGACTCATTGGCCTTGGCTCATTTTCTGTGAGGAATATATATCAGAACACAATTTCAATGAAAACACACTGTACACCCCCCCTACACATTTATATTACACACAGGATGTTCGGGTCCACTGGACCCGGGGCTAATAAAAGTGTGGAAATTGTAGGTCCTGTGTACCTTTACTCTGTCCTCCTCCTGTCAGGGCCTGCTGTTAGTGTGTGTGTGTTCTTGTATATGGTTTGAGGACACAAATGTATATAATAACATGGGTATTACATGTTAATGACATGGTTTATGACGACATCTGTGTCCTCCTCATACTAAAACAATAATACATACAAAAAAAATGGCAAAAGTTTTCTGTGATTGGTAAGTTTAGGGGTAGGGTTAGTGTAGGGGGATATATTATAAAGTTTGTACATTAGAAAAACCATTATGCCTATGGAGAGTGACCGTACACCATATCCAAGTGAGTGTGTGTGCATGTGTACAGTATGTGTGTGTGTGTGTGTGGGGGGGGGGGTGTTGGTGTGTGTTTTGTGTGTTTCTGTGTGTGTGTTGTGGGTGTGTGTATGTGTGTGCATGAGTGTGTGTGTGCGTGCGTGTGAGAGAGAGATTGTGTGTAAGCCTGAAAGAGTGCAAGAGTGAGTTTTGTGTTTCTACTCCTGCCATTCCCACACGAGGTTGCAATTCTTAAATGTGATCTAACAAAGGTAAAGAGAGAATATTAACCATATATGCTGTTTATATTGCTTGTAATTGGGATGAAGTAAACATCTGTTGAGTATTTTAACATAACATTTTTGATTGTGTTGAATTAAAAACCCCAAAACGCAGCGGGTCCACCAGACCCACGAACACTGGCTGCGTAACAAAAATATGAACACCACACAAGGGTTAAAGTGCTACTCACCTTAGGAATAGAATAGGCTATTTCCTGTAAATGTGTGAAATTTCAAATACGTTTTTTTTGTGTGTGTTTTTATACGAATAAAATAACTGGAAGCAGCTTTAAAACATGAAATTCCTAAATCGTAAATACAGCCTCTTTAGAAAAGATCTTCAATTTAGTTGCGCCGTCTTGTGGCTAGAAAGGAAATTACAAAGAAAATCTTGTCATTTTAGTAATTATTTTGGCAACTTATTCTAATACAAATCAATAGGCCTTTACAGTTGTGGTCAGAATGAATGACACCCCTGGTAATAAAAAAATGGCTGTAAAAAATAAATCTGCATTGTTTATCCTTTTGATCTTTTATTCAAAAAAAAAATGCAAAAATCTAACCTTTCATTGAAGTAAAAGGACTGGAAGTGGGGGGGGAATCACACTATAAAATAAATGTTTTTGTCCAAAACACGTTGGCCACAATTATTGGCACCCTTTTATTAAATACCTTTTTGCAATCTCCTTTTGCCAAGATAACAGCTCTGAGTCTTCTCCTATAATGCGTGATGAGTTTGGAGAACACCTGACAAGAGATCAGAGACCATTCCTCCATACAGAATCTCTCCAGATCCTTCAGATTCCCAAATCCATGTGTTTCTTCTCTTCAGTTCAGCCCAGTCATCAGGTCAGGGAACTGGGACAGTCATGGCAAAAGCTTCATTTTGTGCTCTGTAACATTTTTGTGTTGATTTTGATGTTTGTTTTGGATCGTTGTCCTGATGGAAGATCCAAACACGGCCCATTATAAGATTTCTAGCAGAAGCCGTCAGGTTTAGATTTTTTATCTGTTTGTATTTGATAGAATCCACAATGCCATGCATCTGAACAAGACGTCCAGCAGGACCTCCAGCAGAAAAATATGCCCACAACATTAAAGATCCAGCGGTATATTAAACCGTGGGTATGGCGTACTAGTTATCCCTGTTTGCACCAAACCATTCGGCTCTTTTTTTTTAGTTTCATCTGACCATAGAATCCGGTCCCTTTTGAAGATCCAGTCGTGTCTGACCACTGAATTTGCTGGAGTTTGTTTTTGGACGAGCGAGGAGCATTTTTCTTGAAACCCTCCCAAACAACATGTTTGGTTTTTGTTTTATAGGCTTTCTGACCCCAAGTCTCAACTAATCTCTGCAATTCTCCATCTGTGATCCTTGGAGAGTCTTTGGCCACTCAAACTATCCTCCTCACCATGCATTAATACAATATAGACACACGTCCTCTTCCTGACAGATTCGTAACATCTGTAGTTGATTGGAACTTATTAATTATTGCCCTGATGGTCAAAATGGGGATTTTCATTTCTTTAGCTATTTTCTTACAGCCACTTTCTATTTTGTGATGCTCAACAATCTTTTGATGCACATCAGAACTATATTCTTTGGTTTTACTTATTGTGATGGATGATTAAGGGAATTTGGCCTTTGTGTTTCCTCATATTTAAACTCCTGTGACACAAGAAGTCATAGCTGGACAATTTCATGTTCCTAGTCACCCTAGTTTGCTAAAAAAAAGGTAAATATTAATGGGAATATACTTCAGAGATATGTTACTAGTAAAAAAAGAAGAAAAACATCTATTTTATAAATTTATTTTATAATGTGATTTTTGAGTTGATATTTAAAGGGAGGATGCTGTTCCTAGGTGCACCTGACAGGGCTTTCATCGGGGAGAATTGGTTTCCCACACTTGACTGACAGGTGCCATCAGACAGTCATCAGAATGCCCAGTGTGAACAGCTGAGGCATCATGGGGGATTTATCTCTGGCACCTGCTTTCATTCCGATTGTAACCACAGGGTGGAAGTAAGTTACAGTCTTCGAATGCTTGTGGTGCCAGTCAGTTCTGTTCTGTCTCTGTAGATGTTTCCCTGGCAAGCTGATCTGAGACCAGATACAATTGATAAACCAAAAAAAAAAAAAAAAAAAGAGGCTCAGGGAAAATCAGCAAATATATATATATATATATATATAGGCTAGCTCTATATTTGACACAAAAAATTAAGCCTATTTTAAAACATTTAAGATTGTGACATTACTCTTATGATAATTAAAAACATTTCCCTCCAAAATGTTTACTGCAACAAAACATTAGTCTCATTACTTTGATTTGATTTGATTTATTTCTGGATCAAGACGATACAAAACAGCAATCCAAAGGATAACATGCTAAAGTAAAATACTTATTTCCAGCACGGTCCTTGGTGTTACACACAAGAAAACAATAAACAAGAAGCAGACAAACCAGATTAAAAAAAGACGTAAGAGGAGGGGGATAAAAAAAGACATCATATAAAAAAATTAAAAAAAAAAGAAACACTGTAAAAAACTCTCCAATTTATTAATAAATATTCACCTTGTTCCATAAAAGTTTCTTGACCTGTGTTTTAAACATCCCTCGTGATGATAGGAGTTTTGTAGCAGTAGGCAAACTATTCCATGCCCTGATACCAGTATAAAAGAAAGTATTTAGCTCTAGGAACTATGCAAGAGCGGACGCTGGCCCTAGTATTATGACTATTGCGTTTGGACCATGGTTAAGTTAGAGCATAAATATTTGGGGGCATGACCATTAAAAATGTTAAACATATGGTTTAGCTTAAGTTGTTCCCCTCTTAGATGTACAGGAGGGTGCTTTTAATAGGTACCGAATAATCTCACTCTCATTACTGTAATAAAATTAATCATGTCTGTACATAAAATTATAATCAGCAAAAAATAAATTTAGCATGATTTAAACTTGTGTGCTTTAAGTAACTGGCTACTTTTTATATTAAAGTAGGTAAAGTTTTTATTCCTTCTAGTGACGTATATATAAGTGAAACGGCTTCTTGAACAAGACTTGATTTAGTCCATCGGGAATTAATTAGATGGTTGGATGCTGTGATGTCATGTGAGTGACAGGTTGTCAGAGAAGAGAAGAGAAGAGAAGAGAAGAGAAGAGAAGAGAAGAGAAGAGAAGAGAAGAGAAGAGAAGAGAAGAGAAGAGAAGAGAAGAGAAGAGAAGAGAAGAGAAGAGAAGAGAAGAGAAGAGAAGAGAAGAGAAGAGAAGAGTCCATTTTGATTTCATGGCGACTTTAAATGTGCCTATTTGTCATGAACATGTAGTTCACAATGAAAAAAAACGTACAAACAATGGTATTAAAACAGGATTCTTTTTTATTATTATTATTTCCTTTGATTCAGGAGTGAAATATGACCCAGATGTTTTTTGACAGATTCGCTACATTTTCTACTTTCAGTATTGGTCTAATCTATTATCTATGAATTATCCAACTTTAACTGTCCAGGACATACAATACTCTTTGGTCCTTATGCCACTATTGACGGGCAAAAAATGCAGCAATGAGGGTCAGGTAACTGATTGTATTCTGTTTTTCCACCAAAAGGGATTAAACTATTAATGTCATATCCTGACATTTCGCAACCCCAGTACTGCTGAATATTACACACAGGGCAACATCAACTCTGAATAGGAAAATCCTCCCACATCCCCACAGTGACAACAAACACATATATGACCTGATTCACTCATAATTATTGACAATGTGTCCTTTCAGAAGGAGATGACACCATTTACAGGTTACGTGGCGATGCTACACACATCTCCTTGTGTTTTGTTCGTAAAACATTTTCGGAATATAAGGACCACTATATTTTCCATAATTTCACCTGATTTTTACATGGAAAGAAATATTGCTCATGTGTTTCTTAAATATTTCAATCAAATGTTACAAAGGATTTAATTCATATTCAGTAAATAATATGATGACCTCTATATGTTTTTTCTTAGAGCCAACAACATCATACCAGAGTCATGGAAATATCCACATAAATGACTAGAACCACAAATGTATTTTGTCTAAATACATATTAAAGCAAGGAAACTATCATGTTTCTGATTAGGATGCATCAAAACATGCTCATGCCACATATAAATATCAGCACACCTGAGCCAGGAAAACAAACCTTCACAAGCCTTCAACTAAGACCGCAAGAGTTCGTCTATACCCGAGTAAAAATGGCTAGAGGTATGGATGTGATGCTTTCTTTCGCTTGTCATTTGTGGATTTCATGTATTTTTGAATGTATTTTTGTTTAGTTTAGCTGTTTATCTTCTTAACTGTAAAACCAATTTCATAGTTGTAAAAGTGTTTATTGGAGCATGGCAAATAAACCAAACAAATGTATTTGATCTTCTGATTAATTCAAAATCTTGATTTCATAAGTTACTTGGTTATATTATCAGGAGCTTTAAAGCAACCATGTTGCAAATGGCAAACAATACCTCTCTCTTTTCTTCTCCTGTAGCATTAGTGCTGTTGTCGGTGGTCCTGGTTAGTTTGTTGGTGAACCAGGGAAGAGCCTCAGAGAACCAGCGGCTCTTCAACAACGCAGTCATCCGTGTTCAACACCTGCACCAGCTGGCTGCAAAAATGATTAACGACTTTGTAAGATTTCCATTCAAATAAATTATGACAAAATGTCCATTTTTCGGTGAACTATCCATTTAATTAGTGTTCTTTGCATTTCTATCAGATGAACATGTATGCATTTGTAACATTGTATTTTACTTTTATTATCAAGGAGGACAACCTGTTGCCTGAGGATCGCAGACAGCTGAGTAAAATCTTTCCTCTGTCTTTCTGCAACTCTGACTCCATCGAGACGCCCACTGGAAAAGATGAAACGCAGAAGAGCTCAGTAAGTACACTGTAAAAAGTGATCAGTTGACTTAACTTGAAAAAGTTAAAAGTGAAAAAGTTGTGTCAACTTGACATTGCCACATAACTTAATTTTTTCAATTACAAATGAAGTTTGTTTATCTTATATTTTAAGGCAACAGGTTTTTCTCACTTTTTTAAGTTAAGTCAACTGATCACTTTGTGTAGTAGACAATATCGTTAAAAATTAAATCTCAACCTGTCATGTTTTATTCAACCATATATAGAACTATTAAACAAATAATAGTATTAAACAATAATAAATATAATATATTAGAGTACATGCATGATGCAAGTTAAATATTTTTGTTGTTTTCACGCAATTAGATGACAATTTTATTCTTAAATTGTTCAAAAATCAGAAAATGCTATAAGAGATGAAAAGTTCCATCATCACAAAAAAAAGTTTAAATGATCAGTATATTATGACAACGGATGTTTTTACATCATCAAAATCATCAAAATAAGTTAAGCAAGATTCAACTCATTTTTTTTTAAGTCAGTTTAATAATTTAAGTTAAAATGACTTGATAAATCCAAGTTGATTGTACTTAAAAATCTAAGGCAGTAACAAATATGGGCAGCATAAACATCAAAAATAGATAGTGGTCTAAAGCCTCCAGTATACTTTTTTCTTTCTTCAGATTTTGAAGCTCCTTCGCATCTCCTACCGCCTCATTGAGTCCTGGGAGTTCCCCAGCCAGACCCTGAGCGGAGCCGTCTCAAACAGCCTGACCGTCGGGAACCCCAACCAGATCACTGAGAAGCTGGAAGACTTGAAAGTGGGCATCAGCGTGCTCATCAAGGTGAGAGAGACCAGATTTATTCTAGGCTACTTTAGGGGGTTTTTTTTTAAACAATGTGGTCGTATCAGGAGCTGTGATGACATCTTCACATCTTGTGGGCTTATTTGGATAGCTATTCCATAATTTGCCATTTGTATCTGCACAGGGATGTCTGGATGGTCAGCCAAACATGGATGATAACGACTCCCTACCGCTGCCTTTTGAGGATTTCTACTTGACCATGGGGGAGAGCAGCGTCAGAGAGAGCTTCCGTCTTCTGGCTTGCTTCAAGAAGGACATGCACAAGGTGGAAACTTACCTGAGGGTTGCAAATTGCAGGAGATCCCTGGATTCCAACTGCACCCTGTAGAGGGCGCCAATGGAGTGCTAGTCAAAGCCTGTGTGCTTTGCTGCAGATCTAAAACCAGTTTAAGTCCTCAAAACCTCCTAAAGTAGGCCTAATTATTATCTGGTCTTATATATGCAGGAAATGTCAACCAGTAATGGCTAGGTCTGTTCTCTAGTTCCCTCCCATATCTAAGCCCTACTATTGTATTTATTCTTCTCATTGGGGAGTGCTCATAAATCAAGGTTGAATCTTGCATCTGATTTAGCCTAACATTTCACAGTGGTGCTAATCAATTTATTTTCAAATCACTTTGACATTAGTATATTATGGCTCCAAAAATGGCTAAAGATGCCTTTTGTCGACACTGTCATTTGGATGGTTGGGTTCACTCCCAAGTGTATGAATGTAAACTTTTGTCTGTCTGTCAGATTGATTATGCCCTTACTGTTAGATCATGCTGTTCTCTTGAAGCTGTGTGTCTTTATCCATTAAAGTGTTTAACTGCATCCAATCTGTCTTCTGTGTGGTTTCATTTTTTCTGCCCGTCTCAAAATTACTCGTAGCCTACCTTAAAGGCCATGTTGCAGGTTAACAACCACTGTCGATTAATGGGTACATAAATCACTCAAGATATGTATATCATTTTTAAAATGTCCCAAAAATGGCCTTAAAGACCAGTTTTTTACGTTTTTGGTATTAACGGTTTTTTTACGCAACTCGGTGATGACGTCACGATGGGGAGAAGTGGAGGAAAGCTAGCCTCAGCCGAGTATTATGGTGCGTTCAAAGTCATCTCGTATAGATCGTATTTACGAGTTGAACGCAATTAAACGCCACCACAATGTCGTAAATACTTAATAATTAAATGCATGGTCCGAGGAGAATGAGTGGAGAGTTGGTGAAGTGTTCTGGTGAGTTGCTATCATTTAACAACGCAGCAATGAGCACTGGAGGTATAGTCTACGAGCAGCAGTGCACAATAACGACACTTTTTTTTTCTTTTCATCTACAAATAGAATCAAATTGGCATCATGCTAGCTATATGGGTGTTTCTAAGCGTTTATCTCTTCCTCCGGTGAAAATGTTGTTGCAAACGTAGCCGCCGCGTGTCTGTCGCTGTGTTTAGCAGGTGCTTGTGTGCGTGGTGCCGTCCCATGGAAACTGCGTTGGAAAGCTTGTGCTGTAGGGAAGTGAGTGTGTTTTGGTCGCTGGTCGAGGAGCTCACCCCACACCAGATGTGACGTGCCTCACTCAGCATCAAGAGTTTTTACACCCAGCACAAACAGTAGTTCACCATTGTCAATCTACCTAACGTTATATATTTCTATATATTTATCTATCTAGCTGCTAGCTATCTATGCTATTGCTAACGTTATGCTATCTGGCTGTCTGCCTATCTCTCTATACTAGCCTATCTATATATTTATCTGTCTGTCTATCTATATCTATTTATTTATCTATAATCTGCGCTAACGTTATCTGAATACTCTCGTCTGCTGCTCGTCTCTCTAGTCACTCTATCAATGCGGGCCGCGGGCTTTGGTAAATTCTCTCCCCAACGTGACGTAATGACATTGTGGGGGAAAGGAGAGTCGTTGCAAACCGCTCTACTTTTTCGTATTATATTCCGCTTTGTGATACCCAACGACATAAAATGCAATGGATAACAGTTTAAATGTTTATTACCAACAAGTAAATAGCACAAATTCGATGAAAAAAAAAACCTGCAACACGGCCTTTAAATGCTCGGATATTCATCTAAGCACTCGCGTAGCTACGGGTGGGCCAGGCCCACCCACCTGTCAGTCAGGCCCATCTAGTCACTCAGTGGCCTCACAAGGTAGCCTAGGAAATTATGTTGCGATTATAACAATTTTGACCTATAAAAATAAATCTTAATGTTTCTTGATTCTTGTTTGGTTGTCATGGTGATGACGAAATGCCCGCGTAGCGCGCAGACTTGGATGATTGCGAACAGCCCATCCCCCCTTCACAACGACGAGCACATTTCACAGAGGGACACTGAAGTTTAGCTAAGGAACGTTATGTTAAACTAAAATGAAACAGAGCAACAAGTTTGTGTCAAAAAGACCACGGCCACCAGCCACCACAGGAGGAAGATAATGCAGATGTTCAGGAGAATTGACTGAATCGTTGGACTATAACGAAATCATTGCAGTGTTCAACTCTTAAGGGGGTCGCACACTGGACGCGCAGCGCCGCGTCTAGGACAACTCTCACCTGAAAATCCGATAATGTCAGCAAATTTAATTCAAGCAGCTGATTTCTGTACATGAATATAAAACTAAACGTATATTGCAGCCCAGGGTGAAGTCAGATTCATTAACTACGATTTGAGACAAATAAATGTAAATTTAATATAAAACTATGTAAATAGCGCTCTGTGACGCGGCAAGATTTTGAACAAGGTCCTGAGCCGTTGCTGGGCGCAGCGGACAGACGCCGCCGGTGTGTGTACACTCAGAGAATAATGTGTTCGAATTTAAAACTGTGTGCGACCCCCAGCCCCGTCGTCTCCTGTTATAAGCTAGTCATCAAAAGTAAGCCAATCTACGTTTATGTAGTTGCCTAGTCAATGTTGTTTATATAACGTGGTTTATGTGGCCGCTGAGCCAGACTATGACCAAGCATTGTTTTTGGTTTTTACACACTGTCCACTACTGTCCTGCTGCTGATTTGATGATGTTGTTTCGCATCTGTCAGATGCGCGTGTGTGTGTGGTGTGGCCTGGCCGCGCGCAGTGGAAATGCTGTTCTTATCGTTATGTTCTTTATTAACACTGCTTATGATGACTTGCATGCTTGTGCTCTGATTAAACTGTGGTGTATTCAAGCAGGTGTAGTTGTGTTGGCCTATTTTGATAACAGATGCATTTTAGGCTGTGCCCACCTGATTTTCTCTGGGCCCACCCACATTGTGATTCCTGGCTACGCTAAGTCTGTGTTGTGCCCTGGTAAGGCGTCCACAATGAACGAGTTAAAATTGGGCCGAAAAAAAAATAGCCACAACATTTCTGTCGTTAGGACCATTTTCTTGTTCAAAGATGCACATAACAAGATGATGAGACAAGATTAGCCTACATTTTTAAATGTTTCTAAATTATGTTGGTTATTATTTAAACGCTTCTGGAACGTTCGTAGCAGAGCCATATAGATGTCTCTGGTTCGTAGGTAACTTTACTGTGACACTGGCTGCGCGGAAAGTTCCCATTTGTTAAATCCCTCCACTGGTCCAATCACGGCGCAATACGTAATATGACGTCTGAAGAGCGCGAAATGCAATTCTGTTTACGGAAGTAAGTTAGTAGAGGGGAGCCGTGGTGTCAACTGAATTCTCAACTTTTTCTAGCGTTTTAAATAAATGTAAATGTTTTATGAGGCAACAACACCGTTTTCGAGTGGTAGCTTTATTTAAACCCATATCTCAATGGATATTGAGGTCGATATAATTGAGTTCAAAGTCCCTCTCGAAAACAACAAAACTATTTTTATTTGGGACATTCAGCCAAACTTTTCAGAGGCCTACATTTATGTAAGTTAAACCATATGAGATTATTACATTTATTTTTCTTCTTCTTCTTCTACTTATTATTATTATTATTATTATTGTCTTGATTTACTGTTCACCTGCTCTTTAAGTCAGGTTATGATTTTGCCCAAAGATGTAACGTTGCATAAGCATAATGTTTGCGTAACAAGACCTGGATTGCTCAACTTTGGACTTTTAGTTAAATAATCTTAGGGATTTTTAGTGCAAAATCACCAGTAATAGCGTGAATGTACCTAACTTTTATCTTAATGACTGTTTATTAAACTTCACACTGTATCACCTGACTTCTTAGGAGTCCCTGTGGAGCGTGTATTCAGCATTTGGAGCTCTTTACCTTTTGAAGGTGTGTCCTAATGCCACGGTGGCAGAACCTGGGTTCTACACGATGGTGAAGTTCTATTCATCAGCACAGGCATCCAAAGCTCAGCGGGCCACTGATAAACAGTGTCTTTTCCAAAGCTCTCCTTTAAAGGTAGCCTAATCTATTACAACGACAGATAAAGCTGTAATGTGTTTGATTTTATTTTGCTTATATTATTCTCTCCTTCAACCAACCCCTCAGGTCCGACTGAGCACAAAGCAGAACCTGTCCTTCTATAGCACTAAACCTCTCAGCCTTTCCAAATGTCACAACCTGGCTAACCACTATCTGGGCTTCAGCGGCTGGTCTACCCGCATTATCACTGTAAGCATCAATATGGATGATATACACTGAATATACTCTTCATTCTCCCCCCCCAAGGCTAAGTGTGCATCTGTTCATGGCGGCTTTGTAAACAAATATTTTTTGTGTGTTTCGTCAACAGTTGAAGGACATCTCAAAGTGTGTGGATGCCGGGTATCAAGAAGAAACAGATGACCAGGGTGTGCTTTTGAAATATGGCTGCATAGCAGAGTTGACCTTCCCACAGCATGGCGTGAGCTGCCAGGGGGTCGGTGTGGCAGAGGAGGTCATTGACAACGATCGAGGTGATTTGACTTGAGTCAATTAACATGTTTTTTTTTTTTTTTTTTTGAAAACTCGAGTACACTTCAATTTACTTATATAAATATATCTTAAAATAATGATACATAATTATAATCAGTATTGGGGAAAGTTACTTTTGAAAGTGATGAGTTGTGTAACTTAGTTACTTTATATGGAAAGTAATGCGCTATGTTACTTTGCCATTACTTTTTTTCACCTGGGCTGGGCTTGCTTGTTTGTTTTTTAATAACAAACAAACAAAAGTTCTATTTTGGCAAATGTAAAGGCCCTTTCACACGAAAAGTGAAATGATTAAGCCTCATTTTGCAGGAAATGCAAATTCACGCCTGTACAGTAGAGGGCGCAGCTCAAACGTAACTTTCAGCTGTGCTGCCATTCTGGATCGCAGTAGAATAGGACACAGGAGAAGAAAGTTCAACACTCTTACTTCAGCAATTAAAACTAAAAAATGAAACTCAAATGTGATGTTTAAGTAAAGCAATTTTTGCTTATTCGTATGGTTGATTTGGACCGTCAAAGGTCTGCAGCAAAGACATTGGTTAATAAAGTGAGATTAAATCCATAAAGTATATTTGTGTTATTTAACATATTTAATTATTGCAGGTTTGAGTAATATTCTGAGTTTGCATTTCACTGTTTTTATTCATTTTAAGGAATACTAAATCTATTTGTTGCAAGTGAGATGATTAAATGCATGCTCACATTTAGTCTAGAACTACAATAACCGTCATGTTTACACAGCGCACAATACACCTCTGAACTTACTGCCGATTTCTCTCAACATGGGGACAGAGAGGTCAGTCTATAAATGGGATAGCAAAGTAACTTGTGTAACTCAGATATTTTGTTGTACATTTAGTAACGTGAAAAAAGTTAATCTGATTACGTAACTCTCATTACTTGTAATGCATCTCCCCCAACACTTTTTATAATAATGTAATAATAATCATATTTAAATAAAAGTCATTATTTTAAATTAATTACATTTATAATTAAAATAATATTTCAGTTATTTAACTTCTTTGTTTGTGAATTTATTTACTTTTTTGTTCATTTTTTTACCTTGTTCTTGTCATGTAATAATAGCCCTTCATGAAGAAATGGCCAAATATATGCAATATAGTTTCAGGTGTGTGTGTGTGTGTGTGTGTTCGAGCGAGCGAGCGAGCATGTGCGCCTGTGTGTGTGTGTGTGTGTGTGTGTGTGTGTGTGTGTGTGTGTGTGTGTGTGTGTGCAATATATCGTTTTTGTTTTTGATGTGAAACATGTTATGAGTTCACATCTGCTCAAATCTTTTGAGACCCGGAGGAAAAGTTGAGAAAAAGAGGGACACTAATGAAACGAGCCAAAGACAAAGCTGTGGAGGTTGCCTTTGAAAAAGTGCTTCTCATGATCTTGGGTAAGTATCACACAACCTACACAGCCATTATACAATGTACATTGCAGTCTGTGGTGACATCCATTTCATGTAATTAATGTCTCATAGGAAATGGAAAAGTAGCCATTGAAATCAAGTATGATCCAGGTGAGATCCTTCCAGAGGAGAACTCAGAAGGAGTCATAAAAGTAAGCGTTCCTTCAAGATCTTTGAACACTTCAGTCAATAACTTTTTACAGAAAGCTAAATTTTAAATTTCAGTCATCATTTGCCTTTTTATTAGAAAAGCTTGTATTAAAATATATTGTCCCGTGCAGACCAGATTACTGTAATTCAAGTCTACTGATATCAGTTCATAAGTTTTGCTATGAGGAACATTTCCCATAAGGAACTAGCACTAGTTCACTTTCAGTTCTTGTCCTGTTGGTCAGTGGTTTAGCAACAGATGATCAGAGAGCTAACTATTAAATAACTTAATTTGCCAGGTAAACGACATATCCTGGAATGAGTTTGAAGGTGCTGACAGTAATACCGAGGAGGATTTCCCATGGGACCTCACTGGGGACCTCCCTCATTGATCACCACTCAACTTTCTCAACCCACACAGTTGCCAATATTTTCCAGAGAAGTGAAAATATTTTCTCTTTAATGTATGGTATTGACCATAATGTCAAACGTATGCCGCGTTACAGTCATAATCTGTGGTAAACCTCTTGATTTCAGTGCAACTGACCTCAGATTCCTCTTCTCTATTTCCAAAGCAATTTGATGTTTTTTTATGTGGCTGATACAGTGGCCGGCCACACAGTTTGAGGTTTGAAGGTCAGGTCAGATGTCAAGCAAAGAAAGTTGTGTAATTTCATAAGGAATTGAGGGAAGCCGGAATGCATCACTTTATATCTTCATAAACCTGTTGTTAAAATTGTTATTTGTGCTACTTTATAATACATTGTCATTAAAAGGGTTTTTGTGTGTTGTGATGTGTCATGATATTTCTGCTGTGTTAAATAAAACTAAATTGTATCTTAATCATCAGTGCCTCTCTTTCCTTCATTGCATTTGATTATTGTTCAGTTGGCTGTCTTTTCTTTGTAGAATAGATTTGGATCTTAGAAATGGAATTATCCGGATTGAAGAATAATATCAGTAGACTGAATTTAGAATCAAGTTTACTCTGTTTACCTATAATTTCTTATTTGTCAGAGTGATTAGAGCTGATGTGCTTGCTTCTTAACCTAATTGACACTAGGTGGCAGTGTCTGCTTCTATTCAACTGAATTGTACAAGGAGTTGTTTCAGCAAGCCATTGGCAACAGTGGAAGACCCTAAGAAAAAAGACCCCTAGATTGTAGCGTAGGAAGAGGGAGAACTAAACTCCGCTGGAAACACTCAAACTGGCACATTTAATCTGTATAAAAACATATTTATGATAATATTGACCAATTAGTTGATAAAAAATGTAATAAAAAAAGAATGCACACGCATTCTTCCTCTTCATTCTGCATTGTAGATGATTCAATCTGCATGCACTGAAAATATATACAAAAATCGCTTATTCCAGTCCAGTGACAATATCAAATAGGATTGTTTTTGAAGCGATAAAGATTTTTCTTTTGTTGTCATGATTTCTGTTCATACTTGTGTGTTGTGTATACATATGTTGAGGCTTAAACATGCATGTATGTATTTTTTTCATGTCATTCCTACATTATGTAATGAGAGATTATTACACTGTAAAGAAAAAAAGTGCAACTTCATTATTTAAGTACACAAGATTTAAATAGGCAATATTTTTTAAAAAGACTATACAGCCAATTTGATTAAAAACTGAAGTACACTTGCTGCCGTCAACGCCCCGTGAATCGAAAGTTGCGTTCGATGTGCGCTAACAAAGTAAATAGTGTCAATTATTTCATGACGACTTTAAATTTTTAAGTTGACTAAGGGGATTTTTTTTTTTTTTTTTTTATAAAATGAACATTTGAAAAGAAATGCCTGAAAATGACTTCATATTCTTATTTCTATTTACTTTCTAACACTTTGAGAATGTTTGTTATCAAGGAAAGATGTTATCAAATCGAAAGCATTACAAATTAGAAGATAACATTTAGCTTTCGCGTTTGATTAAAGCCGTGAATTTCCACATTTTGGCAAATTAAGAAACTTGATATCAGAAGTTCTAGTTCTACTGGATTTGTTGAGGTGTGTGCAGGGAATGATATTAATAACCGCTTGTTTGGACTAATAAGTCATAAACTCGTGTTGATGAGTTGGCCTATGGTTGTGAGAGGTTATTCGGTAATCAGAGATCGGGTTGGTTCTGCCAAGCCCTGAGGCGCTTGGCAAAACCATCAGCACATGCAGTTCTTGATTCCTCTTCCCCTCAAACAACCCCAGTTAGGGAGGGAAGAATGCCTTTTCGTGATCACAGCTTGGTTCACATTATACTCTTTCAGTTCCCTGTCTTCATTTTCACATTCCAATAATGCCAGCGGGGGGTCTCTCCATTTACCCACGAGATTGAAATATACCAGTCATTCATTGTATTTCACTAGAAACAAAGCGTGTAACGACAAATCTTTTCTTCTTCTTCTTGCAAATAAAACCACAACCACATAGCTCAAAGAATAAATCACACACATGCCATCTTGGGCAAATCCCAGTCTGCTAGTGTTGCATAAATCTTTTGTTCAGCTCTCAAAATTAATTTAAATAATTGCCATTTATTTTATAAATGTAACTAAATAAAATTGGCACAATGAATTGTTATAATATTATCTAAAAAAGAATATTCAATGTATTATTCTTAATAATTTTCACAATAAATATTGGTCTAAAAAGAAGCATAAAATCAACATCAGTCAACAGATTTAAAATAAAATAAATATTGAAATGAATAATCTGAGAGCATTTGTAACTGTGGTCTGGTTTAATACCGCAGGCCGATAGCCTACCAAAACCAGAGGCAAGAACGACCAGAAATCTGGCAAAGCAAGCACATTTGGAAATGACCGTAGCATATACAGTGCAGTGTTATAACCATTCTGTGGTTAACCTCCTAATTTCAATGTAACTTACTTAACATTTCCCTTTTCACTCTTTGTTTTTTTACACCTGTGCTGCTATACCAGTCTTGTTAAGGGATTCGAGTGTTTAACACTTGACGCAAGGGAAATCAGTTTTAATTATAGGCCTAATAAAGATGTAATTCTCAACACGATAAGAGACTGTAAAATATAAGGCTATCATCTGCCAACACAATCTCACAACAATTAGTAGGCTATTTTACGATTCGGTGATTTGTATTTAGATTGATCATCTTGGATGCGTTAAAAAATGTTTCAACAGAATGTTTTTGTCGATCAGCTCATCTGTGACTAAGCCTTCAGATGTAAATTATAGCTAATTGTTAACTATTAGTTCTATCGTGAACAACAAACATGTGTCAACATGCCACAATGCGTGTTTTAACTCAAAAGATATCACTCATCTGCCACAATTACAAATACACTGGAATGTATTTATTTTTATTTGGGTTTCGTACCTTGGGCACTTAGATACCATAAACCTATTTAAGATGAGCGATAGTTGTGACTCCAACATGAAATTAACACATGGTCTTGTGGCTTCATAACGTTCATAACGGGGAAATCTGTCTTGATTTGGGATACCCTGGAAAGACGCAAGTCAGCATAATTAGAACAAACCGCGGAGTTTAAAGACGTCTCGAAAACAGAAAGCCATGGGCACCCAACACTTTTCGATCCAAAATGCAGTATATAAACTGCAGACCTGCTGTGAGTATATCACATAACAACAAGCACAAGTTGTAAAGGATACACAACAATTCAACAAGGTAAGCAGTCAAAATAGAGGCTTATAATTCATCGAATTATTTATTGCTTGAATTTGCTGACTCCTATTGCTTTAAACTCATGCTCTCCGATCCTCTATAGGCATCTGTCAGAATGGAGCTTCATTATGTGGCCTGGCTGTGCACCCTTTTCTGCTTTGCGCAGGTTTGGTCATTACCAACAAACTGCGTCCTCCGGAAGGACTTAATGGAGAAAACTTGTACATTTATAGAGACTGCGGTAAGAATCGTTGCAGAGAATTTTCAGAGGCACAAGGTTCATTGAAGGCAAAAAAAAAAATGTAAATATATATATATATATATATATATATATATATATATATATATATATATATATATATATATATATATATATATATATATATTTTTTTTTTTTTTTTTTTTTTTTTTTTAACTAAAATATTCTTTAACTAAAAACAATTTTGTTTTAGGGTGGCCTTTTCCCTTCGCAATGCCTGGGCCACGTTCCCATATCTTTCCCGCAAAATGTGTTCGAGTCCAGCACCAAGAATCAGGTAAAAACATTGAATAACCGTTTTAATTTGCACTGCTTTCGGTTGTTTTTGTGGACATGAGGTCACTTTTCAACTCTTAATGTTTCTGAAGGTTTCTGGTGTCGAAAAGGCTGTTTACCAGACACTCCAGAATATTGACGCACTGTTTGAGGACTACAATGTTCCAGACCAGTGGGATGCAGACAAAATGACTGAGTTTCGAGGCATCGTATACCGGCAGATTGAGGAAAGCAAATGCGTAAGAAAACAGCGAACTTAATTTTTGTTAACGTCTTCAACTTCAGAGATCTTGTCTTTGTTCAAACGATATGTAAATTAATTATAACTATAATTAGGCTAAATAATAAAACTAATTTGCGGGCCTCGTATAGGCTGCTATGTTGCATGTTGTTTCAAAGCTGCCGCTACGAAAAACAGTTCTTTGCAATGTAGAAAATAATCGCCCAACACAAACACGGCAACATATTAGGCTATACAGAATTAATTTTTGTATGTTTATTATTATTATTATTATTATTATTATTATTATTTAGCTGCAATTTATTTCTTTCACTAGCCCAATCCATTTCGAGTCTTTTGGCGGTTTGCATAGTTCTTCCGTGTGATCTTTTCGTTTGCATTAATTGTGTATTGATCTTGAACTTGAACCTGAACTTGTAGTATCAAAAACTTTCAAGATAAAATGAACAGGCCTAATGAAGTGCTCCGAACAACTTAAATTGCGTTTTGAGACGCACGAAGCCCCAAGAAACGCTGGAAGTAGAACCGGTCAGTTGTTGCTGACTGCCTCAACTGACGAATCAGAATCAAGTAATATAGAGCGCTGTGTAGCCTGATATGTATGTTACAGAGATGGGGAGATGCCCCTTTAAGAACGACTTGGATTTTCTTTTAAATTGTAAATGAAATCAACATCAATGAGGTAATATAGCCCCCTTGGGGCAATATTTTATCTTATTTTATTTTTCACTGCAAAATGAAAACTATAGCCTAATTTTTACTCCACAAATCTAAAAACATTAATGTGTCCAAAAATCTCTCGTTAACAAAAGGCTAAATGCAACGTAATACAATGTTATAGATCACTATTATATTTAGAAACCAAATTAGATTGGTTCACCTCGATTTAGTTTCAACTGACTAAATTAATGTTGATATTCAGATGAAATGGCCAAATTAAAATACCATAGCCATTAATCAAACGTCTATGAGATGAGATTTTGGGTCATTTATGGTCAAGAGAAAGAAATCTTACCCATATATATGACATTTAATTCATTTGCATTCAGTATTTCATGTTTTACTGGGTCTTGGCAAATGTGTACAGATCATGAGTAAGTCTGACGCGGCCCAGGATTTTCCCAGCAGAGAGGCTTCACTCAAGGTTTACTTCGAGGCTATAGCCTCAACTCTGAAAGAAAAGGTACGCTTGTGTCACAAACCTAACTGTAGTCATATATACTCTTGGGTTATATAAAGGTAATCATATATTTTTTTTTTTGTTGAATGCATTTTTTTCTGCTCAGGATTTCAATTACTGCGCATGGGAAATCGCGAGAAGTGAGATTATCCGCACCCTGAACTTCATATTGAAGAACAACTCTGACATCATGTATTCATCTCCACAACTCTAGATCGCTCTAGATGCTTACTCGCATGCTGGCTTATTTATTTATTTATTTATTTATTCGTTCGATCGTTTATTTATTTATTTATTTATTTATTTATTTATTGTCTCCTTTGTGGCTTTATGCCTTTCTATGCCTGATCACTTTAAGGGAAATAACTGTCAGTTTCACTTTTGATTTTGATTTGTTACGTCACCATTTCCATTCAGCACTGGACAGTTCACAGCTTGAACACATCGGAGACTATTCATTCATTTACAATGTTGTATTTTTGTATGTGTTTTTGTAATTTCTGAATAAAAGATACATTTCAATACACTGACCTCTCAGAATATTGTGTTATTAAAGTATCATTTGTGAAATTACCTTAAATATCTGAATGAAAGAGGGCAATGCAGATCAATAAAAAAAGAATGTGATGAAAAAAGGAAGGAAAGTGGATGAATAAATGATACACGTGGTGTATGTGGAATATTGAGGTTGATATTAAAACTACATCTCTCTCTCTCTCTCTCTCTCTCTCTCTCTCTCTCTCTCTCTCTCTCTCTCTCTCTCTCTCTCTCTCTCTCTCTCTCTCTCTCTCTCTCTCTCTCTCTCTCTCTCTCTCTCTCTCTCTCTCTCTCTGTGTGTGTGACCTTAGACATTGATGATGTGACCTTAGACATTTGTGCATCTATGCAGATGTTTGTTCCAGCAGAAGTTATTTAGTTCTAGCATCATGCTATATGAGATCCGAATAGACCTATTCTAGCGATAACCACATATCCTGTTTGTACATTGTTGCAAAATAACATCCTGTTTTTGTCTATTTCTATGTCTAGAGCAAATGCAAATATGTTGTACTATATGAGTTACAGCATGTAGACTCTTCTTTCATATACTGAAGCTTATTTTTTGCTCTTTTGCCCTTTACGCTTAGCCTACATTTTTTTATTTCTGATGAACCTAAGACTGTCTCAGTTTCCTAAATCACAAAAGTATTTTACCAGTTGTTTAACTGTTGCTTGGCTTTGAGTAAACTTGGACAGGTGTGTAAGAAAGGGAAGAGCTAGAATACATGTTCACACAGACATTGACTGTAAACCACTTAAACACTGTTCTTTTTAGACAGATAAGGTGCGGTTAAACGGGAATGTAGGCCCACATGTCAAGTTTACAAGGTTGTAACAGGAGATCTTCTCTGTTTTGTTTAAATGGCGTGAAATTATAATGAGGGAAACCATAGCTATTTGCCACCCGTTTAATGAACAAAAATAAAAAATTGTTTTGGGCCAATATATATTGTATTAACAAATTGCAAAATCATTACATTAGGCCTCAAAATAAAAATAAAAAAATGCGTTAAAATGCCTTAACTTGGCATTTATGAAAATAATTGTTCCAAGAATACATCAACTCACCCGCGGGGCCTCATTTATTGCAGAAACCCATTTTATCTTACGATTATTTCTAAAATGTGATTCAGAGAACGAACGTAGGCTACACACACACACACACACACACACACACACACACAAAAAAAAACGTGCGTGTTCCCCTCGATCTCTTCCAGATGTGAAATCTATAAATCGCAAATAATTTGTGTGCAGCTGAAAGGTTTCAGATCTCCGCCTTAACTCCGCCTTACAGGCTACATGTCATTAACATAAAATATCACCATGCAGTCAGCGTCCAAATCCTTTACTTGAAAATGCAAGCGGCAATTAATTTACAATAGCTGTTACTTTTAGTATATTTTTCGCACAGTCTGCAGGAAAATGGAGAGTAAAAATGCATTAATATAACATAATTAGCATATGTCACTGACTACATTTCCCATCATCCTTCCATAGCCACGCAAGGCGTGGCATTTGGCATTTGAAGTCCGAGTCCTTTGAAGGACGCGGCTTGTGAATTGGGACACAGCTAAACCACCAGGAAGCAGCGGTGAGATGTAAGGTAGACTACACACCTGATGATTTGTTTTTTTATTAGGCTACACTTTACCAAACCCACCCTATAAAATAACCAAAGAATCGTGTAAAATTCATTAAACCTTACAAAAAAAATAAAAAATAACTTAAAAAGATTATTACTTGTGATAGAACAAAATACATATTGATATGAGAACATATAGGCTATACTTCATCCAAGTCGATTTCCAGTCATTGAGTCGTCTTCATACATCTCTCATCTTTTGTGAGTGCTCCGACGATTCTGTGAGACACAAAGTAGTTAACAATTCAAGTCTATCTCATCTGCTGACAAAAGTATCAGATATTATTTTGAATATTAAAACAATAACATATTACTAATGTCTGCAAAATCAACACCATACATAAACTGTGTTTCTAACACCCAAGACAGCATGAGTGCAGCTGTGTCATTTTTAAAACATTAGCTAAAGTGTTTCGTTATCCTCATCATTCATAATTTAGTAACATGCTATTTTATTTAGACATATACTCATAATGGGCCTAGCTATTTTATATTAATAAAAAAATAAAAACAATTAGGCTATAACGGCACTTACCTGAAGCTAAGAGTTTTTTGGGCAAAGAAATCAGAGACGGAAATAATGGACAACTTGTAGGCTATTTAATAGCTGCCGATCCGTCCATGGATTGTTGGATGATTGTCGGTAGCGATCTCATGAGCGCAGGTTGTCAAGTCATTAAGCTAATAAACACATCATCAGAGAAAAGATGTAGCTGCAAGAAGGATGGGAAGTTATTCTGATTAGATAGCCTATTATGAGGACAGGAATAAAAAAAATGATATGCACGGGTAAATAGTTGGCCTATTGTCTGTTCTAAATTAATAGTGACTTTAAATAGCCTACATTGATTCATCCAGGAATTAATCAAGTGACTATGTATAGGCCCTAAATTAGTAATTTAATCATTCACTGAATTCACTTATGCATTCAAGAACGACACCCCGCTACTGTGTGTTACTTAGAAATGCGCAAAGTTGAGCCAATGGGTGGAGCTTGACGTCCTCTCTGCACGTGATAGGTGGGCTTAAAGGTCAAGCCACTCCCTCACCCTAATGTTACCCTATCCCGGCTTGTTGTCTCCTTGTTTATTAATTGTAGATGCTTTTACACATATTTTGGATAATGTATTTTATATTATGCATTGCTTACATGTTATTATTTATTTATATTTCTAAATGCCTTAGTTAGCCTATGTATGGCAAGTGAAGTCACCTTTATATAGCGCTTTATACAATACAGATTGCTTTACAGCGATCACTGGATTGAATGGTCATTATCAGTGTTGATTCAGTTCCGTTGTTAAGATAACCAATTATTAAATTAGTTCATTTAATCTAGCAGTTCTGCATAAAAGGATGTCGTCGTCCAGCTCAGTTCTCATACAACAGCTTCAGTACAGTCAGATCTATAATATTGTTGAATATTAATAAGTGTGTGAAAGTGTTGAATATAGCCTACCTGAGAAGGAGGAGTGAAACTGGATTGCTAGTACAAACAATTTATGTTATTAGAGCACTGTCATTTTTGCTACTATCTGCTATGGCAAAAAAAAAAAAAAAGTACATGAACAAGAACATGCTGTTTTTATTTTATTTTATTTTTTATGTAAAACCCAAATAGATGCAACAAGATATAAGACCAGGCAGATAGAGGGCAAAAAAACAAAACAATATTAATAAATAATTCGTAAAAAATATATATATTATGAAGATAATATACTAATAGTAATGAAAATAAATATTGTTCAAAATGTTATTTATAACATCATTAAGGTTCTATATAGCACTTTCAAAGCTTCTTTATGGAATCTTATAAAAAGGGTTCTATTTAGCACAGAAAAGGGTTCTGCCATTGTTACAAGCCGAAGAACGCTAATTTGGTAATGTTTAGAACCATTTTTCAAAAGAGTGTACCATTAAACACCCTAAAGATGATCGGATACACAGAGGTGGTGCTGGACTTAATATCCAGTAGTAGTTTACCCCAAAATGACATTACAAAAAGTAGCGTTAGAAGAGAAATATTTGATTAAAACTTGTTATACATAAACTTTTAAGCTTCAACAGCCATGATGGTGAGTAAATTATGACAGAATATAAAAATATATATATATTCTGTCATGTACTCACCCTCAAGTTGTTTCAAACTATATGAATTTATTTCTTCTGCTGAACACAAAAGATATTTTGATGGACCCCATTGACATCCATATGCCATCCACTAACTGTTTGGTTTCCAACATTCTTCAAAATCTTATTTTGTGTTAAACAAAAGAAAGAAATTCATACATGTTTGGAACAACAAGGGAGTGAACTATCCGTTTACCCCTTAAGTCCAGATAGGGGGAGCTAGACTTAGTTTGCCTCTGCAGTGAGCACCACTTTCTTTAAAAAATTGTTTTTCAAGTGTGCTATAATAGTATACTTCTTTTAAGCTAAAAATAAGAACGTATACTTTCAGTCTACTATTTATGTACTGACAATAGCCTATACCTGCAGTATAAAACTACTAAACTAGTATAATTTACTTAGAGTATATTTAATTGTGCTTTATTAAATAGTGTGTAAAATGTGTGTTACGCAATTTGACCAAACTGTTATAGAAAAACATTTTTACAGTTGCAATCTACTGTCTGAGTATCATGGCTTAATTTTACAGCAATACAGCATGATGTTCGAAACAAGTCGCATCTTGTAAATTATACTCAGAGATAAATGTCTTCAGTTGTATTGAGTGTTTTATTGAGTGTTCAGTATAATGATTTGAAATCAGGTAAAATACACATTTTTTTTGTATAGCGCTTTTCACAATACAAAGCAGCTTTACAGAAAATGCATGTCTACATTACAATTTAGAGTGATGTTATCAAAGGAGACTGTGTCCAAGTACAAATGAACAAATACAAAGTAGCTACCATCAAGTATAAATTTTAGGCGGAAACAATGATACAATGAAACAATTTTACGGTTTACAAATCAGTGAACAAGTATCAAATACATAAATAAATAAATAAATATATAAAAATATAAAAATAAATAAATAAATAAATATATAAATAAATAAGTAGTCAGTCAGTCCACGGAAAACTACCATTTGTATGATTTAAGCTCGAGGATGACGTGGAGAACACGCAGGAGCTCCTTTCGAACCACCTCCCACGCGCAGACACTGTGGTCCTGATTGAGGGGAAAAAGACAGCAATTAATATACAGGCTATGGGATGACATCACAGTTTTTACTTGTGCGTTGCCTACTGAACTCTGTAATCTACCTTGTTTCTGAGGAGAGTGGCCAGTTTATCAAAGTAGGTTTTCAGAGCATCCTCCCTTGCTGGAAAATCGTCCACGGGTGAGATCTACACACGGATGAGAAATATGACATAATTACAGCCATGTTCATATATTCATCTTTAACAGCCTATAAAAATAAATGTATTTCGAACTTACACATTTGTTCTCGAAATTAGTTAAACGGTCAACTATGTTCTGGAAATGCTCCACTTTCTGCTGATTCCAGGACTCTGGATAAGTGTCGTTAGCAAACAGGAAGTCGATGTGCTCCATGATTTTATACATTGCCTTTGTTACACCGATGTTCTGAAAATTAAACATAACAGTTAGAATATACATTATAGGCAGTCTTCATCATTCCAGGTTATTATAAGTATTCCTCAGAAACATTTAGACAATCAAGGAGTTAATATGCCTGATGTGTTTTTACCTGGTTGGAGCCATTTGATTGCAGTGCAGATTCCGGGAAGGGTATTTTGACGTTTTCTTCCAAGCATTCACGAGGAAAAAGACCTCCCTATGAGAAAATACACATTTTGTTTCAGGACATAGGTAAGGCAGGGAAGGGAAATAAAGAGAACAGGAGGAAAAAAGAGAGAGAAACTCAACTTACCATATTCTCAAGTAGATTGTGAGTTGCTTTCACAAGTGGCCGCCGCATATTGCACTTTGTTGGCATTGAACAAATTTGGGAGAAAAAAAGAAATAGACTCAATAAAGCGATACATTTCCAAAGTGCCATTTTGTATATGCGAACAAAAATCAGAAAGATGATGCTGATTGTCCAAGTCCAAAAAATTAAAGGAGCTGTAAAATAGCACTGAGTCTCAAACGCTGCTGAAACTTCTTGAAAATCTCTTGCTGAAGACGTGGATGCCGGTTGACCGTTTTATACTAAAACAGAGTGATGAATGGAAAGAAGAATGTAACGTAGCGTTGGAAGTTTTGCAAACCGCAAAGTTGTGTTTGTGTTTCCCGGTGCGCTCGCTCTCCTTTGCTGTGGTTAAGAGGATGTGGTCTATCTATCTATCTATCTATCTATCTATCTATCTATCTATCTATCTATCTATCTATCTATCTATCTATCTATCTATCTATCTATCTATCTATCTATCTATCTATCTATCTATCTATCTATCTATCTATCTATCTATCTATCTATCTATCTCCCTATCTGCCAAGACAAATTTATTTTGAACAATATTTATGTATTTGAAATCTATCAAACTTTTTGAAATGCTTTAATTGAAAAGTGTGCTTATGCCATATTTCTTTAAAATAAATTACACTTTTTTGATAGTTTGTTATAGGCTATAATGCATATTTGTCATCTAGTTCATCTATCTAATGAATTATATGTCGGACAAGTATGCTATCTTATCAATAAAACTTAGAATGATCAAGAAATTTGTGAATTCTTTGGATCATTGCCATCTTGGGTTTTCTTGTAGGGCAACCAAACAAAAAGACCACAAACAGAAATTCGTAGTAAAAAAAAGAAAAATGAAAAAACGTTCAAAACTAAAACTTAAGTTTTATTATATGGCGTCATTTTTTAATTACAGACGGTGTTTTTTTTTATTACACTGATTAGCTAGCCTATATCTTTCATCTTAACCAGGAGACCGAAGGGTGGTAGACTACGTAGTAAAATGTGTGTGAGCCATTTTCACTTTTCACTCAACTCGAAAAAAGCTGCTGGGCAATTCCCATTGCTTTCAATGAATGAACGGCTAATTTCTTTTCTTTCATAAAATTGATGAGAAAAAAAACACATTTTCTCAGATAATGGGAGAGGGAAGCACACATCTGAGGTGTTGAAACAACCCACATCAGCGAATCATAACTGCCACGAACCACCGCAGCGTATATAGCCTATTCCTACGCGCACAGACCACACGAGCATTTTGCTCGCGCTCTATGAATTCAATTCTGCCTATTCAGCGCGTGCATGTGGCAGCTTGTGTTCCACTTAAAACTAATAATGAGTGTGCGCTTTATTAATAATACCCACAACGTCATCATTCAATAGCGGAATATTCCACCTTCACCAGTGTTAACGTACGAAGCGCAATTACCTATATTCATTTAGCCTCTGCTGTTGAGTTTAGCCTATCTGGAAAAAACACAGAGAAATATCATTAGCCTATGTGCTTGCTCATCAGTATATGGAACTGAGCATGAGACCAACTAATTTAAAACAAAACAAAAATGGTTTCCTTTAAATGCATCATCATGGAATTGTTAAAATAGTTTGAGACAGACAAAAGAATAAAAGAAATAGCCTAAAGATTGCGTTGTATACTATGGATATGGTGGAGTGTTGTAGGTTATGACTAATTTTGTTAGTCAAATGTCTTGTATAGATATATAGGCTAATTACAATCGTCAAGTGAAATGCTTAAATGCTTCAAGATAACCACTTTAGAAAAGAGTGTAGCCTACCTATTTCCTACACTTGAAATAGTTGGTATAGAAACAATTTTCACAATTAATTAAAAGAAGCGACAAGTAAATTAAACGTGATTTTTTGAAGTAGAACGACTGAAATAGGAAACGTCGTAAAACGTAGGCCTAGGCTACTCCAACAATCTTTGTTTTTATTTAAATGTGGGAAAAACAATGTTAGTTTACAGCCCATTTTCACAAATAAATCTTAAAGCACCATGAAAACAAAAGCATGTGACATACAATCATTAGATTAAGTGTGAAACATAGCATAAATGCGTCCAAGTAGCCTATGCAGTCGCATAAAAATGGAACTAGGCCACTCGACAACAGTTCGAATTTATTCGAAAATGTAAACTCTGTAATCCGTGACTTATTGCATTCCAAAACCTGTATGACTTTATTTTAGATGTCTCGGTTGTTTTTGACGCTCACACGCTCAAAAAAAGTAGAAATATGTTCTTTTGTGTTTCACAGAAGAATGTGTGTTTGGCGCCCGAAATGACTTTGGCGCCCCCCTACGAGAAGAGCCCTATGTGCATTATAGTGAAAGGTTTGCATTATAGACGAAGCATTTGCATTATACAAATGTCTGGAAATTAGAATAAAAAAAAAAATGGGTTTGTATTTTGATGCCATATAGGCAAAACTTTTTAAATACCTCAAAGAACATTTTCAATCTCTGAAGAACCATACTAGAGAAGTATAGGACAAGTAAGGAGTTGTCAACCGTCTATACTTATAGGCTACCGGTGTGTGACAGTTCAATGGATTTAGTAAACCAACTGAAAGAAACATTAGTTTCAATAACTTATTTTTATTTAAAAGTACAAAAATGTTGTGAGCAAACAAATAAAATAAATAAATAAATAACTTTGAAAGTACAAAAACATTTTGAGAGTGAACAGATTAAATAAATAAATAAATAAATAAATAAATAAATAAATATAAATAACAGTACAAATGAAAACAGCAAATATCCTGGGATACAAAAATTGCACAATGTTAATTAAATTAAGTATAATAAATACCAGAAACAATCATGAACACATTACAACTATCTGACAATAAATAAATACTGGTGATCTGAATTGCATAGCTTGTTTGTTTCTTTTTTAACATTTGTTCACATTCAGCAAACAAACTGAGTATCGTTTAGGCACAGAGGCCTATTTGCACCAAAATAAAAATAAATAATAAAAAACTGAAATTTTCACAGGAATTTCACAGGTAAGAAACATAATTAGCCTGCTTGATTCGATTACTTCAAGTTTTCATAGGAAAAACACAAGGTAAACTCTATATTAAAACACCAGCCATTAGGCAAAACATACAACTCCAGGCTACATTCATCGCAATGAAATACAATCATGTAAATAAATAAATACATTTGTTACATTCAATTTTTTCAGTTTTTGTTTGTAAGGCATTGTTAGCAGTAACTTTTCAACACTCCAACACCAGTGTCATTATATCTGATCATCTGTTAAACTTTTAGAAAGGACATGGCATTGCTTGCGATGATGTCCATCCTCTGAAGGTGATGTTTCACAGCTCTCCGGATCTTCTCCCATGCCTGGACGCTATATTTCTGAAAACACAAGAGGAACAACTTTAGCTGAGTACAACAGACTACATTTTATAAGGAAGAAAATCATTCCTTTTACTCTTTACAAAGTAACATTTACATTGAGCAAATATGATATGCCTCTTATGGTACGCATATAATATAATATGCGATCAAACTTACTTCTTTCTTTAGAATCTTATGTAACTTCCTGAAGTGCCTTTTTATCTTTATCTCATAAGACTCCTTATGTGATGGATGGGGGTATCGAGCCACCTGAAAAAAAAAATCAACAAAACATAAACAATTAGCAAAAATAACATTAATGACAAAGTTAACATGATGAAAAATCTTCTACAGAGTCTATATACTAACTACAATCATATCTTTTTGACGGTCTCTAAATCTCATTCAAACACTGCATTCTTATTCATTCAGCCTTTTCATCCGAACGTCATCAACATTTGTAAGATTAATGCAATATATTGTTAAATGGTTGAGTGTAATTCATTCTGAGTTTGTGGTCTATTACTGTTATGATAATCGGTAACACTTTATTTTGATGGTCCCTTTTGAACATTCTGTTGACTATAAGTAACTACATGTCAACTAACTGTCATTAGAGTATTCAACTCACTGCTTTACATCTGCTAACTCTTTATTGCGATGCTCCTCCAACAGATATTCAACTGACTATAAGTAACTTTGCAAGTATATGTCAACTTACTACCAGTCTACTAATGCTCTACTAACACTCTAATGTGAGTTAGTAGAAATGTAGGTGCACCGCTACTTATAGTCAACACAATGTGTTAAAGCGGCCATCAAAATAAAGTGTTCTCTTCGATTAAAAATGTAGGATGATATGCAATTCATAGAATGGTATTGTGAAAACACAAGACTTACACATTCTTTAAGTTCCGACGACTGCCTGTTCAGGTCAGCTAGGAAATGGTCTAAAGTCTTTTGGTTCCATTGCACTGCGTTCATGCCCTCCCTGGCATCCATGAGGCGGATGATATGGTCTAAGGTCAGGACAAGAAACTTCATCTGGGTCTCCACCTGTAAGGAGACATAATGCCTGTGTAGGTAACTGGGTCCTTCAGATTATGAAGATAGTATGCGAGATGTTCTCATCAACATTTGTAAGATTAATGCAATATATTGTTAAATGGTTCTCTGATAACTTAAGTGTTATTTAGGGAATGAAATGTTTGCACTCTGTTCAAGTGAAAATAAGGAGAAAAGTTCTGCAAACCTTATCGTTGTCTATCCAGTTGTACAGTTGCCCTGGAAATGGCACCCTGATATCATGATAGTTTCCACCCTATAAGACAGAGTACAATTAGTATTTTTTCATATATAACACATGCTGAATATTTGACATTGCTGTTACAGACATCATTTTACAAAAACGAAAACTTTAATTGCTGCCCTAAATTTTTAATAAATTCAAAGTGGTGCCAACCCGCAGTGGTTAGTGCATTGCACTTTGGCAACCACGCTGAATTACGAATGAAGATTGGAGCATGTAGAAATAGAAACTTATCAAATACAGTGTAAACAACAGAAATTGTTGTGACAAAAATTAAGGATAGAAGCAAAGATGAAAAAAAAAATTTGCATAGTATTCCAAATAGTTGTAAATGATTCTGTATGGTTGAGTTAAAAATTGGAAACTTCTAAGAAAAAAAGTAACAAATCTGTTGCACAAATCATTGAAAAGAAAGATATTTTAAAGGTAAGTTGCAGAGCTGTGTGCAACAGTCTAATGTAGAACTAGCGGCATTGTCACTATTCTATTCAAAAATTCACAAATAAAGCATAAAGATTTAAAGTGTAGCTACTTACCATCTTCCCAAGGAGAGTCAGAGAATCGCTGCTTATCCTCCTGTATTGGCCGAGCCATTCGCAAGCTGAGCATTTACTCTGCAGAGTAAAAAATAGCACAAAAATATACGTCCACATTTGAGTCTTCATCTTTGTACACAAGCAGTAGTTTTCTACACTGTCGCTCGAGAGATTGTTGCAGGGACATGGTGCAGTGCCTTGGATTTTATTCGGGAGTATGGAAAGCAAAATCGAAGTATGGGCATTCCCACTTTCACTTTCCTGCGAATAGGCTATCACGCAGAATAACTTATCTGGTCTGCTTTAATTGATCAAAAATTCGTTTAAAAGTAAATAAATGTGCATTTAGAAAAGACAAAGGTAAAATTTATATGTAGCCTAGTTATAGTTTACTCTTTAACAGTCTTTAGCATAAACATCAACGCAAAAAGCACACAAACTTACGTGCAATCCATTAAGCAATGCTATTAGCAAGTTCGTATCAATTAAAGCAATCCCACAGGTCAAAATAATTACCTGATTCCAAAGTATTTTCGATCGAGACGATCCAAACTGGGAGATGGTCTGCGGGCTCGTATAGAAAAACACTTTCTGTTTGAGACGTGATGTAACCCATTGTTTACGCAACGTCAACGTGCTGACGTAACCTCAAGCTCTCACTGGATTTCACCGCACATTCTCATGAAAAAAAAAAAAAAAACACTTTCTCATGGTGCAATGAAATGTAATTTCACATCTTTTGTAATTACACATCTCAACATTTACTTTCAACATTTTTTAAAATCATTTTTAAAAACATTTTTTTTTTTTTTGAAAAAATAAATAATAGCCTATTATTTAAGGATGAATCCAGGTTAAGCTATGTATGGACCTATTGTGTTTTGGAATCTGATTTCGAGCTTGTAAACAAAAAGATGTTTTGGAATATGATATCTGCAACCAGCGAATGGACAGCTTGCACCTAAATTTCACTGATTAAATGTAGCCTAGTAGCCCATGACAATCACAAGAAAAAATATCAAATTAATAAACAGTTGTTAAATCAATCAATTTCTCAATCGAGTGTGGCATTTTAATCAAGTGAATAATGGTCCATTACTTTAAAACAAACCTAAGAAAAAGCTAAAACATTGCACCCTGCAGATAAATCAAATGTAGGCTAACTCGAAGATTCTTCAAGATCAGTGTTTTGTTCGGGGATTATTTAACACATATTCGCGTCACAGTGATTATCTCGCGTTGGTTATTACTGTACGATTAAATGAAACATTTCTGGGCAATATGGCTATACGCATGCGTTGTTCCAGTCATTGAGCACCGTATACTTTGAAGATGTTGCACCTATTTGCCTGTAGATGGCAAGATAAAATCAAGAACCATATAAATTGAAACATGTAATGAGGATGTGTTTTGAGTTTTGACCGCAGTTTGTTCACCTGAGAGTGAGACCAAAAGTATCACGAAGAAAGTCCTTACAGCACACATTTTGTTCACAGTAGGTCTTATAAAAGTGAAGGAAGGAAAGAAAGTTAGGGGGAGAAAATCTTTTCGTGAGAGTGGGCTCCTTGTTTCATAGTTCACTCATCGATACCTGTGTTTGATGTCTTTCGACCACAGCTGTCGCCTCCACCTCTTCTGTCGAATATTGCATGAGGACAGAGCCCAAAGCAATACAAACAGTGAATAAAAGTAACGACGACTTCTTCGCCGCCTTCTTCTCTTTGTAAATGTTCATGTTAAAAGTTTTTGTTGTTGTTGTTTGTTTCAGTAGGCTATGCTATACTTCTATGCCGAAATTGACTTTAAAAAATATACCCACCCAAAATGTGACAACTTGCGTGAATAGACACAGGGTCACATGGGGAAGATGCCCCCCTAAAGAACTTAGGGGAGACCGGGGATGGTTAATACGGGCTAATTGTAACACTTCCAATTTCTCCAACCAGGAACAAGTTACTTACAAATCACCTGATTCACTTCACACATGCTCGGTTTTGTCCTCATTCCACATGTGAGCAGAAAACACAATTTTTAGAGCAGAAAAACTCTTTTTGATGTAAGAAAGTAACCAAAGGTGGACAAAGTAGGCTACACAACGTCCTTACTTGAGTGAAAGTACAGATACTACTGGTCAAATATTACTCTGTTACAAGTAAAAGTTGTAAAGACCGATTTTAACTTAAGTAAAAGTACAGAAGTATCTCGTTTTTAAAAATACTTAAGTATCCTATGTAAAAAGTAAATGTCAATGCATTGTTTTATTATTTTTGCATTGTTGTATGTAATACAGTACCTTATGCCTCTAAAGTTAGAAGTATCTGTGGAATTAAGAGCTTTTAGAATGTTATAAAACCTATAGAAATGAAACAACTGAATTGACAAAAAAAAAAAAAATAATAATCTTAATTTCCAACTAAAATGCAACCCCTGACTGACGTTACTTTATACTCAAGTACCTTGACAGAAATGTAATGGAGTAAAAAGTACAATATTTGTCTTTCAAATGACTAAATGTTAAAGTTAAAAGTTTCCAGAAGAAATAATACTTACAGCGGGGGAAATAAGTATTGAACACGTCATCATTTTTCTCAGTAAATATATTTCCAAAGGTGCTATTGACATGAAATGTTCACCAGATGTTGGTAACAACCCAAGTAAGCCATACATACAAAGAAACAAACAAAAATAAGTTCAGAAATTAAGTTATGTGTAATAATGTGAAATGACACAGGGAAAAAGTATTGAACACATGAAGAAAGGGAGGCGCAAAAAGGCATGGAAAGCCAAGACAACTGCTGAAAACTTAGTTAAAAAGCAATCCAGCCCCCTGTCAGTGCAAATTAATAACAGCTGGTTCAGTCCCAAATGATGGCCTACAAAAAGGTTTCATTGCCAAGGTGTCACACAAGACACATCTCATGATGGGTAAAAGCAAAGAGCTGTCTCAAGACCTTCGCAACCTAATTGTTGCAAAACATAATGATGGCATTGGTTATAGGCGCCATTCTAAGCTTCTGATTGGTCCAGTGAGCACTGTTGGGGCCATAATACGGAAGTGGAAAGACAATCATTTCACCATAAATTTGCCTCGACCAGTGCTCCTCGCAAGATTTCTGACAGAGGAGTGAAAAGAATAATCAGAAGAGTTGTCCAAGAGCCAAGGATCACTTGTGGAGAGCTTCAAAAAGCCCTGCAGATATAGCGGGTACTGTTGTCTCAAAGAAAACAGTAAGTAATGCACTCCACCGCCATGGCCTGTATGCACGCTCACCACGCAAGACTCCATTACTGAAGAAAAAGCATGTTGAAGCTCATTTAAAGTTTGCTGCACAACATTTTGAAAAGCCAGTGAAATACTGGGAGAATATAGTGTGGTCCCATGAGAGCAAAATTGAACTGTTTGGATGCCATAATACACACCATATTTGGAGGAGAAATGGCAGTGCACATTACCCTAAAAACACCATATGTCAATAGCACCTTTGGAAATATATTTACTGAGAAAAATGATGACGTGTTCAATACTTATTTCCCCCGCTGTAAGTACAGATACTCAAAAAGTGTACTTAAGTACAGTACTCAAGTAAATGTACTTTGTTACTGTTCACCTCTGAAAGTAACTTTTAAAAATTCCTGCTTTGTAGTTAAACTCATCAGAGTTAAATTATGTTTATTGTGTGTCTGTGTAGATATTTTGCTTGTAAGTTGTTGGTGTTTTGGCTGTTAGCTGTAAGGTGAGCTAGTTCATGGCTAGGACTCTTGAGTTAGTTGTAACAGCAAGACTCTGGGTTACATCAATGAAGAATATTACAACCTACTCCAAGTAAGTTGTATTTTTATTTGAATTTCAGTATGCCTGGGTCTTGGAAGAGAAAGACAAACTGAGGGGTGTCTCTCAGCATTTTGAAGAGAGCTGATGTATAAGAGCTGGGAAAATCTGATCTGTGGCAGAATTGTATGGCATTTTTTTTATTGCCAATTATTATGACAGTAACAGACATGCTTTCACACACACACACACACACACACACACACACACGCACGCACGCACGCACGCACGCACGCACGCACACACACACACAAACACACGCACGCACGCACACAAACACACACACACACACACACACACACACACACACACACCCATTAAATTAAAAAGTCTGTGTTGAATAAAAAGCTGAATAAAAATCTTAAATGTTACAACCATCCCCGGTCTGAACTAATTAATGGAAATATTAAATAATAACCCCATGAATCACAATAAGTATTCCAGTTAAAAATAATAACACAAGTAACAACATGCCACTTTGCACCTGGGGTTGGTTCATCTTACCCCAATGGTCTGATTTGATCTTTTTACTTACAAATAAAAACTATAGCCTATAACTTTTATTGGTCAGAATCATCCCCGTTGTAACTGAATGATATGAAATAACAATTTGAGAGACAAGTGTTTTTTTTTTTTTTGCATTTATTTTTGATGAACATTGGTGAAGTGACAGATTCACACATCATCTTATGTGTATTTGTTACAAAGACATTTAGACATTCATTGCATACTTCATTCAACATGTAAACAAAACATTCCTTCATAGCACATGCCCTGTGCTTTGCATAATAACAGACAATAGTTTATTTGCTCAATGTAGATCTTTTAGTGTAGATTAGTTGTAATAAATAAGAGCAGAGCCATTAAATCCCGTTTAGACAATGGCATATTAATATTAATCTGGAAATTCATTCATTCATTCATGAAAAGTGAAAAGTGCAAAAGAAAAACAATAAAATAGCATATAAATAAATTACGGCCAACATTTAATTTACTACACGTATGTATAGGCTAATTGTGTCTCTTTCTATGTGCTGTCTTTCTGCTGAAGTGGTTCATGACGAATAAAATCTCATTGCGTCCAATCTCCCACGCGCAGCGGCTAAAGTTCTGGAGGAAAGAAAAGTCACTCATTAATCACAGATTTGAACTATGAAGGTACAAACACCTGCTAAACCTTTTTTGTTATGGTACAGCGCATCATTTGCTGCATATCTCACCTGCTGTGTAAGAAAATCATCAAGCAACTTGAAGTTCTTGACCAGCGTCTCAAGTTCAGAGCTCTTCGCCGGGACCTAAATATTGACGATACATTGTATTACAATCTAGAATTGTCAAAAAATGAAAAGTCGATGTTGATTCAGCCCAACTAATGCCCGTGACTTACGTTATTTGATATAGCTTGCCGGTTGAGGTGCTCCATTAGATTTTGGAATGCATCGTTGTTCCAGTGACCATGAGTTCTTTTCTTTTTGAAGAGCTCGAAGGTAGAGTTATATAATATCTTCAGTGCATGGGGTATTTCCTGTGCACATAAAAAAAAAAGACAAAACATTAATTGTCAAACCATCAGGATGCTAAAAACAATGATTAACTCCAACAGTGCTGAATATTTCTGGCGATCAACCTCACTGCAGAGTTGTATCATGATGGCACACCTGAACCAGCAAATCAATCAAGTTCTTTGGGCTCAGTGACAAAACACAGGGAGGCTGCAAATAAAACCCAGCAGGAAGATATGAAGACCTCCGATACAAAAGCCTCTAAAAGCCACCAAAAATTAGATAATAATATTGAGTGAATGCTCCCCGCACATAGTATATGTTCATCAAATACTTTCACTTCAAACTCACTAAATCTCAGCCCATGTCGGTACTTAGGTACAAACCTATACATAGGAGCCTGATAATTTTTTTAGAAAAACGTTAGACGGACTTAGAGGCTTTTGCATCTGAAGTCTTCATATGTCTCCAGGATTGAACATTTCTGTGTAGCTGTTTCTTGATATTTTGTCTAGCTACCTCTTTTGCAACCTCTTTGGGAAGACTCGTGAAGCGATCAGACATGGCATTTTCCACCTCTTCTAGGCAGTCTTTTGGTCCCTTTGAGAGAGAGAGAGAGAGAAAAAAACATGTCAATGTTCAAGGTGTGTTCTTCACCACTAAGCTATGAAATTAACAATGAACCATCATTTTACTTGAGGGTTTCATAAGGTATAAGCTCCATATTAAAACAATACCCACTATACTGTTAAGTAGGCCTATTTGTTAACCTAATGGTTAATATTTAATACACAAGTTGTATGCTATATTTAAAATAAAAATGAACAATGGTATATGTATAAATTCACATTAACCTTAATAAAGTAGGCCTATGTAATTTTGTTTTTGTGATACAGTGTGTTATATTGTTGTTCCAGAAACTTTTCTAATAAATCCAGTAAATATTTAATAGATTAACGGACCATGTGTGTGCACTGCATAACAATAAATAAAAAAGACAGATAGATAGATAGATAGATAAAAATAATAAATTAGACTACTCACCAGCTCATGCATAAGTTTAATTGTTTTAGACAAATTCCTTCTCTCCTGAAAAAAGGATTCTGCAAATAGGCTCGGAAAAATGATAAGCCACAGAAAACACAAAAAAGTTCTCATAATGGTGATATATTGGCAGCAGTGCAGTGCTACAGTTCAAACGATATGAATACTACGATATGGATACTAGTTCATGGCAAGACCTTGCCTATATAGTGTTCTCCAAAAAAAAAAAAAAAAACCTATAATTTGCATTCCCTTGAGCAGGTGCACAGAGCGGGAAGCCCAGCGGTATTACAATTGGAAGTTTCAGAAGGAGAAAATGAAAGAATCACGTGATTCTCTTCATCGCGGTGGAAGTTCATTTTCTCACCTTGAAAACGCAATGAGATGGATCTAGAGACGTTTACTCAACTTGAAAACAAAGTGAGTGATCTCATTCATCTGGAAAAAAAAAAAATGGGGAATTTCATAATCACTATTATGTAGGCGACGCAACGACATCATCAACCAAGTAGCCTATGATGTCACAATTAGAATGTTTACTGTAGCCTACGTTATCCATATCCCCCCCCCCCCAAAAAAAAAAAAAACGTTATCCATATCCCCATATCTTCTGTTCTTCCTTACAATCTCGCGTTATCATTGTCAAAAAAAGTTTTTACACTTTTTTTTTGCACTCTTACATTTTATTTATTAAAACAAGTTTATTTCAAATAAAAAAAATTCTGATAAAATCATGCACAAAATGTGCAACCTTATTTAAGAGCAATTGCATGCGTTCTTGATTAGGGTGACATCATCAAACCGTTTTGTGAGGTGATGATGACGAAAGAAACTCGGGCTAGTGGTAATCCCTTATTGTTTAGCTACATAAAGCATTTCACTTTCAGTTTCCATAGTGACGTGTCTGCGCTCTCCCTTTAGCAATCCTTTAGCAATTCCATGGACATACTTGTATTATGACGCAAACAATATTTTAAAAAACTTTCAATGGGGGATTGCAATTGTGTAAATTTCCCTTTTTTCTTTTTATCATTCAAAGAATCAACAAAGGATATTAATGCTGCAACATAATCAAGGCCGTAACCAGGGTTTGAAAATTAGTGAGGTCCGAGGTGAGGTGCAGGGCCGGATTAAGAATTCAGAGGCCCCTGGGCACAATCAATGTCTTGTAGGCCCCCCCTTAGGCAGGCCTAATGTATAGTTTGTCCAAGGACATTTTAATTTTGCATTAAGAGTTTTAGTTTACTGACTTAAAAGGAACTTTGTTGTACTATGCTGGAGTAAAGTTCATAAATGATAGATCTTTCCCATATAGGATTTTGTAAAACTATGTTGGGTAAACCTCTGTCCCTCTAGGGGGGTTCGGGGGCATGCTCCCCCGCAAGAAAATTTTGTACATTTTAAGGTTAAATGCATCAATCTGGTGCTCTTTGAGAGCTCAAAATTAAGAGCTTCAACGGGCTTCAACCCATGAACTGTGCACAAATAAAAAACATTGACTTGTACCTGGACATTAAAGGGGGCTCAAACATATTTTTTAGTTATGATATGGAGTTTCAGTCTACATTACATTATAACTGGTGTTTTAGTATGCCAAACAATTAGTATAATAATATAATAATGATTTCTATAATTATTCCTATGACATAAAATCCATATAGCCTAATAAATGAAAATGAATATTTCAAAAGTATATTTTACATTACACTATAGGAAAATTACAATACTTTTGTCCTAATGTCTTCACTTGCAAGAAATAAACCCTTTGATCGCGTGAGCAAAGTGCGCACTTTTCTTTAAATCACGCAGCACAAACATAATGCCTATATAGGATACTTAAAGTCTTGTGCTGTTTTATAAAGCACAAAACCATATCACGGTTTCGATATTAGTTCGTTGGCAAAATATAACGCTAGAGACCTTTATGTTAGGCTATACATTTTACATCTCATGTGTATTGGGAAAAGGGAGAAGAGGGAGAAGAGCGAGTTCGGCAAAAGGCGGATTCGAACTCGAGTCGAACGCGTCAAAAGCTACTTAGTTTCAAGCACCTCACGCACGCCCAACGACCCGTGCAACTGTAGCTATTTAGTTGTGGGTGCCTTTTTTGCTAAAAAGACAGGCACTTAGTGCAAATTATACGCGCCATTATCGGAAATGTAAAAGAAAAAAAAGTTTATTGGCACTTTTTGGTCATTTCATGACTTTCAAATTGACATCAACTACGATGCTGTTGCATCATGCTTGTAGTTTCTTTTGCGCTTTATTTATAAATTATAATAAAGTGACATAAAGCGCTCTGCCGCATTTTTTACAGTCTATGCTCACAACACGCTCTCAAGCCCCGTTCACTGATCTACCTTCTCGCAGCGACATAAATTGCAAACACACATATGACGCGGTTTAAACGGCTAATTAATCATTCAGAGAGCTTGAAATTTTATTTTTGAATATAAAAAAATGACCGAGGTCCGGACCTCGGTGACCTCATAGCTGGCTACGGCCATGAACATAATTGTGCAAATCACGCTGTGCCTCATGGACAAGGCAAGGCAAGGCAAGGCAAGGCAAGTTTATTTATATAGCACATTTCATACACAATGGCAATTCAAAGTGCTTTACATAGAAGAAATTAAAATAATAACAAGAAATAAGAATAATTAAAACAGTTAAGAAGAATAAAAAATAAAATACAGTACAGTACAAACAGTCGAAGTCTTGTAAAAAGAAAAACAACTGCTTTGTACACCTATGTACGCGTGAAGACATAGGCATAATAAAAAACATAAAAAATAATAAAAAAAGGAAATGCCTAATTGTCTATTTCAGTTCAAAGGGAAAAATTGTTAATTAACTACCTATAGGCTATCTCTCTTTGTTTTGTCAATTCATTTCAAAATCCTAGACACTATTTCTGATTTAGAAAGATAAAAAGTAGCCTACAATTCATCTTAAAGGGCCAAAACATTGTTGCTCTTTCCAATCAAATTCATAATAGGCTATATAAGAATAAATTATAAATAATCTAAGAAGGACCTTTGGCCTTAATATGGTATAAAAAATATATATATATAAAGCCTAGTGTAGCTTCTAGGCTAACACACATCTAGTCTTAAAACAGAAACCGCACAGCAGCATAAAATCAGTGTTAATGTCATATCATATAAAAAATCATTTGAATTTGTTATTCCTGCGTTATTGCAAATCTCCGTCGGTAGAGGGCAGACCAACATTGCTGTTGTGAGAATTAAACAAATCTGTGAGACTCGTAGCTTTATACAGTTTGCATTTACATGCAAGGCGAGATTTATTTATGGGAAATAAATGTAGTTACATAACACCTATCTGCATCTATTTGCCGTTTGTGTTGTTAACTGTCCTCTTATTGTACACATATGCCTAATTGACAAATAAGAAAGATGTTAACCGTAAAAGTTTATATCGTGCACTGCTTGCCTTGTCTAGTTTGTGCTTATGCCTCAGTGATATATTATATGAGTAGGCTATAGGCTTATTTGAAAAGTGAGAACTGCCTAAATTAGGAAACTGCTGTGTCCAGTGAATTGCAAAATTGAATCTGACAGAGGGGCAAAACATACTTTGGGCTGAAAAAAAAAGTTAGATGTTTTGCTAGATTACAAAAGATCATCTACTTCAAATGAGGGGGAAACATTTAAGATATAGACTACTGGGACATGTTCATACCTGATCAAGAGTTGCACACCACCTGCTTTTGTGATGAAACTATGTCTCAGTATATATACGCACCATCCAAAACTCACACACTACACCTGTCCTCTACTCCAGAGTGTGTTTGGGGCAAGGACATGTGAATCCTCGGCAGGAAATGAGATCGTTTGAGAAGAGGAAACTTTATGTGGCTGGCTTACTGAACAGGAAAGAGTGGGTTTCCTTCCAGAGGATGAGGAAGAGGGAGGACTGCAGGGAAAAAGAAAGGCAGACATGTGAATGTTTCTAGGCCTTGCAGGGACAGTGTCAAAATACCACTGATTACTAATAAATTTGAGCTTTTCTAACTTCTGCAAATGGTGTTTATAAAATATGTTTATACTTTTACATGGATTAGTTTAAACTATAATAATACATTTTATAACATATTTTGAAAGAGACAATTATTTGTATCGTTCAAATGACTGTATCACTGCCATATGAATCATTCTGACACTCAAAAAACACTGACACTCAAAAATACGTCATTATGGAATGTTTATGGTTACACAATAATTTGTTTGCCAAAAATGTACTTCTTGGAGATGTTAGTTCCAGGGAACAGAAAATGCCTCAACTACCTGAAAGACATGACTAAATCACACCTGTCTTAAGCTCTGTAAAGTACAAAAACATGTCAGGGGGCGGCCCACTATTTTAGCCAAATCAGAAACACTCTCTGCCTGTGAACCATTTTGCTCATTTAAAATGTATAAATGGCACTAGCAGCACCTTTTATTATTATGTGCAGATCTATAAAAGGAAATTAATTTTGCAAAATGTTTCACTAGTACATCTACATTTTTACATTTAAAAAAAAAAAAAATTAACAATCCAGAGGAAACTATAACATGCATACATGTTTGTAACAGTTGTGATTTTTTTTCTAAACTAGCCGTTCATGCATCATTCAACACACTCAGTTTCCAACAATGCTAAATGCACCATGTGACTGTGTTCACTAAACAATGTTGAGTAACTTGAACATTGTTTTATGACCTATACAGCTGATTCATTGAATTAGCCTAACAAAAAATTCCACCATTTGCACCACATTCCAAGAGCATGCTAAAATGGGACATCACTGAAAGTATAGAGTCCAAAGGCAACAGTAAATCATCACGTGCCCCACCCAGAAAACATACTTTTTTACTACAGGGGTGGGGCATGTTGTCCTGTTCACACACGTGAGGGTGAGTATCAACCTCTTTGTTCCTGGTTTTCCCTTAGTGTTCACTGTTCAGTGTGAGATTTCTTAGTATTTCTATTTAGTGGTCGTTCCATTTTATCCAGCTTAAATGTGATCAGAGGTTGTGCAAACTGGAAGGGAGGGAAGAAACCACCAGAGAGCCCAAATGGGTGTGAATCAACCACTGGGTGTTATTCATAGAAACTGCATGGGGAACACTTGCAATAGCTGATGTTTTTCATTCAGTAGTTGACATCAGGAGTGCATGAAACTGCCACAAGGGAGCCTGTACAGGGTAGCATACAAATACCTATTACTGCTGGCTGGGACCTGAAAGATGTCAATAAGCCTGTACTCACACGAGTGAACGGCAGAGATGAAAGCAGAACTTTCTGTTTGCAGGTGAGGAAACTATTTCTAAGTTAAAACATCCTGTCAGTTGTAGTCTCAGTCATGTGTTCCTGTCTACTGCTTTGTTGATTGATTTCACCCACCAACTTTCCATTGACCTGATTTGTTGATGAGGCACAACACAGCTTGAAACACATAGCAACATTGCAGAACGTTTATTTAATAAGGAATATCTTCGTGTCAGAGTAATGCTTTATTGCTGTTGTGGAATAACAATTGGTTACGCATTACAAAGCTTTTCTCTCTGATTCAGTTGAACCATACCCTCATCTCTCTCTTCCTGTTGCTAACTGTCTGAATCTTCTGAAGTTGTGATGTGTGCTGGAACAGGAAATGAATGCAGACAGAGGAGGCAGGCAAGCTGAAACTGGCACAAAGCACTAGCGTGTATACACACCCACCCACATACAAGCATACAGACACACACACACACTGGCCCTGAGCAACAACTGTCAGAGGTGGAACGTCAAAGCGGTGGCGGCAAAAGACCGGTGCCGTCTAAGATATTAAGCGGAGTGAGCTTCTAAGAAAGGAAACAAGGGATTTGAAGACGAAGAAAAACAGGAGACGGATCCTACAAATTTAACTTGAACAAGAAGAGTAGGAAACAAAGGTGTGGAGAAGATGGTGTTCCGATCCTGCCTCAGCAGGTAATCTTCTATGAATTTGCTTATTTTAGATGTACTTTGTATTCATTCTTATGGTAGGTCGCATTTTTATTTTTTAAATCTGTTCGAGTTACCCATAACAGCTACCTTCCTTATTTTCTGTTTCTGTCTTGTTGCGTGACAAACAGCTGTCTGCCCACATAAACAGCAACTTGTTGCAGTTTACAAAGAGTATGCCTTAGTTCTTACGCTGTGATGTGAGACCAAAAAAATCAGAGCGCTTGATTTCTGGTATTGAGTTTTACGTCCTCAAATCTGTGATAATTATAGGAGTTCTGTTTTGTGTCAGTGGCACGTCGATCAACTGAGGCTGTCAAGCTGATAGGTGAAATTGTGATGTGAGAAACGTTGTCATTCAGTGTCTTTGGATCTCATCGTTCTCCGACCTTAGTAATTCAGCTTCATAAGCCCAATGGAACCTGTTAAGAAAGATAAGAAGAAACATTTTGTGTGCAGGCTGTATGTACAATTTAGTGCGTAGACTTCACAGAGTGAGAGTGCTCTTTCTGCATTCCTGAGGTGACTGGGCTGGTGGGTGTGGGTGTGGAGGGAAAACTGGAACACCACAGATCTGGTACAGCTATCCGAGATGCACGGCCAATTCCAATCTCAGTTCTGCCTCAGGTCTTCGATGTGTGCACACCTCAAAATAACACCTCTGACTTTGTGAGGCCACTGCTTTGGTTGGGTTCAAATCTGAAAGCACAGCAGGTTTTGCTTAGAATCTTGAATTGCAAGCATTTTTACTGTACACATCTAAGTTTGGTTTACTGGTTAACTTTAAAAAAAATGAAAATTCTGTCATTTACTCACCTTGTAAAAGGTTCTTTCTTTCACGTTGCATAAAAGGCAATGTTAGACAGAAAGTCGTCCATATGAAAGGAGCACTAAATTCCAAGTCTTCTGAAGTTATACAGTAGCTCTGCATGATGAACCGACCAAAGCTGTTAATTGCTGAAAATCACATCCGCCAAAACTTTCACCTCACATTGCATTTATATTACAATTCATGTAGGCCATGAAGTTGGAGTTATTGACATCAAACCTGGTGCATGTTTGAATGCACACATGCACAAATTAGATTTGATCATTTTCAACAAATAACAAGTTACTGTTTAATAAACAAAGCTATGTGAACTATTTGGTTCCTTAATTCTTTTTTTTAATATTGCATGTACACAGTTTCTGGCACACTCTCAAAAATGTAACAAGGAAGAGGAGGGGAAGACAATAGCTTTTAATATTTTTTGTTCTTGTATTTTTATGTTCCGTACCTGACAGGCTATGACGGATAGAAAAAGACTATTTAAAACAAAATGAGGATGTTGAAGACCTTGGAGCAACAACATGTGGCAGGGGATAATATGAAGTGTTAGGACAGCCCTAAATCCAAATAAAATGCTGCAGGGTGAGTGAACACATCACATAGGGAACCATTTTCCCCCCTGCAATGAACATCCTGTGAGAGATCCAGACAGCACAGCAAGGTCAAAGCAAGTCAGGCTAGAGAAAAACAAGGAGTTTCCGTGTTTAAACACTGTCTAAATGGGAACGGCCTCCTCCAATTGTTCTACACTAAAAGCCATTTTCAACTGGAAGGACACCCCTCCCCCCCAAAGACAGCTTGTGCAGATTCCAAGGTGATTTCTTTTTAAACCGCTCCAACATGATGAATCACATTGATGTTTCTGTCATTTTTGCTTTGCTGATGTTCAACTCCAGGCTCAAAAGTTGTGAAACAGGTTCTGGCTCTCCCCTTCCAAGGTGAACTGTTTGTGAAATACATTAAGTATCCAGTCTGAGATCTAAGTTGGCATGACAGCATATCAGTATGAAGAAGATATATTCTCAGAATCAAATGCATAGCAGTGCTTTTGGCCACTCCCTCCTTGGATTGTGCAATGTGCTCCTTTGGTAGACCACAAGGCCTCCTCTCGATCCATTGCCAGTGCCACCCCCTGGTTTATAAATCGAGAAGGTGGTCTGGCCTATCATTTACTTCCCTATTTAAGGAAGGACTGCTGGGTGTCTACAAACTCTCTCTTGGTTAGCTTTTTCAATTGTACAAGGGTGGTGTTCTTTGTCTCGTTTGTCTCTCGGGAGGCATGTCTTGACTTGTTAAAAAACAGCAGCTGATGTTGTTTTGGCAAGAGGCTGATGAAGTCTTCTGTAGACTACATGGATTTTTCTCCTTTTCATATTGCTAAGAGCAATTCATTTCAATTTGCCTTATCTTTTTGTTGGGAGACAACCAATTTCCAGTCTCCTAAGTAGTTAAAATGATCTTTTTGTGACAAATGAGTGGCAAATAATTTTGTGATTTTTATTTTTTTTCAAATCACATTACATTCCAGTGCAGTAGTAGCCGTAAGGGTGTTTCACAAAACCAATCTGTCTCTGCAGATTGCTTACATCAAGGGTGTTTTTACATAACACACAAATGAATTGCTTTTGAGAGTTTCTCAGACATTGCAAATTCATAATTGAAGAATAGGCATCCTTTCAGTTGAGGAGTTGGAATATGAATTTCTTGAGCCATCCCTGACAGGAAGTTGTAAGTTGAATGAGAAATTTACTGAATTGCAGAAAGGTAACACATTCTGGGAAAATAAGTGCTCTTCCACTCTGATTCACCGGTTAATTTATTAATTATAATGAAATAAATAAACTAAATACAAATTTACCAAACTATCTAAAACTTAAAAGCTTTTTAAACTTAAAAACACCACGTCTCATGACAGCAGGCTCTTTCACTCACTCTCATAAAATAAAAACATCAGATGTGACAAGAAATTCTAAAGAGACATCCTTTTAAATACTGTAAATTTTGACCTGATACTGTCTGAAATGCTGCTTATCTAATGAAAATAGTCCCAGAGCACATGTGCTTTGTGGTTTAGAGTGCTGTGGTTAGACATAAAAGGACTACATATAAGATCCTTGGAGAATTTTTTGACTGAAGCAAGCTTGCTTACTTTTGACAGCTTCAAACAACTACTAGATGTTTACAAAGATCAAGGCACACTGGGTGTGAGGGATTGACATTTTAAGTGGCTCCTGGCAAGCACTGAAGTTATCAAATGTACTTAAATATACGTGTAAATATATTGCCAAAACCAGAACACACACACACGCACATCTCAGATCAGTAGAAAGCTAATGTGTGTTGCTGACAATGCAACCCAGTCTTCCTCTCTCCTTCTCAGCAAGGGGAAGTAGCCTAAGTCTATTAAAAAGTGCCACGACGAAAACCAAAATTTTAAAAGATCAAGTGAAACAGTGGTCATTAGTTAATAAAAAACAAACAAAGGTGCGGCAATGTAATATTTGCCTTAGAATTGGAAAAAAAGCATCACCTCTCCAGTGCTTTAGCAATTAGATCAATCACTGGCTACGTTTACATGCAACCAAATGATCCGTTAGTGGGCTAATCGGATTGATGGCTCAATTGGACTGAAAAGCCTTCATATGTAAACACCTTAAATCGATCCGATTGAGTTCGGTCCGAATGAAACTTCGATCACAACGGTTCATATGCTCTTTTACTCCAAATTATGACCAGAAATGGATAAATATTAAGTCTGCTGTTTAAAACAAACAAAGAATGGTAGAGCTGAGCAAATATGGGCAGAACTCTTTACTGCCCTAGTACTTCAGAAATCCTTTTAAAGGTATACATGTGAATTAAACGTGGCACAATGGCCTTCATCATTACAGTATGCTAATGCCTATATAGTGCAAGGGATTTCATCAATATGCTGATTGAGGACTGTTGGGCACTCTAGGCACAGGATGATTCAGTCGGGAGAAACAGAGTCATTTGTACCTCACTGGCACGTCTGTACCATTTGCTTCACAGGACATATGCTTTCAACTACATACTGTTTACTTACTCGTGTGTTCTAATATGTAACTATGCCATGTTTGGTCTCATCTGACTTATAAACTGAAATGAATGGTGGTGAACTTAATAGAGATATTAAAGTATCCTAATGTACAATCTAGGTACTATTACTTAAACATACATTGAGGAGAATATGTTAGTGTTCGTCTCCCTCTCTTGATCACCGCACATTTGCCTCATCTTTTGGTTTCCTGTCGGTCAGTTTTGGTGTTGGTATTCCACTCATGTTTAACAATGCTTTGCTCAGGGTATAAGAAGGAAAGGTAACTGTTGATCTTGGAGAAAGGCTTTAACCCTACCACTCCCGCACAACGGTGCTTAACCTCATACTACAAGAAAGGCTTTTATGGCCTCTTATGCACAACAGTACATTATTTGTTACAACTAAGTTTCTATACAGTATGTTGTTCCATTCTACTGTCTGTATATTTAAATATAACTTAATAAATAACTTTGCCTGCTTTAAAGGCTTTGAGATTCTTTCCTTTTATCACTGATTATGCTGAAAGCAAAGTGGTTATAACTTTCGTTATCTAAACATTCAGGTTAAATCCTAAGTTTTCCTATCAGTTCTAAGAAAGACCTTTAAAGAATAAGAGGTTAAAGAATAACAACAACTTTAATGGAGTCAGATTAATTATATTGGAGCCAGATAAATATTTGAATTATACACGTCATCCTTCAACTGCCTTTTGTTCCAATTATTGGTTCAAAATAGCAGTGTAAGCTTCCAGAACCAATGTAGGAGAATAGTTATGCGCAAACAGCAGGAAACTCTGTATATTTGTGCAGTGTGCGCATGTAAACAATTATATACCGATTTGAAACTTGTGACATATAAATGCCCACATCAACCTGATCACGTTTAGCATTCATTCGTTCCGATTGAAACAAAAGTTGTGCATGTAAAGGTAGCCAGTGTTTCTTAGAATGACAATGACATCATTTCCCTTTGTCAACCTTAATGTCTCAGATGAATTTCTACATAATTTGCTGGCAGCTCAATCAAAATAGCACCTTGACTAGTGACACTATGCTGTTATCTGTCCTCGTATAATAGTCAACTTCCTTTCCTTTACAGGCAGTAGTCAAACCACATACAAAAGATTAACAAGCGATAGAGGATGCTTAGCAAACATTAAACCACGGATGCGTCAAGGGTGAATCTCTTTGAGGACTAAGTAAACAAAATGAACTGTCAATCAATATAATTTTATAAACATATATATATACAGTAGTATGAAAAGAGTGGTTTAAAAAAGTTCATCAAAGTTGTCCTGACAAGAACGGGTATTGTTTTGAAAGGTTGATGAAAGGTTCTGATCCACTTCAAATGTATATATATATATATATATATATATATATATATATATATATATATATATATATACATACATTATACATATATATATATATATATATACACTCACCTAAAGTACCTCATACTAATACTAGTAACTCATACTAATACTGTGTTTGACCCCCTTTCGCCTTCAGAACTGCCTTAATTCTAAGTGCCATTGATTCAACAAGGTGCTGAAAGCATTCTTTAGAAATGTTGGCCCATATTGATAGGATAGCATCTTGCAGTTGATGGAGATTTGTGTGATGCACATCCAGGGCACGAAGCTCCCGTTCCACCACATCCCAAAGATGCTCTATTGGGTTGAGATCTGGTGACTGTGGGGGCCATTTTAGTACAGTGAACTCATTGTCATGTTCAAGAAACCAATTTGAAACGATTCGAGCTTTGTGACATGCATTATCCTGCTGGAAGTAGCCATCAGAGGATGGGTACATGGTGGTCATAAAGGGATGGACATGGTCAGAAACAATGCTCAGGTAGGCCGTGGCATTTAAACGATGCCCAATTGGCACTAAGGGGCCTAAAGTGTGCCAAGAAAACATCCCCCCCACACCATTACACCTCCACCACCAGCCTGCACAGTGGTAACAAGGCATGATGGATCCATGTTCTCATTCTGTTTACACCAAATTCTGACTCTACCATCTGAATGTCTCAACAGAAATCGAGACTCATCAGACCAGGCAACATTTTTCCAGTCTTCAACTGTCCAATTTTGGTGAGCTTGTGCAAATTGTAGCCTCTTTTTCCTATTTGTAGTGGAGATGAGTGGTACCCAGTGGGGTCTTCTGCTGTTGTAGCCCATCCGCCTCAAGGTTGTGCGTGTTGTGGCTTCACAAATGCTTTGCTGCATACCTCAGTTGTAACGAGTGGTTATTTCAGTCAAAGTTGCTCTTCTATCAGCTTGAATCAGTTGGCCCATTCTCCTCTGACCTCTAGCATCAACAAGGCATTTTCGCCCACAGGACTGCCGCATACTGGATGTTTTTCCCTTTTCACACCATTCTTTGTAAACCCTAGAAATGGTTGTGCGTGAAAATCCAAGTAACTGAGCAGATTGTGAAATACTCAGACCGGCCCGTCTGGCACCAACAACCATGCCACGCTCAAAATTGCTTAAATCACCTTTCTTTCCCATTCAGTTTGGAAGAGTTCAGTTCAGGAGATCGTCTTGACTAACTGCCATGTGATTGGTTGATTAAATAATTGCATAAATGAGAAATTGAACAGGTGTTCCTAATAATCCTTTAGGTGAGTGTGTATATATATATATATATATATATATATATATATATATATATATATATATATATATATATATATATACATAGGCGTAATTTGCGGGTTGGATGGGTGGGACATGTCCCCACCACTTTTTGCTAAGGTCGATATTGTCCCCACCACTTCTGAAACATCTCGCGGCACGAATGTACCAATACAAATAAATAAAACATCTCCAGTTAACTAGCAGAGCATTCATTTAGTTCGTTTGTAAGAGGCGATCTACCGCTGAAATGTGTTGTTTTTGAAATCAAGTGGTCAAAGTGCTCGTTGCCGCTGCGATCAGTGGCGCTGATACTGTATTCTCTTGTGGCTCGCGCACAGTCTTCACTCGGACGCGCGCTTCAATCCGTTGTGGATACTCTCTATTCGTTCCGGTGAAATTACCAAACAAAATGCATACAAACGCTTGCCTGATATACAACCACTGATAAACATAATCGGTTTTAATGAGAAGAGAAAAAAAAAAAAAACTATACGAGTGTGGATTAGAACCCACAACCTCTGACACGCTTGGCAAAAATTCTACCACTGGACCATTTCAATATACACGTTTATGTTATGGATTTACTCACACCAACATATCAAACCTCATTATATGACAAATTAAACCCATGCACTATTTCAATCGATTGCTGGACATCGTAATGTTATTGTACATACATCGATTTATGATTCAGCATTCATAACCCCCCCCCCCCCCGTTTAAAAAAAAGCGTCCCACCCACTTTTTAAAACAAAGTTACGCCACTGTATATATATATATATATATATATATATATATATATATATATATATATATATATATATATATATATACACACACACAGTATATAGTAATCCGAATGATCTGGGCTGCGTTTCTCAAAAGCATTGTGAGCTAAGTTGATCATATTAGAGACCATTGGTGGCAATGGTTCTACAATCTACTTACTCTTACGATGCTTTTTGGAAATGCAGCCCTGATTAGTATTAGTAATAGTGCAATTTTCTACAATCTTATCCTGTTTAATTAAACTACAAGAGCATTGCAAAAAAGGGGGTGCTCTAATCTTACTTGAGTGGCTGTGGATGCCACACTAGATTGATTGCTTCAGGTCATTGATCAGAACGATGGCATTTAACCTCAGTTACTGGTCCATATCAGAGCACTATCTCACAGTTGCCTGCCTTAAATCCTCTTAAGTTAAACACCAGCTGTTGACAAAAGGAGTAGTTTAGAGATCTCCACTGTCAGCTTAAAATGATCAAGAGCTCTTGGAATGTGGTCCTGTGTGATAAAATGAAATACTGTGCTTGCGTTTACTGCGGAATGCATTGCAGAATTTGTAGTGACGGCACCTTGTTATTGTTACCTATTGCAGTTAAAAAAAAAAATGGGGTAAGGAGTAGTATGATCTATCTCATTCAGGCTTGTTGGGCAATTCCTGAACAGCTGGACCAGTAGAAAGTTCAGCCAAAGTGCTGTTGTTTTTACACTTGTAGAGCATGTGCTCTTTGCTTATGACTCAGATATGAGATCTGTGTCTTGTGCTCAAACTGCTTTTTATAATCCTCTCATTTGTTTTCTACCCACAGGAGGGCCTTTCCTGAGCCTTGATTCCAGCTTGATTCCCTTAAAGGGTAAGGTGAGACGGGAAAGATGACGTCCTTACACAGTGTGGGCCTAGTATTGGTGGAGTTTGAATATGAATATGAGGGCCGGGATGGCCACATGGTGTCCATTAAACCCAACGAGCGCTACATCCTCCTGGACAAAACAAACGATCATTGGTGGCATGTGCGCAAAGATGAACGAGCCAAGCCATTTTACATCCCTGCTAATTATGTAAAAGAGCTTCCACCCAACATCCCTTCACCTCTGGACTTAAGAGAGCCTCCAGCCCCTGACGTGAGGCCTGCGGTGCCTGACCTCACAGAGATACGCAAACCAGATGAGGTGACAATTAAACTTCGCTCCAAAGGGAATTACAAGACAGAAAACCGCATGTCGACATTTGGTGTTCCTTTGGATTTGCATGAGCCCCCTTCTTACAAACATGGCAGACCTTCAGATTCTCTCCTCTCCCTGAACACGGTTTCTGCCTCAGATTCTTCACAGCAGAAGAAGAGGATGAGTCAAGCTACCAATCTGCTGTTCGGCTCTCGCACTGCTCCAGCTGAAGCAGTGACTGATAAGTTCAGAGTTCCCAGCTTCAGCCCAGCCGACCCCCTCCATAGACCTACCCCTGCCAAACCTGTGGAGCTCCCTGTCATCAAGAACCTAAATGAGACCAGGCCTCACAGGAAGTCTCCAGAGCTGGAATCCCCAATAGAGCCTGAAAGTGAAAGTTCCAGCTCAGAACCACTGCCATCACCAGACTCTGAGAATATTTATGAATCCATATCGGACCTCAATCTAGACCTGTTGTCACTGACTGAGAAAGCACCTGATGGATTGCCAAACCCTCAGACCAACTCTTCATGCTCACCTCCAACAATAAAGGTAAAATTTTAACTGTTTGTTTTTAAGTGTTGTGCCCCATTCAGAATTGAATTGATAATGCATTTTAGATTTTTATTCCTTTCCAGAATTTAAATTGAGGAAACAGAATATAACTGCAATAAGTGTCATTTTAAATTAAGTCATATTAACGTAAAGTTAAAAAAAGTTTGAAGACCATATATGCCATGCAGGTAACAGCCTTTATTGCGCTAGTAAATAGAAATAAGAATGCATGGTTTCACAAGAATCCTCTTGTGGCATTGGTTTCCTTTTCAAAATTTCACTTTTGACAGTTACTTAAATAACACTGACCTATTTCTGTACTGGTAGATTTGAAAAATGTGAACAATCCTTTGAGGACATTGACAGCATTGCCTTTCACATATACTATAATGTTATTCAAGTTTCTGTTTTTTATCTTTCTAAGAGAAAAAAGTTAGCTTAAATGGAGTATCTTCATATTACATATATTTTTGATGCGTTTCTATTGTAGAACAAAATAAGTGTTGTATTTGATTACATGATGACTTTTGCCCTTTAAACTTTGTATTTTTGACAAATAGAGTATTTCTGGATTGTTAAGCAACAGAGCATAAATCCATATGAGGAAAAGCAGTAGAACAGAAAGTAGGCTATGTCAAAGGAAATGTTTGGCGATGTTATCAAAGTGGGCCACAAGGAGGCGATGTTGGCATGCTGCATAAAGTTTAGTACATGTTTTTTTCCCGTTAAGAATCGAGTTTTGAATGATAATAATACTAATAATAATAATAATAATAATAATAATAATAATAAGTTTAATTTATATAGCACCTTTTCCAAGCTCAAGGATGCTAACATTAAGTGTACAGTACAGTTTCAGCATTACCCCAAATCATACAGAACATTGAGACAGCCATGATCTTGATACGATCAAGTCACCATCAATGAGACATTTTTTCCACTAAAGAAGTAGTTACTCAGCTGTTTTGGAGCCAGATGAAATAAAGCACAGAAAACAACGGGAAATAAAGGAGAGCTGCTTCACAATAAGGCCTTCCTATATGACATCAGAACAGGATATTACAGCCTTTCCTATAGCGAGGGATGGATATAGTGAAGTAAAGCTTCTAAGTTTTACCATTTGAAAGACAATCTATTGACATTCTCATCCAATAAAATCTTATGCCATCATGCATCATGTGTGCATAACAATAGCCTATCCAATGATAGTCCAGACCCTGTTATCTGACTAACTGTATCCGAAGAAAACATTCCAAATTCATTTTCTTTTTCTTTTCGCATTCACTATGTAATGCACTTCGTGTCTCTTTACAGGTTGTACGGGCACCCATCCCTTTTTTTTTTAATGTTCGTGAACAAATTTTAGAGTTTTGAGTTCAGTTGAGCTACAGGGCATGTCACAACAGGGTTAGGTTTTATTTTATGTAGTGAGGCATCTCACTTCTAGCAGGTAATGTTTTCAGTCAAAATCATACCTGAAATATAATGAGACAATATTCCTAATATTTTATTAGACAATATTCCTAACAGTACAGTAAAAAAAAGTATAATTTAGCTTTTTGTATTTTAAAGGGAACATGTTCATCTGCTGAGATCTTGGGATCTGAGTCAGGCTTGGTGTTGTAGCTGCAAGGTTACTATTGTTAGCACAGATGCTTTCAGCTTCTCCGTTTCAAAAACAGTAAATGATCCTGAAGATCACTGAAATTTGGCAAAAAAGCAAGGCAGGGAGAGAGAGAGATAAAGACTGAGTATGAAAGAGAAAGGTTTTTGTTCTCATTGTCTTATTCTCTGTTACTTTGGTAATCAAATAACTTTATCAAAGCCACTGAAACAGTGAAACTAGGAGGGAGGAGATAGAGAGAGAGAGAGAGAGAGTGAGTGAGTGAGTGAGAGAGTGAGAGCGAAAGAGAGAGGCTTTTGGCTTACTTTTTAAAGAAATAACTTTCTAAGATGAATATAAATGTTCATATTCATTTCAGTTTCACCACAAAGCATTTTTACAAAATTCCAGGGAAAGTTCACTTTCATGTTCTCAGTTTCTCTGAACTTTACCTCATTCCAAAGAATTTGAGTGCCAACAAAGTGCACTTTTTTCCCCACATCTTTTTTTGTCCTTTCATTAAATATCACAAGAAATAAATGAATTCAGTGAGTGTCGGTTCCATTCTTGTTTGGGAATAGCTTGGAATTTGTTTGGAAAGAAGGGGAGAGGCACAGCGGGAGTGGAGCTCTCAGTGCACCTGTATCAGGTTTCAAAGCCATTGTTAGTCTGTCTACATCAGTGTACATGACGAATGTTTCACACAAAACCAGTACTGTGTGAAGCTTCGGTTCTGAAGGTCCTCAGATGACTTCATGCTTCTATCCACCTTATTTTTCAACGTAGAAGTAAGGTGTTTTCTGTGAATGTGCAAGACTTTTGATTTATTAGCTGCTATAGGAAAATAACGAGAAGAATACATCAAAGTAAACTGTAAAACTGTTTGTGCTACAAACCAGCATGTTTATAATGAAGACATAGGCCTATATTAAAATAATACGGTAAGAAATACCATTTGCAATATCAAACAGCACAATGAGCTGTTTTGTAAATAACTTGAAAGCAAATGACACAGAAAGCCAGACACATTACAATTACAAATACCAGAAAAATAAGGTGGATTATGTTAAACACTTAAAATGTCTCTTTAATGACTGCAAAGTCAAGGTACATGGTTGTCACCATATTTTAAGAATGTCCATGAGCTCATTTCAGGTATTGAGGAATACACATACATTTGTAATCACTATAGGCTCACTTTTACTGCTATTAGCTATGTGTAGCTAGGCTAGGCAATTCTATTATTTGTCTATGGCAACAACCATGAGAACAGCTGGTCCATTCCTCCTAAAATGCCCCTCAGCCACCAGAACGTTTACAAAACAAAGGAGGAGTTCTTCCTGAAGGCCTCCAAATGTCATTTTACTGCTTAAAACCCAAACAAGTTAAGATACACCCTAACCCACACCTCAGGCACTGTGAAGCCCCAGCAAACCGTGTCCTCTCCTCTGACCCTGAACGTGACAGATGGCCGGTAAACTGCGAAGAGCTAAATGTGGGAATAAACGTATAGGCTAAAGGATATACCACTTTCGTTTTACACCGCAAGTAGGCTATTATTCGTATCTGCCCGTGTAAAACGCTGTAAGTGTGGTAGAGAAAGAGTTAAAAACGAAGGTGGGTCGACTCGACGCTCCCTTAAACTTGTTGTGTGGTAGTTTACCTGCACGGGCGCCGCTGGCTCCAGGGAGGCGGACTTGACTCTCTGCTTGGAGAAACAGGTGAGATTCATCGAAAACGTCCGAATCAAATACAGGTATTATTATACCTAATACTATAAGGTAGAACTTAACTGATTCGCGCGGTTTGTAGACGGCTTCGTTGATTGTAAGTCATACCGAGCGTTCGCGAGACTCCACTGGAGCTTGTGTATAACCTTTGGGATATTGTCAGTTTTTGTTTGTGTTGTGCTTTTCACAGTACATTGTTGTATGCAGCCTATGCCCTAATACCTTTTTTATTTTATTTTTTCAATTGGAAATTTACGGATAAAAATAAAAAGTGGACTTTAGGTCCACGCCTTGTTTTACTATGAACGTGGACATATTGCTGTTAAATGATTACCATGCTGTGTCAGTGTATTTATATAATGTTTTATTTATTTATTTATTTATTTATTTTTATCAGATAGGATAATCAATTATCATTATTCATCACTGATTAATGTAAATACTAAAACTGTCTATTTCCAGGTTAAAATTATTAGTTTGGTTTAAACCTGTGGGCCTACATAATATTGATATTTAAAAGAAAGCTGTAGTATTTATCTAAAATGATTGCAAAAAAGCTTGAGAGCTTTTGTATACCCCAGTTAGTGGTGTGCTTTACCTTTAAGGTGACTCAACAACAGCCAGCATAAAAGAGCAGCTTGTTGTGGTGTGCACGCTCTGAAGCTAAAAAAAAACTATTTTCTCTTTCTTGTGTTTTCTTTTTTATATTTTTTTCTTTGAGAATTATTGCGTCTTTTCCCTCAGCTCGGTCATTTCTTTTTGTCTCTCACACTTACACACACAAACTCATTGACCGTCCTGTTTTGCCTTCTCGCTTGAGTGGAGCTATTATGAGCAGATAAGGCTACTTTCTCTCTGAACTGCAGTGATAAGCTGTAAATCAGGATTTCATTGATTGATAATATTTGTGCAGATTGTTTATTTAAAGCCCTTTTTTGGGGGTTTACTCAGAAGTTGCTGCCTCTTTTGGAAATGAATGCAGTTACAACATGACTAAGCCAAAAATTCTCAGATGTATGCAAATGTTATTAAGTTTACCTTTGTGTCCTCAAAACTTTAGATAATTATTATTTACCTGCGTTTAAACTTTGACAGGGAGTCACCACTCACAAATTTATCTGACCTAATGAATCAGTGTCCACGTGATAATTTTTTTTTTGTGACTAATAGTTGTGTCATCTGGTTTGGCATGAATTCCATTACTTTTATTCATATTTAGGTTTGCTTTTAGTAAGACCTAAGTGATCAGCAGTTTAATAGATATGGACTTTGTTTGATTCCTGGTTTCTGTTATTGTTTTGTTGCAAAAGGAAGAACTGCTGGAATGTCACGTCATAAGACTATTCTGAGACTTTAGGAAACATAAATGATTAACCAAACATCCTACTTAGTGAACATTGATTTTCAGCAGTGTACTATATGTTGACAATAGTTCATGGAAATGAAATATGTTTACCTGTAACCTGAGGGATTTAAACAAAAATCAGTGTTAGTTATTACAGATTAGTTTTTTCCTCTAAAACATGAATGTAAACAACACAACTGTAATGCAGTAACAGTTAGTGTGGACTGTAGTCCCCCTTGAACACACTTTATTGGCCTGTGTGTGTCAGTGTGAAGTCAAAACGAGATGGCACAAAAACTAACAAACAAACCCAAATTCAGTTTCCTTGACACCAATGCTAGTAGACTATTTTTCTCTGAATAAAACTAGTATATTGCTTGCCTGTGCAAAACATCAAACCACACTATCACAGATATTGCTCAGATCCCTCATTCAGTGTAAGCCCATGATATTTTTGGACAATAGATAAGTTATACCACCTCTCCTCAAGCCAAACAATTTTAGATCATGTCCGTACCTTGACTTAGGGGTTTAAAAACATCCCTAAAATATGAACAGTAGTAATAGTTTGTGAGTTGAGTTAAATCTGGCCTGTTCTCACTGTTTGTTAACTGGATGATTCTGATTGCAATGCTGATACAGATCCACAGAGCCATGTTTAAAGTGAAATCAGGCTTTTGAGGTTTTATTTGAATGACAAAACACAGCCTGTGATCTCTTACCGCTTGATTTGATTACACCAGAAGTCTGTCTCACTCAGTTTTTTGCACATAGGAAAGAGGAAGTAATGGGAGAGACTAAAGTTGTGATTTCAGTTTGCAAGCACTACTTCCCCTATTGGAATGACGGGGCTTTGCATACACTAAAGCGTACTTGAAACGTTAAAACGTTAAATCTGCATTTATAGCTTTGGTTTTACTTCAAACGGTTGATTGTTGTCCATGTAACCTTTTGACAGATCGCAGGATGTTTACTGAGCCTATATGACTGTTTGTTTATTTTAATTAGCATTACTCCACCTCAAGAGGAAATGATAGTCCCTCCACCCACAGCAGTTAGTTTGTGTTCCCATTTGAGCTTTCTGTGTTTGTATGTGCACTCAGACATGCGTGTTGGACCCTCAGGAGATCCCCTTTAGCTTTCCTGTCAAATAATCTGATGTGCCCTTCCCCTAAAGCCTGATGTTAATTCACAATTTCTGTGAATCTCTGCTCGCTGTATACCTGCTGATAATGCTGAGCTGTAGTTCGGCGGAAAAACGTTTCCAGATTTTGTGGTGTTTTGAAACTCTCGCTCCTTTCATATGTGGTCTGAACACAGTAATTAGGGCCCGAGCACCAATGGTGACAGGACCCTGCTGGAATTGCTCCGTTTATTGAGATTTGAGGTTCCTTTTTTTCTGAGAGGAATTTTATTTTGATAACCATTCGGATGGAAGTGAAAGAGGTGATCCGTAAGGCTTGCCATACGCTTATGCCCAGACTGCAGACCTTTCTGAGGTTTCGTAAGGTAAGCGGTAAACACAAGGTAGCATTGTGAAGCTGATGGGTTTTGTGGGATTGCTGTGTTAGATATGCAGGATATGGTGATTACGTCAGTGCTTGTGAGACTATATTGTTTGCTTAAAAGAAGCTGTTGTTTACCAGATAAAGATATTCTTCTCAAAGTTTGTTACTGCTTGAGAAGAGGTGACACATGGTCAAATGATTTACTTTTGTTTTGATGTCTTGAACTAAACCCATAAATAAATTGTAATTGTTATTGGGTCATTCCTGTTTTCAAATCATAAAAGAGATTTTGGATGACAATATATAGCCTGCATGGAACACCAGAATTTGAATTGTAGATAATGCAAATCCATTACTTGCACTTGATAAGATATTTGCGGATTGATTTTTACTGTTTATTTTAATACTATGAGAATATAATGAGAAAGGTTACATAGCTTGTTCTTGCATTTGTTTTTTACAGCTTTATTTTTGCAGTTCATATGAAATTTTAAGCAGTGAGAGCAATTTAACGTGCATGTAAAATGATTTCAAAACAAAATTATTTTAAAATTAACATGCAATTTAATGACTATGTTAATTAAGCGATTAATACATGAATTATTGTACTCAGTCACATTGCATGACTTTAAGTGAACATGATAACGGTAAAAAGTTCCTCTGTTTACTGCATTATAAACACTTCTTCAAGGTGTCACACAGAGACAGAGATGATTAATTTGACAGTATCTGGCAATTATATTGGTCGTTGTCCACACTCCACCATTATGTGTGTATCAAGCTTTTCTCAAATGTCCATCGTGCAGCGGAAACCTCTGCCCGTTGTTCTGTTTTGATCTTGGCTTCCCTTCCCCAGAGAGTGTGCTGTGCTTTGGAAAACACATTATCTGGATGCATCCAAATTTTGAAAGGACATGGTTTCCAGAGAAACTTTCACTTGGACTAAACAAACACAGGATTATATTAAGAAGGCCTGTTGTTGATGTTTATCAGACCTCACATTGTGGATTCAAGTGAGGTTTCACAGGTGTTAGGGTCAAAAGTATGCAGCCATGCTATAATGATAGTTCTAACTCAAACTGAAATTGTCATATCCTCACCCCTCATGATGTTTCAAATGCACATGATGCCATTTTTTGAAGTTGGAGTTTTAGGAGTTGGCTATAGCAGAATGTCCAGGCTGCTTTTCCCCCCAAACAAATCATGATTACGACTCTCAAGTATACATACTTTAAATTGTCCATACAAGTCTAGTCTATATTCTTTTATAACTCTAAATGTTTTAAGCAAGATGAGGTGAATAATATAAAATGTTTTGGTCAAACTTTTCATTTAAGTGCAAAGACGTGTTCTGTTTGATTGAAGCTCTCCATAACAGGAGAAAAAGTGAAGGCCTAAAGATGAAAGCCGGCGAGATATTTGATTCCACATAAACGTCTTTGTGTCTTTCCTGAATCGAGGGAGTGGTTCCAGCAGGATTTTCTCCCCATAGCTCTTTGTTTTCATCAGGTTTCTATTGATAGATCTATTGAAATGAATAATGGAAGTTCTTGCACGGGATATAGACAGATACACTCAGGTTCTAAAACTAATTTTTTGCCACACCTGCCAATGGACGGTGACTTAAGAACATTTACCGGCCAAAAATATTTTTTACTGGCCATTAAACCGATTTTGCAAAAAAAGGCAGTTATGACCACTGAAACCAGTTTAGATACCAGTGAAAAATCACAATTCTCTATTACAATTTCAATACCACAGCTAAAACTACTAGCCTACTAATATAAATTAAAAACATTATTAAAAACAAGTAACAGTAGTTTTCAGGTAGACATTGAATTAATAAGTAATCAAATGTAAAATGACACTGGAGTAGTATTCGCTGTATAAATAAACACTGTTTAATCCTTATTGAAGGTGCAACAGTTGTTCAGTCAGGAGCAGTGAGTGATTGTTTTCCTTGTCTTTTGTTGTTTGATTTACCTTTACAACCAGACATTAAGACTAATGCTGCCTTCATGTGCTATTAGAAATTTCCTACTTACCGCTTCTGAAGTCGTGATTATGAACTCGTCGCATTCAAGTGCTTTGTTGTCGTAAAGAACTGGAATCATGGTGGAGACCAGGTTTACGCTTGCCTGTTTTTGGGAAAACCTTATTAAAGAGGTGGTATAATGCCCTTTTCACAAGATGTAAAATATGTCTTTGATGTCCCCAGAGTGTGTATGTGAAGTTTTAGCTCAAAATACCCCACAGATATTTTTATACAGCATGTTAAAGTTGTCACTTTTTGAGGGTGAGCAAAAATGTACCGTTTTGTGTCTGTTCCTTTAAATGCAAATGAGTTGCTGCTCACGGTACAGAGGGCGGAGCTTAAACAGCTTGTGTCCTTTTACCTTACACAGACATGCACTGAAAATTTCAAAATCTTTTAGCCTTTTATGTTCAAACTGGAGTCAGATGATGTCAACAGAGTCAATGATGGAGAGACTCAAGAAGAAGTGACAATGTAGAATGCAACCGGACATTTCTGAATGGTTAGTTGATAAATTTATGTAGCTGATGTGTAGCTATCTTCTAGTCATTGATTAGCATATTCTGTTTTGATTGTGTTCAGGGGGTGGGGTTTATGTAAATGTTAGGGTTAGTGATGTCACTAATCCTGGAGGAAGCTTGTGTAGTCCCTACCAGCCGTTTTTTTTTGTAGTCCTTAAAAAGCTATTTTTTTTAAAAGCAAATATCTCCCTTTGCTTTGACCTTTGAGCACTGTAACTGTGCAGATGTTGTTTATGCTCAAACAGCAACATTACACACTAACTAAAGTTAGAAAAGTGAAATCATAATGAACCACCCCTTTATTAAAGCCAAAATAATATTTAGCATCCCATTCATTGACAACAATATAAACATTCACCACGCTATCTAGACAGCTTGCTGACAATTCTGGAATTTTGGTTAAATACAGGCTATTTTCGGTGTACAATATGGTTCAAATGATTATTCATACATGTATGCATTACTTTAATTACAAGACAAGGCGATTGTAGCTGTTGTCACAGCAGCAATCGGTCTTCCCTTCACCATGTTTAAAGTTTATGGCACGCCCATTGTTGGGTATCACAATTATTCCCGAACTTCCCAGTAAATACAACTTGGGCGTTCAAGTCCAATTTTTAACTTGGAAACTCATATTTACGAGTTTAGCATGGTATCATGCAAAGGCAGCACAATGCAAGGATCCAAAATGCTGTTACACATGCATTGTCTTTCTCAACTGTTTACGTTCACTTAAGACATAACTGACTATGTTTACTAGGATACTTGCAATTTTTTTTGTGTGAATTTGAAGCGCAAGACGACGTGAAAGAAAGCTCAATTCATCAGGGGTGCTTCGGATGTGTGCACACACAAAACGTTCCAAACAGGGCGCGAGTAATGAATTGAGCTCCCTTTTGCGTCTTCTTGCACTTAAATATTTACATTGGCTAAGCTTAAACTTCTGTGATGATGCAGCACTGACCTGTCAACTGTCACAAGTGTCATTCATGTTCTCCCAACATTGCATATTTAGAATTCATAAAAATGTTACCGACCAACTGGTGATTCACAATGTTTCATGCAGTATACTCACCAATGTCAATTTGCACTCACATCTGGTGCTTGGCAAGTGTTAATTTTAGGCCCTGGATACACTCCTCACTTTGACATGATGTCATGTTAGTGTTGTGTTCCGTGGGATGTGGTTTCAATTGTATAAAAGTTTACCAGTTAACTTTTTAAATGGTTTCCACTGCTTATGTACACCACAAAATTAGAAAAGTCCAATGAAATGTTAAGGGTAATGCTTTCAATCTTTGCTACTAAAGTCAAACTATGTTAAACTCATTATTTTGGACCTTCCAAAGTAGTACATGGAACATTTTTCTGACTGAAATTCAATTTTTTGCTTTTGGCATCTCCTTATAATTCAGTGAATTCAATTCATTTAAATATGTAATGCAACCATGAAGGTCAGTAGATGATGACTATATATATTTTTTCATCTTTAGATGAGATTTAGTCTTGTAAAAGCAGCCATCATACCTAAAACATGTCCTCTCTCCCCCCAGACTGAGAATGACCCCACCACTGCAGTGTATGCAAACGTTACTGACCTGAGGAAGACCGTTCCTCGCCCTTCAAACTCCTCTGCCTCCACCTGTTCCTCACCCGGCATCGCCCTCAGTCCCGGCCCAGACTCCGCATACTCGCCCAGCTCGGCCGGATGGCAGGTCCATACTGACCACGACAGCGGTAAGGAGTACTACTACCACCCTTCCACAGGAGAGAGCAGTTGGTCTGATCCCCGTAGCCCTAACCCAGGAGCTGGTATGGAATCTGTGACCTCCTCCATGCCTGTGTCCTCCCCATCCTCAGCTCACTCGCTGGGCTCTGACTGGGAGAAGCTTTTGGATGAGACCACTGGGAGACATTATTATTATAATCACGCTTCGAAGCAAACCTCTTGGACTGCCCCGGAGCAATCTCCACCTCCGTCATCCAAGGACATGGCACACAGTCATGGCAATGAGGCGGATTTACCGGTAAGATATCTCTCTATCTACAATACCATTTTAAAGTTTAAAAAAATTAAGAAATTAATCTTGTATTCAGCAAGGATGTATTAAATTAAAATGTCTTTAAAACTGGCAGTTTAGACATTTATAATGTTACAAAATATTTATATTTCCAATAGATGCTGTTCTTTTGAACTTTATATTCATCAAAGAATCCTGATCAAATGTATCCCGGTTTATACAAACATGTTAAGCAGCACAACTGTTTTCAACATTGATAACAATAAATGTTTCTTGGGAATACATAAATGTTTCAAATCATCTTATTAGAATGATTTCTGAAGGATCATGTGATTGAAGACTGGAGTAATGATGCTAAAAATTCAGCTTTGCTTCAGGAATAAATTACAATTTAAAGTATTATTAAATTAAAGTACACTGTAAACAAAAAAAAAAGAGTTGAGAAAACTTAAAAGTTTAAGGCAACCAGCTGCAGGACATTTTTGAGTTTTCTCAACTTACGTGTTTGAGTTATCTGAACTTTTCTCAACTTTTTTCATGTTAAATAGTTGAATAAACTTTAAAAACTGAGTTTGTCATACAAAACGTAAGTTGGATTTTTTACAGTCTAGTATTAAATTACAATTAAAGTATTATATATGTATAGTTCTGTCTGTCTGTCTGTCTGTCTGTCTGTCTGTCTGTCTGTCTGTCTGTCTGTCTGTCTGTCTGTCTGTCTGTCTGTCTGTCTGTCTGTCTGTCTGTCTGTCTGTCTGTCTGTCTGTCTGTCTGTCTGTCTGTCTGTCTGTCTGTCTGTCTGTCTGTCTGTCTGTCTGTCTGTCTGTCTGTCTGTCTGTCTGTCTGTCTGTCTGTCTGTCTGTCTATCTATCTATCTATCTATCTATCTATCTATCTATCTATCTATCTATCTATCTATCTATCTATCTATCTATCTATCTATCTATCTATCTATCTATCTATCTATCTATCTATCTATCTATCTATCTATCTATCTATCTATCTATCTATCTATCTATCTATCTATCTATCTATCTATCTATCTATCTATCTATCTATCTATCTATCTATCTATCTATCTATCTATCTATCTATCTATCTATCTATCTATCTATCTATCTATCTATCTATCTATCTATCTATCTATCTATCTATCTATCTATCTATCTATCTATCTATCTATCTATCTATCTATCTATCTATCTATCTATCTATCTATCTATCTATCTATCTATCTATCTATCTATCTATCTATCTATCTATCTATCTATCTATCTATCTATCTATCTATCTATCTATGTCTGTCTGTCTGTCTGTCTGTCTGTCTGTCTGTCTGTCTGTCTGTCTGTCTGTCTGTCTGTCTGTCTGTCTGTCTGTCTGTCTGTCTGTCTGTCTGTCTGTCTGTCTGTCTGTCTGTCTGTCTGTCTGTCTGTCTGTCTGTCTGTCTGTCTGTCTGTCTTTCTGTCTATCTATCTGTCTTTCTGTCTATCTATCTGTCTGTCTGTCTATCTATCTGTCTTTCTGTCATTCTGTCTATCTATCTGTCTTTCTGTCATTCTGTCTATCTATCCGTCCGTCCGTCTCTGTCTGTCTGTCCGTCCGTCTGTCTGTCTGTCTATCTGTCTATCGATTTATCAGTCTGTCAGTTCATCTTTTTTTATTTTTTGCATCCTCAGCCACCTCTTCCAGATGAGGACTACCTAGCGAATCAGCGTGAAGATTCCCTTATATCACTTCAACTCCCTAAAGATTTTCATTTGAACCAAATCAAGCATGCCATCATCCCTAGGGCTGTTATGGACGCACGTAAAGATGTCCATCTGGGCTGGACTCACTCTGTAGGGGCCGATGGAAAAAATGTCTACACAAATGAACTCACTCATGAACAGGTGATGAGGGCTTATCAGAATTATTGTATTACTACAATGATCATACGCTACTAAACACACTGTGAAAAAACTATATTTAATTTATATATTTTCTTTGTCGTTTTAATGCTTGTCACCGTAAAAAAAAAAAAACATAGCAGAATTATGACTAATGTTTTGTGTGTATTAGGGCCTCCTTTTGGTGCCTTCTTGATACTGCAACTGCACATGGCAACACATTGAGGACATATAGCAAATATATCAAACCAGCTCCAAACTGATTTTTTTTTCTTCTTCACATTTTCTGCCCTAATTTGGTAGACAGTCATGGGGAAAATAATTGAAATGTGTTGAACATTGCAAAAGATTTGTCAGAGACTTCTGTAGCTGATCTATATCACCACATCAAATAAGCTCAAATCATTTTATTGGAGTCCAAATCATTTTGTGACCGGGTCAAGTCTTCTTTAAAAAATAAAAACTGAAAGAAAACAGAAATGTGTTTCACAAAATGACTGACTAATATATTTGTCTCCCAATTGCAGTGGATCCAGTCAAAGGATGAGAAGGGAAAGTTGTTTTACTACTTAAAAGGGGGGACTAAACGTCAGTGGACCCTTCCAGAGGTCTGTGCATGATTTAATTTAATTTGTCATTCTGTATTTGTGATTTATTTTGTCTTTGTTAAATCGAAAACATTTTATATTCTTCACAAATGCATGTCTCACCCTGAACTCTGTATATACTCATAAGACCTTTTTTGACTCTTTGTGAAGGCTTCAGCCCCGTCCGGTCATCCAGTGAATGGAAACGGAATAGACCAAGATGCTCAACCTGTTTTGAACAACTGGAGATTAACGGCCCTGTTCAACATGTCTCAGGAAGACCTGGTGAGTGTCAGCTCAGGACACTCTCTACCTGGACCTTTTCAAGATATACACAATTCTTTGACTCTTTTTATCCTTTGTTTTTTAAATAGTTAACATTTATCTGACTTATAAACCCTTAGAGAGGTCAGTCAGATACAGCTACACATAAGCCAAAATGTTTCATCAAATTGTGTGAGGGATGCCCTCAAAGTCTGCTCTCTCTCGTGTGCGACATTTCTTTCTCAGCTATTTTCTGCAGCTGACATCACAGGGACCACAACAGGAAGGAAGGAAACATCTGGTACCCGATCCGCACCTCTTTCCACCACCTAATATTCATTTATTTTTCTTTCTCTTCATTTCCTCCATCAGAAATTTTCCCCCTCACACAGGCGGATCGCCTCTGACAACGCCAGTGATGCATCCAGCACAGGGAATTCACCAGAATCGCAGCATTACGTATGTAACGTGACCTCTGTTATTTCCAACTCTCATTGGAGCTAATAACTCATGTCATTTAGTTCCCCAAAACTCATTCATGTGTAACAGTCTCATTCTAATTTTATTGTAATTTTGCTCTAATTCATGTTCCTCTAACTGCATACAATATCTTAAACCGATTTTGACCAGTCGTTTAAGGTCATGTTAATATAAAAAGTAAAGTGTTTTTAAGTCTCAAGTAAACGATTTTCTGATGTGCGGATTTAGTTATCAGCGTTCTGATTTAAATGTAGGTACGTTGTATATAAAAAAATATTCAGTGCGAACCCCTAATTTTGTTTCCTTTCTCAAGGATAAAAAGTTAAGACGGCGGAGAAACCTGTCCAGTCAAAGCACAGATTCACATTCTCATCATGTGCGTCCTGAGCTTGTTTATTAGGCCTTTTAAGTTGTCTGCGCTGGGGTCCAAAACTAACATGTCATGCATTAGACAAAAACTAACATCACTGCTCGTTCTCTGATGGTCTTGCTTGGCTTTTAAATGTTTGTCATTCATCAGTAACTGTAGATCATGTTGTTTTGTGGCATGTTATTCTATCATTACTCATTAAACATTCTACGGACAGAACTGAACTAACACACACTTTTTTTAACAACTGTTGCACTCACATCAAACTAAATTTAACATCAAATCTCTAAGCTCTGAAATCTAGCTCTTGTTTACTTCACTTGTCATTTATATAATGAACAAATGGTTTATGTTTGTCCTTGGTTTGATTTATTAATGTTTAATCTGACAAACAACCCCTTGTCTTTTGCGTTCAGCAGTCATCGCTGGAGAAGGCTGGGATTCTCAACAAGACCAAAGTCGCTGAGAATGGAAAGAGGCTGAGGTGGGGCCTTGAATTAACAGCTTTTTTCTGTGGTTAAACAGTAGTCATACTTCACCTAAGTATTGATGGAAAAAAAGCATGTAAATCAGTCATCGGTTTAGGGGCCGTTTACACGACACCGTTTTCAACTAAAAATGGAAAACCTTTTAGTTCATTTACATGACAACTGTGTTTTGGGCGCCTGAAAACGCAAACTTTTGAAAACTGGTTTCAAAGTGCGAGTTTTTGTAACGATACTGTTATTGTCTCCATGTAAACTACAAAACATGCGTGCATGCGTATTACGCGTTCAGTCTATAGGCGCGTAGTGTTTCTTTACAAAGTGGCATCGCCAACTACTGGCCTGGCATGAATAATACAGCGTTTTTAGTCGTTTTCGTGGATCTGTGTGAACGGGGATCGTTTTTGACAACGTTGTCGTCTGTACGCGAAAAACAAGGAAGAACTTTCGGCTTTAGTACATTGTTGTCGTGTAAACATACCCTTAGTTTTTATGTTTTACCTTAGGGCAATCCTTTTCTTGGAGATCTACCTTTCTGCAAAATTCAGCTCCAACATTGATCAAACACAACTGAACCAGCTAATTAAGATCTCAGGGCCCAGTTGTTTGACAGTAATCATATCGGATCAAATCTTAAAAATGGGTTGTTCAAAAGAAAATTTCTGAAATCAGATTAGATCACAAAATCCAATCCTGGTTTTGATCTGGATCAAACCATCAGTTTGTGTTGTTCAAAACTTTTTAGTAAGATTGGATACCTTTCATCCAATACAATCAGGATTATACTAATCCCAGCAGAAGGGTGGATTTCAGGAACAAATATGTAATAAAACGTTAATACTGGTCAAATGTAGTATACACACGATCACAATTATGGTCTGTCTTGTCTCCACCTGTTCTCGCTAGCCTCTATGGTTTCCATTCAGTTAAGTCTTGTCAGCCGTTCCTTGTTTAGTCTGCTTGTGTATTTATACTTCCTGTTCTGTTGTATCCCTTGCCGGTTATTGTTTGTGTGAAGTGCACGCTGTTTCCTACGTTGGCTTGTTAACACGTTTGGAATAAATCCTCTATTTATTTGAATCTGCATTATCACCGTCTTCATTTGGGAACCTATTACACACACATATTTTTTTTTTATTTTGCTCTTGATTAGTTTAACTGTTAAAGTAATTCATTAGAAGTAGACATTAGGCAACCTATTAAGCCTTACGGAAGCCTACAAAAGTAAAGTAAAAAAGAGATTATTGTGCCATAAACAGCTTTAATCACTATTGTAAATTGCATTGGCACAATCATTAGAGGATTTTTAAATAGTTTAAACAGAAAAATTCTGGATAGCAAAACATGGGATTTCCAAATCCAGATCATTCTGAACTTTTTGAACAACTGGGCCCTGGAGCACTTGATAATTACAGACAGGTGTGTTGGATCTGAACTCTGCAGGTAGATATATCTCCAGGGCTCAGTTAATGTGCTTTTTCAACAAGTCTCTCTGCTCTGAAATGTTGAAAACCTGCTGCTGTCTGTGCAGGAAGAATTGGGCGCAGTCGTGGACCGTTCTCCATGATGGCATACTCACTTTCCACAAAGACCCTAAATTTACACCTGCTGGGATGTCTGTAAGTTTATATTTATATTTGAGGTTATTTAGGATTATATGTAATTCTACATGCTCATTTTTATCCTGTATTTTTACATTCAGATTACCTTTGCCATCATCTTTAAATCTTTTAAAAGATGATAATTTAAAGGAATAGTTCACCCAAAAATGAACATTTTGACATCATTTATTTACCCTTATGTTGTACCAAATCTGTATTAATTTCTTTCTTCTGTTGAACACAAAAGAAGACATTTTGGAGAATGTTGGTAACCAGACAGTTGATGGTAGCCATTGACTTCCATAGTAGGAAAAAAAAAAAACTTTGGAAATCAAACTGTCTGGTTACCAACATTCTTCAAAATATCTTTTTGTGTTCAACAGAAGAAAGAAATTAATACAGATTTGGAACAACCTGAGTGTGATTTTTGGGTAAACTATCCCTTTTAATAATACATTTAAATGTAATCTTTGATTAAGTTTACTAAAGAAAGCTACTTTCATATAAACTGATTGCCATTGGTTTGTTTCCTGCAGACCAAGTCCACTCAGATTGTCCCAGAGTACACGGTGGAACTGAAAGGAGCAACTTTGTCATGGGCATCTAAAGAAAAGTCAAGCAAGAAGAATGTTTTAGAGGTAATCAGTGTGACTCAGTACAGTCTCTGAAAATAAATAAACAAAGGACTTGCATCCTGTGAAATTTATTACATTGCTTTTCCTAGAATTAAGACTGAAGTTTCCTGATTAGTTTCTCTGAATTCAAATCTGTTCCATTGTCATCAGTTTAGTCATAGACCCGTGTGACTGTGACCTTTGTTTTGGCAATAAAACACAAATGCTGTTATAACTCTTGCACTATTATGAACATGTGTTGCAGTTTAAGGTGTGGTAAAGCCTAGAAGTATGTTATCTTATGCACAAATATGTTAATTAATAGCTTTAATATTGATTGCTGGCAATAATGGTTGACTTTTGCCCTTTAGAGATTTTCTTGTAGGCATATACAGTCCATATTTCTAATATTAAAGCCTGTTATACTGTCCATGTCACTGAGCAGCTCAAGACGCGTCACGGCTCTGAGTATCTGATACAGTATGACACAGACAGCATCATACATGACTGGCACAAGATCATTTTGGACACTATCCGACTGCTGGTGAGTGCTGCCCTATGCTGGCCACATACAGTATAACACAAGATTTTTCTACCCCCCTCACATTTGCTAAAAGGGATACTCCACTTTTTTTGGAAATAGGCTCATTTTACAACTCCCCCAGAGTTAAACAGTTGAGTTTTACTGTTTTCGAATCCATTCAGCCGAACTTGAGTCTGGCGGTACCACTTTTAGCATAGCTTAGCATAGATCATTGAATCGGAAAAGACCATTAGCATCTCTCTCAAAAAAATGACCAAAGAGTTTCGATATTTTTCCTAATAGGTTAGACAGACTTAGTCGCGGTCACGTTGGAAGTTACTGAGCTGGGGACTATTTTCAGGCGCTGCGTCATATCATTACGCCTGCTGCACTCATGGTACGGCAGCAAAGTTTCTTGATTATTACGCAGGAATGAGAGTAAAGTTCCTAGCCATATCAGCATAGAAAATCGCAACTTTACATTTTCCGTCGGTCTTAGTACACGATGTAACTACAGAAGAGTCAAGTTTTAAATAGGAAAAATATCGAAACTCTTTGGTCATTTTTTTGAGAGAGATGCTAATGGTCCTGTCCGATTCAATGATCTATGCTAAGCTATGCTAAAAGTGCTACCGCCAGACCCAGAGATCGGCTGAATGCTTTCGAAAACGGTAAAACTCAACTGTTTAACTCGGGGGGAGTTGTAAAATGAGCCTATTTCCAAAAAAAGTAGAGTATCCCTTTAAAAAGATGTTGAAAATATGTTGTGATCTTTCACAGCATGACCATGGCCATTACTCAGAGGATGAAGTGGAAGAGATCCCAGAAAAATCTCCATTGCTTGCAGATAAAGAGAAGAAGACTGAATGTGAGAAACTGAATCAGATGCACATCACATACATAACTGTTATCAATGACTTAATTCAGCATCTTTGAGTTTTCACTTATTCTTCTTATAGCAACAAGACTGAGTTCAACAAATAGCATAGACACAGAACAGGGCCGTGTCCGTACCAAGCTACGCAAGTTCCTCCAGAGGCGTCCCACCTTACAGTCAGTCAAAGAGAAGGGCTACATCAAAGGTTAGTATCAACTTTTGCCTTTCAACATGAATTTAATCAGTGACACTGTTCAGTCCACACATATATAGAATACCCTGTTTCAAAGAATTCAAGCAGATATCAATGAGAAATTGACTCTAATGGACTGGTTCTTATCTTATATTCACTTCCTGTTTACTGATTTTAACTTTCAATTTGTTCCTTTGTTTACAGAGAATGTGTTTGGCTGCCACATAGATACCCTCTGTCATCGGGAAAACACAACCGTGCCCAAGTTTATGGAAAAATGTATCAGATCTATTGAGAAAAGGGGTAAGCAATCATTTTGCCATTTGATAATGAGTTAAGGCCTGTTCACACCCAGGATAAAGAAATCGTTTTAAAAATCGTTCTAAATGTAAAAGAACGTCTACTATAACGATGACAGAACAAAGAAATAATATCATTGGAATCACTCTCACAACTATTTATTTCCATCTGATAAACGATGAAAGCATTGACAGCCAATCAAAATTCTTCCTTGAGCATTTAAAGCGGTGGACAACAAAACTGCAGCATGCTTCTAATAAACAAAAAGATATCATATAATTATCGTTCTTGGTGTGAACGGGCCTTAAGAAAAGTAATCTAAAGTGTCAGTGTCTGTTTGTCTGGTGCAGGTCTGAAAATAGATGGAATCTACAGAGTGAGCGGGAACCTGGCTGTCATCCAGAAGCTGCGATTTAAAGCTGATCATGGTAAACAAGAACTAGACACATCATGAAAGACCACCGCAATAACTTTTATTGTGTTTAAACCGTTTCACTGTACACATCCACCATTATGGATTGAGTTGTTCACTATATCACAGGGAATTTATAGACCACTCTGGAAATGAACAAAACACCATAATTGCTACAGCTATAGTAAAAGATTTTATTCAGAATTTTATTTAAACATTGTTTTTAAAACTTTCTCACCAGGACAATTTTACAATTCTGACATAAAAAAATAATAGAAATATAAATGTATTATAAATATAAATTGTTAATGCTGTAAAATCATAACTTAATGCGAGATCTCCTTCAAACAATGATTTTTTATTTTCAAAAAAGTTTGTTTTATTGACGATACAAAACTGCATTTGCCTTTCTCTCTGTAGAAGATGATCTGGATCTGGAGGACGGGCAATGGGAAGAAATCCATGTGATCACAGGAGCTTTGAAGCTTTTCCTACGTGAACTTCCTGAGCCTCTTTTCCCCTTCAGCTTTTTTGATAGGTTCATCGCAGCCATCCGTGAGTATAACTGTCCTGTTTTAGAGAACAAATGAATGGTGTACCTAATAAATCCGTTGATTTTTATTTTATTTTTAAACAGAGTTTGTTAGATATTAAAAATAATATATTTTTGACATGGATGTACAATATGTTTGCTTTGACAGCGATTTGATTTGGTATGATTCTTTACTAAATCTCTGCACTGCATCATGGACTCTGAAATGCGTGATTCACGATTCTTATATCTATAAATACAATTCAGCGGGATAAAAATCAAGAATTGTACTTGTTTTCTAGAAATGAGTGACTACAGCCAGAAAGTGTCGTATATACGAGATCTGGTGAGAAACTTGCCTTTACCCAACCACGACACCATGGAGGTTCTCTTCAAACATCTCCGAAAGTATGGACCTCTTTTTTTTGCTCCGTTTTAATGTAGTATGATGAGCATCTTTGTCACATATGTTGGTTTTGTCTGTTGAAGTACTAAATCCATATACCCATCTTTCAGAGTAATTGACCATGGTGAGCAGAACCGCATGTCTGTCCAGAGTATGGCCATCGTGTTCGGCCCAACGTTGCTGAGACCGCAGGAGGAGTCCAACATCACCATGCACATGGTCTTTCAGAACCAGATTGTGGAGCTCATCCTCAACGAGTTCATTGAGCTCTTCCAAACCAAATGAAATGACAAAATGCTAGGAAAGATAATACAACCATCAGCACATCTTCTGTCGTTCCCATCATCTTTCCAGAGAAATGAACAAGGTTACTGACTGTTTTCTGTCCACTGATTGGATATTGACTGTCCCATTCAATATTTCTTTTTTTTATTAGAACTAATCAAAACGTCTCAACCAATAAGTGCCCTGCGAAACATCAAGAGGATCTGCACCTCGAAACTGCCTTGTTCTTGAATGCAATCTGTGTTTTTGGTACCGCCGAAGGGACCATCAGCCGATGTGATTAAACAGATCTTATAAAGAAAGACCAATTCTAACTTGTCATGGTTTTATGTTTGAGATGAGACCGTTGTGGAGTTCTCAGTAAGAAATAACTTGCAACAATTGCCTTGAAGATATTAGACAAGCAGAGCACATACTTGTACTTGTTACTGAATAATATACTGTATATTATTGCTACTCATCCAAAACAGTTCCTGTGGAACAACATCATTTTTGAATTAGCCAAACAAGCAAGGTTTTTCCTGTGAAAAGGTTTTTCCAGATGTTGAATGAACAAGTAAAGGTCCTCAACAAAGGTATGGACGTTTGCTTGATTTGTAATTTTTCTCTGAAAGAAGATCTTGGGTTTTAAAGTGCTTGATCACCAATGTGGAGGAAGCTCTAGTCTAGGCCAATGAACTTAATTGCTAAGGAGACTGAAAAGAAACTGTATACTGACTAACATTTTTCACTGTCTTTACTCTTTAAGATCAAACGTGTTTATAAAATGCTGACAGTGCAATGTACAGACGTATGAAAACGAATATGAACAATGGAACATTATGCAGTAAAGTAAAATGTGGATGTAGACTAAAGCTGTACATATTTTACATATGTTGTTTATATAAAAGTATGGTTAAGAAATAATTGGCAATTTCATTTCATTACAGAGATAACTATTCTGTAAATAAAACAGATTAACCATATTTAATTTTATGCAAATATGTGCATAGTTTTTACACTGGTAATTACTGAAATCTAGGAAATATATCAAAGATATAAGAAAGAAATGTTATTAGTATTAAAAGAGTACATATATACAATAATAATTTTGCAAGTCAGATGAAAAGTACATCAATTTAAGATAGTGAACAGATATTATCACTGGACTATATATCAATGCAATGTGAGAAATTATAAATAAATATGGTGCCTTCATTTTCACTCTTTGGTTTCCTGTCTTTGTTTATTGTTCCCTGAGAGATTTTCAAGCATTCAATAACCCATTTGTCAATTTAAACAAGATTAAGTACTTTTTTAATTGTCAAAAATGTGTGATTAAGATAAAAAATATATATATACTGTATATGTATCACACTGCATTATACTATATTTTCCTGCACTACACTATGATTGTTTATAATTATTTAGTATTTTTATGGACTAAAATTATAGTCTTAAATAGTCCAGTTGTAAAAGTAAATAATACAGATGGGAAAAAATGATTCTTACATATAATGCATAGAAAGAGAAAATTAATAGAAACTAAATTGTAATTATTTTCTCATTGGGAAATAAATTATGAATTTATTTGTTTCAGGTTTGGCCCTCCATAATGGAATAATAGATGAAGGAGTTTCATGTCATACTAATGCCCAGTTTCACAGACAAGTCTTAAGTCTAGTCCCAGACTAAAATGCATGTTTGAGCTGTTTTAACTGAAAGCAACTATATTTTAAGATGGTTTTGTATATTTTAAGATATTTTTAAGATGTCAGTGCCATTGTTTTGTCTCAGGGTGCACACGTAAGTTTTAATTTCTAAGGCACGTTTAAAAAAGCTACTTAAATGTCCTAATTTAATCTAAAACCTGTTGGTGAAAAAGTCCTCGCCAAAATATTCCTCGTAGTTATAGCGACACCTCCTGGTTGTTCGCAGCGAGACACCTGACGTATCGCATATGGATGATTTGATTGGTGCAGTGGCTGACGTCACAGAAGACGGAACAAACATGGAGGGAGAGACTCAGAACCATAACGCGTCCTCTGCAGCGCCGAAACATCTCACACCTGCCCAGAAACAGATGCTTAAAAGACAGCAGGAGCTGGAATACTGGAAAAGACACTCAAAACAACTCCGAAGCCGTAATTTGATCACGGGACTGACCATCGGAGCCTTTGTGGTGGGCATATGTATCCTTCATAGTTTCATAACATGACAGCTTAGCCTCAAATGATTTATTTTCTTAAGTAAGTTAGATAAACATCGTTTTGTACATTTAATTTAAAAACTATATAATTAATACTGCTCATACTTTCCTACTCTGCCCATTTATTTTAGAACGTTCTTACTGGTATTATTTAAAAAAAAAAATGTACATGGTAATCTTAGTTTCTTATAAAATACCATCGTTACTACAGTAAAACTCTTATTTACTTAGTATTAGCTAAGCTAATGTGTATGTATGTATGTATGTATGTATATGTATGTATGTGTATATATAATATAAATATACAGTATATACACATATGTATATATACATACATACATACATACATAGGCCTATACATATATATATATATATATATATATATATATGTATGTGTGTGTGTGTGTGTGTGTGTGTGTGTGTGTGTGTGTGTGTGTGTGTGTGTGTGCATATATGTATGTGTGTGTGTGTGTGTGTGTGTGTGTGTGTGTATATATATATATATATATATATATATATATATATATATATATATATATATATATATATATATATATACAGGTCAAAAGTTTGGAAACATTACTATTTTTAATGTTTTTGAAAGAAGTTTCTTCTGCTCATCAAGCCTGCATTTATTTTATAAAAAATACAGAAAAAAGTAATATTGTGATATATTATTACAATTTAAAATAATTGGTTTTCAATTTGTTATACTTTAAATTATCATTTATTTCTGACGCAAAGCTGAATTTTCAGCATCATTACTCCAGTCTATCACATGATCCTTTAGAAATCATTCTAATATGATGATTCATTATCAAAGTTGGAAACAGTTCTGCTGCTTAATATTTTTTCATAACCTGTGATACTTTTTTTAGGATACTTTGATGAATAAAAAGTAAAAAAAAAAAAAAAAAAAAAAAAGAAGCAAATTTTTTACAAATAGAAATTTTTTGTAACAACAATATACAGTACATACTGGTCAGTAATTTTTTTCTTTCTTTTTTTGAAATAAATCAATAATTTTATTCAGCAAGGATGTGTTAAATTGATAAAAAGTGATAGTAAAGAAGATTTGTATTAGTAGAAAATATTTTTTTATTTTGAATAAATGCAGTTCTTTTTAACCTTTTATTCATCAAATATATTAGGCAGCAGAACTGTTTCCAACACTCATAATAAAGCAGAATATTAGAATGATTTCTAAAGGATCATGTGATAGACTGGATGTCACATGTGACACTGAAGACTGGAGTAATGATCATTTTTATTTATTTTTTAAATAAATGCAGCCTTGGTGACTGAAGAGACTTCTTTTAAAAACAAAAAAATCTTTAATTTTTTTTAAAAAAGAGTACCAAAGGACAGTGAACTATGTACAATAAAGATTTTCATGACTAAAAAAAAAACAGTGTATTATCATGGTACCATACAGTATCTAAAAAAATATGGTAGCACCATAATCCGTTTCTTTCTGTTAAATATGTCAATAGCACATTTTCACATAGGCTACTCATACTCCAGTTGTGTGACTTAATGGCCTTAACTACTCCATCAGTCAGCTACACTATTCTCTCAGTCAGGCAGGAGAGAATCATGGACGAGATTGATGACGAGGCAAAGACCTTCATCATGAAAGGGCCTCGGACGGGGGCCAACTCTTAGCCTTAGTGATGCCGAAGGAGCTCCAGCTCTGCAATGTTGGCAAGACAGTCAACATTTGCCTTGATGTTTGAGACTGTTGGTCTTTTACATACAGTCTCAATGAACATTTATTTTCCAGTGGCCACTTTATATGATACAAAGCAAAATGCAAATGCCCTCATGAACGCGTATTTCACTAAGGAATGATTTCAATAAAGATTTATTTATTTGAATTATTCCTTGTCTTTGCCTTTTCTATGTTATAATAGTTACTGTGACTATCTAGTATTCCACTAGATGGCAGTATGTGCAGTCCCTTCAGGAGGAGGTGATGGTAATTTGTTTACACAGTAAATACTCATATCTTTATAAGCTTAGGACACACTGTACCTCTCCGGTCATGTGTCGCTCAAGAACAGTACTGACGTATTGCTTGTTACGGAACAAACTGATTAGTGATATAGAAGGCAGGATTTTTCTGAGAAATCTGGAGAATATAACAAATTGTCATTCTTTATGTCATAATGAAAAAATTGTACAAACAGTATTTATAACAATCCTAAGATCTGCAAAGCCGTAGCCCATAGAGCCAGCTATGTTCAGTTTAACTTTTGCAACCTTTTCCACTCTGATAATATTCTTACTGGGGATGTTAAAGAAAAATAAAAAATTCCAGGTTACATATCTAATCAACATTCTCTCTCTCTCTCTCTCTCTCTCTCTCTCTCTCTCTCTCTCTCTCTCTCTCTCTCAAATATATAAAATGCTTTTTTATTCATATGAGCTTTTTGTTTTTGTTTTTTTAAGAAAAGGATGCAAGTTTCATTCATAAGTTTTATTAATAAATGTTTTTAAAAAGTTTTTTAACTCAGGAAATTTTAGAGTTTCTATCATTACACTGAAATATTTTATGTTGTTATTTTATTTATGTTTTGTACATAGCATTTGATGCTAACATAGCAATAAATAAATTCATAAATAATAATAATTATTATTATTATTATAAAGAAAAGCAATGGCGAGTGGAAATATTTTTTGGTGATAATGCTTATGAGTTATATTGAACCTGGAATATAAATTGGAATTAGTTGTATTGACTCATCTATGAAACTAAACTCCTCGTGTTTATTCCTTTCCTGGAAGCTTGCACAGAGATCCACAGGGAGGGCAGAAAGGTGATGCGGGGCCATCACCGTTTAGTGAGAATAACAACTGTCATCACCTCTCTCACATGACCCACTTCTGTCACAAGATTATACTGTATGTGTCCTCCTCTCTCAATCCAACAAGATGTTCTTAATATAAATATGATTCTGCAGAAGTTTTCCACAGGGAGGGGTTGATTTGTAGAGAGGCGGAGCAGCTCACGGAGCAGCAATGTGTTGATCCTGATAAGAGTGCACACTTACACAAGTCTGTCACATGGGTCAGTTCAGACAGAGCCCCAGGCACTACAGTATCTCGCTCTGGGGGTCGGAGATATCCTCCACACAAGCTCATATGTAGCTCCATTCTGGACCACATTCATATCTTCTACATCGGTTTCAGACACGTGATTTTGCTTGTGAAATTCGGTCATTCAGCTCAACGAAGCTTTCCAGCGAAGCCATGATACTGTTTTAGATGACATTTAAGTGCATCGTTCAGTTTGTAGGCCAGCCAATCAACCGTTCAACAGCTCACCCAAAACGGGAAATTCTGTCATCATTTATTCACCTTCATGTTATTCCCTTCACTTTCTAAAAATGGATGACTTTGTTTTTTTTCTGTGGAACACAAAATAACATATTTCAAAAAAAGCCTTTTTTTTCCCGTTCATACACTCTTAACCATCCAGTGCTCTTCGCGTGGTGGTCAAAAATGACCAATTTTTTTTATTATTATTTCAAATTGATTCATTCTATATTTAAGTTTGATAATGTTTTTTTTTTATATTTTGTATTTTCAGGGTTTTTTATGATACTAAATTATTTACGCTGTAGTTATAATCCATTTATTAACTTTATTTTTTACTTAATTATACCAAACATTCCTAAATTTCCAACTTAAACTGTCATAAATCTTGAATGCTTTAAAGCACAGACTTAAGTTTGATCTCTTTTTAAAGACTACACAAGTGAAACATTTTAAAAAAACTTAGAAAGAGTTACAGAATTTTACGTTTATTGTTTTGAAAAATGCACAAAAACACTATTTTAAATTTTTATATGAAATATATATTTACAAAAACACGTTTTACTCTAAAACTGCAAGAAAATCAAAGCCATAAATCTAAACAAGTTGAGCTTGATATCTAAAAAAAAAGAGCTTTCAGTAAGATTTTGTTTGGCCGCAGTACCAAAAGATTCTACTAGATAAAATTCGTCTCCTATTTATTTACAATGAGGTCATGTTTAAGGAGTACAAGTGTGACTATTTTTTCAGGATCATTTAACCTTTTCGAATCATGTCCATGAGTTTTTGTGTGTGTGTGTGTGTGTGTGTGTGTGTTCACATAGCAACACTGTAAAAAATCCAACTTACGTTTTGTATGACAAATTCAGTTTTTAAAGTTTATTCAACTATTTTAAATGAAAAAAGTTGAGAAAAGTTGAGATAACTCAAACACGTAGGTTGAGAAAACTCAAAAATGTCCTGCAGCTGGTTGCCTTAAACTTTTAAGTTTTCTCAACTTTTTTTTTTTTTACAGTGAAGTGCCAAAACCTTTACCAAGTTTCGTACCATTCAGATGAAGTAAAAAAATTCTAAATAAATAAATAAATACATATATTGTTTAATGTTTTACTAGAGGGTTAAAATAAAAGTTCCAACGATGCTTTTTAGGGTCCCCAAAAGGGCCTTTTCAATGAACTGTTCTTAAAACCATGTTTTTTTTTTGTTTTTTTTTTATCAGTGTGAAGAACATTTTGTTAATCTAAAGAACTTTTTCCACTATAAAAACCCTTTTGTCCAGTGGAACCATATAGATTCCAATAAATAACCTTTATTTTTAGGATTGTATAATGAAGTCAATGAGGTCCAATGTTGTTTGGATACAGTTTTGGACTGGAGGATGAATAAATTTCAATTTTGAGTGAACTTTCCCTATTCTATTTCCCCTGACTGTTCAATGCTCCTGAGATCACTGTTGTGTAAATGAACATAAACACTGTTGTCAAGTCACCTGTCGCTTCATATAAAACCTCCCTTGTGGCCTGCTGGTAGAACAAGACTATTCAAAGTTAATCCTTCGAGTATTTAAGCCAATAAAAACACACACTCAGTCGGAAACATGACCTGTGTTTGAGTGGCTCGACCCTCACTGACCCTCACGCTTCTGTGCGATCACAATCAGTCCATGTCCTTTTATTGGGCATCAGCTCTTTGCTAGGAAACTAAGGCAATAATAACAAAGAGACAGAGAGAGATAAATGACTGGTGTGGAAAAGTTTCAGTGATTGCTGCTGTATGTGAACGGTATAATATTTATAGTCACATGAAGCCAGTAAAAACATTTGTCATGTATGTCATATTGTCAAACATGTTTTCAGTAAGTCTGAGCTTATCAACATGCCATGAAGAGGTTTTTCATTACACCCGATGTCTATGTTCAGCTATTATTAGTTTCTGTTATGTATACGGCCTACTTATTGTAATATGATCATGGGGTCATGACTACATTAAGGGGGTGCACATACTCCCCAATATTTAGATTAGTGGTTGACTGATGGGTTCACATATTGATTCTTAAATTATTTGCCATGATTCTTACATGCACTATAAAATACAGCAGTATTTAATCATTTTCAGTTCAGAAAGAATTTGTACAATGGCAGTTTTAAGCTTGACTAATATGATTGTCATTAAGGGGCTATGACCAACTAATCAGAAATAATGTGATTTTTTTTTTTATTAAGCAGCTGTTTCTTGAATTCACTGCTTCGTGATTTCAAAGATCTGGGTTTCCCTGCACTGAGTTTAACTCAATGACTTTAACCCTCTTGCAACAGACAAACCCAAAGTAACTTAAGCAATGGACATGTGGCAAGCAGGTTCTTTCAGCATTCATTTTAACGAACTAGAATTTTATTTTTACTTTTATTTTAGATTACTAATTCCATTAGTGGCTTATTTCTATTCAATTATGAACTATTTGCGGACACTTTCCCAAAAGCTCCATTGTCACTGGTAATAAATTGTAAAACTTGAAATGTGGTTCAGATATTAACGACTAGAGTGAACTGGAATGATCTGGGGTGAATATTTCTGAACTTCAGCTCCTCATGGAATTGAATGGTCATTTTAACATGAGCAATTTGTTACCTAGTTAGCATTCTTGATTTAGGCTATTCCAAAGGAATAAGTATTTAATGAATAAATACTAATTGAACAGATATAGTTACTTTGGCTATAATATCTGACCTAATGAAAGGAAAAGGTAGCCTATTTGTCACTATTGGAATAATTACTACTTCTTTCTTTTTTTTTAAATAATAATTAATTAATACAGTAATAACATTAAACAGAGTAAATGTTTGTTGCACGACTTTCCATAATAGATGACTGTAATATCTGAGACGTGAGGGATTGCATTGTAGCTTGACTGTTAGTGGTCCCTCACAGACTAATTACTAAGGTGTTTTTCCACGGGGAGGAGCAACCATAGTAAAGTAGCGTACTAGACACACACTTGCACTTGGAAAGCGAAGGCACAGCACGCGCTCAGTGGAGAACGCTTTCGTTACATTTCAACAGAACGTTAACTTGCGTTCTCATTTATTTTATAGTCGCGTTTTACATATAATCTTCATTGGTCTCTTGGAGAAGTTCGTTCTCGAGCTGCTGTTATCGTTTGGAGGGCATATTGTTGAGCTAAATGTAAACGCATAGTTGTTATGGAGAAATTCTGGAATGCCAAGACAAATAACGCATTAAATTGTGCGCTGTAATTCTAATGTAAACAGCACAGATATCGACTACAATGTCACAGGCTGAGGTTGACATGGCTGGTCTTGGCTTCCCGAAGTTGCCTTCAGGTTTGGACGCGGACTCGTTCTTCCCAGTTCGCCTACCGCCGAGACGGAGGAGACACTCGGCAAACTCCAGGAGAAATGCCTACAGGTTTAACAAACTCCACACCATGGACGTAGAGTCCCAGGAGAGACTCGTGCCTCTGTCAAAAACTCTCTCGTGGTCAGCCGACAACATATCGGAAAGTACCAACGAGGAGAAAAAGACGGACTCTTCTCCTCCAATGTCACCTGTCTCCAGCTCCCCACCTGAGACGCAAGACTCGGATCCGAGACCGGCTGGTTCCTGGGCCACCGAGGAGCCCAGCGCACAGGAGGCTGATGCCAGCTCGGACTCCGATGATGAAAGCACCCAGAAGAAGCTCGTTTTGTCAAAAGCCCAGTTTGAGAGTAAACGCCAGCAGGAGGAAAAGGATGAGGTCGAGACTAAAGCTGTGGCGACTTCACCTGATGGAAGGTTTCTGAAATTCAACATTGAGATCGGAAGGGGGTCTTTTAAGACGGTCTACAAAGGCTTGGATACGGAGACCACCGTGGAGGTTGCTTGGTGTGAACTGCAGGTATGGATGGGGGTCAAATCTTCAGTCGGTTGAGGTTCGCCTCAAGCAACCCTAATTGTCTTATGGCGCCCCTAGCGAAGTTAACTTTTAAACATAACACTAAGGTTTTTTTTTTTTTTTTTTTTTTGTAATGTGATATAGATAAATAATGACAGTAGGCTTATGTACTTAGGTTTTATCGATATATTTATCCGATGCATTTAGGAGACTCTAACTAACTTGTAAACTTTATTGGTTCCTAACGTTGTTTGAAACATAAATTCAAAGTAAAAATACTACTACTTCTTATAAGACTCTCAATCCCAACCTTTTTCTTGGATCTCCTTTGAGGGGATGTCTTAATTGTTTTGTTAGCAGTTACAGCATAGATGTGTAACCTATTGGAGCCATCAGGTCAGTCAGTAAAATTGGATCTTGCAGTAAGGACCAGAGCAAGTTCTGTATGGTCAGAATCTTGTGATGATGATGAGGAAGGGTGTAGGCCAATTTAAAATCATGATAAGCATTGATAGCATTTAGATTGTCTTTGTGTCACACAATGACTTCACCCAGCTGATAGGCTCATGATGAATTGATGGATGCATTTGTTATCTTTGCACTAGTTGTCAGATTCCCTCTGCATCTGTTCTTCACTGGAAATGATACTGATGTCACATATTTGCAAGGCAGTTGATAGGTTTTATCAACATGTGACATTTCAGTCTAATCAAGGCAGTGGTTTTCTAAAAAATAAGATGTCATTTTGCTAAAGATGACACATTGAAAATGCATGATCTCATCAACTCACATTGAGAGTCAGTAGGTTGATTAATGTGAAAGGCTCAAGTCAGGAATGGCTTGCTCAAGGTTATCATGTTGCATTTTTCAGTGGTATATATAGATGGGTTAATCTATTTTTATTTTCACCTCAAGGTTTTTAAGTAAGTTTTTTCTAGTTTAGTAGCCTACCTTTTTGTGTGTGTGTGTGGATTGTCAAACAGTTTATAATACTATAATACTAGAGTCCAGACTCTAAATAAGCTTATTAGTTTATAATCAGCACATTGCTTGATACAATGTAAATCATGTGGATCAAATCTGCTGGATCTGTTATTTTTAACTGTACAAATTGAATAAAGGTTGTACAGTCAGTGTCTGATTTAGGCCTATCCTCAATCCTAGTTATATGTTTTCTGTTAGCAAGCTTTCACCTTGAATCCAAAATCTAGAATTCTTCTCCCAGGCTTCCTTATGGTGTAATATGCAAGATGTCATGACCACATGTGTGATATGTGATCACATGCTGTGGTTTCTAGGCAGATAGACGGGGTCATATTAGTTGTCAAGTAATTTTTTTTTCTGCAAAAACTTGCATACTAAAACATGTGCACACTACAGATTGAAATGGCCACTGATCTGATTCTAAGCTTTTCAAATCTGGTTTTGGCTAATTCAGTAAATCACTATATGTGGTTCTCATTTGGTGGATCACAGGATTGGATGGGATGCCAAGAAAATAAACAATGCTAAATGCAAATAATAATTTGCAGTTAAACTGTATTTAGGATAGCGAATTACTCAACTTTTTAAAGGGAGGAGAATATGCTTCCCATATTGTTGGTGGTTGACGTCAAAGGTTGAATGTCCGAACTCTGTTTTTCACAGTTATCACTTAGTAGAAGTTAACCAAATTAGCCAGATCCCAATGTGAACAGGTTGGTTAACATACTTTCATCCTCAAAAAATATGAACAAAGCTACACCTCGGAAAGTAAACACGACCCAAAATTATAATATATATATATATTATATATACACACACAAAAAGTAGTCATGTCATTTACATATTTCTACTCTTTCTAGGTCAAATGATTTCTGTTTACCCCTTAATGTTAAAATTTTATGGACATTTTTGTTTACTTTTGTAAAATAAACAATTTTGGTATTGTGTTGGGTCGTCACTTTATGTAAGCTGTGGGTCCTGAAGCAAAACTTGCTTTCCCCACACAGTTTTATCCGAGAAAGCCATTCTTTGGCAACACTTTATCCTGCCGTTCATTTTTCTGCCTGCTCATCTCACTGCCGGTGGCGTGCTCATTGAGCTAATCTTGTTGAAAGAGTAGAACATTTATTTTACCCAGAATGCAGCGCTTAATTACCTTGGTAAATGGTGTCTGGTGGAGGAGAGCTGCCATGGTGACGGTGGCTTGTGACCGCTTGAGGATGGCTCCACACTCTGTGAAAATGAGACAGGATTTGCTTTGAGACTTAAGGCTGCTAATGGGATTGACTGAAGTCTCTCACTGAGACTCAGCGATCTCTCTTTCACGACGACTGAAGGGAGATCAAAGTTAAGAATGACTTAACCCAGAGCTTGGCTGCACTGTGTGGGAATGGCCCTTATATGTGTAAGACCCCTCCCCTGTGACTTGTGTTTAATCGTTTTATGCTTTTTACATGTTGGTTGTGTGTTTTCTTTGTGTGTGTTTTTTTTATTATTTGTTTCAGTAAGATATTTATTGTGAGAAATTCTTTACAAAGAGATTAGAATTGGATTGCAAAAGTTTTCTTTATATTCTATAATTAATATTGAGAACTCAATATTTGCACACTGTTTGAGATGCGGCTTTCGGATGTGTGCACTGTTTACACACACACACACACACACACACACACACACACACACACACACACACACACACACACACACACACACCTTCTTCTCACAGCGCGCGCAAGTTCTCTTTCGCACCTTCTTGCGCTTGAATGTTTAAATCGGCAAGGCTTAAATGAGTTTAGTTTAAACACAGATAGCAACGTGTGCTGCTCAGGTCTCACTTGCGTTCGCGCGTTATCAACACCCGAGTGATGACAATGGCACAAATGACTGGTCATATTAGAGCGTACGGCACTCACGTTGAACAAAGTTTAGGGGAAGCCAGAATGTGAATCCATCGACAGAAAACTTTTGTAATTTTCAACAAACCATATTATAAATGCATATGTGTCGTCAGATTTGAGATGAACTGCTGTGCAAGTGCGTGCCGAACCGTGGGTGGAGAGCGGTACAGTTCGATTTTTTTACCGAAAAACATTACACCCTATTTATAGTATTATTAAAAATGTATATATTTTTAAATATATATATATATCAATCAAAATCAGATATTTATAAAATTATTTGCATATTAAATGTTAATGTAAATAATATGCATAATTCATTTGTCTTTTGAACATATAGACTCAATTTTACATTCATGCCTATCTCTCCGCCTAATTTCTGCTGCTCACTGATTAGAGGCTGAGCATGCTGTGGATGTGTCTCACACTTGTTGTGTAATTCATCCGTCCACGTGGCCCAGCTGGGGGGTCTGATATTGTATTTCCTGTAGAGGGGGGACGCAGGAGCGGAGATGCTAGGGACTCGCATGTCTGTCAGGTGGTTGGGCTGGATAGAGATAGAATGTAATTGACAAGCCGGGCTGAAAAAGAGGCCATTGGCCGCAGAACTTGCGGGGGAGGGTGGAAACAAGTAGGCTATGTCAAAGTGTGTAACAGATGGTCTATGGTGTGTTCATAGCTAGCTTAGGGTCAGCCAGTTGTGTGGGTAGGTTAATTTAATGAAGTCAAAAAACCTGTGCAAAACTGAAAGCCGAGCTTAGTGTAAAATGTAAATGGATTAAATATAATTGTTAACTGCACAAAAAGTCTGTAAAATAGGCCACCATGTACCGTATATGTTATGGAAGGAATTGTCCATATTGATTTTTCACTTATGTTTATTTTGAATTATGCGTTGCATTGATTCGTGCTTTAGGATTAACGGAAATGTAAAATATTGTGAAAAATATTCTTGTATTTTTTTCCCCAGTGTCCATTCATGTCTAATTTATTTTGGGGGATTTTTGTCTTGCCATTGTTTATTTTTCAATAGTACAGCACCAGTATATCTTATTTATGCAAGTACATACTATTTATTTGCACTTGTGTTATAAAAAGTGGCTGCAGGCTTGTGGCTTTTGAAGGTGGATTAACTCAGAAACAAATCATTCCCTCACAAGCATTCATCATCTTTCTGAGCTACAGGCTGCATAAGAGTTTGCCAACTCCCCAGCTTTGTATAATGTAATAACCAGCCTGAAAGTCTCTTGAGTTTCTCTTTAAAATGAACTGCTTCACACGCAGCCCCTATTTTCAATGTAACCAATTTTCCTCTTTGTCGAGTCAATGTTTTGACCTTAATAACTGTGTGATTACAGATAGCAGTGCATGAAAGTTATAATTCTGATGGCTTGAATACAACCCATTGTAGTTCAGCATATAGCAGGTGGATTTCACCAGCTGATCCTGCTCATTTCACACCCTTTATCTCACTTATTCCAATGAAGTCAGACTTTAAAAGCATTCATAAAAGGATAAAGGGCAACAACAGCTGGTGAAAAGAAGATTTGTTGCTCAACACATCATTAGAGTGCCGAGACCGTGCCTTGCTTCGCCACAGGTTCTGCTCTTGAATGACATGTCACTCCTCCTTTTTCGTCATTCCAAAAACTTCTCACACAAAGCCGGTGGCCTGAAGCTCTGGTGTGGCATCAGTTGCGCAGCGTATCAGTTTTCCCCCTCAGCCAACAGTGAGACTTTATCTTGCTGCTTTTTTTAGATGTTCATGTGACGTCTGACAATGAAACTAAGGTGATGAGGTCCCCAGTTTTATGGGTTTTAGCCCATGTCTGTTAACACGTGAGAATCCTGCATGGTAATAGCATGTCATCACTTTCCATACATGCTTGACAGGCCACAGGCCAGCCATATGTTTTCCGCTGATTTACCTTGTTTTGAATCTTATATTGCAAACTGACCTTTCAACTAATGATGTGGCCCTTTCACACCAAGTGATTAAAAGCTTCCCTTCTAACAAAAGTGGTAGGGCAAATTCTGCAGCTATGGAAATATTGCCTTTTCCAACAATAGTAGATGTAGTAGATGATAATTAGTTGTGTGAATCACACATCTAAAAATCTGTCTGTCTGTATAGATGGTTCAGCAGTGCAACGTTCCTGGTGTTGGTCACCCGCTGTTGTATGAGGCATGATAGCTTGTGTGACTGGAGCTCAGACCCAGGATGCTGTATTTCACATGAACGTATCAGCAGGTATTGAAGTGCTATCAGCAATGAGAGGGACGGTGTGGTGAAGAGCTGAGTCCCAGAGATGAGATGAGTCCCAGCTTAGGACCCAAGCTATCTGATTGGTTCAAAGCACGTTTTATGGGTAATCGCTTTAGTGCCTATATATGTCTTTTGAACTACATTATAAGAACCATGAATAGTAGCATATCACACAGCTATCCGATGATCTAGCAAGCCGAATCCTATTCCACAAGACCCTTACTAAACCAATCTTTGAGAGGTAGAGAGATCTTGACCTGGATATTGGATATATGGATAAAAGCAAAAGACAAACACCAGTGAATATTGTTCTGTGGTATAATAATTTAATTACAGCCATAAATTAAAAAAGCCTTGACATGTCAAATTAAATTATATTTTGTTTGTATCAAAATAAAACATTCAACAACTTGAGATTTTAGTACAATTCAATTCAATTACTATACAATAGCTTTCTGTCTTTCTGTAAAGCTGTGTGTACCTACTGTGAAAAACGCTATTCAAATAAATGCACTTGATGGCAGAAAACTTGAGGGGTTTTACAGTCAAAGACCCAGAACCAGATATGATGAAAGAAGACCCGGAGTCAGAATTATAATAAATTAAAGAAAAGTTTTACTAAAGATAGTTTGCAGTTTCATCAGCAGAAGTCAGCTTCAAGACTCACACAGGAGTTCGTAGGCCGCCTCGCTTACAGTTACAAAGATCACAGCAGTTATACAATTTCCAAGGTCTAAGCTACGTCCTTGCTTCAGGTTAAATGATTCTCATTGGCTAAGAAATAGATAACCATAGTAATTTTCCACACATATACAGATAGACTGAAGCATATCTCCATCGATTATGCAGCTGACACTCAGACCCTGATGTTAGGCACGTCGTGACCTTCCAGGTCACAGATTTGGGTGGCTGGGCGCCAACATGTCCAGTTCAACAACTCAGTCAATCTCCAATAATGCCAGTGGTTCCTTAACCTGTAACCTAAAAGACTAACACACACACACCGCTTTTCCAATGTTGGATTTGGCTAGGCTCTAACTATAAACAGGAGAGTCGTCTCAAAACATCAAGATAATGCGTTCTTTCTCTCAAGGAGAGGACGCTTTAGTATGACGCTGTATAGTAAAGCTTTAACAAAGAAATGGTCCCTTAAACTATAGACTTCATTGACCCCTGTGACCATTGCTGTCAGAGTACCCTACCCTAGAAAAACAGATGAATTGACACATGTTGAAGACATTTCTTAACAAAACAAAACATCTTTCCATATTTCATTTCTGGAAGCTGGGCTAAATGAGCAAGCACTGTTACTGCATTCAGATATCAAATACAGACATTAGAGAATACATGAAAAGAACATTTCAGTAATCACACTGGTAACTTCTATAACAAAATAAAATCTCACAAGCCTAACGAAGTCATTCAACTTGTGATAATTAGAAGGAAAAATATTGATTAATATCTTTATTATAATCACTCATTACATATACATCGAAGCAGCAGTTTATTCCAAAATCCACACCCTTCAATTAAAAAAACTGCTTTAAATGTTTTTACAAACTGCTTTTATCTAATCTACATTTACATTAGTCATTAAGGAGACGCCTTTATCCAAAGCGACTTACAAATGTGGAATACAGCAAGTGATTCATCATTAAGAAGCAAACAACGCAAGAAGTGCTCAAAATATAAAGTTACCGACATTGCTTAGAGTAGCATAAGCTAGACATGGGAGGGATTAAAGGAAAAGGAAAGGATATAATTTATATATATATATATATATATATATATATATATATATATATATATATATATATATGGTTAAGTGCTCATAGAAGAGATGAGTTTTCAGCTGTCTTTTGAATGTAGTCAGGGATTCTGCATTCCGGATGAAGGTGTGGAGATCATTCCACCAGCAAGGAATCGTGAATGAGAATGTTCTGGAGAGTGATTTTGTGATCACCGCGAACCGTCGCTCATTTACCAATCGTAGGCTTCTGGTAGGAATATCTTATCTTGTACATAGCAGCAGGATTTACTGTAGCTGTAGGCCTTCGTAACAGCGGGATTTAGCATTCTACATAAAGCTACCACATAAAGCTAAAACAGCTCATCTTAGCTACAAGAAGTTATCTGGAATGCCAACATTAACATTAACTTTCATTGGCTCATCACAAGACATATACTCCATATTCATACTTATGGGGATCTTGGAGAGTATGGGCCCTATTTTAACAATCTGAAACGCAAGTATCAAACGCGAAACGCGTTTAATGGGTTGGTGTGAAGTAGCTTCATTACTCATAGGTGTGGTTTGGGCGTAACGTGCAATAAACCAATCAGAGCGTCATTTCACATTCCCTTTTAGAGCAGGCACGCTTGTTCCATGGCGGATTGCTATTATAACGGTGGATTTGCCAGGCGCGCGCCAGGAGCGGTTCACAGCCGAGGAGACCGACGTTCTTGTCAGGGCCGTAAAAGACAGAAAATTGACATTGTATGGGGATGGGAGAAACCCACCCAAATTAGCTTTGGTTAAACAGGCGTATAATAATTTTGGTGTAAGCTAGATTTATGCCTATCTTCATGGACACCACAATGATTTCCCTCACATGGAATATTTTTCCTTGGCAACTGCTGCATCTGTGTGTAGACAAGAGAAGCAAAGTGTATGCGCGTTGTGCACACGCTACATTATGGCCAAGCATGCGCCCTTAAAACAGCTTCTGAACGTGCCACTGACTTTAGACTAGGTTTTTCCTGGTCTGTGGTGGAATTGTTTTCTGGAACTGCAAAATAGCACCAGGGAACGTTTGCGCCGGAACACGCCTCCTATTTTCGCTGAACCGCCCCCAGGAGCGCAGGTTTATTCCCTAATTTACCAACGTGCATCTGTGGAGGGAAAAGTCCGCTGTGCGTCAGGTGCAAAAAAGGAATGATACATGCGTCGGTTTACAAAGTCAACTGCGCTGGGTGCAAGATAGGGCCCTATATCGCAAATGGCCTTCAGTCGAGGTCAAATAATTTAAATAATAAATCATAATAATAAGAACCATCATTAATAATTGAGCACCAATAATAATTGATAATAACTGATTATTATTTTAAATTGTTATAATATTTCACAATATTATTATTATTATTTTTTATTGTAACAACATAAAAACTATGCATTCATTATTTTAATTAAACTTTTGGCCAGTACAGTGTAGATCTAAAGGTGCTTTCTGTGTCTTGACCTTAGCTAATATTTGTACACATAATATCTCCAAATTGTATCTTTTGTATTTGCAAACAGGGCTTTTAAAGTTGATGGTTACATGAAACCTTTCCACCTGTTTGTACTTTAAACAAGCCACAGCTCTGCCATGCCCTTGTAGCTTAATGTCAGCCAGACTGGGAAAACCAGACACCAATCACAGAGAAATGCTGTTCTTAACATGTTTTCTGTCTTTGTTCCATTTAATGATTGAACACTGCCTTTTAGAGCATTTATGAAAGAGAGATGCAAGGTTATGGGCAGCACCTCTAGCCTTAAGTATTATTGAGACAGACACAGTAACAGTGTTTGTGATCTGGCAGTGTAGCCTAATACACTTCTTTTTTTCTTCTTTTTTATAAATAAAAGTAGTGTAAGATTTCTGCATCTCATTTGCTGTAATTTAATTATTTGTAAACAAATTTATATAAAAAATGGTGTCTTTACCCTTTATTCAAATATTATGTTAAAGATTTTATTCATGTATGCTTTTTGTGAGTTTTGTGAGTATGCTTTTTTTGTTTTTGTATATATATATATATATATATATATATATATATATATATATTTCTTTCTTTCTTTCTTTTTTTATTTTCACTCAATATTCCCATATTCCCTAATAAATCATTTACTATCAAACTATCTATTCATTGTCAAAGCTGTCAGTAGAATTTGGAGATGATGAAAATGGAAAGATTGAAACTTCAATTAGCCAAGTGAAATCGGTTCATTTCAAAATGTCCAAATATGCTATAGAACTGGTCTATTACTGTTATATTGATATCAGAATTCTCTAAATAAACAAATAAAATTAGCTGTGGTTGGTCACTTTTAATCAGATTGTGGGCCCTATCATACACCCGGCGCAATGCAGCGTCAGGCACGACGCAAGTGTTTTTTGCTAGTCTCAGCCCAACGCAGTTATCATTTTTAAACACACAGGGATGCACAGCAGCACACAAACATGGCAAATAATAAAAATAAAAGGATTACAATGCAAAAGATCATTACTGTGTACATAAAGATATGGTGGAATCCGGCTTGTCCCACTTTAACCACGAGCAGATCTGCTTGCGCTCTGGAGACGCGTTCGGTCTTTCCACTATCAAATTTCATCATGTAAATAGCGAATACACCATGGTGCGAGCGCAACTGGCATTTAAAGGGAATGGGAGATGAGACTCTGATTGGTTTATTGCATGTAAAGCCCAAAACACACCCATTACTCATAAAGAGAAAAGAGACAACCCTTTTAGACCATGCACCCGGCACGCCGACCATTTTTCCTGTCGTTAAACTAGCAAAAGTGGATTCGGACACGCCCTAAGTGAACTTGCGCCATGCGCTTTAGACCATGTGCTTAGATCGTTAAGATAGGGCCCTGTGTCTTTCTGTTAAATTGGGCTGTTTTTGACAAAAAAATATGGTGCTGTATAAACAATGGCTTTATGTCTTAAGTCAAAAGTACACAAAATTAGGTTAGGACTTCACCACTGTAAATCACGAGAAGAGTCTTGGCTGAACCAGACGGAAGAAGTTTTATTGGCTTTTTGCATTTGGCCTTTAGACTGTGTTATTCTTTTATTTATATAAATGTCTTTTCTTCCTCTCTGAAAATGTGTTATAATTTACAGTTTCCTCTGACATGGACATTTCCCAGATATCATGTGTCAGTGAGGAGCCAGTGGGATTAGCAACAGGTGAATGCAGGATATTCATAGACTCTCTATTGATGCTATCAGATCTGTTGCTGTTGGAAGTGGGCCAGGGCTGGATCGAGTCTGTCTATAATACTGCAGTATCTGTGGTATTATATTCTTTTCTTCCTATTTCCTTGTGCCTCTTTGAGTCCAGCTTATAGAATTTCTTGTCTTCTTGAAGATGAAGATGTGTTGCCTCCATACTCACGATGTATGCAAAGTGAAGTCTCATCTGGCCATGCGTCATACTACAGATATGTTAGTCTGTATGAATGAGATAACACAAGCAAAATAGGCAATGTATGCCATTATCATTGTTGCTTAACACTCCCTTCCTCAACACTGACAAAAATGCACTCATGACATTGAAACTTCTTGTGCATCTTTTGTACACAGTGTCTGTAATACTGTGTATTTTCATGTAGTGACTTTAAAGCATGTGAACTGTGTATCTTTTGAGATTACATCAGATCTGGTGTTGTCATCCTCTGATCGCTCATTTAGAGTAACTCGACTATTTTAGTGCAGAGTGTTGCAAATTCAGATGAGTTAGAGTCTGAGAGGAACAAGACTGTCTTATATCTGGATCTTTAGTATGGCCTTGACTGTGTATTACTTTTAATTGTCTTAGCAAACTTTAAACAAATGCACTACTTAAAAAGCCAAGTTTTTGGCAGAATATGGGGAGTTGTGTGTGGAGTGATGAATCACAATGAAACACGAGTTGCATGTTGATGCTCCAGAGTGATGTCTTCGAAAATCTGCTAAGAAATATAATAATAAATGCATCTCTACCACAGTGAAGCATGGAGGAAGAGACTGTGCCTTTTTAGCTGCTGGTATGTGTGAGATACTTCACTGTGAAAAGTCATTTAATGCTTTGGAGTGCAGGAGAATATTGCAGAATGGTTTGCTTCCCACAATTGAAAAGTTGTTATCTAACAAAGAATGATCAGATGTTATTTTCAACAAGACAATGTTCCTGTCCAAAGTGCAAAGACAACCAAGAAGTGGCTTGAGAACAAGTCCATCCAACGAGTCCAGATTTGAAGCCTATAGTCAATATTTGGTGGTCTCACATTAAACTCAAACGTTAACATTGAGTGGAACAACAGTCTTTTTCCTGTAAAATGCAGTCTGCAAGTTGGGGAAGGCTATTATGTGCTAAGTCACTTTATCTACAGTATGTGTGCATTTTTAGCTAATTTCCTGACCAGTGATTAAAATGGTTAAGACCATTAAAAGACCATACTAAATATTTTGCCTTGGCCAATTTTTTTTCCTTTGCCCAGGAGTGTATACACTGAACAAAGGAAGGAAACAAGATAATGAACAACTCAACTACAAACAGGTGTGTAACTCAAATCAAGTAACCAAGGCAACTACCAAGGAAATCAGACAGACAGGCAGGCAGAGTCCGTGCACCTTCGGATAATTTGTTTTCTTGCTTTTGTCTTCAAAACGGAAAAGTGAAGAAACTGTTAATTTATCACATATTCGACCCTTCTCATGAACTTAATCAAGTAATCTCATGTTGGATAATATCCCAAAATGGATAAACAGCTTGAATATTCGATCACTACATGGCTGGGAATGAAACGCCCCTTTCCACTGAATGGTCAACCAAACATCAAATATCAAACTGTGCCATTATCAGCTGTTCCTCAGTTTCGCACAACAGAATAATAGCCATCCACTGCTATAGCTGTATTGATTCTTAATGGGTTAGTTCGCTCAAAAATGAAAATTCTTTCATTAATTATAGAAAGCTCTCAGATTTCATCAAAAAGATCTTAATTTGCGTTCAGAAGATTAATGAAAGTCTTACGGGTTTAGAATGACATGAGGGTGAGTAATTAATGACAGAATTAGTTTTTTGTTTATTTCGGAAATATGAATATAGTATTCCTCACATCTGCTCTCTCTGGTGATATTTCATAATTTCAATTTGTCTTTCATATACTGTATCAAATCTGTTACAAGCCACATGGTTTTGTGTTTCAGTCAGATTGTATTAGATCGTATAAGAACAAGTTTTAAAAATATTAGATTATACGTTTTACGTCATTCAGCATGCACTATAATTACAGCATGCAATAATTCAGCTGTGCAAACTTGTCTTTAGATGCATGCATACAATTTGCACACGCCCCCACACATTCAAACACATGCAGTCTCCCTGCAGTAATGTTTGTTCTCTTGTACGCACACCCTGCAGTCCTCTGTAAAGTTCACACATTCATTCTGTCTTTTGTAGGGCCTTGGCTGCTCTCTGTTTTGTTTCTGTATAATGAAACAACAGCAGCTGTCTTCAATGGAGGGTGAGAGTTCACATTTAAATCTATTACCCAATTAGAACATGTGACCACACTGGATTCAAACACAGATTAAATCTCAGCTGTAGTACTTAGTTTAGCTGATATATTGTTTAGTCAGTGGCTACAAGCCACAATTGTATGAAGGATGAGAATGCGTTGCAAAATCATGGTTTTGTGTTTCAGTCAGATTGGATTAGATTGTATAAGAACAAGTTTTAAAAATATTAAATTACTATTCCCTTAAGGACAAAATACTAGCATACTACTATTTCTGTAGTATATACTGTACATAATATGCAAATATCTATATACATGCAATACATGACCCACCATAGTACATTTCTCCAAATGTGTATCATGCATCCAGTGCACACTGTGTAGAATATTATACCCCACACTGCAACTGACTTGATTTTTCCTTTTCAATATGATGAGTCAAGGTTAATTCGTTCTTATTCACTCAGGTCAAGAGCAGTGTACTAATGTACGTTCCTTTGGGAGATATTTTCCGGAGGATAATCACTTCGTAATTTCACAGCATTGATATTATCAGAGGTGATATAACAAACACATGAATCCCAAACAGAGGGTTGTGAGTGATACAATTAGTTTTGAATTAAGCATTCATACAGTATTATTCTGTTAATCCCAGGTGAAATGTCTATAGCTAAATGTACTTCTAATTGATTTTTGAAATGACCTCATGCTGCGTTCAAGTGATCCTGGATCATTTATGAGCTTATAATTACCATGGGATGTGCGTTCAAGTGATTTTGAATGCAGTGGAGTGGCCAATTTGATATTTCTTCCCCTCTTTTTAAAACACTACCGCACATTTTGGTCATAACCAGCTAGATGTTTAGTATGCTTTGGTGAGTTGTATTGCTATTCCACATCAACGGTCAACATTCACAATTGCTTAATAACTAATGATCAATGCCATTTTGTTCCCACCATAATTCTTTTGTCGACATGGAAAGTCCAACTCAGAAAATGTCTCATAATTACGATAGCTTCAACATGACTTGAAAGCAATAATTTGTAAGACGTAATTTTTAACCGCTGAGTGCGTCAGCACTCTCTAGTAAAAAGTGCTTTGATTTATTGCATTAGTGACAGTTCAAACTCTGATAAGCCTGATTATTGTGTTCCTTCATGTGAAGGAAAAATCATTATCTCTTATTGTTGGCATTGCATTTAAGTCTGTATTCAATGTCATTTTGTTTTTATAAACCATGGCATTGACATTTATTTCTGCATTCCAGTTGAGCTGAGGTGTAAACTCATGCTTCATGGACACAGTGTTTCATTTCTAGAAACTTTTGAAGCTTTATAATATCTAGAATAGGATGCAATTGGAATATTTGGCCTTGTTCTTGAATGTGACTATCATTTACTTGAGCTCTTCAGTATGCAGAACTGTGCAGGAAAGTTATTTAAAGAAGTATTTAAATGTTATCTAGCACTTACTGAACATACAGGAGTATTTTAAAAGATGGAAGCATTCAGGATAGTCGTCTCTTCCACACTGAGTTCCCATACAGTGTTTTTGCGATTGCACACACCCTGTGCATATTACAACTGTGAGTCATGGTTCATTCTCTATGGATGGATAATGTGATTGAATGATTTATGAATGAGCGAGAGTAATTTATCATAGTGGATTTATATACAGTAATTAACTTATTTTGCCACTGTGGGCCGTGCATATGGTGACGCTTGGTCAAACTCTATTAAGTGAGACTTAGGGACGAGAGAAAGTCTCAGGGTTTGTAAGAATGTATTAAAAATATGTATATATTTTTCTATTTAAATCTTTGAAATATTTGAAATGTATGTAATAATTGTTTGTATTATACTATTAAGGTATACTATTTTGCTTAGAAATTATTTGTGCACATGCTGTGCAATTATTTGAGCACTCATTAATTTTCATTATCACTAATTAATTAGTTATCAGCAGTGCCTTCCAAAAAGGGTGGAATCGTTTCTAAGTGGCCATTTGGAAAATATCGACATAAATCCCTCCCCATTTCTTGACATAAATCGATTGAAGTAACTAATGATTTTCTTTTACAGTCAGACTGTTATGCCTGATTTATCCTGTGATACTGGGCTAAATTTCATGTACCCAAAACACCCACATACCAGCTAATACCAGCAAACCATGTGTTCTTTCTCTTTTGGGTTTTCAAAACCATCACAAAATAATAAGATTTCTTTTTTCTTTTGGAGAGTACTGTATTTCAGATTTACTTACAATACATTGTCCCTTATGCAAACAGTAGTTGGTCATTTTATGTCTGTCAAACATAATTTCCATCTTATATTCACATTTGGTGGTTCCCAGCTTCTGTTGTCAGGCCAGAATAAAAAGACTTTAGGTTAAAAACATACATTTACCAATACTATTTGGGATTAAACATACCACAGCGGCTCAGTTGGATATATTAACTTAAGGAAATATGGCAGCAAAATTGTTCCCTTTTACTGCTGGAAACCAATAAAATCTCATGGTTCTGCCAGTATTTTAACAGCCTGCAGTTGCCAAAAAAGAAAACTGCACCTGAGACCTGTTTCAATAGCGCGCACTCTCTGTAGGCATGTTCACGTTAGCAGATGAGTTGCCATGAGAACGACTGACATCTCTATCTTTTCATACAGATTACATAAACAGAGAATATTTGTTTTCGTTTTGAATTAGATCATTTAAAAGCCCCAGTCTTACAAATCATTAACTAAAAAAAAATTGTTTTAAGGTATTTTTTCCCTTTAAGAGGGAACGTTCTAAAATAACGGTCGCCTTGAAAAAACTCACTCTGGGGAGTCAGTTAGAATATTATTCCTTATTCTCAGGGCTACCAAAAAAAAAGAACTATCACTCGATTTATTGATGATTTTTATTATTATCATTATTAGGGCCCAAGCCCTGAAAGGGCGAAGGCCCTATTGTTTCCGTAAGGATTATTAGGGCCCAAGCCCTGAAAGGGCGAAGGCCCTATTGTTTTCGGTAGGATTATTTATTATTATTAGGGCCCAAGCCCTGAAAGGGCGAAGGCCCTATTGTTTCCGGTAGGATTATTAGGGCCCAAGCCCTGAAAGGGCGAAGGCCCTATTGTTTTCGGTAGGATTATTTATTATTATTATTATTATTATTATTTTTCTGTCAACCTTTCGGGCACTTTTGAGACCCTTAACGTGCTCGAAAACTCTTGAAACTTTGCACACGGGTCAGAACCCGCGGCCATCAGGGCCGGGCTGAAGCTGGTACCCGGGCGTGGCAGGGTGGCTCGACAGCGCCCCCTTGAACGGGGTCCGAAAACTTGGTCCATAAATCAGACACGCTTGCATGTAATAATATGAAACTCGGTACACATATAGATCTCATCGGGCCGAACAACTTTCGTACTTTTACTTTTTACGCCAGCCCAACAGGAAGTCGGCTATTATGGGTTGTTTTGAAACGCATGCTGTGGAATTTAATGTACTCCTCCTAGGGAATTCATCCAATCGCCTCCAAACTCGGTCAGCATGAAGTCAAGACATTGAGGATGCTAAATTGCGGACAGATTTTTGATATCTCGAACGGTTTGGCCGTGGCAAGGAAACGAATTTATGGCGAATAAGGGACACAGGAAGTGTGTTATAACTTCAGCATACATTATCTGATCTTGATGAAACTTCAGCAGTGTGTTCGTTGTGTGAGGCCGAACACAAGGATGTGACTATTGTGAGTCAAAGTTATAGCGCCACCAACTGGCAGCAGGAAGTGTGTCACTTTCAAAATGCTTTGAAATCACTCTCTTATTTTTACCTGATTTGCTTCAAACTTTATGTGTATGATGTAGACACACGGCAGATGTAGACCTGTGAAAGGATTATTGATATCTTAGATACTGTTGCCATGGCAACGCATCAAACTTTAATATTCTTTTTTGATGCTTTTGAGACTCTTAACATACTTGAAATTGCATGAAACTCGACAGACACATCACACTTATTATCCAGTAGACATGGGCAAAGTTTCAGAAACGGGCGTGGTGAGGGGCTCAGTAGCCCCACCTTTAGTCAAAAATGGGGGCTTAGTTTTACCTAGAATCACAAAACTTGGTATGTATATTGTTCTTATCGAGCCAGACAACTTTCTAATTTACACTTATTAGCTCAAAGCAACAGAAAGTCAGATATTTTGGTTTGAATGTGATTTTTTGGAGAAATTTCTCTCTCTCTCTGTCTCTGAGTGTGTGAGGGGTGGGGGTGATTTGTCAGTTGAGTGAGATTTACTTTTTCATTTGTTTTTCAAGGTTTCTGGGGCTTTTGGGTCCCTAAACGTGCTCGAAAACTCTTGAAACTTTGCACACAGGTCAGAACCCGCGGCCATCAGGGCGGGGCTGAATCTGGTAGCCGGGCGTGGCAGGGGGGCTCAACAGCGCCCCCTTGAACGGGGTTCTAAAACTTGGTCCATATATCAAACACGCTTGCATGAATTAATTTGAAACTCGGTACACATATAGATCTCATCGGGCCGAACAACTTTCGTGCTCTAAGTTTTACGCCAGCCCAACAGGAAGTCGGCTATTTAGGGTTGTTTGGAAACGCTTGCTGTGGAATTTAATGTACTCCTCCTAGGAAATACATCGATTCGCCTCCAAACTCGGTCAGCGTGAAGTCAAGACATTGATGATGCTAAATTGCGGACGGATTTTTGATATCTCGAACGGTTTGGCTGTGGCGAGGAAACGAATTAATGGCGAGAAAAGAGAAAAACGAAGTGTTATAACTAATGCATACATTAACTGATCTTGATGAAACTTCAGCAGTTTGTTCATGGTAAGAGGCCGATCAGATGGATGTAACTATTGTGTGTCAAAGTTATAGCGCCACCAACTGGCAGCAGGAAATGTGTCACTTTCAAAATGCTTTTGACAAAAGTTGGGGGGGGTGTTTTACCTACAGTAGCACAACTCAGTACGTATGTTGATCTCATCGACCCGGACAACTTTCTAATTTAAAGTCATTAGCTCCGACCATCAGGAAGTCAGATATTTTGGTTTGAATGTGGATTTTTTGCAAAATCAGCCTCCAAAAGGCACTAAAAGCCTCAAATCTTCTAAAAATGTAATTTTATACCATTTATTTCTATATAAAAGTATACAAATATCACAACTAAACCCATTTTATTCTGTTTTTAAAAAGAATTTTATTCTAATTTTATTCTAAATTTTAAAACAGTAAAGTAAAAAAAAAATTCAAGTCATACATAGGGCTATACTGCCCTCTTGTGTCCAAAAGGACATCAAAATAACATATAAACTTTTTACCAGCTAGGCCAAAAATGTATTTAAATATACATTTATTAGGTATGTGTCTGAGGATATTTTCCCACCGGTTAATCGGCGTGTGTGACACGAGCGGGTGCTTTTAAAACGCTAATATAAAAGTGAAAGAAAAATACAGACGTCCGCACGGACATTTATAATGGTGCACACACAAATCACACACACGTTGGAAAGAATTATGCTTTTAAACAACACTAAACCGCCATTAGATGTCGCCAAGTGACCGTCTTAATGAGCGAGTCATTGATTCATTCGTTCAAATGATTCGTAATCCATAACATACAGATCCATAAACATGGATCCATAAACATCCAATCCATAAACATAAACAGATGTTTATGGATTGATCATTCAATCTTTGAGTCAACCAATTCGTTCAAAATGCTGAATCATTCAGTTATGAGAAAACACGTTCCTGTGAGATGCGTTCTTCTGTGATCTTTGTTTAACTATTTCCGCTGCTGAAACAGAACAAAAACAGTCAATATTGCATCTAAAATGTAAATGACTTCATTTTAACTGTTAATAACCTGTTGTATGAAATCAATGTCACAGTTTCAATAGTGATTGTATTCAGGAAAAGTTAGGTACGGAGAGCGAGCGATTTCAACGAAATCAGAACTAAACCCATTTTATTCTTTTATTATTATTATTATTCAATTTAAGAATTATGTTTGAGTTTAAAAAAAACCAGAATGTTTTAGTCCAAAAAATAAATAAATCATGCCATGGATTGCTTGAAATTAGTTTTTTTTATTATATTTATTTTTTCGTTTTGGCTTTGTTTATAGTTTATTTTTAATTTTTTACTCTTGTTCCGTTCTGAACATCATTACATTTAAAGGATTTGTTGTGGAATATTTTGAGTGTATCATAAAATCAGAATAATTCTCTCGATTTAGTGATCCCCTACTTATTATTTTATTTAATTTTTTTCTTTGTTCTAATTAGGTCAGGCAAGTAAAATTATCTGTGTCTTGTCCCTTAAATTTTTATATATATATATATATATATATATATATATATGTATGTATGTGTGTGTGTGTGTATATATATATATATATATATATATATGTGTGTGTGTGTGTGTGTATATATATATATATATATAAATATAAATATAAATATAGCTGCGAGCAGCGATGGAGGGCCAAAGCCGCCGGCACCGCCACCCTGGCACCAGGATTGCGGTGCCACCGGCTTGGGCCCGTAATCGCTGCTCGCAGCTATATTTTATTATTATTATTATTATTCTTATTTTTCTGTCAACCTTTCGGGCACTTTTGGGGCCTTTAACATGCTCGAAAACTCTTGAAATTTTGCACACGGGTCAGAACCCGCGGCCATCAGGGCCGGGCTGAAGCTGGTACCCGGGCGTGGCAGGGGGGCTCAACAGCGCCCCCTTGAATGCGGTCCGAAAACTTGGTCCATAAATCAGACACGCTTGCATATAATAATATGAAACTCAATACACATATAGATCTCATCGGGCCAAACAACTTCCGTACTTTTACTTTTTACGCCAGCCCAACAGGAAGTCGGCTATTATGGGTTGTTTGGAAACGCATGCTGTGGAATTTAATGTACTCCTCCTAGGGAATTCATCGATTCGCCTCCAAACTCGGTGTGCATGAAGTCAAGACATTGAGGATGCTAAATTGCGGACGGATTTTTGATATCTCGAACGGTTTGGCCGTGGCGAGGAAACGAATTTATGGCGAAAAAATTAAACAGGAAGTGTGTTATAACTTCTGCATACATTAACTGATCTTGATGAAACTTCAGCAGTGTGTTCGTTGTAAGAGGCCGAACACAAGGATGTGACTATTGTGAGTCAAAGTTATAGCGCCACCAACTGGCAGCAGGAAGTGTGTCACTTTCAAAATGCTTTGAAATCACTCTCTTATTTTTACCCGATTTGCTTCAAACTTTATGTGTATAATGTAGACACACGGCAGATGTAGACCTGTGAAAGGATTATTGATATCTTAGATACTGTTGCCATGGCAACGCATCAAACTTTATTATTCTTTTTTGATGCTTTTGAGACTCTTAACATACTTGAAATTGCATGAAACTCAACAGACACATCACACTTATTAGCCAGTAGACATGTGCAAAGTTTCAAAAACGGGCGTGGTGGAATGGCTCAGTAGCGCCACCTTTAGTCAAAAATGGGGCCCTAGTTTTTCCTAGAATCACAAAAATTGGTATGTATATTGTTCTCATCGAGCCGGACAACTTTCTAATTTACACTTAATAGCACAAAGCAACAGAAAGTCAGATATTTTGGTTTGAATGTGATTTTTTGGAGAATTTTCTCTCTCTCTCTCTGTCTCTGAGTGTGTGAGGGGTGGGGGTGATTTGTCAGTTGAGTGAGATTTACTTTTTCATTTGTTTTTCAAGGTTTCTGGGGCTTTTGGGTCCCTAAACGTGCTCGAAAACTCTTGAAACTTTGCACACAGGTCAGAACCCGCGGCCATCAGGGCGGGGCTGAATCTGGTAGCCGGGCGTGGCAGGGGGGCTCGACAGCGCCCCCTTGAACGGGGTTCTAAAACTTGGTCCATATATCAAACACACTTGCATGAATTAATTTGAAACTCGGTACACATATAGATCTCATCGGGCCGAACAACTTTCGTGCTCTAAGTTTTACGCCAGCCCAACAGGAAGTCGGCTATTTAGGGTTGTTTGGAAACGCTTGCTGTGGAATTTAATGTACTCCTCCTAGGAAATACATCGATTCGCCTCCAAACTCGGTCAGCGTGAAGTCAAGGCATTGAGGATGCTAAATTGCGGACGGATCTTTGATATCTTGAACGGTTTGGCCGTGGCGAGGAAATGAATTTATGGCGAGAAAAGAGAGACACGAAGTGTTATAACTTCTGCATACATTAACTGATCTTGATGAAACTTCAGCAGTGTGTTTGTGATAAGAGGCCGATCAGATGGATGTAACTATTGTGAGTCAAAGTTATAGCGCCACCAACTGGCAGCAGGAAGTGTGTCACTTTCAACATGCTTTTGACAAAAGTGGGGGGGTTAGTTTTACCAACAGTTACAAACATGAGTATATAGATTGGTCTCACCGAGCCGGACAACTTTCTAATTAACAGTCATTAGCTCAGAGCAAAAGAAAGTCAGATATTTTGGTTTGAATGTGGATTTTTGGGATATTTCAGACTCTGAGTTTTTAGCTACTCTTCCAAACTGGCTTATTTTTTCACACCAAACTTTTTCAAAATGATGAAAATACATTAAAGATGCTAAATTGTGAACGGATATTAAACATCTCAAATGGTTTTGCTATAGTGAGGGACTGAAGTAATGTACAAAAATTAAACACTAAAAGCCTCATCTTCTAAAAATGTAATTATACACCATTTATTTCTATAAAAGTATACAAATATCACAACCAAACTCATTTTATTCTTTTTTTTTTTAAATTTAATAATTATTTATAAGTTTAAAAATAGAAATTGTACTATTTAGTCTCATAAAAGTCAAGTCATTCATAGAGCTATACTGCCTTCTTGTGTTCAAAATCAGGTAGGACTATTGTATTTACATAAAAATATACTAGGTATGTGACGGTGAGAATATTTTACCACCGGTTAATCGACGTGTGACACCGCTGGGGGCTTTTGAATCGCAAACTTAAAAACGAAAGTAAATATTTTCGTCCGCACTGACATTGATAGTGGTTGATAATAATAATAATAATTTGTTACATTTATATAGCGCTTTTTCTGAGACCTCAAAGCGCTTTACATAGATGGGGGGAATCTCCTCAACCATCACCAATGTGCAGCATCCACTTGGATGATGCGACGGCAGCCATATTGCGCCAGAACGCCCACCACACACCAGCTTACTGGTGGAGAGGAGACAGTGATGAAGCCAATCAGTATATCAGTACATGGGGATGATTAGGAGGCCATGATGGATAGAGGCCAAGGGGCAAATTTGGCCAGGATGCCGGGGTTACACCCCTACTCTTTTTCGAAGGACATCCTGGAATTTTTAATGACCACAGAGAGTCAGGACCTCGGTTTAACGTCTAATCCGAAGGACGGTGCTCTTTTGGCAGTATAGTGTCCCCGTCACTACACTGGGGCATTAGGACTCACACAGACCACAGGGTGAGCGGTTGAGCGGGCGTTTCAAATGAATTCCTTTGGAAGTAGGAATTAACTGAAAAACGTCCACTTTGTTCTGCTCGTTCCTTGTCGTGGATGCGCACCATGAATGCCCGTGCAGCCATGAGCATTTTAGTTTAATTTTAAAATTAGCGCCTTTCAGGGGGGTGGATTGCTTGAAATTATTTTACAAAAGCACAATGTTGTGTCTTATTGCGACAGTACACAAATATAAGTTAACACTTTGCAGTTTAAATGTCGTCCTGTATAATGACGTATGTTTTTATGTGTCCACTGTTCCATCGCGCCCACGCCACACACACACACACACACACACACACACACACACACACACACACACACACACACACACACACACACACACACACACACACACACACACGGTTTACTATCTTTGTGGGGACTCTCCATAGACTTAATGGTTTTTATACTTTACAAACTGTATATTCTATCTCCTCACACTAACCCTACCCCTAAACCTACCCATTACAGAAAACTTTCTGCATTTTTACATTTCCAAAAAGACTCATTGTGTATGATTTCTAAGCTTGTTTACCCATGGGGACCTCTATTTAGGTCCCCACTGTGACACGAGTCCCCATGAGTCTGTGTGCATTCAGGTTGAAGTCCCCACCGGGATAGAAAAACATGAACACACATGCAAACACACACACACACACACACACACACACACACACACACACACACACACACACACACACACACACACACACACACACACACACACACACACACATTCCAGCATTGCAATCTTGACATCGCAGCCTGTTCATTATAGCCATGTGTATGTATATATATATATATATATATATATATATATATATATATATATATATATATATATATATAATATAGCTGCGAGCAGCGATGAAGGGCCAAAGCCGGCGGTACCGCCACCCCGGTGCCTTTAGGTAAAGGCACCGGGGTTGCGGTGCCATCGGCTTGGGCCCGTAATCGCTGCTCGCAGCTATATTTATTATTATTCTTATTTTTCTGTCAACCTTTCGGGCACTTTTGAGACCCTTAACATGCTCGAAAACTCTTGAAACTTTGCACACGGGTCAGAACCCGCGGCCATCAGGGCCGGGCTGAAGCTGGTACCCGGGCGTGGCAGGGGGGCTCGACAGCGCCCCCTTGAACGGGGTCCGAAAACTTGGTCCATAAATCAGACACGCTTGCATGTAATAATATGAAACTCGGTACACATATAGATCTCATCGGGCCGAACAACTTTCGTACTTTTACTTTTTACGCCAGCCCAACAGGAAGTCGGCTATTATGGATTGTTTTGAAACGCATGCTGTGGAATTTAATGTACTCCTCCTAGAGAATTCATCGATTCGCCTCCAAACTCGGTCAGCATGAAGTCAAGACATTGAGGATGCTAAATTGCGGACGGATTTTTGATATCTCAAACGGTTTGGCCGTGGCAAGGAAACGAATTTATGGCGAATAAGGGACACAGGAAGTGTGTTATAACTTCAGCATACATTATCTGATCTTGATGAAACTTCAGCAGTGTGTTCGTTGTAAGAGGCCGAACACAAGGATGTGACTATTGTGAGTCAAAGTTATAGCGCCACCAACTGGCAGCAGGAAGTGTGTCACTTTCAAAATGCTTTGAAATCACCCTCTTATTTTTACCCGATTTGCTTCAAACTTTATGTGTATAATGTAAACACACGGCAGATGTAGACCTGTGAAAGGATTTTTGATATCTTTAATACTGTTGCCGTGGCAACGCATCAAACTTTAATATTGTTTTTTGATGCTTTTGAGACTCTTAACATACTTGAAATTGAATGAAACTCGACAGACACATCACACTTATTAGCCCGTAGACTTGTGCAAAGTTTCAGAAACGGGCGTGGTGAGGGGCTCAGTAGCGCCACCTTTAGTCATAAGTGGGGGGGTTAGTTTTATCAACAGCAACAAAACTTGGTATGTGTATTGTTCTCATCAAGACGGACAACTTTCTAATTTACATTAACGATCTCCGACCAACAGGAAAAGAGATATTTTGGTTTGAATGTGGATTTTCTGAAGAATTTTCTCTCCCTCTCTCTGTGTCTCTGTGTGTGTGAGGGGAGGGGGGGATTTGACTATTGCTTTTATATTGTTAATCAAGGTTTCAGGGGCTTTTGGGGTCCTTAACGTGCTCAAAAACTCTTGAAACTTTACACACAGGTCAGAACCCACGGCCATCAGTGCCGGGCTGAAGCTGGTACCCGGGCGTGGCAGGGGGGCTCAACAGCGCCCCCTTGAACACGGTCTGAAAACTTGGTCCATATATCAAACACACTTGCATGAATTAATATGAAACTCGGTACACATATAGATCTCATCGGGCCGAACAACTTCCGCAGTCTAAGTTATTAGCTCCGCCCAACAGGAAGTCAGCTATTATGGGTTGTTTGGAAAACGCTTGCTGTGGAATGTGAACTACTCCTCCTAGAGAATTCATCACATCCCCACCAAACTCGGTGTGCATGAAGTCAAGACATTGAGGATGCTAAATTGCAGACGGATTTTTGATATCTCGAACGGTTTGGCCGTGGCGAGGAAACGAATTTATGGCGAGAAAAGAGAAACACGAAGTGTTATAACTTCTGCATACATTAACTGATCTTGATGAAACTTCAGCAGTGTGTTCATGGTAAGAGGCCGGTCAGATGGATGTAACTATTGTGAGTCAAAGTTATAGCGCCACCAACTGGTAGCAGGAAGTGTGTCACTTTCAAAATGCTTTTGACAAAAGTGGGGGGGTTACTTTTACCCACAGTTACAAAAATCAGTACGCATATTGGTCTCATCGAGCCGGACAACTTTCTAATTTACAGTCATTAGCTCCGAGCAACAGGAAGTCAGATATTTTGGTTTGAATGTGGATTTTTTGGATATGTCAGACTCTGAGTTTTTAGTTACTCCTCCTAAGTGGTTTATTTTATTCACACCAAACTTTTTCAACATGATAAAAATACATTAAAGATATATATATATATATATATATATATATATATATATATATATATATATATATATATATATATATATATATATATATATATATATAAATATAGCTGCGAGCAGCGATGAAGGGCCAAAGCCGGCGGCACCGCCACCCCGGTGCCTTTAGGTAACTAAAGGCATCAGGGTTGCGGTGCCACCGGCTTGGGCCCGTAATCGCTGCTCGCAGCTATATTTATATATATATATATATATATATATATTTTTTTTTTTTCTTTTTTTTCTTCATTATTTTTTTTTTTGCCTTTTTGCCACTTTTGGGGCCCTTAACATGCTCAAAAACTCTTGAAATTTTGCACACACGTCAGAACCTGCGGCCATCAGGGCCGGGCTGAAGCTGGTACTGGGGCGTGGCAGGGGGGCTCGACAGCGCCCCCTGGAATGGGGTCCGAAAACTTGGTCCATAAATCAAACACGCTTGCATGTAATAATATGAAACTCAGTACACATATAGATCTCATCGGGCCGAACAACTTTCGTGCTCTAAGTTTTACAAAAGCCCAACAGGAAGTCGGTTATTATACGTTGTTTGGAAAACGCATACAATGGAATGTGAAATACTCCTCCTAGGGATTTCATCCGATCGCCACCAAACTCGGTGAGAATAAAGTCAAGACATTGAGGATGAATTCTTGCGAACGGATTTTTGATATCTCGAACGGTTTGGCCGTGGCGAGGAAACGAATTTATGGCGAATAATGGAAACAGGAAGTGTGTTATAACTTCTGCATACATTAACTGATCTTGATGAAACTTCAGCAGTGTGTTCGTTGTAAGAGGCCGATCACATGGATGTGACTATTGTGAGTCAAAGTTATAGCGCCACCAACTGGCAGCAGGAAGTGTGTCACTTTCAAAATGCTTTGAAGTTACCCTCTTAATTTCACCCGATTTGCTTCAAACTTTATGTGTATAATGTAAACACAGGGCAGATGTAGACCTGTGAAAGGATTATTGATATCTTAGATACTGTTGCCGTGGCAACGCATCAAGTTTTAATATTCTTTTCGGATGCGTTTGAGACTCTTAACATGCTTGAAATTGGATGAAACTCGACAGACACATAACACTTATTAGCCAGTAGACATGTGAAAAGTTTCAGAAACGGGCGTGGCAGGGGGGCTCAACAGCGCCCTCTTGAACAGGGTCTGAAAACTTGGTCCATATATCAAACACGCTTGCATGAAATAATATGAAACTCGGTACACATATAGATTTCGTCGGGCCGAACAACTTTCCCTCTGACAAGTTTCACGCCAGCCCAACAGGAAGTCAGCTATTATGGGTTGTTTGGAAAACGCTTGCTGTGGAATGTGATGTACTCCTCCTAGAGAATTCATTCAATCACCTCCAAACTCAGTCAGCATGAAGTAAAGACATTGAGGATGCTAAATTGCGGACGGATTTTTGATATCTTGAACGGTTTGGCCGTGGTGAGGAAACGAATTTATGGCGAGAAAAGAGAGACACGAAGTGTTATAACTTCTGCATACATCAACTGATCTTGATGAAACTTCAGCAGTGTGTTCGTGGTAAGAGGCCGATCAGATGGATGTGACTATTGTGAGTCAAAGTTATAGCGCCACCAACTGGCAGCAGGAAGTGTGTCACTTTCAACATGCTTTTGACAAAAGTGGGGGGGTTAGTTTTAAATACAGTAAAAAAAAAATTTTTTTATATTGTTCTCATCAAGCCGGACAACTTTCTAATTTACATTCATTAGCTCAGAGCAAAAGGAAGTCAGATATTTTGGTCTGAATGTGGATTTTTTTGCAAAATCAGCCTATGAATTTTTAGCCACTCCTCTTAAACTATTTATTTAATTCCCACCAAACTTTTTCAACATGATGAAAATACATTAAATATGCTAAATTGTGAACGGATAATAAATATCTCAAACGGTTTTGCTATGGCGAAGGATTAAAGTAATGTCCAAAAAGGAAAAACTAAAAGCCTCAAATTTTCTAAAAATGTAATTATATACCATTTATTTCTATATAAAAGTATACAAACATCACAACTAAACATTTTATTATTTTTTTTCAATTTAAGAATGAATTTTAAGTTTAAAAACTGCCAGAATGGTTGTTTAGTCTAAACAATACATAAATAAAGTCAAACATAGTGCTATACTGCCCTCTTGTGTTCAAAATCAGGTAGGCCTATTCAGGGCTTGACATTAACTTTTTTGCTCACTAGCCAATGTGGCTAGTGGTTTTCCAAAGTTACTAGCCACACAGCATTTTTACTAGCCACATTTTTGTTGTTGTGAAATTACCTGATAAAAGTTGACCATGGCGTGCTAAAATGTACTTGAACTAGATTTACAACCCTTTTAAATGTAAAACCACTGTATACACCCAAATCAAGACTACATAAATATATAACAATACAGGTCATTATAATTAGCTCTGATAAGGTTGTGTGTAAAGCTCCTTTTTTTAAATAAAACCATGTATTGTGTATTATGTAGCCACATTGCTCCACCGGCATACGACATAACTCCAGCAGGTTCTTTGCTGTCGGTCACTAGCGACAATACTCATTAGGGCTGTGAAAATTGCTCAAAAATGACCTTTGAATATTCCCTCTAAAAAAAAAAACATAGCTTATAGGCCTATTCGAACATCTGGTTGCGCATTTTGTCAATGACGCGCATTAAGTCAATAACAGGACAAATTAATACAAAGAGACATAACTACTTGTATAGGTAGTTTATTTAAGTTTAAACATATTTGACAACGTATTACCTACACGAAAACAAGTAAATCAACTAATAAGACCGCAGACCTCACTCACTCTCGCTCGCAGGCACTCTTTCTCTCTCTCGCCCTCACCCTCAACACCAAACGCGAATAGAGCATCTGGCGCGAGTGTAAAGACGCGTTTACGCGCGTCTGGAGGTCTTGCGGTGCGAATGAGGCGTCACGCGCTCTGTGCATAACAGTTTAAAAATGAACAACAATAAGCGAATGTTGAGAGCTGATCAATAGTTTTATGCAAGCAATTTAAGGTCGCGACTCTTATATAGCAGGCTTCATACAGTGATTGAAACAAATATTATTAACATTGATTGAAGTTTTACAGTATAAATAATTGACATTGAATGCTCCGAGCGAGCTGTGCTGTGGTAAACATGGAACTTTTCCTTGACATGAAACGGTAAATAATCAAACCAGTGGAAGCCTGCAGTGCATGAAACTGCTGTATCTAACCTACCTTATTCATGCAATATCTATTCAGTCAGTACAGTAGCCTACACTTCACTAATGTTTCTGTTTAACGTTAAATAAAATGACCCCTCAGGCAGCGCGCCCACTCGCAAAGCAGACAGCCGCGCCTCTGCTACCGCGGGCGTTTTTCCACATTCGAATATTAATTTTCACCTTCGAAATTCTGTTTTTTTTTTAAACTATTTGAATATATATTCGAATTTAGAATATTCGTTGACAGCCCTATGGGAGTTGTAGTGTCGTAGTGTCACACTTATTTTCAGATGCCTTTTGAAATGACTACAATTATTCAACCCGCCAAAGTGGCTAGTTGGAGTGACTGTGTTACCCGCCACGAGCAAAATCCACCCGCATTTGGCGGGTTGGCGGGTGTTAATGTCAAGCCCTGGGCCTATTATATCTATATATAAATATACTAGGTATGTGACGGTGAGAATATTTTACCACCGGTTAACTGACGTGTGACACCGCTGGGGGCTTTTTAATCGCTAACTTAAAAACTAAAGTAAAATATGTTCGTCCGCACTGACATTTATATTGGTTGAGCGAGCGTTTCAAATGAATTCCTATGGAAGTAGGAATTAACTGAAAAACGTTCACTCTGTTCTGCTCGTTCCTCGCCGTGGACGTGCACCGTTATGAATGCCCGTGCAGCCATGAGCATTTTAGTTTCATTTTAAAATTAGCACCTTTCGGGGGGTGGATTGCTTGAAATTATTTTACAAAAGCACAATTTTGTGTTTTATTGCAACTGTACACAAATATAAGTTAACACTTTGCAGTTTGAATGTCGTCCTGTATAATGATGGAGTATGTTTTTATGTGTCTACTGTTCAATCGCGCCCACGCCACACACACACACACACACACACACACACACACACACACACACACGGTTTACTATCTTTGTGGGTACTCTCCATGGACTTAATGGTTTTTATACTGTACAAACTGTATATTCTATCTCCTCACACTAACCCTACCCCTAAACCTACCTATCCCATAAAACTTTCTGCATTTTTACATTTCCAAAAAAACTCATTCTGTATGATTTATAATCTTGTTTACCCATGGGGACCTCTATTTAGGTCCCCACTGTGACACGAGTCCCCATGAGTCTGTGTGCATTCAGGTTAAAGTCCCCACCGGGATAGAAAAACATGAACACACACACACACACACACTCCAGCATTACAATCTTGACATCGCAGCCTGTTCATTATAGCCTTAATAAAATATAATAATAAAATAGTCAACCTAACATATAAAAATTACACTGCTCTAAATAGTCAGTAGTACAATTCGTACATTCACAGTAAGCACCGCTCGCTCCACTGTGATGTTTCCAAGCAAATTTTTGCGCATGTGAAGAGGATGATTTTTTCCATCAATATTGGAACACGAGTGAAGAACAAAGCCTATAATAAAGAATAGTTTAGCATCCAAATACATCGCAAATGTTGAAACATTTTGATTCTGATGAGGGTTACGTGAGCCCAACACTGCTTACTTTCATTTTTACTTTTACATTAAATTTAAAGGATTTGTTGTGGAATATTTTGAGTGTATCATAAAATCTGAATAAAAAAATAATAATAATAAAAAAATTAAAAAAATGAATGAATGAATGAATAAATAAATAAATATATATATGTATGTGTATATATATATATATATATATATATATATATATATATATATATATATATATATATATATATATATATATAGCTGCGAGCAGCGATAAAGGGCCAAAGCCGGCGGCACCGCCACCCTAAAGGCACCGGGGTTGCGGTGCCACCGGCTTGGGCCCGTAATCGCTGCTCGCAGCTATATTTATTATTTTGTTGTTGTTGGTGCCGGCTCTGACTTTAACTGTTATCCGGGAGCATGTCGTAATCTAGTCCAAGTGCTGTCAGAGGCTCCTGGGAAATCTTATAATAGGGAACATCTAGACGCGCTGGATCTCCAGTTCCCTTCATAGATCTGAGAGCCTTATGAGCGAGATGCTGCTTTAATGAGACATTCCACACAGCCACCAGACGGCCTCCCTCCCCTCAGGCAGGACGTACACACTCGACTAGTAAAGAGGAATGAGTCACACCAACGCCTCAAGAACAGCTAACTTACTATCATTTAGAAGCGCAAACTTGTGGAAGAAAATGGAGAGAAACTTGTTATCAGCTCGTGTCAAGCGAATAAAAGCAGCACATGAAATTTATCTTCTCAAGGGTTTGTTTTATGTTAGGTATTTATTTATTAGTATATTAGTACTAATTCTTCTCATATTCTTCTCTAATTTTGACTAGTATTCGTCTTTTATACACTATATAAATAATGTGTTCATATTATAATATTTGACATTTTATTTTTACTCAATTTTTAGAGTTTAAGTGGTCAAAAAAGTTCAATTAATTTTTCAATTAGAATAGAGTAGGCATTGAATATTTAATTAATATATGCATAATAAATGACGCTGGCTTATCTTTTTATTACACGGTTACCTGTGCAGTTGCATATGGATCGTTTAGGGAGCACTGCATTTAGAAATCTGTCGTTCCAAAGCGAGTTCTCAGTGTGTATTGTTCATTGATGGTATAAACACCCCTTAACAATTTCACATGAGCGTCGACTCAAGCATATGATCCGCTCTGTGCTATTGTGTGTCTGGACCAGAGCAGAATGTGTGCGCGCTACGGCGGTTTGCATGGCCACGCAAAACCAGACTTCATTTGCCCCAATGGAAAGCATATTTACACTGTCTGAATCATTCCCTATCCCCTGCATAGTGCATTATGTGCCATTCACTATATAGAAAATAGTAATTGTGTTAACAAGTGACTGATTTCGGCCGCAGCTTCAGGGTCTACTAGTGTAGTGGGTGGGATGCTTCAGATTCTAGAGAGCATTTGATTGGACAGAAAATCTGTTGAGTAGCTAAAGTGCGGAGTGATGTCATCAAAATCATTGATCAATATTGGCGGAAGTGAGAGACTGTAAGTTTTGAATGCATATATCTTGTAAATGTGAATTTTGTCATTGTTTTGGAGCACACTAACTTATAGATAACCTTAAGGCTAACATTCACACCAAAAGCCAAAAAAACGTTTGATTTCATGGGGACAATGTTTATCTTCTCATGCATTGTGCAGCCCTGCTTTAGTAATATACTGACCAATGAATGATACCAGATACATGCGTCAGACTTTTTCCTGAGTTTAATAATGTCAAATCAGTGATATGGGTCTGGTTCTGTTCAGTGAAACACACCAGCCTTGTGGAAATGAGCAGATATTTCCACACCTCATTTCCACCGTGTCAATTTTAATTGTGCAGTCTGTTTTGTATTACAGCAAGAGGCTGTTCGTGGAGCTTTGGTGATCCATAAATCTTGGCGTTTCATAATTCGGAGAGAGATAGAGAGGAAGCTTCCAGTGAGGCATTGGGGCTGCTAGTTCCAGACTGATTCGTCTCTTACGCAATGGAGAAATCCTGCATCGTTCCTCTGGCATGCCAGAATTCCTCCTGCTTGACAGAAGGTTTAAAGGAGTAGTTCACCCAAATTATCATTTTGTCATCATTTACATGTCATTCTGCTTGCTTAGGCAGTTGTGATGTGTGGGATTCTCCTTTTGGACGTCTGGATTATAGTGAGATCTCAGGTGATCCATCTGGCAGGTTACCAGCCCTCGCTTGAATCTACTGACTCCAACCATGTGGATCCAAGCCTGGAAATATATGGATTACCATGGGTATCTTTGGAAGTACTTGGCTTCCACTTGTACATTGAGATCAGCCACATCATCTCAGATACCAGAGAGGAACCTGAGAAGTTTCCAGTAGCCTGTTGCGACCTTAGACGAACTTGTGATGTTGTCACCAACATTAGCTGCTACCGTGCTTCAGTTCACACACTAAAGGGATAGTCCTTCTTTCATGTGTGGACTACAAAAGCAGATTTTCTGAAAAATGTGTCAGTGATAAAGATATGTTTTCGTATATTTTTCATAAGTCAAAAAGATAGGGCTGGAGTGAGTAAATGATGACAGAATATTAATTATGGCCTGTATGTGGGAAAACATGGTCTCCTAGATAGCATTTTATCTTAATTCTGCTATCTAATGTCAATCTCATGGCATCGACCATTATTCAGTTCATCATTATAGATTTTATCTTCATATCCTGGCCTTCAGTCATTCTAAAAGGCAGAGAGGCAAGTGAATGGTCTATAAACACCCTAACACGGGTTAGGTAAGAGTGACATGCAGAGCCAAATATTCGTTGCTCTCTAGTGTAGGCTAAGAATACACTGCCCAGAGCAGATGTGGAGTCTGATGACCCATGTAATATGAGTAATTGCATGGACATGGTAACTGTTGCTTGGTATACATGTACAAGGGCAGAGAATTGCTCCATGTTAATAAGAGTATATGGACTGAAATGCTTTGAATTTAAGTTTAAGGGATTTAGTAGACGTTCATATACAGAACAACTTACAAACAAGCATTAGCTTCACTTCTCATATGCGACCGCTGAGCAAACATGCAATGCAATTTATAACATTTTCTGCTAAGAAAAAAAGAGCTTGTTTTACCACTTGTTTTAAAATTGTGCTAAAACACTGGACTTGCACATTTACTTAGATTTCAGAAATGGTCCCAGCTATTTCAAATATTACTGCTACTTTCCTTTAATGGATATCTTGGTAAATCTAAGCATAGGATGAGACTTGGTTGATATCTCTTCTTAAACTTGGCAAATGTTTGTTTCTATTTTGCCCTTGAAGCCTTAGAATATTAGTGAGTAAACGCTGCTGATCCAAACAGTGACTGAGACAAATTTTGTCATATTCAAATTCTTGCACATGTTATTATCTGAGATTCCTGGCATGATCCCATTTGAAACATTTGGAACATTCACAACACTTTTAAGTTTCTAATCAATAGTTCACTACTGTTCAAAAGTTTAGAATCATTAAGATTTTTTAATGTTTTTTTCCCCTTCTTTTCTGACTAACTGGAATGATTTCTGAAGCATCATGTGACACTGAAGACTGCGGTAATGGCTGCTGAAAATCCAGTACAGGAATAAATTACATTTTAAAATATATTCAAATAGAAAACACTTATTTTAAATTGTAATACAATTTAATCACAATATTACTGTTTTACTGTGTTTTATTTAACAAATAAATGCAGGCTTGATGAGCATAAGAGACTTCTTTCCAAACTTTTAGTATATTCCCTAGATATTTTTTAGAGGCAGTTATTATCGTTTATTTTAATTTATCATGCCATTTCAAAGGCACATTTGTGGGAAGTCAGTGATGTTTTCTGTGTATCTGTTAAAAGAGCACTGAGCCATTGAGACCGTATTGATTTTATCTTAGAGCTGACACAGCTTGTTCCTGATAAAGAGCAGGTCTTTGTAACTCACCCACACACTCAAACACTATTACATCAAATCCTCCATTTATTCCCAGTTTATTATTATTTGAGCTGTAAATGCACATTACATGTGTGTGCTTTTTCCCGTGTCTGGAATACATTATTTGCCGGCTTTGACGTCACGAACGCTCTCACAAACCCCAATCACAGCCCGCCACTGACCACCATCATAAACTACAATTACAGGTTCCGCTTTACCAAGCCAGTGTCCGGTTTAACATATTTTTTCTCTGTTTATGCATTTTTTTGCCATGCTGAAGCAAATTAACCCCGTTTTTGTATGTTTCAAGACCTTTTCTTGCTTGCACAGCCTTTATGTTGCATAAGGCATTTGTTTAACATGTGTGTTGACTTGTGGTGCTGAGTTTCCCACACTTGGGGTTGATAAATGTACGAATGAGATTATTTAACTACAGTATCAAGGACATTTCTTTCCTTTCATTAAAAAATAACCCTGGTGGGACACACTCTTAAGAACTCAACAAACAGCTTGGTTGGAAAGTCCCTGTTAAATTAGAAAGAACTAATGAATCGGTGTCATGAGCAGTTGTTTTCTTCATTGGGTGGATCAGACAGTTAGAATTATCCAATTTAATTCAGTTCAGATTTACAAGCACTTGATTAGATTCCATTTGAGTCTAATTCTCTGATGGCAGTGTTTCAAACGGATCCAAACAGTAGCTTGTCTTTTTAAACTATTTATTTAAAGCACTGCCTCATGAGATTAAAACATTTTGCAAATCAGACTACACTCACTCACTAAGTCATTTGTTTGTAAATCTGAATACACAGGTAATTTTGTATGTTTGTTTTTGTATGCAGCCTGTGAGAACAAATCATGTCCAAAACTCCAAACCTCCGTCTTTTTTCAGTAATGTTATTTAAACTGCATATGTGCGTTGTAGCATCAATCAACTCTACTGAAAAGATTATATATATATATATATATTTTTTTTTTTTTAAGTGAAAGGCAAGACTTGCATTCTTACGGCGGCCATATTGAGAGTAACAGTTTCTCCCATTCATATTTCTATGAGTGGTCTGTCTACTCTCTAGTGAAACTCAAGGCAGTCAATCTGAATGTGGTTCCATTAGCGGTTAGTTCAGTGCTAAACTGTTCTGGCAGCCATAGCTAAGAAGTGATCTACTAACCACTAGTATCTGAGACTGTTACTATGGGAGGATTCGAGGGAACGAACATCCTAGAGAACACAGATTAAAAAAATATTTTGGATAGGTTCTTCATCAAGTTAGACACTGCATATTTTGTGACATCTTTATAGTAAGAGAATTATACCATGAATGTGTTTAGCTTAGGAGCATGTCCATGTGAACAGTACTGTTACCATTTTTAAAGCTATCTCAAACCTTTTACTATGAAAGAAGATTTATTTTTGAATGGTTACAAATACCCAACTAGATTCTCTACTGGACTGAGCTGATATTCAAAAGGAAGAGTTTAATAACTCTTGAAATGTAGAAGGAGATCAGAACAACAAGCTCTTTAATTTTCTGAGCTGTTAATTTTTTTTGCAATAAATCTGGATAATGTTTGATCACTGATAGTGGATCTAAGACCGTGGTTCTCAACAGGTGGGGTGCAATAAGCCTATGTACTTTCAAATAGGCCTATGTACTTTTTATTTATTTTTATGTCAAAAATAGTGAGTTCAGATTTTTTTATTATCGTGAAGCAAAGCCAGTTGAGAACCACTTATCTGAGGGGAAATAGTTGGTGAGCAGTGAAAGGAACTGAGGGAAGGAGAGTAAGTTTTACACAGCAGTTTTTCCAGGACTGTAACGGGTTACTTCCTGAAATAGCGTTGTGAGAGACGCAACAGCATTCCTCAGCAGCTCTGTCTAACACACAAGACTGAATCTTCTTTCCTACTTTCCTCGCAGTACCGTATTATTACTACATTACTCTTATTAATGCACTCTCAACACGCTCATGCACTCTTCACCCTTCACTCCCGCTAACTTCATCCAAACTTGTCAAGATTGTCCTCATCTGCCTTGGTTACATAACCAGCTGTCTTTGCCCCCCATTCAGGATGTTTCAGATCTATCAGAAATATGTTTTCCATTAGTCTAAGCACATGAAATTTGCCTTTTCACTGAGCATTTCAAAGTTTTGCGCTTGCTGTAGGACTGTCTTTCTGAACCAATACACATAATTTACACATGAACTCATTCAGGACAATCAGTTCCCTGTTATAGAGATAAAAAAAACACCCAATATGATCGTGTTTTTGCTGGTTACAGGCTGACAAACATGAGAAAGAGGCAGGCAATGGTCCGGTTGACCAGTCACCTGTCTCGAGGGCCCAAGACTGAGAGTGGCCCCCATGTTATTAGCACCATCTGGCTTTGGCTTTGACATAATGTCATGTGTGGGACAGGTTGAGCTGTCTGGAGAGCCAGATGTGGACATTCAAACAAACTTAGCTGTGCTATATGTGTTTTTACCAACAACTTCTGTCAACTACCTCCTCTTTTTACAGAAAATTATTCAGTTCAGCCTTTAAAGCCCAAAGCCACAAATCAAAGTTATGAAAGAAGACAGCACTGTCAGTTTTTCCATGTGCATAGCACAGAATCTTTTGCATAGAGCGTGTGCCAGCTTATGGATTTGGCACATTTTGATGTCTACTGCATTTCTGATACTTTAAAAATGCAGAATAGCTGCTAACTTGATTTAGTAAGTTGTGTTTTGATTTGTCAGGAAACTCTGGTGTGTTTAACTTCAGTTTTGCAGTGCAGTTTGGAGACTTCTTTCTTGAGTGGCCGGTGAAGTTTACAGGAAAAGCATATGGATAATTTCACTTGCTTTTTGACCTCCTAAATCCTTTCTTTAGGAACCAGGAACAACATTTCTGTCAAACAGTCATAGCTTGACACTGCCTCTTACGCCTACTTCTAACCCTAACCTCCCCTGAAATGAGAAGGATATTATTGGTTTATAAGAACATTGCCCAAACCCCAACCTTAACCTATTCAATTTGATTGGTTAAATTGTTTCATGACTAGCCAGATTGATCCAGGAACATGTCCTACTTGGAGAAATCGCATTAAAAAAGTAAAATTTTAAAGAAAAGGGACTACATGACAAAAAAAAATATTTTAGTCGAGACCTGAAGGTTGGTTAAGAAATGTTGTTTTGAATTCGCCACTGAAGTCACTTTGAACTTGAATGTGGTTGAACTTCACTTGACAAAGACCTGTCCCACAAGTCACCATACTGTATGTTCTATCATGTACCAACATGTATCTTCTAACCCATAAATTTACTTGAAGTATGTTTCTCTTCGACAGACAAGAAGGCTGACGAAAGTGGAACGGCAGCGTTTCAGTGAAGAGGTGGACATGCTGAAGTGCCTACAGCATCCAAACATTGTCCGTTTTTACGACTCCTGGAAGTCCACCATGAAAGGGCAAAAGTGCATTATCCTTGTGACAGAACTCATGACGTCAGGGACGCTGAAGACGTAAGTTGAGTCTGTACATATATGCGCAAAATTGCTATGAAAGTACTTGCAGATGGTGTGGCTATTAGAGATGCCAGTACGAAGACAAGAAAAGATGTCTCTCTTGTAATTGAGCTTCTGCTCATGCTTGTGCATTCTCACATGAGACACTAAAGCCCAGCTGTTTTTCCATTCTTTTTCCCAGATTAATAACTGCACTTTGTCATTTTGCAGACACATTTATCAAGAGTTGCCAACCGTAGAATAATTGCAGTCATTTGGAGAAGTGTTTTGTTCAATAAATGAAAGATCTCAGCTTTTTATTGAGCTCACTCTCACTCACAACTTCTGAACCTATGGGTTACAGCCCAAATCTCTCACAACTATGCCACCACCATACAGTAGGTTAAATTTATTTCCCTGTATGTTATGAAACAAATATTGTATCCAGTCCTTTGGCACTGTTCATTAACAGTAGCCCTGTCCCAAATGGCATCACAATTTGTGACATAATGTTTCACAGATTGTTGTTGAAGGTTGCCTTGCAGGCACATCAAAACTGCATAGAGTATATATATATATATGTGAACTTAAAGGACAAATAGGAGAATGAAATAAGTCCACAGCTCATTTCCGAACCTAGTTATTCATTTTTACTGCCAACTGCCTTCATAGTCCACCAAAATATTGCTCTGCATGGGAGACTTATTTCAGTAGAGCTTGCCGTTAGCATGTTGCTAAGCTAAGAGTGCAATACTCTTAATAATTCATTCTGAATTTGCCTTCTTCATTAAATTATGCTGCCTTAGAATTTAGCTAAGAAATATGCCAACTATTACTAAAATGCCTACCTTTTGGAATAGCCTTCATTTTTAGAAAGTCCCTTAAAATTCTACCTCTTGTAGGCAGTTTGCAAGGTTTTGGAACAGAGCGCACATTTGTTCGCCTTTTGTTGTTTGTCTCTGTGTTTTAAACTTAAGGGTATTCTTGTTTAATCTTTCCCTGTAGGTATCTGAAAAGGTTCAAAGAGATGAAGCTAAAGCTCCTCCAGCGTTGGAGTAATCAGATCCTCAAGGGCCTTCACTTCCTGCACACACGAACACCTCCCATAATCCACCGCGACCTTAAATGCGACAACATCTTCATCACTGGCCCCACTGGATCTGTTAAGATTGGTGATTTAGGCCTAGCCACTCTCAAGAGTGCCTCGTTTGCTAAGAGCGTCATTGGTAAGTTAAGAAAAATTTTGTGCTTATTAAATTTAAAAGTTACAATGTCAACAGTTTCTCTTCAATCACTCAAGAAGAACTTTCTTTGACCTTCATAAGAGTTACTGTAAATAGTGCCCTGAGCTGCCTCTACTATGGGCTTATCTTGTTTGTTTTCTCTGTCAACTGTATTTATGCCCCAACAAGTGCTTGACACAGATTTCTCACCTCACCTATATACAGTGCTGCATATATCACATTAACTCATCATAGGCTCAGCACGGTTTAAAATCTGATCTTCTCACGCTGAGATTAGGAGTTCAATGACATGAATAAGTAAAGAGTGTGTAACCTGGTACATCAGGCTAGCCCAACCAATAGCTCAAGTTCCCAGAATTGAGTTTTCAAGGGTTGCTCAAATGTATTGTGAATGTTCATGAGTGAACATTTAACATTCAGCCACTTGGTGGGCCAAACAAAGCTCTGGGATCACTGCTGCACCCTATAGCAAGACACTGTAACCCAGGACTGTCCTTATAATATCTATATTATATATCTATCTATCTATATATAATATCTATCTATTTTTGACATTGATCTTTGCTCACACATAGGAACCCCAGAGTTTATGGCTCCAGAGATGTACGAGGAGAAATATGATGAAGCCGTGGATGTTTATGCCTTTGGCATGTGCATCCTGGAGATGACCACATCAGAGTACCCCTACTCAGAGTGCCAAAACGCTGCGCAGATCTACCGCAAAGTCACCAGTGTAAGTCAATCCTCGCATCTGTATTGCAAGTTTGAGATGGATGTCACTGCCCTGGGCTGCTCTTAATATGTAATTTACCATCAAGACAGACTACATTGGCTTGTCAGGTTACATGAAAAGTATGACCTCTTTCTCTGTCTGACTCTCACATGTACTACTTCCTTGCAAAGCTGGCCTTTTGGTGAAACCATGCACCGATTCTCTGCTCTTTCAGCTCTCGGCCACCCACTTCATTGGCCATCTCCCCTTAAAGAGGCTCCAAGGCTTTTATGAGTCCACTAATGGTTGTGTGAGGCTTTATGAGGTGCTCAGTGACATTTCTTTGCAATGAGAGGACAATTAGCGCATCTCTCTTGAGCTGTAATTCTCCTTAGGATATGCTGATCTTGTCTAGATCTCTAATCAACCCTCCTGGTAAACCACAGAATCCAAGATGATTTCTGATTACAGAGATGCAAATGTGTAATTTAGTTGTACTTGTGTGTAATGCATGCTAACCTCAATCTTGGGTGAGCAGTGAGTTGCATGGTAAGCCTATATCTTCCAAGGGGTGGCTTTTTCCCTTGAGACAACTCATTAAGAGTCCAACCAATCGGCATGCTGCATGAATAATATACAAAGCAAAAACCGCACAGTAAAACAGTTCTAGAACAACACTAGCAGCATTGTTGAATGCAGAAGCCCTAGAGGAGATTCATTATTTTGGTAGGAAAACTGCCTGATTTTCTTTTACTCGTCCTGAAACCTCAAGCAGTAGTTCAGTTCCATATATTATGTATTTAATAGCCAACACATGTTGAAGAAACTCTTTTCTTATTCATTATATTGTCCTGTCCTGCATCATGGTCTGATGTTTTATGACATTGCATCCATTCAGTCTTCAATCAGCACATCCTTTGGTTGTGTTTTGTTCCTGTTTTCCCTCACAGATTGGTGTTATAGCGTTGTCAAGGTTAGGCCATATCAGATTCAGCTGATAAGGAAAGAGGAAGGAAAGCGTGAATTAGATGCTTGCAGTCATTTGTGTATCTGACATGACAAACAGACGTCACCTTTTATCCTTCTGTTGCTGATACAATAGAGCAGTGAATTTGTGGCATGTGTGGTTTTGAAGTTGGCATGCAGAAATTACATGGTTGGTCGGAGAGGACATTTCCGTTTTCCAGAACACTAAGCGATAAGGATAGGCAGAGTGAGACAGTAGCATTTTTCTGCAATCCCAGAAAATACTGAAGCAAACTTAGTGGTATATTTGTATATATTATATATTTACATGTATCTAAGTATACACTACACTACACTACTGTTCTGAAGTTTGTGGTAAGTAGGATATTTTTGATGTTTTTTTTAAAGCAGCTTTGGTCTCTTATTTTCACCAAAGCTGCATTAACCTGATTATAAATATAGTAAAAAACAGTAATATTGTGATATATTATTACAATTATTATCGCTTATTATAAGTCTTATTATTATCACAGTTCCAAGAGCATTTATTTGAAATATACTTTTTTTTGTAACTGTTAAAGTATTTGTGTCACTTTTGGCCAATTTAATGCATTCTTGCTGGAAAAAAGTATTAATTTCTAAAACAAAATTTCTGAAATTTTCATCCCTAAAAGTGTTAGTAGATATTAAGCAGAAACTCTACTAATCTGTTTACTAACTCTAATGAATGGTTGACATGTAGTTACAATGTTAGAATGTCTAAAGTGGATTATCAAACTTAATTCTTAATTCCCAATGTAATTCAAACAAGACTTATTATCTTACATATTTTTTATAGTTGTTTAAAATCGTTAACTCTGACTAAAATAAAAATTCTGATTAAGGCACAGATTTTTCTGTGGATGTTTATCTTGTATATCTGTATTTTGCATGTGTATCTTGTATGTCTGTATTTGCATGTCCATTCACATCATCACCGCCTCGAGCCAATCATAATTCACTGATTATGACTGTTCATTTTCACACTGCACACAGTGGATCAGCTATGCGTCATCTAAGTGTGTGGACACAAACATATGCAATGGCCCCTGACAAGCCTGGGAGGGACGCAGAGGAGTTCAGTGGGGCAAAGTGGAGCCCAAAGGGGGTCGAACAATGTGCCTGAGTATCAGCTGATCTGAGAATGTGTCTCAAAGTCACATTCATATTTGACCCCAACGGGCCCTTGCACTTCCCTAGGTTAATGAAAATCATCCTCTGTGTCGCCGGGGGCTGAGAGCGTGGGGTTTGTGATACGGCGCTCATGATCTGTGGAGGAGGCGTTTGACCCTGGCATGTTTATTAGCGCAAGAACGATGCTGTTGTATGTAGATAGCTCTAAGTTCTGTTTAGAATGCAAACGGGTTTTATGATCTGCATGAGTCTTTAACAAGCTTTTAAGAGATGGGAAAAAGAATGTTCAATCGTTCCTGGAGCAGAGGAAGTTAGAAAGACAAACAGCAGCTTTTCAAAGCTGTTTTTCGAAACCACACGGCCCAGGCATCCCAGAGAGACAAGGCATGTGTAACACAGAAAATCATTCAAGGCAGACGGTGAGCATTGTAAACAACCGGCTCCCCTCAGCCATGCAGTTCTATTTGTGTACGTTTGTTTTAGGCGATGTGCAAATACCACAAAACACATGAATTTTGTGGAGGTTCGAGGCTGAGCTTCAATATTCAGAGTCTTAAGTGCACAACACGTTTTCCAACAAACACAATCCTCAGTCTCATGTGTTTGTTTTTCGGATAGGGCAGGACGGGTGGGCCCTCGAGCGCAACTTTATGAACTGCCGTCCCTGCACTTAAAATTCTTGTGTTGTTATGCCACAGGGTTCTCTTGCTGTTTTAGGGTTACCATGGCAACTCAGTCTCTTATTTAGTTCTTAACCTGTCATTCTTTCTAACTTCTGAAAGTCCATTGTAAGGTAAATTGAACCACCTGTGGCGCTCATTCCTGTAATATAAGAGCCTCACACCTTGCAAGTCATTTGGTCCCCCTTTTTTAAATTTTAAAATGTTGGTAACACTTTAGTTTAGGGTCCAATTCTCACTATTAACTATTTGCTTATTAGCATGCATATTACTAGGATATTGGCTTTTTCTAAGTTCTTATAAAGCACATAATGCCTCATTCTGCATGACCATATTTTACATCCCTTAATCCTACCCAATACATAAACTTAACCAATACATTACTAACTATTAATAAGAAGTAATTAGGAGATTATTAAGGCAAAAGTCTTGGTTAATAGTTATAGTTAATAGTAAGAATTGGACCCTAATCTAAAGTGTGACCAAAAAGGTTTTTCTTTTTACCTTAGTTTAATTTATCACCGATGTTCACTATTTTCATTCAGATAGATTAATTTAATAGTTAAAAATAGTTTAATTTTAATATATATATATGTAAATAAGGAGATTTTGTACTTTTAATTTCAGGTTAGTCTGTTCTAATTTTCAGTTGTTTCAGTCATGCAATGCTGTTGTTGTCACGACTCCAGCTAATTAAGTGTAGTACAATTAGTCTCTCTTAGACGTGAATCTGGGTCCTGTATTGCCATGGGGACAGATCTGTTCTCGTGAGGTTGTGGAGGCGTTAGGACCAAACTTACTTGTGTGCATGTTATTGGGAGGGCAAAAGATTATGTAACTCCTCTGCATATCAGAAGTGCTATAATTAGACCATGTACACATCACTTTCGTCTCCTCATCTGCCTACACATCAGCATAGGTAAAACTTTGATGAAACCTCATTATATTGATAGCGCACATAGAATAGGATGTTTTTCCAAAGAACCAGTGCACCTTGATTGTGAAAGTGTGTAAGCTTTTTCTCTCAGCTGTGAATGACCTCCAGTGTATCTGCAGAGAATTGAGGGACATGCGGAATGAGAGGAAAACAGACAGAGAGAATTAAGGCTGGATCAGACGGTAATCATGTCTGTTAGTCTTTGCGGAGCCAGTGATGTCACTGCAGCATGTGGTCTTACCACATTAGCTCAAATGATGAAGCATGGCGCTAGCAACACCATAGTTAGGCTTAATTCCTAGGTAATATATGCACTGATAAAATGTGTAGCTTGAATCGTGAGGTAACAAACCTGTATTTATCTGAATTCCTTTCATCCATGGAACAGAAAAGAAGATATTTTGAAGGATGTTTTGAATGTTTTGCCCATAAAATGGAAGTCAATGTGGTCCAAATGTTTTTCACTGAGGCATTTTTCGTAATATCTTCTGATTGTTGTGTTCCATAAAAGATAAAAGTCATACAGCCACCATCGTGGCAGCTTAAACCGTTCTGATTCCATAACACTGATGCCATGTTTACATATAGTGAACACTGAGCTACACATTATGCATTTACTGAAACATGTTACCTTGCTGTTTTCTGTAATTCACTCCATGCTGCTTACCTGTTAAATGCACAGCGGAGTTGAAAGCCTTCAGGCTCGAGGTCCGTGTGTCAGTAAGATGATTGTGGTCAGTTAGCCGAGATGCGGTAGAAAACTGGCCCAGCCTTTTCACTGCAATCAAAAGCTTTTCAGGTCTATTTATTGGCTTTGCATGAGCATAATGAATCTTGCCTGTAAAATGAACAAAGATTTAGCCAAGCTAATCAACCTAATCACAGTTCTCTTGAGAGAATGTTTAGACGTAAACTACTCGGCCCTTTAACACATGGTTTCTGTAGACACATTTGTGGGGTAGTGTATTTATATACAGTGTAGCACATTCATTATTCGGAGTTCAGCACAGTTTGTTTGTGAAGCTTTCAGTTTGGTTCAGAAGTTAATGTTGGCATGTTAATGTTGTCAGCTAGAAAGGTTGGCATATCTGTCTGCAGTCCTTGGGGAAAAGATTGTTTCATATCTATGACTGTGATGTTTTCTTACCAAGAGCAACTGGGCCTGACAGGGAAGGGAATCGTAGTGTTAAGAGTTTGCTCTTTGATAGCTCATGAGACTTGATGGTATTTCCTGTTATGTATCATTTGTTTAGCCAAAATATTCCTTTGGGACAAGACTCAATTGAGGATATGAAATGAATGGGTAAAATGAATTCACAAAAATATTGTTGTTTAATATTTAGTTGTATAGTTAATGCAGTCATTAACATGAAGTAACAATTTTAAGACTGTTACAGCATTTATTATTAACCTTAGTTAATGTAAATTTCTACATTACTAAATTCGATCAATTAAAGTAATAAATGAACATGAATGTGTTTTGCACAAACATGATTGATTCAGATAATCAGTTGAAATCACTAGGGAAGACAATGTGTGATTAGTGAAGAGTATTTCAGGGTTTTCACTTCTTACAGAATGTTTATTGACAATACACTTGTGTGTATAGAGATGAAGATAGAGAGATCTGGTCTGAAGCCACCAGCATATAATGGCTGCAGTTCATTTAGCTGGATGTAATGTTGTGCTTCTTGCGTAAATATGAGGTAATGAATGAACGTTCCTTAAGGCATTGGCGAGGAGGAGGAAAAAGAGAGAAAGTTTCAGAGTAGAAATTTATTTAAAATATTTCTTGTAGCAGGAATGAGAACGTTTGCTGGTTTTAGGTGGTTTAAGCCAGTTCAGCTGGTCTCCTAACTTGGACATGCTGGTCCTAACAAACTTGCCGGTCTCCTAGTCTGGTCAGGTTGGTCTCCCTGCCTGGCCAGCTAATAATTACCCCGAATCCCTGTAAAACCAGTAAACCAGACCATCCTGACCAGGCTAAGATATCTTTTTTTTTTTTTCTTTGAAGGAAGAGAAAAAGAGTTAGAAGTGATTAATGGAGTGTGAAACAAACATAAATGGGCATTTGGTTTTTTGCCTCATGCTCTCAAGGGGTCTCCTCAAAAGACGATGTCGTCACGAGGTGCCTGACCAGAGAAAACTCATTCTGTTAAACTCAGCTAATCCCTTTCAACACTCTGGTCTGGATGCCTCCCAAACCCCTGTTGAAAGCCTATGAGATCAGTTTTGCCCAGTACCTCAGACAGAAGCGGTTTTCAGGGGTGAGAACTTCATGCCCGCCCCACCCCCTTTACGTTGAATTGCACCTCTGTTTTGTATTTTCTGTTTTCTTTTCCATCTCAACATTTCAATGGGCCTATTATCTAAATGAGCAATACCAAAGCGTCCTGGTTACGTCAAGAAGTTCCTCTCTGTATTTTCTGGCCAGCTCAGAACATTGAGGTGCCTGCCGCTGCCACAAAAATACATGGATCTAGTTCATAATGACTTTTGCAATGATCAAATGGCACCAGGCCTGGTTGGAAGAATACTGAAGTTACATCCCAGCTTTCCTCCATGAAGATTTCAGTCCAAAAACACCGTTTTAAGTGATGATGTGATGGATTTTAAACTGTTTAGTGCAAACATGTATTCACACACTAGTTGTGTTCACTTTACATGACATTTACTTTGAATCAGCTGGTTCTAAAATGGGTATAATGCTGCGAAAATGGCCTTCAGCATTACAATTTTGTGGTTTTTCACCTCATCTACTTTACAGTGTGGTTTCAGCTGCCTCACATTTCCAGAACGAGAGCTTGACTTAATTTTGCTTTTCCAGTTAGCAAAGGAGATGGACTGTGAAAAGACCATTTCATTGGATTCCAGAATTAAATTTGCTATCATCTAAATGAAAAAGTGAAGGTCTTTTAGGACAACAATAATTTTATAGAATGACGGTGCAGTGCATTCCTTTTATGAACTGTTTTTCTTTAAAATCCAATATAGGCTTAATCACAGTGTTCTTTGTATTCATTTTTGTAAGTGTGTTTGTGAGTGTTTATTATGACCGATTGTGGAAACTTATATGTCCTCACAAGGCTTGTAAAATAGAGTTTGTAAATACAGTCAACCAAACCATACTCCACAAAGCATATCTTGTGTGATCAATGTTTTTCCACAATATGGCGTTTGTTCTCTGTCATTAGCTGCAACAGATAACGCCGATAACATGGTCTGTTTACTCCAGAAGGACTGAACGCACTTCTGGCGTGGTGTGTTCTGTTGACTAAATATGCAGAAAAACTCCTTACAGTTTTATACGGCCAATATGTAAAATGTACGCTGTGTTAAAAACTGCTTACAGTTTTATATAGCCAATCTGTTAAAAAGCTAGTTTCTCCTTCTTTACAATATGGAGGTACATATTGTAAAACGGAGGCAAATTAGTTGTCATTAATTAAGTTTGCATTAGCAGACATCCCAACATATTGTAAAACGGAGGCAAATTAGTTGCCATTAATTAGGTTAACCACTTGTGATCGATTCACTGAAAACACATCTGAATACCAGATGGAAACAGGCTTTCTCTCTCTAATTTTCAGGCGTCAGGGAGCCGCTATCAATATGCGGGAGAGGTGGGATGTCTGCATTAGGTTTTGCCGGCTTCCTTTCTATTAGGTCCCTTTTAAAGGACTCTTCCGGATTGAATTCAAATGAAGCATCAACAGCATCCCATAGGTTTCCATTATAAGTACTATTAATTTTCATTCATTTTTTACAAACTGAAGGATGAATCAGTGCTGTCAATTGAGCTTAAATTGTATTGAACCAGGTCAAGGTCTATGTTATATTCATTATTGTTTTTTTCCCCTTCTTCCCCTGCAGTCCACTTATAATGTTAGTCAAGGACATAATTTAGTTTTTCATGACCTTTTTCCACGTCTATATGAAAATGATCTCTTTTATTGGCTAACCTCTTTGCATGTAAAAAAGGTTAGCTTTAAAGAGTAGCTTAACTCTAGCCATTCGTAAGTCAAACTCACTTAGGTCAACCTGGCAAGCCTTGTTTGTATCATTATTGAGTTGTGTTTGCACATGTTTTTTTCATGGTACAGACGTGGGTAGTCAGCAAATCGATTACATTTTCAGTTAGATTCTGAAGCATTTTTGCAAATTCATAATGATTTAATTTGTTTCTGTGCATTGTGATTAACAATTCAATTAATTGATTATTGGCCAACACAAATTATTCACAATTTAAAAAGTCATATTTAAAGATTTATGCACATAAATCAGCACTAAATTAAAATTTAATAAGTCTGGTCTGATCCACACAATGTGGGTGTTTTCTTCACTGTGCTTGTGAGAACCAAATGTTGGCAAAATATGAGCCACATGGTATGTAACTGTATTTTGTGTGATTTAAAGACAAATCTGAAAATCCTGAAAAAATACTCTCTCTCTCTCTCTCTCTCTCTCTCTCTCTCTCTCTCTCTCTCTCTCTCTCTCTCTCTCTCTCTCTCTCTCTCTCTCTCTCTCTCTCTCTCTCTCTCTCTCTCTCTCTCGCTCTCTCTCTCTCTCTCTCGCTCTCTCTCTCGCAGGGAATGAAGCCAGACAGTTTTTACAAAGTGAAAGTCCCTGAACTAAAAGAGATCATTGAGGGATGCATCCGAATGAACAAAGACGCAAGGTAACTATAGTGTCTACAAGGTCATTCAACAAAGAGGAAAATCTGTAACCAAAGAACTGCAAAGTTGTGTATGTGCGCCAGCAGCCTTTGTAATGTTTTAACACCTGCCAGACGAGTTTTTACTGTGTGCACATTAAAACAACAATACCCTGATTCTTGTCCTTTTGACGTTTAAACAATACCACGCAGGCTCCTCAGAGATCCCTGCATGCCACTATTTTTGTTACCCAGCTGCACTGTTTGATATTTCTGTTCCACCCTACATTGGTCAGGTGACACATGTTGCAGAATCAACAGTGTCAAAGACACCGACACAGACTTTTTTCAGATTTTACAGTTCTACTAGGGCAAAAACATTCTCCTCTGGGTTGTCTGTCATGACCCCTGTGGTATCAGAGGGCTTTGGGTCACTTAAATAAGAGTTACACTCAGAGTTACTAACACATTCCTGACCATCTTTTTAACTCCTAGCTAATTTCAGTCATATTATTAATATATTTTTGCTCACATGTTTCTAAAGCAACTTTATAACCAATATGGAACCTCATAAGTAGTGTTGGGGGAAGTTACTTTTAAAGGGACACTCCACCGTTTTTTCATATTAAACTATGTTATTCCCTTAACTAAGACGAGTTGATACATATCTCTCTCGTCTCAGTGCGTGCACTCAATCGCTCTGGCGCGCGGCGACACTTTGATAGCACTTAGCTTAGCCCAGTTCATTCATTAGGATCCAAACAGAGATGAAGCTAGAAGCGACCAAACACCTCCACGTTTTCCCTATTTAAATACAGTTACACGAGTAGTTACACGACCAAGTATGGTGACACAAAGTAAAACGTGGCGCTTTTCTAAGTGTTTTTTCTAAGGTTCTAATGACAGAAGTGAGAGGGAGAGGATTTTTCAGGAGTGACTTTTTACTGCGCCGAGTCGAAGTGCTCCCAACTTCAAGTGCTATTCCGCCATACATTATAGTTATCCTTTTTACCCGCTTAGAAAAGCACCATGTTTTATTTTGTGTCACCATACTTGGTCGTGTAACTACTCGTGTAACTGTATTTAAATAGGGAAAACGTGGAGGTGTTTGGTCGCTTCTAACTTCATCTCTGTTTGGTCCCTAATGAATGAACTAGGCTAAGCTAAGTGCTATCAAAGTTTTCCCGAGCGCCAGAGCAATTGAGTGCACGCACTGAGACGAGAGAGGTATGTATCAACTTGTCTTGGCTAAGGGAATAACAAAGTTTAATATGAAAAAACGGTGGAGTATCCCTTTAAAAGTAATGTTACATTATTGAGTTACTCCTTAAAAAAGTAACTTAGTTACTTTTTATGGAAAGTAATGCCTTTCATTACTTTTGGATTACTTTTTCTCACCTGGGTTGGGCTTGCTTGCTTTGTTTTTTAATAACAAAAAAGGTTCTATTCCCACTCACACTAAATATGAGTAAATTAATAGGAATCAGCAAATGAATGAGTAAATGAATAAGCTTCAGGCTGAAGGGAATGCAAATTCACGCCTGTACAGTAGAGGGCACAGCTCAAACAAACCTTTCAGCTGTGCTGCCATTCTGGATCGCTGTAGAATAGGACACAGGAGAAGAAAGTTCAACACTCTTCAATCAATTAAAAGTAATTTCTGCTTATTAGTTTGGTTGAACTGGAATTTCAACAGTCAGGAACAAAGACATTGGTTAATAAAGTGAGATTAAATACATAAAGTATATTTGTGTTATTTAACATATTTAATTATTGCAGGTTTGAGTAATATTCTGAGTTTGCATTTCACTGTTTTTATTCATTTTAAGGAATACTAAATCTATTTGTTGCAAGTGAGATGATTAAATGCATGCTCACATTTAGTCTAGAACTACAATAACCGTCATGTTTACACAGCGCACAATACACCTCTGAACTTACTGCCGATTTCTCTCAACATGGAGACAGAAGAGGTCAGTCTATAAATGGGATAGCAAAGTAACTTGTGCTACTTGTTTAAAAACTCTTTTGTAACTCTTTTGTTGTAAATTTAAAAGTATTGTGTTACTTTACTAGTTACTTGAAAAAGTAATCTGATTACATAACTCATGTTACTTGTGCGTTACCCTCAACACTGCTCATAAATGACCAATTTGGAACGCTGTACTTATAGGCAGCTACACAACTGCATTGCTAAGCTAACAGTGTGGTACTCTAATATGCATGCAAATCCACACAGTAGCTCACAAATATTGTGTTAAATAATATTTTTTGTTAAACTGAACAGTTTTTAGGGAAAGAAATGTAAAATAATGTATTATTTTTCTTGCCTCTGTAGGCAGCTCACTACATTTTGAACAGACTTTGTGCTTTTGACACTTTTATTCTTAAAAAACAATTGACATGAGTCAAATATTTCCGTATCTGTAGAGAAGTAACTGAAATTCTGGTTTCCATTAGTAACCAACTTGAAATCACTCAATCACACCACTTGTGTCCTAATTCAACATAACCCATTTATGCCTGGATAATGGTCCATTTAATGTCATCCAACCATTATGTAAAGCATTTGGTCAATAGCCACTAGTAATGACTCACTCCATCCAGCAGCAGGTAATTCTTATGATTAATAGTGTTGATTTAATTAACTGCATTTTCTGGAATTCTTGAATTTTCTTACTCTCAGTCAGATTAGGACCTCAGAGTGCTTTCCTGACAGCCCATCTCTTATAAGATGTGAGACTTTATTATACTAGCATTTGACTTATCTCTGCGACAAGACGGTATAGTTATAAATTGGCTTAAAAGATTGGGAAAATAAATAGCACTTATTAAAAGCAATTGCTCAAGTAAACAGCATTCATCAAAAACAATAGCTAAAAATAGCTAGCTCAGTATAGTATTTTACCATTTGTATGTTGCTTATAAAAATCCTGAGCTAATTTTTAATGGCTTCCAGTGGAAAAAAAGATAGTAGCGATGGTAGCGGCTAACTAGGCCATGCTAACCAGCCAAACCTTGATGTCTTTTTGTAAAAAGTATATGATCATATGTATTTTCTTGTTTAGGTACACTATCCAGGACCTCTTAGAGCACACCTTCTTCCAGGAGAATAATGGTGTCCATGTCGAGCTGGCTGAGGAAGACGACATGGTGAAGTCTGGCCTTAAACTCTGGCTTCGGATGGACGACACCAAGAAGCTCCATGGCAAATACAAGGACAACAATGCCATTGAGTTCCTTTTCGAACTTTACAAGGATGTCCCGGAGGAAGTGGCTCAGGAGATGGTGAGATCTGAGATCTCGAATTAATTTCCATGCTATTACTGAACAGTTCAGAAAACATAAAAGCTAATCCATGTCCTTCAGGTTGTTCTTGGCTTTGTCTGTGAGGCCGACTACAAGCTTGTGGCCAAAGCCATCCGTGACCGCGTCACCACCATCAAACGGCAACGAGAGAAGCTCCGCCGTCAGGCTGAAGAGGTGCAGAGGCGTCGCCAAGAGGAGGTGATTGAAGAGGAACCGGAACCTAGTCTTGAAGCCGAACCTTCCGTTTCTAACCCTTCAGCTTCTAAACCTCCTGTAGAGACACCTGTATCCAACCCTACACAAGCTCCGCCCACTGTCACAGTGTCTGGTCCCATTTCCCTGCCTGCAAACGAATCTCTGGACTCTGGCTTCAACGCCAGCTTTGCCACTGAACCCGAAGAGCCGGACGCCGACCAGCGGCAGCATTTCAATATACGCCATGCCAGCTACTCATCAGCAACATGTGAGTTTGTGTGCTTTTGTTTATATTAAAGTCGGCATGAAATGGTAATGGCATCTATTTTCTAAATGCAAGTTTTAGATCTTATTATGAACAATTCGTCCATGTGTCCACGTTCACAGGAATTTGATCCACTTAAACCTGACCCTGCAAGGTCATGTTCATCTGCCTCTACTTTTAAGTGCCCATATCTCAAAATTCAGTCAATAACCAATGCATAGAACCGGTCCTGCCTTACATTTTTTTAAATAGTCCATTACACTTGGATGCTCCAGGCATTCACATTTGTTGTAACCGTTTCAAAAAAACTTTCACAGACTTTCAGTCTTCCAAAATCCTGTCTGCTGTTGATCTCCATTTCTTCCTGAATATACTTTTCCATGATTTTGTCATAGACACAACTTACTATAAGAGCACATCTGAATGAAACCCAAAAACTCTCACTGTGACGTGCGCACCGAAGCAGTGTAGTAGAGTATTGTGCAGGCTGCCATGATTTTGCCAGGACTTGTTCCAGTCCAAATTCAAAAACATAGTCCTAACATAATCCTAACCATAATTTACCTCTAAAATCATAGTGAGAATGTAGAAGCTCCTAACCATGGTTGTAAGCCTAAACTTGACAATAACTGTAAACTGAAGGGGGTCGCACACCGGACGAGAAGCGCAGCACCGCGCCGCGCCGCATCTAGGACAACTCGAGGTATCGCACACCGGGCGCGCACTTTCTCAGTTTATGGCCAGCAATATTGTTATGTTTAAGGACATTATGGAATTAAGATAATGTCTGTACTATGTTATGATTGTACTGTACAATTAAATACAATCGTTGCTAAAGGCCCTTTCACACCGGATGTGTAACGAAAAAGCGAATAGTTCATGTGCGAATAGTTCGCGTCAAAACCCATCACATGAGCCGCGTAAACACGGTCTCTATCTCTATTTTGACGATTAGCTTTCTATCCCAAATGTAGTTTAGCCTGCTAGCCTACACAGCACAGGACTATACAACAACTAAAACTATCTCACAACATACTCACAGTCGTGATAACCGAGTTGGTTGGCAATGCTACGCCACACAATCATTGTCCTTGTAGTATATGATTGGCTGAAGTCTTTTCTGTCGCCGCAAAAGGAAAAAAAAATCGACATCGAAACAAACAAAAAAAAAAGTCGTTTTTTCGCCGCAGCACATTCGTGTTCGGTGTGAAAGCACTCATTACACAAACAGCTGATCAAAAAATAAAACCATCGCGCAAATTATTTGTGCGTAAAAATCGCGTCCAGTGTGAAAGGGCCTTAAGTCTGCAGTCTGAACACTTTACCTCAGAGCGTCCATTAACTGAATGAATTGAGATTATCACCTGAAAATCCGATAACATCAGCAATTTTCATTCAAGCAGCTGATTTCTGTAAATGAATGTAAAACTAAATGTATATTGCAGCACAGGGTGAAGTCAGAGTGTACATTAATGACGATTTGAGACAAATAAATGTACATTTAATATAAAACTATAAAGCTTCTCATCCGGTGTGAGACCCCCTTTTGACCTCAAATCTGATTGGTTGATTGTAATGTTGTTCCATCAGAAGTGAGGATGTTGATCCACACGTTTCCCATGACCAGTCAAACCTTTAAACATGTTCCTCATGACCAAATGTCCTTTAAAAACAACATGATTTACTTGTTAGTGGATAAACAGTTGCTACATTGTATGGCGGCATACCTTTATTACTGGACCATTTGCATGTACAGATTGTTTACTTACATGTCAATTTAAAAGGGTAAATTCAATTTTGAATAGTCCAAGGTTTTAATTTGGGCCGGACTGATTTGAAACAACTTTTTACCACTAAAGAAAAATAAATATAAATAATTGACTGTTTGTTTGTCACTCGATTCCAATTCGTTCCATTTTGGCTCCAATTAGAGAGCATGTTATGTATCATTTTATTATAGACTTATATATCACCAAAACACTACTGTCCAAAGGTTTTAGGGTCAGTAAGATAGGAATTGCAGTAAGGACACTTACTGAATTGATCAAAAGTGACAGTGAAGACATACTGTTAAAAAAGATTTAAAATACATGTTCTTCTGATCTTTCTATTCATCAAAGAATCCTGAAAAAATGCATTACTGTTTCCACAAAAATATTAAGCAGTACATATGTTTTCAACTTTGATAAAGATAATATATATATATATATATATATATATATATATATATATATATATATATATATATATATATATATATATATATATATATATATATATATGTTTCTTGAGCACCAAATCAGCAAATAAGAATGATTTCTGAAGGATCATGTGACACCGAAGACAGTGTAATGATGCTGAAAATTCAGCTTTGCCATCACAGGAATAAATTACATTTTTAAATATATTACAATAGAAAAGATATTTTTAATTGTTATAATATTTCACAATTCACATCACTACAATATGTTTACTATTGATACTTTGCACGTGACGTCAGTTGTACTGGCTGGCGGGCAAGAACGTCATTCTCTAGCAACGAAAACCAGTAAACTAATCAAGGATCTTGCCAGGACGTTGCCGGTTTTAATATACAAAAGTTGGTGTTTTGAGGTGTACACGACATGCCAGATAGTTGTTGTGCGATTGGATGCACTCAGGCCCGTCGCGACAAGGCAGGCAAACCAAGCAATTGCTTGGGGCCCCGAGCTGTCCTGGGGCCCCAAGACAACGACTGATTAAGAATAAAATGCAACGACAAACTGTGTGAGCGACCCTTTGATAGTCAATGCAGTAAAGTGCAATGACACTGTTATCGGGATCCCCCTCAAGGGGAGCTCCCCTCAGTAGTCGCTGACAGCAGCTAGCCAACTGCGTGATCTCTGCTGCCGGCAAAATACAAAACCTCCTCGGCAGTCATCATGAAGCGGAATTATGCTTCAGGAAGCCAGAAAAGAATGAAGAGAAAGGAAGAGGAGGATAAGAAAAAACAAGATAGTGGTAAGTAGGGGTGTAACGATACACGTATTCGTATTGAACCGTTCGGTACGAGGCTTTCGGTTCGGTGTTCGGTACGCATTTTCAAACTGAACGGTTCGTTGGATCATTTTTCCTGCCGACCAAAATTTCGTAATTTCAAATGTAGGCGCGTTGCTCGTGGCAAGCGCGCTCATAATGTAGAGACGCCGGCGCGACCACAACATTGCCCAACATCAAATGGCAAACGTAATGTAAGCGGAACGAAACTGAGCTACTCGTTATTGTGTGGTTGACGGACCGTTGTTTATCAGTTTGGACCAGTGCAGCGCGAGCCGATCGTGATTATGCGACACTGTTTCTACACAGCACTAATAAGAGATCCAGTAAAGAAAGCATTTGAATTCGCCACAGAAGTAATAACATCGCTGCGAGATCTCGTGAGAAACATTCACATAGTTTGGCAGGAATAGTAGGCTATAATGCCTTCAAGTAACATTATGTCGGTTTTATTTCGACATTATGAATACAATGCCCTCAAATGTTAATCTTAACTAAAATAAACATTTGTTTATAACTACTACAATATTAAATTTAATTTTTTCCAAGGAGCTGTTTTGTTTTATATGCTCCTAAGAAGAGTCAATTATAGCTCCAGAATTGCTCAAAGTAAAAAGAAATAATATTTTATGGTGCTAGTTTTAATTAAAAAAAGAAGAAAAATAAATAAATCAAGGAAATTGGCATTTCTTTCTTTTTGCTGTATCGAAAACATACCAAACCATAACACGTGTATCGTATTGAACTGAACCGTGAATTTTGTTACACCCCTAGTGGTAAATGATAAATTACACTGGATAAAATAGCTCCACTTGTCTTGTACAAATGGTGTAATTTTGCAGCAGGTAGGCTAGAAAAAATATGTTTATGTTAGCTACCTGCCTGACGGCAAATGCTGCTTGTAACAAACAGTTAGTGCAACTTTTTTTCGAACGGACGGAATATGGTTACATATTATAATATGTTTTTTATTGGGGGGCCTCCATGTCCATTTTGCTTGGGGCCCCCAAATTCCTTCAAACGGCCCTGGATGCACTAACCGCGTTTGTTGCCCGCCAGATATCACGTGACTGCAAAGTATCAATATTTTAATCAAACAAATGCAGCCCTCGTGATCATAAGAGACATTTTTTAAAAACATAAAAAAAATCTAACCAAACCCAAACTTTTGACCAGTAGTGTACATTCAATAATTCAACAGATTGAAAAATGGAAAAATTCCTTTAAAATAAGCAACCTCCATAAAAGTCACTGTATAATCTGGTGCCTTGCCGGGTCACACATGATATATGCACTTAGCAGTAAGAGTTAGCTGTACACTAACAAACAATTTTTCTTTTGTTTGGTTGAATGACGATGACCATGGCAGCTGACTGTGAGACGGACGGCTACCTCAGCCCCTCTGGGCTTCAGGACCCTTCAGAGTCTCGAGCTCCTGTAACAAACCAACCCTTCACAGTTCCACAACCGACCAGTGGAGCACCTCGTGTGGAAACCCCACCCGTTGAAGCTCCACCCACTGAAGCCACTCCCACTCCAGCTGCTGCAATCCCAGCTCTCCGTTTCCCCTCGGTAGGTTACCAGTGAGCATGAGATGCTTAAAATGATGGAGAGTTATGATTGTTTGATATATTATCCAACCTACCCTTTGGAGAATGGAGAATGACAATTGTTGGTCATTATAGGTGAGTTCAAAGACTGGAGTAATGGCTGCTGAAAATTCAGCTTTGCCATCACAGGAATAAATAACATTTGAAATTATATTAAAATAGAAAACTGTTGTAATATTGTTTCACAGTATTAATGTTTTACTGTATATTTAGATCAAATAAATTCACCCTTTGTAAGCATTAAATACTTAATAAGCAGTAAAATCTTAATAACCCCAAACTTTTGAATGTTTGTATACATAATGGTTGAGCATTTCTGACTGACACTACAGAGATTATAATGAAAGCAGTTTTAAGATTTCCTAAATGTGTTTAAACCATCACATAAAATGCTCATTTGAATGAAAATTTTTTCACTGGCCCACCCACAGAGCATTGCTGTGTCCCAAAATACAGAGAGGACCCAGTCAGGAAGTGCCAGTGGTTTTTCCTCTCCTGTCGACAGGTAAGCTGAGTTCTGATTAACAGTTCCCTATGCACTAATCAGGGGATATATGTCAAATTTGACAAAATTAGTTCACTTTAACGTCTTCATCCTGCTCTTAACCTGTTAAGCTGTGAACACAGAATCAGTCCGATAAAAAGACTTGTTTACCCCCCTCAGTGTGTGTGTGAATGTGGATGTTGCTTTTGTTTTGACGTCAAGTAAATTTGGATCATATCCCAGCTGTGAGAGCTGTAATCTTACTCACCAACTGACCAACATGCCCCGTATACCCACGGTGGCTGTAATGTTTCTGTGGAGAGCAGTTCCTTTCTCATATACAGGCACACACACACATACACATACGCTAGCGGTAAGAGCATTAATGGGAATGATTTACCTCAGGGGAGCATAATACCCTAAAAAGCATTTCTGTTGGAAGCCTGACGAAGGCAAAGCAAAGGTAGCATATGGTAAAATGTGTACACAAGGACAGCTTCATTATACTGAATTAGTTCAACCTGATTTAAGAAGAGCTATCTTAAATCACTTGGCCTTTTTTGTGCTTATGGTAAATTGATTAAAGGAACATTCCGTGAAGTCGAGTTCTGTGAAATTCAGGAACTCGGAATGTCACCATGTGTTTTATATCCTTCCTCTCGGAACAGCTACGCTTCTGATGTCACCTCTGGTTTGAGTGACGGAAACGAGGGTCTTTCGGAGAGGAGCGGGAAAGGTCAGAACAAACGCACCGGAACCAAGCTGCTCAGGAAGAGAGCTCGCTCAAGGCTACGCATCACTGGGGTGACTCATCAGTCAATTACCTAGCTTTAATTAACTGTCCTGACGTGGTTCCCAACCTTACAGTCTACTAATACTGAGGCTGTAAATGTGTCTAACTCAAAAAAAAAAAATTTGATAACTGCTTTCAAAATCAATAGCTTTTTTGTAATATTCTCATAAATGTTCTCACCTCATTCCCTGCCTGTGTCTTTCTACATGCAGCTGTCAGATAAAGTGGATCGGGTTGTAGAGTGTCAACTACAGACTCATAACAGCAAGATGGTGACATTTAAATTCGATCTGGATGGAGACAACCCAGAAGACATCGCTACAGTGATGGTGAGCTAGGATCACAGTAAAAAAAAAAAAAAAAAAAAAAGTAATATAAAATAAAAATAAAAATACATAAAATATAAAATAATTATAATATATAATAATTTCATAATTTACAATAATAAAATTATAATTGTAATAATAGTCTGTATTGAAGGAAAATATAAAACGTGTTACAATTGCCCCTGGTCTCCACTACTTCACTGAATGTCTGTAAGTTAAAAGTTATGGACGTCAAAGAGGACACAAGGACACAGATAAGGCGGTCCTCCTTGTGAAAACTGATTTACACCATGAGAAGTGTTGATGTTTCAGCTTCTGTGTTTGCACAAACTCTGCAACCTCAAACGCACAGTGGAAAATCTATGCACAGTTTTTCTCACCTGTTCATCTAAAGCATTTTGTTGCATCTAGTTACCAGTGGAAAACCAGTTCTTATGTGTCCATTGTGACTTGTCAGCAATATTTGACATATTTTTTGCGTACAGGAGAAAGAACCGGTTTGAAATGTTTATCACCACATTGTCAATTGAAAATCACTGGAAAATGTATTTCTGTTTTTCGTGTTGCTACTATAGTATTTTTCCATGGAAACATGTGTTGTGTTGGACCGCTGTGACCCATCTCTGTGTTTTATCAGGTTAAAAACAGTTCAACATTTGTCAGTATTGATATGAGGCTAAATATATTTATGTAAAATGGAATCTGGGTGAGTGTGTTTTCTGAACATCACTTTTGTTAGCTTCTTTCTTTGGCTGCTTTGTGTTAGCTCGCTGTGACTAAAAGTTGTTTTGATCAGCCTGTCCATAGCCTTGAGACTGGATATAGGAGTCTAAAATAGACGGACGCTGCATTATGAGGACATGTCTTTGTTCACTGCTCTGTGTTTAATTCCAGTACCTTTGAACGAGACCTTTGAACTCATTAATAAAGTCTGCTCAAGAAGACTCCAAATTACATCAACCCAATTAACTTATTCATCTCTTTGCACTCCTTTTAGGTACATAATGAGTTTATCCTACCTGGGGAGAGAGAGGGATTCATCCACCGCATGAAAGATATCATCCGTCGAGCAGAAGCCCTGATGAGGAGAGAGCCTTTGGAACCACTCGATCCGAGAGAAACCGGTCGCTTGCCTTACCTGAGCGGTGTCGGCACACTGTCTGCTTCACAGGTGCGTTTTTATAATTTATAAAAAATTATATATATTTTTTTATTTTATTATTTTTTATTCTAAAAATATATATTTTTTTACTATATATATATATATATATATATATATATACATACACACACACACATAGATAGAACGTAAAATTTTACGCATTAAGGATTTTAAAAGGATTTGACAGCCATAATAAACTGTATGTGTGTCTTAAAAAATAAAATAAATGTATAATATAATAAAGGAACAATAACATATGTGGATCAACTGTTTTTATCATTCTATAATTATTTATATTATGTTTTTTATATTTATATATTTTATATATATAAGAAACTCTAAACTGTTATAAAAAGTAATATGTCACACTACAGGACAATTTAAATTGATCTTAAGGGGAAATAAGTTACAGGAAACGGTTAAATCTTGATGTTGAATAAATATTCCGTGGTTTTCATATAAGAGGTTTTATTTTTATTTGTGTGTCTGGTTTAGAGTTCAGTTGTTTACTGTGAGCTTTAGATGTTGTGGTTCAGAAATCCAATCTTCTGGTGTCATGTTAGTGATAACAATTCACAAAAACACGGTGTGTTCCTCACACTGATTGGAATAAGAGAACTTAGACATCGATATGCAACAGTCATTAGTGAGAAAGGCCTCTGGAACAGTGTGATTGGAGACTTTAATCGTGCTTGAGTGACAGTCTTCTTATCTTTTCACCTAACTTTGTCACTTGGTGACATTAATGCTAACATGTGCTCTGTTTTTCCCCAAAGCCCAATCTCTACACACAGGGCCTCGCTCGCACGCACTCCTCCTCCTCGTTGCCAGGTAACAAACATGCACACATGCAGGCCACATACACAACACAAACACATATAAAGCATGTGTAAAATGCTCAGTGTTCTCTATATCAGTATACAGTCTTGAATCTTATTATTCATGTATTTGATTCTCACAAAAAATGGCTTAAGGGATGTATTCATTAAAATCTAAAAATGCAAAAAGCTTTCTCTAAGGGTTTGGGTATAAAACATTTAATTTGCTCAATATAATACCCACCATGATTTCCTGTAAACCTGTTTGTGTGTATGTCCTTCAGATTATGCTGGTGCCAGTATAGGTTCAGTGACCCGCGATTCCTCGCCTACTCTGAGCGGCGACTTTTACGTCGATCCTGATGCTGTTCCACCCGTCCGGCCCCTGCGTTCACAATCCTTCCACACCACAGGTACATTCATCTGTCGGCACAATAAACCACTTATCTTCTTTATGCATCATTCACTTCTTTCCTTCATTTTTGTATTGTGCATAGTTTTTACAGTAAAAGAATTTCCTAAGCAGCTCTGCCTAATGTGATACTATGCTCTGATTGGTTTATTTCACGTTACGCCCAAACCACACCTATGAATAATGAAGCTACTTCAGACCAACCCATTTTAGATTTGCGTTGGGCGCAAGAGTCATTTATCCCGCCGATATAATAGCTACAGCTCTCGAGATCCGCCCACAAAGTTACTTGCGTTTCACATTTGATACTTGCGTTTCAGATCGTTAAAATAGGGTCTTAAGTCTTTTACTCAAGTCGTTTTGGAATTGGTGACTTGTAATTTGTAATGGAGTCATTTTATCTGTAACTTTACTCGAGTATGTTGTTCGGGTACTCTTTTTTTTCTTTCTTTCTTTTTTGCTTCAACCAACCAGAGCGTTTTCCCACCAGCGGAGCTAGTTGATAGATTAAACTTTTGCCGTATCTGGTCGGCAAAACTACGAACAAAACTCTTCCTTTTTTAAGAATGACTTAAGTGCCGTTCTTTGTTCTTTTCTCAAAGAACAGCTTAACTCCAAGTCCTCCAGAGTCGCGGCCAAAGCCGATTCGAAAGACCGCTGTTCGCCACAGCAGCCGCCATTCTTTGTTTTCAAGTAGTAGCAGGGAATTCACGCCGTCACAACTCTGCCGTCATTATGTTAAGCCCGCCCACCGACTCTATAAACGATTTGATTGGCCTGACTAGAGTTTGGTTTTTCCAGCTCAAAAGTCAACGGAGAGTTGCTAGACTACCCTGGCTAGGGCTGGGTACCGAGTTCGATACTTTTTAGGTACCGACCGAATTGCTTCGATACTATCGAGTATCGAAAAATGACTTGTTTTTCGGAACCAGATTTCGATACCTGAGGGGTTAACTCGTCAACGTCAGTGCTCAAACAAATACATGAAATGCACAACGACACACCTAAAGTCGCTCACGCACATACACGCAAACTCTACACACACGCGTGGAACTCTCTGCGCACATAGCCTACTCATATGAGACGCTCGCGCGCACACAAACTGTCCACGCACATTCTCATGAGACGCGAGCACACACACACAAACTCGCGCACATACTCTATGAGACGCGAGCACACACACTCATAATACCCTAAAGATGTGGAAAAGTCGATCCAAATTGTGGCTACATTTCTCCAGGCTCGATGCCAACAGCGCGCAATGCAGTATTTGCGGTAAAATAATTGCTGCAAAGACCGGTACCGCGGCAGATATGATGAAGCCCTTGACAGTGCACGGAGTAAACATAAGAGCAGAAAGTTGCTCCGTCTTCGACTGATAAATGAAGAGATACCTTTTTATATATTTTATATGAAGAGATACCGTTTATATTGCAATAATAATGGCCTACTGAATGTACACTGCCGTTCAAAAATGTGTTGGTCAGAATTTTTTTTCAGTAAGGATGCATTAAAGTGATCAAAAATGACCATTAAAATATGTGTAATGTTACAAAAGATTTCTGTTTCAAATAAATGCTGTTCTTTTGAAAATTTTATTCATCAAAGAATCATGAAAAAATGTATCATAGTTTCCAAAAACTGTTTTCATATTTCTGAAGGATCATGTGACACTGAAGTAATGATTTTGAAAATTCAGCTTTGACATCACAGGAATAAATTACATTTTGAAATATATTCAAATAAGATTTTAAATTGTAATACTATTCCACAATATTACAAGTTTTACTGTATTTTTTACTGTAACAAATTCAGCTTTGGTGAGCATGAGCTCTTTATAAAAAATATTTTGTTCCTTATGTATATGTATAAGGAATATTTTGTTCCTTTGTGCTTTTTTTTGTTCCTTTGTGCACTGACTAAGGAGCATGAGTCAAACTGAAAAAATAAAACTAAAGTTTTTCTTAGGTAATGTGTTATGTAATCTTGTTAAAATGGATTTCATAAAATTGGTATCGAAAAAAGTATCGTTCAGGAACTGGTATCGAAATCAAGGTATCGGTATTGGTATCGAAATTTTTTGAACGATACCCAGCCCTAACCCTGGCTGCAAAATAAATTTTGCTGCCGCTAGGGTGCGTCTAGATTTCTAGGCTAATTTTTAACATGAAGATGCTTACAATGTTTTTTAATATCATTTATTTATTAAGCTTTTAATATCAGAACCAATCATCTTTTGTCTCTTCAGGTAGTGGGTGCTATGTTCAGACACACAGGCCGTCAGTACAGTCCGAGCCCCTTGAGGACGTTCAGTGCATCATAATGAACATTCGCTCTGTCTTGCTCTTTCATCTTGTTTCTTTCGCTGATGTCATTTCTTTCTCTGCACGCCATTAGCTGTGCTGGAACAAACATGATATCTTGTGTATCCCACTTTGCAATTGGCTTTCTAAACACCCATCTCCATGGAGACCAAGCGTTAACGCCAGTGTCATTGTTGACGTATCTCAGGATTTGCTTTTGACACCCGTTTCTTCAAAATGAACAAGTAGATTTCATTACCTGAGAGAACAAACAATATGTATTACACAGCCTGTGCACAGTATAAAATCTCTATTTCAAGATGACTATTTGTGTCATTGTGTCCACTATCTGAACAGGAAGTAGAAGATTTGCACAGGGAGTTTGATAAATGCTCCAAAGTGGTTTGCTCCTCAGGAGAGAGGTCACATCCCAGTTTGTGGCTTTGTTTTTATGCCACAATGACGTTTGTGGAGTCTTTTCAAAAGTCACGCACAGCATCGACAGGTGAAAGAACGTTAGAGAGTCCTTTATTAACATATGATTTCTCAGTTGAAAATTTGAAAGTGATTAGGTACGTTCACATGGACATTGACAAAGTGATGATACAACATGATAGTCGTGCTCGGATCAGCACCAAAACAACCTGTCCGAGATCGCCTGAACGAGGTGGTATTGGTTAATTGAAAATGAACTCTGGAGCCGTTCAGTTGCGGTGAGAAAGCAATGCTTACTGGTCCCATTGGACCAGTGAACCAAGTGGTATCATAATTTATAATAAAAGTGTGTAAAGATAGCTTCAGATAAAGCCACAATAAGCCCATTGAGCAAACTGGCCAATCCATCTTGATGGATGACGCTATGAGTGGAATCCCAGAATATAAGCAGGTGTACTTTGATTAATGAGAGGACAGTTTTACTCACATGTGACTTGCAAAAACACTTTTTGGTACACTTTGAAATGTTGCCTTGTGAAAGCGATCTGAACCATGAAGAAAATGCAACATTGTAACATTTTAAGTCTCTGTTTTGGAACAAAGTCTACAGGTCTGTAAATGCCCTTAGGGCTGGTTCTAACAGAACACGTTTTTCCATTCCACTGCGCCACTTTTCCATTGTTTTTCTATGTAAATGTGCTAGACAGATGTGTTTGACCATTGCGCTTGGATCTCGTGTCTTTTTCAGCGTCTCGTGCATGAAATGGCATTCTAAAAACGCGGCTGAAACTTGTTCGACTTTTACAAAACGTATCTCAAGACTTTGAGACTTTTTTGCCCCATTCCACTGCCAGCCTTCTGTGTGAATGGTCCCCAGTACATTTACTCCTGGGACAATCCTTGTAGAGCAACCTGGAGTAAAGGCATAATGGATAAAAGGTCATGGCTTGTTGAGAAGAGGCAGGAAACCCTCCTAGCAATGAACACTACAACGACTTGGCAACAAAGAACGATTTGATTGCTACTATGTATATAGAGCTTAACCCAGTTTTTCTCTGTCTATTTTTGTTTCCTTCAGGTTCTTCACAGACCTATCAGTCTTCTGTGCCCAACTACTCACAGTACTCACACCCTGATGTTCTGTCCTATCTGCCAAATCAGATGTCTGCCATGCCCCCTCAGTTCACCAAACCACCTTACGTTCAGAACACCCACTTCGCCTACCCCTACCAAATGGATCACGCCTCCCTCAACCCAAGTCCACTCACCCGTGTCCCCAGCAACCCAAACTTCTCCTCCTCCTCTTCGTCCTCTTCTGTTGTTTCACCAGTTCAGCAGTATGAGATGGCTCCTCAAGCAGAAACCAACAATCTGCCGCTTCCAGTTGCCCCTCCACCTGGTTCGCAACCTGCAGGCATGTGGCCATCGCCATCCCAGCAGCCCTTTATTTCCCTAGCCAATGTTCTTTCTCTAGCTATGAACTTTGCACAGTCCATTATACCCGCTGGATCCATCCCTCAAGGTTTTCATCCGCAAATGACCCCTCAACCAGGGTATGGCCCCATGTATCCAGCTCAGCATGCAAGCATGAGCAATACCGATGCTCCATACCACCAAGGGGTAATGAGCGGACAGTATATGGATATGTACCAATACCCTGATGCTCATACGCAGATTCCGGCACCAGTTCCTGAACCTCAAGAAGGGAGCCAAATACCAGTAGTCTCACTTGGGGAGCCAAGAACATGCACGACTCCTGAGATTAAACAGACAATTCCCACAAACTCAAGCTCTTCTCCAGTGTCCAGAAGTAGCCCACTTGTGGAAAGCCAGTCTAATCTCATAGGACAGCTCAGAGAGCGGACAGACAGTTCAGCATCAAGCACCCGCACCCCATCAAGCACAAGCTCACCAGCATCCTCCACATCTACCAGCCCACAAAACACTGTGAGTGTTTGAAATAACATACACAAACAACTTTTTCATAAACGGATAGTTCAGACAAAAATGAAACTTCTGAGGCATTATCGAACATGCCAAACCTGTATGATTTTTTCTTCTTCTATGGAACACAAAAGGAAAAATATTGCAGAATCTTCCATCTGCTCACAAATATTCAAACTTAGATCATCACGTTCAGTTAACAGACTCATTACGAGATGTTATTGATGTTTTTAATGAGCCAAGTTCTAATCAATATAAAACAACTTAAATATCGATCTGTTTCTTAAACAAAACTATTGTATGTCTTCAGAACAATTGGAATGTAGCCATATGGAATATATTTAGGTAAATTATTTTGAACATTCTGTAATAGAGAAAGACATTTTCCATTTGTGTTCCACTCAAGTCTTTCAAGTTTGAAACAACATGATGGTGAGAAACAATGTAAAAAGTTCATTTTTTGGGGGTGAACTATCACTTAAAAGTCATCTAAAGCCAAACCTGTTCTTCTACTGATGTGTAACATTTAAACAAAGACACAAGACACAATAAGTTCTTTTTAGTGTTTCTGTCAATATACATATGATGGTGTACTCTTAAGTGAAACATTGCTCTCTGTCATCTTTGTTAGCATACTCAGACAAACCTGTTCTGAGCATGAAAATTATTTGACATGGGTGTTGTCTGTTATTATACTGTATGTCTTAAAGCACCTGTAGAAGGACTTCTGGGGTTGACACTTTTATTAATGTTTTTCAACTTGTTTTAAAAGGTGTCCTCGCCTGTCCCAAAGTCCTCCCCCACTTTATCCATATCTCTGGCAGTGTCTGAAACAAATACCATTGCAGCCAAATCCAGACTCTCGCCTATATCTGAAGGTGAGTGGCAATCTTCCATTTGTGAAACACACACACACACACACACACACACACACCCTTAAATAAGTTCACACCCTAGGTTCCATGTACACAAAGACAGAAGTTGTCTTTTTTTTTCTGTATTTTCTATCAAACAAATGCATGCTTGGTGAGCATAATAGACTTATTTAAAAAACATTAAAAAAAAAATCTTAGACCCAAAACTTTGAGCAGTAGTCCTCTCTAAAGGTAAGGTTTTTGCTGACTTTCTAAAAATAAACATGCCCTGTAACACCTCTAGCAAAATATCTGACAGGAATTATCATATGGTTGTGATAGAATGATGATTGTGAATGCCATACAAAAATGTTGGTTTTGTTGCAATATTCTGCTCAGGTTTATTTCCATGTCTTGTCAACTCCAATTCCTAAAATGTCAAATTGTGTTGCCAGTGGCTAAAATGAAAACACACAGCTGCCACCTATTGACTGTAAGAGCTCACTGCATACTTAGCACATTGTTCACTTAGTTTTGATAAGTTTTATACCCCTTATTACCACTCACATTGCGATTAGAAAATGTAAAAATCTAGTTTTTGATTGTCTTTCTGTTATAACATGTTCACTGTCCATACTGTAATTAAAAAATATCCTTGTCTCCTTGTTTTCAGAGAAAAAGTCTATTGTCACAGTGGGACGGTTCCAAGTCAGTCCAAGCAAGGAGATTCCCATTCCAACTCTCAGCCCGACGCAAACTCCCACCCCTACAGCTTCGCCAACATCTATGCCGACTCAAACATGTCCTATAAAAGTTCCCCAAACCACGCCCCCTGCACACAACAGCCAATCAGACAGCAGCACAGACGTACAGGCGGAATCCGAAAGCAGTCTCAGCTCTCTGAATGAATCACCACCACTTACCAAACGGCCTAGTGACACTTTGTGCAGCTCAGAGAGTGCCCCCTTGTGGACTGGAGAAACTAAAACCCCGGACAGAAAAGTTGTAGAACCAGGCGAGGGGCGTGGAGGTGAAGAAGAGGAGGAGGTGGAGGAGGAGACAGAAAGGAGGCGGAGGAAGATAAGTGTGAGTTTGCTGGACAGTTCAGCAGGGAGCCCTCAGTTCAATCTAAATCAGCCTTGGATGAGCTACACGCGCAGCACATCATACGCCAGCAGCGACGAGACAGAGAGTGAAGACGAGGGAATGTATGAGGAGCTACAGGAACTCAGAGAGAGGTGAGCCTATAGTGTTTCGTGGGTTGCTTGTGGCTATTTAACAATCCCTCAGGTCATTATACATTATGAAGAGTTTAATCAAACTCCAACAGTGTGCCTCAGCATGATGTAAAACCTGTTAAACAGCAAACTCTTAATAATTTAGAATTTCTAATAATCTAATAATCATTGTCCTTTATAGGTTTAATCCCAAATCATTTTAATCAATTTTTGAACGTGTCCAAGCGTGTTCAGTGCTGTGAAAGGTTTTCAATTATGCCATCTGCAGGTGTGGAAAAAGTCTTTGCTTTGTTTTATTGACAAATGAATCAAAAGTGGGTCTTTTTTGTACACATGGGCCTTGCTATGTTTGGCAAAAACCAAACCCTGCATTTCATATGAAGAACCTCATACCAACAAGCATTTTGGTGGTAGTTTGATGGTATGGAGATGTTTTGCTGCATCAGGACCTGAACGCCTTGCCATCATTGAAGAACTAAGAATAAATTTAGAACTAAAGAATTTTTTGTGTGTGTAAATCCTATAAATGCATAACAGTTCATTGTTTTTGCATCAGTTATATTATTTTGGTTAAATATCTGATGACATACAGTGTAAAAATATGCAAAAATACAGGAATTCAGAAAAACTATTTCCATATCCTATGATATATTGGTGGATGAGATGTACTAGGTTATCAGCAATCTAAACCTAAATTAGTAAAATGTTTATTTTAAATAATTATTCAAATAATTCAATTCATGGACTCATTAATCATCTGTGAATTAACTGATTGCGTGATAAAGTTTAAAAAGCACTGCCTTGAGAATGTTGTCTTCTTATCCCGTTCCTCATCATTTCTCTCTCCTTCCCCCTCTTTCTCAGACATGTGGCAGAGGTGCAGGCTCTCCAAACCTCTCAAAAGTTAGAGATTGAGGAGCTCTACAAACGGATGGGTAAAGTGCCCCCTCCGGGAATCGTGTCCCCAGCAGCCATGTTGTCCAGTCGCCAGCGCCGCCTGTCTAAGAGCGGAGGGTACCCCACCTCTCGCCGAAATAGCCTGCAAAGACTGGACATACTGCCACCTACAGGTACTATAGGTGAAGTTACAAATATTTTTTTTATTGCTTTAAACCACATTTCAACATGGAACTGCATTCATAACCTATTTATCCTTTAATAATGTAAAACTGAACTTAATTGTTCCCATGGGGAATTGATTGGATCATGAAAAGTGGGCGCTACATTCCAAAATGAAGTCAAGTTGTTGATGAGGTTGAAAAATAAGAGGGCTCGATGATGTCAACTGAAAAGAATAGTTGTGTCAGAGGTTACATTTTGAATAAATATTTCTTTGGCATTTGGGGTGTACAAAATATCCGCACCATATTAATAATCAGCCGACAGCTGCGATATTATCAATAAACTTTTTATTATTTGGCATCAGCAGACATTGGATGTTTATTGGCTGATACTTGACATATACTGGACATTCAAAATTTCTAAATTAAGTTCATCGTCTAGCTGTGACTTAAATGGGTAACGATAGATTATGGCCTGAAGATTTAACCCGTTAAGTGCATCTCTTAAATAACATTTTCCCTTTAAGAGCATGTCAGAGTGATGTGTGCACTTAATGATACTTGGAAAAATACAATGACCTTTATTAAGGTTACTTTGAAATGTGCATGTCTGTTTCAGACTCACACGAATGCAAAGTAATATATATTTATTATAATAGCCATTCATTGGTTATAGATGAAGGCATATATGGCAGTAACTCATACATGTGCCATTGTAATTTCCTCAAACACACTTCAGGTATCATACGGAAGAACTCAGTGAGCGGCAGCAGCAGTGGTTCACAGGAGAGGACCAGTAAAGGAGTGACCTTTGCCACTGATTACGCCAGAATTGTGAGTGTATCCACAGACCTATTTGCTTTCATTGATTATTACTTTTCTGCACCTTCTGTATCTTTTTTTGTTTGTTTGTTCTTTACCCCCTCTAATGGAATTCTCACTTTAGATGCACTGACCTTCCTTTTTTATCTTTCCAACAGTGATTTCCTTTGCAAAGGAGCTCTTTGGCCCCTATCCTGCTTTCCTTATGGACTGAAGTGACAACATTGCTTCCTCATGCAACTGCCAATGTGCGTGAGCACGTTTGTAGTATCAAGTGTGTGTTCTTCAAAGGCTGTGATGTGAATATTTATACCTCTGCTTGGTGTTTGCTTACCTTTCTGAAGAGACAGGGCATTTGTAAGCACAGACTTTATTTTTGAAACGTTTTTAAAGATTCAAAGTTGCTGATCTCAGCACAGATTTATGGAGAAATGCCCACTCAATTTCAGCTATAGCATCCCCGGTGGTCAAATGTATGAATTGCAAATGTTTTTCCATTTATTAGGCAGTCCATGTGGTTGCTCTTTTCTTTATAATTTTGTCCATATTGCATTAATTATAGCTCAGCTAGTCAGTTCATATTTATTTTCAAACTCCCAGTCAGTCATAAATACCTGAACGAATCGGTTCTGTAAACAATTGAACTTTTTTTCTTTTGTAAAAATGCGATGCGATTGAATGCATGCAGTCCTTATAAGAACTTTTAGGCTTTACTGTAGGTTTGCTTTTACATAAAACAGTATCATGTATATATTTGACAAATTGTAAAAACTTTCATCATGGATTACAGTTCAAATGTGACTTTGTTGCTGAAATATTTTGCACACACACCAATTGCACAAAATAGTTTTTTTTAATTCCATAACTCGCAGTATTGACAATGAATTTATTTCTCTTTTTTGATAGAGAACTCTGATGCCTCAAATTTCTCTAAGATTAGTGGATCCACATTATAAAACAACAATGCAGAATGCAAGCGTTTTATCTATATTTAGAGCTGGAACCACTTAGTTCTGAAAACATTGTAATATTTAAATGAGGATATAAAAGCATTTTTAATGTGCTTGTCAATCAAATCTCATTTAGATCATGCACAAAAGTGCAAGAAATGGATTTCTGGATGGTATCAATCTAACCAAAGTAGCTAAATCCAAATTTTAGAGAACATATTGGACAATCACCGTTGCAGTTCATTGAATACCCATACTGACATTTGTTTTCTAAATTATAACTTGTAATTATACATTTAGTTTAAATTTTAGTTGGTTCCGATTAAGAATTTAATTCCTCCCAATATTAAAACCCATCATATAGTGAATTTGCTTTGAAACTCTTCTGTCTTAATGATTTTCCTTTTGTTATGCATATCTTAATAATTAATAGAGTGTGAAATGAAGATGTTAACTCATGTTTTCATAATTGAAAGAAGAAATATAAGCAAACAACTGACACATCACACTTTTCTGCAAGGCATTTGCCAGTATATGATCTGTGTAGGACATGTATGAATTGCAGCATGTCTAGGATTATATTTCACTGCCCATGCAGCGATTTTATGCTAATATATTAGTTTGAAGACAAACAGAAACTATTGATAACTGAGAAACTGTGAAGTTTGAACAATTGTTGCCTTAAAGTGTCTGCGTTTGATGGGACAGCAGGTGTGTTCTACTGCATAGCAAGAGAAGATTTATATAGATATATTTAGATAAAGAGAAAAGCTGTATTATATTATGTGGAAAAAAATGTTGTACTGCCATGCAGATTGTGCCTCTTTTTTTATTACTCTGATTCCTGTATGAAACATGATTGTTGTAAATGTACAAACAAATAATGATTCACAAACAACCAAATGTTTCCTGAGATTAAAACTTTATGAACGTGTCATATAAACTGGGGTCCAAAGGTCAGATCACTAGTAGAAATGCATATTTTTGCATACTTTTCCTATTCCAATGCATACTTTTCCAATTTCTTAAAACATGTTTCAAAGTTAAAAATTAAATTATCTTATCATCAGCATAACAACATAGTTAAAAAGTACAGTTTAAAGGGTATTTGCTAGCCTGACGTCGTTGGGCTGTGATTATGGGGCATTTCAACCGAATCAGGAAGGAAAATGCCTCTGCACTCAATTGGATAGACCTACAACCAATCAGAGCAACGGAGTAAGTGACGTATGTTTTTCATTCATGTTTCCGATCGACAAATGCCTTGATCGCGGTTCTCTGTTCCTCTTTTAAAATTAATGCGCTGTCGATATCTTCTATAACAGACGCGATGGCGGAATCTACACATGATGTTTCATAAACAAAGTTCGGGAGGAGCACGTACAAATAATCAATCCAATCAACTTGTCATCAAACAATTACCATGTCTACCCTATCAGCATGAGAGGAAGCATACATTTATTCACTCTGTCAACTCACCTAACATTCCTTGACAGTTTTCAGCATCCCTCACTCACTCTTGGCCTGTTCTTCCACAGCCTGGAATACGGGGGGAGTACTTTGGGTTCGGGCCGAATACCGATCCCGGAGCCCTCTCCTCGGACAGCACGCCAAATATGCATTTATTCTCTCTGACTTTTTTGTATGTGTGAACTCGTGAAATCATACTTGGTTACCTAATGTAACCTCGGTTTTCTCTAGAAGAGGGAACGAGTATTGCGTAAGTTGCTTACGCTACGGGTAAAGTCATCTTTTCTCGAGATATGAAGCCAAAAAATTATCCTTAATTTTTATAATATTGTCAACGCAGTACAGCAGCATGAAGACCTAGAGCAGGCTATCTAGTGTGCTCATTGGCTGCTCTGCGGCAACTGCAGCAGCCTACCACTTAGCCTGGCGTGACGTCACGGCCAATGATGCCGCGTCACAGCCCGCCAAAAGGGGAGTGGCTTAGTGTATATAAGGAAGGGCTTCACATACATTTTGAGCGTGGAGGGGGACCTGCCCATGTCCAGCAGCTCTTGAAGGAACCAAAGCACCCACGAAACCCCAGTTTGTGGGTCTAAACTTTTGACGGTGCACCATTTATTAAACACAGACCATTTAGACGCGTTGAGCCGTCTCGTAGAGGGAGCTCTAGACTGTGTGATCGTGTTCACAACCCCTTTTGGCAAGTCAACGGGTATCCGTTGAGTATCCATTAGGGTGCATCAAAAAACACAATTCTTGAATTTTGATATGGCTGGGTGCTAAAAATGTTCCAATATATGTAGAAACAACACATGCAAAATATTTGTCCAGTACATGATGATTTAGGGGTGCCACCGCACATCTGTTTTTGTTGGATAAAGTGCTTAACAGTGCTCAATGGTCACAATGGAGATCTGAGGTAAACAATACTACAGCTCAAGAAAACTGAGATGATCTTTCTGTTTGAGGTGATCTTTCTGTGTTGGGTATGTATTATTACATAACTTTCATATCAGTAATTGTGTCTTTGTATACTTATTTATTATAAGTCATTTAAGTCATATTTATAGGTATTTGGTGCTCATTACATCTAGCTAACGTTAGCTAGCAACAGTTTGTTAACCAGTTAGCTATCTATGTTAGCTAAGCTATTAAACTTAACATCAACAGTATTCTAGAGTGGGCACTGTCATATTCAGAGTATACAGTGGGGAGAACAAGTATTTGATACACTGCCGATTTTGCAGGTTTTCCCACTTACAAAGCATGTAGAGGTCTGTAACTTTTATCATAGGTACATTTTAACTGTGAGAGACGGAATCTAAAACAAAAATTCAGAACCTGTATAAAAGACACCCGTCCACACGCTCAATCAAACAGACTCCAACCTCTCCACAATGGCCAAGACCAGAGAGCTGTGTAAGGACATAAGGGATAAAATTGTAGACCTGCACAAGGCTGGATGGGCTACAGGACAATAGGCAAGCAGCTTGGTGAGAAGGCAACAACTATTGGCGCAATTATTAGAAAATGGAAGAAGTTCAAGATGACGGTCAATCTCCCTCGGTCTGGGGCACCATGCAAGATCTCACCTTTGGGGCATCAATGATCATGAGGAAGGTGAGGGATCAGCCCAGAACTACACGGCATGACCTGGTCAATGACCTGAAGAGAGCTGGGACCACAGTCTCAAAGAAAACCATTAGTAACACACTACGCCGTCATGGATTAAAATCCTGCAGCGCACGCAAGGTCCTCCTGCTCAAGCCAGCGCATGTCCAGGGCCGTCTGAAGTTTGCCAATGACCATCTGGATGATCCAGAAGAGGAATGGGAGAAGGTCATGTGGTCTGATGATACAAAAATAGAGCTTTTTGCTCTAAACTTTTTGCTCTAAACTTTTGGAGTACAACTCCAAAAACACCATCCCAACCGTGAAGCATGGAGGTGGAAACATCATTTTTTGAGGATGCTTTTCTGCAAAGGGGACAGGACGACTGCACCGTATTGAGGGAGAATGGATGGGGCCATGTATCGCAAGATCTTGGCCAACAACCTCCTTCCCTCAGTAAGAGCATTGAAGATGGGTCGTGGCTGGGTCTTCCAGCATGACAACGACCCGAAACACACAGCCAGGGCAACTAATGAGTAGCTCCGTAAGAAGCATCTTAAGTTCCTGGAGTGGCCTAGCCAGCCTCCAGACCTGAACCCAATAGAAAATCTTCTGAGGGAGCTGAAAGTCCGTATTGCCCAGCGACAGCCCCGAAACCTGAATGATCTGGAGAAAGGTCTGTATGGAGGAGAGGGCCAGAATTCCTGCAGTGTGTGCAAACCTGGTCAAGAACTACAGGAAACGTATGATCTCTGTAATTGCAAACAAAGGTTTCTGTACCAAAGTTCTGCTTTTCTGATGTATCAAATACTTATGTCATGCAATAAAATGCAAATTAATTACTTAAAAATCATACAATGTGATTTTCTGGATTTCTGCTTTAGATTCTGTCACTCACAGTTTGTAGAGTCAACTTTAGAGATCAAAATTACAGACTTCTACATGCTTTGTAAGTGGGAAAACCTGAAAAATCTGCAGTGTATCAAATACTTGTTCTCCCCACTGTAGATGTCTCATGTGTATTGAGAGTAGCATTGTAGTTGTTACAGTAAATTAACAGGGTAAGGCCACATGAACATGTCCAATTGACCTCCATTCATTTTGTCTATAGGACAAATGAATGGACAATCTTGAAAGTTGAATTCTGAGAAATGCCCAAGTTGCCCAAAGGGTTCAAACAAACAACTTTTACTTTGATAACCCTATAGAACATGTTACTGTATAAAAGTTCACTGTACTCAACATTTCCAGGTCAACCTTTTGGCAATTAGACTAAAAATTGCACATTTTTTGAAATTTCGCCAAAGTTCATGTGTTAGGTGGCACCCCTAAATCTCAATGGAATCCCTCAAAACTTTGCAAAAGTCATTTTTATGTTAATTGGAACAAAATGCAATGCCAGCCAAATTGATATTTTGAAATTAAAATTTCCCATTCAAATTTGATGCACCCTAGTATCCATGCATGCAGAGACCAGCGCTCTGAATGAGGATGCCAGATCGAGCCGCGGGCTTGAGAGAGGAGGTCTCTTCTCACCGGGAGTCTGCCAGCCGCATTAACTCCGGCAACCACGTTTGGTTCTCCCAGTGCGGGGCTATAAGGAGCACCGAGTGGAGTGTTTCCCTGATTCTCCCAATGACCTGTGGCAACAGTGAGATCGGGGGGAAAGTGTACAGCGGGCCGCTGGGCCAGGCTTGGGCCAGCGCATCCTCGCTCTTTGAAAAGAACCTTGGGCAGTGAGCGTTGTCTTTTGACGCAAAGAGGTCGACTTTCGCTTTGCCGAAAAGGCGCCACAGTAACTGGACTGTCTGGGGATGCAAAGAAAATTCCCCCGGGGGAACATTGTCTCTGGACAGTCTGTCTGGACCATCGTTCAGGTGACCGGGCACGTGCGCGGCTCTCAGCGAGCGCAGTGAGTGCTGAGCCCAAACGAGGAGGCGTCCCGCCAGGGCGCAGAGAATTTTGGATCTGACACCGCCCTGACGGTTCAAAACGCAGCCCTGATTCACACTGATTCGTGAGCCGCCGGCAGTCCAGACTCGGTGAGGCACTTGTGCTTTCAGCCAGCGTTGTAGTGGGCCCAGCTGGAGCATTTTCTACATTTTCTGAAACGTTTTCAGTGGAACCCGACTGCCCGTCTGGAAAGACGCGGCGAGATGTCGAATGCGGCGCACACGCTGCGTCGACAATCTGGCCGTCATAGCCACCGAGTCCAGTTCTATTCCCAGAAAAGAAATTGACTGACGGGGCAGTAATGAGCTCTTTGTCCAGTTGACCGAGAGACCCAGGCTTTCCAGATGGCTGAGAAGCGCTGTTCTGTGAGATATAAGCTCTCTCTCTGACTGCGCTAGTATCAGACAATCGTCCAAATAGTTCAAGATCCGCATACCCTGTCTTCTCAGGGGAGCGAGGGCCGCGTCCATGCACTTCGTGAATGTACGGGGTGCTAAAGACAGGCCGAACGGCAGGGCGGTGTATTGATATACCTGACCGTCGAAGGCGAATCTCAAGAATGGCCTGTGAGGGGGTATAATCTGAATCTGAAAGTATGCGTCTTTCAGATCGAGAGAAATAAACCAGTCCCTCTGGCTAATTTGTGCAAGGATTTGTCTGGTTGTGATAATTTTGAACGGTCGTCTCATGAGAGCTTTGTTCAAATATCTCAGATCTAAGATAGGTCTGAGAGCTCCGTCCTTCTTGGGCACGAGAAAATAACGGCTGTAAATGCCTGTCTCGCTCAGAGAAGGATGCACCTGTTCTATCGCCCCCTTGCACAGCAGCTATTTCTGCTTGAAGTAGGTGAGCTACTTCTGTATTCACTCTCGTCTCGGTCCGTGCTCGAAAGCGTGGGGGACGGCGAGCGAATTGTAGCGAATAGCCCTGCTTTATAGTATTCAGCACCCATTCTAACACGCCCGGGATCGCTGGGCATTTTGATGGCGGTCCGGCAACGGCGGGACTCGACCATCTTTTCCTCCTTGCGGCTGCTAGGAGGACTTCACAGGCTCGGGCTTCAGCGCAATCTTGGGCCGGGGTACCTCCGAGAAGCGATCCACATTCCCGCTTACCACTGGGCCGAAGAGGCCGGTGGGGGAGAGCGGGGCATTGAGGAACACGGAATGCTCAGATTCACCCATGTCGGCGAGCGTCAGCCAAAGATGTCTTTCGGTGACGGTGAGCGCGGCCATTGATCTTCCGGAGGCCTGGGCCGCTGACTTGGTAGCGCGAAGAGAGATGTCTGTCACGCTGCGTAAGTCCGTTAAGACAGTCTGGTCCGGGCCTTTCTCGTCCATTTCGCGGAGGAGATCGACTTGGAGGATCTGGAGAACTGCCATCGAGTGCAGGGCGGAAGCAGCCTGGCCGGCGGCAGCGAAGGCGCGGCCGGCGAGCGCTGACGTGGTCCTGCAGGCCTTGGACGGGAGGGCAGACTTTAAGCGCCATCTAGTGGATGGCGGGCAAAGGTGCGCTGCAACCGCCTCTTCTACCGGGGGAATCCAGTTATATCCCTTCTCAGCGGCTCCGTCTACCTGAGAGAGAGTCGAGGAGACTGGAGAGCGGAGTCTTGCGGAGAAGGGAGCGTTCCAAGACTTTGAGAGCTCGACGTGGAGCTCCGGCAGGAAGGGTGCTGACCTAGAGGCAGGCGCTTGGCGGCGGCTAGGCAGGAAGCACCCGTCGAGTCTGTTAGGCGCGGGCGCCTTCGGTGGGGACCACTCGAGGCCTAGTTGGTCGACAGCCTTTGTAAGGAGGCGGAGAAGTTCCGCGTCGACATTGGCCAGACTCCTGGGTCAAAGAGGAGGTGGAGCGGTGTGATCCGGACCACTCTTCATTGCCCGAGGCCAGGAGAGAACATCTGTCACCAATGGCATTCTCGTCCGCTTCATCCCCTGAGGCGATGGCAGTGCGGGCGGGAGCCGGCCGCTGCGCGTCGGGAAAAGGGGGCGGAGAAGAAGAGAGCGAGGCTCGCGGGAAGGGTTCCGGCGAGCACTTGGCTGGTGCATCGGGTTCCGGTGGCCTCTGAGAGCGGCGCTTCTTCTTGCGCGGCCCGGCGGAGGCAGGCGGAGTGACAGCGTCAGCGTCGAACAAGGCGAGTCGAGCCCGCAGGGTCGACATCGGCAGTTCTTCGCCGCCTCATTGACCTCATTGGCCGTGACGTCACGCCAGGCTCAGTGGTAGGCTGCTGCAGTTGCCACAGAGCAGCCAATGAGCATGCTAGATAGCCTGCTCTAGGTCTGCATGCTGCTGCACTGCATTGACAATATTATAAAAATTAAGGATAATTTTTTGGTTTCATATCTCGAGAAAAGATGACTTTACCTGTAGCGTAAGCAACTTACGCAATACGAGAGAACCTCTCGTAAGAGAACTCAATTCTCCAGCGGCAGTCATCTTTGTTATAAACGAATTTAACCTTTGGTGACGTGGATGATTACGTTACTGTTGATCATCTGTCCATCATCGTATAAAGCCCGCCCTGACAATTTGATTGGTCCGAATAGCTTTTGTTTGGGCATAATAGCTCCACAACGGATATACAAATCCAGACCGAACTTCCTGACCTAAAAATGTTGTGGGCGGGGCTAAGTTCGGCTGGCATCCAGGCTATAGCTAGGTATTTGCAGGAATTCACTTTATCACAATTATGCTTAATGGATTAGTGATCCAGAAATAGTGCAGAAAATTTTGAAATTCAATTTTAGATCATACTGTAGCTTTTTTTTCATAATAATAAAAATGCTAAAAAACTTTATTTCCAGGTTTAAAGAGATTGTTCACCCAAAAACGAAAATTTGCTGTTAATGTCTCACCCTCAGGTCATCCAAGATATAGGTGTCATACTGTGTTCCTTCTTTGGTGATTCATGCAACGCAATTCAACGGGCTACAGTAAAAAAAAAAAAAAAATATATATATATATATACATATATATATAAAATACAAAATTAACACCAGTCAGTGGCTCCTGACGTCTTAACGCGACAGGAAGCTCGCGCTCCAGAACGAGTCAGGACAGTTTGCCGAGGCTGTGGGTTACAGGTAATAATGTTGTAAATAATGTTCAGTTTCTTGCACAGAACGATCGTTTCGTTTCATAAGACCTCAATGTATCGTCAGGAGCAATGAATATAATTGAATTTAGCCTGTATATGTATTTTTTCTCTCTTAAAGTGACCGTTGACGTACATTATTTGAATCACCACCTAAAAATCTTCTTTTCTGTTCAACTGAAGAAGAAAAAAAAAAGTCACCTACATCTTGGATGGCCTGAGGGTGAGTAAACTAACAGCACATTTCCATTTTTGGGTGAACTATTCCTTTAAGATGAAACCAATATATTTGCTTCCATTTTTCTTTTTTTATTCTTGAAAAAATCCGAACAAATGTTCTTCTTGCATGGACGTTGATCATCTGTTATTTATAACTGCACGCATTCCCCAGATAGATCTCAGGCTCAGTCTCAACGTCCAAAAACATCATCTGTAGGCCTACTGACCCTTCCCCTGCTGGAAGATATTTTTAGTACCCTATTGTTCCTAAACTAAGTTGATTCAGGTCATCAACACATTGTGTAGCCTAGCTTATACTTATACTGCAAGACGGCCAAAGCTAGCATTAAACCAAAAACCAGCTCCATCCAAAGACACCATTGGGGACTCGCTGCCTGTAGATTGTTCCTTCTTTGATTAGTGAACCAGTTTTACAGTATGGTCGGATGTTGGGCATATCATCATGTAATGGTGTGCTGTGAATATGTCATTGTTTGGAAATGAGTCTTCTTGCTGCTCTGTTTATTGTTTCAAACAGTCGAATTGGCCAAAGCACAACCATAAAGAAGAAAAATGAATACTATTTCTATTTATCCAGCAGAAGGGAATGACTGGGGGTAATGAAGTCATGTGTTAATCAATATAGAAATATGTGTAGGGAAAAAAACATTTAGAACAAAACTGTAGTTGAACTTGGGTTTGCTTTCATCTCACGGCCACTAGAGGTCAGTAGAGACTCTTTTCCGTCTTAAATTAGATCACATGGCAAAAATGTAGGCTGTCAGTCACTGCATCCCAATTTGCATAATAAATAAATAGTATGCGAGATAAGAATTAGTAACAAAAAACGGTACGTAGACAATTGGATGACAAAGGTGCCCAGATGGATTTTTGGAACAATACTTCTTTTGTGTGTCAAATATTACCCACAACCCCTTGCACTGAGATGTGAGCATGTGGCAGTTTTCAATGCTCTTTAGTCAGGGTAGATGTCATATTAAATTTTTTCATGCATGAAAATGAGGTGGTGAGAGGTTTTTTTCTTTTTTCTCCACGTACTGAAATTAGACGCGATAACTAAAAGTCACTTGTTAGTAAGTTGTTTAGTAATTTGGTAGTTGAACTAATGCTGAAAAGTAAAAAAAAACCAACAAAAAAAACAAAAAACAAATATTAGATGAAAACCATAAACTAAAGCATAAATATTAGATAAATTAACTAACTGAAATAAGTTTAAATTGAAATACTGAAATAAAAACTAAAACTGAAATAAAAATAATTTATTAAAAAATATATTATTTTAAATATTAAAAATGACAATGCAATTATACTAAAATTAAACTGAAATGCTAATTTAAATATTAATAAAACACTGTTGTGACTGATAGCCTATTCTTTATTAGTGTTTTTCACAACAGCTACATCTACGCCTTATCTTTTCATTAAAGTACGGCATATTTACATACAGTCAAACCAAAATTTGTTCAGACACCTTCAACATTACTCACATTATCACAGTTTATTCGCAATAGTTTCGAAAATGGTAATAAAATATGACAAGAACTCAGAGTTATCAAATCAGTTGATATTTCACTGGTTTTGGCCATCCTTCTGTTAGACTGTCTCACAAATGAATTAGGTTGAATAGCTGTCAGCTTTCAGCTGTTAAATTATAGTACACAATTAGATGATACCAATTTAGGTCAACCAATTACCAAGCAATGCTTAATTTTGTTCAGTCTGTGGTGTAAAAAGGTCACATTAGCAATTAAAGAAAAAACACTTAAGCAAAACATGGTCAGGTCAAAGTGTCTGAATAATTTTTGGTCCTAAATGTTTAGAAATTTTACTGGTAGTCCACTGTATATATGTATAAGAATTTGTGTGTATAATATGTCACAGTTTACTTTATTTTGCTATCCTCACTTACATAAATGAACTATAGTGTACTGCACCCACTAGTAAAAAAATATAACAAATTATATCTGGTGTCTGAATAATGTTTGGTTTGACTGTATATGAATAATCATTTGAAGCGTATTGTATGTATTCTACACAGTGAAAATAGCCTGTATTTGACCGAAATTCCAGAATCATCAGTAAGCTGACTAACCTTTAGATAACGTGGTGAATGTTTATTATGGTTGTCAATGAATGGGATGCTAAATATCATTTTGGCTTTAATAAGAGTTCCCAATTAATAGGCAAGAATAAAAATGGTGTCCTCCACGGTTCCTGTTCTTTCCGACAACAAAGCACTTGAATGTGACGAGCTCGTATTCATGACTTCAGAAGGGAAGTAGGAAATTTCTGATAGCACATGAAGGCTGCATTAGACACACAATTCTTTGATGTTGCAGAATGTCCTTATAATACTCGCTCTAAACTTACTACTCACTTATAAGTGTATACTTTCACCAGTAAGTGCGTACATTGAGATGCAGCCAATGACATTGCTGACATAGTTATACAGTTTAAAATAATAACCCTGATGCAGTTACACAGGGTTTGTCTGCATTCTGAATGGGCAGTGTGGTGTGTGGTGAGGTGGTAACCTAAGATGATAGTACATTTTTTCTAGCAATATATTGAACAGCTATGTAATGGACCTGCACGATTAATCGTTAAAAGATTTGCTATCTCGATTCAAACACCCACATGATTTCATTCCTAAATGACAACGATTCGGCTGTGTCTTTTAAACCTTTGACAGAATCACACCGGAACATTAAAATCTGTGTTCGCACTGACTCTGACTCAGATAAAGCAGTTGTCATGTAAATATTTAGCCCCGCCCCTTTTCAGCACTGCACTCCCCTTGTGTTCTGTCTTACGGTTTGTATTTCCACAGCATGAAGGTAAGATCTTACGGATTTTTAAATGAACCGCTCTTTTAAAAAGGTATTTTTCCAGGTCTGCTGACATATGTTATGACATCCACTTAAAACATTACTATGCTCATGATAACTTTCATTAACTCTACAATAAGTAAATCCACTTCACCAGCTAATTTCTCTTCGACAGCCATGCCATAGAAATATACAGATCACAAACAGTCTTTGCAACCACACATTATCGTTATTTCTGTGTTACAAATATTAATATTATCACAAAAATACTTGGATAAAAGTTTTTAGTTGGGATATAAACACTGTTATCTACGAAAGCGATCAAATTAGAGCAAATCACCTTTTAAAAGTAACTTGGCGCTTCAAATATTGATTTAATATTGATTGCGTCGTTATTAGTGACTGTTAAAAAATGTAGTTGTCATTGAATCATTCATTCAAGAGATTCATTCGAAAACGGTGATTCATCCAGTAATGAAATAAGTAAAGCATTTATGAGTGAGTCATTGAATAATTCATTCAAACTGACTTTTTTAAAAAGAATTAATTAAACTTTTTTAGTAGGCTGCAGCAGTTAAAGGGATAGTTCACTTTGAAATTAAATTTTGGTATGTTTTAGCTTACCTCAAGGTAGGGATGGGCGATATGGCCTAAAATCCATATTGCGATATACATTGCAGCCTCTTGCGATAACGATATATATCACGATATATAAATTATAATAAAACCATTTCAGAACAGGTTACACAGACCTTAAGGAAAGCCAAACAACTGCTAAATGTAGCCTATTTTTTATTTATTTTTTTTAAGAAAGAAAGAAACGGTGTATGTAGTTTTGAGAACATTTATTGTGCAAAACTGTAACTATACAACATAATGTTGCAGATAAATAAAATTCACGTAAACTAGCTGCAGAGACTTTATGTAGCCCTAATGTTTTTATTATGGCTAGCAACTTATGAAACCCCAAATTCAAAATTAGAATGTTGTGAAAAGCTTTTCATAAAGCTGTAAGCCATAATCATCAAAATTATAACAAATAAAGGCTTTTAATATCTCACTTTGCATGTAATGAGTCTATATAGTTTCACCTTTTACTTTTGCACGATATTCTAATTTTTCGAGGCTCACCTGTATACGTCAACTAAAGAAAATGCTTCAAGTATAAAAGTTTATTTACATTAGTGCCATGCCATAGACAGTAAAAAGTGCAAAACAGTGCAGAAGGCACCAAATGTAGTTTTAGTTAGGCTATTTTCTTAAAGGACACAAAAGATGCAAAGAGCATGAACAACTGATGTCTTCTCAGTTAAAAAGCAACACACCAACGAATCTTAAAATCGGGCACACAGAGATGTGTTTACACCAATGACTTTAAATAATAGGTTTACACCACTATTTTGTGAATACGCGCTGGTATTCAGTGATGTTTCGTTTTGAGGTGGTAGAGAACAGATTAGTCGTGTGTGTTACCGAACTGTTGCCACACGCACTCTGTATAGTTTGCTGCTGCTCGTCAGACGGCTTAAATCCGAACCAAGTCCAAATAATGGATGTTGCACCGATCTTTTTCACCAGCTCCTCCGCGTTTCGCTTTCAGTCATGTTTACTCAAGATGACGACGAATATGATGCGTTGCAGCCGGGTGCAGCTCGTGGCTCTAAATTTCGCGGGTAGATTGCGTCATCAACGTGCATTATCGCGATAGTGCAATAGAATTAAAATCTCTATCGTAGGCCAGTTTTGTATCGTTTATATCGCATATCGTTTATATCGCCCATTACTACCTCAAGGGCATCCAAGACGTAGGTGTCTTTGTTTCCCCAGTTGATAATTTTAGGTCAAACCGTTCTTGTCTGTCAGTCATATAATGCAGGTCTATGGTCACTGTCTCAAAGAGCAAGCACAGAGAAGTCCAAATTAAACAATTCCCAAACAATTAAAACAATTAAAAAAACTACTGCGGAAAAAAAGACACCTACATCTTGGATGCCCTTGAGGTAAGCTAAAACATACCAAAATTAAATTTCAAAGTGAACTATCCCTTTAACATCTTGTCAGAACCTCTAGTAAATTACATGCTATTTTGTTTAGTTGTCTGTTCAGAATCATGGGAGAATCGTCATCTCTGTTTGAACAACAAAAAATGTCTTCTTAAAGCATATTGATTATACATTTAAAAAGGGTTTTCTTCCATCACTCTCTTCCACATTTGTCGCTAATTCAAAATTAATCAAGTCGGTTAGGGGCAAAACTGCACCATTTGTCACATTGAGACTGCCAGCTACTGTGCTGTCTTTTCTTTTTTTCTTTCTTTACATATTACATCTCGGATCTGACAATCTGCCACCCTTAACAGACACATGTGGCCCATTCTCTCCTTCATTGACTCCATGTGGTCACCATGGTAACCCAGCAGTGGCATTTTATAGCGCTGCCATGGGGGGAATTCCTTCTTTTTGGCACAGGATCTCTTCAGGGGGGTTCGCCTCTGATTTGGTCCTTAGCAACCGGTAGCTAAGCCGCCTTGTTGCCATGCGAGGAGCTCCATGCAAGCATCACCTTTCCTGATCGCCTCCGCAGACACTCTCAGATATGCACAGTGTGTTGTGTTAAAGGCCAGTATGAACCACTGATGGTTGTTGTAGCCGGTGATGGGTCACGACATCAGAAAGACTGAAATGTAATTTTTTTACCCATTATAATCACTGATGCTGTCTGCACTAGATACTGTAGACAGATGTGTGTTTAGTTTCTGACATACTCCACTTTTTTCCATATTCAATACTCGAGTTTTTCGACAACAGTGCAAATGAAAGAGTGAAAGAACGTTCGCTATGACTTGTCCAGTTTAAACAGCTCATTTGTGTCTCTGTACAGACTTGAGAAGAATACGTCAGAAACAAGTGGATGGTTTATTTTAGTGGCGTCCCGGATCACGTTGAAGGATTAGGCTATATGTTTGTTCGGAGCATTTTGTTTTGTAAACGAGGCACAGTGTAATGGAGTGTTGGCAAATAAACTTTGGTTTAAAGATGAAGTAGCCAGCTGTATTGTAAATGATTTCATAATGCTTTGTCTGTAAATTACAGTTTTATATGGAAAATAGGGCTGCACAATGTTTCGAAAAATTATCGTTATCGCGATAATAGTATATGCGATATCCGTATCGCAGAGAGGTGCGATAAACTGCATTTATTTTATGTGTCAAGCATTTGTGTGATGCATGCATGCATAGGTTGTTTATCCAAATTCATCCAATCAAATGTGGTCTTACTATCTTTATACCCACCTCCCCAGTAGGTGCTATTATGCTATTGGCTAGATCGGGCCCAAAGGGGAACCTAGTGGCTCAGAGCAGAGAGTGGAAAATAAAAACTAATGGCGGGAGTAGAGACAAGCGAGGAAAATGACAACAGCGAAGAACCTGTGCCTAAAGAAACTGTACGTCTGAAATATGGCAATATTTTAGCTTCAATAGAGAAGACGTGTCATAAATGCAGCCAGATACTGTGAAAGGGGCCGTTCACATATCGCGTCTAAAAACACATGGAAAGCTCGCCCGCGCCACTATCTCCTTCTTTCCACAAGCGCTTGCGTCTGTCGTTGCTATGCAACCATGACCTGCGTGAGCTTGCGGAATTCTGAAAAGTTGAGATGTTCTCATCTCGTCGCGGCATAGGCGGGCCTGGAAAAATGTGCTTCCATTTTGCGCACAAAAAAACGCGAAATGTGAACATAAGTGACGGTGTCACTAAGTCGTGGCAAAAAATGTCGGCCACATCGAGAGGAAACTAATCTCCACAGTAATCTGGAACGCAATCTCAGGGAGCTATATGAAGACTTCAAAAAGTTAAGCCCAAATCTACCAAAACTGCTAACGAAATGCCAAGTAACAATAACAGTCTCACAGACAACCATTAATCAAAGTGTTGCATGTGTAACCTTAACTCTTCATGAAAAAACTGAGATATTCTTCTGAAGATCAGAAGAATATCTATTAGCCTACCTGTTTATTTTATTAGGATCATTACATATATAAATGATTAAAAAAAAATCTTAATAAAAATAGCATTTCTCTAGGGAAATGTAATATCGCAAGAAATATCGTTATCGCAATACTCAACAACAATATCGCATATTTTCCCAGTATCGTGCAGCCCTAATGGAAAATATTTTCAAAACACTTACTCGCGTGCAATAGCCAGCGGGTGCTGATATTGTTTCCTATGCAATGACATTTGCCAATCATAACAGTGATTGTTTTACTGACGAGCCTTAAAGGAGTCGACCCTTAAAAACTGATCATTTCAGACAGAGGGTCTGAATGAAGGTAGAAAATTGTCAGTTAGTCCTCAATAACAATATGATTTAAAATCCCCCTGTTGTGAAAATCAAGTTTTTAATGTTGTTTATATGTCTATGTGGTGTTTTTAATATGCTTTAAGACAAACAATGTGCAAATTCATAAGTCAGCACCATTGCAGAGTATTTTCTCCTTAAAACTGCAGTGAACCAAAGACAGGAAATCGCTGGTGTTTCTTACATCACAAACTACCTTGTAACCAATCACATCAACATACGGGCAGGGCTTTAGCATATCATTAACTATTCTCTGAAGCAGAGGAGTCTCAAGAGAAGCCAGGATATCCCAGTATATTTTTCTGTTGATATGAAAAATCAGGTACATTTAGCAATATAGCGGGTGAATGATGTATAATATATTATGATGTTACGATGAACTATATGCCTTTCTCCACTGACGTTCTGAGTGGTTCAAAGTGTCTAAGGATGCTGATTGTTAGAAGGCAGACTGAGATGGGGAACAGCAACGGGAACATGGTTTGTGTAACATTAGCAACACATTATTAGCTGTTTGAAAATGTAGTCAAGCAAAAGGTTAATCATATTAATTACCATTATGTATCAGGCGTTGTAAAGAGCGATACCATTGTGCAGCGTTTACTACGGTAAGTTGACCGAGCAAGTGGATCTCTGAGCTGGTGTGAGCGAGTGGAGGCGGGGCTAATTAGCATATTCATGAAGCAAGGGTGTAGTGTTACAATGAAGCTATTTTAAGGCATGAAGAATTTTTTTCACAGGAAAAAACATTTAAATATATAATTCTGGTGATCAAAGATTAGTTTTAAGGGATACAATTATTGACTACATGCAGGGGGACTTTAAAAAGAAAAAGACACAGTGTTCATCTCTCTTAACATACATCAAGGAAACAAAGAATTGCTAGCTGCTAGGATCCAATAATGCTCAGTAATAGCCATCTCCCACATTGTATTGATCTCTGGGTTTCACTGACGGGAGTCACGCAGGCTGCTGTAAGCAGACATGGCAGATCCAGAAAAAGCGATTAAGGAGGAGTCAATGGCACAGTGCAATCGCAGCACATTGCAGCAAGGCCATCGGGAGCAGCGCTGCCTGGAGCGACCAGTAAGCCTCCTATCTCTGGCACCCACAAAGAACGGCAAGTGACATTTCTCAGCTTCCCCATCCTCCTCTTCTTCTCCCCCCTGCCTTTCGTGTCTCATGCCCCCCTCATCACTTCACCTTCACTAATTACCGGGAGAGCCAGAGGAATCCTGGAGACCAAGGCAGATGTAAAGAATGCAGTGCTGTCTTGCATTATGGATAGTTAGTCAATGTTTTGGCATGGAAGGAAAGTCCCAAATCACATTTACTCAAATCTAAATTTAAAGTAGCCTAATAGCATTTGTAATCCAAAAGCTCCTGACTTGCGTAATCCCATGAGACTGAGATAACTACTGTTTTGGCACCATAGAGTGGATTCAGTTCCCCCTTTCTTCCTTTTAAAGCAAGACACCACAGGTCAAATTTGAACTATTAGATATCCCCATACTTCCCCAGTTAATTTATCACATTTTGTATTACAAGTTTTCTTAAATGTCATGTTTAAATATGTAAAATGATGCATTGTCCAATTCAAATTCAAATTTTGGATATCTCTTTTTATCACTTTATAAATTAGACCATATGTTTTTAGGTATAAAATGTTATGTAAATCAGGCAAATGTTATAAACCAGTGTTATTTTAATATAATTGATATGCTATTATGGTTTCTGATAATATTTTTAATTCGATTTTATTTTTTATATTTTGTTTTAATTTTAGTTTGTTTTAGTAATTTTGTTGTGTGTGTTTGTCTTTTTTTTACATCTATACAGTTTATTACATTTCAGTTTTTAGTTTTAGTTTTAATTATTTGTAATAATTTTATACTTAAACTAAACAAAAATGAGAAATTTCTCATTTTTCATGATTATTTCATGTAATTAAAGTGTTTTTTTTTTTTTAGTTTTAGTCAAGGATAATTAACCCTGATATGAACAAATTCTTCTGTTAAAGCCAAAAACCTTAATATATTGATAGGAATACTGATAGGAATAAAACTGTAAAGTGTGGTGTATGTAAGTGTTATTGATTGAAGATTTCTGGCTCAGTGCATGAGAAAAAACTGATTTTAAGAAAAAATGGCCTTTACAAAGATGTATTATAATTTAAATCTACAGATGCCAAAGTGTAATAAAATAAACACTTACATATAAAAGAAAATATGTTATGGAAGCAAAATAGCACAAAATCTCTAAATTGACCTAAAAAACAGTGATTATCCCTGCATTGTCTTGACTTAAAACGATTTGTCCTGAAAGTAAACAATCAACTTGGGGTCAGATTAATAGATAGACACCCAGCAGGAATATACTTGAGGGGGGATGATGAGCTAGCATGCAACATGCAGCCTTGCGTAAAGGAAATTCAATTTAGATTATTGCACCGGTCTGCTTTTCCCACCCGTGGGACTGAGGAGCTCGAAAATCACAGACTTTGCGAGTTTAATAAGGAGTCTTGGTCGACTGCAACGTATAATCTCTATGTTGATGAAAAGCACAAATGTGGCGCCACGCCCTGTGTTTATTTGTACGTTTAATTGTACGAAGCAGCTCACCACAGGCCCGGGCAGCTCTGTTGTGGAGCCTGAACATGGTAGATCTCATTTTGATGTAGCCTTGAGGATTTATTGATAAGCAATTGCTTGAGGAGGCTTATGAAAAGCTGTCTCATTCGTCAAACGTGCTTCCAGCAGAGCGAGCCATTTGATTGGAGCTTGGCGATTTCACAAAGCCAGATTTCTATAAATGGGAAATGGTTCGTTGGTTACCTAATATCTACAGTACCTCTGCAGACATTGATGGAACAGTTGTCTTCGAGATGTTGGCAGATAGTTTTTGGCTGAGCGGATGGGGCCTCATGGGAGTTTTGAGTTTCATTTGCAAAATCTGGACAGTCTAATCATTGCGGTAATACAGTGTGAAGCAGAGACTGGTTTCACTTTCTCTGAATCTGCCATAAAAGCAATTTAGCGGCATTTTAGAATATATCGGTGCGGAGGAGCTGCATCTCATGATAGCACAATTTGTCCTCTAATGCCTGGAGACGCATTTATGGCAACAAGAGGATTTTTCAGCAGTTTAGTTACACATTTGCTACCTATCAGATTCCCTGTTTTCTCTCTATATATACTCTCTTGCCCTTTGACTCATAATCTATGGGCAAAAACTGTTTCCTACTCCAGGGAGAGACTCACAATGAGACTTAAAACCAAACAAGTAAAGATCATTTTTAAATCTTGGACTTTCTGTCATTTTGGTGCTTTGTATCTCTAGCACATTTTGCATTATATTTAAAACTTACTCACAATTATAGTTTGTTTTTACAGCTATAACAAGCACAAACACTTAAGGAAAGATGGTAACATTTCCTTATTATACCCTATACAAATTTTGAAACTGTGGCACATAAACTATACGTGAACAAGCCTCTAAACAGACATCAGTCTTTATCAAGGAGTGTAATGCTGTTTATATGTCCAGATGGCCTATTTTAAATTCAATGGTAATTTATTGCTGCTAGAGAAGACAACCATCACTATTATTGTTGCTCATACTTACGGTTAAGGATTTGAACAAACCTGTAATCATAAGTCATATTAAACTTTGGTGAATCATTTGCACCATTTATGCTACGGACATGAATGATACCTCAAATCATGCGGCTTGTTGAGGAAAGGACTTGTGGTTTTTGCTTGACTTGATCCCATATACTTACATTGAAGGTGCCGATACAGAATAAATCCATTTTTTCATTTAGAATAAATAAGTAAATATAATGGTTTGAGTTTCTGAAAAAGCTCAAAACATACAAAAAACAAGTTGGGGTTACAATCTGAAAAAAAATAAAATAATAAACTGTATAGTGTAAGGATTTGGGGATGGGTCATTTTGACTTGAGCCAATAAAAAACACCTTGAACACCCCTTCAACACCCATTAAAACCACTCACAACCCCCAACGATAACTGTCTAAGATCTAACTGCATTCACTGAATCCACAGTAGTCCTATGTCACATCCGAGTTGATCAAAATGAGGAAATCCGATCGGAAACATTTCGTTTTCTGCATTAAATTTGCTTCCATTTAGTAGCCATTCCACCGTGTGTAACGTCTCAGAGATTCTGCCAGCAAACCCATCCAGTTGACATATCAATCAGAGCAGTTAGACTTTTACTCAATTAAGTGTTGGCACTAAGCAACTAGAAATCGAATCTATTTCGCATTAGGCGCTTTCTTTGTTAATGCTTTGTCCAGTGCATCCGACAGGCCTCGTCTCACCGTGTCAAAGCCGTCTAAGATGCGTATTCTTCAATGCGGGCTAGTGCGGTACAGTAGGTCTAATGGTACATTTTCCACTGAACTTTCCATCTTGAATTATTCACTTGATTTATATCAGCTAGAATTACAGTTCTTAGAAACACAAGAGGTTCTTACTGTTCTTAAACCATGTGTTATGTTCTTTGTGCTATGTTATTTTTTTTTAAATGTAGATCATCAAATATCTTCATATAAATTGAGAAAATACATAAAAATATGCACTTTTGTGAATCAGAGAGTGATGTTTGAAGCAAAACAGTGTTCCAAGAACTGCAGAAGCTTGGCTTGTTCATGTGAGATACAGAGTTTCTTAAAAAGGTGTAGCAAGATGCATATTCACCAAATCCATATATGGCCTCAGAGGCAGCCTTTTACGAGGAAATAAACTTTTACTGAATTCTTTCTGTAGCGTCCCCCCCTTTGATCAAGACAATTAGCCTACCAGAAAACAGATCCCAAATAAAGCACATTTTATGCATTGGCCTGTTCTCAGTCAGTCTGAACATTTTTTACACCTTAAAATATTTTTCACAGAAATGTTTTTGATTCAACCACAGCCAGGCCCGGATTGGGTAATCGGGAGAATCGGGAGAATTCCCGGTGGGCCGCTTCACTTTTGGGCCGGTCGAGGATTTTTTTTTTTTTTTTTTTTCTTCACATTTCAATGTCACGTTAGTAACATTACACGTTCCGCCTTCTGATACTGCAGCGCGCAGTCTCTGCATGGGTTGTACCATGTGAGGGAGTTCTCCCCTCCCCTACTACAGAGTTGGTTGGGTCCACAGCCAGTCTTTTCCAAAACGTTTTTAGGTAGGCTACTGCGGCCGCGGGCCCGCGGCATCGCCGGCGCCTACCGATAGCTGGGCCGGCCCTACCGTAACGGTACGCGTCAGGGAGGATGGATGGGAGGAAGAGGCCAGGAGGTATGGAAGCTTGTTTCCGCCACAGAATAAAACATTTTAAAAGATAATTGCGACTTTTTATCTCACAATTGCGAGTTTACATCTCGGAATACATCAGAATTGCGTGAAATAAAGTCTCAATTGCGTGTTATAAAGTCAGAATTGCGAGATATAAAGTCAGAATTGCCTGAAATAAAGTTGCAATTGCGTGTTATAAAGTTAGCTTTGCGAGATGGTCAGAATTGCGTGATATTAAGTCGCTTGCGTGTTATAAAGTCAGAATTGCGAGATATAAAGTCAGAATTGCCTGAAATAAAGTTGCAATTGCGTGTTATAAAGTCAGCATTGCGAGATGGTCAAAATTGTGAGATATAAAGTCGCAATTGCGTGTTATAAAGTCAGAATTGTGTGAATTAAAGTCGCAATTGCTTCTTATAGTCAGAAATTGCAAGATATAAAGTCAGAACTGCGTGAAATAAAGTTGCAATTGCTTCTTTTTAAAGTCAGAAATTTAGAATTGCAAGATATAGTCAGAATTGTGTGATATAAAGTCGCAATTGCTTCTTATAATGTCTAAGTGAATTATTATTTAACCTTTACATTATTTCTTGAACTATAGTATTAATACAAACTACACAATAGTAATAGCAATAGTAATATCATCCAAGTGGATGCTGCACACTGGTGGTGGTTGAGGAGAGACCCCTGATATGATTGTAAAGCGCTTTGGGTGTACAGTAGTACATATGAAAGCGCTATATAAATGCCTCATTCATTCATTCATTCATTCAGCTGAACTGTTGCTTCATTTATCCAAATTGGAAAAAGTGCTAATTTGGAATTCCACCATGGAAAAAGTGGGCCGGTCTTGGGCCTGAACTCCAGGGCTGAAAAGTGGCCCCACTCCGGCCCTGACCACAGCACATGGGGAAAGAGTCCATTAAAATGAGCAATCTACAAATTCCCCAGAAATGCCAAGGACTTCCATTTACAAGTCTTAGACCTTAGATAATCAGAGAGTGTTGTAGCTACATTATAGGCTAGCCTATAATCCATTAATACCCTTTTCATCCTTAAGTGTTAAGTGTCAGATGTAAAGTGGAAAACATAAGTAATGATGCAGAGGTTGGCATTAGCATCAGAACGGCTTTGATTCCCATAGGCAAGTTTGAGCACCAGAAGATCAGATAAGATCAATGACTCAACTTGTCCTACAAAAAAAAACACACACAAAAAAAAAACACTTAACACATTTGATGTAGACCCCCCCCCCTCCCATCTTAAATGTAATTAGTGATAAATAACAGAGCTGCAGAATAAGTCTGTTGATTTTAGATAGATATGCATTTAAAATGCAACAAATGAATAAATACCCAATCTTTACATCTGTAATCTGCTTGTCCCAGACTAAAATGCATGTTTGAGCTGTTTTAACTGAAAGCAACTTGCACTGACATCTTAAAATTGGTCAGTGCCATTGTTTTGTCTCAAGATTCGCACTAGTAATGTTTTTTTTTTAAGGCAAGTTTATAAAAGCTACGTAAATGAACTAAGGCCCAATCCTTGCTTAATCTAAGCATTTTCTGTGAAACCGGGCCTACATCTAGATTTAAATTAAGCTTGTAAATCTAGATTTGTTATTATTTATAAATGTTAGAGACTCAATATAGAAAACTAACTCAGTTTAAAAAAAAATATGTCATGGTGTCAAAGTCAGCATTAATCTATTATTAATACTATTCTGCATCATAATTTCAGGCTGAAGTGCAGCGGTAGACGTACTTCCCGCCTCCTCATGAATAATGTAAAATAGCTCCGCCCACCAAGCGCAGAAGCTGTTGCAGTCAGAGCGTCCGTATGCGCACGGCGTTTACAAATGAGACCAGAACCGCGTCGCTACAGTTGATACATACAGAGGTCCTTCCGTCTGCGGACGCGACGGGGCTGCGCTCTTCTTTCATGGTGATCTTCTGATCACAGATCTTTTACATTTGCTACGTGCTGGCTGGTAAGCGCGAAAACCAGGACTTACCGTTTAAGAGGAAAGGAAAACAGAAGGACGAAGCGTTTGCACTTGGTGAAGGTGTTCTTCATCTCCAGCGGTTCCTAATACGCGGACACCAGCCCAGAAGAGCAGCAGATCCAAATCCACACGACTGCATATGAACAGAACGGGTAGGTGCAATCTCCAAAAAACCATATGATATAACACAAATACAGCGTGTTGACATGAAATGGGCGACGGTTACTCGTCGTTTCCTAGCGGTGTTCATCGTGTTTGATGAATCAAAATCAATGAACCATTCTGTTTATTTACAACGTTAGGAATAATATCTGAGTGCTGGTTAGACAGTTACACCTTCAGCTCTAATTTTCCTAATTTGAAAGCGGTGAATGTATCTCCCATAGCCGGAGATACAGCTCATATTTGGCAACATTGCTGCGCGTGCAGTGTATGGCACAGTCGCATGGCAGGTTTGGGGCGTTCATCAATTGGTTGTATTAATTATTTTTATATGTAAATTATTTATTTATTATAAATAAGCCATCTATTCTTATAAAATGTGTGTGTGTGTGTATATATATATATATATATATATATATATATATATATATATATATATATATATATATATACACACATACATATAGCCTGTATGTATATGTAATACATGCATTCATTCAGTTCTGGCTTTTTTTTGTACAAATTTACACAAGAAGTAGAGGTTCAGAATAATGGGTCCACTATTATCAACTGCATGTGATTTTGAACATCTCAATGGGGTTTCCAGGTCTCCTGAAATTTGTTCAAATATACCGATATTACATAGTTGATCATCCTTGAATTGTCATTAATCAGATAATGTGTTTGTATCTCATGGGACTTAGAGTATTGGGGTGGGAAACCCTCCTTATGTGTAACCCATCATTATTGCATGCATTTATTGTGTGCATGCAGAATTCATGCAGAGAACAGCAATTCCTTCTGGATCAGCACGGACTGGGGCGCAGTGTGGGAATTCAGACCACAACTGTGTGTTGACATCCTTTGGCCTTGTCTTCATCTGCTTTACTACCACCCTGATGTTAAGGAGTCTTTGGCAGGTGTGGCACCACACTTGTGTGCCAAAGAATTTTCCTTAACTTATGATTGGCCCATAAGCACATCCGGATGATGGCTCTTCTAGCCGTGACGGTTTGATTGTGGTTTTTAGCGTAATATCTTTATTCCAACAAAGGCTTTTAATTGCATACTTCATGTGAGTGTCGTTTATGTCTTCATAGACGGTTATCCCTTCTTCAGAGGGAATTTGCATTGATGCATAATCCAAAATGATCCCAACATTTTGGAAAAATAGGTGTGGCACTCATTCTTAGAAGTGATTAGCATGCTTAATATTAATTTCTTCATGATTGGCTGTCTGTAATAGCAGCTGTGGTGAAGTGATTAAGGATTTCAGTGTGCCGTCTGGGTTTTGGGGGCTTGAGACTTTTCCACAGAAAATCATCTCAGCTGTGTCTCAGCACTAGCAACCACATGAGAAATGTCTTCACTGGTCTGGGGGGCATCAGCTGAGAAAATCACCCAATCGTAATTAAACGCTGCAAATTGATTCACCGGCTGGCCGGTGTAGTGTGTGTGTGTGTGAGCAGGATGAATAGGCCCAGGGGTTCTTAACTAAACACAAATGAAGTAGGAGAACTTTTTGCTCTTGTTTCGGAGAGAGGAGGCATTTTACTGGTATCCTATTTTCTTATACGCCACATTTCAGCCACTAGACGAGTGCAAATCAATTCAAAATTGAAGGAAGCACAAAGGGCCAGGAGAAACTGATAGATTTGACACTGTTTAAATTGGTTTTCCCAAAGTTAATTTCAGAGCGTGTTGTTTTGACCCTGAACAACGAATAGTTTTGCCACTTTTCAGATCAAATCTTGAGGATTTGTCTTTCACAACTTCCTTTACTCAACTAAAGAAGAATTCTCTGAAGCCCTTGAAACCTAGCGGCCATTCAAACATGCTAGAATTAGTTCTGCGGTCTCTTGCATTGAATGTTCCTCGCAGTGATCTATAGAGAACTTTCTCCATAATCTCATTCTCATAATTTAAAATGAGCATCCCGTGTCATGAGGCGGTTATTCTAGGATCAGACAGGAGGGTCCGTAGCCAAGGCAACAAGTCACCACAAAGGCGAGCATGCCAGGTGTTGCTCTGTAACATTTGTGCCTTTGAAGCTTCTGAACCCCTATGGGGACCTTTTATGGGGTCTGTTTTCGTCTTTTTTGCTGCACATGGCCAGGCACACATTGTCTCTCTGCTTGCCATATGAGCGTAATCAGGATGCTAGTTGGGTGCGGGTTTGAAAATACCCCCTATGAGCTTTATTATATATTTGTAGGGCCCTATGAAATCCATATTTTTTCATGTTTTTTTTTTTTCATTTAAATTAATTTAAAATGGTTTAATTAAATTTTAATAATCAAAAGGATGTCTAATTAGTTGAATTGTTAAAACTTATATATTTTATTACAATTTTAACCACAATTGTGCCCTATTTTTGATTACATTCACTGTACAATATTAATATATTTCTGTCATAAATTCTTCAAGTTAAACAAACGTTTATTTTGGCGGGTTGTAGTGTGTATCTGTTGTTTTGACTGTTGAGTGTATGTATATCTGAAGAAACGTAGGCTACACGCAGACTTAAATAGTCTTTTTGTGGTTTAATATTCACAGACTTTAGTCCATATCATGGTTTGATTAAGTGTACAGCCTTTTGATTTATTCTACCAAATTTTGCCAAATTTACGTTTCTGTTATATTGTAAATTACACAACTGGATTCCGCGAATCACATAAATCATAGGAACCCTACATTTGTGTGTGTGTGGATTGTTACATAATATACAAAAGCAGAGTTCTGTGTTGTGAATTGGTGGGTTTTGGTCCCCCATTTTTTGCTCTCCAGACGGGGGTCACTTTAATTATGCGAGAAGCAACAGATGTAGGGCAGCTTAGAGTGGTGTGCAGCTGTGGAAACCCACGGTGATTTAAACGCATTGAAATGTCTTGCAACATCTACCACCGCATTCGTAGTTGATTGATTGTATGTTAATTCTTGCTTTCACATACCCATTTTTTTTTTTTGCCTTATATGTCTTCCTCCACTCACATAACCAGGCATTAGACTATTTTTAATCTTCCCTTCTTGGGTTTTGGGGATTTAATCATCAAAATGATTTTTTGATGCCTGAAAGCTTCAGTCATCACCCTTATCGGGATCCTCAATGATGTCTATCTTAGCCAGACAGAAAAATGCTGAAAATAGAACGGCTTGATACCAGACATGACTCTTACAGAAAACTGTGTTTCATATGGTCTGTTGTATAATCCACTTTGGTTCCTTGTGATTTGAATGGTGGTACTTCTCTGGGTTGAGTTTTATAGCCTTTCATCAACATCGCATTGGGTTGTTGGGATCAGATTCTGCAGTCCAGGTGGGTTCTGTTCAATCCCACCCTGATCCTGAAGGATCTTCCTCACCAGCCCCCACAGGCTGATCAGAGAAAACTCCTTTTCTCTGTGAGGAAGCAAAATTTTCTCGTATTTTCTCATTTCTCTCATACATTCCTGTGGGTATGATTTAATTAACCTATTTGTCTGTGGCACTCTGCTCTCTCTTATATATCTGTGATGGAGCTGCAGAGTTACCGAGGAAGTCTGGGTCATCAAACACATCAAATGTCAGGGCCAGCCTGCAGAATCTGTATTTGTTTTGGCTCACTGTCGTGCCATTGTCTACTGTCAGTTTATCCCAGCGTTCAGGCCAGCGTTGGTTAGTTTAGTCCACGGAGATCAGGCACAAGGGAGTTTTCATTAAGAAAACATCTAGATTATTTTGTTCCTAGTTCATCCCCAGGACACTTCCTGAGCCAGTGTTTGTATTAGTCAGAGATGCATAAAAACTCTTATGATGACGTTGGTGTACAGTAGAGCTTGATAAAGCTGCCCTGCTCAACTCGTTGACATCCCCAAGGCTTTGCTTTTTGGTTTGGCTGTTGTTTTGTTGTCTTGGTGTTAGATAATTAACCCTGTTAAATGGCAGTTGTTGTTTTTTTTAGGGCATCTTCCATGTAAAGCTTGACAATTGGTTTACCGACATAAGCAGGACCTGACTGTAAATTTGTTGCAGGAAAACAAAGCTGGCTGAACTGACCTAAATGCGTTCATTACTCTTATGATTCAAGGAAAATGATCTACATGATGATTTTTTGTTTATGTTTCCATCTCAGTTGTTGTAGTATAATCGTCATGAACAACATGCCTTTTTGTGGCAAAATCATAAAAAATGTAGATACAGTGCTATGCATAAGTTTAGACACCCATGCTAAAGTTGACTAAAAAGAGGAATAAAAAATCATCTTTTGGAAATTGAACTTAATGCCTTAATTTAAAAAATTAGGAAAAATCCAACCTTTAAGGACACCAATTTTCTTTGTGAATGAATAATGTATCGTAAATAAATAAATGTTCTTCCTTAAAATACAGGGTGCATAAGTTTGGACACCCCTATGTTAAATTCCCATAGAGGCAGGCAGATTTTTTTTTATTTTTTATTTTATTTTATTTTTTAAGGATACTATGCATCCTGATAAAGTTCCCTTGGCCTTTGGAATTAAACTAGCCCCACATCATCACATAGCCTTCACCATACCTAGAGATTGGCATGGTGTACTTTCCATAAGATCATCTCTCAATGCAAATCAAACTAGCTATTAGGCTAACTGAAATAAAACCATGCCAATCTCTAGGTATGGTGAAGGCTATGTGATGATGTGGGGCTAGTTTAATTCCAAAGGCCAAGGGAACTTTATTTTTTAAAAATTAAAAAATAAAAATACTTAAAAATAAAATTCTGCCTGCCTCTATGGGAATTTAATATAGGGGTGTCCAAACTTATGCACCCTGTATTTTAAGGAAGAACATTTATTTATTTACGATACATTATTCATTCACAAAGAAAATTGGTGTCCTTAAAGGTTGGATTTTTCCTAATTTTTTAAATTAAGGCATTAAGTTCAGTTTCCAAAAGATGATTTTTTATTCCTCTTTTTAGTCAACTTTAGTATGGGTGTCTAAACTTATGCATAACACTGTATATACATTAATGTTGAGGCTCTAATGTTGCATGTATAGTGTGAGCTATGTATAAAAAAACTGAGTTACTTTCTCCTGTAGAACACAAAGCAATTTTTTTTTCTCCGTTGGTTTTTATGATATTTTGACCTCAACATTCTCAAATATCTTCTTTCGTCTTCCACTGAAGAAAAAGTCATACAGATGTGGATCGAAATAAATTACAGAATTTTCATTTTTGAATAAGCCATCCTTTTAAATTTTGGTCTGTTTTTCACACTTAAAAGTTACTAGCGCACAAGTCATATGTGCAATTTCATATACTTTATTTTTGAGCTTGCAACTGTCCTCATTCACTTTCAATATATCCAAAAGAGTGGTGAGGTATTTTTCCAAAAACAAAATCACCTTTTGTGTGGGGAAAAAAAGAAATTCATACCAGTTTAGAACAACATAAGGCTGTGTAAATGATGAATAACAAGTGAATTATTTCTAAAACATTGTTGATCGAAGGGTGACCAGAACACTTGTTTACAAGGAAACGTGTGTGAATAAGAGCACCTTTAACTGAAGCCACATCATTTGCCTAGTATATTTGCTTAACGAGTCAGGTTTCTACACCTTATGAATTCAACAACCTGCATGACTTTCCCTGTTTGCCTATATACAGCATTCAGCAGTTCCCCCAGTCACACTTCCTCCCTATTGAATGAAAAGTCACACTTCCTTCTTGATTGCACTTCACCATAAACATGCGTTAAAAGGGTAGTTCACCCAAAAATGAAAATTGTCATCATTTACTTACCCTCATGTTGTTCAAAACTTGTATGAATTTCTCTTTCTTTCTTTTTTTCTACTAAACACAAAATAAGATATTTTGAAGAATGTGTGAAACCAAACAGTTGAATGGGCCTCATTGACTTCCATAGAATGAAAATACATCTTCTTTTGTGTTCAGCAGAAGATAGAAATTCATACAGGTTTGGAACAACCTAAGGGTGAGTAAATGATGACAGAATTTTCATTTTTGGGTGAACTATCCCTTTAAGTTCTGTTATTGCCTCTTATTTAGTGTCCGACACAACCAGTTTGTCCCTTTAAATCCAGCTAACCCGGATGATGTCCTCCCACAGCCATTAGTCAGTTACCTACAAGTATTTGTTTACTCAGTTAGCGTGAACTGTTTGCTTTGAGAAGCACCTCTTGAGTGGATAAACTGCTGATGCAAACAACCATGTGACTTGAAATACCCTAACTACTAAACCTGTTTAACAAGCTTTTTATTACTTGTTATTGTCATAGATACTAGATTAAAGTCCCCGTGAACCAGAAGTTGCAAACGACTTTTCTCCTGTGTTGTGACCCATATCCAAATGAAACTGAATATTGAACAGAGGGCAGGGTTTTACTTCAGCGCTCCTCCTCTCCATCTCTGCTCATAGCAGACTAACGGTTTGAGGGGAGTGGTTAAGCGTTTTCAACCCAAGCCGTCAAACTGACGTCATCAGAAAAGGAACGCCATTCCAGACCGGAAGTAAAAGATTAAAGATCAAAGATGACCACGGCAAACAATTTTTTTCTGTGTATTAACTTCACAATTAACAATTAACACGGAATAATTGTTAATTGTTAATAATTATTCACCACAAGATTAGTATGTGCTAACAAAGTAAATAGGGTCCATTTTGATTTCATGTCGACTTAAAAAGAGGAGATACCGGGCAGCAGATGTTTCCCACACAATCACCACAGCTCAAATGTTTCCGGAGCAGTTGCTTTGACATTATATACATCTTAGCATATGTCATTTATCATCTTTGGCTGGAAACAAGCTTCCTGCGGTAATGTTGGAGACATAGCTGTGCCTTTGTAAAGACCAGGCCTTCTGCACTGTCACCTCCAATGGAGAGGGCGACCGGAGCCCTCTGATTCGATATGATGGCTCTTTGACTCCAATTCTTCTCTTTGTCTTGCATACACAGTCTACTTCTCGCTGTGATGTTAAGTTGAGTGCTCCCCCGCAAGCTTCTAGCGCGTTATGCCAGTGGCGTGTGTTGCAGCGGCTGCAGGTTAACTGCAGGATCCATCTCAGATCTGACAGGCTTTCACTGGCTGAAATCAACCACCCAAAGAAACTTTGTACAGTGTGAAGTCTTACACTCCAGCAGCTGGAGTGAGAGTAGAGCTTGTCTCATACTATAGGGATTGGTGAATCATTTTGAAATAATTTAGAGAGAGACAGAGAGATTATAAATTCACTGCCTTTTTTTTTCCTTCTTTCATAACTTCTAGCAGATGGCCTGTGATTTCAAATATCTGTTAGTCGCACATGCACATTATCTCACATTTGCTCATTCTGCTGATGTTGTGTCTTTATAATTGCTGACTCTCATGATTCAGGCTGTTGGTCAAACAAAGGCTGACGTTTAAGTGATGATGAAAAAATCATTGCCGCTTGTTTAGTGTTCTTTTGTTCTTTGTTTTGAACACAGCTCCACAATCATCCATTGAAACCAGAAGTCAAGCAAGCAGAGCAGAAAGGAGAAGTAGAGGCTTTTTAAACATGTGTGCTGTAAATCTGCGCTGGCCTGTTGTGTCAGACAGTCTAAGTCATTGTTGTGGCAGATGTCTGTCCTGTCACCTTTGACCCCTTTGCTTGAGGCCACAGTAACTGCCCTGTCTTGGAGGGCTGGAGGGAGGCTGTTAAACGACAGGCTCTGTTTTGCATTTGAAAGTGGGGACATGTTTCAATTAAGATGCAGACGTTGTCACTGTTTTTGTCTTTACTTCTCTGGCTACTGAATTTAACCGTTCACCTCTCTCAAACTGTAAAAATATGAGAAACCGTAGTGTGTGTGTCCATCTCTGTAACTAGTGGAAATTGCGGGTGTTCTTTTAATATGCAGCTCATTAATTCAAGTTTTTTTCCCATTGGCTATAAGTGTTGTTTTTTCCTTATTGGCTATAAGTGTTGAGGCGCTTAGCAGCGTTTATCAGAAATCGCTTACTGCACCTTGAACAAAGAACTTGCTTCTCAACATTTAATAAACTGCGTTCTATATGTGGGCTGTTCAAAAAGGGTTGGTAAGGTTTTATGTTTTTGAAAGAGGTCTTTTATGCTCACCTTGGCTGCATTTATTTGATCAAAAATACAGTAACCTTTTTTGATATTTTCATAAAATATCTTCATTTGTATTCCGAAGATGAACGAAGGTCTTACGGGTTTGGATCGACATGAGGGTGAGTAATTAATGACAGAATTTTCATTTTTGGGGGAACTAACCCTTAAACCCACCATGTTCCATTTATGTGACCTACAATATCAGTCTTGTCGCTTTCTCTGAATTTGACTCCTAAAAGTTTTACTGAAGTGTCCACTTAATATGCAGTTTTGAATCTCAGTGGAATAAAGTAAATTATCCAGGTTTTGTTTTTGCTTACTGTTTATGAATCCTGCCTATTTTGACAGTACTGCTTTTCATGTAGCGTATATAGTAGGGAAGTTGGCATATTTATCTAGTTTAAAAATAACTCTTAAAACCAACATGAAAAGGTGGCAAGAACCTGCCAAAAAATACAAGGGCTTAGTGACCTCAGCATAAAAGGGACGTTGTTAGAGGCGAAGCAATTTTTTTGATGAAAGATTGTGAGGACAATTTTGAGAGCAAAAAAGGTCAGTTGTCTATTGTAAATAGTGTAGCGATGTATGAAGCACGGCTCACATAGAAGTCACTTTCAAACCAAGAAGCTTTCTGTTAGTCAACTTTTGCGGAAATCTGTGTGAGTAAATCTTTTGCCTTCACGCAAAATAGATTGTGTGGATTACTATTGGCATAACTGGATTTTGCCCATTAAATACCAAACCTTCACAAAAGAAATTTTGAATGACTATTTCCAGTCATTGTGTAATGAAACCGAGAAATAAGCAATGACTTGATGTGATGTTTTGTGCAGCGATCATGACCTTCAGACGTGACCTTCACACACTCTCAGAAGGCAGTGTCGTGACTATTGTTCTCCTGTATTCAATGCTTTTCGAAATAAGACACCTTTGACCTCTGCTGTGACTGTCTGTTCCTCCTCAGAAAATGCCATGCAGTAACAAGACCCTTTGGGTGGAAGGAACAAACAGGAAGGCTGCAGCGACTTCTGTTCCACGCAACAGCAGAAGTGGGTTCTTTTCTTTATTAAAGAGCCAAGAGTGTGAGAATATCTCTCTACTGTACGACATCTGTTTTCTCTGAAGATAATCTCAGGCTTACATGATCCTCAAACGGACAGCTGTTTCACTGTGCAAGTACAGAAAAGACTGCTTTCTTGTAGGAGACGTCTCCACATTGAAGTGTCCAGGCGAGGTGCTCTGTCATCTTTGTGTAAAACAATGCTAGGTACGTACGCTAACAGAGCCGCCACTCTTGTGCTAACACAGCTGCGTTGGATAACTCTGGCTTTTGTGAGCCTTTTAGCCTCAGTGGTATGGATTATCATCACTATGAAGCAATGCTAGAGGTGTCAGCTTGTATGACTCAGATGTAAGACCATGTTTACTGTAACACCTGAGGCCTGGATTTTAGTTTTTGCATCAAGCAGTGTCATGGATAATATGGGACTCAAATGTGATGCCTTGAGTAGGCAAGTAGGACACATTCCTGGATCAACATCCTTTGTTGGACATCAAACAACATTCCTGTCTTTCAGTTTCATTCACTAGCCATATGCTTAAGAGTCTGACTGGGTAATTATTGCAGTGATTAATTATGTTTCTAGCATGTTATATGTTTGGCAACAGTTCTTCTAACTCCTAATAGCTTTTCATTTCTTGAACAACCATATAGGAAGACACATCATGGACATATTCCAGGATGACAATGTCAAGATGCACCAGGCTCAAATAATTGTCAAGACAAGATCTTGACCAAAAATTGATGCACCCCTTGATGGAAATAACATCACAACATTTCTTTCCATCAAGAGGTGCATTATTTTTTGGTCAAGATCTTGTCTTGACAATGCAGAGTACAGCACTCTGTAAAGTCTCCTCCAGCACATCCCAAAGACTAAAATAAAGGTCTGGATTACATTTTTAAAGACCTAAAATCCTAAAACATGACCCTACATATTATAACACTTGCATGCATTTATTAGTGAATGACAAGGACCATTGGCCTAACCTAGGTTTATAAGGATGTTGTTCCAGGCCTTAACCATAACTCAAAGACTAACCTAAACACGAAATATAAGAAACGGTGTTATTTGTGTAATATTTATATACTAATATATTTTTTTTGTAATATTTTGAATGGCCTTTTTTTATCTTGAGTTTTTTATTTTATTTTATTTTTTAGTAATTTTGTTTTGCATTTTGAATGCTTTTGATTTTTTTTAAATATTACTATTTAGGTTTAATGTTTTAAGTTTATTTCCACTTTGTAATTTTTGTGCCTCAGTTTAAACTTATTTCAATTAGCTGGGTTACATTTTAGAATTTTAGTTTAGTTTAAGTTTTTCATCTGTCTTTCAGAATTGTTTCAATTAACAAATGTTTTTAATAGTTTTAGTTAACGATAATAACCCTGATAAGAATGTTATGCAAAAAAAAAAAAGATGTTGATCCATGAATATGTCCAACTTGTGCACAATAAGCTTGGTCTAGGGTGAGCACTGACCATACAGTATTATTAGCCAATCACAAGCTCTGTGAAGCCTGGGACATATTAGGTGAATCTGACTCATGCGGATAGAGGAAGCACTTTAATAGCATATTTCTCTTCCTTCTGCCCACTGTTTGTCCGATGGTACCCTAACAGAGCAAAACAATGGACCTCTTTCTCAAGTGTACAACTCTCTTAACGTATCTACTGCACCGAGATTCGTTGACGTCAGTATTTCTGGTTCTTATTTAAGGGTACGTTTACACAACAACGATATGCTTAAAACTGAAGTTTTTCCTTTGAGTTTTCTGCATGCAGACGACACTATTGTCAAAACAATCGGCATTCACAGGGTTTTCCGTGAAGACGAATAAAAACCTTATATTCTGCTGCCAGGCCATTAGATGGCGATGAAACACGATAGACTGCACATGTAATATGCATGCGCATGACGTCATCGTCTTCAGAGATTTGCGTTTTTGTTGTTTACACAGAGACCATTGTAAAAAAACGTGCACTTTGAAACCCGTTTTCAAAACTTTGCGTTTTCCAGCACCCAAAACGCTGTTGTCGTGTAAACGAACTGCCAAAGCGCATAAAAAGTTTTACGTTTTTAGTTGAAAACGGCCCCTTGAACAGTTCTCTAGCCATTCATCAGCTCTAACTGTTGTTGCTATACATTTTATTTGCGACCATGCACATTTACCTTCTCAAAGCCAGCCATAAAAGACATAGTATATAAGTGGGCGTGACCTCCACTCTGCTTATGTTTGATTCATCAGTTTGTCTGTGACCCCGCCCCTTCCTGCAGTGCTGGAGCAGCGTGTGCTGTTTATTATGCTGCTGAATGAAGAACCAGCCCCAGCGTGTCCTCATTCTGTCTCCTTCATAGGGGGAGCGACCAATCAGCCTCCTCAGCTTCAAATCTGCAGATTTGCACAAGCACTCTTTGATATGACATTGCTTAGATGGCTAGCATACTTCTCTCCTCACAGTTTGTGCAAATTCTCCATGCAGGTGGAGAAGCAGAGAGATAGTGATAGTGGAAGGATGGATGGATGGATAGATAACACCCTGTGCTTCAATGGAGTCTAGGACTCCCTCTGAGGAGCTGGTGGATTCCAGCACTACGCTGGATTATTAATGACTGTCTAGCTGAGAGAGAAAACTCAACCCCAAGAGTGCACACATACTGACAAAAAGAAGGGAGTGGCTGAGAGAAACAAGCACAGGAAACAAGATAAAGAGAAGAAATTGTAATGAAAGAGTGAATCGCAATGGGAATGAGCGATTGAATGTGCTACAAAGCGAGGAATGAAAGTAAAGTAGAAACGCATTGTGAACACGTACAAACGTTTAGCGTGCGCTGACTGGTCCACAACACCCAGCATGCAGGTGAGATGACAGCGAGTATGGAAATCAGCTAGTGATAAAACATTCAGTGTTTGTGTGTGTTTTAGGGTGTGTCGTTCTGTGGGGGGGAGGTGGAGAGTAAAATGTGGCTGCGCAGTTGAACGTTGTTTACACTAGCTTCAGTAAACCTTTCTGACTGCCTTTGTTTGCATGCACAAAGATACCTCATGGATTCAGCTGAAACATTTATGAGATTGCTCTGTTTCCCATCATCTTCACTCGTGTCGTGTTCTTTAGATTCTCGTCACGGATTAACACTTTCAAATTCAATCCTTTAGAATCCTACTGTTGATTTCTGTCAGGCACAATCCATCTGCAGAACACAACCTACAGGGTCTGTGAGACGTAGACCTTAATACTTCAGGCAAAAATGCTTCTCGATCAGCTTTTTTTGAACAGTTGAGAACTATTTTAAATTTGACAGTCTAAAAAATACAATGCTATTTGTGAGATGGTCAAAAAGCAGCACAGGATGTGATCAGTAATTCTCAATTAAATTAGTCTTGTTTAAGGATTTTGGTTTAAAGTTGGAATAAAATTAAATTAACTTTATGTGCTGCGGGGATGATGTAATTTTGTTGGCCAACGTGGATGTTATAGCATCATCTGGTTTCCCTTAACAAACAAACAAAAACAAAAAAAAGATTTTTTCCATTGGCTTTTGGATTATTGCAGAAAATAAGCTGTGTGATTCTTGCATTGTGTTGTTTATCAAGATAAACTTCACTAATGAACACAACTTTAAATGAATTTTAAAGGCTAAATAAAACCTGCAGAAGAAATAACAGCTAATGTTAGGCTATAAATGAACTACACCATGATCACATAACTTCACCTTCACTATCACTGAGAATCCATAAATTCTTTCAAACTTTGTGTGTCACAATATGGTTGGAACTTCTCTTTCTTCCATATTAGAACTGTACTAATTGACTAGTTGGAGTTTGAGGTTTTTCAGGAAAGGTTTGGATGAAATTGTGTGTAGGTAGGTTGGCTTATCACTGCAGTGTTCTTCCCTGATGAAGCATTGTGGAGAAAATGGCACTCAAAGCACTTGAGCCAAAATGGTCTGACCTGTAGAAAAGAACGATCAAAGGACTGAACCATATAAACCAGACATATACAAACCACTCTGATGGGTCAGCTTGATGTTTCGGTGCTTTCAGAGAGTAACAGATGAGAGTTATTTGTCAACATTGCCTTAAAGAACCTCATTGATCGTTATCAGTTAGACGTTCGCCATTGTCACATTTGTGTTAGCTAGAAACAAAGAATAAAACGTTTTGTCTTAAATGTCTTTATCAGGCAAGGGGTCTTGCTCAATACATTTCCCCCTCATTGTTTTGAAGAAAGTTTTACTGAATATTTGTTCCAGAGCTATAGCTCACTTGCTGGCACATTATAAATGCCTTTTCTCTGGATTCCTATTGCTTGCGTTATCGTCTTGGTGTTCTCTGGTTGGCTAGTTTCATATGATCTAGTTTCTCTGTAATGTTTGGGCACAGTTTCAGTTGTTGCTAAGAACTTGAGCTTGAATCAAGCTGTCATTTCATGAAGATACATTATTTTATACACTTTGCACACTTCTTTAACATCAACATGAAATGACATTTGGAGCCCATTTTCCTTCTGTAATGTCTCGTTAAATAATTTAATATCATGTGACATTAAACGGACCAGGAATGTGTGGGAAGACTTTATGAAGATGAATGAAGGTGCATGTTAATCCTCTAGGCCAGGGGTTTTCAAACTGGGGTCTGCAAGAGGGTTATAGGGAAAATCAGAGGAAAAGATTCAAGCTACAGTAACTATAAACTTTTCTTTCTGTCCCATCCCTTCTATCAGTTTCGCTGTTCCTGATGGTCACAGTGCTTCCGTAAGGTAGTCACACCAGTTTAACAGCGGGGACGGGTTCCAATGAGTTTCTTAGTCTAGGAAGACTGAGAGGGGGGCGTTGGCAATGTGTTTTGTGTAAAACATTACAGAGCATCAATTTTACTGTTCGTTTGTGAGATGCACTGCCTGCAATTAAGTCAGTAAATTTGCGTATTTTTTCAGGCCCTGTGCCAAATGACTGAGGAAATGGCGACACCTATATTGTCAGATAGTGGTTTATTGTATCCTTTGCTTTTCACTCTTTTAAGACAGTGTGATTTAAAAAAAAAAAAAAAGTCTATTTCCAATTTTTCTTTTGTTCCCTTTTTTATAGTCTGCAGATGTGCTTATTTGGAGGGTTGCGCAATTTGGCCCAACAATTTATTACACATTACTATAAAATACTACTACTGCTACATTTTTATAATATTTTTGTTTTGATAATAATAATAATAAAATGTTAAACCAAATAGGAAATATTAATATACAGTTCATTTTAAAATATGTTGTATGGTGGAGAAAATACTGTTACTACAAATAAAGCTCTTTATATAAATAAAGCTGATTATGCTATGTTAGTAACTTGACAAAATATTGTTATCTCTGAAGTACAAATATGTTACTCAAACAATAAGACTAACCGTGTTGAGCTATATAACAATGATTAGTTTCTGTCGATAAAGGTATCCAAACAGTTGCTCGCCTGTCTAATAAACATACTATTTTAAAGCGTCTTTATTTCCATGGTGTCTACATTTCTATAACAAAATATGACACATGTTCTAGTGGTTTTGGGATATTTTAATCCAAAAATTGTTAACTCACAGTTTTAATTTTGTCAAATAAAGTATGATTATGATTATGATTCTCTTGCGGCTATTTCAGTAGGATAAAACAAAACAAAACAATGTGAATTTAAACGTAACTAACAAAATTCAAGTTCAGGGAATGAGGCGGACATTAAACGTAACTTGATTCATAAAATAAACACAAACAACAAAATGAAAGGAGCGGCTGCAGCATATGAGCATAATAAAAACAACAACATAAAATGTCCCAGGCTCTCTGCCCCACCCTGCTTCATACCACAGTAACATTAATTAAACTTTTAATACATTAGCTCATCCATGAACATGATTTCAGCCCGAGTCCTGTCGGATTGCTTTCCATCGGCTGTGGACGTGAAGACGACAACTCCCATGATTCCAAGCTTATTCACGGCGTCATCAAGCTACGTCTTTGTTATTGTTTTGCATACGCGACCTCTAGTGGCGAAACTTCCATACTGTGCCTTTAAATGTAAACTATGTTGTTTTTCCAAATGTAGTTTATAAGTGACCCAAACTAAGAGCTAATGCAGAGATGAGCAGCATTTACTGTGAACAGAGGCTGTCTGAGGAAGGGAAGCTAAAAAGTGAAATACAAAGGCAAAGAAGGGCAGAAGCCAAACGGAGAGAGGCACTGTTGTAAACAACCACCTTCAGGCGCTCAGACACATTGTTCTGATAAAGCTCAACTGTGACGCATAGAGTTGTATATGTTTGTGTGCGTGTGTGTGTGTGACCATTTTTAAACTACGTGCCAAACCTGGAGATCCTTAATGCAGGCTTGCTAGCATTAGCCCTAGAGGCTGATAACATCTGGAGTGGCTCAAATCACCACCGTCCTCCCCCCACTTCAGACTCCAGCAGTGGAATTCCTCCCTCTGCCATAGGGGGAACGTTTAACATCTAATACCACTAGGGAATCACAGCAAAGTGGAGCGTGATAGCAAACCCTATTTCAGCTCTAGAGAGCCCCCTTTGAAGTGGAAATTGTGTCCCTAGGAGTCATACGCCACCATGGAGTGGTCAAAAGAAGTCAATGACCAATTTCTCATCCTCCATTGTACTGTCATTTCTGGGTCCTTTTGAAGTGACTAATGCTTTTCGTTTTACAAATAACGACATGAGGACATGAAAGACGACATCTTTACGCAACGTTTTTATAGGGCACCATACTGAGACTAAAATGGTGGCATTTAAAATGTAATGTTTTGAGAATATGATTTAAAATCAAATTAACTGTTTGTCAGCATTTTTCATTTGCTTAAGCCGTAATATCCGAATCATGAACGCATTATTCGTATGAGCCACTTTTAAAGTTGTTAGTCTGTTATTTGTCCATCATGTCCATTATATTATATTATATTATATTATATTATATTATATTATATTATATTATATTATATTATATTATATTATATTATATTATATTATATTATATTATATTATATTATATTATATTATATTATATTATTACTTCCGTTCAAAAGTTTTGGGCCAGCAATATTTTTTTTCTTTTTTTCTTTTCTTTTTTTATAAAGATGTCTCTTTTAGTCACCAAGGCTGCATTTCTTTAAATTAAAAAATACACTAAAAACAGTAAATGTATTGTAAAACATTATTACAATTAAAAATGTAAAGTTTTCTATTTTAAGATATTTTAAAAGTAATTTACTCCTTTGATAGCAAAGCAGAATTTTCAGCATCATTACTCCAGCATTCAGTGTCACATGATTCTTCAGAAATTATTCTATGCTGTTTTGCTGCTCAAGAAACATTTATCATCATTATAAATATATGTCTAATCATTTTTAAAACCATGATTTTTTTTTAAATGGGAGTCTTTTGTAACATTATAAGTACTTTGAACCAATTTAATGTTATATTTAATTTAATATATAATATAATACATATAAATATATATATGTATGTACAGTATATATATATATATATACTGATAAGAATGTAAATTTGTACCTTGAGATGCAATGTAAGTAGCTTTGGATAAAACGTCTGCCAAATGCATATTATATATATATATATATATATATATGCATTTGGCAGACGTTTTATCCAAAGCTACTTACATTGCATCTCAAGGTACAAATTTACATTCTTATCAGTTCTTACTTTCCCTGGGAATCGAACCCATGACCTTGGCGGTGCAAGCACCAATGCTCTACTGTTTGAGCTACAGGAAAACTCTATATATATAGCGTAGCTAGCGAAAGCGGTCATATAGGGATTGTCAAAGTTTTTTTTTTTTTTTTTTTTTTTTCTCGTCACCTTACTGAATTTTTCGTCAACGATACCAGGGACACCGAAGCACCGGGGAACATGAAATTTGGTGGGCATGTAGCCCCACTAGACTTATAAGGAAAAATTTCGTTTGGTCCCCGGGGGCCACTCCCCCCCCCGCGCTGGGCCCCCCCAAACCCAAAAAAATGCAGTTTTTCCTAAATAACTACCTGAACCGTGGCACCGAGGATGAAGAAATTTTTATGGTATGTTGGTCTACTAGACTTTTACGGAAAAATTTCGCTTGGTCCCCGGGGGCCACTCCCCCCCCCGCGCTGGGCCCCCGTAAATTTTCCGTCAACGATACCAGGGACACCAAAGCACCGGGGAACATGAAATTTGGTGGGCATGTAGCCCCACTAGACTTCTACGGAAAAATTTCGTTTGGTCCCCGGGGGCCACTCCCCCCCCGCGCTGGCCCCCCCCAAAACCAAAAAAATGCAGTTTTTCCTAAATAACTACCTGAACCGTGGCACCGAGGATGAAGAAATTTTTATGGTATGTTGCTCTTAAGGGCCCACATCAACCTAGCCCATAATCACTCATTTGTGATTTGCGCCCCTCCCATAAAAAATGAAAATGCAATATTATTCTGCTTTAATCGCCCCTATCTTCAGTGGAGATGTTCAGAACTGCACCATATTTCATGTGTATGATTAACTTGACATCCTCTGGGGGTATGCTAAGTTTCGTAGAATTTCATCCATGGGGGGGTATAAAATAAATTCATTTATGTGCACATTTAGTGACTGTACACTCATCGGCCTGTAGATGGTGCTGTTGAGCGAAGGGTTGCTGGTTTAGGATGATACTGTCACACACACACATGCAGGAATACAAACAAACGCAAGCATGCACACACACTGACATCCACACGCACAGACACACACCCATACACACACATACAAATCCACATGCACAGACACACACACACAAACACACACGCGCACACATGTACGCACACATACATACACGCACAGACACACACACACACACACACACACACACACACACACACACACACACACACACACACAGACACAGACACACACATACACATACACATACACAAACACACACACATACACACACACACACACACACACACACACACACACACACACACACACACAGACAGACATGCACATACTACTACTTTTTTTAGGTATATACGGCGGCGGTCATATTTTGTACCGCGATGCGGTACATCTAGTTGAAGACCACTTTCAACTGAATGTTAAATAAATATGGGCTGACATTCTCTGCAGAAACTCATAAAAATAGTGTCATGAATCAAGTGAAAAGAGAGATAGAGGTGTTTGATCTGATGGCTGATGTTCCTGAGATGTCACAGCCTTTCCTTTCCTTAAAACCCCCTTTTTTTTAGTAGGGAAGGGATGAAAAAAAGTCTTTCTCTGTCTTATTCTCTCTCTCACTTTCTCTCCTGGTTAGTGAGATTTGTCCTTGTGAGGGCACAGCGCTCTCCACTGTTTCAGCACTCTGTGCTGGCTAAAAATACCCTCCACCCCCTTGGCTCAGCATCTACTGCCCAGTGTGGGCTAGAGAAGGAACGAGGAAGGGAGACCAAAAGGCACTGAGGGTGGGTGAGAGATAAGAAAAGGGGTTTGAGTGAACTCAAGCTCTTTCTTTTGAGTTCCTGCAGAGATTCTTCCACCCCCAGGTATGACGGTGAATACAGGGCTATTTTTGATGGAGAATTGTCATGCTGAGAACCTTGGAACACTACCAATACATGATGTAGGTGTGCAGTAACTCCAGGCTAACATTGTGTATTAGCCAGGTGTGATACAACTTTCAAGCCCCAAGTAACTTTTCTACCCACACTAAATATGAAAATTATGTGTGAAGGGACAGAGCCATTCAGATTTGATGTTTAGTATGCAGCTATAGCCCTTTTTGCACCGGGTAGGTCTAGGAACTTAGTTATGGGAACTAGCCACCAGGGTGGTTCCCCGATAACTAAATCTACCCCAAGGGCCATTTTCCTGGTTGCATTTGCAACGGCAGTAGGAACTCTTAAAGGGATCGTTCGGAGTAAAATCAACCTAGGGTCCTTTGCACCATGACCATGAGCCAAACCCCCCCCCCCCCCCCACAGAAGCATTTGGCGCTAATGGATCCGATGATGTATCTCATAAATTACCCCACTATTAATGCCCAGAATGGTACCAAACTTCTACAGTAGTACAAATAGGTTCTGTACTCATAAAACGAGGCATTGGAAAGTTTGTAAGTACATCAGGCGTTTATTTAAATAACAATTGCCTGACGGCTCATGCTACTGCTAACCTGACGTCACTTCAGTGGTTTGGGAAAAGCACGTAAAAGTCCTGACAGAAAGCGATGCATAAGGATGTAGTGTAATGACGAATTATTATTTTTTCCGAAGTGTTAACAACTTGGTGTTAACTAATATTTGTTGCAAATTGGTACTACCAACAAAATATTAGTGCATTCCTGAAACTGGGCGTCATTACACTACATCCTCATTACCCTGTGCTCCCATTCTCCGTACTTCATTCTCCGTACTCTGAAGTAGGAGCTAATTTAGTTCCCCCAAAATGAGTTTCTAGAACTAAAATCGTTCTCAGTTTCTGCGGTGCGAACACGCCAAAAAGCGAGTACTTCCGCCATTAGTTGTAGGAACTAGGAAAAGGTTCCTCTGGTGAGAAAGCCCCATGGGATTTTGGACTGATTTCACAGAGTGTGACGCAACAGAATTTGATACTGAATTACTGACAAAATGACTTGTTGCTTGTTGTGACTGGCACTGTTCAGAAAAAGATATTTTTTATTATAATTTATAGACCAATAAGACCAATCAGTAAATCAGTATCAATATAATCTGTATCAGTTTTGAAGCTTGTTCTTTCTTTCAAATAATGCTGTATATTTGCTGAATCTACAGCACCATGTCAAAATGAATTTGGAATTATATTATAGTTGTTGGTTCTCGTTGTCATGGTTCTTGTGGCAGTCCGAATCGACAATAAGACAACATTTCTTTCATGAACAGTGTAGTTTAATTCACAAGCGATCAACTTTGGTTATGAGTAGGTTCTGTTAATGAATTGGACAAAAAGACTCGCAAACTCACAAAAAGTCATCGAATGGAGTCAGTCTACTGAATCTTTCACTGAATAAACTAATGAAATAAATATTCTGACTCCCTTTCTGATTATGCCCCCATTAACCTTTTAGCTTTTACTGTTTTATGCAAGAGTATTTTAGGGCTAAATGTCCTTCAAGGTCAGAGCAGATGATTCAGAGAATCATTGGCCTGGAGGAGTGACTCCTTTTAGTGGACATGCTAATGAGTCCTTAATTGAGTTGTGGAGAGACGTCTCTGTTGCACCTCTCACCACAGATGAAGACATCTCGGGAGAGCATTCATGCAGCCTGATTCCTGGGATTCCTGAGGGATTCCTCCCAGAGATCATCTGTGGGACAAATCTGGTTGCAAGTTAACTAAATGAATCAAGGCGTTAGTTTTAATTAGATGAAAACATGTAGGCAATGTTAAGAAAATGAATAAAAAACAAAAAACGGACTTCATGAAAGATTAAAGACTAAATGAAAAAGACCCATAATGATATTTCTAATAGACCACATTTAAATTAATTAATATTTAATTTGTCAGAAAGCATATGTTGCAAGTTATATGCCATGCAAAATTTGTTAAAGGGCATTTTCTTCACATACAAAATGAGTTGGTAAAAACCAAGTGTAAAAATGAGCATGAACTTGGAGCAGTGAACTCCTCACAGAGCTTTTGGGTGTGTCATCTTCAGGTTATTCAGGTCTTTTCAAATCATGTCTTGTCTGTATTTTTTGTCATGTGACTCATTTCCCCTCTAGATTGGTTGCAAAATTCCTGTTTTTCCTATGAATACCATTACAATATATTTAGTATGTAGTCACTTCCTTAATCAGAAGATGTGTTGCAGTTTGTCTGGTTGTTCCATGTAGTTACGTTATACGTTCCCATGTCTCTTGCTATTATGAGATGAGTGGATTTGTATGACTCACTAACATAAGCTCAAATATCAACAGATGAGTAGTTATGCATACCTTAATAACTAGTAGCCTGAAGTCTTAACTTTCCTTGGTTTCTTTTTTAAATAGATTATATGATTGATTAATGTGTGTTTTGCTGTTCCGATGGGTCAAACACACAGTATGTGAGAGAAAATAAGCTTTTCACATCTACACATACTTGGAGGAGGATGAAGTATCTAGTTTCAGAGAAGATTTGTAAACCAACCCGTGACAATAGAGACTCTTCAGGCTCGGTAAAGGGAAGAGAGAAAGAATCTCACCATGTTTCTTGCCAAGAGCACTAGGTGACTGAGTTGTTATGATATTAGTGATGGATTAGCGGTTTCTTATTACCTAAATGTGTCATCGCTGTTTATGATCCTTGCGGCTAAGGTGAAGTTCCTGCCTCCTCGACGCGTCATGACATGATATTTATTGACTGCCCTTTTCTAGAGTGGATCCATATCCTGAATATTGTGGTAAAATGAATTTTGAATTGAATTATGGTTAGGGTTAGGTTATTTAATAGATCTTCTACTTGTAGTTTTGTTCAAGTGGTTTCTTTCATTCCAAGTAGGTGATTCTTGGCCAGAATGAGCTGTATGGTGGACCAGACTTAGTTGATGCTGTTTAGTTAGGCTAAGTCTAGCTTCGTAAGATTACCCTACAATTGGATCAAGATCACGCTGTCCTCCTGACTTCCATCTCAGTGACCTTTGACCTTCCCTTTGCACATACAAGAGCTCCAAGGGTGACCTACATTGTCATTCAGAGCTGGGTGTGAAATTGCAATTTTCCGCCTGGTTGATGCAGTAATGAGAAATTGATGTAATGAGACAGCATTTAGAAGGAGGAGAGCTCTTTTCCAAATGCCACACTTTCAGTGTCTTTTGTTTCTTGAAGGCCTCCATGGCTACGTTCACACTGCAAGCCTCAGGGCTCAATTCTGATTTATTGCCCAGATCCATTTTTTTCTATGTTTGTTCGGCTGTTCACATTTTTTTAAAATGTGGCCATTATCAGATTTGAGTGTGAACAGATCGTGATCCTGAACTGATCCACATGCGCAAAAGAACATCAAAGGAATTATTCAGAAGTAAACACGGAGGTTACTGAAGTCTGCATTTACGCGTTTATAAGGTTGTGCTGCGGAAGCCAGTGAATTTGTGCGCAGGTGATAAGAAGGACGCAGATGAGGAGAAAGAGAGCAAAGTCTTTCTCATACAGTTTTTCCTTAAGTTTTGCTTGTATAGAGCTTTCACCGTGATGTTTATGAGTATAACCGCTCAACGTCCCAGCACTGACTAACTTCGCTGCACTTTGCATATTCACATAGTGACCAAAGAACTACCGGTATGTAAAATCTTTGGAGTGATTCCCATCAGCGCAGAATTGAAACAGTGACGAATGTCGCTCTAGAGTGACATAAAAGTCGCATGAATCACTGTTATGAAATAAACAGATCCTAATCGAGTATTATAAAAAAAAATCGGATTTGGGCAACTTTTTGGGCCACTTTTTCCTGCAGTCTGAGCGTAGCCTTCCTTGTTGTCCTCTTTTTCTTTGAGTAGCCTACACTTCACCTTTTATGAAGTATCTGATAAAAGCTATTTCTGAAGCAATGCCTATATAAAATTAATGGCTTTTTCTTCTGTAATACAGCAGTAACCTTAGTGCCATCACCTGGACACCAGTTGGGTCTTTGGTAATTTGTTGTTTAAAGTAATTACTTTTGTTCTATGTCACCTGTGATCAAATGTTCTGATGCCAAATTAGGCAGCATGTTTTGTGTGTGTGTAATATTTTGACTCTTTGACAGTATAATGATAGCTCTTCTCAAATGTGTTAATGGGACGAATGCAATGTTTTGTATGCTGGAGTTTTAGTGTGGCTCAATTAATGGTTCATAAGATCCCAAGTTAAAGCTTGTGATGGCACAGATGGATGTAAAGCACAATTTTGTTTGTCCTACCGAACTGATGATCTGAAAGATCTGGATTAATTGACTCAGGGCATTGTGGCTTGGCGGGTGTACTTTTGAGTCCCCCTTAACCTTGATAGGATGACTGGTTTGTCAGGGTGGATTTGGTTTGATTCGACACGCACTCTCTGCACGGGAACTGTACGTCATGTTTGCAAATGAAACCAAGAAGCATTTAAGAGAAGACTGCAATTTCAACTATTAACTGTCTTTCATGTTTTAATTGTGGTAGTAATATTTCAGATGTAAATTCTCATTATGATTTACCTGTTACTTTTTTTTTTCTCTCCGCACTTTTTAGGATGAATTTGCAGTGTACAGGCTATTCATCATGGATTAAATAATTAAATTAAAATGCTAATTGTACATTTCCAGTTGTACCCCAAGTACCAGTCCTCTTAAAAAAAACAAAAAAAACAACATTTATTTAATCTGTAATAGGTGTAGGTGGTTTTTTTCATTTTCGGTTTTCCAGCTATTTTAGCTCTTTTCGTTCAGTCTCGTTTTTTTTTCTGTTTTTGAGAGCAAAGGGCCTGTAATAGTTCATAGGAGTGGAGCGGCCCCCTCTTACCCTTCTTGAGTCCATAAACCCACAAGCCTCAAGCCGCAGTCTGGGCCCTAAAGGACAAAGCAGATCAGGATGTTTTTAAAAGTGGGATATGAAGCCATGATGTAGCTGGCGAAGTGTTTGTGTGTGTGATTGTGGATGCTCATAGCGGCCTACTGGGCAGCCAATGTAATGTTGTTTTTGTTGTGATAAATGTGTTTAGCTCTAGGGACAGTGGCCAGGGAATTTGTCACTGCCGTTTTGTTGTTGGGAATAAGATTACATGTTGAACTTGTGAGGAAATTACAGGTTCTGTAATTGAGTATCCTTCATGACAAAATACAGAATGCTTAGTTTAGAGATTTGAACCTGATAGATATGTGGACTCAATATGTTTTTCATTGTAATATCTGGCTGACAGGGTCTCTTTTTATGACTTTTGTGTCAAAACCTGAATTGACAGTATTTTTGATTATTTTGTCATGTATTGGTGAGTACTGTTTCTTGTCGTATTCTTGCAGTTTGCTTGAGTATTATAGGTCAATTTTGACTTCTGTGATTAACTCATTCGTAAGATTTCTATTAGAGTCTTTTAGTGAGGAATCGGACAAAATGTGAGGTCACACAGGTTGATGGGACACAACTTTTTCAGATTTCAAATACAATCTCACATAACTGGACTATAGGTCTAGTTTTACAAAAACTGTCTTTTTTATCATAAATGAACATCGTTTGACGCCCTTTATAACCTTTATAACCTATTATGTTGTTTTTCTTTTTCAAGTTTCTTTTTCTAATGTTGCTGTTTGAGCATGAAAAAGGCCTGCAAAGTTAAAAAGCACCAAGTCCCTCCAAAGGGAGTTATTCTCTGTATCAGTCAACACTGTTTCTGAACTCCCTGAATCGCCTCGATTGTAGTCTTAAGTTTTCTCCTGGGAATATTCACTTCACAATATTCCTCATTTAAATAATTCCCCCCCCAAGGCATACACAAAAAAGGGGCGAGGCCTGCTTGACCAATCACAACACACTGGTCCAGCTGACCAATCAGAGCACATTGCACTTTTCAGAAGGAGGAGCTTCATAGAGGCTGGAATTAAAGAGACCGTTACTGACAGACTGGGAAGAGAGGTGCTGCAACAATGTGAAATATGTGAAAATGTAATTTTGATCATTCAAGCATGGAAACCTATTCTAGTAGATCACAAAATCAAGACTGTGTATAATGGCATAATTTGGCCTCTTTAAGTATGATTTTTGACATGATCGTTTGTTTCCCTTTTTAGTGATTTTGGTGTCCATCACCTTGTCTGAAATTCAAGGCAGCTGTTTGTGCATGTCAAAGGCTCTCTCGGCCTTGCACATCCGACAAAAGATTGATAGACTGGTGAGTGGTGGTGATGCATTTTTCCATCCTTTCCTCCCCTACTTCCCAACATGCAGTAATCAAGATTTATCAGATCTGAGGCAGATGGTTTTCCAGAATGCCAGCCCGCCGCCCCCCTCCCGACCTTCTTGCTGGATCCTGAGCCCTGGGCCCAAGTGTTTGTCTAGACTTGAGTTATCCGCCTCATCTAGGAATGACAGCCCCCCCCCCCCCCCCTCCTCATTCTCCTCCAGCCCTGCATGTCCCAGAGGAATTAGGGTCATCCATCCTTGAGTACCCCTATCCCTATGTTGCTAAAAGTATCTCAACACATGGCAGAGCTTTTCGTAGAACTGCATCCTGCCTTGTGGGTTCCACAAAATGACAAGAAATCCATTTTTTTTTTACACTTCTGATAATGGCGGCACATTCTAAAGCCAGCACAATGTCAGAGTCCTCAAGGGTTTCTAAGTGCTTTTGGAAAAAAACTCTTTTATACAATGAATGCCTGGAGTAATGAGATGAGGCCGTATTTTAATTTAAACCACAAGACTTGAAAAGGAAAAAAAGGGCGGGCATGACACGCTCTCATTATCAGCTGGCTCTTGAATTGGCCGTAGCAAGTGGCGGGACACGTGTCCCTCTCTTTGTTTAGTCGGAGGCTGAATTGGTGCCTTGGATGGGACCTATTCATGGCTGGACATAAGGCCGCCTTTGAGAGTGGTGGCTTGCTGGCCCTCATTATCCTTATTGTTGCATTCCATTACACCTCATTTTTTTGTCCCAGTTCAACAGGGACTTTGGACAAAGCCTGCAGTGTGAGGGGGAGCAGTCAAACCAAAAAACGGCAGAACTTCGAAGGTGAAGGAATTGTTAACACCTCCATCTGTCAGAGGATCTCATTATGTATCTGCTGTCACATTAAATGCATTGCAGAATCTGATAATAGAGTTTTATATTAGGCAGCCAAGTAATATAATCCAGACTATATTCCTCTCTATTTGATATGCCGTAGATGGAAGAACTTTGCTAGAGAAGTCAGCTATTGTGAGTCAAAGTGTTTAGACTCGCAGTGTGTATGCCTGGCTATCGTGTTTGGAAATTTGTGTTTATGGCTTGTCTTGGTGTATTTGGATTGTGGGTAGGGTCAAACTCATGAAGAGCCTGTTGCAGATGCCTTCAGTCATCATCCATAATGTTATCAGTTTTTCTGTTATATTTCAAATGTATTTTTCCTTATTTTATTAATTTCTTCTGATACAAGTGCCACTAATTGACTGTATTATATTTATTACGTAATTATATTATTAGTAAATATTAACATCCAACAAGACTACATTTAACTAAATTTCAATTCTCTTTCTCTCTCCCGCTGTTTCACTTCATGCGTCACTGAAATCTGTTCTTCTCACCGCCCAAATCTAGTTAACTCAGACTATGTGTTGGCTCTTCACATAATGGCGGTTTTGTTTCTAACATCTCTCTGAGTGAATTTACACGTGACCGATTTCTCATTCTTTCTGCCTACGTACTGAGGTCCATTACGTCGCCTGTGTAGGAGTCAAGGGCTGCCCTTAGACAAAGTGAACAATCTCCCTATCCCTTCGTCCACCCACTCCTCGACGTTTCACTAGAGGGACAGTCAGATACGGGGCGGCAGCATACCAGATGTTGTTTTAGTAATGCTGCTGAAATGAGAGATGTTAGATACCTGCTGTCTGATTGTATCACCTACATGGATAACTACAGCACTGCCTTTGATGGTATCTGGTATCAGGCTAACTTAACTGTCACTCAAGCCCTGATGCTGATTACGGCTATAGCAATCGGACTTGGATTAGATTATTTGAGTGTCAGTAAAAGAAGTTTAGATCAAGCTGGCATACAATCCGCAAGTCCTCTTATCTTGGTCAGGCACTGTAAGAGGAGGAAAAGAAGTGTGCTTTTTTTTTTTTGTGAGTGAAAAAGCATTACTGATAAAGCATAACAGGCACCGTGGCATCCTTTGATTAATAGTGCATGTGGTGCACTGTTAGTGCATATGTTCTCATTTGCCTGCTGATTGTGTGTCTGCCTTGTTACCATGGAGATCCTCATATCCTCATGATATATACATATTCTACATATGCTCCGTAACAGAAAAATAATAGTGCATGTGGTGCACTGTTAGTGCATATGTTCTCATTTGCCTGCTGATTGTGTGTCTGCCTTGTTACCATGGAGATCCTCATATCCTCATGATATATACATATTCTACATATGCTCCGTAACAGAAAAATATAAACATCAAAGGATTTTTGTAATCAGATCAGTGCTGAGGCTCACGGAGGATGGTTTTGTTGAACACCTTACATATAGTTATCTCTCTATCTTGCTCAATGAAATGCAGAGGAGAGATGTAGATGCCCTGATCAACAGGGAAATGTGACAACACCCCAGGTGGTTGTTTTATGTTTTGTTATGTTTTGTCTGTGTAGAGCTTGTGGATCATCCACTAACCTGCTGCCATTATATAGGGGGTTGTGGTTTTTCTTTAGCTCTGGCACAGCTATAAAAAAAAAAAGACTAAAGTCTGAGTTTAAAGACTAAAGTCTATTTCATTCTTCCTTTTTTTAGAATTGTTTTTACTTTTTTACTTTAACTTTTATTGTTTTCATTATCTTATTTAATTCACTTATTTAATATTATCTTATTTTATCCACTTGAGCACCACAAATTGGTGTGTCAGGGCATGTGCATTAGCCGCTAGTTCACACCTTAACATTTTATGAATCTATTGGTGTTGTACAATTACCCACATTAGCTGTTTTCTCCTTTCTCCAAACGTTCACACAGGAGCTGAAAGAGGGGAATCTGCATGATGCTGAGGCTTGGCTACGCTTTCCCATCTTGCCAATTACATTCTGCTACATGTTGCTTGCTTCAAGCCTCACTGAAGGGGTTGATGTGTGTCTATTTGTGTGGTTTTGAATACGTGTTCTACGCTTTAAACAGGCCATTTGTTTTCATGTTTACAAGTACATGCATATGCTTATATGGAAAATGACTGTGGGTGAGAGCATGTGGGTCGCTCTATTCCTCCCTCAGTTGCAGTTTTAATGTGCTTTATTGGAATCACACATAATTGTACATTCATATTGTATTCGTTGCTGTTGAGCCACATATAGAGCACAACAGGGTTGCTAAAGTTAAGATACCATTCATTTTCTCCACAGAGGAACAGATTTTTAAAGATAACTTGTAAGCCTTTAAAGACAGACCTATAGTAAGCTCTGAGATTGTTAATTTATGGTATGCTTTTATTAAAGCCATCAGCCTGCATTATTTATACTTATAATGCTAACAAGGTTTTTACATCAAAAGATGACATCATTTTGAAGTAATAGGCTATTTTCTATCCAGTTCTATCCAGACCCTCTCTTTGAAACACACAGTAAACACTCACTGCTGGGGTAACAGTTTTGCATATTAAACATGGTTTGGACTCATGGACATGGTGCATACATAGTTTCTCACACTTGCGTGTTGCGAAATTACTGTTGGATCCAATTTAGTCATCACTGCATCATCTTTTGTTTATCAGTCTCTCTTAAAAGCCTGCATCGAACAAACGAGCAGTGTTTTACTGTCGAAATCTGGAACTTTGTTAAAAATAAGTTAATCTACACTTTCTTAATGTTAGGATCATAAGGAAGCCAATGCAAAGACTGTGGCAACCCAAAGACTAAAAACAACTTGGCACTGCAAAACATCTTGTAATCCTCAGAGGCATCTCTATTCATTTCTTGGATCAAGTTATCCTGTGTTTGCATTGCTCTACTCACTCTACTTTTATGTGCAAATCGGTGGGTGGGGCTAAAGAGGCAATGATGCAGATGAAGGCATTGATCTTCTGTGAAGGCGGTCTCTCTTCGCACTATGAGCTCATACTGAGACAAAATCTGAAAAGTCATTTTGGCTGCTTGGTTTCAAGAAAAGCTTTTTTTTGTACTAACAAGGAAGTTTTGAGTTCTGAAACCTACAAGATTTTTATAGTACAGTGGCTATAAAAAAAAGTTTTTTTTTTATCTTTTCTTGTTACATAATTCTTGATGAAAAACTATATTACCCATTATTCTGGAAAGAAATGTCCAGCAATCAGAGAATCGAAACAAACAAATCGCTCCAAAAGGACTCTTAAGGGGCAGTTGACACAGAACGCGTTTTTCCATTCCAATTGCCTACTTTTCCATTTGTTTTTCTATGTAAACACACGCTAGACGGACATGTATAACCGTTACTCTCGCGTCTTCTGTCTTTTGCGTCTTCTGTCTTTTGCAGCGTCTCGGCATGACACAGCATTCTTAAAACGCCGCGCTCAAGTTAAAATGGTCACTAGACTGTTTTTCAAAGCAAAAATGCGTTCTGTGTGAACAAGCCCTTAGTCTGCTCACTGCTATGAAGAACTATGAATGATGTAAGCAAGTTTGCTCTCAAACTACTTAAATCATATGTGCATATTTTGCAATAAACAAAAATACTTGTGTAACCAAGGCAGCTGAAAAAGTGGGTAGGCACCGTTAAACAAAAAAGTGTTCTAAAATTATATGAAATGTGAAAGAACAATTTAAATCTATAGATAAAAAATTAAACATTTAAAGAATAAGAGATAATAAAAAGTGTGTAATTTCTGAACCACCAATGTAACCAAATAGAGCTGAGTTCAGTCATGATGTTAATTTGTAGGCTAACCCAGAAGGCTAATTCACAATGCATTCCCTATGGGTTTTTAGAATGGTGGTTCTGAGTAAATTAAGGGCTCGTTGCTTGAAAAGACTTAACATTTTGTTCTACAACATAAAGTACATAGTCATTTCTCAAAAATGAATTTTGAAGCCTTTTTTAAAAAGGCAAGTTGCTAATAAGTTGCTTCATAAAAATGTGGACTCAAAAAAACAAACACATTATCATTACTGAAAAAACATGAGAGTTTCTTTTTGTCTCACTTTCTAGATGTTCAGACAGCATCTGGCTATACTATACATTCAGTTTTCCCACTCAAATTTCACACCCTCTTTAAAATGTGTATCTTGATGATCGTATCTTTCATATAAACTGCAGAGCCCTTTATTTTGAAAAGCTACTGCTCTTTATCTCCTCAGCAAAGGTGCTGATGACATTGGCAGATGTCACCCACACACATGGTCTGCAGGTAATGAAAGGTGCGTCTCATCTGTCGGGCCTCATGTTTTGGCTATGGTTTGCAGTATCCGTGTCCCTTCTCCATGCTGTAAGGGGTTCAGGTATCACCCACACAATACACACAACGGAGCCGTATATCAGCACGGAAAGACGAGAAGTTTGTTTGCCCACTGCGCACCAGAACAGCCGACAGCCGTCTGGAAAATGCATTTGTAAAAAAGTAAATAAAAACAAAATATTTGAAATTGAGAAAAGCAGCAAAATTAAAGTTGAAGAACTGCACCACTACTACCACCACAGCAGTTACAAACAGGATAGTTTGCACACATGATTCATGAACACTCCCCCACCTGCCATTGGTCAGTCAATCCAGTTAGCTCCACCCTAGCCTCATTCCATTGGTTCAGCGAATTTTGCTGTTGTCGAGCTGGATGTGAAGCTCAAACTAACAGCAATGATTACACAATGATTACAGACACAGAGTATTTACACTTTATGGGGGGAATAAAATAACAAAGGCTTATTTATATTAGATTTATGCATAATAAGCATTCAAACATCAAAAAGTCTTACAACATTTAAAAACTAGATACATTTGTAAGTGGTGTTTGCTAGTGCAAAGTTGCTCACACAATGCCAGGGTGTTGTGGGTGGTTGTTGTCAGGACATTGCTATATGATTGTCAAAGTGTTCTGAGGGGTTTCTGGGTGCTTGCTAGTTTTTTTTTTGGGTGGTTGCTGTTACTTACTGGCCCAAGTGAAAAGGGGGATTCAGACCTTAAGGATATGAGTGCTAAACGCAGGGTCACTGGAAAAAACGTGCCTGTGGAAACATTTCTGCAAAAATTATAATACGTTGCTTCTTGTTCGTTGCATACCTTCATAGTGAAATGTCTAATGTCCGTTCAATTTTATCCAAAACCGATGAATGTGATCCTGGCAGTGTTTTATTATGTGGTTGGTTGTACATATCATGGCAGTTTGGAAATTTAAATGGTGAGGTGTTAAAAGGTTAATATAGTGTTATACTATTATAACAATTATTATTAACAAAAGCAAACGTAAAACAAAACAGATTTGCTGATGCAACCATGCCATTTTAGTTTTTTTTTTAGCTTTGAGCTCTTTCATCATGACTTGTGTTTCACGTGTCTTGAACCCGAGTGCTCTACATTGCAAATGCAATGCTGTACCAGGTGAAAAAGCAAGTTTACTACATCAGAATGCAAACCTCAGAATGTATAAATTTACAAATCATGCACAATGATTGTGGCCATAACATTGTATTGTGCGAGTAACTGTGAATGTCTTCATTAACTCTATCCCCGCCAGCGAAAAAAAAAAAAGAAAGTTGCCAGCCACCACCAACATTTTTGATAATTTTCACAAAAATGTCATGGCCCCCCAGAATATTTTATTTTATGAATATCTAAACATACAAAATATCAAAAGTAAGAACCTTGCCTCTGCTTTTAGACAAAAAAAAAAACAAAAAAAAAAACCCTATTATTATAGCTAAATGCATCGTGTTTTTGTCAAAGACTACATCTGTATTGGATTCAGAACCTAGATGGAGTAGATCGCATCCATCAACACCCCTAATGCTTGCACAGTCCTAATTACCTCCTCCTGTGTTGACATTTCAGTAACATTAGGCAGTTTTAATATGCTGTTTAATGTTGATCGCATTATTTTACATATGCTATCGCTTGTTTCTGCTTCTTCTACACGTCTTTTGATCAGGAGACTCTGTACTCTTTCAGAAGATGTGTAATAGCGCCCCCCTACCGTATAACAGTAAAAACACGGAAATAATCTGCCCCTGTAATCACAATTTGTGTGAAAAGGATTCAAAGTTGGTGTTTTACAGCCAGTGTTTATTTCAGATGGAAACTGTAGTGAATTGAAGATATAGGTAAAACATTTTTTGGAGTTTTGAAAATTTGAAGGTTGAGGCACGTTTGTTCACTGAGTCTATGTCCTTAATACTAATAGTGTTTCTTGCCTTGGCGAACACTGCTATCTATGCCAACAGATAATTGATGCTCTGTTTGCTTTGTGGTGTTTTTATGTCAAAAAGTTGGCAGCTGTTCTACTCTCATATTCCTCCTCTCTCCCATCCCACCCCCCACCCCCACTCACTCTTTATTCCTGTCTCTAGAGAGAAAGTAGGCTCCCATGTGTGCAGACGTGGAAATGCGCATGTTGTGTGTTAATTAAATTGCATGTGTAGTGTTCCATGTTTTTAGCGCTATGAAGGTTACACATAGACAGCAACATGCAGCTGAAGGTGCCGGTGGGATTTGTGGGGCTATACATAGGCTCTCAGGCAAGATGTTAGTTTGTTTGGCTCACGGTAGGGTCTGGAAAATGACGGCCGCTGTTTTTGTTATCATGCTTCTGATGTGCTACTTTTGTTTTCTGCATCTTATACAGAGCTGCTGAGGTTTAAATCTTAAGGAGATGGGACTTGGGCTCTTGCCCACAGGAGAACGATTCCAACTCGACCTCTATAGCTGTGACCGTTTTGCTGTGAGGCCCTGTACCTCCTTCTAATGGTGAGTTGACTTTCACTGTCTTTATGGGAAAAACAGGTTGTACAGCAAGGAATCAAGAATGGATCCCAATGGTTTTTTGTTTAGTGGCCGTTTTGTAGATTGGTTGGTTAAATATAACTTATCACTTCTTAGGTTTTAATGCATAAAGCATTTGCTTGTCATGGATATTTCTGGAAAGTTGTCAAGCTTAATGTTCTGGCATCACATCCTAAACAGTTATGTAGTTTTCAGCAACATATAATTTCTCTGTCCATGCTAAAAGCAAAAAGGACTTCATGTTTAACACAGTTGATTGCAATGAGATTTCATCGCAATCCAGTATGACTCCAAGCGATTGAAAGCGCATTGAAAGTAATCTATATGTGCAAGTCAAACCAAATAGCCTTAGAAAAACTGTTACAGATCAAAGCTTGGACTTGGAAAAGGTGCACATTTAAAAATGTGAAATCTTTACCTTGGCTATGCATGGATGCAGTCTCAACTCAAGTGGTAATCTGCAGAAGCCATTTAAATTCACAATCTCCTCCATCCAAAGATTTTGTTCTGTATGCACTATGCAGCCAATGAATAGTAACTGATCCTCTGACAGCAAATCTGGCAAAGACAAAAGCAGCTATTCTTATTCCATGTGTCACAGTTTTACAATCCTTCCATGGTTCTGTAACTATTACATGACTGTTGTGCTATAAACTAAAGTGTGCATGTCAATTCCAACCATTCTTTTCATGACGCTTTTCATTTGAGTTGTTTTTTGCAGCCGCTCTAACTTTCGAAGTAACACACTAAGTTGTTATACTTACTTGACAAGAGTTTTTTGTACCCTCCCTGACCCCTTAGTTTGCAAAAATGAGGCCTTACTTTCTGTCCGTAAAGCACATCGTTGCCGTGTCCGCTCGGGCCCCATCTAATTATCCTAGTGGCTGTCCATCCGTGAAATAAGCATTACACTGTGAAACTGAGCCAGTGTAGCTTTCCTCTGAACAATCGTGATAGCTTAGCAACAATGCGGCAGCCTATAATGACCATAACAACAGCAAGGGCACACCAGAGGATTATGGGGGATTATTACCTTTGATCTGCTCCAAAACAGGATGGGCAGAGAGTTGGGGGAGTTATTAGGAAAGAGGCAAGTTTATTCTTTCTCCCTTTTTTCTTCTTTTAGATGTAGCTGTAAGAGAAGATTGTTGTTTGTTTCTTAAAGCAAAGGAGGCAGAAAGAATGAAATATAGGGATGAAAAGCAAGGAGTCGGGAGCAGGATGCAATGGACTCTGTGTTCAATGTCCACCGAGTCATGTTTTATTAAATCTTATTTGCTATTTGCAGGCAGCTGCAGTTGCAGCAGAGTCGAGTTCAAAGCATGAACTAGTGTGGGCTGTTTTATGGACGGTAAGAAACAGACTTGACCAGCAATCTTAACGACCAGCATTTCTCTAGGACATCAAATAATCCACACTTGCCTAATACACGTTTAGGGGTGATTAATTGTTCTTGATTAGACGCGCAGGGTGTCAAAGACACAGTTCAAGGGCTCTTTAATGTCGTAGAATCCCAAATGAGCAATTTGAATCACACAAGTCCCAGTGCTGGGATCACAGTGTCACTCTTACACTTTCTGGGTGATTCTCACCAAAACTGCCAAGAAATGTCCAGGTATATGTCTGTCTGTCTGTCTGGCTGTTAGGGGTGCAACGGTTCAAATTGCTTACGGTTCGATTTTTTTGTTGTTGTTGTTGTTGTTGTTGTTTAAATCACGGTTTTAGGGTCACTGTTTCGGTACGATGGGGAAAAAAAGACTACTGTAAAATAAAAATAAAGAAAATAAGAACAAATAATCTAACTACTAGGGCTGTCACTTTTGTGAAAAAATCCTGTTCGATTTTTGAGACATGTGTGTTCATTGAATCGATTGTAAAATCGATTTTCCATGTCTAAAGACGTTTCCATTTTAAATGCCAAATATGGGCAAATCCAGGGACAACTAACAGGCATTAGGACGAACATAAAGAGGGCGCTTGAGACGCGCACAAGTCAGCAATATTCCTGTTGATTTATTGGCGTGAAGTTTCGTGCACAATGACAAACAGGAGTGCAACATTCTCGAAAAGCAATAAGCAGAGTGGACTGCCATAACATCAATGAAAAACATTACTGCAGTCTTCAACATGCCTGTGTTTACGGTTAGAAAAGTCAAACAAATGTTGCCTACGTAGGCGATTGTAGACCGTAGCCTGAATCTGTATCTGTATGCATGAGACTGTCTGAATACCGGCAGAATTCACATTTTTGTAGTAAAAATAGAAACATTATGCAGAAGTATAATGTGTGTTTGTCATGGTGCGTTCACACTGGACGCGAATAGCGCGTCAGGCGCGAGTGATTTCAATGTTAAGTCAATGCAAAGACGTGTTACGCGCGTAAAAAATTCCTGCGGCGCGAATGAGGCATCAGAGTTGCTGTGTGATGCGCGTTCGCTGCGGGCGTATCGTGACGAGCTGGACGCGTTCCGAGAAAAGACCGTTAAAATCGATTCCCTATTTTCGTTTTCGAAACTTGTGTTGGTTGGTCCGATCGATTGTGCAATCGATTTTCGATCGTAAAGTGACAGCCCTACTAACTACAAGAAACAGCACAAATAAAAACAGCAGATCAAAGATACAAATAAAATAAATGGTGCTTTTCATGTTTTTCAGGTAGGTCTAACATTAGTTTTCAGGTACAGAAATTGAATAAAGTTATCAAATGTAAAATAACATTGCATATTTGATTCTATAAATTAAAGATTCGATTTTCAATCAAGAGCAGTGAAGTCCTTGTCTTTTGTTGTTTAATTAACATTAAAAACACAGATAGTAGGAATATTAGCTTGCTGTCACTTTAAGATATAATGCACAGATCCAGTACACTGATACTGTACACATGCCTGGACTGTTTCATTCACTTAAGACTTAACCAACTATGTCTGCTAGGATACTCATCAAGGCATGTTGACAGAATTTTTGCGCGCTGTCTGAGACGCGGGTTTGCGCACTTCAGATGAGTGCACCGTGCACGCACACACACACGCAAATCTTCTCACAGTACACGAGAGTTCTCACTTTAGTCTTCTGACTCTTAAATGTTTAAATTTGACAAGGATTAAATGAGTTTAGTTTAAACACAGATAGCAACGTGTGCTGTTCAGGTCTCACCTGCACTCGCGCGCTATCAACACTCGAGTGATGACAGCAGAAATGACTGGTCATATTCGAGCATACGGCACTCGCATTGAACAAAGTTTACAAAGAGTGACAGTTTTGTCCAAGAGTGATCCTTTTTTGATAATCACTGTTGTAATGTATTGGGAACCCAGAATGTGTATCCATCAACAGAAACATGCATTAGCAGAACTTTGTCTCTTTTTTACGCATGTTATTTTCAATAAACCATATTATAGATGCGTCGTCAGATTTAAGATGAGCCATGGTACAAGTGGGTGGAGAGCGGTACAGTTCGATTTTTCCAGAGAACGTTACTCACTGTCTGTCTGTCTGTCTGTCTGTCTGTCTGTCTGTCTGTCTGTGCAACCAAGTAACCCACCAATATATTCATTTTAATGCAGGATTAATTTTGTATTGCTTAGATTACTGATACTCACTATTAAACGTATCTGACAAATTTAGGTACAAAACAGTACAGCTAGAAACAGATGCTGTTGTTAAAAATGACTGATTAAGTTTGGAGCAAACAAATGGTGCATTAGGGCCATCCAAAAAGGGACATCAGTTGGAAAAATGTTCTTGTTTTTAACACCGGCCAACATGTAAATATTGAATGGCTGGAGTTCTATCCACTCCTGATGATTTGTAGATGCAGATATCTGTGCCATGTGTTCAGTGTTGAAACAAACAGCATGGACCCTTTGAGATGTCTCATTTTAGAAAACCCCATGGTGCTCCTGCTCATGCAAGACAAGCACCACCTGCGATCTGATCTCAAAGACTTTTTTAAGGCAGGACATCTGTTTTAGCTGTCTGTTGCTACTAATTTATTTTAATTTTAAAGATGGATCAGTGTTTATTGCATTAATAAAAATGAACCATATTTTTGTTTTGATGCTGCAGATGATTTAGGCCTGTATTTTTTGGATGGGTTATCATCACATTTGTTTTCCTGATGTTTGGCTATTTTCGAAAAGACTATTACTGTACTGTATACTGCACAATATAGGCTAGGCTATATGTATGCGATTAGGGAAAAAATTGCATGATCTTGACATGTTACATTTAATTTTGTTGAGTATATTCAAGTTAGCATTTCAGAAAATATCTGCACGTTTGGCAGTCTGGTCAAATCATGTGTGAAGAAAGATATTCTTCACTCATTACACTAGAAATCCAATGTTGAGCACTTATGTTACTTCACATATTGCCATTGATAGCAGGTAATCCTTGTGTTCTATGTATACAGAAAAGTTGCATACAATTTTGAGTCTGCATACTGTACACTGCAGAAGTAGCAGGTTGTGTGCTCCTATAGTATTATTAACATAGCCTCTATTTCACAACAGATGGTGATAAGGGAGGCTTCATCCAATCAGGTTTTTATACTACGATTTTTCAAATTTGTAAATAAAATAGTTTTTCTTCATCAAAATTTCACTTTTGATTGAATATGTTACTTGCTGTTTCTTTGTAATTGTTAGTAAAATTTACTAGCAATGTCTTAGTGAAAAAAAAATTCTACACAATTTTTTTCAGTGTACTGACAAAATGAGCGGGGATAGATTTGATTAATCACCGGACGTTGCATAATGCTGCTTCTGTTTTTAAGATCAAAACCCTAACTAGTGTTGTCAAAGTACCGGTACTTCAGTACCAAGTCAGCACTGAAAATGTGACGATACCAGCATTTCTGTAGTACCGGTGTGGTGAATTATCCGGTCACTTTGGTGTGATGAGTCCGGGCTTAGGACCCAACCAATCCGATTGGTTCAAAGCACGTTTTATGGGTAATCGCTTTAGTGCCTGGTCACAAATCATGTCGTTGTTAGTGTGCTTAGATCATCGGATAACGTTAGATGTATGCTATGCTATTATCTAAGCTAACTAAAAAAACACTAACAACGAGAAATGTTTAAATTCACAATCTATAGCTTCGGTTAAATGCTAGTATATGAAACGTATAATATTAAATACATTAATGACTCGTTATAACGTAGTACAAATGTCTTCTATAATAAAATGATTTTGTATGATTTGTAACCAGGCACTAAAGTGTTTACCCATAAAACATGCTTTGAACCAATCAGATTGGTTGGGTCCTAAGCCCGGACTCATCACACCAAAGTGACCGGATTATTCACCACACCGGGTAGCGATATTTTTTTTTCCCAGGATGGTAGGGGACGACTCATGAATATTTATTAGGGAAGTCATCCCTGATTGGTCTGATGACCTACCCCTAACCCCACCCCTAAACCTACCCGCCACTGGGGGTCTGATGATCTACCCCTAACCCCGCCCTAAACCTACCGTCACTGGGGTTAAGACCAATCAGGGATGACTTTCTTAATTAATATTCATGAGTCTTCCCCTACCAAAAATAAACAAAAATATTGCCACCGGGTATATTCGGTACCTACTAATAGGCAGCTGCTTTAAGTCGCTTCCGTGTTTTTATCTAAGCGCGGTGCTCCAGACTAACTTTTTTACTTGGAGCACAATCTGTAGCTGATATATACCACAATATATATAGTGTATATTAAACTGCAAAAAGACTATTTAAATATTAACCCTGCATGTTCTGCTTGTCTCTGTGTGAATGAATGGCGCACACGTGCAATTTCATTGACCTCACACACACACACACACACACACACACACACACACACACACACACACACACACACACACACACACACACACACACACACACACACACTGAAGCACGAGTGACGCTCGCGCTGTTTTCAGTCTCTGTAGCCTCACGATATGAGGACATGATGAAATTCATCTCCAGAGCCACTCCGAGAGTCACTTTCCTGAGCATTTTACCATTTAATTTGAGAAAAAACTATCATCATTTCATACACACATAGAAACTCAAAGGTCTTCACGGCAACCCGTCAAAATAAAAGTTTGGTTTAACTTGAAGAAATTGACAGAAATAATTAGGCTACTGTACAGTGGATTTAGCTACGTCTCCATGGGATTTTTTTTATAAGCAATATTTACGTTTTAACAGCATGTAGCCTTTAATGCTTGTGTGTATCATTTACTTATGATTACCGTCATAAATAAAGTCATTGAATTGAATTTAATATTTTTTTCAAATAGTTAAATAAAATAGAACAATATAACAGATTTTGCTGTGGTACCGAAATTGGTACCAAGAACCGTAAAATTGTAACGGCATCGGTACCGACTACTGGAATTTTGGTACCGTGACATCCCTAACCCTAACTATTGCTTTTTAAGGAAGGGAATGTTATCGCATCAGTTCTGTTTACCCAAAGTTGCTTTACAAATTCAGTATAACATTGAAGTTGATATCTGTGGAGAATTTAGAGGGTTTCTTGTATTTGTCATTCCGGGGATTCAGCCTCTGCTTTATCAGTGATGGTCGATTAGATGCAGAGCGTTGAAGCCTCCATCTGTTTACCCAGAAGCACTCAGGCGTTGGAGTGTTGATTAGCTGGGTTATTTGACATGGTTGCGACAGCTGCTGGACAAGGAACAACTTTGATCGACAGAAACCCTCCATTCTTCTATGGTCTGATGCTTTATTCTCTCTAACATGGTATAATTTGTTTGATAGACCAGTAGGGCCCTTCTAGTGTAATAAAGAGCTGCCTCTTCCCGGGTGTCTTTATTTCCAGCTGTACTGTAGTCTCGGTCTCAGATTACTCACCCACCCATGAGTAATGATTTTTTTTTTTTTGTTTACCTATTTTTGATGAGTAATGACAAGGCAATATATAAAATACACCCTTTTATTTTAATATTCATATATTAATACACTAGTACCGTTCACAAGTTTGGGGTTGGTACATTTTTTAAAAGAAGGCTGTTTACCAAGGCTGCATTTATTTGATCAAAATACAAATAGTAATTATTATTAAATATTATTTAAAATAGCTGTTGTCTATTTTAATATATTTTAAAATTTAATTTATTTCTTTGATGTCAAAGCTGAATTTTCAGCATCATTACTCCAGTCTTCAGTGTCACATGATCCTTCAGAAATCATTCTAATATGCTGATTTGCTGCTCAAGAAATAATTCTTATCATTATCAATGTAGAAAACTGTTGTGCTGCATTTTTGTGGAAACCATGAAACGTATATTTTTTCAGGATGATGAATGGAAAGTCCAAAAAACAGCATTTATTTGAGGCAGTGTTTTACAATAAGGTCCCATTAGTTAATGTTAGTTAATGCATTAGGCCTTGTCCACACTAATACGTTTTCGTTTGAAAACTCCTCTTTTTCTCTCCATTTTGGCCTTCCATCCACACTGAGACGCTGTTTTTATCAACGAAAACGTTCTCCAAAGTGGATACATTTGAATACGCCGTTTTCACAGTCCACAACGTGAACTGGTGTTTGAAAACGATGACGTAATTTAGTAATGTGACGCATATTGAACCCATAGATATTCATGTTTATACCGGGATTGTGCCGGTTATGTGCTTTTCACATTCACACGATTGCTAAAATATGTTACTTTGCACACTCTTCATATCACAGTACTGCAAAGATGACAGAAAATTCTTGCATTTGCTGTATTTTTTTTAATCAATTAATCAATTCTCCAAACTTTTGAACCGTAAGGAACATATATTCCCTTGTCATTGCCTTGAAAACACTGATGCTTTCATCACATAAGCACAGAAGGGAAGGAAGTATGTTCTCATGATTATTGTCTGTAAACAGCAAACATTCAGCCATGTTGTTTACATTGAGTCAGATTTGTTTGGCCCCTCATCATAACCACGGAGGAGTTCTGAGTGGGTGTCGTCACCGTAGGGGTCTTAGTCACAATCCGTGGCTTTTCTGATTCCCTCGTTGCCATCTTCTCGGTAACGTCTCAACTGCGTCGTCATGTTAGTGCTGGAAAAGCCCATGATTAAAACTCACAAAGGCTTGTATTTCAACACAGACACAATCAAAGCTTTTTGGAGCGCTTTATAATGTTTATGTTTTTAGTGTTTGTAGAATGTAATAATTTGAATTCGACAAACTCTGAAGTCTTCAAGTCTTGTTCTTGATAATTGGTGTACTGGACCGTTACGGTTTCATTTAAAACGGCTGTGTGAATGAATGATTGCAGCTGTAATCCTGACATTCAGTTAGTCTCCTCTTGTCCGTCATCTGCCCTTGGTCAGGTGACTACGCCTGTAATGTTAAACTCTGCACACGCTCGGTCCTCTTTCAGAAACTGCTGTCTGGCTGTGTCTGCCTGACGGAGCGGAGGGGAGTGTGTTGCTCCACAGGGACCGCACACACCCGCTGCATGGGTTATATTACCTTTCCTAAAATACCACAAGTGCCAGGCGTGCACAGGGCACGTGGAGGACGTTTTAGCGACAGTGTCAAACTCGGGTAACAACGTAGATGATGTTCATGCTGATGGGTTAATGTGAAGCACCATATGATAATCAGCGTGATAGGTGATTTGTCACAGTTGTTTATTAGGAGGAATCCAAACCTTTGACCTTGGTCTTGCTATTTTGTGCTATTTTGTTTAAGTAAGTTAGATTTTAAATCTCTTTGGTGTCGTCTCTGCACCACCAAACAGAATTGTAATAATAATGAATGTGTTTTAATTAAGTATCACAGCCATGTGGCTGGTTGGAATAATATTTTAAAATACCCTAATTTTTATTGTATTCTTTTTTTTGGTTTTGTTTTGCATTGTGTTGTGGGGGTGTTTTTTTTTTTTGTTGTTTCTGAATTCGTTGTATGTATTGTATTGGTTTTATTTGATGTTTAATACAAGTTTTATGTTTAAGTATCATACACTTCTAAATCTAGGTGTTTCTTGTGGATGTTTTCTCAAGCTAAAGAATGATCACTGTTGAGTTAGTATGGGGCATTGCATTAGATATCATTGTAAATCTTGACCCTTAATGGCTGACAAATCGTAAATCGGTTTCACGAAATGAACAACTGCTGTGTATGTAAATCACTAGTATCTCTGGACACTAATATGTGGATGGCTAACCACCATACTACATGTCCCTTTTTTAATAAGATTTGACCTTTTGACCTTGACCTAAACCTTAACCTTTACTAATGGTACTTTCAGTGTCTTTACGCACCTGCAATTATCATTACAGGGATACTTCAGTCAGATTTATGTAACAGCCTGGCCCTTCTCTTTCTTTTTTTTTCTCTGTCTCACACAGACACATTTACTTTGCTATCTAGACTGTTGTTTATTTTACAGCTATTTATATTTACTATGAACTAAAACTAACCCTGTGACTATAAAATATCTTTTTATATGCATTTTTAGGGGGGGGGGGGAAACGTGTTTTGAGTATTCTAATTCAGGACATATCCTGCTTATCCCAGAGTAAGGTTTTGTCATATTTAGCTAGGGCTGGGTAACTTGCCTTTGATACCGGTTCCTGAACGATACTTTTTTCAATACCAATTTTATTAAACCTGTTTTAACAAGATTATATTACATATTACCTAAAAAAAAAACGTTTTTAACAAATTTTTTTTTTTTTTTTTTTTTGGAGTATTCTAATTCAGGACATATCCTGCTTATCCCAGAGTAAGGTTTTGTCATATTTAGCTAGGGCTGGGTAATACAGATGCGCGGATGGGCTATTATTTCATCCGCACCCGCATCACAAAACTCACCATCTGTCCGCCATCCATCCGCACCAACGTTTTTGACCAATTTTCAAAACCGCACCCGCCCGCCATCCGCTGATTGGTGTATACATATATTTTTTATTTGATTGGTTCAACCGCCCGCCACCCGCCCGAAGTTAATTTAAATATTATTTTTCGTCACGTCATCCGCCCAATCCGCGGTTTATCCGCGGAGTCCGCGGCTGTGACCGCCAACCGCGCATCTCTACTGGGTAACTTGCCTTTGATACCGGTTCCTGAACGATACTTTTTTCAATACCAATTTTATAAGATTATATTACATTATTATATTACTTAAACAAAAACTTTTTTACAATTTTTTTTTTTTATTTTTTTTAGTTGGACTTTTTTTTTTACAGACTCAATGACTCATATAGGCCACTGGGGGGTGGAATATATGCCTCGCTCTCAAGCGCACGTGTGAAGCTTCCTGTACTGGCAAAAGTTGCCTAATGATTATGAATGTGTCAGGAAAGAATAGCAAGGATACATTTTTGTTGTTTATTAATAAACTAGTGTTTTCTGAGTCAGTGTTGGCTGCAAAGATGAAGATGTTGCTGACTCGTCATATCCGCAATCTAGTGAATGCGCGCACCTATAGAGATAAACGCAACTATCATTTAAATCACATAATCAGAGTATTTGTTTTCAATTCAAATTGGTTTGTTTAAAAGTAGACATTTCAAGCTTTCTATATGCCTATTCTCATGTCTGTGAGGCAAGTAGCCTATATGTTCCAGTTCTTCTTACATTCGAAGACGGAGCAACTTTCTGCTCTTAAGTTTATTCCGCTTCATCGGATTTGTCGCGTTGCCGGTCTTGGCAGTGATTATCTTGTTGCAAATATTGTATCGCGCGCTGCTGGCATTGAGCCTGGTGAAATGTAGCCACACTTTTGATCTTTTCCACATCTTTTCTATCAATGGGTGTTGGGACGCTTCGAAATTTGGTACCGAATGACAAGACATTTTTTGATACTCTGCAGGCACCGACCGAATTGCCTCGATACCACAATGTATCGAACTCTGAACCCAGCCCTATATTTATCTTACTTCTGGGGTTTCCTCCCCGAAATATAGCTAAGTAAACCTTAAACCAAATGCACACACAGGTTGGACACACACTTGGGGGACCAGATTGGGCAGGAAATCATAAATAGGGGTCATAATATTGTCAATTATTTTTATTTTTATTTTCTTTAGTGGTCTCGTATTTCTTTTCAGGGTGCAAAGTGGGATTTTTAATCGCTTTTAATATGTCTTTAATTGCCTGCTAATAGTTACTAGTTGGGGTAAAAAGGGTCTGTAGTGTGTTTAGATGGAAAAGGGCCTTCAGATTGCTTGAGCTTCTCCTAAGGGGATTTTTTTTTTTAAGTTTTTGATTGAGTTTTTGATCAGTAAGTTACTCCTTAATTCCACATTATTAAATATACTTCAAGTTTGGCAGTAAGTTTTAAAAGGCGCTATTTTTTTATGTTAATTATCTGGCGGTTTTGCACGTCTAGATTTGCTCTGGATGTGGAACTCGGCAGTGAGTACCATGTTGACTCTAAGGTATGAGTTCTGTCGCAGCTGACTCTACTACCGCTTGTTATTCACTTTCTTTGAAACGCGTTTTTCCTTAATGAGGGAATGGTTTGACACCTCATAACATGCGTATGGTGTATCTCGCTGCTTAGGTTGACCTTTAACTGGGCTAATGAGCCTGTTTTTCGTATTGAGAGTAAAACGTTTAGTATAAGCTCTGCGGGCCTGCCCAAGCTGCCTCAGAGTAATGTTCTTTTGAGTAAAAGAGGGAACACATTTGAAATGGTGCTCTATTAGAATACTAGTACTTTGAATGCTAACTTAATTAGCGCAAGAATACACAAGCTTGGTCAGTGTTTACTGGAATCTCCCCCCCCCCCCCCAACCAGTTCCTGCCCTGCGCAAATCCTGCCCTGCAGCCAATTTTATTGGTTAAGATTAGGGTGTAGTGTTGGGTTAGGGTTTATTTGATGTAGCATTGTGTAGGCAATCAGCACTGTGATTGACATGGCAAATTAAGACTTTAGAGTTGCAGGGCAGAATTTGGACTGTGGGAAGGTTTTTATTTTATTTTTAAACAAAAGAGTCAAGAAGAACACACTGTTAGTGTGAGTGCAATGGATATTCAATCAGAAAATGTAGGGTGGAACATGGTTTTATTTATTGGAAAGTAATTAAATGTTGATAGATGGTCTATGTAAGAGGTGGTTGTAGATTTCAAATAATAGCCCTACAGTATAGCTTGGTGATGTGAGCCAAAAAGAAGAGTTGTTTAAGGGGCAGAGCAAGTTATTACATTTTTGATTAAAAAAAAAATGTGTTGGTTAAAATAATTTGGGATTTTAAAGGTATAGCGGAGGATCTTTCCGAATTTTAGATAAGAACCGCCCTCTCCACTTTTTGAAAAAATGCACATGCGCACAACACTCTACCTGCTCCCGAGAGGGAACGCCTATTAACGTGTGCGAGGTTCTCCTCGTGCACGCTCTGTTTACAAATTGCTGTCGGCATCGCTCATACAAGATTACTTTCCAAAAGAAGATTTGCACTTTTTCTCCAAATAGCATGCCAAACTTTACCTGTCGAGTAGAAACTTCGCGACTGAGGCATCAGTGGGAAGCCCAACATGTGTTATCAGCGCACGCCATCGTGTGAAACAATCTCCCAAAAACACTCTGATCTTGTTTCTCTCTTCTGAGGCCTTTCTCTTCTTCTCATACAGTTCGTACAAACTTTTTCTCTTGCGACCCTCAGACATTTTCAAAGGACCCGGTGAAACGGCGAGCTTCAATGAATGGCTTAGCTCTAGCTCACCAAACATAAACACCTGAAAGTGCGCATGCGCAGAAAGCGAAAACTAAGGGACGAGCCAGGGACGAGCACGTACGACGGCCTTACGTAAACATATCACCAGAATGATTGACACTTAGGTGGACCAATAGTTTACACTACCCACCCGGAAAAAGAAAATCCTCCGCTATACCTTTAAGTTGACTTAAAGCTTATTTATGTTTCCCTTAAAGGAGCTGTATGTAAGAAATGTATTTCAATTAATCATAAAATGGCCCTGATATGTCACTAGACATTAAGAAATCATGTTCATTTCAAATACTTATATCACTGACAACAGTAGTATTGTAGATATTGTCATTTAAAAAGTGAAGTTGCAGCCCTCAACTGATGTTGATGTTGTCATCTTGTGTTTTGGCCTGATGCTCCACCCTCCACCTATCTACCAATCACGAAGTCAGTAGTGTTTCGGCATCCGGGTTGCCAGCTCTGCTCTAGTTACCACAGCTGCAGCTCCTTGTAGCAGCCTACGTTCCTGCTGGATCCTGCAACATATCTGGCAACCTCGAGTCAGGGGGGAGGGGGAGGGGATACAGTGATTGCAGTACCAGTTTTGGCCACAATCTTACATACAGCTCCTTTAAGCAAGTTTGATAAGACCTTTTTTAAAAGGGTAGGACATTTTACCCAGTAAGTCAGAAGGCATTTTCTGGATCTCTGATACATTAGTGCAGTGCTGTATGATTGACTAGTGGCTTTTGTCATTTTAAGCTCTTTCACAGAATTCACACTTTATTTCATAGTAAATCTAAATAACTTGAGTATGGTTATTCCGGCTTTGATCCCCACTAACATGTCTCTTGATGTCTGGAACTAATTCTGCATTTATTATGCATGTTATTTTGTTATTTTTATCTTCAAATGCAGTATGGTACTGAACTCCTTAAATCAAATAATGATGTGACGCTCTTTTTTTTTTCTGTCCGTATCTTTTGAAAATACATGAAAAAAAATATTAATACAGGCCTTGACTTGAATACAGTTTAAATTTCTGAATTAAATATTCAGCATTTTTTTGTTTGGCTTAATATCAGAAATATCTAGGTGGTGCAACTCTCCAGCATAAACAATAAACAATGAATTATTATAGTTTTTAACCCTTAAACAGGCAAGAGTAGAAAATGATAAGCAAAAAATAATTTCATGTAATTTTTTATATCATCTGGACTTAAGTAAAACATATCCAAAAGAATTTTTGAAATATTTTAGATATTTTGGATTTTATGAGTTGTGACTCCCAGGTCACGTTGCCTGTTTAGGGTATAAAAAAAGGACCAAATCTATAACTGTAACTGCCATTGCATGTTTAAAACAATTATACCCTATACTTCTCCTGATCTAATGTTGACAAATTATATATCATTCGAAAGCTTACGAACTCAAGATTCAGCCTGTAAAAACTGTTTTGAAATCGGACCCTGCGTTACCATAAAAATGGTACTTTAACCCCTTAACTGTCACCCCCTTTTTGAGAATGGACATTAAAATGCACTATTCAAACTTAAATGGTTGTAATTCAAGAATGCTTTTGGGTATAGACCTAAGTTTGGTCTTGTTTTAAAGAAAACACTCTGCAGATTATTGCTGAAGTGAAAGCACTTAAAAAAATGAAAGTATGAAAAAGTTATGGAAGTTTAAATTTACAGTAAATCAAATATACTGTACTTAATATTCTTTTATATAAAATATCTATTTTACAAAATATGTTTTACTCTAAAATTAATATCAAATCAAAGCCATATATCTAACCATGTTTTGTTCCAAATTTGAAGTTGATATCACAAAACTTGAAGTTCCCATGAGATTCTGTTTAGGCGTAATACCAGAAATAGCCACCGGGTGACATACATTCCATTGAATTTAATTGTATGCATTCTGCTGTAACAAATTAATACATTTCTGTCCAAATATCACTTCTGTCACAAAATATCAAACCTTGAGACTCAGACCTTTCTGACAATATTTTGTCAAGATTAGAAAAGGTTTTGATCACAAATTATGAAACATGATTACGCCCAAAAGGGGTGGAGCCAGAGAAAAGAATTTAGACTACCGTTTCTATGGTAACGCAATGTCCAATTTCAAAGCGGTTTTCACAGGATGAATTCTGAGTTTGTAAGCTTTCAAATGATACCTAATTTATGATAATTACTAAAATATGTGATGTAATAAAAAAGGTGATAAAAAGATAATATTATATTTTAGAGTATAATATATATATATGTTATGCTTTTTAGAGGATAATATTATTTTATCATTTTTTATTGACAAGTACTAGATTATATGTTTTATGAACTTTTAGCATGAAAACCAAAGTTTCAATTATTAAAAGTGTGTGCGTCGACTTTTTGTGACAAACGCCAGAACTCCTGTTACGATGTAGATTTTTTGAGGTGCACTCTTGTCATAAATTCATCTATTACTGTTCCTACATAATTTGTAACAAAAAACAGAGCTAGAATATCTATTTAGGAGTCTTAGACCTTTCCAACGATATATAGTTTGTCATGATTAGATTAGGATTTAATTGTAATATAGTGAATTAAAAACTCAAAATACACAGATAGTCAAAATTAGAGTTAATCCCTTTTTTATACCCTAAACAGGCAACGTGACTCAAGATTCACATATATTTAAAAACGTGCTAAAGAACAACATGAACAACATATTAATTATTTTTCTTCTTCAGCACTTTAAGACAATGTTCACAATTAATGTTAGCAGTATCATTATTATTTTTCCAGAAGAAAAGTAAGTTTAATATATATTTACTTTCCTCAAAATCTGAATGTCCTGCACCACCGGTAGCCATGTTGGATTTAGGTCAGGCTGACTAATTTATCACAAAAAACTTGAAGCAAATCATGTGACCAGCATACTCAAGACAGACCAGGCTGTGATAAATGATAAAAGGATTTGATGAAAAAAATCGTTCTTAGGCCCCAAAAAAGACAATAAAAACTATGTGACTCGTGAGTCACGTTGCCTGTTTTAGGGTTAAATATTAATATTGATTTTATTTATTTATTTCAATTTGCCAAGGAATCGTTCCAATGTTCGTATATCTGTAGCAACAGTGATGTTGACATTTAGTTTCCCATAATGTTGTAGCAGTTCATAAGTGCTGGGAGTGAAAACTGAGTTTAGCCTGTAATTGTTTATTTAGCTGAATAGCTTCTTCAGACTTTAGTTTAGTCTCATTTTCTTTTTTGCTTGTTTACTCAATCACATCTTTGTCATCTATCATGCCGCTTTGCCAATAAATAAACCATCTATCGTTTATGTACGTGTAAGTGTGCTGTATTTGAAACAGTGGAGGTCCATTGTGGCATGTACAGCACACACTTGTGTACAGGTTTACAGCACAATCTCACTTTCACCCCTGTTTCACAGTCATTGGCTGGTCATTTAAGGGTGTGTTCACACTTGTAGTTCGGTTCTCTTGGTTCTTTCGTTTCTTTTAGTCCGGACCAAAAAAAAAAGAGAAAATTATACATTTAGTCCTGGTTTGCTTGGCGTTCACACTGTTGTTTTTAACACAACCTTAAAGATACAAAACAAAAAAAATTATTTTGCGACAATTTGCCGAAAATCACGCTTGTTGAATGTGTGTACATACAGTATGTTGGTATTTTTGCCAGCTGAGAACTCATGAAGAGCTTGTGAAATGTGTAAAGGACTCAAAACTGCGGCAGGAATTCCTCCTTTACATACACAAATTGAAGATCTGTTGCAAGAAAATGGCGGTTTACGAAACCTGTTCCGAATTGTAAAGGTCCTTGTCCTTTCTCGTCCGAAATTTTCGCATGTTAAAAAATAAATACGACCTCACATTGTGTCAGTCACGTTTACACACTGCGTCCGAAATTTTCGTTTGTCATAAAAATATTCGGACTGGGTTATATTTTCTGCTTTTTTCGCATCTCTAGCTAACATTTTGAGAGGTGTTTTGACAATTCAGAGCCACCGAATGACTAATACGACAAAACGCATATGAAAATTTCGGACTCAGTGTGCAAGGACCTTAATGGGCAACGTAGACCCTATGACGAGAAGAACCCATTATGCTTGAACATTGTCTTGTTTATGGTTGCATCTTGTGACATCTTGCATCTTTTTGGTTTGTTTAGATGTTTAGGTCCCTGTTGCGTTCATATTTCAGTGGAACCACACCAGGGTTTGTTTGGATGTGGACTGCGACCCCTGAAAAGGTGGGACTCCGTTCACTTGTTTTGTGCACACCAGGGTTCGGATGGCAGCGTTCACACTTATTCAAATTAACCGCACTAACTGAGCAATCACACCAGGATTCGTGTGAACATGCCACTTTCTGTGTGTGTGTGTGTGTGTGTGTGTGTGTGTGTGTGTGTGTGTGTGTGTGTGTGTGTGTGTGTGTGTGTGTGTGTGTGTGTGTGTGTGTGTGTGTGTGTGTGTGTGTGTGTGTGTGTGTGTGTGTGTGTGTGTGTGTGTGTGTGTGTGTGTGTGTGTGTGTGTGTGTGTGTGTGTGTGTGTGTGTGTGTGTGTGTGTGTGAAAGTCAGCCAGCACCACAGGGGATTTGTTGACTGGTCTGATTGATTGACAGTTCATGCCACCAAGAGGCCTCATGGGAGTGGATGGCCACAGGGGGAATTTGTTTAACCCTGGGATTACACACGTTCAGGCCATAAAGGACCTCATATATATTCATTAAGCCGACACCCCTGTCACATTGACAAGGATTTGTGTTATTGCATGTGTCTCTGAGAAATGTTTCAATCATAATGGGCTGCTCTCTCTGTGCAGTAAATAGATGCACAACACAAAAAGATCATTTCTACACTATAAGGATGAGAGTTTGATGAATACAAATGGTAGTTGACGGCATGTCTAATAGTAATTTTTTATATATATATATATGTACACTGTCTGGGGCATGTTTTCTCTGTTCACTCATGAATATAATGAACATAATTATAAATTTTAAGTCTAAAATATGTGTGTAATGACAGTTTATATTGCATAATTAGCTGTGGTTCAGTTGTACATTGTAAATGGCCAGTTTTCACTGAAAGAAAGAAGAACAGATAGCTTTTCTGAAGGGTGTCGGAAGGTCAGCTTTTTCTGCCTTCCACGTTATTAGCTCTGATAAAGTGTCTCTGATGGTGCAGGATACTTTAGCTGCACTGTATGAATCGTAATATAGTGTGTGACATTTTTTAATATGCAATTTCACGTGTTACCGTTGGTTAAATCCTTCATGTCATGCTGTTTAGATTTTATGTAAGAAATGAAATGTTTTTAGTTAACACCAGCACTGTTTTTCTGTATTGCATTTCCTCATGGAAATTTCTACCATCTCCGAGCAATTTTACAATCTTAGAGTAATTCAATATTGTTTTTTCCAGCATGAGACAGATATTAAAAAGAAAACAATAATGTAATCCTCACAGAAATATGGATTATACAGATTTCATTATACAGGACAAATCCTATTTAATACACTTAATTAGGGGCCTTATTTCAGTATTACTATTTTATTTCAATATATTTGTTTAATTAGTTTACTTTTATGACATTTGTATATTGTAAAATAAAAAAAAATATATATAGTGTATATCAGAATACAGAACATTTCTTCCTTATCTGTATATTTAGATTAATTTATTTTTTTGTATATTTTATGTTAGCTTTTTTGATTAATGTCAGTGATTAATGGATCGTCATGGTTTCCATCTGTTTTTTTTTTTTCCCCCTGCTTTTGTTGTGATTCAGCTTTTTGGGGTTTTGGGCTCAGTTTCAGACACTCGAGATGTCTTATTGTGGCCACCTGATACCTGACCAGGGGTCAGGTAGTAACTTGGAGCCAGATGCCACTTACAAATCAGCACAGAACCCCACCACCCCTTTCTGAAAACCTGCTGTGTTAAAGGAAGAGGACAAGTGGTGGCTCGCCTTGTCACCCTGGAAACACTAATCATGTCTTCCAGCTTGTGTCTCGGACTGTAGACACACACACACACACACACACACACACACACACACACACACACAGACACAGACACACACACAGACACACACACACACACACACACACACACACACACACACACACACACACACACACACACACACACACACACACACACACACACACACACACACACACACACACAAACGTACATATATGTGTAGCCATTTAAAATTTAAGGCAACCACTGCATTTTAATCTTGATCCAATATAAGTTTGGCGTTATAGAGCAAATAAACAACAAATAAATTTGCTTAAGCAAAGAAAAAATCAGAAGCTGGTATCAGAATCAGACAATTTGCTTAAATATTTGCCAAAAAAATCAGAATTGCACATGAAAATTGCACTTAACATGAATTGGGATTTGCACTTAACATCTTTTGTGAGACAATAAACTAGGCAGCTTATGAATCTTTCCAAATAAAGTAATTAAATAAATAAAAAATAGTGTACATTTTTATAGTCTGCATGTGAATTCAACTGTTGAATTTAAACGAGTTCTTTTGAGAATTTAGAGCGACTTGCTCATTTTATGTCAGTTGCAATGATTTTTGCAATTGGGCATTCATTGCTGAGCTCTTTTGGTGTGGTTCTCGTTCCCATGTTAACAGTGACTCTTAAGGCATGTTCTTACCAATAATAACTATTTTAGCATACTCACCAGTGGATGATATCATTCTGTTTATTCTAAGCGCACACTGTAGTTTTGTCATCTGCCGTTTTAAATGCTCAAGCTCTTAAAACTGGATGGATTCTGATTGGCTGTCATTTGTTTTTATCGTTCAACAGCTGGAAAATGAATTGTTGTGAAAATTATTCCAACTATTGTTTTTCGATGCCGTTATAGTTGTGGTCTTTTTGATGTTATAGTCAACAATAACAATGCGCTCTTCTCCAGGAAATTGGGCTTTTAAATAATTTAAACAAAAGTTCAAACTTGTGGCTTTTACAGAAAGGTATATCTTCATGGAACAACCTCAAAGCTGTGTTTTGCAAGTTTATATGTTAGAAGTCTGTTTCTCTATGAAGGAAAGGAAAGTGGTTTTTACTTGAGGACCTGACTGTTGCACTCTCTGTAGTCCAGTAATCCAATAACTTGTTTCAAAATAAAAAAAATGCATCTTTTTATCCTGTTCTTTTATGTGATACATGAAAAAGAGGCTTATTTAAAATGCCAAATCACAGCAAATCAAGTGTTATTTTTCTTTGGTTGTATACAATGAGCCAATAATAATATGATACTATTACTTTTCTGCACTATACGTGGCCTTTTTGGAAGACAAACGGCCTAAAAGTATACAACGGGTTGCATTGCCTCAACATAGTGTGACTGGATTCCACCCCCAAAGTTTCACTCATCTTACTCATTTGCAGAATATGATCGAGATGGCATGAACAATCATAAATCATGCATTCAGCTTTCATTATGTAGGTGATGTATTTGGCCCTGACTGTACTTTTTCTGCCAGCACTTAACAATAACATTCATCTTGATGTAACTCTATCCTCTGTTGTGTTTACATAGCGTAGAGTAGCGTAACATTCTTGACCCGTTGCATCAGCACGCATCTCCTGCAGGTCTGTTCCCCGTCGTGCATTATCTCGACTGTTTTACCAGACCGAAATGAACAGTCTTGAGTTTGCGTGGTTTCTCCACACATCTTCTGCCTGTCTTCTTTCAAACCCCCACTGGTGCTCCTCAGAGCCAAACGTCCATTGTTTAGTACTAAAGAGGCGCACCGATGTTATTGATGGCCGTTCTAAGTAGCACAAGGAGGAGGAGGAGGACTGCTTGGAAAGAGAATCTAGGTCAGTCTGGCCAGCGTGATTCATTGATTCTGATGTGTGTCCATTTGCTGGTTTCTCCCTCTGTATCTCTGTATTGTTAATTGCTGGGTGACTGATCGCCCTAAATCTTTCCTGCATCTCCGAGGCCGTCTGCCAAGCGGGTTTTTGCGAGGAACACCTGCCCTCGGGCATGCTTTTAAGCGAGTCGAGGCCTCAGCCTTTTACCAGTGCATTGTGGGAAGGATGACTGGAGGGAAAAAGCACAATAGACTGAAAGTGGGTGAACAATGAACCCACAAGAATGTTACTGAACTAGAACCAGGCCACTGTTTGGTTTCAGTATACACTACTGGCCAAGAGTTGGGAACAATTATGATTATGATGCTGAAAATTCAGCTTTGTCATCACAGGAATAAATTACATTTTAAAATATATTAAAATAGAAAACCGTCCTTTTAGTATTTCGTATTTAGTATTAATAGTATTTCGCTATAATTCTGTTTTTATTGTATTTTTGATCAAATAAATGCAGCCTTGGTGAGCATAAGAGACTTCTTTCAAAAAACATTTAAAAAAAAAATGTATTACAAACTTTTAACAGGCAGTCATGCCTGCTAATTTCAATGTTTGCCCTTCTCTGATGATTGTGCACGCTAACAAAGTAAAACAGCTGATGGAAACGGGCCACACGTGCATTATCTTTCACCCACAAAAGAAGCATAATCAGTTAATCGGGTATTTGGTTCAGATCTGAGTCTTGTCCGCCTTTTTCTATGTGTCTAAATCTGAGGCTTTATTAGGGAAATGAATGAGCGCACAGACTCCTGACCAAAGGAGGAAATCCTGCCGTTGTGTGTCCGATCCAGCGGCAGCTACGCTCTGAGATCTCACAGAAGACGTAAAGGAAGTCCGTGTGAGCTTTTTTAATGTCCTGCCAGTTGCGCACTTTCACTACTGCCCCTTTGGACAGTGTTGGAGGCGTTTACCTTTTATACGCTGATGTCTTTCTGGTCCATTTTATTAATGCTCTGATAATCATGAAGAAATAGGTTTGAGTTGGTCTTGCATCAGTGTTGGAGAATCCCTGCGCTGTATTCCATCGTAAAGATAAGACGATGCCTTCGCTTTCTTCCATTTCAGGGAGAAGAAGAATGCCTGATCAAAAAGCACTCAAAACCTTTGAGTGTGAGAGAGTGAACAACCTTATTTTGTACCTCCTTAAAGTTCTGCTTATTTTCAACCTGCTTTGTATTTTTACAATGTCAGTACTATATGTAAATTAACAATGTTTATTCATTCTCAATGTTTACTCACCGGACCGAGAAATTCCCATTTATTTGTCACCAATAGTCTGTTTTGACTTTTGACAGCTTTAGGGCTTTCGTGAAAACTACAGATTATACTTCCACATTTTTGTATCCCGGCCCACGGACTGTCTGATCAAGAGAGGCTTATTAACAGTATAATTATTGTCATACACTATGAATAAAAACCTAAATTCACTATGTTCAGTTCATCATAAAGCAATCGTTTCTCTTCAGAAAATTTGGACTAAACCGCTCGATTCATATGGATTAGTTTTACAATCTCTTTATGAACTTTTTGAAGCATCAAAGTGATAATTGCGTAGCTGTCAGTGGAGGGACAGAAATCTCTCAGATTTCATTAAAATATCTTCATGTTCACATAATAGGCACACCTGCCTATTATGTAATCCCCATGGACCATGGGGGCCGCAGTGGCTCAGTGGTTCATGTAGGTTGTCTACAAACTGGAAGGTTGGTGGTTCAATCCCCGGATCCACCTGACCAAGTGTCGAGGTGTCCATGAGCAAGACAGCTAACCCCAGCTGCTCCCAACGAGCTGGATGGCGCCTTGCATGGCTGACACCGCGGTCAGTGTATGAATGAGTGAGTGAATGGGTGAATGTGAGGCTATGTAAAGCGCTTTGGTGGCCATAGGTCCGTGAAAGCACTATTTAAATTCAGTCCATTTACCATTTACCAATGATAGTACAAATTAATACAAATTTAACTGAATTAATGGTAGTTTACCAGCCATAGCGAACTTTACCGGCAAACTGTTTCGAACTCCCAAAACGAACTCCAAGCCTGATTTTGTTCGAAATGACGTCACATCAGTTCGTTCCTCGATTTCACTTGAAGTATATCGAGGCCTTTACGGGTTTAGAACAAAATGAGGGTGAGTAAATGATGACAGGATTTTCATTTTTGGGTGAACTAACTAACCTTACATTTTTTGTTTTGTTATGAAGTATTTGATTACATGTTAATTCTCAATTATCTTTGGATCAACATCCATTGTTTGGCACTTAGTTGTATATACACATTTATACCATAGCACATAAAAATGCCCTTTTAAGTGTATTGAGCTGAAGTTTGATGGCGAAGATTGCTCTTATAAGGAATTTGTTTTTGTGTGTTAGGCACTTTAACTTTACAATGTACAATAATAGTGTTACCTTCATTGTGTATTCTACTGTCCATCATTTTTTTGGGGGGTTTTGCATCTATTCTGAGCAGATACTGGATGGTCATTACATTTCCAAAGATAATTTAATCATCTCTGTTTCTTAAAATAGCTATTTTCATCTCAGCAGTGCCTCAGTGTCCCTTTGAGTCTGTTGATTTCTGCCTGTCTCTGGATTATTCATGAGAAATCGAGTGCAGCACCTGACCAGGTTATTTTTGCCCATCACCCTGAAATCAGACCCCAAGGAAAAAAGATTTTTAAAAAAATTGTGTGTGTGAGTTTGTGTTCACAGGGAAGCCAGAGAAATGTTTTAACCTCTAAAACTGCTTACCAAACAGAACACCTTCTCTTTGCTTTCCTTCACCTAATCCCAGGATTCAAAATGACCTTGCAATGTGAGAATTTAGCACATTTGCCTAATTTGTGTGCGTGTGTGTTAGTATTTGTTTTACTGTCATATGCTGTTTTGTTATTATATAAATCATATTACATATATTTGTCTAAAGAGAATCATCATTGAGAATAATGAGAATTACAAAAAAAGTCCAGACACATCAAGGTAATGAGAATTTACAGGGTGGAAAAGTGACTTAGTTGTCATGAAAATGCAAATACAATTGGCATAATGTTCTTTATAAATATATAAAACATTGATGCAGTTTTTTTTTTTTTTTGACTGTAATATGAATCTTGACAGGTTTTTTGAGATTCAAGTGTAGGATAGGAAACCATCCATAAAATCACTCCTGGGTGCTTCATAATGATGAGAGTATGAATTTTATAATGTCAAATAGCAAGACAGTGGAGGAACAGAAAGGGAAGCGGTGAGACACAAGCTATCATATAACAACACTAAGACTCCTCAGCAGTCAATTGGTCTCTGAGGACAGGTGTAAACATGCTTTTTAAGAGACTTTAGCAAAAAAAGAGCTTCCCAAAGTCACAAATGAATGCATGTGAAGGCAATAATAGTACATGGTGTGGAGGAGCTAACGGTCCATCTCATTCTGGTTTCTAATCTGTCTATTCATCCTGACCGAGCCCCTCAAATGCTCTCACTCTTACCCCCACCATTTTCCACGAGCCTGATGATTCTGCTGTTGCTATGCAACGTTCTACTGTCGCTTAGTGAAGCATTAATTAGAGTGTTACATTTGAATACCGTCGTTATCGCCTCTCAGAATTGCCATGGCTGGCATATTTGCACTCAACCTTAAGATTTCACCACAGTGGATAAAACGGCATATTCAGTCCTTCCTCCCCTTCTTTTTTGAGTCTGTCCACCATTACTATGGGTATTATTTAAATAATACATATACTAATATCAATAACCTTGTGTGCGTGTGTGTTTGTGTGTGTGCGTGTGTATGCATGTATATATAAATAAATATGTATGTATGTGTGTGTGTGTGTGTGTGTGATATGTCTACCTCTCCCTTGTAATCAGCGCCACCCCGTCCCTTAATTCGCCGCCCTTCGCCAGGTTCCCGTCTGGAGTGGGTGTGGTTGAAGAGGAGGGGCGCTGCAGAGGAGAATTGGCGGCGTGTGATGAGGCACACCTGACGAGAATGAAGCCTCATCACCGCCGCTGTTAAATGTTGAGCGTGCCTCTCCTTGAGAGACCGGTCTCTTCCCTGTGCATGCACACTGGTGTCCTCGAGGGTCCAGTAAGGGAGTGGGAGGGATTCCCACGCCGCCGGAGCTGTGAGCTGCCGGACCCGTGGTCCGAACGGAGAACATGCGTTGCACCACTGACGGGCTAGGATGCCGGGCCGCTATTCCCCTCCGTTGTTGGGGCCTATAGACCTTATGTAGCCTCGCCCCTTTTCAGCGCTGCGCTCGTTGTCTTTTGACTTCCGGTCTGTATTTTCACAGCAATCTTGCGTATTTATGAATGAACGGCTCGTTTTAAAATCTTCCCGGTCTACTGACATCTGTTAAGACATCTGTTAATACCTTAGTAAAATAAATAAATAGCCAAAGCTATAACATTCATGTAACATGTGGGTGGCACTGCCAATAAAGCACCTAAAAGCTGTCACAAAGAACCAGCAAAAGTAATGATTATGAATATGTAAAATATAGCAAGGAGACATTTTAATTGTTTATTAATAAACAAGTGTTTTCTGTGTCAGTGTCGGCTGCAAAGATGAAGTGGACAATGCTGACTCGCGATCTCCGCTGTAGTGAATGCGCCAGAGAGAAATGCACATTTCATACGGACTACATAATTTTGTTTCATTTTGAATTGCTCTGTTTAAAAGTAGAGATTTCAAGCTTTCTGTAGACAATAGATATATTTCTCAGGTCTGAGGCAAGTATGCTGAGTTTCGGTTAATTTATGAGATGAGCTCCAGTTCACGCGCCGTCGCCTCCGTGTCGTGATTATCTATTGTCTGCTATATCTGCTTATTTATTAAATCTAGGTAATTGGTTGATGAAACATTGATTAAAATTAACATACAATTAATACAAAACGAAATTGACTTTAAAGAAAGGCTTTGTGCTTTCTGTTTGAGGTCTCTGTGAAAGTTTTAAAGCAGTCTTTTAGTGCTGCTTTCAGAGCGCTCACGTCCGTAACCAATTTTTTTTCCTCATAAATGTGAACACATAAAAAAAAAAATACATACATATATATATATATATATATATATATATATATATATATATATATATATATTATGTTCTGTGGAGAGCCAAACCTTCTTCATGCGGTGGGTAGTATTACTTTTGGTTTGCGCAGTGTAATTCATAGAATTACTAAAAAATATTTTGCCACCTAAAAGGTAAACGTTTTTTGTGGCACCTCCATAACGCATTTGTATTTCCCTCATATTAAATATAAAATGCATGTGTAGACTTATATTTTTCTAATGTCTGGACTCCTTTATTAAGGGAGTATGGATATATAAACAGAAGTTTAAATATATTGGTATTAAATGCATTTTCTGAGAATTTATATTTCAAGTTTTGACTGCAAATGTCACATCCATAACGCTGGAATTTCCAAATTTTAAATAATTTATCCTCAACTAGTTTTGTGGTGTAGGTCTACGTATTTTATAATGTTAACTTCAAATACTACTAATAGTAATTTGAAGATGTGGTAACATTAGATCTGGACTGGAAGGATAACTCTGGGAGTTGGAAGAGGTGTGTCGCGATTCTGCCTTCTCACACAGATTTGTGGCTCTGAGTATCGCGATTTCGGTTTTATATCGCGTATCGTTACAGCCCTAATATATATATATATATATATATATTAGTACAAGACTTTCCTGCCAGACAGCCATCCCATATCTACTTAAGCTTGGTTCAGGGATCAGTTGTAGAATGTACTTGAGTGGCATGTACAGTCTTATTGAAATCTTTTTGTCCAGTCTTATTGAAAATATTTGTTGGAATTTGAAGAAAGCTGTGGTGATGTGAAAACCAAACATTATCAGTGATAGAGAGGTGACAGAAGCTTCTAAGCACTTACAGGCAGCATTTAGTAGGGGTTATAAAGAATATTCGTTGGCTGTCAATTATTTATTTTTTTGCATCTAAATGAATGCAAAACTGAGATTGTGTTTGCACTCCCTAATGTATCTGGGTCCCCCTGTATTGATTTAGGTCCTTTATCTATTTATGGTAAATCCATGGTAAAAAAAAAAAACAAAAACGTACAAGTAATTTTTGATGACTCCCTAAATTTTTACAAACAAATTAATGCTGTTGTCCGATCAGGCTTCTTTCAATTAAGAACTTTGGCAGAAGTCAAGTCATTTTTTTTTGTCATTTTATGATTTAGAGAGAGTGATGCACGCCTTTGTGTCTTCACGTTTGGACTACTGTATCTCCCTGTATGTAGGGATTAGTCAGTCTCCCAGATTTGTTACAGTTATACTCAACAGCAAGACCTCTCTGACCAGAAACTCCTGACTGTCCCGAGGTCTAGATATAAACTTTCTGGTGATTGTGCTTTTTCAGTGTTGGCTCTGAACAGAAGCTCTGGAACAGTCTGCCAGAGTGTTAGATGTATAGTTAGATGTAGTATGACTATAGTTAGTCATAGTTAGATGACTAACTATAGTTAGTAAGTAGTTAGATGTATATGTTGTATAATAGTATTTTGTGTATTTGCTCTTTGAAGATGTTTATGAATTGTACAGCACATTGGTCAACTATGTGCTTTATAAATAAATTACCTGTGTGTTCGTGTTGGTATGTAAAACAGCAGGTGGTACAGTGTTCCTCAGATCGACCCTGCATGGCATCACCTCTGAAAAGCAGCAATCGGCCAACTCTTTGGTTTCCTCCTGATTTGTATTCTAAAGGTGCTGCCAGGATCCATAATTTCCCTGACAGTTAGAGTGGGAAGTGGGCTGCGTTCCCTCACGGCAGCTGAGAGAGAGTAGACTGGAGCGCTGCCACATGCAGGATGGGCTTCAGGACCACTAACCCGACTGGGATAGCTGGAACAGAATAAGCCCGTCCTGCCCAATTACATTACAGCCTCCCATCTCCTCTACTTCCTGTCACCTAATGTGAGCGCTGCGGTCGCCAACTCCGTAGGGTTGGCAGTCTGATCAGAAAATGTTTTTAACCTTCAATGAATAGGAAACCATATTAGACCATATCTTCGTTTGTTGGCCAGAGGAGAACTGCTCTCCGACAGAGCCTGGTTTCTTCCAAGGTTTTTCTTCTCCATTCTGTCACTTGATGGAGTTTGGGTTCCTTGTGACTGTCACCTCTGGCTTGCTTAGTTGGGGACACTTAATATTCAACAATATTATTGATCTGACTTTCAAGGCTCGAAATTGTGACTATTTTGGGAGCATTTGTGCGAGTGCAAATAATGGTTGTGGTGCGACCTGTTTTCATTTCATTACAAAACGTTCGCAAATTACTGCACAGTGTGTACCATATGTGCGCTGATACGTGGTGGCCGGACCATCATTCTATCCAACGTTACAATCAAACTTCATCCTTACGTTCTTAACTTTAAAGTAGATTTTAGATTGGTTAATATTAGCTGTTAATCACTCCCACTTCCTTTCACTGCGCTCCGTTATCACGTGACAGGGAGCTGACTACCGCACGAAATTTAAAAGGCTGATTTGACGTTTACTTGACTGACAGGACAGCTGTTTCAGTGGTTGCCTAGCAACAACAGAAAAAAACGTTCTGTGTGATCGAACCTGAAAAACGCGTTTGGTGTGATCGGCTCCTAAGAGAGAAGATGAAACGAACGCTGACAGATTTCTTTTGTAAGCCGTCACCTAAAGAGGTGGAACACACCAATGCTGATGGTGAGGATGTTTTTTTTTATTATAATTTTTTTTATTCATATTAATACATAGCTTATTTAGTTTTATATAGCAATATATGATTAATATCATAATAAATACTTTGCTTGTTTCATTAATGGATGAATCAGCGTTTTTTGAACGAATCTCTTGAATGAATGATTCAATTACAAATACATTTAAGTCACTTGTCGCCACCTAGTGTAACAATGTAATTGATACAATTGTTTTTTGAAGCTCCATGTTACTTTCAAAAGGTGCTTTTCTCTATTTTGATTGCTTCTGTAGATGTCAGTGTTTATATCCAAATTATAATCTTTAATAATCTTTAGTTCCAATTCAAGTTCTTCTGTGATAATAAGAATATTTGTTATACAGAAGTAACAATACTGTGTAGTTGAATATACTCTCTGGGTCCATAATTTTTGGTGGGTGCTCCTAACTTTTTGAAGTTGGGAGCACCAGTGCTACCAAGTAAAAAAGTTAATTTCGAGCCCTGGACTATACTGACATTGCTGTATGATCTGGACAATTACCTAATTTTATGCAGAACTGCTTTATAGATTAAATGAACTAATTTAATAATTGATGATCTTTACAATGGAACTGAATCAACACTGAACTGACTTCGGCTGAACAACAGCCGAGATGTATCATTTTCCTGTTATCACTAAACGCTGCTGGCTGGATAATTGTGGCTAAGGGTTGATCCATTTCAATTATTTGTGCTATTCCCATCTGAGCGACCTTCCGCTCAACATTTTCCAAACTGAACACAGGAAGCTGTGTCACCGCAATGCCAAAAATTCCCCTTCCTTTCAGCGGCAACAATGGTACAATAATTTTTAACCACTTCCATTCTCAAGCCTAAAAACAAAGAGAAAGTTCTGTGCAACATTAAGTCATTAGCCATTTTGTAAATATAGTCTCTAGTAGTAATAAGCAGATCTGCAGTAGTGGAGGTAGTACAAATTTTGCATAATAACTAAATTAAACAGCTTTTTTCTTTTATTAATGAGTCAGATTTGCTCTTAAAATGACTCGCATGCAGGATCCTAAAATAAGTTCTTGCCACACTTGGCAATAGTGGGTGAATTAAAATATATATGTAAAAATATAATGGCCATAAATATCTTTACAAGCAGTGAGACCGATATATAGGGAGATAAATATAAATAATTTATATAATATCTATTATTTATAGCATGTCTGTATTTTGTCTTTTTCTATTTAATTATTTAATTTTTTTATTACACACACTAGCCTGACTTCGTCATACTCATATTCTATTCAGAATGTGAGCCTGATACTGCTTCATAGGGCTTTGATTATGGGGCGTGTCTCAACCGAACCAGGAAAAAAAAAAGACTCTGCACTCAATTGGATAGACCTACAACCAATCAGAGCAACGGAGTAAATGACGCATGTTCTTCATTCATATTTTCAACCAACAAAATGTTGCGGCTCTCTGTTCCTCTTTTAAAATGAATGCGCTGTGGATATCTTCTATAACAGACGCGATGGCGGAATCTACACATGATGTTTCATAAACAAAGTTCGGGAGGAGCAACCCAGTGTGTTCAAATAATCAATCCAATATCAACTTGTCATCAAACAATACCATGTCTAACGTTACCCTATCTATCAGCATGAGGAAGCATATTCACTCTGTCAACTTACCTAACAGTCCTTGACAGTTTTTCAGCATCCCTCCACCACCCCGAATCCTCACTTGTTCTCTCACAACCAGGAACACGGGGGGACTATGGCTACCGAGCCCACAGCCCTCTCCTCGGACAGCACGTCATCTATCTGACTTATTTGTGTGAACTCGTTAAATCTCATATACGCATTTATTCTATCTGACTTATTTGTGTGAACCTCGTTAAATCTCATATACGCATTTATTCTATCTGACTTCTTTGTAAGTGTGAACTCGTGTGAAATCTCAATTCTCCAGCGGCAGTCATCTTTGTTGTAAACTAATTCAACCCAACCGCTCTTTGATGACGTGGGTGATTACGTAACCGCAGATCATCTGTCCATCATCGATTAAAGCCCGCCCTGGCAATTTGATTGGCTCGGCCTTCTGGGAGCCAAGCATAATTACTCCTCAATGGATCGAGTCCAGACCGAACTTCCCGACCAAAAAATGTTGTGGGCGGGGTTCGGGCTGGCACCCAGGCTATACACACACACACTACTATTAAAAAGTTTGGGGTCGGTAAGATTATTTGAAAATGTTTTTGAAAAGTTACCAAAACAAAAAAACCTTTGAATGGTAATATATACGTATGAAGTCACATGGCCTCCCTTAGCTGTTTGCTTCCAGACAGACCAACAAGCCTTATAGTACTTGCTCTGAACTGTCAACTTAAAGCCCTTCATATCAACGGTGAAAGGCGAGCAGACTCTGGCCAATTATTTTGACTGTGTGAATCAAAGTAAGAAGTGAAGCAGGGAATTCTTTGAAAAGCAGCGAGAACAAACGGGCAGGGCTCTTTTTGAAGATGTGTGGACTCTTTGATTTCAGGCTCTCCATTAAATCTGTTCAAGGCCTCGGCTGCGGAGACTGCAGATACAGCTGCGATGCCTGATGCCCCCCACATCACCTCGCATCACCCCTTTCCAGCACCCCTGCTGGTTCACTTTCTTTGTGGATTTCTGCTTGAGCGAAACTGGTTTGCAATTTGTTTAGATAAAGCTTCATTTTCTGGTAATTATCGCGCTACAAAGTTGCCTGTGGCAAAAAGTGGCACATTATGTAGAATTTACAGACTTTCAACAGATTCCCATGGTGGCCTTGGGTTGTTTAGTATTGGTAGTGGTGGATGAGCGTTACTATGCTGTTAGCTGGTGAAGCCTGGTCGACTATCATGGTTTTCCACGCTGTCTGTTCAGATGAGTTGTGTCACTGTCAGTCGCTTGATTTATTCCTGTGTTGTCTCCATGTAAACTCTGTTCACAAGTCCATAGATGAACTGAATAATGCAGACCATTCTACTCTGTTTGCAACATGACACACCTGCATGACTCTCGAATGCTTGTTTACCCTGGGAGTCGTCCCATCCTCAGACAACAGTTTCATTGGCTTCTTCACAATTTCTGAGAATCAGAGAACACAGGTTTGTCTGGAAACCGAGATGTTTACAAGTTCTCAAGCTGCTACAATGAGCACTTCTGAGAAAGAGCTAGTTGCCAGATTTGCCAAAAGAAATTCAACCCTGAATGCTTCTAAAGGACTTTGTTTGCCATTTTATTTTAAATGTATTTATAAATGTATTTATTTGTCCTTTATTTAACCAGGTAAAAACTTTCTGAGATTAAACATCTCTTTTTCAGAAGTGACCTGGCCAAGATGAGCTGAACATTTACAATTTGATTCTTCCTTTAAAGGGGTGGTTCAGGATTTTGAACATCGGACCTCATTTTCAAGTGAGCCTGGTTGTTATTCATCAGTGGAGACCGTTTTCAAAAAAATTAATTCAGTCCTTACTTTTGGATAGTTCGCCTATGCTAGGCTAGCGCGAGTCAACGGTTTCTGCCTAGCCTGCCATTAAAAACAGTTTTACCCACTCCACAGTACACCAAAAGCAAATCAGTTATAACGCCAGACTATCGATGTAAATGTCTGTTGAGAGAATAATGTTAGAAATCAAACTACCCTTTCATTGCATTGCAATAGTTATACTTTGTTCCCTGTATTTATTAGCGCAGTCTACAGCAGCGGCGGAGTGATATTAAGTTACCTAGGCGTTATAATTGATTTGCTTTTGGTGTACTGTGGAGTGGGTAAAACTGTTTTTAATGGCAGGCTAGGCAGAAACCGTTGACTCGCGCTAGCCTAGCACCAGCGAACTATCCAAAAGTAAGGACTCGATGAATTTTTTTGAAAACGGTCTCCACTGATGAATAACAACCAGGCTCACTTGAAAATGAGGTCCGATGTTCAAAATCCTGAACCACCCCTTTAACAGCTCACAGATCAAAGATTTATAAGTGCTCATTGACACAAGTCTACATCTTCAAATCATTTTGAAAAGCGTTTCAATCACTGGGTACCGAAAAGCTTGTTTTACTAATTCAGTTCGTACAAATGGAACTGGAAGGGTCTACAAGTTCTGTGAATGCAAAAAATAAATAGAGTGGTGCAGGGATGGCATAAAAACCCAGAAGACTAATTCGCCACAGGTTCCCTCAAGATTTTCTAACCTCAAGAGGGTTTATTTATGAGTAAAATAAGAGTTGTGATAAACATCACTTGATGATACTTGAATGTTTTGCTCTACAATGTAAATTGCAAAAACGCAAAATTTGAAGCTATTTTGTTTTTAGGTAGTTTCTAATAAGTAACTAGAATAGCCTAAAAATGTTTAGGGGTGTGAATGTGTGAATTTTGCATTGTAGAACAAAATATGTTTTCGTTATGTTTACCACAACCCTTATTTTACTCTTAAATTGAAAAAGCCCATTATAAAACCCCTTAGGAAAATCTTGAGGGAACCAGGGGTGAATTAGTCTTTCGCGTTTTGTATGTGACAATCAAGTAACCCCTTCCTGTCTTAATAGACAGGTCTTTGTTTAAATCAGTTTTAATGTCTTTATGCTGATTTTCCACAATCTATGTGGGTCTAATGCCCTGAAAAAGTCCCTTATCCCAGTAGATTAGGATCAGGAAGCATCAGTAGATGGAGCGTGTATGTGTTTATAAACTGCACAGAGGAGTTTGTTTGAGGGCCTTTTTCCCTTTTTGAGCCCAAGTTTCTGCAAAACACTTTAGAGCGGCTGTGTTGTATTTGGAAAGGAAGTGATACGGACAAAGGGAAGGCGCTGTGTGTTTGCATAGCTCTTTGTGTGGCCACGTGTGTGCAGGGGGTTTAACTGCATTTCCTCCCTCGCTCTGTCTGAGATTTTCTCTCAAGGAAAGAACAATCTCAGGTCAAACTTACACGTTTGTCTCCCTCTGTAAGTCCCTCTTTAGCTGTTTTCCTTAAGGAACAGACAAATTTGTGCAAATAACACACAAATGGCACTACTGAAATGTCCTCTGACCCCAGTGTGTTTTTGTATATGCTGTCATATTCTGGGAATGTGATGTATTCATTTGTACTGTAATCTTACCTATGTTCCATTCTTTGTTCTTTTTCTGTATGTGTGAGAGAGTGTTTTGTTTCCTTGCACACGACTTAAACCTCGTAGTCACGAGACGGCACCCCTGTCACCCCCCTTCTCGGCACGCTCACTGTTCATTGGCTTTGTAGAGCAGCAGAAAACAAACAGTGTGCGATTCCTGTAACACTGCGCTGTGGGAGGCATTAGTCAAAGGGAGAGACTGTATAAAATATAAAGCTCTGCGGCTCTTGGCTCTTAGTCATTCACGCTCCTGTTGAATCCATCAACCTCAAAACGGTGGCTCAGGCCAGCGAGTTTTATATGCCTTCAGTAGCTCTCCAGTAACAGTGTGACATTTGTAAAAGTCATGTTCAGAGTTTGAGAAGAGATACTTGACTTAAACACACTGATCATTTTTGGTTCTTTAGATTTTTCTTGCTGTCTAGAGATCATAATCTGTCTATCTATCTATCTATCTATCTATCTATCTATCTATCTATCTATCTATCTATCTATCTATCTATCTATCTATCTATCTATCTATCTATCTATCTATCTATCTATCTATCTATCTGTCTGTCTGTCTGTCTGTCTGTCTGTCTGTCTGTCTGTCTGTCTATTATGGTTTTTATTAATTGGTTGTAAATGTTTTTATTTGTTTTTTATTTGTTTTTTTGTTATTTATATATTTAGAAAAATATTGTTTTATTTATTTATTAAATATTTATTTATTTTAAATGTATTTGTTTTGATTTATTTTGATTATTTGTTATATATATATATATATATATATATATATATATATAATGGTTTTATTTATTTTTAAATACTTTTGTATTTATTTTAAAATATGATTTATTCTAAATGGATTCTTATTTAATTATTTATTTTAAATTATTTTTAAATATTTTTTTGTAAAAAAGTTATTATGGATATTTAATGTTATATTTAAACCCAGATTTTTTTACATTTTAATATGCTGTGAAAATTGCAATTGATCAGATTTTTTTTTTATCATTTAATAACAACAATTGCACATAATAATTGACTTTAATTTAAACACTTATTAACAAACACAAACCCATTATTATACGGCATAGCATAAATGTGCATATTTGCATTCATTTTCATTCTAAATACAGATCAGTTTTTTCATGTGAGGGATAAATTAATCCACCCATCCCTAATGGCGGTGCTTATGGAACCTATATGTAATCTATATGTAAACATTTGGTGCCACTAATGGATCAATTTCTGACCATTACTGCTATCTGGAATATCATGAAGTTAAATTGAAAAGAGCAAGCACAGTTTCCGTGAGCATTTTAGATTATTACAAACAATTTGTTGCTTGCTACTAAAAAGAACTCAGCACACCCACCTCCCTCTCCATGAAATGTAGCAGCAGTATTTTCAACAACCTACCGAGTGCAGTAAGAAAATGGCTGTCATTTACGAGCTGCTGCTCCCAGCCAGACTTCAATGTCTGCAACTAACATGACATCCCTCCTGCTGTGGCCCATCAGTCCGGAAGATTCCATCATCGTGATGCAGGCTGATGACTTGTGGCAGGATACCTTTAGACAGTCTGTGTTTAACAGTGAATTAAGGAAGCCAGTATTCCTGCTTTGATTCTGATAACACAGGCTGTTTCTTAACTGATTGCGAAGTTAAGAAAGTCTTCAGTTTGATGAGGAAGATTTTATAGCTGATAGAGCATGTAAATCTCTGTTTTGATGCCATAAGCCGTTGAGATTTCAGCAGGCTATATGTTCTGTAAGCTGATCTGATTTCTAATGGCTTATTTGTTCATAATGAAACTTCAGGTGTTTCAGAAATGTGTGTTGATCTGTAGTCCAGTGAGTCATTACCTGATGTTCAATGCTAGGTCAGTATCAGAATCAGAATGAGCTTTATTGCGAAGTATGTTTACACATATGAGGAATTTATCTTGGTGACAGAAAATTTAAATATAAAAATACACAATATTCAAAATAGACAATGTGTGTACAGGTAGGTTGATAGCCTATACAAATGTAAGGGACTCTATATAAGAGGTATGGTGTGCCAAATACATATAAGTATAAATAGTGTTTTGTATTGTACATGTTTATTGCCCAGTGGGGGCATTTAACTTCATGAGGAAGATGGCCTGAGGAATCTACCTCATGAACAGTTAAATTATGTGTGCATATGTCATCTACAAAACAAGCACCTGAGGCAGAACCAGTACACTGATTGAAATGGTAATACTTTGGTTGACAAATAATGTCTATTATTACATGTTATAGGTTACAAAATTCAGATAAGATAAACTGTATACAGTAATATTCTTCTTCTTCTTCTTCTTCTTCTTCTTCTTCTTCTTCTTCTTCTTCTTCTTCTTCTTCTTCTTCTTCTTCTTCTTCTTCTTCTTCTTCTTCTTCTTCTTCTTCTTCTTCTTCTTCTTCTTCTTCTTCTTCTTATTCTTATTCTTATTCTTATTCTTATTCTTATTCTTATTCTTATTCTTATTCTTATTCTTATTCTTATTCTTATTCTTATTCTTATTCTTATTCTTATTCTTATTCTTCTTATTCTTATTCTTATTCTTATTCTTATTATAAATCGTCATTTTTCATGAATCAATTTGTCACAAACTCTAAATGATCATTTATAATAATAATAAACAAAAATATTAGCTTTTTATAGTTTTGAATGAATTATAACACCATGTCACACTGCTGTTACTGCTTTTCATGTGCTTCCCATTTTTCATACTGAATAATTACCATATTCAAATTCCATGATATTTAGATAGAAATCATAGCCTGGTTAAAACCAGACCATTCTCAGTAGTAACTGAGTTATGGTCTGGCAAAGCTGCATTAATAACTCATTTCCAAAGGGGCGTCACCAACGGACGTCGCTCAAATGCCTCTGGGCGCAATTGGATAGACCTAAAACCAATCAGAGCGATCGTCATCGTGTAAAGCCCGTCTCAACGTTTCTGATTGGTGCCGCGATTTCGACGGATTACAAATGGGCTTGATTGAGCTCTTTGCTATACTACTTGCAGGGCAAATCTAAATTTGCCGGAAGTTGTCTGGGTTTTCTCAGGCTATAGAAATCAGTTACCGTGAGTGATACCATGTCCAAACTAGTATGGTTGTACCATAGTGCTTTTCATTGTGTGGACGGATGAATTATTAAGAGTTAATGTTTGTGACTGTAACCCTGGTATGAACTCTTTCCCCTGAGGGGCTTTTTTCCACCAAATCTTTCTTAGTTCGTCTGTCCCACTCTGTGTTGTCAGCCCTCCTTGTCCTAGTAATCCAGTTGGACAATCTCACTCAGACCCCCCTCAGCTAGGCGGGATTAACGGTGGACACACAAACACACGACAAAGCTGAACATTTGGCTTTGGCACGCCGGGACTGTCCGATTACTGGCACTCTTTTGGAGTGTGTCATTCATCTCACTGCTATTGTTTAGCTCTCAGACAAATGTCAAAGAGATAAAGCAAAGCACAGCTAAATCATATTCATCCCTTCTCTCCTACAAGCACTTACAGCCTCTGTCAACACAGACTTCAGAACCAGACACACAGCTCTCTTGATGAAAATGATGCCTTAAGGCCGTTCACACCAAAGACGATAACTATAACAATAAAGATATAGTTCTAAAAATCATTCCAAGTTTAAAAGAATAGCAGAGTTCACACCACAACTATAACGATAATGGTGCAGGGGAACAATATCGTTGGAATCACTGTCATTTATTTTTATTTTTTTGGTCAGCTGATGAATGATTAAAAACATTGACAGCCAATCAGAATCCATCTAAATCAGATGGCGACAAAACTACAGCGCACGCTTAATGTAAACAGAATGATGTTTTGTGTGTCTGTGGACACTTATAGTAATCGTTATAGTTATCGTTCTTGGTGTCTTCAAGCGGGCCTTCAAACCAATATTAACGCCTCAAACTAGTTCCAAACAGTTTTTGATTAGCAAATGCACAGTTCATTAATACTGACAATGTTTAAATTAATGTAGTATGAAACCCTAAAAGATTTGCCATTGTGTTCCCAAGATTTTTCCTATTTTGGCAACACAATGTCAAACGATGTTTGTTTGTTTGTTTGTTTGTCTGTTTGTTTATGTTTCAAAAACATTTCCACTGTCAATGTCAAATGATGTTTATTTGTTTTAGGGATGCACGATATATCGGCCACCATATCGGTATCGGCTATATATGTTCATTTTTAATGTTATTGTTATCGGCAATAAAATTTGGATTTAGATTTATTGGCCAATATATTGGTTTTCGACTTTCAAATATAAAGAGTTATCGGTATCGGCCTATATTTTCATATCGATGCAACCCTAATTTGTTTGTTTATTTGTTTTGTTAAATGTTTCCACAATGTCAAACAATGTTATTTTTGTTTTTTTGTTTATTTTATTGCTTGTTTGATTTTAATGTTGTGTTTTAGTTCATTTAATTCTCATTTGTATTCATCCATATTCAGTTTTCGCGCTTGAAGAGAATCACAAAAGTTCGAATGTAATGGTAACTTGAAACGCTATTGGTTCTTGCATGTTTCGTAACTGATCGAGGTTTGAGAGCTGTTGCAGAAGGGAAGATTTCCAGCATTGGTAGCTGTCCTCAGACTTCAGCGTTATTAAAAAAAGATTGATAAATCCTTCCACTGCTCCATTGCAGATGCCATTTGTCACTTTCCTGACTTTCAATCAAAGTCTCTCATTAGATTGCGTGTCAGCTTTTCTACAGACATCAGGACCTCATTAAAGCGCATGTCCAAGTATGAGAGACTGCTTTGGGGAAATAGCGTTAGTCTCGTCACTCTCATGCTTAGGCACGGTTCACTCGGCAAACAGCAGCAGACCTCGCTACGCTGAGTTACGTCGTCTCTGTTCTTCATCAGCTGACAGAAGCACAGCCTCAGGATAAGGTCATCCTGTTCTTCCTCCCGCATCTTTACTCAGAAACTGTTGCACTCCCCTTTTCGCTCTCTATCCATCTTCTCTTGACTTTTTTTCTACCTTGTATGTCTCCTGCACCATTGATAACAAGTTTAACGTTTGTGTTAAATTAAATGAAAAAAAATGACTGGAATGGGAAAAACTGAAACTCGGGAATAAAGCAGCTCCAATCGGAATAGTCTACCATGTTATAGAATTGTATCATAATTGCACATTCTTATTTTTAGTGTACTATGGTTTGAGAATATTAATTCAGATCTTGTGTGAATAGCAGTGCTCAAACTGCTCATTTGGTCTCCAAACTTGAAGGGTTCTCATCTGGTGCTCTTTGTACACCAATCAAGCACATTATGTAATAAATAAATCTACATTTAACTGTGAGCTCACTCATTTGAGAGTGCTTAGTTATTCTAGAGGTAGTACTGTTGCATAAAGTGGAAGAGGTCCTATATTTGAATTTCAGATTAGCTGTTTTTTTTTTTGTTTGGTTTTTTTTTTTGTGAAAAAAAGGAAAATGTTTTGTGGGGGGTGCATTTGGTTGGATTTTATTTAGCATTTTCTCTGACTTGAGTAGCTTGAACTCAGTTGTACGGCAGTGTTAACGTTTTAACATTTCGTTCCTCCTTCACATTTTGTTTATAGTAGGTGAAGAAACTTTTTTTCGTGACCAGACAGATGCAGCAGAAGTGAGAGGGGGCGTCAGGACATTAAGCATGCAGATTAAGTTACCAAAATGGTTAAAGCAAATAGAATTTTTGACATTATCTTCAATACTATACAAATATCTGTGACCCCCCCACATCCAAACTGAGTCACTTTCACATACTTTTTGCTTTCTGCCAAAAGTGGCCCCAGCATATTGGTAGTAAACATGTGCCAATGCTGGCTCAGCAAATGGGTGCATCGAGTGCTAGAAAAGAAGGATATCTGTCCGTCGATGCTGATTTGAAATGCATGTGTGCACATACACACAATCCTCAGCCAAGATCACTTCTGAAGGTGTGGAGGCCCAGATTAATACTGTAAAACAAAGAAGAAACTGAGTACATGGTATACTTCAGTGCAGGGGATTCAAAGTTCATGCCTCTCTCTCACTCTCTCTCTCTCTCTCTCTCTCTCTCTCTCTCTCTCTCTCTCTCTCTCTCTCTCTCTCTCTCTCTCTATCTCTCTATCTCTCTATCTCTCTATCTCTCTATCTATCTATCTATCTATCTATCTATCTATCTTTCTGTCATTCTATTTGTCGTTTTGTCTGTTCTATCTATCGTTCTGTCTATCTCTGTTTTGCTCTCTCTGTTTCTCTATGTATCATTCTATCTATCTCTCTATGTTTGTATGTACATATGTCTGTCGTTCTGTCTATCTCTGTATTTATAGTTTAACCTGTCTCTCTATGTATCATTCTGTCTTTCTGTCCATCTAGCTAAGAAACCATGTGGCATCTGTCAACAAATGACAGAAAAGTTAGAGAAATGCTTCAGAGCCATTTTATGCAATTATTTTACCAGTTAACCAGCTAGTCTTAAGGTGATTTTCTTCTTTTCTTTTTTTTTCTTCTACATCTACCAATGTTTGACAACCTCGTTGTTGTTGTTGTTGTTGTTGTTGTTGTTGTTTTGAGTACATGTAGTATATGTATTGTTTTAGAAAATCAAACAAACTTATTTTTGTGAAACCTGACCATTAAACATTCATACGTGAAGTGTTCCATAAGTCCTTGTTTTGTGGACTACTGCTTTGCTAGACTACCTTACAAAATCTGTTGTGTTCTTTATTATGAGTTTGGCCTTTTTGCCAAAAAATGATCAGGAAATGTTGCAAACTGTATTCGAACTTATGTCACTTGAATGGGTGCCATAGCTCATTTTGAGAGGTTGAACTAACCCCTAGATGTCAATTCCCAACATTCTATTCTATTCTCAAACACATACGTGCTCTCTTTATATATGTGAATTCAGCTGCAGAAAGACCCACCAAAGAAGTAATTTAATTGAAATCCACTTCCAACGTCACCTTCAGCAGCAGAACAAAGTGTGTCTCTATCTTGTGCTCTTTCACACATATATAAACACACACACACACTTAGCTCATACATGAAGTGGTAATTAGCAGCATCAGGGTGTGATCCATCCATAATGTGGGTGTTGAGTGAGACCTAAAATAATCCAGTGAAGAATGACGAATCCCACGAATGAAACTCATTATCAGCTGTAGTGTTCCAGCAGGCTGACGGCTCTGTGTACCTGAAACATATAATCACAGGCTTCCAAAAATCCCCTCAATAACTCTTTGTCTAGACTTCAGAGCCAATGTGCGGCGAACATCATCAGTCGAGCTGCTTTTTAAAGAGATCACACGTTGTGGGAATCAGTGTTGATAAGCAGAAAGTGATTTGTGGGTGTTGTTACAGATGTTGTTTTTATAGGTTAAAACATAGTGGCAACTGTTTTGTTGTTCAATGTTTGTGCAGCATATTTTTTTTTATTAGTAGTAGAAATGGTCTACTAAAAAGGCATTTTTTTTTTTTTTCGCCCTATTTATACAGGACAGGTACATGGTGTTTTCATTTGTTTATTCAGGTTTTTTTGCTTGTGTTTCTCAAAGTGCTGTATTTTTCCCCTTTCTCTGCAGATTTCTCTATAGCCTGGTCCAGAGCTGTGCAGTCATGTTCAGGAACAGTCTGAAGATGCTGCTTGGCGGCAAATCCAACCGCAAGAATCGAAACAGTGGTAGGTTGAGTTAGTCGTCTTTTTAATATCGAAAGCTTCTCAAATACAACCAGACCGGATGTGCCTTTACTGTCATGTGAAGCAGGAGTGTAACCATGTAAGAGTTTGTTCTCTGGATGTGTTTTTGTGTTACAGCTGTGCTCTCCTTTAATTCACCTTTGGCTAAGCCACACCCTAGAATGTAGATTGACCAATCACAGCGCAGCCAAGAACGAGCTCCGACAGAGGTCCGACACTTTTTCACAGCGCTCCATTGACTTTAACGCAGGCGTCTCATATTTTTGGTCTCGGCAGGCTACTACTAAAAAATATAGTTAAACGTTGTGCCTGGGGCATTTGTAACACAGATACGCGTTTCCCAGAGAGGTTGGAGGGGGGTGTCCGTTTTTTTCCCTTCCCAAAACCGAAGTCAAATCCAGTGACAAGTGTCGTCTTTGGATTAAACTGTGTGCGTGGACGTCCTCACAGTCAGCTAAACTCCTCAAGGATCAACAAGCACACTTTTGTGTGCTCTAAGGTAAATTTTGCTTTTAACCTTACTGTGAAGTTATACTAGTTAGACAGTTTTATGCTGTTTGTTTTAGCTAACTTTGCTATTCAAGATACTTTGTTATTCAAGATAGGATAACGTTAACGTTATGTGTTTGTATCTTGAATAACAAAGTTAGCTAACATTCAGCCGCTAGTCAAAACATACAATCCTGACTTAACTTACGTGATAACTAAACTATCGCTAAGCTTGCTTGCTAGCACCTTGATTCTTCATTAATTAGGGTAGAGAACCGAAATCATAACCTAAAACTGTCTGACTAGTATAACTTCACAGTAAGGTTAAAAGCAAAATTTACCTTAGAGCACACAAAAGTGTGCTTGTTGATCCTTGAGGGGTTTAGCTGACTGTGAGGACGTCCACGCACACAGTTTAATCCAAAGACGACACTTGTCACTGGATTTGACTTCTGTTTTGGGAAGGGGAAAAAAACAGACACCCCCCCTCCAACCTCTCTGGGAAACGCGTATCTGTGTTACAAATGCCCCAGGCACAACGTTTAACCATATTTTTGATAAAACTACGACGGTAATAGCCTGCCGAGACCAAAAATATGAGACGCCTGCGTTAAAGTCAGCGGAGCGCTGTGAAAAAGTGTCGGACCTCTGTCGGAGCTCGTTCTTGCCTGCGCTGTGATTGGTCAATTTACATTCTAGGGTGTGGCTTAGCCAAAGGCGAATTGTCTGTCCATCATATCTGTCAGATGGCTACCGTATTTTACAGAAAATAAGTTGCACGTTATTGTCACACATGAAAAAAAAAAAAAAAGTCAAGTCACAGTTTATTATTACATCCAGAAATAAAAAGAAAGCAGTTTTTCTATCTTATATCAGTTAAATCTTATAAAAAAGCAAATTTATGCCTTTTTTAAGTGTGGACATAAATAATACCCATTAGGCAGTCGCTAATTTATAAAGTCATGCAAATGATTTAGCTAAAGATAAATTATTAAATAAACCATTTTTGCCAAAATGGTAGCTTGGGGGTAAAATATGTTCAAATATTCAGTATGAAACAAACCCTTTTTGACTCATATATGAAAATGTGAATAGTGTGCAGCAAAATAAAATCTAAACATAAATGTTTCATTTGTTTATATTCATAGTATATTTTTAGTACCTATTTCCCAATTATTCACATATTCCCCGATTAATTCTCCTCAGCATGACCAAGTTAACCAATAACATTGATCAAAATGCGTCAATGCACCACTTTTTTCCCTGTAAAGTTTTAGTTTTACACTGTAGACAACCCTAGAAAAAGTGGCACAGCTGACCCCACTCTCATCTACACTGTCTGGTTCTCACGAATTGTAAACATATAATTTAGAATCTACTACAAACAATTTTTTTTTATAGAATAGCTTGGGGAGAATCTAGCAAGCTACAGGCTAACTAACAATGTCAAGGCTGTGCACTAACAACACGCCTCAAGATCCCATTCTGTTCACGCTCTATCTAGCATTTTTGAGTTTGGGAATATGTGTGTGTTTAGCTCTCAGAGAGATTTCAGTCTTGTGTTGAGGAGATTACAATAGTCAGAAGCTACTGTTGGAGTGAAATGAGGATTCCGCAATTGAACCGAGCCAGATGAAATTGAAATGGTGAATGGTTTAGCAGAGTTTGAAAAGAATGTGTGTATCATACAACCCCCCCTTTTGCTGTCTGTTTACTATCTACATCTTTTTCTCCTCCGTTTAAGACATGTTTCGCACCTGAGAACGCTCATATTAACAGGTTATAGCATTCACACTGGCTGCATAAGCACTGCGGTGCTGCATTTTGAATATAACTATTAGGTCTTTTATATATATATATATATATATATATATATATATATATATATATATATATATATATATATATATATATATATATATATATATATATATATATATATATATATATATATATATATATATATATATATATATATATATATATATATATATTAAAACAAAAAAATCTGCTAATGTAGCAAGACAATATACAGTTTGTATATTCATGATACACTACCGTTTAAAAGTTATGGGTCTGTAAGATTTTTAAATATATATTATTATTTTTTCAGAAAGGATGCATTAAATTGATTTGAAAATGACAGTAAAGACTGAGTAGAAAAAAAATAATAAATGCTATTCTTTTGAACTTTCGATTCCTCAAATAATCCTGAATCATCCTGGTTGCCACAAATGTATTAAGCAGAACAACAGTTTTCATCTGTGATAATGACAACAAATGTTTCTTGTGCAGCAAATCATCATATTAGAATGATTTCTGAAGGATCTTGTGACACTGAAGACTGGAGTAATTATGCTGAATAAATTGCATTAAACAATATTACAATAGTTATAGTTTAATTTTTAATTATTTGTAATAATATTTCACAATTCAAAATGTTTTTGCTTTATTTTTTATTAAATAAATGCAGCCTTGCTGAGTACAAGCAACTTTTTTGAACAGTAGTGTACATTCTCTTTAAACAGGTCTTAATATCTTATGCAGTGTTGCTGCTCAAGCAAATATATCTTGTTTGAAAGATATTTTAACTGGGAAATAAAACTTAAAATGCTTTTTTCAGCCGTTTATCTTTACTCTGGGTTTGGGAATCATTCTATGTAGATTTATTACCATGTGGATATAAATGTGATTCTTACTCCTTATGTAAATTCGATTTCACAACGATCAAGTTCTTAATAGTTGTCAATGGCCAGCCCCTTATAAACATGTTATAATGTAAGGACAAAATCCACACTCAATGTAGTAACCCAGAAATCACGTCTGTTACACAGAAGAAACCCTGTCAGTGTGAAATCATGAGAACCTGCTGTTGCAGTCACACTGCCGCTTCACTTGCATGCTACTTGTGCGTGTTGTGTGAAATGGGCCTAAGAGCTCAGATATGCCAGAGGGAGACTGCAGTTGTAGAGAAGTTTCAGGGTTGTGGTAGAGGTGAGCAAAACAGTTGTGCTGTGTGTAATGGATGAGGAGGGTGTATGCTTTCCTGTGTGCTGTGTTTGCCATTCGTTTTTCACTGAAGTGTGGCTCTGCGACTGCAAGGACGTCCACGGCTGCAAACTTTTGTTTACCACACACACACAACATGTACATCCACTCAAACATACACATACTTGACTTCCCCTCATACCCCAGGTCTGTCTGAATCTCCCATAAAGGTTTAGTCAAACAAGTGGCAAGTCTGACTCACCCAACAGATCAGCCATTCATCTCAGTGAGATGTGTATCAAAGGGACCTCACATTTCCCAGAAAGACCTCCTGTCTTTAGTCTGTGTCCTCAGACTGTGGTTGAAAGTCATGCTACTTTGCTGACGTCTTGAGTCATTTTCTCTTCAGGGACTCCAGCTCTTGAAGGGGCCTATTTAGTTTTACTCCAGTGTAGTTTAGGGTGTCATTACTGTCACAGGTTTAGATAAATGTAAAGTCATTTGAATGGCCCCATTAAGAAAAAAAATATAAAAAACACAGTAATATGTAGAATTAGAAACTATATAGAAGCTGCATTGATGGCCTCATTAAGCAAATTATATTTAAGTTAAAATCTTTAATGTTAAATGAGAGTAAGCAGCATTATGGAAGATATAGAATCAAGTTGATGGTCCCTAAGACATTCGGACAAAAAAAAAAAAACTCACTTTGTTGTAAATATTATTGATCACTACACTGAACTTTGTGTTTGAATACAATTACTATGATTCATTTTGGTTGAACTGTTCATTCAAATGGTTTTCAGTGAACTGATGCACTAAAACAATTCATAGAACCATTTGAACCAGGACCCAAGTATCTTTTACTACTTTGTTGTTGTCAAAGGAGTTATTCACTTATTTTATACATTAAATTTGTATATATTATATACATTATAGTGTGTGTGTATATATATATATATATATATATATATATATATATATATATATATATATATATATATATATATATATATATATATATATATATATATATATATATATATATATATATATATATATATACACTCACCTAAAGGATTATTAGCAACTATCTAATCAACCAATCACATGGCAGTTGCTTCAATGCATTTAGGGGTGTGGTCCTGGTCAAGACAATCTCCTGAACTCCAAACTGAATGTCAGAATGGGAAAGAAAGGTGATTTAAGCAATTTTGAGCGTGGCATGGTTGTTGGTGCCAGACGGGCCGGTCTGAGTATTTCACAATCTGCTCAGTTACTGGGATTTTCACACACAACCATTTCTAGGGTTTACAAAGAATGGTGTGAAAAGGGAAAAACATCCAGTATGCGGCAGTCCTGTGGGCGAAAATGCCTTGTTGATGCTAGAGGTCAGAGGAGAATGGGCCGACTGATTCAAGCTGATAGAAGAGCAACGTTGACTGAAATAACCACTCGTTACAACTGAGGTATGCAGCAAAGCATTTGTGAAGCCACAACACGCACAACCTTGAGGCGGATGGGCTACAACAGCAGAAGACCCCACCGGGTACCACTCATCTCCACTACAAATAGGAAAAAGAGGCTACAATTTGCACAAGCTCACCAAAATTGGACAGTTGAAGACTGGAAAAATGTTGCCTGGTCTGATGAGTCTCGATTTCTGTTGAGACATTCAGATGATAGAGTCAGAATTTGGCATAAACAGAATGAGAACATGGATCCATCATGCCTTGTTACCACTGTGCAGGCTGGTGGTGGAGGTGCAATGGTGTGGGGGATGTTTTCTTGGCACACTTTAGGCCCCTTAGTGCCATTTGGGCATCGTTTAAATGCCACGGCCTACCTGAGCATTGTTTCTGACCATGTCCATCCCTTTATGACCACCATGTACCCATCCTCTGATGGCTACTTCCAGCAGGATAATGCATGTCACAAAGCTCGAATCATTTCAAATTGGTTTCTTGAACATGACAATGAGTTCACTGTACTAAAATGGCCCCCACAGTCACCAGATCTCAACCCAATAGAGCATCTTTGGGATGTGGTAGAACGGGAGCTTCGTGCCCTGGATGTGCATCCCACAAATCTCCATCAACTGCAAGATGCTATCCTATCAATATGGGCCAACATTTCTAAAGAATGCTTTCAGCACCTTGTTGAATCAATGCCATGTAGAATTAAGGCAGTTCTGAAGGCGAAAGGGGGTCAAACACAGTATTAGTATGGTGTTCTTAATAATCCTTTAGGTGAGTGTGTGTGAGTGTGTGAGTGTGTGTGTGTGTGTGTGTGTGTGTGTGTGTGTGTGTGTGTGTGTGTGTGTGTGTGTGTGTGTGTGTGTGTGTGTGTGTGTGTGTGTGTGTGTGTGTGTGTGTGTGTGTGTGTGTGTGTGTGTGTGTGTGTGTGTGTGTGTGTGTGTGTGTGTGTGTGTGTGTGTGTGTGTGTGTGTGTGTGTGTGTGTGTGTATGTATATATATATATATATATATATATATATATTATTTTTTTTTTTTTTTTTTTTTTTTTTTTTCTTCTCAGAGCTGGATCTCCATGCATAAACTGAGCTGGATCTCCATGCATTTTTGTTGTACAGAAAAGAGCCATTGTGTTCCACAGGAAAAAAAGTTATTCAAGTTTTGAGGAACATATGAGAAGTTAAATTAATTTTTAATTAAGCAAGTGATTTGAGTTGATGGATTTACTGTATGTACAATAAGCATGCAATATAATTATTTTTTTTGGCCTTTGCATTTTGAAAATAAGCTTTTGGTTGTTTGATTTTTTTTTTCTTGAAGTTATTATATTATGTTCCCTTTATTTTAAATCCTTAAATTTTTTACAGTTTAGTCGAAGCAATAAAATCAGTTGTTGAGGCTCTTGTGCTATCAAAGTAATAATACGTACAGTACCTCACACCTGAGTGGCAGCTGAAAAGCGAATATGCGAATACTGGGTGCCGTAGACTTGGGATTTGGATCCAAGCCCAGTTGTTCCCTTTAAATTCATTACGTGCCTTGACACCAATTCTCAATCAATGCAGAAGATGTGTCCTGTTTTTGAGGCCTGTAGGTTTGCCTGTTTTGTATGACAACTGTATTTTTGTATTCGTCTTTGATCTTTTCTTTACACTGGAGGATTTCAGGATTGTCATACAGTAATAACTCTCTTCACTCGGCATGTCTCTTCGTATCCTGCAGTGCTACATATGTGGAGTGCCTATGAAGTCACTGGTGTCATTTTTTTCATTCCTTTCTGCCTTCTTTTTTTCTGTTAGTATTCAGCTAGATGCAAATGCAGCTCTCTCGGCTGAATATATTTGCCATAAATTAGATCTGCACAGCCAGCAACTTACAGAGCACAGCAGAGGAACTGAGCTCCACATTGGAGAAAAAACACATGTCGCAGGGCGATTGATGGTTAGCCTCTAGACCCCTCAAACATCGTGAGCAGAATCCTAACAGTCTCAAACAGCTGCCAGCAGCTCTGACCCATGAGCCCTGTGTGGTTTGAAAATGATGCAATCCTGTAAAAGAACCGCAGGCGATATTTTGCCTCTAGCATGTCATTGTGCTGGCAGATTTTGCCAGACATGGTTGTGGTTGATTTGATTAGTGTAATTATTTATATAGAGAGAACTTTATACATGCTTGATGAATGCTGATATTGGAATATTTGGATAATGTAAGGTGAAAGTGATATCTGTTCATTTTAATTGGACAAATTTGGTTCAGGATTGATGCCAAAAACCAATGTAAGCTATTGAAGACATTATTTAGGGTAATGCAGCAAATTGTTTCCTTAGCCTGCCTGCTATTTAAAATATAATATAAAATATAATATATTCTTTTACCTTTGTTGGTTTGAGCCAACTTTAGACTAGGATTGTGTGGAATTCAAAACTGAATTGAGAATGCATTTTAAATTATAATTAACTCAGGTAGCAGACAGAATGTAGAAATTGAATATAAGGTAATATAGTTGGAATATAAATTAATTGAAATGTAAAGAAATTTAAATTTTTTTTTTTTTTTTTTTTTACTAGAACAGCAATGTTTGGCGAGACAAACGTTAATTGTTGGTTTGAAAAAGTCTTGTTTGAAATTTTTTAAATGATGGATGGACGTTTGGATGGATATAGATAGATTGAATTGCAATTCATTAAATTCCTCTTGTAATTCAAATTATAAATCAAATTCATGTGGGGTGTGGCCACTTAAATTTAAAATCAAGCCATTTTTTTTTTAAGGGAGCCAATTCTTGAATGCAGCATTTTGCACAACCCTGGTTGGGACATTAGGGGCTTTCACACCGGATAGTTCTAGGAACTTAGTTCTAGGAACTAGCCACCAGGGTGGTTCCCCGAGAACTAATGGTTCACCTAGGAACGTTTTCTGGTTGCATTCGCACCGCCAGTAGTAACTCTGAAGTGACGTAAGCCACGCTCATTGTTTTGACTTTTATTTTGATGCCCTGGCTGACCTGAGAGCGTTGAGAATGCCAGAGCCTGAGCAGCAAACAGTGCTCGCATTCTCCGTGTTCATTAGTTTACGATCTGTCTAACAGTCCTGTCTAATACGTTATTAGATAGAACTATTATACATAGAAAGTAGACAGTATATGAAAAGTTATAAGCGTATGCTGTGTGGTTGATGTCCAATGTTGCTAGCTGAGCAGAAATACATGATAATGTTTAGCTTGGTCCCCTCAAAGTTGCATTGGATTTTCTTCTTAGCGTAAAGGGTAGAGGCCCATCTATCACTGTTTTCCATGTTCGTATAGTTAGTTTCTGGAGTAAATATATAGGCTATAATCTCTGTGTTTACATAGCTTTTAAAAAAATGGCAGTTACTGGTGTTTCGCATGCGTTCGGCCAATCTGCGAACACTAACGTCACCGGTAGTTCCTATAGAGCTGGTTTAGACCCTACTCAGAAGTAGAAGCTAAACTAGTTCCTCCAAAAGAGTTCCTAGCATTAAAATCGTTCCTAGTTCCTGCGGTACGAACACGCCGACGTCCGGGTACTTTCGCCAATAGTTCTAGGAACTATGAAAAGGTTCATCCGGTGCGAAAGCTCCTATTGCTTTACTGATGGAAACACATTATCTTAGATTGTCTCAAAGCCTGGTGGATGAAGCCCAACTCTGTCTTGTATTTGCAGGCTTTTCACCAGGCTGGTTTTAGAAAATCCAGTCAGGTGTAGCAAACCAGTTAACATACTTTAGAGAATGGAGCCCTCAAAGCTGTTGACTTTTTGCAGCTGTTGGATTTTAAAGTTCTTCAGAAGACTTCAGAGTCTTCTCTAAAAGCTAATAATGTAAAAATATCCCATAGCCCCTTTGTTTTGGTCAAATTCCCTCCCAGAATTTTTTTTCTACCACCTTGCTTCAGCTCTGCACCTCTACACCAATGTTCTGTCCAATGTGACAGAAACTGGTCTTCTGCCCAACCCACGGTGAACTGCGTGCCAGATGGGGTCTATTAATGTGGAGGACTTGTAGGACCAGTCATCTTCCCGAAAGAACAGTATTGAATCAAGCAGTTTGATTGAAATAAGAACATTGAAATTTGTGGTTCTCAAGCCCCATTCATACCAAGAACGATAACTATATTAGCGCCTACATCAACGTATGTTTCGTTTTTTATAAGCACACGCTGCAGTTATGTCTCCTCTCGCTTTACATGCTTCTAATTGGTCAATGTTTTTATTGTCCATCAGCTTTAAAAAAATTATTCTGAAAGAAATACCAACAATGTATTTCATCTGTGTTGATATTGTTATGTGGACCATGTTGGTGTGGACTTTCTCTTTTCTCATATTCAACTTTATAGTTATAGTTCTGGATATTGTTATTGTCTTCATTGTGAACAGCCCTTTAAAATTTATTACCCTCAAGACCAGCGAACCCTTCATATCCCTGGACTCGTGCTTCAAAGAGGATTTTAGAGAAAATCCCACATTATGAATCTGGCATGTCATCATGTATTGTGTTTTGGATTGTTGGGATTTTAAAGGAACAAAGCGGTTCGTGGGTAGATGTGCTGGTGATCTCTTCAGCATACTTCCAGTTCAGTAGGCAACAGACTAACAGCTCTTAATTAACTTTTAATGGTCTCCTAATGATCCTATTTCATTGTTATATTCTGGCAGATACATGGAGCACATGGCCCTACTGGAATAGTCCAGAATGGACCTTCAGGAATGTCCCTGCACTGCCAGATTTGGCTATACTTTGGCTACCCGTTTGCTGGTCCTCTCATAAAGAGGTCCATCAGTATCATCTGGACTTTGCTGGAGGGTCATGGAGGGCTCTTCATCCTTCAATGACTCCAGTCCTTCTAGAAGAACCTGTTCTCATGGTAGTGTACATCCTTATTTTAGGGAGTGATGGGCCTCTTTGACATTCTTATCTCATGCTCTATTTTACATCCTTGAATTAGGCGCACATGTTTGGGCGGGAGATTGCTACATAGAGCCAGAGATCAGAGAGCCACAAATCAAGCTAAATAAGCAATGGCGGCATTTGTTTCAGTTGCATCAACTTTAATTATAAAATCATTTCAGTATGTATTTTCAAGTCCATTGACTCTTTGTTGGATCTATATATACTTAAATCTTTAAATTACAGGACAGACAGCTTTCACAGTAAAACCATTGTGCATATTTGAATGATTGTAGTGTCTTGTCAATGCATGTGTATGTACATGTACATGTTTGCTTGCTATACATTGATGTGTGCATTTATGTCTGTTACCTGTGTGTGTGTGTGTGTGTGTGTGTGTGTGTGTGTGTGTGTGTGTGTGTGTGTGTGTGTGTGTGTGTGTGTGTAGGTATGAATGTTTTACTAAAATTACTATACTATACCATAGCTAAACCTGATAATTAGAAGGGGTGTGTATACTCTTCGTTATGTAGTTTGTTGACACTCTGATTAGAAGGTATAATGTTTTCCCACTCACTCACTCACTCACTCACTCTCACACACACACACACACACACACACACACACACACACACACACACACACACACACACGCATTAACTTATGTAGATATCCGAATGGGACAATACCATTAACTTGTATTGTTTTTATGCAGCTAATTATAAATACCATAGACTAACCCAGTGCTTCCAAATCTTGTTCCTGAAGGCACACAAACAATTGACCGTTTGGATGTCTCGCTAATCTTGACCCATCCATTTCAGGTCTTGAGCTGTGTCTGAAAAAATACCATAGGGCACTTTTTGAGTGGACAGCCATTTGTTGTGGACATTATCGAGCGCTATCGAGTGCACTCATCCAATCCCACAATGCACCGCAGTAACGAGTGTACAACGATGTATGCTCAACGGCTAGAAAATTCCCATAATCCACTGTGAAAGTCACGTGTCGAATGAATTCGCGCATCTGACCAGATGGCGGCGCCCGCACCTGAATCATCCATCAATCCATTATCTTAACCACTGGCTACAATCACTCAACGTGGCTACATTCGCTCCCTCAAGTGAACTATATTTGTGGACTAATGTAGGGAATCCGCACTGGTGTCTTTACCAGCTTATAAATTGAATCAGGTGTGTTTGATTAGGAAGTGTTTATGGTTTTGTCAGATTCAGCTCACTTCTGTGGACAAATGTACTGTATAAGCTCCAGCTCAAAGTATAGCTAAGTATGCACTCATACACAGACATGCTATACACACACTGTAGTTAAGTACTTTGTCCTTATCAGTGGTGCAGTGACTGCAACACTTCTGTCCACTCAGAGGAACTTGAACGTTAGAAGGAATAAATACCTCAGCAGTTTCAGCTGAATCTATTCTCTGGCCTTTTGAATTCTGGTAAAGATGTTTCATAATCCACCTCAAGTTTAAACATACAATGGACTTTTCACAGCTTTTAGAATGTAATAACAATCATTATATTATATTATATGTATATACTGTATGTATTATAACTCTGAACAAGACAAATTAACAGATTTGATTCAGATGTTCCAAAAAATCAGAATTTTGCTGTCTGTATAAACAAAGCCATTGTGTTCTGTACAAGAATGTGTAAAAAAGTGTAGATACTCTTTTCAACACAACAGGCAGAACACACAAGAGAGAGGTTAAGAGAATCTGAACAGAGAAAAAAAGTTTGAGAGATACAGCTGAATAGCTGCTATCGAGTGGGAGAAAAAGAGAGAAGAGGAGGAGGAGGGTGCGTCTGTCCGCCTCGCTGATGAGTGAACATTTGTGTGTGTGTGTGTGTGTCGGGGGGGATGTATGATCTTGGCGCATGCGCCGGTACCTGGCAGTCGCCCTCAAGACTGCAGATAACTCTCTCTCTTCTCAGCATCACTCGTCTAAGCATTTTTCTCATTTTTTTCATTTTCTTTTTTCTTTTTCATTAACCGGGACTCCAGTTTCTTCAGTTATTTACCATGCATCTTGATTTGACTGTGTTGGGATGTGGATTCTTTGAACCCACAGAGGTGAGCTACAAGGTCCTGAGGTTTTTGGGTTGTGCTGACAGATTTTGGGGTCTCGTCCGGGATAGATCTTTAGCAACAGACCTCTGATAAGCTCAAAGGAAAAACCCTGACGGATTCAAATTCAAGACAAGATTTTGACAACTTTGAGGAGCCTGTAGGACTTGACTTCATTCCGTCTTGGGTCCTTCATTAAAGCGAAGGGTAGCAGAAACGCTGGTGACAACGTGCCCCATCTGTCATGTCACGAGAGTGATGATTCGGGTCTCACTGATGTATTTGACTTTTTCACCTTTGTGGCTTCCTTGACGTGTGAGTATGATTTCTGTATCTTTGTTAATTGATCACCGGATGAGCTTAATGAATTTTATAACTGTAGAAATGAGAATACTGCTGGGAAATTAAAGCCAAATCTGACACGCATACACGCACACATTTAGTCACTTGATCACTGAAATTTTAACACCTACACTACTGTGGGCAAACAGACACACACACAATCACATAGTCACCTACATGATCCCTCCCTATCAGTATTCCTCGCCCACTCAGCGGTGTCAGCAGAGCGAGAGGAACTTGGTGTGTGTGTGTGTGTGTGTGTGTGTGTGTGTGTGTGTGTGTGTGTGTGTGTGTGTGTGTGTGTGTGTGTGTGTGTGTGTGTGTGTGTGTGTGTGTGTGTGTGTGTGTTTGTGTGTGTGTATGTTTCTGGGTCAGTAATCTGCATTTCTCTATGTGTTTGAAAGACGTCTCTAGTGCCTCCTCTGTTCCTTTGTGGGTGAGGGATGTGCAAATCCATTCTGTACTGGGTTGAAGCACTCTTCTGTGTCCTCCAGGGCATTTTGGGAAGTACAGTTTGGTGGTGTGGTGGATGTTTCAAAGCGTGGGACGTAAGCTAGGACTTTGTGATTGGGATAGCACAGAAAACTTTGGGCCAGATGTACTAATGCTTTTGCGCCCACTTCAGGTGTATTTGTTTCGCAAAGTGCGCATAAAACCATGGCGAGGTATGTACGAACGGGACGCACCGAGATGAAAGCGCAGACTGCCTGTCGCGGGAACTGAAAATGGTAAAATGCGCTTTTCGTGTCATGCATGTGCATTCATGGGATGGTCAAGGGTAAAGTGGGAGTGTCACATAAAGAGATGGGAGGGGAAGCGTAAACTGCGCCTAATTATGTATTCCGCGTTATGTACAGAAAAAGCCGGTGAAAGCGCGCCTCTATTTTGTGCTGAAAATTCTCCACCTCTTAAAAGCAGGTGTAACTTAGGAAGCGGGTTTCCTGGCCTGTGCCCTGTTAAATGCAACTTTTTCTTTGGTACGGCGTTTGAGGTCCTGCCACCTCTTTTTTTACCTCTTCTACCTGTCTGCGGGTCGAGGATATTGCATTGATTTATTATTTTTTTTTTTTTGATTTCGGTCCAGATGGCATTCTTTTGCGTGGGTGTGGAATTCCGGTCTTGTATGATGTTTAAATTTGCTGTTACCTCATGAACAAGCAGATCAACCTAGTTATCGCTAAATTTTTGTTTTTGCTGTTTTACCTGACTTGGTGACTGATCCATGATGGAAAGAGAGGAGGAGGCCCATTCAACTGCGTGTTTAAATACGCGCAATTTACGGTATAGTGGGTGGGGACAGGCGCTGATTACCTGATGAACTGCAGGTTTGGTACATAACACGCACACTGCGGTTTCACATCAAGCGCTTTCTGCATCTAGGCCATGGCGCTGCGTTCGCAAATGTACGTACATCTGGCCCTTTGAATCTGTGTTAAACGTAATTTCACAGCACAATTCCCAATCTTTCCTAGTCTTTTCTGAGTGCTGTGGAGGATACAGCAAACCACATTGATCCAGAATACTTTGGAGACTGTTCTGCATTGCTGCAGGTAACAGCGCATACATGATCTGATGGTCACACTTTAGATTAGGGTTCAATTTTCACTATTAACTATGATTTTTGCTTATAAATAGTTTGTAAGGTAGCTAAGTTTAGGTATTGGTATAGGAATTGGGTAGGATTAAGGGATGTAGAATATGGTCATACAGAATAAGGCATTAATATTTGCTTTATAAGAACTTAGAAAAAGCCAATATCCTAGTAATATGCATGCTAATAAGCAGCTAGTTAATAGTGAGAATTGGACCCTAAACTAAATTGTTACCCACTTGTCAGTAGCAAGATGTTAAGGTCCGATATACTTCAAGCGAAATCGAAGAACGAACTCATGTGATGTAATTTCAAACAAAATCACCTTTGTACTACCATTGGTCTGTGGCAGTTACATAATAGGCAGGTGTGCGCGGAGGCTCCACCTTCTTTCTCGTGGAAATCTTTTCCGGCTCATTTCTCCTGTTCAGTTCATCAAGGTCAGACGTCTGCGAGTGAAAACGTGGTAAAGATTTTTATAGGGTAAAGATTCTTGATTTTAAGCAATCTATTGTTTAAAGTGCTATATTCACGTTGCTATGATCAGATGCATTTCTTATGCTTTATTAAGAAGCTGCTTGCTGTTTTCTCAATTTTGTTATTGAGAGGAAAGCGTGCAGCACATATTTACATTTTCATCTACACGTCACTCTCAGCAGTGTTGGAGGCGTCGGATGTTCGCTAACAGTATATCGCTGCTCACGTATTTCTAACTTTGTTTTACCCCAAAGTGAAGAACATAAAAGAACTTTGCTGTGAGTATATCGGGGCCTTTCGTCACTACATACTTCCTACCATATAGTAAGCGAACGACAGTGTGCAAGACGAGTAGTTAATTTAAATACTTACTGTTAGTGCCTGGTTAAACTGGATCACAGATGGTTAGAGAGTAAGAAGCAGGTTTTAAAGTGGCGTAACCGTTTGGAGGATTCGGCTTGTCAGTTAAATGTTTTTGAGAGCTAAATGAAAATGAGACGGGAGAATTAGAATTCTCCTGTATTAAAGGACATTTTAGCAGTTTGGGCCTAAAGATACACTGGTACAAATTTTGCCTCACCACAAATCAGTTTTCCCACTGAGATAAGTTGAAGATGGGTTAAGTGCGTAGGATTATGTGGTGCCTACATGCTTTCACTCTCTTTTTCTTTCTCTCTGCCTCTCTTTCCACAGTGTCTCACAGGGCTAGGTTAAGCTAGGTTGTGCTGACAAAGCGTATATACAGGATTTATCACGCCACGGCTGTTGCTAGTCAGATCAGACAGAGTTGAGTCTTACAGTTAGATCATCCATAAAATTCTCTCAGAGCTCTAAAGGGCTCTTTGCATTGTAATATAACAGTGTTATGAAACCGCCACTAGCTTCTATACTGTATTTAAGTAGTTCATTGTTTGGCATCTTTAGAGCAATTTGTCATATTAGAGTGACATTATAGAGTTAGATCCTGTATATGCAGTGCCATATGCAGTGCTTTTGTATGATATTACTGTACATGCTTCCTTGCTTTCATGCTGCCTTTAGTTGCCTTTATAGGTGTGGCATCTAACTTTGAATGTACAGTTGTGGTCAGAATGAATGACACCCCTGGTAAATATTAACAAAAATAGCTGTAAAAAATAAATCTGCGTTGGTTATCCTTTTGATCTTTCATTAAAAAAATTAGCAAAAATCTAACCTTTCATTGAAGTAAAATAATTGAAAGTGGGGAGGAAATCACATTATGAAATAATTCTCCAAAACACGTTGGCCACAATTATTGGCACCCTTTTATTAAATACTTTTTGCAATCTCCTTTTGCCAAGATAACAGCTCTGAGTCTTCTCCTATAATGCCTGATGAGTTTGGAGAACACCTGACAAGAGATCAGAGACCATTCCTCCGTAATGAATCTCTCCAGATCCTTCAGATTCCCAAATCTATGTTGGCGCTTCTCTTCAGTTCAGCCCAGTCATCAGGTCAGGGAACTGGGACGGTCATGGCAGAAGCTTCATTTTGTGCTCTGTAACACATTCAGGGGTGCCATTAATTCTGACCACATCTGTAAATTTAAATCTTAGAAACTGTTTTTAAATGTATGGCAGGAAGGGTTAGGCGATGTATATTTAATATTAACAACACATTTGTGAGCAGCACTGTGAGTACTGCAATGATTTTAATGCACATTTTTTATTTGACTCTTAGCTTTCCAGCTATTATTCCCAACAATTATAATATAGGCTATTATTAGTCAATAGACTAATAATTTTCATTTCATTTCAATTCATTTTTATAAATCAGCCTATTTCAGTGAATAGATTTAAAATTGATTCAACAGTTTGTTTAGCTCGTGTCCTTGTGACATTTTCAAAGAATACTCCTTTTATTTTTACTGTAGTTAAATATTGATGTTTATTTGTTATCTTAGTGTGTAATTCCTAAATAAATGTAAAAAAAAATTTGTATTGTATTTTACCTATTGCATTTAAACTTTTTGAATCTCACTGGCTAAAATTGCTATTTGAGTTCCTTTAACTGAGTAAAATCACTCTGAGTGAAATTGAATATTGTCTGAAGAATATGAATTTTCTTTAGCTATATCGTCTAGCTCTACTAACAGGACAGGGTAGGTTTGTTTCTTGGATGGTGGTGTTTTTACAGATTTGTGGAGTTGACTTTGATGTGCCACGGGCAGCTGAGCCTGACTACTAACCATTAGATAAGGGCTCAGTTTGGATGTAGACAGCCTCGAGTGAAATAAGAGAGAGTGAAAACAGAAAAAGAAAGGGATATATCCGACTGCTCCAATATCTTTTCTGCAAAAGTCTGTGTGGCCAGAAAAAAAGACTAAATTATTCATCAGTGGCCGACTACACCCGAGGATCTCATTTCTAGACATGCACACACTTACTTTAGCAGTACATTTGCAAGTCCTCTGTGGAAGCCTGAACCGATGCTCACTAATAGGCTCCCTTTTAATGCTGAGTGAACATCAACCAATCTAAGCAAGTGTGTGTCTGGTCAAGCATAGTACAAATCTGGAGAGATTTTTTTCCAGTAAAAAACATTTGATATTTTGTCAAACTGAATGAAGAAGAAAAAAAAAAGGCGTTAGAAGTCCAAGGAAAGGCGGGAGCATTTCTTAAAAAAAAAAAAAATTTCAGTCTGCAAAATGGATAAAATGATTATGGTAATGCTTTCTCTTTTGTTGACATTAGTTAATGCATTAGCTAGCATGAGCTAAAATTTAGCAAAATATTTCTTACATCATTTAGCATTAATCTTTGTTAATGTTGCTTAAAATAAATAGTTCATTCATGCTATCATATAGAACTTTGGATTTGAAAAATGTATTCGTAAATGTTGAAATTAACATTAAGATGAATAAATGATGTATAAGTATTATTGAAGTTCATGTTAACTAATGTAATTAGCTAAAGTTGATAAATGGAACCTTATTTTAAAGTGTTACCATTATTAACAACCACTTTTTGTTTTAAAGCTTTTTGCTGGCCAATGAACTGATGTCCTGCTAAATTTATTGAGGGGTTTTGTGAAAACTAGATGTTTTCTGAAGGAAATCATAGTATTTGACCTGTGCAAAAGTTACCACCGTGATGCAACTGTGTTGCTACTGTATGCAGTTACTAAGATATTCATACTGTTCTATATACTGTTTTGTTGTTGTAGGTGATTGCTAGGATGTTGCTATGTGGCTACTTTCTATGCTCACCAAGGCTGCGTTTGTTTGATAAAATACAGTAGAAATAGTAATATTGTGAACTATTATTGCCATTTAAAATAACTGGTTTCTATTTTAATATACACCGATGAGCTAAAACATTATGATCACCCACCCAATATGCTGTTGGTCCTCTGCATGCTGCCAAAACGGCACCAACCAGACAAACCCTGATGGTGTCATGTGGTATCTGGCACCAAAAGACTTAAGCAGCAGATCTTTCTGTCCTGTAGGTTGCGAGGTAGAGCCACTGTGGATTGAACTTGTTGGTCCAGCACACCCCACAGATGCTCAATTAGATTAAGATCTGAGGAATTTAGAGGTCAGAGCAACGCTTGTTTCTCAAAACATTCCTGAACAATGTGTGCAGTGTTGCAGGGTGCATTATCCTGCTGAAAGAGGACACTTCCACCATGGAACACCAGTGTCATGAAGGGTATGTGCAGGTAGGTGGCATGTGTCGAATTGGCGTCCACTCGAATGGCCAGACCCAGAGTTTTCCAGCAGAACATCTAGTTTTCCTAGAGCATCACACTCCCTCCACCGGCTTATCGTCGTCCCGCAGTGCATCCTGGTGCCATCCCTTCCGCATTGAGGAGTCTTGGGTGCCCAACACACTATTGCCAGTTTGATTTATCCCTCCTCGGACCACTGTTGGAAATTTCATACCACTGCTGACCGGGAGCAACCAACAAGCCTTGCCGTTTCAGAGCTACTGTGACCCAGTCACCTTGCCATTACAATTTTGGCCCTTTGTCAAAGTGGCTTAAGATCTTTATTCCTGCCCATTTCTCCTGCATCCAACATGTTGATTACAGCATTTTATTGTTTGCTTACTATCTAATTTACCCAGACCTTAACATATGGTTGTTAGGAGATGATCAATGATTCTCTCGTCACCTGTGACTGGCCATAATCTTTTGGCTCATCAGTGAATTTGAAATGTAATTATTCCTGTGATTTTAAAGCTGTATTTTCAGCATCATTACTCCAGTGTTCAGTGTCACAGGATCCTTCAGAAATCATTCTAATTGCTGCTCAAGAAACATTTCTGATTATTATCAATGTTGAAAACAGTTGTGCTGCTTTAATATTTTTTTGGAAACCGTGATACTTTTTTCAACATGAATAGGTCTTTCAAAAGAACAGCATTTCTTTTTTCTTTCTTTTTTTACATAATGGATATCTTTTCTGTCACTTTTTATCATTTTAATGCGTCTTTGCTGAATGAACGGTTGAACAGTAGCTTAAGTCTGGTCGCTTAGAAAAGTAATACCACACATTTCCTCAAGTAAAAGGTATCATTCATGTCTGTTGGACAAATGGTGCAGAACAAGTTACACACTGTAGTTTACTCTCCCCAAGTATGAGCAATAGTGATGCTTGCCTTAGCACACAGCACTAAAACGCAGGTAAAAGCTTTTGTGAGGTCTGCTCTAAATGGCAGACTCATTAGGAGAATCAAAGTGGGTAAGAAGTCTGATTCATAGAGGATGTGAGATGTCTGAAACGCTCATGTGAGGAGTGTTTGAAATAGATAATATTGAATCTTGGCGTTTTATAGTCGCTCGGCTCTCACTCTACTCTAATGCACATCGATCTTTTACACTTATTACTCATTTCATATATGCTGTAACTTTCAAAACACGTCTCAATCAGATCTTCACAGATTTCTCCAAGTCGTACAGTATGTGATGTCTTCAGCTCTAAGTGACGAGGTGATCAGCAAAGGAAGAAAAGTGTACAATTGAGCTAATGGATGAAGGTAGTATCTGGAGGACGTGCTGAAGGTTTCGGAATATGCGGTACGTCCCCAGTGTTGGTGTGTAACTGGGCCACCATATGGAGCAATGGCTTACTGCCATCAAACCACAACACACAGCGGTCATCCGCGGTTATGTGTGGGCTTATGGCAGCAGCTGCTGGGTGGCCACGGGAACTTGCTTTCTATAGAGCGTGTCAGTTTGGATCACCTGAAACCTTTGCTCTCAGGTCACAGAACATTTTAGAGCTTTTGGTGGCTAATTTTTTAGCTAGCTGAGAGAAATGCCATATTATTCCATGACCTTATTGGTCCAATGCCAATGAGAAGGACCTGGAGGTGGGATGCATGCTGTTTTTGGGCAAAACTATGTACTGTTATAATGGGAGTTTTTTGTTGTGTCTATTTCACATTAGATGCTTTTGTGGGATTGTGGGTTAGTTTGTGTGTGATATTTTACCTATAGCTATACTATTTTTGGGACTACATTACCGTTCAGAAGTTTAGGGTCGATGCAATTATATAATGTTTATGAATGTAGTCTTTTTTTGTTCACCAAGACTGCATTTATTTGATCAAAAATACAGTAAAAACATTAATATTCTGAAATATTATTACCATTTAAAACTGTTTTCGATGTTTATACATTTTAAAATGTAATTTATTTGTGTGATGGCAATGTTACATTTTCAGCATCATTACTCCAGTCTTCATTGTCACATGAACCTTCAGAAATCCTTCTAAGAATCCTTCTAAAAAAATCTTACAGACCCCAAACTCATGAACGTTAGTGTACATGACGAGGCAAGGTAAATAAGTTTTTCACAGAACTTACTTTGGATGTAATTTTAAACCCCATCCAAATCGATTCCTTCCCTTAATTATATAAAGAAAAAAATAATAGTTTATATATAATCCTGCCCATCCCAATCCCATACAAATCAGTACATGAAACCACAGATGTCCTGTGTTCAAAATCTTAACTCTGATGTTGTTTGAAAATCTAATTCTCTCCTAATAGTGATTCCTCCTATTTCTGAAAGTAAATTAGTGAAATGACAGGAACTGATTGTGTGTAATTCAGGACATGTCACGAGTCAGATTCAAACCTTCGTCACCCACATGAGCACCACTGTTCTGAACAAGTGGATTAAAATGCCAGCAAAGGTCATAGTGTAAACACAACAGGGTCTGTGATTTGACGCATTTGGCACACGCTCTTGTCAAACCACATGACGTGTGATCTTAAAGACATGAAATGGATCTCCTGATGATATTCATTTCACGCAGCACAACAAAGCTATCAGTGAGGATTTGTGGGAAATGATCCTGTTCTCTCGCTATACATCTCGGGTATTATTTCCAGGCTCTGTCAGTGTGTGGTTGGATGACGAGTGATGGTTCTGTTCCAGGCTCAAGGGCGTTGGGCCGATCCGGGCTCAGATTTAGTGGGCTGTTTTGATTAGGTGAGCAGGTTCTGCTATCAGCCTACATAAATTAGAGAGCAGCTCTCTGAATCACACTCACGGCTCCCACTGGGCTCATATCAGCTCGTAACGGAAGTGTGTGTGTGCCGAGAGGCTGTAAAAATACTCGTGTAATAAAGTACAAGAGTATCTGAAGTATGCGTTGATTAGCTCCCAATCTGTGTTGTTCATTTACCTCTCAATGTGTGTTCTCCGATAAGGGATTTTTATAGCTGTATACGATTCAGGGTGTTAAACTTACGCAGGGAAGATTTACTTCTGTACATCAGAGTCACATTTCCATTTGCAGTTTGCAAATTTAACCAGAAGGTTAAACTAGATGTCTCAAAAGCCTTTTCGAGTGTAAAAAGTGCTTAATCCGACAGACAAGAAGCTACATAGACAGCCTTGCTTTCCTCATAGGCAGCTGTCTTCTAAAGCCTGTCTTTGCTTGAGGTGTCAGCATAAGTGTAAGGGAAAGACTAGAAGTGCCACTTAAATTTTTTTTATAATTATCAACCAGTCATAAGTTAAAAAAGAAAACGACAAGTTAATACATTTTAAAATTGATAAAGAAATATCAATATTTACAGTTGATTTATATCCATTTTTAAAATGTGGTTAAATGTAAATGTAAATGATGTGTTTTATTAGGGCCCGAGCATTGATGGTGTGTCCAATGTCCAATCTGCCCCAAACTTAGTATGCAACATGCTAGAAACATGCTAAAACATGTTAACAACACTTAGCTAAGTGCTAAAGATAGCATGCTTTAGCACTTAGCTAAGTGTTGCTGACATGTTTTACTGCAATTTAATAGGAAGTTGCTGTAACTCAGGCAAGTAATGTACAATCTGTCCCAAACTTCACATGTTTGATAAGAGTCCTGTCCTGAACACATGTTCATGCCCATATTCAGTTATAGTTATAGCACCACCTGCTTGCAACAGGAAGTGACTTGTTTAACACTGATGCATTACTAGCAACATACTAAAATGTGCATTTGCGTGCTAAACATGCTTGAAACATTCCAAAACATGTTAGCAACACTTAGCTAAGTGCTAAAGCATGCTATTAATGCAATGAAACAGGAAGTTGCTATAACTCAGGCATGCAATGCATAATCTGCCCCAAACTTCAAATGTTTGATAAGAGTCATGGCCTGAAGAAATTGTCTATTTTGCTACTTGCACAAATTTAGTTAGTCATAGCGCCACCAGCTGGCAGCAGAAAGTCTGGCAAAAACAAATTACTTTGAGGTAGTCCTTCTATATTTTCCTACTTAAATGCATATTGCCCACCGTGCTCTGACTTCCTAAAGACACAAGATAGCGGTGACACCTGTGCAAGGGCCCTCTCATCGCTGCTTGCAGCTTTAATTAGCAATTACAATTAGTTTTTTGGCATCCATTTCGGTGCTTTTCTTTTTAATTTTTCCTTTCAAGTTACAAAATGCCATTGCACATGGTAGCAGCCAATAAAGTTTTGAATTTTACGAATATGGCAAAATTTAGTTTTATTGTTACACTTAAATGGCATTTTAAAAAGTGAGTCATTCGTTTTTAGGGATTTGTTACATTTCATTGCATTTTAAACATTAACTGTTTTAGATATGGCTATTTATTTGATTTATTATATTAATAATGCAATTTCTGTTGGTAAATCTTTTATTTAAATGGCTAATTTATTTTATTTTTTTATTATTAACAAGTCAATTATAACAGATTATTTTATTTTAAGTGTCTCTCAAGTAGACCTACAAGTATCATCACTGTTACACCTATGACAAGGCAAGGCTCAGTTTCACGTCACAGTTTTTATAAACTTGTGATGCGGCCTTAGATTTTCACCAAAACAAGATATTAAGAGCCTTCATAAAACATTATCATTCTTTTAAAGCGGTTTAATTTGCTGCATACTGGTTGGACGCAAAGGATATGTGAGACACCTGCTCTCCTTCCACTCTTCTTAACAGTAAGCCGGTCCTTCTCTACCCCCTGCCATCGAACCCTCTCAAACCTTCAGTGAGGGATGAATTTAAGCTCCTGCACTTGGGTTGACCGATCTGGTTTGTGCCACCTTGCCCCCCCCCCCCCCCTCCGCCTCTCTCTCTCTCTCTCTCTCTCTCTCTCTCTCTCTCTCTCTCTCTCTCTCTCTCTCTCTCTCTCTCTCTCTCTCTCTCTCTCTCTCTCACCTTTAAGCCTGTTCCTCCTCTTCACCTCGCTCCCACTAAGCATTCTTTCATCTCCTTGAGGGAGCGGGCGGCACCGTAAATCGGCTTTTCTGATGTGTCCTCCGCTTGTGCCGCTTTTCCTTATCGAAGGCACAGTATTCCTCAGAGTTTTGTCACGGTGACACTGCATCCACTCCTCCGGCAGCCCTCAATCCCGCCACTGTATTGCATCGTACGTCATGTGAGTGATATAACACGAGAGATGTGAGACGAACCCCTGAGGTACTCATAAGAGCAGGTGCCTGCTGATGTGATTATACTTCTAATGAATCATAAACTAGCATAAGTTAACTTAAAAATTACATTTAAAATGTGATTATGAATAAACCAAATAAATGAATACTCATTTTAATATATATTATTTTTAAAATTATTTAAATAAAATAATTTTACAAATAAATTATAAATAAAAATATAGAAAGTAGGACAAGTAGTACAATTAAAAAGTTATTTTTATTTAAAATTATCATAACTCATTTTGTTTTGCAGTGCAGCAGAAATTTAAATGGAATGTCAACTGTATGGTGGCACATTGCATTGCAACATCCACTTTTAATGTAGACTGATGTTGTAGATTTTAAAGTGCCCCTATTATGCTATTTTAAAGGCTCATAATTTAGTTTTGGAGGTCTCCTATAACAGGTTTACATAGATCAAAAGTCAAAAAACTGTTTAATTTCCTCATAATATACATTGCACATCACCATATTTTTCAACGATTCTCAAACGACTCGATGGGTGAATCAGTTTCTCTAAATCCCTCCTTTCAGAGAGCCTGCTCTGCTCTGATTGGCCAGATGTGGTTGGCCTGACTGGCCTGTTGTGATTGGTCTACCGCATACAGCGCCTGTTGGAAGCTACACTCCCATTACCATAACTGAACGTCAGCAGCACCGGAGGCTTCTTCTGTCCTCAGCGATTGTACACAGTGTAAAGACAGTAACAATGACGTTGATTTTACCATATCAATCCAAGCACGAGTCCGATGATGATGATGATGATACATTGGAAGAACTAATTAGTAAGAAGCAATAGTATTTCAGTAAGACAGTAATAACGTGAGTTAGCTGGTTAGCCGGAAACGTACACAATATTGAACACAAAAGTATTTTGAACACCCGGTAGAAAATATATATACATCAATAATTATTCATACTTACAGGTTGTGATTCTGAGGAGCAAGCTGGTCCAAATAAACTGGGTACTGACCCATATTTCAAGAGCAAGCGCTTTGCGAATCCCGCGTTGAACTCTGAGATTTGAGAAGCAGTCGTCAGTAAAATTACGTATTATGGGCTGGTCAAGTTGTTCGCAAGCAGACAACGTACAACATAGGCATTATGCAAATGTATCTTCTAGTGACGTAGAACTGTAAAGCAGTTGGTTTCGAATGAAAAAAAACCACTCGAATATGCGGTTCAGTATCAATTAATTATTTTGGGAAATAGTAATTTTATTTTTCGTGCCCTTTCGGCTTTACAACTTTCCAGAGCGTTTACATTCACTAACAGCTATATTACACACTGCATGAAAGGTACTATATGAAAAACCTTAATAGGGGCACTTTAATGGTAGCAATCTAGTTTGACATCAGGCACCTTATGTGGCACCAGTATTGACAACCTGTTGGATTAGTGCATTAGTGAACTGGAAGAAAGCACAATTAAAGTGACACATTAAGAGTGTGTCGGTGTTGTCTATATTTGTGGGAATTAGCAGGTGGGTGCTTCATTCATCAGTCGTTCCTTTCCTTTCCTCTCTTCCTGTCTGTGCCATCTGTCGCTGTGGCCAGACTGGGCGCAACATGGCCTCTTCCTGTCTGACGCCATCCTATGACGCAGCTTAGCTGCAGTGGACACACTGTGAATTCAGGCAGAACATAAAATCTTTCAAAGATTCTCATACAGAATCAAAGGACATTGCATATTTGGTCCTAATTTTGAGTCTGATTTGGTCATTGTAGTCACTCGCTTTTATTCACACATGCTATAGCTGATTCTGCGGCATTGAAGCGGAGTGTCTGATGATTAACGCCCGAGGGTTCGGCTCAGCTCTCTCGCCGTCTGCTTCTGTGAGAGCATTCCTCTTCAGTCCACGTCCTGCACTGCAGTAGCGTCGAATTCAGGAAGACACAATGAACAATTCCACATCTGACAGCTTGTCATGTCCCTAAAGGAGGTTTTATCCTCTTCTACTGAGGTGAGAGCGAAAGTGAGAGTGTTTAGAGAGTCTCAAAGGAGTCTTGAACCACAAACACTGCCTCATTTGATGAGAGAGAATGAAGAAATGAATTCTTAGGGTGTGGCTCTGATGTTTTAGATGGAAATCTAGTAAACTACCTTCCTAGGCAGCATTATTGGACATCACAGTTTGAATTTGGGTGTGATGGGCAAATGATGTCCAGGGAGCTCAAAATCCATACATTTGTGTTTTATTTATTCAAGAGATTCAAGCGTTATGCTAAAGAAGCTGAACCGCTGTGAGACAGGAAATGAGAGAAAGAGGTGAGCCGCGGTCAGATATGAAATGCATGAGAGTGCATGATGTGGATGTTGGGTGGGGCTGATGGATGGAGAAGAAAATGGGATGAAAAAACTGTAGTGGAATGGAGAGAGGGAAAGAGAGAGAGGAGGAAAAGAGAATGCTTGACATCAGCAGAGTCCAGACCCCACCCAACCACAGCAGTACACAGACACACACACACACAAACAAACACGGTAGTTTTACTGAATAGTAAATACGGGAAGTGTACTAAACTGAGAGTCTTAGGTTTTTTTTCACAAAGCTCTGATCTTACTGGTCTGATAAGGGTCGCGTGCAAGTGATTAAATGCTCTTTATTTAGAGAAATGAGAAGAGAGAATGAAATATAAATATTTGTTTTCAAATAAATATTATAATATTTATTTGAAAACAAATGAATACTTTCATTCAGCAAGGAGAGTCAAGACATTTACTGTATAAAGTTATAGAATATTTATATTTCATTCTTTTGAACTTTCTATTCATCAAAAAATCCTGAAAAAAAATCATCACGGTTTCCACAAAACAATTAAGCAGCACAATTGTTTTCAACATTGATAATAATCAGAAATGTTTCTTGATCGGCAAATCATCATATTAGAATGATTTCTGAAGGATCATGTGACATTGAAGACTGGAGTAATAATGCTGAAAATTGTTTTCTATTTGAATATATTTTCAAATGTAATTTTAAATTGTAATGATATTTCATAAGATTACTGTTTTTACTGTATTTTGATCAATTAAATGCAGCCTATTTATTTAAGCATTGAGTCAGAATGGCTTACTGAACCCAGGTCTGCATCAAAAACACAATATCAGTGCTCAAAAAGCAATGGCTTTCTGCTCTTTATCCATTTCTTGTTATTCTGCCCAATCAAATCAAATTGCAAGTCCTTTGAATAATTTTGCTGACTTCAGTCAGCTTGTTCAGTCATCAATCTGTCATTCTGGAACCTTCATGAGTCATAAATCGTGTCGCTCATCTGCATCGTCAGTTTTCAGTTGATCTTTTGATTGAGTTTACAGTCTATTTCCTTCCCTGAACACAGCAACAAGAGTAAAAATGAGTAAAACTCAAATTAACAACCCCATGCATCTGAATTTCTATAGTTATAGTCATCATTTTAACGTCCGTTTCACTCTTGCCATGTTTGAGTCTGAACATGAGTTCTGATTTCACATTGTGTTTTGCTGTTCTGAACAACTGGCAAACCTGCATACTGTACTAGTACTAGCAAAAATGTCTTTTATGGTTGATTTTCTCTTTCAGCTCAGCTACTGTCATGGTGGAGTTTGGTCTAATAAATTGTAAAGGTGTATCAGTGTTTGTGTATGGCACAATATGTCTGCAGGCGTTTGACAACATGTTCAATCTCTCCCTCTCTCCTTCTTTTGGCTTCTAAATCTGGATGTGTCGTCTCTTCATGAAAACTGATAGCGGAGTGTTAATAAGCGGAACTGACTAACTGCATGTGTTTGTGACTCTGACATGCAAATGAGTCTTTACGTGGTATAGGCTCATTTGATTGGTCGCTTGAGCGTAACTTGCTAATGTAAAGAATGTGTAATTCATTGTGGAATTGATTTGTGATCTCGGTCTCACTCTCCAGGCAGTGACTCTGTGGAGGGCGAGTGTGTGTTCGAGGGGGATTACGCTGTTCCTCCTCTCCCAGTGACCGAGGGCATGCAGCACATTCGGATCATGGAGGGTGTGTCGCGCTCTCTCCCCTCCTCTCCTCTGCTGTCCCACCAGGCCATCAACATGCGTCTACAGCCGCTCAAGAGACTGCCAGGTAACGTTTCTTGTGTTTGTAAGTGTGTGCACTCTTATATGTGTTGCAGTTGTATTTTTGTGGTTTGTATACTGTATGTGTGTCAGCGAGAACCACCTCCTGTTTCCCATCTCAAACACCCCCAGAATGCCAGAACTCCCGCTGAGAGCACAAATGCCTTCACCTTACACACCGGGGAGAGTGTGAACGAGTTTGTGTGTGTTTGACGATGTAACGAAATTGCAATGTGTTATGTTAGGGTTATGAATTTACATGTTCATTTAGTGTGATTTAATTCTTAAAAATTGAAAATTACATCAAAAGTGGTCTGTAAAGTTCGGTGTCATTAAGAATTATTATTATTATTATTTTTTTTTTTTAAGAAGTCTCTTATGCTCACCAAGGCTGCATTTATTTGATCAAAAATACAGTAAAATATTGTGAAATTATTACCATTTAAATTAACTGTTATCTTTGTTTTATGTTATTTTTTTATGTAATTATTCCAGTGATTTTAAAGCTGAATTTTCAGCATCATTACTCCAGTCTTCAGTGTCACATGATCCTTCAGAAATCATTCTAATATGATGAATTGATGCTCAAGAAACATTTCTTATTATTATCATTGTTGTAATATTTTTGTGGAAACAATGATAGATTTTTTCAGGATTCTTTGATGAACATGAAGTTAAATAGAACAGCGTTTATTTGAAATAAAAAGTCTTTACTGTCACTTTTGATGAATTTAATGCATCCTTGCTATCTTTTTTCTGTATCTAATTTTAGCTGTCCCAATTTCAAAATGGCAGTGTATTTATTTTATATATTTTTTTAAAATATATATTTGTTTAGGGACCATATTTCAGCAGTCGTAATGTTTTTGTGCTCTTTATTCCTAATCATAGACGCTGCACTTCTGTTAACTGCCACAAGGGTGCACTAATTATATTCTTTTCCTCCTTGAGTTGCCTTTTTCTTTCTCTGTGGAGAAGTAGTTCAGCTGAAGGACTGTTAGTGCCCTGTTAATGTTTCAGAAATGCTAATCGCATCCTCTGAGAGCGTCATGTTGTTTTCAGCGGATGCTGTCAGTGGTAGCTCAGCAACACTATATTCAAACAATAAGACTGGAAGCTGAAAGCAGTTGCAATTTTCTGTTCTCTTTTATAATGAATAAAGGCTGGTAGAAATATTAAACGAGAGGTTAAATATAAATTTACATTTAGTCATAAATGAAGGCAGCTGTATATGTATTTATGTACAAATATATTTAATTTGTAGTTATTGTATTGTAGTCTCTCTCTCTCTCTCTCTCTCTCTCCCTCTCTCTATTGTTTCCTGTCCTCCTGTTTCCTGCTCTATTGAAACGTGGTGAAAGATCAGAAATAGGAATTACTCTGTGAACTGAGTTCAAATTCTTGTTTGTATCCTATCTTTAACCTCCCCGGCTGTTCCAGCTCCCTCCATGAGCTTGGTCCACCACCAGTGGCTTTTCCATCCACACATTGTTTTTCCTGCTTTTATCATTTCCGAGTTGTTCCACCGAGCGTGTCCAGTCCAGCTTGCATGCGGAAGCTCTGTCCAAACACAATGACTTGTTTTCAGCCACACTCTCCTGGAAGCAGGACAACACGGAAAGTGTGATTTCCTTCGCTTGCCGTGTCCTGTATTGTTCGTCCAGCCCTCTGCTATACTCACTGTTCATTTTCCTCCCACAATAATCTTCATGTAATATTTGACTTTAGCCATAAAACACTGGATGCTGAATCTCTAAGATAGCTTGAGTTAATCCACTAAACATATCAGCCAAATCTGTTGGAATAGTTCACCCAAAAACGTATTTTCTTTTTTTTTCATCATTGTCACCCTAATGTTTTTCCAAATTTTGAATAATGTTCTGATTACTCTTTTCATTGCTGTTAAAAAATAGGGAACCAGTGCTTTCAAGATTCAAAAAGAACGCAAAAGTATCATAAAAGTTGTGCGTATGATTTTAGCTATATTCCTATATTGCTATATTATTTTAGTCGTCTTCATTGATACGATAGTGGCCTGTGCGAAATTAATTTATTCACTGAAAAAAGACTGTTAAACATTGTGAATCATTGAGTCAGTGAGAAATGGATCAGACTGATTCATAGATGAAACATTAAAGGGATAGTTCCCTCAAAAAAAAAAAAAATATATATATATATATATATATATATATTGTCTTAATTTACTCTCCATGTCATTCCAAATCTGTATGACTTTCTTTCTTCTATGGAATACAAAAGAAGACATTTGCAGAACAGTGGTAACCAAACAGCACTGGTGCCCAGTGACTTCCATTGTATGGACACCAGAAACTGATTTTGTTAACATGTTAAGAAAGACAAACATAAATCTCACAAAGACAAACACAAACATAAATTGTTAATCTGTACAAAGACAAACATAAATGGTGATGAAATTCAAAATATGAAATATCACAGATGTATATTTACTGAGTAATCCACTATTTTGTAGAGGGGGGTCAAAATGACAATTTTCACCTGAGATTTGGAGCCAAATCACAGTGCTGTAAAGACTTTAGAAAGATGGCATTTTATTTACACAGAGATTGGTAGGTCCATTTGTAAAATCTGTTGACTTTAGTCATTTTTGTATCATTAAATGCCAATGTTGACAGTTCAAATATGGCAAAAAGCACTTTTTTTGTTTTGTTTTTTTTTTGCCTCAAGTTTGCATGCCTGTAACTCAAGTATTAAAGAGATCTTAATATCCTTTTAGATTCTGGTTCTTAACAAACATTTCTTCTGGTATCTTAATTTTAAAGGCCCTCGAATGTTGTAATCCCAGAGATATGGAGATTTTAATGCGGTTCTGAGTAAATTGGTAAATTGTAAACATTTTCAGTGGGCAAAAACGAAATGTGGGTCATTTTGCACACAGCTGATACTTTTTTCTTTGTTATGTTAAAACTAGAAATGTATCTCGTATTTTTCTATCAACACAATTGCATAGAAACATAACTGAGTGCTGCCATAAATATTCCTTTTCCAAAGTTGTCACGCCTGTAACTGTAACTTTGAATAAAACTATTCAAGATATATTAAAACCCTTCTAGATTCTCATTCTTAATAAACTTTCCTTTTGAAATATATATAGTTAGCCTTATATATAGTTATACCTCTATAGTTCAATCCCATAGATATGGGGATCTCAAAGCAGAATTTTACTCATTTTCAGTGATCAAAACAAGATACATTTCTAATTTCAGTGTTATTTGTTCTTCATGCATTCTTCTATTCTTCTACAATAACTATCAGCTGTTTAAAAAGTTATTTACATTTGGTTCTTGACCATTGGAAATGGGTAAAATTCACCAATTTGAATATGGAGCTGCTTTGAGATCCCCATATCTATGGTACTGAACTATAGAGGGCCTTAAAAGTGAAGATTCCAAAAGAAAAGTTTATTAAGAATGATAATCTAGAAGGATATCAAGATATTTTGAACACTTTGAGTTACAGGCATGACAACTTTGGGAAAATAATATTTATGGCACTCAGACAGGTATATTCTATGCTAATGAGATACATTTCTAGTTTTAACATTATTTGTTCTTTAGATATTCCTCTTTAAAAGAAAAAAAAGTATCCGCTGTATGCAAAGTGACCCACATTTAGTTTCTGACCACGGAAAATGTGCACAATTGACCAATTTAGTCATGGATTTCAGTCTGTTCTTCACACAAAGCTATTTTAGAATATACTGTAGTGTGCATGTTTTGTAGGACGACAGTCCCAGTTCATGTTCATTATATTGAAAAAAGTGACCAGGATATTCTTCTTTAATCCATATATTGGAGCACACACGTTTGGAACAACATGAGGTTGAGTAAATGTCCCTTTAAGGCGGAGGGATAAAACAGAACTCTTAACCATTAGATTTGTGCTGGCTATTAGAGGTTTGCTTTTATTTCATTGAGAATACTGATGAGTCTGTGTGTTTGCACAGCCGTTCTGATCTTACATATGCTTTCATTATTCACACTCTCATTTTCCCTACAAAGCACCCCACACTTGTGCTGTACAGTTTAATGGGCTTAAGATAAAATCTAGTGTCTTTGTCTTGAATGACTTAAGCTGCAATTACTGATGGTCATGGAGCTGGAGGGAGACTCGGCTCACATGATCTCATGGCAGTCCAGATGGATAGTCTTGGTAACCCACATTGGAGTTATTCTCCAGTTGAAACATTTCAGGGGTTTTTCACCCCCCACCCTTTTCGGTCAGAATGAGTTCCAGGAACTGGAGGCTACATTTCCACCCTAATGATGGCAATCACTGCCGAGCAACTGCTTCCGTTCCAGTGACTGAACAATGACCTTTGACCTCTCCAGCCATATTAACCAGTGCAATTACAGTAATCACAAGCATTTTGAGAGTTTTTAATTGTATACAAGTAAACATGCACACACACAGTTTTTTTTTTTTTTCAAAAGCCTCACATAATGCATAAGGGATGTGATGTGACCTTTGCCCTGTCTTTGATATGTGTTGGTCTAATCTGTTAATGCATTTTTCTAGTTAGTTCTAACATAACCGTACGCAACGTTGCATGCCCCAACGGGACATGGTGATGGAAAAAAATATGAGATGAGTGAAAAAATATATATATTTCAATGCTTTTGCGTTCTTTTGCAAAAGTTTTGCGCTCCCTCAAGAAACTTTGTGTTCACTCACACATTGCATTCTCTCACAAAACTTTAACGCCCCTCACAAAATCATGGATTTTGGTGCATGGATGGATGAATTGGGTGATTAATGGATGAACTGATGTGTAAGTGAGTGAATGGGTGGACTGATGGGATGAACGGATAATTGAGTCAGTCGATAGATTGTTGGATGGATAGATGAAAGTGAGCAAATGGATTGATGGATGAGTGAGTGAATAAAGTTTGTTAGTAGTTGGATTTTTATTTTTATTTTTTCTGTTCAACAATTGCACATTTAAAATGATCAAAATTGCCAGTAAAGACTTAAAATATTGCAAAGCAATAACAAATAAATGATGTTCTTTTGAATTTTCTATTCATAAAAAAATTCTGAAAAAAAGTTTCACTTTTTTTTTTTATTAAGCAATGGTTTTCAACACTGGTAATAATAAGAAATGATTATTGATCACCTTATCATATTATAATGATTTCTGAAGGATCATGTGACACTGAACTGGATACTATAATACTGTAATACAGTGATGATGCTGAAAATTCACTGGAATAAATTACATTTTAACACATTAAAAAAGTTATTTAAAATTGTACAGATATTTTACAATATTACTGTTTTTACTGTATTTTGATCTAATAGCTGTAGCCTTGGTGAGCATAAGAGACTTCTTTCAAAAATCTTACTGACCCCAAAACTTTGGAACAATAGTGTATAGATGAATGGATACATTAGTGGATGGATGGATGTTTGAGTGCTTGAATGGTTGAGATAGATGATGATTGGATTCGTGGTGCATGAAAATTGTACCTGTGACTGGGACATATGGCAGTAAGAAGGGATAGAGTGTGAAAGATAGAATATGCAGTGTGTATGCGCTGTCTTTGACACTCAGTGTGTTAATAAGCTGCTCTGGCTAACTGTGTTTGTGTGTGCGCATCTGACGCTCTCATATTCAAGTCTGTCTGTACATCTTTTGGGCTGTTCTGATTGGCTGTCAGTGTCGAATCTTGTGGTTATTGAGCCACTCTTGATCAATTCAGAACAGCACTGTATCTGTCCACAAACTGATCTCATGAGGATCTCAAGGAATTCCCGAATATGACCATATAATGCAAAATGAGCATACAGTATGGAGAAGCTAGCATCTATATGGGTTTTAGTATCTGAAATGGTGTGACTCCACCTCCTTTGCGTTGTTAAGCACCCCCTCGTCATGACAACAGCATCTCTGAATGAGTGACGCGTCTCCCTGGGCTCTTGAGCACTGTTGTCCTCGTCACTCTCACTTGTTCTTTCCAACTCTCTCCCTCTTCTTGTGGGCACCTCTCCTCTGCAGGCTGAAAATAGCCTGGTGTTTAAGCGGCCTCGGATATAATTGGAAGAGTGACACCTCCTCGTTTCCTGTCCCAGGTGACACCGTGACTTCCACATGCGCAATGATCTGCATTTTTATCTCTCTCTTTCACACTGTATCTCTCCATCCCAATTCCAGCCTTCTTTCCTTCTCTTTTGCTCCTCCTCCGAAATCTCTCCTGTCTCCTCTTCCCTCATCTTGAGTATCAGATTCTCAAGATCACTAGTGTAGATGCTTCAGATCAACAGGAGTTTGATTAAAATTCAGAAAATATGACGACTTGGATTTATCTGTTTGCAAAAAAGGAAGAGGACAGATCTGTTTTTGGATGAAAACGGTAAGCACTTTGCCAATTTTCTTGTCTCTGTTCGGTTACACTTGTTTTGCCAAGCATCACTGTTTCTATTGCTCATTCTTAATGTTTGAACAGACTCTTAATCTACTGTAATCATTAAACTTATGTGCTACAGACATGAATGATATCTCAAATTTTGCGGCCAGTTGTGTGCTGTTACTTTTCTTTGTGATTTTCCTTGTGATTGATTTCTACCTGGAAGATGTTAAAACGTGCAGAGGTAACCCATTGATATTCAATGGACTAACCGGAGTCAATATCATTGAGCAGGGATTCCCAAACATTTTTGCCAGTTGAACCTTTTGACCTAAAATAGTTACTTGAAATTCCCCCTGAGATTTAAAAACGGAATATATTCTTTCTTCAAATAATTTACAGCCAATAGATGCTGATGATTTATTGACTGCACTTTCCTCATTGAAACGCATTGAAATGGGCCGCATGTCGGCTGTAGTGGAGCTCACATCTCGGGCAGTTTGCCCGATTCAGCATGTTGAATTGGTGTCGGGCCGTCAGTGAGAGAGATCACTCTGATTGGCTGTTCAGCTTAGCGAACGGGTCGGTGCAAGAGAATAAAAGCGAAAGTGATGAAAGCGAGCAAAGAAATCAAGACGGCACTGACAGAAGGCTGGTCTAATTTTACGTCATCATTCCAATGCTTGAAAATGTTAATGACGAATATAGACTATAGATACCTTACCTGCTGATATAGACAGTTTTGTCCTCGCATGCATGCGCAGAACACACTTGCCAGTTAGCAGTCAGCTGTAGTCTTTCGTCGCAGCTAGTTTTTTGGCGTCGGTTTGGTGTGTCACGTCCTTGATTTTAAAGCATCAGGAGTCCATATAGGGGTGTGTATTTATGTGATACATACATTTAATTAATGAATAGTGATTTCATTTTACTGTGTTTTCATGTTTTTCTGGATCAAGAAATACATTTGGTAAATTTTCTTCGCGCTTGACAAATGAATGTGGAACATAAGTGTCAGATATATGTGATTGTCCTGCAGAAACACATTGGACTTAAAACATCCACATAGGAACTTATCATGGCAACTGTGGACACAGTCTAAGATGCTTCGGTGTCCAGGGCAACACTTTACATAAATTAGCCGCATTATTTGAGGATGCCTGTTGTCGGCTGCCTTTCGCTTACTTGTGCCACCTTATCACCGGGGATGTAAATGAGCCGTCACTCCTCATTAAAATGGAATCACAGCATACAAGTCGTGACGGATGAGTTCTGGCAGGTGTTAGGAGCGTGGACTGACCAGCTGTTGTGTTTTGTATCAGAACAAAACACGAAAGCTTATGCACTTACTTACTGTAAGCAAGTGTGAGAGAGATGTTTGAATGTGCTGTTCAAATGCATGGCATTCAGGTGTATCCACCTCTTGCTCTTCTTATATAATTATCACTGCGGTGGCATGGCTTGTTTCTTTGATTTAAGGAATAAAACGTTGTTTATGCTGAACATTGCTTGATTATTTTTCTGCTCTTGGTGATTGTATTAGCTTGTGTTACTGTAACTTCCTCAGGTGATGTTTCTTGGATATACATATCCTAATATCACAAGAAAATGTTGTGAATGTGTGGTTTTGACAGGTTTTCTGCAGAAGTGCATAAACCGCCTCAAAATGCAGCCCAAGGGAAACTGTCATTCAGAGTTTAGTTCTCGCAGCTCTAAAAAAAAAAAAAAAAAAACCTGTCCCTGCTATCCTATCTACCCATGATGCTTCTATTAGTTTCTTCAGCTAATTTTTCCACTATATTTGTTGAGACATGGAACCACTTGTTTCTATCTCCCTTTAGAAAATAATTGTATTCTTTCACTTTTTGTATTAGATTTTTTTTATTGAATTAATTGCCTATCCTTTAGATCATAAATTAATATATAGAATCCTCTGTATACACTGGGATCACCCTGTAAATGAGTGTTGGGTTTCCTGTATTAGCAGGTGTCCTGGCAGTTCTGGAGAATGAGAAACCGTATGACAGCGTGAGCGGGAATGAAGGAGTACTGTCATTTATATTAGTAACAGATCGCTGAAGATCTGTCATCTCGAGACCTGTCCATGTGGGAGGCTGTCTGTTAATCGTATGGATATCTTTAAAATGCAACACTTGTCACTTTCCGGTGCTGCCACGAAATCTTTCACACCTTCGCTGACGTGGGTTATCGCTTTTTATGTGCCAAGACTTCCTCAAACTACTCGGTCTCAGAGACAAAATTAAAAAAAAAACAAATGTTAGTGTATGATATGAGGGTTAATTTTAGCACATGTGATCATTTAAACAATAGGTGTATTGTGCTGTTATTATTATCTTGTGCAAATCCAACAGATGACACTGGACCATTGAGGAAACCCTTCCTTACACATCAGTACTTTCTAAATGTACCTACTGCTGTCTGTCTGAAGCATTCTGACTAGTATTTTTCCTGCTTAAAAAAAGGTCAGAAAGGAGTATTTTGAAATTTCAACTTGCACAGGAGTGAGGGACACTTGAAAATGTGTGGCTTTTTTATCTTTGCTTAAAATTCCTTGAATGAAAGAAAATCTGACTGGAAGATAAAGTGCACAATAATACTGGATATCTCAAATATGTTTTGATTATTTGATCTAATTTTGATATGGTGATTATGTAGTAATTGTGGCAGGCCCACACTAAAAAGTAAATGATCAATAAGTTATGACAGTATATGTTTTTTCATTGCTTTAACTAATCAAAATCAACTTTTTTTATGAGTTACACAAGATTCAACTAATTTTTTAAGTCAGTTTAAAGTAATTTATGTTGAAGTGATTTAAACATCCAAGTTGATTGTACTTAAAATTTAAGGCAGCAACTTTTTTACAGTGTAGAAAGGTTTTAAAATTATATTTAAAGGTGAATGCCATCTTTTACTCACCAAACATTAATTTTTGTCCATAAAATGAAAGTCAGTGGGGTGCAATGTTGTTTTTGATTTTTTTTTGTAAAGGCAAAAACAGTTAAATCATTCTTCACAATATCTTCTGTTGTGTTCCACAGAAGAAATAGTCATACAGGTTTGGAACGACACATGATGACAGAATTTTAATGAAGCTTTATCAACAGGTGTTGCATGCTGTGGATTACCACATAAATAATTGCAGCTCTTCCCTCAGTTGGGGCAAAAAAAACATGTTAGACAAGTACATAACAGTGTCGTTTTTCTTCATTTTTAAGGCTCGTATATAGATTTCTCGCTTTCAGTGGAAGTATATCGTTTTCTCTTTTCTGTTTTTCAATTGTTGTTTCTTGGGTTATTTACACTCAAGTGTTACCCAAGTAGCTCCCCACTGTCCAGACTCGCACTTGATTTGACAAGAGACTTTCACAGAAGTAAAATGCCAGAATCTGGAGCATCACTGTTCCGTGTGTGTGTGTGAGTGTGTGTGTGAGTGTGTGTGTGAGTGTGTGTGTGAGTGTGTGTGTGTGTGTGTGTGTGTGTGTGTGTGTGTGTGTGTGTGTGTGTGTGTGTGTGTGTGTGTGTGTGTGTGTGTGTGTGTGTGTGTGTGTGTGTGTGTGTGTGTGTGTGTGTGTGTGTGTGTGTGTGTGTGTGTGTGTGTGTGTGTGTGTGAGTCTGTGTGTGTTGAAGATGTGAGAATCTGCCTTTCCTCTATGTGCACATGTCGTCTTTTCAGTGTTCTCTCAGGGTTTCTGTCACAGGAAGTGAGTAGGAGTTGTAGTTGTGTCATGTAGTTTAAGGAGTCAGTACTGTTTGAATAGTTGAACTCATCACACTTTATTTTAAGCACTCTTTTATCTCCTCGCCCATTTCATTCTTGAAAAATGAGCAGTAGCATTTGTCAATTGTCTTTACATTTGTTTGTCTCGTTTTTTCCTTAATGTGTTTGCAGTCCTCTGAAGTGATTCAAAATCAAGGCTATGAGGCGTGGCAGAGTATGAAACCTCATTGTAACCACATCAACACATCTGCATTTAGAACACACTGCATTGTGTTTTTTGATACGTCTGCATAGCAGCTGTAGTTTTTCCCACAGCATCATCTCCTGAATGTAAATGTGGTATTTTTACAAGCTCTATTTCTCAATAGACTGACTGACCCAGACCCCCTTTCCCTTTTTACACAATTACTAGCAGTAAAATAAAAGCTTTTTGTTCACTAAACAACAATAAAAAAAAAACAAAAAAAAAAAACTGTTGTTCTTGAAGAAAATGTATGGATGAGGCTTCTATAGAGACTCATATTTATTATGTATTGTCTTAAAAAAAAAAAAAAAAAAAAATATATATATATATATATATATATATATATATATATATATATATATATATATATATATATATAATCATAGATTTTGCTGACTATATGTAAGCAATAAGGTACAAGAGCCTGTGCTGTATCGTGAATAAGTAACGGCTGAAGGGCGTTGTTAGACACGACGCGAAGCGGTGCCACACAATATTAAAGTAAAAACGGTTACCTTACCACACAATATTAAAGTAAAAACGGTTACCTTACCACACAATATTAAAGTAAAAACGGTTACCTTACCACACAATATTAAAGTAAAAAAAAAAATGTGTTAGTGCAACTTTCATTAAATCAATAAAAGCATTCCTTCCGCTAGAAAAGAATAGTCCCTGACCGTGAACAACAACGTTCCAATTTGTAATATGCATGAAAGCTCAAATAAAAACAACAAACCGTTCTCAAACTTTGTCTCATTCTTTTTATTTTTTACAACACAATATTTGTGAAATTTCCTCACACAAATAGGCATACTGTAGCTTATCTCTCAGCATGAGAAAATGTTTATTTTTTTGTTTATTCCGTTATTTTCTCTCTGCACTAAACTAAATATTTACATACTGTAGCCTAAATAGAAACACAAGGACACATATTTTGATAGATAACAGTTAGGTCTTTAATCTATTTTATTAATGTTATTAATTTAGTTGCTAAAATACTGCCTAACAAGAGATACTTTTTTTATTGTTGTTTATTTAAATTTATTTGAACATCTCCGTTTATTGTGCACGCATTAAATATTTGTCTCATTTCAATCGGCTCCACTGTGGTGATATTTAACGCGGTTCTCTTTAGTTGAGGCTCAGCACTGCACATGTTTACGTTGATACGTGTGGTTGCTAAGGGTGTTGCTAAGGGCGCAGTGATAAATAGAACCGTTGGGTGAAGCGGTCATAGGCGTGTTTTATCATGAATAAAGCCAGAGACAATTTATATAAGAGACATGCCACTTCCTCAATCCTCAATAGAACTATATAAGGAAAACCCGTAACGGCAAAGATGGCGGTTGTATGAACATGTCCCGCCCCTCCCGCTGGAAAGCCAATCATCTGCTTTTAACAGTCAAGCCGTGAAACATTTAAACCTATCGTCTGGTTCCACTGATGCATGCGCACAGTTGAGGTTTTGCGACAGCGGAGACGATTTGGGGACAGCGAGTTGTTGTGTGTGCAAGATCAGTGACAGGGCGCATATTTAGCTGAAAGAACCATATGGAAAGGACAAGCAGAGAGGGAGAGCCCCGGTCGCGCGTGCGCGCGCTCTCTCTCTCTCTCTCTTTCCGAAGCCAGGCGAAAGTGTAAACAAGACTTCACCGTCTCCAAATTAAGCGCTGTCTTGCTCTCTCTCCCGCACGCATATTAATCAAAATAAAACGACATGATGGTAAAAGGTCGGAAGACCAAAGTTTCATGTTGGAGCATTCAGAGATTTTTTTCCTCTGAATTACCGCAGGGTGTGAATTGTGCTAAAATACGTTGCCTTATCTTCTCTGAAATGCGTTCCGCACATTCAGCTGACATAAAATTACTCTAAATAAACGAAAAAACCTATCCAGTGATGTAATGTTTTCTGTGTTGACACTAACCTTGTGGGATGTCCTATCCTAACTGCTGGGATAATCACACAACCGTAGGCTATGACACGTCCAATTCGCGAACTATAATGACTCCTTTGAACCGATTCATTTTAATGAATATAGTTAAAACAACTGATCTATACAATACATTGTTATTACTGATAAAGTGCAAACCTGCTTATTTATTAAATAAAGGGGAACAATATTGACATTGAATATGCACAACACCGGCATTCTGGATAGAGACGTAAATGAAGTTGGTGTCGTGAACCCTTGCGCATGCGTAGTAAAAGTATAACCTGTGGGGAAAAAGGCGTTTTAAACCTTATTTTGGGGCAAAGTCATCAAACTTTTTCAGCGATTTTTATCATATTTTACTGCTGTTTCTATACATGCAGTTTTTATGTCCCAGTGACCAGTGAAAGTGCAGTTCTGACTCTCTGCCCATTCATTTAGATAGGAGCTTGGTCTTGTTAGTCCGAAATAGCTGCCCGGAGGCGTTGCCAAGATGGCGGCCGAGTGGCACGACTTGCCTAAAAGGACTTTGATAAAGCACAGCTATTGACCAATCAGAATCAAGGATTGGAACCAACCGTTTTATAAACAATTATAATTACTTTTTTATCATTACTATATTATTTCCCAGGAAAATTCCATTGTGTCTCATCTTGATAAATTCTTGATACATTTTTATATTATAAATATCTTACATATTTAATTATTTAATATATAAATATATATATATATATTTTTTAAATCTGAATTTATCAAGATTAGACACAGAATTTGTCTGGAGAATAAATCAATAAATAAAATTTAGTTTTAGAGTCAGTTGTGGTTATAGATAGGTGGCCTCCACCCCAACCAGTTACTCTAAGTAAGACAGAAATGATGGATTGAGCGTCTTGGGATTATTGTGAAACGTGACCTGCTTGGACCAAACTCTCTCCCCTCCAATAGAATACATCTCTTGGGGCCGTAAGGGTCAGAGAGGAACGACCCACGGCCCCTTTAGTTTAAGCATCCCCGTGCCTGTGACCAACAACAGCGTAATCCGACCCCCAGCCTTGCACACTTGGTTAAGCTCTACCATCTGTTTTTCGGCTTCGCTCCTGCCCGTCACTTTTTCTCCTCTCTGTTTGTTTTGGGGTCGTCCTGACCGTCTCTTGTCTCTGGCTCTGAAGATGTTAATGACGTTACAGTCTGTACATGTACTCAAAAGGGGGACCTTTCCTTTGTAAACCAGAATCTGGGTTTCCTCAAAGTCACTCCTGGCTTGGCTGGGATTCTTGACCTGGATATGCTCTGGACTGGTAAGTCTAACCCATTGCACTCTCGTTCAACAGCTTTTCATTCTCTTTTTGTGCAGGCCTTGTGTGTATGCATGCGACACATGCCCTTCCAACATTTTTAACTGTGTTGAGCAGGGAACACAGAGCGATGGGTTTAGTGGTTTCTTGCTGCTCTCGCTCGCTCGCTCCCTCCCTCCTTTTGTGGTGTTTGGACTCCGACTTTTCAGACTCCTCATGGTTCCTGTTAAAGCTTGAGCCAGCGGTTTCTCTGAAGCTCAGTAGAGCAACCAAACCGCCGTCGAAGTCCTCTCCTCCCCATTCACTGACAGCCACAAACTGTTCTGAAGTAGAAAAGAAGCAGGGTGCTCATTTTCTGCTCAGTCCTTGCGACTGCATGGACCCTAAAACGAACAGATCGAACTCCCCCTTCTCACCGTTCTCCTGTGGAGCTGGACACCAGCTGTAAGCAGGGAAAACCGCTTGTTTGGATTATGGATTTCGCTTTGACGGTCAGGAAGGCGTGTGCCGGAACGAGGGCCAGATGCACGTGGCAGAGGAGGAAGCGGTCTCGTCCGTATGACCGCACAGGACGAACCAGCCTAGGGGCGAAGCGACCGAGTCGGACCTCTTCGCTCCTCAGGCAATGGATGTCTCACTTCTGCTGTACATCTCGGGCCTGTACATCCAGTCTGAGCCTCTCTGATCAGTCTCTGCTCCAGTCAGGATGCTGCACCAGTCCCAGAGGTGCACAAGGTATCGTTGGAGATGAAAGTGATGGACAGAGAGAGGTGTACGGAGAGGAAGTTTGGGTGGGAGAAGTTGAAGGCGATTACGAAGATGAGGATGATAACGAGGAAGAAGGACAAGATGATGATGTGGATGATGATGATGATGATGATGAAGAGGAGGAGGACAGTAAAGAAGAAAAAGGTGAGGTGGAGATGAAGAAAAGGTAGCTGACTAATATGGTTCTGATGTCGCAAGAGGGTGACAGGAATACCAAACTCTGTTGTTCTCATTCCATCTGGCAATAACGCACGTGTTGACTCTTTATCTTTGATGCATGGAAATGCCGCGCTCTCATGCAGGCTGAGTGTCAATTAGAATGATGGAGATGAACTGGAGACCCGCCTGGGCTGTAATGTGTCTCGATTAGAGGAGATTTCAGAGTAGATGAGATGTATGCATGACCGGGTTGTGAATGGGTTGAGTTGGTGGAGAGCGAGAGTGAAGATTGATGGACCCCACCGTGGCCTTCAGATGGCAGTCATCATCAGTACCGCTTACCTTGTTGTGGTCACATGGGTTTTGTTTACACTGCAGGGGAAATATATATTTTTTTAACTTAAGCCTTTTTTTCGGTTTAGACTACAGTCGCTTCTGCTAGCACATCCACATTGGTTGACATTGTAACAACACAAACTCGTCTGTTCACCTTTAGCAATGTTTCATCATACATTGTTTTTCATGAGGGCAGTATACAAATCTGAATATAGTAAGAAACAGGAAAGAGTGTTACTCTGCTAAAATCGTTTTCTCGTTCTATTCTAAATTTTCCTCATATTTTAGTCTTCCATTCATGTAGATCAAACAGTAGCTACACCAAGGTCAAGGGTTCAATGAACTGATAAAATGTGTACCTGAATGCAGTGCAAGTCTCCATGGATAAAAGCATAAATGTAAATAAATGCATAAGTTCATAAATGTTATTTTCTAGCTAAACATTTAAAGCTGCAGTCTGTAACTTTTTTGGGTTAAAGATAATCCATAATAAATGTTTGAGCAAGTACATAACTAGCCAGTGTTAAAACTATCTGCTTGCCTTAGCTCGCATTCGCTTACAGATTCAAAACGGTAAGCTTGTAATGTTTTTGATTCCAGTGGTACTGGTGGATTTCCGCGGGAAATTCAAGCATGTCTTTGCATCATTACTTCACATCTTGAATTTTGAAGTTGTGTTTTCAAGGTTTGAAAAGTGCTTAAATTTTGAAGTTGTGTTTTCAAGGTTTGAAAAGTGCTTAAATTTTGGATAAAGTGTTTGAAAATACTTGAAATTGTTACTGTATTTATTTCACCACAAATACCTGTCTGACTGAATAGTTTGTTTATTAAATGGAGAAATAAAATGTAGCCCTTCAGATACAGAGCGATTTGCGCTACGCTGGCCAGAGCAAAAGTAGGCGGAGTTTTCATTTTGATTTCCACGCTTGTTTGGATACCCCGTTTTTATTGGCCACGCGGGTAATCGTCACAGAGCACAGCGGCAAAAGTTGAACTATTTTTAACTTTGACCACGGCGTGCGTGCGCGCGATCTCGCCAATGCTGCGCTCCGCTTTGGTCGATGCAACAACAAAACGTCCTCAATATGCAGTGAACATAGCCGAAGTTACAGCACAGTAACTGTAACGTTAACTACCCGCAAATGAAAACCTGCAAACGTTAGCCCAGTGCATAACAACAATCGTTGATTGCTGAACAGAAATCGTGTCAGATGGAGTGTCATACAAGTAGCCTACTGTAAGTTTGAGGATGGCCTTGTGCAATATTTACACTGCTCTATTCCTGTAGATAAATGTATATGTCTTGGCAATGAAAATACATATTTTTTCTTTCAATTAATGTAGGCTATTTATCAGGCAGGTGCCTGTGCACTGTCAGAGTCTTCTGGGTTAAAATGGAATTACAGGTTGTTGTTGCAATGTCTTAGATTTCGTTCAAACCTTGTCTATATCAAGAATGTGTCCCAAAACCAAGGCCTGTAAAATATTTCTGTTCAAATCCTATGTCTTCATATTTTCAGCCCTTGAAATTACTTCAGTTTTACAGCCTTAAAAATCACATTATCGGAGAAGCAATATTTGGACATTAATATAATGAAAAGTATTATTCATAGGCATTATCTACTTAGACAGTGATACATTTTGAAAAATAAAACTTGTGATTTGCTTAAATATCTGATCCTTCTGCTATTACGTTTATAGTATTATCTATTTTAATGTGATAAAAACACTAAATAATAATTTTGACTGTGTTGGTATGTAATTTACGGTGGTGTAAGGTGCTGGAAAAAGCTTTAAATTGGACCTTGAAAGAGCTTGAAAAGTGCTTGAATTTGAGAAAAAGGTGTACGAACCCTGTACGTACTTGTTCAGATGACATTTTCTGGTGAAAATTCTTATGTTGGTCATACTTCTAAAAAGTAGAATCTGTGATTCCAAATGACAGTATCCACACCGGCACGGTGACTGTTTCTTCTGTGAATGTTTCACAGAAGAAATGAAGTCATACTGTTTTGGAACAATATGAGGGTGTGTAAATTATGACTTTGCTTTTAAATTTTTAAGTTAAAATTAAGTAAAAAAAAAAAAAAAAAACGTTCTCTAAAAAAAGTCTTCATATCTTATGCAGTGTTGCTTCTCAAGTAAATTTATCTTATGGATTTTTAGATATTTTAATGAAAAACAAGTCAAAAAAGTAATTTGTGCTGTGCATAATAAATGTTTATTGCTTCTGTCTCTGTGGGTACATTTAATGGCAACGAATAACATTTTTAATTTAAAAAAAAAAACATGATATTGTTCAGACTGATACATTAATAAAAATTATTTTATTCAGATTTCACTAACAGAGGTTGTTTGTATCAGACTTCAGATTTTGTGCACTGTATGTTTCTCCAGTTCAGAAACGGGAAAAACAAAGATGATTTGAGTCATATAGGAAAAGACAATACATTATTTATGCCTGTTTGAACAAGGTCAGTGTTAAATCTTATAATTTTACAATTTCTGGAAACCAGTGTGGGTTAGCAGTCTCAAACAACCACTTAAATTCTGGACAGCAGACACAAGTGTGTCCACTGATTTGACACTGCATTTTTCATGCTTAAAATGTCTCACAATGACAGACCAGATTTTTCTCTTGCCTATTTATTTAGCCAAGAGTTTGTTTGCAAGGCCCTTTGTTGTTCTTTTTTTTTCTTGTGCCTTGTATTTCTAAACCGCCAGCACAGCCGGTCCGCAGCTTGGTGCTTGGCTTGTTAGTTGTGCCGCCCTGTTCAGACAGCCACCCTGTCATCGTGTAGCCGTCTTCTCCTCCCTGTGAGCCTTGGAGCTTTGCTTGGTTAACTCAAACCAGCTTTGGGATGTTATTTTCGGACACAGACTTTCTTGAAGCAGCATTGCTTGCGGGCAAATGTAATTCAGCCCATCCGATTGTGCTTGGTGTCTCCTATCTCTCTCTTTCTGTTTTTCTCTGTCTCTGTCCCTTTTTGGTGGGACAGAGACAGAAACTCTATGCATTATACTTATGCACCATTTGTGCTATAGAAATAAATGATACCTCAAATCTATCTATCTATCTATCTATCTATCTATCTATCTATCTATCTATCTATCTATCTATCTATCTATCTATCTATCTATCTATCTATCTATCTATCTATCTATCTATCTATCTATAATATCTGTCTGTCTGTCTGTCTGTCTGTCTGTCTGTCTGTCTGTCTAACTATCTACAGTATCTGTCTATCTATCTGTCTATCTACAATATCTGTCTGTCTGTCTATCTACAGTATCTGTCTGTCTATATATCTTTGTCTATCTGTCTGTCTGTCTGTCTGTCTGTCTAATCACCCTAGCAACATGCTAACTACTACTTTGAACAGCTTACCAGCTACCCAGAACACCCTAGCATCGCAGCCTAGCATTTTGCCTGAGCTCGTACCACATTTACTTAAAAATAAATAAAATTTAGTTACAGAGTTATATTGTCCAGAATTATCTGTAATGCATGTTTGAGAAATAGCTCCAGTGTGTCCAACTGCAGTACTGTTATGGTAGGCCAAGTGTTGGCTTCACTGCAGTGTGGCGGTATGCAGACTTTTGCAAGTGTAGGAAACCCTGTGTCAGAGGCAATGGAATGATATTTGAATTGTTAGTTTAAATGTGCCCTGCCTCACTAACTGCAACCCTGCTATTAGAAGTTCAACGATTCTATTTTTTTTTTTCCCTTTTTGCTGAGTCTTTCATTCTCTGCTACACAAGCAGCTTTTTACATGTGTGGTTTAGTTAGAAGCCATGTGTCATTGATTGCCTTTATACAGCACTGATATCTGCTCTGATTTTAAAAGCCCAGCGGTGCATATCAAGGGCTGTAAGTCATACGTTTGTCATTGGACCAATCAGCATGTTCATTCCTATAACCTCTGCTGCAGGCCTTTAGGTTTTACAGGAAGCAACCACCTGTGAATGATGAGGTTTAAACCCCTGCAATGCTGATGTGTTTTGCTCTTGTGAAAGCACAAACAGCACGCTTCCCGTGGGACCGTCCTCCCCCAGGGGGGTCCGAAATAGGAAGCGGAGCTGAATTTGTTGCTCTGTGGTGGAGTTAAAGAGTGGAACTTTAAGCGACTCCCATGGGGGCGTTAGAGATGAGGCAAACGACTTAAACATCTGAGGTTTGTGGTGTCATCATTGGTTTTGTTGTTTTCAATAGCAGACAGAACCCTCAGGTTTGTTTTGTGGATTGTAATTTACTAGCTGTCAATTGATTCAATAATTTAATGAAAGTAATCGCTAGATATGCTGATTAATTAAATCAAATTAATCAAATTAAAATACATGTTTATGAAATATAGTTTTATTTTTAATTAATGTAATTGTTTAAATATTATTTATAGTATATTATAATATTTACATTATTATTTTAATTGTTAATTTATCAAATTTATATTAAACATTTATTTATTTTTTAACTAATTTACGTGACCTTTTAAGTCTGTTGCTGATTTGGGGAAGTTAAATTTGAAAAAAATTAAACAATAATAATAATAATAAAATAATTGTACATTATTTTTAACTATATTTTTTACTATTTGCAACATACAGAACAGTATTCATGTTGTTTTCATGATTATTTACCTGTGCTGGAGTGAAAGGCAGTCGTCAGGTTTTTAGTTTAAGATCCCTATCTGATCCCAGCTATAACAAACCTGTTGGTCGTAAATCACCTTGTATTTATCCCTTTTTTTACCGTAGTATTGCTCCCTGCTGATGCCCCTCCCCCAAATCCCGTACACACACACACACACACACACACACACACACACACGTCTCCAACCCCCTGCAGCCTGTCTGAGTATCAGATAGCTTATCATCACTCGAACAGAAGTGCACTGATGCGTGATAGCTGCCCTTTTTAGCTGTGAGATAGTCATACATGAGTACATGTGTAAGATTGTTAATGGTTATGCCTTCAGATATGTGTGTGGTCTGTGGTCCATAAACATGTAAATGTTTTTGAATGTTTTCTTGTGCTTGCATCCTCCGGCCTACCTTTAATCCACATATTCTGACATGTTTGTGAATCATCTGTTCAGAATGGTCTTTTTTTTTTTTTTTTTCTATTCTCAACTAAACACAGACTTTATTCTTGTGATGAACAGAAGTTTCCAGCATTGTGCTATTCCAGCTCCTGCTGGTGTCATTAGTGGGTTTCTGAACTTTATTATATGCTGTCACAAGTGACATACATCCCGCCGGAGGTACAGAGCAACGATAGAGCGATAGAGGGAAAATTTAAGAGGAATGTTCAGTTGAAGAAAGAATGAAAGAGACAAATGCTTCAGGACAATCTTTGGCATAGTTTCCATGACAACATTTGTGTTGCAACTGCACCACCAAATTCCCACGGGTCGACTCCTGTATTATAGAGACACAAAATTCAAAACAGGAAACCAATTTGTAGGCTTGGTTATATTGTCTGGAAAAAGTATTGTTCTTTTCACAGCCTTAAAAAAGTGGCTACATAGACTGTGATGTTCATAAACAAAATGTGCAAGTTGGCAAAAAAATTGGAGTTAGAGTCATTAGTTTTACTTCGTTGACTATACACTCTGTTGAAAAACAGCACCTTAATGCAATTGAACTTTCAAATTAAAGATCAAAATGTTCCTATGATGCCCTAAAATGTCATACTGTCTTAAGTAGTCAACTCAATCTTAGGCTTTGTCCTGTAGATGCTGTGCCTGATTAGCGTAATTAGCTGTAGCGTTTTATTCTTTCATATCTATTTGTCTGAGTGACTTTTGAAGCCATTGTAAAATAGCCAATGTATATATGCCCAAATGTGCATATTGAATGAATGCATATTGCTCCAAAATGCCTGTGTGTTCAGGTCAATACTGGTTTTGTGGCATAGATGGCCATTCGTATGCTTTTGAAAGAATTAGCATATTTAGCTGTAGCATCAAGTGTGTTGATTGTTCTTGTTCAGGACTTATTCGGTAACTGTTATACAGAGATTCTTTTTCTTTCAGATTGTTTGCACTTTTTAGGACAACTTATAAAAGCTAACCATAGCTGCTGCGCACAGCCACTGATGCCTGAGGCTTTGGTTTATCTGAGATAAATTTCGAGTCTCTGAAGACGGATTTGTTAGTAAGACGAGCATGTGCCTTAGAGGTGAGGCGACTCGCCCGGTATTTCTGGGAAAGACTGTTTGTTTTGCAGTCGGTTTTCTTCGGCTGATGGTGAGAGGTGAAAGGCAAGGCATGAAAAAAAAAACTAATCCTGAAAAAGCTCTCCTCGCTGTGGATTTAGCCACTGTGGGACACCTCTTCTTTTGAAGTCTCGCGATCAGCCTTTGACTGTGATTTTCATCGCACAGGCTCAGAAGCTTCATCTGCGCTCGCGGTTCAAGAAAAGTTACGACACCAGACATCCCTCTGATAAGGATTGTTAGGTAGTTTAGTGTGACGGGGTGTTTTATAGTCTTTTGGGGGTTTTGGCTTAGCTCACTGCTAATTTACAACAGTGAGTTTGGAAGTGTGGGCTGGTTTACATGTCCTTTTCTGCCGTGGTTTCAAAATATATATGATTTGTAAGCAGAAGGTCAAAGTGCATTGGCATGAGGCTGTTTGAGACTGAAATTCGGATGAGACCACAGGTATGCAGCGTGGAGTCTGGATTTGTGACTGCCTAGTTGTAGTGGACACTGGACAATGTGGAATTGCAAGAATTACATTATTGATGGTGAAGTCACGGAAAAAAACAATTTCTCTGGATGCTAAAATTACTTAGACGTACACAGTCTTTACATTTCCTGCCAACATTACTGCAGTTTTGGCAGGACCAAATACATAATTACACCAATTTTTTCCCTTGTAGCCACTGTGTTTCACGTTTCCACAAAATATAAGGGGCACAACTGTTTTCAACACGGATAATAATAATAAATGTTTCTTGACAAGCAAATCGGCTTATCAGAATGATTTCTGAAGGATCATATGACACTGAAGACTGGAGTAATGATGCTGAAAATTCAAAGGAATAAATTAGATTTTAAAATAAATATTAAATTAGAAAGTGTTATTTTAATTTAATTTTTAAAATATTGCTGTTTTTACTATATTTTTGATCAAATAAATGCAACCTTGATTGATGACTTATTGTCTGCTTTGCATTATTACTTGTATTGAAATTCTGGATGAAACAGATGATAATAATTTTTTTTTAATTAATATTATTTATATAGCCTATATTATGGCTTATTTCAAAAGAAAATAATTTTATATATTTTAATCTAGAAAAGAAAATGAAAAATGGCAAAAATAAAAATAAATCACTGATACCAGCCGATAACTGATATGGCTCAGACATTGTGCATCCTTAGCTGAGGAATTTTATTGACATACAAATTGTTTGGAATGATTATTATTGTTGTATCATATTCCTCTTGCATTAGCTTTACATTATGCCAACAACAGCCTTTAAATGGTTTCTTACTTTATAAACATGGTTTTACCTCTCTCTTTTTTTTTTTATTCTCTTACAGGGGACGAAAGCCAAGAACTAGGTCCTCCTCCGTCTGTAGACGAGGCCGCCAACACACTGATGACGCGACTGGGGTTCCTGCTTGGGGACAAAGTGAACGAAGGGCCTGGTGGAGCACAGTACAACATGGAGGAACAAGATGACCCCCAGGTTTGATACATGCATTTGATGCTCTATCCAGTCTCTCTCATTATTCTTTAAAAATAATCTAAGTGACTTTTTGGCCTAGTGATGATGGGAGGGAGGTGCATCTCTGCAGCTCAGGGTTTTGTCAGTGGGCGTCTCCCCACCTCAAAAACACAGATATTCTTGCTCTCTAAATCATGGCAGATGTTCCTGGGTTTTGGATGAACACCAGTTGTTTGCGCTGGAGTATTCATACAGTTCGAGTCTAACTAGGCATGTCTCAGACAGCAGATGCTGAAACCCCTGCTGCTACTCTATTTACAGTCCACACTGATCTTAACCATGATTCTCCAGTGAACATCTGCTTTTGGGTTTCGAGTGCTTAGAAACCTTTCAAGTCAGAAAAATTGAATCCAACATGTGTTCTATTCAGTACAGTAACATATTAACAATGCCATATGACATTAAATCTCGGGCTGTTATTTTATATTAATTGTTTAATACACAGATTAAATACTGATTATAAAAATGGCTTTAGAAGTCAGTATATTATCTGTTGTATTTCAAACATTGTTAGAATTTCAAAATTAAATTTGTCCAATGGTACAAAAATTCCATATTACGGAATTAAAGTCGGCATAAAACAATAAAGCGATAAAAAAAAAAAAAGCGATAGTCTGTTCTTCCATATTGTGATGTATATCTGAGTGAATCGGCTTCTCGAACAAGAAATTTAGGACTGGACTTGATTTTGTCCATCAAGAATTGATTGGATGGTTGTGGTTTGCCATTGCTGTGATGTCATGTGAGTGAGAGGTTGTCCCGCTCTCGCATCGAAAACCGTCATCAGAGAAGAGAAATCGCTGCAAAAGGGAGAAGTTATTTTGTTTAAAGATTACAGTATTGGAAAAAAATACTGTGCATGGATAAATCATTTATAATAAATACTGCAATATTAAAAAATGGTCGATTTTGATTTCATGGTGACTTTAAAGGGGTGGTTGTTTATGATTTCACTTTTTTTAACATTATTTAGTGTGTAATGTTGCTGTTTGAGCATAAACAACATCTGCACAGTTACAATGCTCAAAGATCAAAACAAAGGGATATATTTGCTTTTAAAGAAATTGCTTTTTAAGGACTACAACAAAAGGCTGGTAGGGACTACACGACATTCCTCCCGAGTTAGTGACATCACCAACCCTAAAATTTACATAAACCCGATTTATAGATTATCAAGACAGAATATGCTAATCAATGACTAGACGATAACTACACAAGCTGAAAAAATTAATCAACTAACCATTCAGAAATGTTGTCTACATGTTGTCACTTCTTCCTGAGTCTCTCCATCCTTGTCTGACTCCGGTTTGAACATAAGAGGCTAAAAGTTTTTGAAATTTTCAGGACATAAGCTGTTGTAGCTCAGCCCCCTGTGCTGGGAGCAGCAGCTCATTTGCATTTAAAGGGACAGACTCAAAAACGGTGCGTTTTTGCTCACCCTCAAAAATTTTAACATATATATATAAATATCTGTGGGGTATTTTGAGCTAAAACTTGACATACATCACAGATTTATTTTACATCTTGTGAAAAGGGAATTATACCACCCCTTTTACATACAGGTCAAGGAACAAGTATATATTTTTTCATATTTTTATAATACATTATGTATTTTAACTGTGTATTTGACAACCATTATTAAAACAATTATTTAAAAAACAAACTGCATCTTAACAATAACTAATAATGGAAACAGCTTTGCCATTTTTAAAAGGACATTTTGAACTCTTGAACGTAGCGCTTGTTAGATCCCGCTGTTAATTGTTCTCAGTTCAGTTTGACCTCATTGATCCGACTCCTAGTTGAGTCCAGGAATGTATCGCACAACACACGGCTCCTGCCGTCCACAGCTGGGCAGAGCTATTTCAGAGGCTGGTCCCTGCCAAGCGAGCGTGGTCACCGAAAGGCCACAATTTCTCAAAACACCAATTCAGAGCCAATATCTCCCACGCACACCGAAGCCTGAATTGGACAAAAGGGTGTAGACTGAGCTATTTAGACATATTTGGGAAGTTATTGAGTCCAAGATCTGGCTCAGAGCACACTGCTGGTTCATAGTGAAAAGTATTATTATTTTTCAGGGGCTGTCAGACATAGTAGACATTCCAATGTTGCCAGTTTAAAAATGCTTTTAAATCAGTTGTACACATAAAGAAATGAAGATCTCTGGTTGCACTCTTAAAGCAAAACAAGGTTAACTACTTAATGTTGTATTCAAACCCTAGTTTGTGAAATCAGCTATAAGAGTCTCATGTTGCATCAGAGCCGTGGTTTTGTGTTTTGCAAATTTATCTTTAAATTGTTGTTTTTATGAAAGAGCATCCTCTTGGTTTGCAGTAGAATCTCTTTTGGTCGCAAGAAACGTATTATCTAAAACAGCTTCTGGACAGAAGTACTACTGACTAACTGAAGTTCATAGCCTTCTGAATGATGTCATTAATGTGGCCTAGAGTCAGACATGAACTCGCTTAACCACTTATTCTTTCCGTGTCTCTTCCCCTCTCTTTTCTACTCCCTCTTTACTTTTTTCATGCAACCCTTTTATTATAAATTGTTGTTATCTGTTTGTGTTTCTCACTTTGTCTTTCTTGCTCTCTCATATCCCACTGGATAAAATGATCCACCATCCTGGTTGGTTTTTGTAGATCATGTCTTGTAGCCAACTGCAGCATGCAAAAACAATACACTCATTTCTTACTTTTTCCATTTGGTTAAGAGTTCAAATTTCAACGGTCTCTCAGTCATATACCATAAAAAGCCAATAACGTTGTATTAAATTACATAATATTGAGTCACTGTGGAAAAATTGTTTAAGTCAGCCCAGGCCATAAAAAAAGAGATAATTCCACATGAGTATGCAGTCCTCAGCAGAAATATGGGACAGTACTGTATCATTAAATACCAGTCAGCAGATTTCCACTTCTGGGGGCATTTTTGTGTGTGAAAGTCATTCAGCAGTGCTACTTTTCTGGAAGAGGAACCTCATATATACACAGTGGTTCACTGATCTAGCAGAACCCTTTAATATGCTACAGTAAATATATGCAGTGTAACAATGAGTGAAAACTCTACACCTCATTTATGAAGCACAAGCAAAACAAATGTAAATTGTTTGTACAATTATTCTTATGTGAATTTTTTTGATTGAATTGAATGGAACAATTTCAGTAAGAGTGGTTTTACAAGTGATTTACACAAATTAGTATTTCAAGTCCAGTGAATGGCCACCTTGAGCTCATGCATGTTTATAAGTTTTGTTTATTAGAAAAACAAGCTCAAGCCTCCGACACAAACTTAGTAGTACAAGGTGTTGTAGGATTTTTAACCAATGAGATTTCACTGTGAGCAGGGATTGTCAGGGCTGCAAAATAGAAAGCAAGCAGCTCATTTTATTATTAACATTCATTGCTTATATACGTGTGGCAAGTTTGGAGTTCTCTAACTCTCTTTTTTGTGATGTTCAGGGCATCTCCATGACCCAGAGGATCAGCCCATGCTCGAGCTTAGCTAGCAGCACAGCGTCGCCCCCTCCAGGCAGCCCCTGTTCTACGTTGCCCGCTGGAGCCCCGGGTAATATGGGCACCCGAGACTGTGCTTACGGATCCATCACGAGCCCCACCTCCACACTTGAGAGCCGAGACAGTGGTATTATAGGTGAGAGAAGTTCTGTAGCTTATTTTAGGAATAGAAATTAATTTTCATTAGTCATCATTAGGGCTTTTCACACTGCGCTTAACCCCGGGTTATCGTCGTTCTAAACACTGCCTTCAACCCAGAGTAAAGAAACGTTTCATACTTGTAATTTAGTTGCGGGGTTAGCACCACTTTTTACCTGAGGTTATGAAACCCTGCTCTGGAGATTAATGCAGTTAACTCTGCATTGCGGTGCCAAACTTGTACAGTGTGAAACAATGCACTGTTAAGGGGGTCGCACACCGGACGAGTAGCACAGCGGCACTTCTTTAAAATTCGAACACATTATTCTCTATCAGTGTACACACACCGACGGCACCATTCAGCGTCTGTCCGCGGTGCCCAGCTACGGCTCAGGACCTTGTTCAAAATCCTGCAGCGCCACAGAGCGCTATTTACATAGTTTTATATTAAATTTATATTTATTTGTCTCAAATCGTCATTAATGTACACTGACTTCACCCTGTGCTGCAATATACATTTAGTTTTACATTCATTTACAGAAATCAGCTGCTTGAATGAAATTGCTGATGTTATCGAATTTTCAGGTTATATTCTCAATTCATTCAGTTAACGGACGCTCTGAGGTAAAGTGTTCAGACTGCAGACTTAGTAACGATTGTATTTAATTGTACAGTACAATCATAACATAGTACAGACATTATCTTAATTCCATAATGTCCTTAAACATAACAATATTGCTGGCCATAAACTGAGAAAATGAGCATCCGGTGTGCGATACCTCGAGTTGTCCTAGATGCGGCGCGGCGCTTCTCGTCCGGTGTGCGACCCCCTTTAGAATGTTACAACTAGATGCTTAGCAACCGACCACCAATCGCGTGCCTTATATTCACATTCTTTGGGCAGTCATGGAAACACTGTGCGATGTAGCCTATATAAACAGTCGTTTCTGCGTATGATAGGAAAGATGTCAAACGGCGATGGAAAATGTGACAATTGGAGTGAAGAAGAAACCGTTTCATTCTTACCTTTTATAGTTCAAAAAGTACTCTCAGAAAAATCTTGATATTACAGTCAGCAATGTGTAATATGAGGCCGTGCAATGCTAGAGTCTTTATGTTATGTCGTAGATTTTTCCCTAAACCTAACTATCTGGGTCGTCTCCAATCAACGTTCCCTAATGTCTCCAATCGACGTTTAATATATAGTCTACCTAACTAACTTGCTTCCCTAACTAGCTTTCTTCCTGCGCAGGAATAATCGACAAACAGACTTCAGCAAATGTCCTTTAAATGCTTTAATCACAGCCAGGAGATCTTCCCGAGCAGCTCTCAGGGAATCTCTCCCAAGAAGCAAGGCCGGAGGATCTCAGACAAATTCCATTGAGAATCCCACCAGCTAACACGAATACAACAGTTTTTATAGAATAGGGAGGTATGGCAAAATTATATGAATTTGATTGGTTCTTCATATGCAAACCCTTCTGTTACTAGGTGAAGCAAACTTTGTTTTAATGATTACTTCATTGTTAATCACAAGGTTCAAATTTAGTCATCTGTCTAGTTTCAATTCCCAAATTTGTTATTTATACACTCACACGACCAAACTAAAATGGGTATGGCAACACAACATACAACATTCAAAAACACAGGACAGAATGTTTTAGTACATTGTGTTTCAAAGTGTTATCATGTTAGGCCTTAAAAGAGAAGTAAGGTTAGATGTTAGAAACATGGTTAGTTTAATATACAGTTTACTATTTTATCTATTAAAAATCCACCACAGTAACATGTCATGTGCTACGTTTGTCCAGTCAGTTGCACTGACACCGCAAATATGCAAGTAAGTACTTTAACCCGGGGTTTAGGAATGTGAAGTGTGAAACGGCAGCTTTTAAATACCTAGGATTAACTGTTAACCCCGGGTATAGTATTAGCAGTGTGAAACGTGAATAAGATTACCCAGAATTCCATTTATCTGGGGTTTAGTATGACCCAGGGTTAACTATTTCAAGTGTGAAAAGCCCTATTGATGTACATAAACATAATGACCGCTCAATGTCGGTTTAAAAAATCTCATTGCTTTCTTGCAGCAACGCTCACAAGTTACTCTGAGAATGCTGAGCATGGAGGTAAACACAGCGAAAGCTCACGGGGCAGCCTGAAACTCTGGCAGGCACAGAAGTCGATGGGTACAGACTCCTTTCTTTATCGGGTGGATGAAAACATGGCTGCCTCCACATACAGCCTCAACAAAATCCCAGAGAGGAGCCTGGAACATTCCATCTCTCACTCCGCCCACTCCATCCCCCTCTACCTCATGCCCCGCCCCAATTCTGTGGCTGGTAAGTTTCTGCACCTGTCAAATGTTGGCTAATGTATGTTCAGAATAGTGTACACACTAGTGCAATGCTTACTGCTTACTTTGCAGTATATACATGTATGCAGGGCCATCCTTTGGGTCCCACCGGGCCCCGCACTTGCGAACTGACCGAGGGGGACAACCACCCTAACCAAACTCTAACAAAAATAGCAATACAAGTGTATTTATATTATTTAACTGTAATATGGTAGAAACCTCCATATTATGCTGAGCTAGTCAAGATTCAGTCCAGCGTTCAAATCCTGTTAGTTACAAACGCTCATATTCATCTTTCACGACATGTGAATATTTAGAGTCAGCTCTGTGTGCAGCTCATTCAGCTGAGGGTCTTTGAACACTTCTGTTCATGAATGGTGAACTGCAGAGACAGGAAATATCCCACATAATGCAGACCCTAAAAGTCAACAGACACGTGTTTCCAATTCCCTCAAAATGTCAAGGTCAGTAAAAGCACATAGTGATTACTGTGAGAGCTATAGACGTGCCCCTCTTTTCAGCTTTATGGGCCATTTGAGCTCTGGAGCGGCTCCTAGCTCCTGATGCCGGCCCGTTACTACAAAGCAAGGACATATGTGTGAATCTCCTCCAGGTTTTATGGAGGATTTGTTGTTTGTGCTGCTGGTTTTGGATCCATATAGTGTCAAACTCAGTAGTTTGAGCCAAAGCTCAGTTCCATGCAATGTAGATTTTTTTTTTTTTTTTTTTTTGACTGTCGACTTTGGATTTTTGAAGGTTTGCTAGAAGGAATTTCCCAGATACAGTAAATTAAATGGTTAGAAAATGAAAAGGAACATGTCTAAAATCTGATTAAATAACACATGCTTAATAATTTAATTAATGTGACGAATAAAGTTTCACAAATTATATTACTTCATTCTTTATAATCTTAAAAAAAAATATTTTGTTGTTGTTGATGATGATGATGATGTTGTTGTTGTTATTGTTGTTATTATTATTATCATCATCATCAATTAATTCATTCATTTATCTTTGAATAAATGGCTATGAAGTAGTTCCAGGTTTACATTTACATTTCAATACATTTACCACACTCTTTCTGAGCTGTTATAAAGTTTTATATTGATAGAACATCAAAGTGGCATACAAAAAGCATCATAAAAGCACCATAAAACTGGAAGTAAATAATGATAAAACTCAATTAAGTTTGATGTGTATAAGATTTGAGAAGACACAAACCTGCTCCCAGCATGCACCTGAGTGAAGACAGCTGCAGCAGTGAGTGAATGACGTGATCTGTTTGTTCATCCATCTTCGCATCTGTCTGTTCTTGTACGCTCCTCACCTTACCTCCCCCCCCCCCTCTCTCTCTCTCTCTCTCTCTCTCTCTCTCTCCTGCCCCTGATTGTCTTTCTTACTCATGCATGCTCACCTCTCAAACTTTTCATCTTTCTCATTCTATTCTGTCACACTTTTGATTTCTTTCTCTCCTCAACCCACCCACTCATTCCCTCTCTTCTGCTCTCGGTGTGAGTCTCAGTCCATCTTTCATCACATCTTCCCCTTTCAAAATCTGTCTGATCTCTGAGTTCAAGATGCACTTGATTATTCTTTCAGACAAAAAGATTGGCATGTTCTCCTGTGTTCACTTCCTGTCACATATTCACACATGCACCCTCATATATGTACATAAAGCACACAATACGAGGAGTTTAAGAGATAAATGTACTGGCGTATTCACATGTGGGTGGTTGCCAGGGTTTTGCTAGGGTGTTCTTGGTGGTTTATTACTGGCACAAGTTAAAATAACCCACTGTCAAATCTTTGGAATATTCTGGCCTCAAGAAATGGCTCAGGATTCCTCCCTTTTAAAGACTAAAGGTGCGGACACTATAAATTTTGCCGGCAAAAAGTAATTTTTTTTATTATCAATGGCGTGTCGATGTTTGAAGCACAACTCACAGAGAAATCAGCAGATACAGCGTTCTGTTGGGCAATATTGCAAATCTGTGAGGGGAAATCTTTCACCCGCAAAATTCCTGATCATGTGCATTCCTATTTAAATGACTGGATTTTGCCCGCAAACATTTGCAGAACAATGGTAAATGTGAATGCACCTAAAGTGTTTTTAAGGTTAAAAAAAATTGCACGTCTGATCACTTAGAATTATTTAGCATACATTATTGTATGTTTATAATCCATTTTAAAATATTAAGTGCGGAAATGAACAGATCTCCATGTTCAGTCAAAGTTTAGAGATGCAGATATGAACACGCTCAGACATTTGGTGTAAAACACAGACGTGCTTTCTGGACCAGCGCCACGTGGGGCTGTAAAACACCAGTTTAGTGATGAGAGTCAAAGTCATTGTGATGCAGTTCAAGCGGCCGTAAATCCAGCAACATAGTCATGCCAGCCAGACAGTCTGCAGTGCAGATGGAGAGGGTGGGGTTGGGCAAGACAAAAGCTGCTGTCTAAATAGCATTTTTTATTTTATTTTACTAGGATAACCATAGTTTTAGCCAATATACAGTTAGCAGTGCTGGCTCTAAGTGTCTTAAAGTCTTTTTTTCCCTATTGTGACATATGCAGTATTCAAAGCTTCTCAAACTGGGAAAAAATGTAGGACGGGACTTGATTTTGTCCATTGAGAATTGTTAGGATCATTGGATTGTTGTGGTTTGTTATTGCTAAATTGTCAATTTTGATTTCATGCTGACCTTGAGGCCTTTTCAAACCAAGAATGGTACCTATAAATATAACAAAACTAAATTAGTGTCCACACTAAAGGAAGATAACATTTGTTTATTGTAAGCATACACTGCAGTTATTTTGACTGCCACTTTAAATGCCCCTTTAAATCTGGTGCATTCTGATTGGCTGCCAAGGTTTTTATTGTTAATCAGCTTTTAGAATTAGAAGAATTATTATCATCCTTGGTATGAACAGGCCTTTATGCTGATGGAGATCCTCCATGGTTTTACATTTTGTAACATTTAATTGTATAATCTATAAAAAACGGAAATTATAGCTTTAGAAACTTTGTAAGAGCAGCTTTCTCAGCTTGCTTAAAGTCTGCGCACTTTGTTTCAATCAGCTCTCAATCACGTTCCCGCTCAAACATGGGTTCTGAGGAGAGTTATATTACTGAACTGTTGATCTACACATGGACACCAACAGGAAGTTGTCATTTGTAAATGTATGTGCCATGGGGCCATGGTTGTTTTTCTGAAATCTGTCTTCAATTAAACATATTATAGGAGAACGAAAGCCTCTCCTTAGTGTGTTGCACCTGGCACCTTACATGGCTGGTGGCCTGTCGTCCTTAGCATCTGTGCTAACCCTGCCACAATAATGTTAGCTGTTGTTAAATAATTAAAAAGCTCTCTCCAGATGCTTTGAGATCAATTCTGTGGCCACCCACAGTGTTCTTAATATTCTCGTGCATCAAGCCGCCATGAACTTTCCTCCTCATTAGCAATGGAAAAAAAGGCTCAAAATTCAGGCACGCATCCTCATGAAAGCTAATATTCACAAGCTAAGCAAACACAAGCTCTCACACAGTTTGTCAAAGGGTTTGACCCATTTCAAACTACAGATTGGACCATGGTATTACCATGTTTTTTGATATTACTATGAAATACCACTGCATTCTTGGAAAATACCTATGCCTTAATTTGCAAGTCACCTTCATTTTTTGAATAAAAGCATGTATTAAAAAGCATGTATTGAATAAATGTAATACATATATTATGGATTATTAATTCCATATCCATTAACCACCGTATTATATATCCAAGTACTATCTGAGGTAATTCTTTTACCACTGTAAATGGTTTATTAAACAAAACACTGTTACATTTACTTCATAGCTAATGTTGATACATGTCAGGTAAAATTAAATTAAATCAGGTAAAATAATGAGAAGGCAGGTATTTTAAAGCCAGCGGGAACTGATGATAACCAACAGTACAGATTCATTATGATGTTCAATTCTAATGCAATATTTTAGTTCAGTGTTGTATTTCAAAGTACTTAATTGGCATAAATATTTTAAATATAATATTGCCCAAGCATCAATTCACACACAAATGTAAAGTGGTTATACAAATATTACTTTAAAAATGTAATAATTTTAAATAACATTGAATATTTTACATAAAGCTAATATTTAATATATAATATAAAAACATTTTAAATAACAGTATTGTTTTCTCTCTCTCTCTCTCTCTCTCTCTCTCTCTCTCTCTCTCTCTCTCAGCCACTAGTTCAGCTCACCTGGAGGATCTTGCCTATCTGGATGAGCAGAGACAGGCTCCACTGCGCACGTCTTTGCGGATGCCACGTCAGAACTCCGGTTCCAGCCGCTCTGGACAAGCGGACATAAGAGGTGTGTGTTATTTCTAGATTTTGTGCTTATACGTGATCACATGTACCTTTTTCTCTTTGTGTTATCCACAAATTATTGGTGAGGAAATTGGCAAACTTTAAGCAGATGCACTAATTAAAAAGCCATTGCTGTCACAGAAAAAACATCAAAGACAAAATAAAGTTTTTGGGAGATTATGGGAAGTTGTGTGTGGAGTGATGAATGAACATGAGTTGCATGGTGATGCTCGAGTGGTGTCTTTGAAAATCTGCTAAGAAATATAATTAGAAATGCATCTCTACCACAGTGAAGCATGGAGGAAGAGCCTTTTTAGCTGCTGGTATGTGTGAGATACTTCACTGTGAAAAGTCATTTAATGCTTTGGAGTGCAGGAGAATATTGCAGAATGGCTTGCTTCCCACAATTGAAAAATTGTTATCTAAAGAGGAAGGATCAGATGTTATTTTCACCAAGACAAAGTGGAACAACACTGAGTCTTGTTCCTGTAAAAAAAACTGTCTGCAAGTTGGGGAAGGCTATTCTGCGCTACAAAAAGGTTGACATGTTGTCTATTTTGTATCTACAGTATTTGTGCAATTCTTGCTAATTTTCCGACCAGCGATTTGTGATTAAAGTGGTCATTAAAGGTTAATAAAAGCACTAAAAATGTTGCCATTTTTGGCTTGGCCCGTTCTTTTTGTGTGTGTGTGTGTGTGTGTGTGTGTGTGTGTGTTTGTTTATATGTATATAAAGTTTATGAGAAACATAAATCCAGTCAATTGTGCTACACACAACCTTGATTAACATTATGCAGTACAGCCGGGTTCACACTGTACAATTTTGTCCACGATTTGGCTGTCTGAGACAAATTTTGAGAATCCTAAAAGATTCCTGTGATCCTAGGCCAAAATCTGACATCGCTAGTTTGACATGTTCGCTGACAGCTGATTAATGACCATTGCAATCAAATTTGACCTCAGACAAAATTCTGCCAGTGTCAGACGTTTTGACACACAGTCTTGCAGTGTGGCTTCTGCTACGACAACCGTCAAATCAAAAACCAATAGGAGCGCCAAACCTGATGACAATTAATGAGACAACCACAAACCACTACTTGCTCCACACACATCGTCTTCATTTTTTCCTTTTTTTTTTTTTTTAAGACAATCCATGATCATAATTAACACTAGAGATTTTTGTTTGCTAGCCTCCATTTCAGTGTAAATTCTGCTCACAGTCACTGAACGCATCACGGCTAGATGATGTAAAACTCCGGACGAGTCTTCTTGCATGTGTCCGGTTTTTTTAACGCGTCTTGATTGTCGTGACATTAATGACAACTGAGATACTAAAGTGTGACATGGCTTTACAGCAGGGATCATGTTCATACAGCCTGACAGGCAACAGTTGTAAAAGTCTATTATAAATCATGTGCTTAAGTAACTTCAGGAAAAACAAAAATAGAATTCTACGAAATGGCAGAATGTCCCTTTTAAAAGTAACCTCTATATAATGTAATGTTAATTATATTGGTGTGCATGTGCACCTTGCGTCTCTCACATCTGCCCTCCGCAACACACAGCATGTGCCATCAAAACCCTCAACACACTCCACAGCTCTTCCGTGGATCACTCCGCCGCCCCCCTCGTCCTGCTGTTCTTTGTTTCCCCTTTGGACTGCCTTGCCATAATCTGTCTCCTGTCCAGATCGAAGTATTGACTTCCTATTAGCACTAGCGCTGGCTCATCTGTCAGAGCTCAGCCTGCTGTCTAAAGCACACAGTCAAGGCTGCACACCTCCTAAATCAGCAGTGGAGTTCTGGGTTTCCTCTCTGACTCCAACAGCTTGAGACACAATTCACCACACAACCTGTTTATTTCAGGATGACTGCACAGGTGACGAAGAAGTGGAGGTGGACTCTATCCGTGGGGTTAGTTATAGTGACATGATGCTCAAACTGTACGTCAGACATAAGGTATCCGAACTTAACTACTGTAGATAGTAATTCTAGCACACTGTAGCCAATGCCATAATTTTACCGCAATTACAAGCAGTTTCTTTCATGTATAAGTATAGGACCCCTTCAGAAGACATTAAGAGCCATTTCCACCAGTAATAATGATGCTTAATTGTGGAAAACATCCAGGGAAGTGAAGGCACCCTAGCTGTGCCATGAAAGGAGATTTTAATGTGTGCCACTTAAACGCTATGGGTTAAATTTTTCCTTTCATCTTTTCTTTATTTACAACCTTCCCAGCTTTAGTTCTTTATGGTCATTTTACTGCTCGGCTGCCCTGGTTTCTATCTATCTTTTTCTTTGTATCTCTTTCTATGTTCCAATAGTGTCGTCTAGCATCCAAGCTCAGCACACGTGCTCATAAAGGTCACCTCGCCCTGCGTAACCCCGCCCACCTCCTTATGCTAATGCACAGATAATTAATTCACATGTTATCTGGCTAATTAATAGTGCACATGCAAATGCGGGGATAAATAACCTCATAATATGCTCCATCACACTTGTTGCAGTATAAGCCTATACAATCGGGAAATTATATAGCCGCATTGAATAATTTATGCTAATTGTGGTGACGATCCCCATCCTGCTTTAAAACGACACTTGCCTTGAATGTTATCAGTAATTGGGATTAAATGTTTGTGTAGTTAGGCTTAAGAATAATGAAGATTATAACTGAATGTGAATATTATATAGATGAGGATTTTTAAAATTAATGTTAATAATTTATTGCAAGCATATGTGGTGGATTAACATGATGATGAATATAAATTTTGCTATGTGCATGGTGGTAATACATTTGACAAATAATCTATGAACAAAAGCAACAGTTATCCTCAATGGTGGGTTCCGGTAAGCATGGCAACTGCTCAGTGACGGCTGCTCTCCTGTTCTTGATGCGTGGAGGCTTATTTCAGATGTATTTTCTGGCGTACATTAATGGGTCAAAGCACCCTTTCGACAACCACTGATTTATGGTGTTTCACACTGCAGCTTTGACTTGCGTAAGCTGCCAGATCTGCCTTTTTCAGACAAAGCATCTCCCCCTGCTGTTTAAAAATGATTACTGTAATGTGCAGAGCTTTGAATTTGGAAAGTACGGCCTGGTTTTACAGACAGGGCTTTGATTAAAGCTGCATTCGGCAAGTCTGGCAGATTGAGGGGACTTAGCCAAAATTTTGAATGTTTACAACTCTCATGCCCCTCCCCCACTACCAGCAAGCATCGAGTTCATGCTCGTCAGTGCGTGTGCACCAGATTTTCTGTGAACGCGTCCGTCTCTTCAGTATCGATCAACACCATGGACTCGGAGGTAGGCTTCCCTGGCTAATCTACCCATAGATAGCAATAACCGAGGAATTGGAAGCTTGTTAGTAGATTTTCTCCCCGCCATCACGCTTCGTACAATCCAACACACCTGCGAACTTCAGGCGTGTGCATGTGATATTGTAACGTGCGCGGGGGAGGCATGTGCACGAACTTTGATTCACAGTCAGATCTCACACAGCCCTGCACTGATTGGACCAGAAGAACCGGGAGCGGTGTATTTTTGCAAAACAAATAACAGGCTCCAGGTGGAGATAGAAGCGCGGGTTTTTTTCTAAAACCGGCTGATTTATGTTTTTTTTGGTCGGAGCATAGTGTCGGTTTCAGTGAATATGATCAAAAAAATCTTGCCGACTGCAACTTTAAGCCAGGATTAGGCCTTAGTTCAATTAGGATATTTAAGTAACTTATATAATTGTGCCTTAGAAAAAAACATTACTGGTGTGAATCTTGAGACAAAACAATGACAGTAACATATTTTGAGAGATGTCAGTGCAAGTTGTTTTGAGTTATAACAGCTCAAACATGCATTTTAGTCTGGGACTAGGCTTAAACCTTGTCATGAAACTGGGGGAATATTGTGAAACTTCAGCTTTGATGGATAAAATCACTGTAAAAAGAAATGGAAGGAAAAAATACGCTTTGGGTGGGATAGTGTAAAGTTTTTATGTATAAACCTGTTTAATTTAGTACATTTCCTAATGTTTCCCATGATGCAGTGCGCTTTGCTCCATACCGGCCACCCGACATCGCCCTAAAGCCACTTCTCTTCGAGGTGCCCAGTCTGATGCCTGATACGGTTTTCACCGGTCGAGATTGGCTGTTCCAGGAAGTTGACGTGTGTCTTCGCAGCAGCGAGCCCACCGCCAATCAAGGTGTCATTATTGCCGGCAACGTGGGCTTTGGCAAAACGGCCATCATCTCTCGCTTGGTGGCTCTCAGCTGCCACGGCATCCACATGAGACAGATCACCTCTGACAGTCCACACGCCTCACCAAAACGTGAGTGGATTCGTTCAAAAGAAAATCGCATCATTGTCTGTTAGATGCTTAAAGCTCTTAAAGGAATATATTCCTATTAAAGAGATAGTGAAAATGAACATTTTGTCATCATTTACTCACCCTCAAGTTGTCCCAAGAAGATATTTTTAAGAATGTTGGGAAGCATAGAGTTGACGGTAGCCATTGACTTCCATAATCGGAAAAAATAATACTATGGAAGTCAATGGGTGCCGTCAACTGTATGCTTCCCAACATTCTTAAAAATATCTATTTTTCTGTTCAACAGAAGAATGAAACTCGTACAGATTTGGAACAACATGAGAGTGAGTAAATGATGATAGAATTTTTTTTTGCGTGTGAACTATCCCTTTAATAAACATCTAACAGAAAAACTAGTTCGAGCAACAACAACAAAAAAAGTGGTCTTTATTTACTTTTAGTTTGTCTGTGAAACAGAAATCAAAAGGTATTACTCCACAGCTTTTCAATCACAACACAACTGTCAAGCTTCAAAAGAGGTTTATTGTTATGGTAATTGGTTAACAGGACTAGTTACTGATACTAGTTAATATTTGATGATATATTTAAATTATATGAAAATGATATATATATATATTTTTATATATGTCATATTTATATTAAAATCTATATTGTATATTTATAATATTGCCCTTTTATTATTTTATTTTTTTTATTGTCATATCGCACCATTTTTATAGTATATTGTTTTATTTCATTACTAAGTGCTCTCAAATTCAGCAATATTGAATATTAAAATCCGGCAAAGTGTTCACATCCCATGCATGCCACGTATTTCTCTCAGATGGCGACACACTTCCTTTGAGCCAGCCTCAGTCCGCTCACGGCACTCTGGCCGGTGGGAGCAGCTGTCCTGGGACGCCAGAGATGCGGAGACGCCAGGAGGAGGCGCTCAGAAGACTGGCTTCTCAGGTGCCAACTAATATCTACATAATCAACAGAGCCAGGCATATGACCAGCCTGCCTCTCAATCTCCCTCTCTTCTCTTCTATTGATTTTATTATCTCTCTGTGTTCCTTTCTTCCTTTGCCTTTATTAAATTGCTCCTCTCTTTCTCTCTCTCTATTCTTTTAAGCACAAAGGTTTATTGTGGTTCTGTTGCCTTATCAAATATTTATATGCACAGGGTCTCCCAGCACAGCCATTAGATATACTCAGAGCTTTGCATTGCTAATGATGACAAGCTTTTGAAACATACACACACACACACACACTGCGTGATGAAGCGAATCCAGGGGAGAAGCAGTTTTATAATATTGGAATAAGGCCATCGATGCACTCAAACTACGTCATGTTTTATGCATTAATAAAACTTTGAATCTTTCTCTAGTTTTAAATTCATTGTGTTTTTGAGCTTAATGTTGAGCTTAATGTTTTGTGCTTTTGTGTGCGTTTCTTTTTGTCTAAATCTACATTTAGCAGGAGTCTGAGCACCTTTACTCTGTTATATGTATCACTGAGTTGTGTTTGCCATATATACAGTAGTAGTGCCTGATACTCTATAATAAATACAGTAGTGCTGATATAGCTTTTAAACAATAGTTCAAAAAAGAAGTTACTTACACTACCGTTCAAAAGTTTGGGGTCATCAAGATTTTTAAAAGATGTTTTTCAAAGCAGTTTCTTGTTCACCAAGGCTGCATGTATTTGATGAAAAATACAGGAAAAAACAATAATATTCTGAAAAAAATATATATTTTTAATGTTATAATTTAAAATGTCATTTTTACCTCTGATTCTCCAGTCTTCAGTGTCACATGATCCTTCCGAAATCATTCTATGATGATGATTTGCTGATCAAGAAACATTTATTATTATTATCAATGTTGAAAACAGTTTTAATATTATTATATGCTTAATATTGTTTTTATTTTTTTAGGATTATTTTATGAATAGAAAGTTCAAAAGAACAGCATTTATTTGAAATAGAAATCTTTTGTAACAATTTGATTCTTTAATGTCACCCTTGATCACTTTAAAGCATCCTTTCTGAATAATAATAATAAAAAATCTTACTGACCCCAAACTTTTGAATGGTAGTGTACGTTTCACACGCAAAATTACAATATTGAAGTTACTTTATTTTTGCTTCACCATTGAAAACAACATTCCAAACAAAGCTGTATGAACTATTGGAATTTTATTCCTGAATGAATCTGTTGTCTTGATTATTCAGTGAAATATCAGCACTTTTGGAACAATGTTTGACCAATCAAATTCAATGATGGATTTGAGAACTTAATGTTGCTAAGCAAAGGTAAAAACAAGTTCTCAACCCAATTTAAATGTGTGCTTATATTTGTTCTCTCGCGTGCTCCTTCCCTCTACTATAGGTGGTGGCGTACCATTACTGTCAGGCCGACAACGCGTACACCTGCCTGGTCCCTGAGTTTGTGCATAACGTGGCAGCGTTGTTGTGCAGGGCTCCTCAGATGCAGGCCTACCGAGATCTTCTGCTCCGCCAGCCGCACCTGCAGAGCACACTCAGCCTGCGCTCCTGCGTCCAGGACCCCTTCACCGCTTTCCGCAGGGGTCTGCTGGAACCTCTGGAGATCCTGCAGCGAGGTACGTAAATGTGTTCATGCATACTCGCGCACTGTTCGTACACGTGCATGCATGTAATATTTAAAACGTGCAATATTTACAGAGAGGAAGATTGCCTGTGAGGAGAATCTCATCATCTTGATTGACGGGTTGAATGAGGCAGAGTTCCATAAACCGGATTATGGAGAAACTATTGTTTCCTTCCTCTGCAAAACCGTTGAGCGCTTCCCTCCTTGGCTCAAACTGGTGGTCACCGTCAGAACGACACTACAGGTCTCTATCCCATCCATCCATAGCAATCATTCTTTCTTTCCATTTATGTTTTTACTTATTTGCTCTGTGCTATTTTTTTCTCTGTATCTAAGGACGTGACTCGTCCGTTGCCGTTCCACCGTATCTCTCTGGATCGTCTTGAGGAGAGTGATGCGATAGACTCGGACCTGCAGGGCTACATCCTGCACCGGCTGCACTCCAGCCAGGAGATCCAGAACAACGTGGCGCTCAACGGCAAGCTGGACAACGCGGCCTTCACCAAACTCAGCGCTCATCTGAAGAGTCTGAGCCGGGGCTCCTACCTCTACCTGAAGCTCACACTGGACCTCATTGAGAAGGGCTACCTCGTGCTCAAAAGCTCCAGCTACAAGGTCAGGGGTCACACAGATGCCTCCTTTATTACTAAATACATCATAGGAGTGACACTTCATGCATACAATAAAAAAATACAAATGAAATGAAATAATAGAAAGACAGTAAACAAATGACAAAAACAAATTATAGCTTTTCAGTGTTATGTACGTACTATTTTATTTTATTGTAGCTTTTTAGAGTTATGTGGTGATTTTTATTTTATTAAAAAAGGAAAAGAAAGAAAGAAAAAAAGACAGTTAGGAAAGACAGTCAACAATAAAATTCACAAAAATAGTAGCTTTTCAGTGTTGTTATTTTTATTGTATTTATTTTTATTTATATATTATTTTAGCTTTTCAGAGATAAGTGCTTTTCAGTGTTGTTATTTTTATTTTATATATTTTTATTTGAGCTTTTCAGTGTTGTTTTTATTTTATATATTTTTATTTTAGCTTTTCAAAGATATGTGTTTTTGTTATTTTTATTTTATTTATTTGTAGTTATGTATTTTTATTTGAGCTTTTCAGAGATATATGTAGTGTTAGTTGATTCATTTTTATATATTTTTCATGTTTATTTTATTTTATCTTTTTTAGATTTATATGTGTGGTATGATTTTATTTTATTTCAGCTTTTCAGCTTTTTTTGTTCTGAATGTGGTATGACATTTGTTTTGTTTCTTTAGTTTTTTTCATAAAGTAATAGAGTAATAAAGTAATTAAAATCCTTTTATAATTTTTCCATTTAAAAGCATATATTTAAAATTCTTTTAAATGGCAACGACTAAAAGGATGAGTATGTTTCAGCTTTTTTGTGTATATTTATTACATTTTTTATCGGTTTGAGTCTAGGTGGTTCCAGTGAATCTGGCTGAGGTCTACCTGTTGCAGCTGAACATGCGTTTCCCAACTCAGTCGTCATTCGAACGCGTTCTTCCACTGCTGAACGTGGCCGTGGCTTCTCTACACCCGTTGACTGACGAGCAGGCCTACTGTGCTGTGAACGCCAGCATGGTGCGTGGAGCCGCCCTGGACTGGGATGATTTCCAGCAGAGGTCTGAACTCCTGTCGCCTTTCCTGGTGAAAAGACGCGATGGAACGCGCATGTTCGTCCACCCCTCGTTCAGAGAGTGGCTCATCTGGAGAGAGGATGGAGAGAAGACCAAGTTCCTCTGCGACCCCAGGTGAGGAGCTCAAGTAGTCAGAATGTGTGTCTTTCATCAAAATGTAATGACTTGATTCCTGTCCCAAATTTTGTCTATGGAAATCCTGTTGCACTCACTACTACATTACAATACTGAAGTAAATTATCTTATACCATTCTCTTGTCTCTTTTCCCATGATTCTTTAGGAGTGGCCACACACTGCTTGCTTTCTGGTTTTCACGGCAAGACAGCAAACTTAATCGACAACAGACCCTCGAACTTGGCCACCATATTCTCAAAGCTCACATCTTTAAGGTTAGGCTAACTATAACAACTGCAACACTTCTGATGTTTGCTAAATTGATACCGTCAATCTGACTAGAGCAGTATATAGTAAATGATTTTGGTAAAGATTTATATCATTACCAGAAGTGTATTTCCAGTTATGATGGGTTTTTTTTATTAACACCAATGTCTCTTGGACTCAGGGCCTGAGTAAGAAGGTTGGGGTTTCCTCCTCAGTGCTGCAGGGGTTGTGGGTGTCCTACAGTACAGAAGGACTCTCTGCAGCTTTGGCTTCACTTAGAAACCTCTACACACCCAACATCAAGGTATAAAAAACAGACAGTCACAGAAAAACTGAAAATATTAGCAAACAAGTGGTTTAAATTTTAGTTTTTCATACACTACTGTTCAAAGGTTTGGGTTGGTAAGATTTTCGAAAGAAGTCTCTTATTCTCACCAAGGCTGCATTTATGTGATAAAAATACAGTAAAAACAGTAATATTGTGAGACATTATTGCAATTTTAAAAAACTATTTTTATATGTTTAAAATGTATTTATTTAAAATGAATTTGCCAGCATTTATTTCAAACAGGAATGCTTTGTAACAATGTAAAAGTATTAACTGTCTTCTAATCAATTTAAAGCATCCTTGCTAAATAAAAGTATTAATTTCTTCTTCTTTTTTTGTCTTAATGGCCCAGTTTGTGTACATTTTGTAATATTTTATCAGCAAGGAATTGTTTGATGTGAGTACAGTAAAATATGCTTGTTGTTATAACTTATTATATGTTATTTTTTAATCTTCATCTCTTTCTCTAGGTATCTCGGCTGCTGATTATGGGTGGAGCTAATGTGAACTATCGTACGGAGGTGTTGAATAACGCCCCCATCCTGTGTGTGCACGCTCACCTGGGATACCTGGAGACTGTGGCTTTGCTGCTGGAGTTTGGGGCGGATGTGGAGGGTGTTTCAGAGAGCGGGCTCACTCCCCTTGGCTATGCAGCCGCTGCGGGTCACCTACCCATCATCACTGCCCTCTGCAGCAAGAAAGCAAAGGTCAGCCATGACATGTCTAGATAGAGACTGATAACCAATAGGAACGCAAGTCTGTTTTTCAATTATCAAAGTTTCATCTCCGTTTCTCCTGTCTCTTTAGGTGGATCACCTGGATAAGAACGGTCAGTGTCCACTGGTCCACGCCGCCCTGCGGGGTCATCTAGAGGTGGTGAAGTATCTGGTGCAGTGCGAGTGGAACACAGACGTACAGCTGGCCGGATCCTTCAGCAAGAGCCATGCAGTGCAACAGGCCCTCATAGCAGCCGCCAGTATGGGCTATACAGAGGTAAGAGGGTTTTTTTTTTTTTTTTGGAAAGACATTAATACTTTCATTCAGCAAAAATGCACTAAACTGTTTAAAAGTGACAGTTAATACATTTATAATGTTACAAAAGATTTCTATTTCACGTCAAAGCTGGGTTTTTTTATTTTTTATTTTCTATTCATCAAAGAAAAAGTGCATCATGGTTTCCACAAAAATGTTAAGCATTACAACTGTTTTCATCAGCAAATCCTCATATTAGAATCATTTTCTGAAGGATCATGTGACACTGAAGACTGGAGTAATGATGCCGAAAATTCAGCTTTGACATCACAGGAATAAAGCAACAACAATAAACAACAATAACCTTACACATATTTTGGTATTTATACACAGATTGTGTCATACCTGCTTGACTTGCCTGAGAAAGATGAGGAAGAGGAGGAAAGAGCTCAAATAAACAACTTTGACACACTATGGGGTGAAACAGGTACAACACCACCAGACAACCCATTTTGTATTTTGATTTAAAGATGAAGGCACAAACTTCTCACTTAGGATACTCTCTATACCTCAGCACTGACAGCAGCAGCGGGTCGGGGGAAGCTGGATGTGTGCCGTCTTTTATTGGAGCAGGGTGCCGCTGTGGCTCAGCCCAACCGCAGGGGCATCGTGCCACTCTTCAGCGCCGTGCGGCAGGGACACTGGCAGGTGGGCACCTTCTACGCCGCAAAGGTCTCATTTTTGTTTCCTGCATGTTTATTTTATAGATGTTTTAGTCTGAAATGTCTGTGTTGGTTGTGCAGATAGTGGACCTGTTGCTAAATCACGGTGCTGATGTGAACATGGCTGATAAACAGGGCCGAACTCCTCTAATGATGGCTGCGTCTGAGGGACATCTGGCTACGGCGGAGTTCCTGCTGGCTCAAGGTACAGCTGTCCTGCTCATACACTAGATTTGTTTTTGCAGTTAAACTATTTAATTACAAAATACATTTTAAAGTCGCCCTAAAATGGAAGCTGCGATAGTCTTTTTCTTTCCAATTGTGATGTATGTTAAAGGGATTGTTCACTTTGGAATTAAATTTTGGTATGTTTTAGCTTACCTCAAGGGCATCCAAGATGTAGGTGTCTTTTTTTCCGCAGTAGTTTCAATTTTGATATTTTTAGGTCAAACCGTTCTTGTCTCTCAGTCATTTGATGCAGGTCTATGGTCACTGTCTCAAAGAGCATGCACAGAGTCCAAATTAAAACAATTCCCCATTGTCCAAATTAAACAATTCCCCATCGTAAGTACACATTGATGGCCTAAGACACGAAACGAGCGGTTTGTGTGAGAAAACGAACAGTATTTATATCGTTTTGACCTCTTATACACAGCCACGTCCAAGTGATCTGAGGGCGCGCGCGCATCCTGGTGTGTGACGTGTACGCAGACTGGTGCATAGATATATACACTATTTGTCGCCTTGTCTACAGCAGTTCATTGGAACGAATGTCTTTAAGGCGACATCTAGTGTATATATATCTATACTGCGCCATCAGATCACTTGGACGTGGCTGTGTATAAGAGGTCAAAACGATATAAATACTGTTCGTTTTCTCACACAAACCACTCGTTTCGTGTCTTAGGCCATCAATGTGTACTTAGGATGGGGAATTGTTTAATTTGGACGATGGGGAATTGTTTCATTTGGACGATGGGGAATTGTTTTAATTTGGACTCTGTGCATGCTCTTTGAGGGGGTGACCATAGACCTGCATCAAATGACTGAGAGACAAGAACGGTTTGACCTAAAAATATAAAAATTTAAAACTACTGCGGAAAAAAAGACACCTACATCTTGGATGCCCTTGAGGTAAGCTAAAACATACCAAAATTTAATTTCAAAGTGAACTATCCCTTTAAAGGAGACTGTCAGTCAATCCTCTCTATTCTCCTTTCTATTCTTCTGACTATTTCTAACTTATTTCACAGGTGCCTCATTGTCTCTGATGGACAAGGAGGGGCTAACAGCACTTAGCTGGGCGTGTCTTAAAGGCCACCTCCCATTGGTCCGTGCTCTGGTTGAGAGGGGTGCGGCAACGGCCCATGCAGACAAGAGCGGCCGCACTCCGCTGGATCTTGCAGCTTTTTACGGAGACTCAGAAGTGGTTGGTTTTGTCATAGTCAACTAACTTTCAGTAAATCTACTGTATTTAAAAATATAATCCTTGCATCTCCAAAATGGGATGCTAGCGTAAGCTAATGGTTCTAGAAGATATCACGTAGGAGCTGACAGGAGATATATGGACAATAAACCATAGCTCTGGTCTTGATGTGGTTTCAGGTGCAGTATCTGGTGGATCATGGTGCGATGATCGAGCATGTGGACTACAGCGGCATGCGTCCACTGGATCGTGCGGTTGGCTGCAGGAACACGTCAGTGGTGGTGGCACTGCTCAAGAAGGGCGCCAAGATAGGTAGGCTGGAAGGGGAACAGTTTCTTACAGAAAAAAATGTATGCTAAACTTCGCTCTTGTTTTAAAAGTACAAAAACTTTTTTGCTGCGCTAAAAGTAGATAGCCATATGTTGAATTGCTGGTAGATGCACACCAGTTCACACAGTTTGTTTTAATTAATTTGGGGTTGTAGTGCTGCGCTCTGTTCAGCTTGTAAAGTCAGAATCACCAGCCTCCTACTTGGAAAAATCCAATTAAAAAATCCCCTTTAAGTTTGACATCCAAGTTGGAAACTCTTACTGAATTATTTCTGAATAAATAATTTTTGCTCAGTGAGAAAAGAAAACGTGGTTTTCTGGTCATTCTAAAATGCTGGAGCCAAAGCATTGCCTGACACACTGTTGCATCTGTCGTCGATTGTTAGCAACCATGTAGTCAGAGCATTTAGTCTGCATGCTTTAAACCGCAAGAAATGTCTTACATTTAAAATGTCAAAAAAGAGCTACCACGGCTTTCTCAGTGGCTACAACTTTCATTTCCATTCCTATTTTTGGTATTGGTCTCTTTAACATGGGGGATGGAAATACTGCTTTTTCATAAAATGCAATTTTTATCTGCCATTAAGGCCCGTTCACACCAAGGACGATAACTATAAAGATAACGATAAAGATATAATTCTAAAAATCGTTCTCCATATTAAAGAATAACAGAGTTCACACCACAACTATAACGATAAAGATATGAGGAACGATATCGTTGGGATCACTTTCAGAACGTTTTTTTTCCAGCTGTCGAACGATAAAACACTGACAGCCAATCAGAATCCATTCTAATTTAAAGGTCTCGCGCATTTAAAATGGATCTGGATCATCCGGGCGCGCGCGTGCTTAGAATAAAAAGACCGTTATCGGTCATTGGTGTGGACGCATATATAGTTATCTTTATCGTTATCTTTATAGTTATCGTGCTTGGTGTGAACGGGCCTTTACTCAGTCTTCAGTGTCACACAATCCTTTAGAAATCATTCTAATATGCTGATCTGGTGCTCAAGAAACATTTCTTATATTTAATGGTGAAAACAGTCAAGCTGCTTCATTATTTTGTGGATAGCATGATAGGACTTTGTCTTTACCTTTACTTTTGATCAGTTTAATGCTTCCTTGCTAAATAAACATTAATTATAAGTAATTACTACTGATTTTGAAGAGTAGTGAATGGTAGTGCACACGTCATCTTCTGAGTGTCAGGCAGTGGGAACTGGCCATATATTCAGTAGGAATATTAGATGAAATGCAGCATAAATTCCAAAGGTTATACCTTGAATAAATGCAAACAGCACATGCATTGAATATCACATGAAATTAGCGTCACATTTAGATGTCTTTCTCCTTCATACCCCTCCCTGTGACCTCAGTCATCCTAGTCTAACCCTCCTTCTCGTGTGCTCTTCACCGAACTGCAGAACTCCACTGATCCGCAGCTGATCACGATGGGCTTGTTGCTTTCGCTAATTTTGCTGCTTGCCACGGCTTCTCACGGCTGATCTTCCCTGTTCTTCCTTTCACGTCACTCTTTCACCCTTAACCACCGACTATCAATCTCTCTCTTTTTCTCTTCTTTGCTTCCTGTTTTCATAAACCTTTGCTCCCTGTCTGATACGGACGCCCCTCCCATGATGCTTCACTCTGCCCTAATAACCTGTCACCCTTTCACTCGTGACCCTTCCCACCTCTTCTCTCCTCGTAACCAGGATGTCAGACACTCCCCACCCGTGCTCGAGGTAAAACGCACACCTTTGTCCCCATCTGCCATTTTTGACTGTGTCCCTCCATCTTGTTACCCGTGTGGTCCCTTCTCCATTGGTCGGTATTGATAGTGTTTTGGATGTCCGAATGTGAACGTTATTTAATCTTCATATCACTATTCTTGTCTACAAAAAGTGGAAAGAGCTGCTGCCATAAACACGAGTACTGCTACAAAACTCTGATGGAAGACGTGGATTAGTTTTGTTCCTTCCGTCTGCTTGCATGGCTGCATGTAGGAAGAGGTGTTGCATTTTGGCATGATGCTGCAGAATGTTTTGTGATTTTGGGAGGACATGAACACAGAATGCATTCTTGCACTGTTTTGTAACTCTAAAATGTCTATGTGAACATGAATAGTCTATGATAGTCTATGAGCGTTGCATTTTTATGATGCTGTATCAAGTTAAAAGTAGTTAAAAATTAATCTTCAGATACCTGCATTTAGCTCTATTCCGTTCCATTTCTTTCACTGTTGCAATGCTTTTTGCCAGCATCTTGTACCATTAGCATCGCATTTTAAGATGCCATGTCAAGTTAAAAGAAGTTAAAACTCATCTTGAGGTGCTGTATAGTGATGCTTTTTGCTGTTTTGCAGCATTTTTCTTTTACTTGCAGGATCACAGTTAAAGATGTTGTGACAAGTTATGACATCTCGAGATGTCATTTAGCGATGGACGTCTGTCAGTGTTCTGATGCTCTTCGCTTTTTTTGCAGCATCTTGCACCCTTAGTGTCACATTTTAAGATGAAGTTGAAATCTTTAAAATCTTGTCTCGAAACACCTGCATTTTGTTCTAATCCTTTGTGCTGTTGTATTGTGATGGATGACTTTCAACGTTGCGTGCAGCTGCTTTTCATTAGCGTCGCATTTTAAAATTGCGATGGATGTTTTTGCCCTATGTGATCATTTTCAGCATCTCGTGTCATGAATGTCACATTTTTAAGGAACTGTAGTTTTAAAAAAGCCTGTTGCGATGTTCTATTCTGCAGCGCTGCTGTATTATAATGGGCGTCTTTGATTATCTTGCCTTTAGCTTTAGATTTTTAAGATGCTTTAGTAGTCAAAAACGTGTCTCGAGAATTCTCTGAATTCTGTCCTTTGCTGTTGCTTTGCAATTCTATATTGCGTCTAGCTATTTCTGTAAGCAAGAATGCATTCTGTGTGAATAACACCTTCATTTTTCCCCCCCCACAGTTGCTCTCAGTTTGGCTTTTTCGGGCTATTTGCCAGTTACTGATCTTTAGTTCAACTGCGCCTTGCATGAATTGCACTAAATCACTGCCTGCATACTGCGACTGGCTGCCCATGGCGAAATCTATAGCTCTAATAGACCCCTATCAATCTCTTATTCCCACCCTCCCTCCACTTTACATTCAGTCTAAACCAGTGGAAACACTTGACCTCTGTTCAGGCTGTCCACAGAGAGCTCAAACATGCTGACTGCAAGTTCAGTAGCTGTCGGATTCAAATGTTTTTATTGCCAGTTTAAACCGATTTCAATTTCGGCAAGGTATAAACAGCCAAGCTGCTCGTGATTTGTTTCTTTCTTTTTTGTCTGGCGTGTTGCCATGGCTTTTTGTGATATCCACACAAGTTGTTTGTAGACTTTGCCTCCTTTCAAGCAAGATATCCTGGCAGCCTGCTTGTTCCTTTGTGTCCCTCATGAGATTAGCAAGCTATGTTGTGCCCAGATGGACTATCAGTCTGTGGTGACTCTTTGCTTTGCGTCTTTTTTATGCTCTATTGCGCTTAGGTCCTGCAACATGGGCAATGGCCACATCCAAACCTGATATTATGATTGTTCTGCTGAGCAAACTGATAGAGGAAGGCGATGGATTCTACAAGGTGAGTGGCTTTTGTTTGAATTGCAATCCTGGAATATTCAGCTGAAGAAATGAAGTCTGTACATTTACAAAACTGTGTATAGGAGTATATAGGAATATGCTGCCAATAATAATGTACATTGTTGGGTGTAATGCATTACTTAAGTCATTAATTATTGCATTTGTTTTTATGAAAATATATCATAGTCGTATATTATTTCGAAATTGAGAAGTAAAAGTGTCTTGCCAACCCAGAAAGGAAAGGTGAAAGAAGCCGCCCAACGCTACCAGTACGCCCTGAAGAAGTTCCCACGAGAGGGGTTCACAGAGGACCTGAAGACCTTCCGCGAGCTCAAAGTCTCTCTGCTGCTCAACCTCTCCCGCTGCCGGAGGAAAATGAATGTGAGTCCAAAGCTCTCGGTTTCATAAAACTCTCTTCCTTCTGTCTCTCTTCACTCATAGCGACGTTATGAGGAAGAATTGAGATTGCCCTGATTACATTAATCTAGTTTGGTCACCTCTTGTTAAATGACTCTTTGACCTTGAATTTTTCAGTCATTCCAACCAATAGATATTTTTTTCTTAGGTGTGTTGATAGTCTGTTTGTTAAGGATTTGGTATTAGAGAAAAGGGATTGCAGGGCAAATCCAAAATGGAGTTAGTGACCCTGTAGAGCAGGGGTCACCAAACTAAGGCCCGCGGGCCGACTCAGGCCCGCCACCCCCCTTTGACTGGCCCCCCAGCCCCTCTGCCCCCCACTACTTGAACCGGCCCTATGAGGCAATCCCCAAAAGTCGTCATGGACGGTATGTCATGGTACGGGCGTCACAGTTTGGTGCATACATCTACACGGAGAATACAAGGTATAAAAATAAATAAAACTTGCGTGCAATTTAATTAATGTAATGCGGAACTACTGTTAGATACGCGGATTCTTAGGGACACCTAATCTGTAGCTCCGCCTTAGCTCTGAAGCAGGCTGCAGTGTAAAGATTGCAATGCTGGAATATGTTGAGAGAGAGGTGTGGGCGCGATCGAAAAGTCGTAAAGTGTTTACTTATATTTGTGTGTGTGTGTGTGTGTGTGTGTGTGGCGCGGCTGCGATCGAACAGTGGAAACATAAAAACATACTCCGTCATTTAGTTTATGCAGGACATCATTCAAACTGCAAAGTGATTAAGTTAGGCTACTGTTAATTACATTTTTAAGGAAAACAAATATATTAATCTGAAATGTAGCACATTAATTTTCAATTAATTCAGGTACAATTACCAAACATATCAAGGTATTTTTATTAATTGAATTAATGAACTAATTATATAAAACTATTGTCATGCACTACAAAGAAACTGGTTCTATGCCTTTACTTTATTAATAAAACTTATTTAAAAAAAAATACAAGGCTTAAGACATTTATTTTTCTTTTGGTGGTCCAGCCTGAGACATGCACAAGCCTTCTGCATTTTTGTTTTGCTTTTCCCTTCATTGTACCCAACCGTGATGTCTGAACCGAGGTATGAACCAAACCGTGACTTCTGTGTACCGTTCCACCCCTAAAAGAGAGTGCAGAGTTTTCAAAGAACAGTGGACCAACGATTATTTGTGAAGAATAACTTTAAATAAAACAAAGTGTGAAGACTCAAGTCTCAATTACAACTTTTGCAAACCACTAGTAAAGATAAACAAATATGTGCCAGGAATCAAGTATTGATATAGTAGTGTGGATATAGTAGTGGGGATGGCTGTGCCATGCAGGCTAGTAATCTCTACTACACAATGAGGCCTGCTGGTGGTCATTTTGGTCTGGGTCATACAATTCTATGTTATATAGCTGACCCGGCCCCGGCCCCCCATCACAGTCAGGAACGATAATGTGGCCCCCAGAGAAAAAAGTTTGGTGACCCCTGCTGTAGAGTTACGACACATGATCCCAGCATCCACTGTGTCTGGTTGGCCTTGTGCTAAACACAGCCGTCAACATTTTCATTCAGCGTATTATTCAAATATTGTGTAATAATTCATCATTTTTTAGCTATTTTATTCAAATTATTTACAATTGCATAATTGTATCAGACACAATTTGTGGTATACCTTATTCAAGGTAGATGGCATATTTAACTTGAATGAAAATTGATTGAAAAAAGATTGAAAATTGGACATTAAAAAAATTCCAGTGTTCCAGACAAGTTTATTTGCATTAAATTTAATATGGTGTCTACCCTAACTAAGGTCCATGATATATTGTACTACACTGTAGATATTGAAAAACATATCTGTTGACTACAAGTATGCTAGTATACTGTAAATCTTCTTGTTTACCAGCGTCCATGCAATGACAACTAACCTTACCAACAAACTGCATGTATTAGTTGTGTGCTTGGTCTGTGTTCTTAATTGCTTTTGAAAACACTTAAGACCAAAGCAGTTTTGGAACAAGGACTTTAAAGACAGTATTGATGTATTAGGAGATATTTTGATCTTCCCATTTTTCTCACCTTTATGACTACATTATTTCTCATTTTGGATGATTATTTCTCATTTTCCCCTGAATGAAGAAATTCTCTGGAAAGCTCTCTATACACTCAGCCCATGCTGTAGTTTTTCTTCCCATCATGATCTCATCCCTGTTTTTTTTTTTTTTTTTTGGTTTGATTTGTTGGTTCATTGGGTTTTTCTGACATTTATTGGATTTGTTTAAGAGTTAGGTTTAGTACAGGTCGAGGTTTGAGCTGTCACATTGCATCTTCCCACTGTCCCTGTTGAGCATATATTTGTGTGTGTCAACACATTTTATAAGTGTGTACGTGCATTTCCATAATTGTATGTATGTATGTGTATCATATTTGCACTAATGGTGCTCAAAATATGTTGATTTTTGTAATAATCAGTGTTGACATCCTCATATAAATGTGACATGTTCATTTGTGTGCGTTAATGGTGTAAGAGTGTATGTGTGTGTTTGTGTGCATGTCCGCATGCACGTGTATGTGTGTGTGTGTGTGTCCTCCCTCTGACCTCATGTACGGCTCAGTGTATGACTGTTGGTCCTGTTGTTGCTTGCAGGACTTTGGGATGGCGGAGGAGTTTGCCTCCAAGGCACTAGAGTTGAAACCCAAATCCTATGAAGCCTATTACGCACGAGCCCGTGCCAAGCGCAGCAGCAGGTAATCGTAGAAACCAACAGGCAGGACAGCCTATAAAACACATTCTGTCAAGCACAGATTGAGTGCTGACAGATCATGACCCAAACTGGCCAAATGTGTTTCGATTGGTTGACGTAGTGCTATGCTAGACTTTCAAGATAGAAATCAATTTAAGCCCCTTGACTTCTGCCTCATTAGTTGACAACATCAGGATTAGACCTGTTCTTCATACTTCATGTTGTGTTGAACAATCAGATTATTTTTCCTCAGAATGCCCATCATTCATATTTTATTCCTTTTTCTCTTTTGATCAACTATTATTTTTGTGGGGTGGGGGGTTGTCTATGATTTTGATTGGTAAAATGACTAAAGGAATGTTCCAGGTTCAATACAAGTTAAGCTTGAAATTTACAATGAAAGTCTATGGGCATTCCAGAAAGCTTGTGTTTTTGTCAAAGCACTTTAATTAGTTTCGGTACAATTTTATTTATTCAATCTTTTTTTGAGCCGTCTAATAAATCATAATTTTTGGGATGGGACTACTGTTTTAGTTAATTTTTTGTGCAAATATATTATAAAAATTGTCAGGTTTTGTTGTCTTGTGGGCTAAACTTCTACATAACAGAAAATAAATTAAAAGTTTACTTTTAACCAGGGTTTAAAAATGCAAAAACAAAATCAATCAGTTCACTCCGAACAGAATCAGTATTTTAATGTTTCTGTTCCTGCCTTCCTTCTGTAACATTACAGTCCCGAAAACCGTTAGATTAGAAAAATAATGGTTAATAACAGGGTTTTTTTTTACTTATTTTTTTTCTGCCTATTCTTTATATCAGAGCTTGAATAGAACTTTATACTAAATAGCTTTATACTATGAGCTTGTGCCTAAACCTCGTAAATCGAGTAGATCCTCAAACCGTCGGCAAAACCTCATACAGTAGTTCCACCTGCCCGAATCGTGAAAGTTCTTTGAATAAGTACAGCCTTTTCATTATTCAAAAAACAGGATGCTTGTAATGGCTAATGTTTTATGTATTTACTGAGAAGCTGAGAAGAATATCAGTCTGGTATTTGCCCTCTAATCATAGCCAGTACAGCCTGTGCATAGCACTTAATCTTTTATATGACAAGATTTTGGCCAAATATATTAAACAACATACTACAACAAACTTTGTAACCTGTAAGTTGATGAAAACCTAATGCTGAACTTAAGATGCAGCCGTTAATGACTGTCAACGACAATTAAACTTGATTTCGTTTTTATTTTTGTTTTCGTTCTTTGAACCAGTTCGAAGCCCTGCTTTTAATCCATTGACCCATTGACTTCCACTGTAAGTGCATTACTGCAAGAATGATTTTTTACAAACAGCCACTTCAGATGCTGTTGATAAAGATTTATTTACATTGAACCCCGAATATATTCCTTTAGCAATAGTAATTTCTCAGTTTTTAACAAGCCTATTTCCTTCTTTCTCTCTACCTACTGCCATATTCTACCTTCCTACTCTCTCTCATTCTCCGTCTCCCTTGCTGTAGGCAATTCCACGCAGCCCTGGAGGACCTGAGTGAAGCCATGTGTCTGTGTCCCAATAACCGCGAGATCCAGCGCCTGCTGCAACGTGTGGAAGAAGAGTGTCATCAGGTTGAACAGCAACAGGAGCTGGATCCTCCTCCTTCCCCTCCCCGCGATCAAGCCCCATCCATGATACCGCCTCCACCAATGGAGCCCCATATTTCAGACATGGAGCCGGTCCAGGACTTGTTTGAGGAGGATGACGATTACCTTGAGCGGGATTTGGATGGCCTACCGCTTGGTGTTCCCACCGAGCCCCACAGTATTCCATCGGGACTTCCAGTGATTCAGAACATGCCTCCATCTCCAAGCCATCATGATTCACCCTACTTGGGCCAAGCATATGACCTTCGCCCCAGCCCCCCTTTAATGTCCTCTCCTACACGGCAAGGCTACCAATCCACCTCCCCGTCGCTCTCCCCAACGCACCAGAGCTCCCACTTCCGGCCCAGTCCCCCTCATCAGGCCTCTTACCACTTCAGCCCACCACCATCGCCATTACGCCGTGGAACACAGTATCGTGCCAGCCCCACCTCTGAGGGAGTTGCCATGTACCGTCCCCAGTCCGCCTCTGCAGGACGCTACCAACAGGACCAGCTTGCAGGACGACCCAAGTCCCCTCTGTCTAAGATGAGCAGCCAACGTTCATTCCAGTTTTCCCAACAGACTTCCCAGCCATCACAACAAAGCCAGTGGTTGCAGCCAGCTAAGGCACAGATCATCCGCACCAACCAGCCCAGCTCCGCGGTACACTCCAGTGCCGTACTGGGTAGTAGTGCGTACAGTCAGATCGCTCACTCGATGAGTGCCCGCTGCCCAGGTGACATGGATGAACTTGGGGATGGAGGATACTCTTCCTCACTTCAGCCTCAGGGCAATCTGAGTGCAGGGGCCTTGTACCAGCGTGCCATCAGCATGGATCCTGGCCTTGTGGAGGATGAGCTTCCCCACAGGCCCTCCTCTGCCTACAGACCCAGTCCTGGAGGTGTCCGCTACGGTCAGACACCACAGATCAGCCGCAGTCAGTCGACCGCCTACTATCCGGTCTCACCCCACGAAATGGAGCGACAGGTGACGATAGGTTCACCTGAGAACCTTCATGCACACCGACGTCCAGTCAGTGCCAATAACGTAGAACCCAAACAGCACCCACCGGCTCCACGCCCCCTTATTCACTCCCACAGTACAGGTCTACGCTTCTCGCCATCCAACAACAGTTTGGTGGCAGGTTCTGCTGCTAACCTAGGCCCAGGCTTCAGGGCGTCAGCTTCTGCACAGCAAATGGAGATACCCTTAAATATTTCCTATGAAGGAAGCTACCATGATGACCTTTCACCGATGTCACCCCCGCAAGGCACAGACTTCCGGGTGGTGGGTGGAACATATCCAGGAGAGGCCCTTCGCTCCCGCAACACACCTTTCATGGGCATCATAGACAAGACTGCACGGACTCAGCAGTACCTCCAGCAGCAGCCTTCGCTTGCATCGTCCTCCTCGGGTTCTCGACCCTGGGCTGTTTCATCTCTGGATACAGTGGTAAACAGTCCAGCAACTTCTCCAAGCAACATGGGATATGGGCAGCAAACGGCACCCCTCAGCCATATCGCCTACTACAACCGCACCAACAACGCTCACAATGGCCACCTAATGGATGATGATTTCTACGCCAACCCTCCTGGTGTGACGCGGGACCGGGCGGACGCTATGGGCAGAGTTAGTCAGGTTCCCACATACCCAGATGTGAAAGTGGCACGGACTCTACCAGTTTCCCAGGCCTATCAGGACAATGAGTATAGGCAGTTATCTCACAATGAAAGGCAAGGCCCAACCTCACCCATTAAACCAAAGAGACCTTTTGTGGAGTCTAATGTATAAGAAGAATGAGTCAGTGTGCAAGATTTATTAGAACATTCCAGAGGAATATCTAACATGTTGAACATCTTATCATCTTTTCATTTTTTCCCTCCCATATCTTGATGGTGAAACTACAGACCTGTTGAGGTTAATTCCACTTATGTGAAGTGAATCTAGCATGTACTGTACATATCAAGTGCATCTGGACACATAAATGGAAGTATCAAGACCCATTGGAGTAAAAGTAGGCCTGTGTAACTGCTGTACACCAACCTTCTACTTTTCTGTACCTTCTCAATGCCAGCCATGGACAATTTGCTGAGCATTGCCCTTGGACCAGACGTCCCCACTGATATCCCCACTCAGACCAGTAATAATCCCTGAGAATCCTGCTGTGTCTTGAGTTAAAAATGTACCTGAAATATTCCAGATCAATATTGCTTAAGCAAAAAAGTAATATTTAATATTTTAAGTTATGTTTGTAAAAATATATATGTATATCTAAATTTCAATGCAGTTGTGATTTTCAGTTTGCCTTTACTTCCTAAGTTGAGACGCATTCAGCAATGTGAAATATTTTTAGACTTTTTATGGGGCATTTTTATTTTTTTGTCAACAGGTTACAAAGGTCAACAGGATTGCTGCAAATATATGTAGTGTTTGGCTAACGATCTGCTAATGGGAAGTAGCATCCAGGTAGTCAGCCGTTAATTTACTTAGTCACAGCATTAAAGCAGAATTTATCTTTTCCAAAGAAACTTTTGTCATGGGAAATAGGCGTGGGGGAAACTTCTTTTTTGCAGCCTCAGAATCCACATACTCTCATCCATTATGTTTTGAGAGTTTATTTGTGCACTGAAACATTCACATACTGTAAGTTGTGAAACTGTTTGCCTTCATGTTTGCCTCACCATTGAACTAACATACTATTGGAAGGTCAGGCACGTTTTTAATGGATGTCTTGACGGTATATTTTGGGAGGATGGCAGCAAGTCAGATTCGCTCTCACTGGATCTGGCTTAACTAATCAATGCCAACTGCTGTTGAAAAAGAGCAGGTCTTTCTGCAGCGGTTTCATTTTTTTCTCTCTCTTTTTAGAAAAATATGCGGTGCACTCAGAGTTGACCTGGAATACTGCTTACTGTAACAACAGTGTTTGTATTTAACTATTTGTTTTCCTTTTGTATGACCAAAATGTACATGGCTGTAAATAATGTGCTGAACTAGAACGCATGCTCTCTGCTAATACACAAACCCGAGTGTGGTTTTATGTATGAGGGAAAAGACTGTGGCACAATATATTTCCTTGTTTCCCTTATTAGAGGAAAAAAAGAACTGAAGTTTAGGTTTTGTATGTAATTTGTTTTAATATTTTGATTTTGTTTATAAGTGGGCTTGCGAAGGAGGATTCATTGTAAATTGTCTGTATGTGTGAGCTGTGTTGTTTTGCTGGGAAGGAAAATCAGAAACGTGAATGAGGACTTTTTATCCGGTTACACGATTGTAAACTGTACAATCATCTGTATGTATGAGGGAAATAAGGAGCTTATTTAAAAAAAGAATACTACTTCAAAGAAAATCAAGGTGAAATAACTAACCACTGAGTCAAACTTATTTCTCATGAATTTATTTCAGTTAAAAACTTGGTATATACTGTACATCCTTAATCACAAGTGGACTTATAAATCAAGCATTATGAGCACATATTGATATTTTATATCAAATAGAAAACAGTGATATAAATATTGGCACAACACTTGCAACAGACAAGTACACAATACAAACACAGCAATGAAAATACAGTACAAGGGCACCAGCAGATCATCTGTACACTCTTTCAGATGGTGTGTGTGTGTGTATACACAGTGTTGGGTGTAATGCATTACTAAGTCATTAATTACTATAATTACGTTTCCCTTGAAAAAGTAAAACAAGGTATTTATTTTCTTTTTTTCTGTCATTTAATTAGTTACTTCTGATGTAATTGCATTAAATACTGTATAGACTATAGAGCAATTCTTTAATAATAGAGAGATTAAAATCAAGATTTAACGTCTAATGTTAAAATATGTTTATAATATAACTTTCTCACTTTAAATACTTTGCTCAGTTCAAGAATAACTTATACAATTTTATATTATTTATTTGAGAGAATTAAAAGAGTAGTTTCATGTCTATTCTTTTATTGTTCAACTGGTCGAGGTTGATATGGAAAGTAATGCGATACTTTTTAGAGAGGAATTAGTACAGTAATCTACTGTTAAAGATGTACAAATAGTTGCAAGATATTAATTACTTAAGGAACTTACCAAACTCTCTGAAAGTACATCCTGGTACATCAAATAATTTAATGCATTTAAACACTATATAATTGTATATATATTGTGTGTATATATATATATATATATATATATATATATATATAAATATATATAAAATATATATATATAAAAAAAAGCCTAACCCTGAAAATAAATAACATTTAAATACTCCAATAATAAAAACAGTAACATGTTTTCTGTTCCATACATGGTGGTAATTTAATCCTGCTTTAACGTTCATATGACAAGGGGGTGTCAAATACAAATAATGCGAAGACTGCAAATGAAGGAACTGGCTGACAGGTTTGCTAGGACACGGGCAGAAAGGCAGTTGTTGGAGTATATTAAGACATTAAGGAGAACTGGGGATTTCTCCTTCCGACAGGGTCTTAAAATGCACAGATAGAGCCTCCTCCTCAGGATTCGGTGGTCGCCTGAAATCATCTCTCGTCACCACGTAACCCACCACGACCCCAAAGCACACCAGCAACAAGCCCAAAATATTTGCCAGGACCCCCTCAGCTGCAAACTTGGAGTAAGTAGGCCTGAGAACAGGAAATGTGCCATAAAATCTTTATTGGTTAATGAATGGAAAAACACTGTTGTAACTTGCAAAACTTAAATAACACAAGCTTCAGGCCCATTTCTGAACTGGAACAGTTATTTAAGAATGATTTAAAGGGATAGTTCACATAAAGAACCGATATCATTCTGTTTATTTTAAGTGTACGCTGCATTTTTGTCTGCCACTTTAAATGCTCGAGCTCTTTCAAGCAGGACGGATTCTGATTGGCTGTCACTGGTTTTATTGTTCATTGGCTGGAAAAAAATCATTCTGAAAGTGAATTCTGAAATATTATTTCACTGTGCTGTTTTCATTATAGTTGTGGTGCGGACTAATGATTTTTAGAGCTATCTTTATCATTATAGTTGTCGTCCTTCGTGTGAACGTGCCTTTACCGGTTATGTCAGTGTGTGGGACTTTTCCTATTTATTTCTATTGTATTATTTGGATATGAATTCCGCCTGCAACCACCCAAATGTGTTAAGAGTTGTTTATTTATGTGTTAATGAAGTTAATAATTATATGTGCAAACTATTCATGAGTTACACAGTAAATAGGCACACAAGGAATATCTTGAATAAATCCAGCATTTGATGCTCCGCAGTGAGAGATGGACAAAAGAAGCCAAATATCATTAATATTCATTGAAAGTCTCTTTCCGCTGTGACTCATTCACACGGTGACTCATTCCTTTCCTCTCATTCAAAATGTTTACCTCGGCTTTGTGACATCAGTTGTTATTTTCAAAAATCTGACACTTCACTGACACTCACATGATACTGAAGAGCAGTTTCTCTGTGATTCCCAGCAGACAGGATCCCACAGACATGGCCAGCAGCAACAGGCCGAAGAAGACGTGCAGAGGGAGATACCAGCTCCTCAACTGAGCAGATGCCCATGGGAAAAGGAAAAATCCCAGTCCCAGTAACCACTGGAGCAAAGGAGAGGAGGAGAAGTCAGTCCTAAGACAACTTAAGGCGATCTATTCCATTGGCCTCTTAAAAATGTTTTAGGATCAGATATCTTCAAATTAGTTATATAAAAAATGTATAATCTGTAAAAAAGAATTATAATAATGAAAAAGATATATAATGGAATTACTTGTAAATGTAAATGTTTGTATATATATATATATATATATATATATATATATATATATATATATATACACACAGTATACACTCACCTAAAGGATTATTAGGAACACCATACTAATACTGTGTTTGACCCCCTTTCGCCTTCAGAACTGCCTTAATTCTACGTGGCATTGATTCAACAAGGTGCTGAAAGCATTCTTTAGAAATGTTGGCCCATATTGATAGGATAGCATCTTGCAGTTGATGGAGATTTGTGGGATGCACATCCAGGGCACGAAGCTCCCGTTCCACCACATCCCAAAGATGCTCTAGTCTATTGGGTTAAGATCTGGTGACTGTGGGGGCCATTTTAGTACAGTGAACTCATTGTCATGTTCAAGAAACCAATTTGAAACGATTCGAGCTTTGTGACATGGTGCATTATCCTAAAGGGATGGACATGGTCAGAAACAATGCACAGGTAGGCTGTGGCATTTAAACGATGCCCAATTGGCACTAAGGGGCCTAAAGTGTGCCAAGAAAACATCCCCCACACCATTACACCACCACCACCAGCCTGCACAGTGGTAACAAGGCATGATGGATCCATGTTCTCATTCTATTTACGCCAAATTCTGACTCTACCATCTGAATGTCTCAACACAAATCGAGACTCATCAGACCAGGCAACATTTTTCCAGTCTTCAACTGTCCAATTTTGGTGAGCTCATGCAAATTGTAGCCTCTTTTTCCTATTTGTAGTGGAGATGAGTGGTACCCGGTGGGGTCTTCTGCTGTTGTAGCCCATCTGCCTCAAGGTTGTGCGTGTTGTGGCTTCACAAATGCTTTGCTGCATACCTCGGTTGTAACGAGTGGTTATTTCAGTCAAAGTTGCTCTTCTATCAGCTTGAATCAGTCGGCCCATTCTCCTCTGACCTCTAGCATCAACAAGGCATTTTCGTCCCCAGGACTGCCGCATACTGGATGTTTTTCCCTTTTCACACCATTCTTTGTAAACCCTTGAAATGGTTGTGCGTGAAAATCCCAGTAACTGAGCAGATTGTGAAATACTCAGACCGGCCCGTCTGGCACCAACAACCATGCCATGCTCAAAATTGCTTAAATCACCTTTCTTTCCCATTCTGACATTCAGTTTGGAGTTCAGGAGATTGTCTTGACCAGGACCACACCCCTAAATGCATTGAAGCAACTGCCATGTGATTGGTTGATTAGATAATTGCATTAATGAGAAATTGAACAGGTGTTCCTAATATTCCTTTAGGTGAGTGTGTGTATATATATATATATATATATATATATATATATATATATATATATATATATATATATATATAGTATAATAAAATAATTAAATACTATTTTTCAGATGTACATACAATTTGAAGTGGAATTTAATAAATTTTTTCAGATGTATGTAGAGCATATGAAGTGGACGATCAGGTCAGGTTTCCAGGCTGGATTACCAGTGCCAATAAAAACACTAATAGCAATGTTTTGATGTCAATAGAGCTGTAATGGATGTGACCCTCCACACGGGGGTTTGCTAATGCAGAGCAAAGTCCTTCCAAACCACAAACACTTTTGCAGAACAGTCATGATGCAGCTCAGCTGTTCAAATAAGGACGAAGGAAGATGTTTAAATGCAAACAGACCTTCGCCCTGGTCAAAAGGAAATAACTGCAAATTACCTGCAGGAAAAACAGCACAAAAGTGAGCATGCCAAACCAGCTGTGCAGAGAATACATGTGAGGGATCTTAGCCGATGAATGGAAATCAAATGCGGCCACAAGACCTGAGGAGAGAGAGAGAGAGAGAGATTAAAAACATACACTTTTTATTTTTCTTCACAATTTTCTGCATTTAAATCAAACTGCTGATGTTTTATGCATGTTATCTATTTTGTTTTAGTAAACCTCTAAGATACTTGTATGTCTGAAAATCTCCCATCGCTATTCAAAACCTGAAGGAAAATTTAAAATTTCATGTCCTCTATCATCAAAAAAAATTCAGATTTATTTGAGAATTGAGAAAACGTGTTTTTTGTCTTACCCTGATTCACTGTGGTAAGCCTATTAAAATAGTTTATATTTTAGACCTGAAGGGATGCTTTTCGTGCAAAATTGCTTTCTTGCGTCACTCATCCGTGCGTGTCTCATCATATCCGTAAATAGAGAAAAGTCGCTCCGGCTACTTTGACGCATGTGGGAGTGGCATAGGTTAGTTGTCACAACGAGCGAGAAAGGTTGACATGACAGAGCTCGTAATAAACCAAGAATCAACATTGACTTTTCGGCGATGGCGAGAACTGAGGGATTTGAAATGTAAAAGCATTTATTACTTAAAGGTGAGTAGGGTATTTTATTGAACAGATAAATTGCCATATGTAAAGCATTATCTATTGTGAGAGTCATTTCATGGTTGTGTAGCTGTGCTGGAATTTATTTTCAAGGAAGTAGCATATCTATTAATAGGTGAAGCTACAGTAACGTCTTCAGCTAGTCAGCTTGAGATTCTTTTCAAATAAACTGGTTATATCTCTTAAGAGCAGTAGTGAATGTTTTCTGAGCAGGAGGATAACCATATTCATCCGCAGTCAAACACATACGCCGAAGCACAACCAAAACAATGTTCTTCTGCAAAATGCATGCCATTTAGTTTTTTAACCTCTAGAGGGCCACAAGTTACATTGTGTACCTTTTTAAAAAAAATAAAATCTTACTGACCCCAAACTTGTAAATGGTAGAGTACATATATATATTGTTGGAAATGCAAATCTAGTTATCCTGTGCCCTGCGATTAATAAAATACATCTGTTTATCTGAAGAAAATTTTAGTTTTCCCCTTATTTAACGGTTCAAACAGCACATTAGTCACGGGAAATGGCTGTGACCGCAGCAGTTGAGGATTTCAGCAAAAATCTGTGTCAATAAACAAATACCCAGCAAAACAACAGTGCTGCCAAACGTACATGTAATCTACGTTTTCTTCTAGCTTGTTAGCACACGCATGTTGTTAGACTTACCCACAATACTGATGATGAGGGCCATCATATGCAGCAGAGCGTGGAGAATTTTCACAGAACGTTTAGTCTCATTTCTGAAGACACGGTAAACCAGAACAGCTGTGGTAGAGAAAGAACAAGCTCTTATTGAGCCATTTTATCAGATGTGAAAAGGTTAGCCAATTATAAAAGAATTACAAGATAGAAGTCTTAAAGGCACCGAAAACAGCCTGCGTCAGGACTGAAATTCTACAGATGCAGTAACTTGTCAAATAACAGCTGAAGATGTATTCCTGTGTGTCTTTTTGGCCTTTTTACAAGCAGACAGATACCCTCTGGGCTGTTTTTACTGGTGTTTTTTGGGACAGCTAAACCTCTAATAGGCCAGTGACCTTTCAGATATAATGCCCTAATTAAATTTCCATGACGAGGGCTTTGAATCAGAGGATCACTGCTAAAGATATTAGCTCAATTAACATCTGTCTCTCTCTGCCGAGTGCTTTATTAAGTGTCCAGATGGACGAATCATGAATTGACTGTGATTATACTTTAACAGCACAGAAGTGTGTGTGTGAGTGTGCCTGTGTGTGTATATATAAAATTATAGAGATCAGATACATCCATTTCAAATGGTTCAAAATAATTGATCTTCTCTGACTATTTTCTTTATTGTAACCTAGACAACAGCAGTTACAGATTAATAGAGAAAACTACACAATACTATCTCTCAGCAGGGCTTGATCACTGTTTGAAAACCAACCATGAAGTATTCCAGCCCATATTGATTCATATATACACAAAAATCAGGAAACAAATCAGATCTTAGCTCTAACAACATCAGCTGGCCCTTCCTGTTCAGTGTTTTATTACAAGCACAGAGTCACACACACACACACACACACACACACACACACACACACCCTAAGGGCAGAGAGACAGAAGACCCAAAGATGTCTTATTAGACAATTACACCCAATCTGGCCTTTGCAACCAACTATGCTATATCACTGACATTTGGCCAATACACAGTATTATAGAAAAACGAGAGAACACTTTTTGATGAAAGTCAAAGTTTTTTTTAAAGAATTACCTGGATTGATAAATCAAACACCATAAGACCACAATAAGAAGTATTACCAATTTAAATATAGTAGATTTTGTTCATTAAGACACAATATTTTTACTTTTACATATGTAACATACATTATGAGGAACATATATTTTAATATTTTATATATATAACACACATACACTACTGTTCAAAAATTTGAGGGGTTTTTGCAGCACAACTGTTTTCAACTTATAAAAATAATAATACAAAAAAAAATATTCTTGAGCATCAGATCAGCATTTTAAAATGATTTCTGAAGGATCATGTGACACTGAAGACTGGATTCAACTGGATGAAGGCTGAACATTCAGATTTACCATCACAAGAATAAATGACATTTTAAAATAATATTTCAGTAAATAAACAGTATTTACATAAACATTTTAACTGTTTACATTATTATTTTAATATATTGCATTTAATATGCATTTTATACATTCCAATTTTTAACCACAGTTTATACCCAATAGTGTAGTTTAAAATGCACTGTTTGAGTGAGAGAATAAATGGGTTGATAAATGCCTCAAGTAATGCAAACACAGCAGAGGAATACTAGGTTAATCAGTCATTTCAAGGTATTAAAACGTATTAAATGAAAAGAAAAAGAAAAGATTATTTTTCTAGGCAGTTCTAGCACTGCATGTTCACTTGCTGGGCTACAGAAAAAAGAAATATATTCAGCCCAGAAAAACTATATCAGTATCCTTGGGTGTCAAAACTAGCATTGATACTATTTCCTGAACTGCAACTCTTCTATTTATTTATTTTGCAAACATAAGTTAAATGAAGTTTTAAAAAATATATCTTTTTTACTTGTTTACTCTATTCTTTACTCTATTTATTCTTACCATCTCCATAGAGGAAGACCAGGCCGAGGACCATACAGAGAGGGTGGACGTTAAACTCTTGAGCTGAGCCGTCCCAGGCGTAGCCTCCCCGGTAATGTCCCATCCACACGCCTGTGATCACCACACATGTAACCCCCAGCACCTGAGAACACACCACGTACCACGGCAGAGTCCGCAAGCCGCCCGCGCTCAGTGCCATACCCTCCATTACCTGCTGGGACACAGGGATGATAGAAAGACAGAAAACCTTTAAGGGATGTACAAGACTCTTTGCAAATTACATATTTAGTGAATTATAATTATGGATGGTAGCTTTGTTTTCTTCATGTAAAATATAATTGCGACCCGGACATGTACAAGATATAGAAAGCCAAGCACCAGCAATGGTTATAAGAAACAGTCAAGTAAGTGAAATGACTTGTTTTATTAATAAAACTAATAAGTGGATATATGCTATACAGGCATGACATAACGAATGCACAATCATGTAGTTCTGTAATTGCAATATTATTAAACATCCATAGTGATATTAACATTTGCAGTATGGAATTGCAACAAGTCTTACTATTGTAGTCTGGATATTATCCAATGGATAATCACGTGATTTCTGTCGTTTGCATTATGAAACCTTAAGTAAACACACACTATGCAGATAAAGACTTTCAGTCTCGTTGTGTTCATCATGTGGTCTTTGCCTGACTTACGAAAGCACAACATCACCCTCGTGTAAAAACAATGACTGCATGATGATTAGCAAGCTTAAACTCCCACTTATCTGGTGCAAACACATAATGTTTAGAGGTCTAGAACCATAACCTCGTCGTGATAATAACAAGTTTTAAGATGAACCCTTGGATAACAGAGAGAGAACTCCTACAGAAGTCATGCAAACCATAATTTTCAATAGTATTTGCCACTAAATGATGATGCAGCATCACACGCGCTGTCAATAGTGTGAAAAAGTGTCACTCACCTGCGCCACGTCTCCAGAAAGCCGGAGGAAAGGGCGTGTTTTTATTATTGTGTATTTCAGACAAGAATCACGAGATCCTTGCTGCTCGGAGGGGTTTTGTAACCTACTTTAAAAAATGTATCTGATATTCTCTCTATACAATTTACTCGAATTCTCTGCTGATTTAGACGCGCAACTCACGCGCCTGCCTGACATTTACCACATTAACTTCTATTGTAGCTCACTGCTTGACGCACTTGGAAGTTGACGGGCAGATATTGGCCACGCCCCCACGCTATCACTATTGGCTGCTGCTCGGGAGATGGGAGGGGTTATTATTAAGAGGATGATGCTTCCGTTGCCTTGGTAACCTGCATCTTCGTGTGATTGCTGATGATTTGATCATGTTGTCTAACCATACTTAAACTATATTATATTTCAGCACTTCCAATCATTTATCGTGCAGAGAGAATGCATGCTCGCATCTAAACAGTAATCTAGTAAGCAATCGATTAATAATCATTTATTGTTTATTTGTTATTATGGATGTCTGTTTTGATTCTTTATAGTTTTATACTACCATTCAAAAGTTCAAAATATATTTTTTTATGTTTTTGAAAAAGTACCTTTTGCTCACCACCAAGGCTGCAGATCAAATATAGCCTACAATAAAAAGGTATATTGTAAAATATTTTTACTATTTGAAATAGGAAAATAACTGTTTTATGTTTTAATATAGGCCTACAGCATGTTAAAATGTCATTTATTCCTGTGAATTTTCAGCATCATTACTCCAGTCTTCAGTGTCACATGATCCTTCAGAAATCATTTTAATATGATGATTTGATGCTCAATAAACATTTCTTATTATTATCAATGTTGAAAGCAGTTGTGTATAATTTCTTTTCAGGATTCTTTGATGAATAGAAAGTTCAAAAGAACAGCATTTATCGTAAATAGAAAGCTTTTGCAACATAGTAAATGTCTATACTGTCACGTTTTATCAATTTAATGCATCCTTGCTAAATATTAATATTAATTCTTTCCAAAAAATAAAAATAAACTTTTGAACGGTAGTGATAATGTTACAAAAGCTTTCTATTTCAGATAGGCCTAAATGCATTCTGTTGATCAAATAATCCTGAAAAAAAAATTGTACACAACTGTTTTCAATATTGATAATAATAAGAAATGTTTCTTGAGCATCAAATCATCATATTAGAATGATTTCTGAAGGATCTTGTGACACTGAAGACTGGAGTAATGATGCTGAAAATTCAGCTTTGCCATCACAGAAATAACTTGCATTTTAAAATATATTCAAATAGACAACAGTTAAGCTATTTTAAATTGTAAAATATTTCACAATATTACTGTTTTTGCTGTATTTTGGATCAAATAAATGAAGCCTTGGTGAGAAGAAGAGACTTATTTTAAAACATTTAAAAATCTTACTGTTCTAATAATTTTGGCCACTGCTGTATATTCAAATGTAATTTTCCACAAGTTCTGCTCATAAGTTTACCTTCCCTATTCAGAATATGCAAGATAATGGAATGGATTATCAATGGCTGTTTTAACAACTTTTGAACAGGATCACGATGTGTAATTCCTTCATATTTTGTGTAAAGATCATTTTTGTTTTATTTAGTACTGCCCTCAGTCGTTGATCATCCAGGTAACAACACACATTATTAAGATTCAAGAGTATGTAAACTGATGAACTGGTTCATTTAAATTCAGTTATTATTTTGTCTTGTTGCGGACTCTATGTAAACATCTGTTACGTGAAACAGCTTTTTCGGGACATTACCCGCTATACATGCACTCTTTATGATTCCTCTTAATTTGTTGAAATGATCTAGCATCTTCTGCAAGTGGTATGTAAACTTATGAGCAGAACTGTATATCGATTTGCCTTGTCAGGACAGAATTATCTGTTGAGTTCATTTGCCCACAGCATTACCTGAATATCATCTGTTATATTAGGATATCACACACTGACCACAAGAGGGATGCAGTGAGCTGTGGATATAGCTGCAATTCATCTGCAAATATATCTCCTGTCTCGTCATTGGCCACGATATTAGAGCTTATGCTGACATAATGTGTCACAGCACTGACATTATCTTCAGCGCTATAATCCCGCTCTCCGTCAATAACACCATTCTTCCCCTCACTTTCCCTGTCCTTTCATTTCCTGCCTTTCTGCTGGGGGTGGGAGTGAGTGATGAGAGATGACATTTCGAGTATGAGATCACAAAGTAATGACTCATAATTGATTCACTGTTTTTACGATTACGCATTTAGAAACTCTCTCTCCCCCCCTTTGTTTCTCGTCCTTTTTAAGCTAAGGGCCAACTTCCTGTCAGGTGAGGAGATCCAACTTCAGTTTGAGTTCGTCTCACTGCAGCATTATAAAAATGTCCCCTGTGAAATTTACCACGTGATACTTGCACATTATTCACAAGGATGCAGGGATTTCTCAAAGACATGCATCTATATTGACGTCTGTCCTGTTTTGACCTTGTTTGACAGGCGCAGCTATGAATATGAATGGGAATTGCATGGTCCCGCGGGTCCGTTCAGCACAGCAGGTTTGCGCCAGGCCCGCGGCTCCAGTCCTAACGCCCGTTTCACACATACTCCGTTTGCAGTGCGTATGCGGTGCGTATTTTTTTCCGTACCCATGTTAACAGGTCAGAGCTTTCACACTGCACGCGGTTGCAGTCCGTCGATCCGTTCCATGCAGTTGCGGTGCGTATTACAGCAGTGCACAGTCTGTTTTTGCTGTGCTGCAAACGCTGAATTAAAGTGACAGCGCATGTTTCGTGGTCAAAATGAACACAGATTGACCTGACAATGTAGTAATTTCACCATAAATGCGATTAATTAAATAAAATGTAGGCTAGTAATCGCACCATACATGTATTTAATTAAATACTACTTTTTTCACTTTAAGACTTTAAGGAAAGCTACCTCAATTAAAATTTTAATGAAAAAGAAAATGCATGAGAGTTGGCTGTATTTGTCAATTTTAAGTTTCAATGTAAAATGTTTGCGATTTAATATAACTACATGGTTAAATATTTAAGGTAGCTACCTCAACAAGGCGAAATAATGAACAACTCATTCGTGGAGGTGGAAAAACAAGTTCTTTCTTTGTGACATGCAAGATTTATTGTAGCCTATTAAAATTTTAATGAAAAAGAAAATGCTTGAGAGTCGGCTGTATTTGTCAATTTTAAGTTTTAATTTAAAATGTTTGCGATTTAATATAACTACATGGTTAAATATTTGACCACTTGCTTGAGCAACTTAATATAAGTAGAAGTAATGCATTGAATAATAGGCTGACGTACGTTGTTTAAATTGTGTTTGAACGTGCATCTATTAAAGAGTGTGTACAAAGAGAATCGCAATGCTGAGACGTTAAGACCGGGGTAAATCAAGGGAAAATACAATTTACTTCAACAAGGCAACATAATGAACAACACTCGTGTGGGCGCTTTCACACTTGGTTCGATTGCCTGTTCCGAACCCGAGTTCGATTGCTCCCCCCTCCCCCTGCCCCCGATGGACTGTGTTCGCATTATATTATTTCTATCCGAACCGCGGTACACTTGCGTCATCAGGCTGCAGCTGGCGTAATGGTGTTGCAACCGCGAATGAAAAGGCGTCCAAATGGATAGACTTGCTCGGTTGACATTTTTTCTTCTTTTTTTTTTTAACCTTTGGTTTTGTTTTCAGCATAGACATACAGAAACACACTTGCGTCTGTCTGCCGCAAAAAATCTGAAAACGTTTCAGACAGCGGCCTGTCCGCCGAAGACACATTATATGTCAACAATAGCGGTTCACTTCCGCGGTTTGGTTCGATTGCGTTCATATCAGCAGCGAACCGTACCCGAGTTCACATGAACCGTACCCCAGACCACCTTTTTAAGCGGACTCGAGTACGGTTCGCGGGTGCGCACCCGAGTTCGGAAGACAGCGTTCACATCATCCAAACGAACCGAAGTCTGACGTCATTCGAACCCGAGTGGGCACCAAAAGTGCTAGTGTGAAAGCGCCCTCATTCGTGGAAGTGGAAAAACAAGTTCTTTGTGACATGCAAGATTTATTGTATTAAAATTTAAATGCAAAAGAAAAGGCATGAGAGTCGGCTGTTTTTGTCAATTTTAAGTTTTAATTTAAAATGTTTGCGATTTTAATATAAGTAGAAGTAATGCATACATATAGGCCTACGTTGTTTAAATTGTGTTTAGACGTGCATACATCCATTAAAGAGTGTATGTGTACAAAGAAAATCTCAATGCTGACAACTTTTTTTTTTCATAAAAGTTGCTGCATAACTTCTGGATTTGAAATAAAAATACTAAGTATGTGTTTGTGGTACAGCCGCGGATCATGCACTGCAAACGCAGCATATGTGAAAGCACTATTGCGTGCTGCTCCTGCACCGCATACGCACCGCACACAGAGTATGTGTGAAACGGGCGTAACTTAGCCCATCCTGGCCCCACGCCAAATAACAACCAATCATTGCAAAATTGGCACGATGTTCAATTCAGCTCCAGAGGGAGATAGTGTTTTTCGGCTGCTTGGAATCAAAAACCCGCTTGTTATTTAGAAAGTAGAAAGCGGTATTAGAACGTGACCGTGTTCTTCATAAACATTCAAATGATTTTAAACCGTTTGAATGCAAAAAGATGCGAAAGAAACTCAATTAGTTACCCACGTGCACACAGAGAGCTGCGTAGACAGACCTTTTGGCAGGGCAGATAACCAGTAAACTCCTTAGCGTTGGGCCCTGTGTGTTTATATAGAGTCCCTTTTATGACCATGACCCGCCCCTTTTGTTACAAAATATAGTTACAAAATCTGTTACGAAAAAAAAAGACAAGAAAAAAAAAACAACCCACCAGGAATGTTACTTGGCCTACCTTACATCACAAAGCTGTAAGGTTACGCTGGAATATGTGTGCGTGTTTGAGAGCTAGGTTAGTGTTTGGGACCTTAAATTGTGCAGAACGGCGATGCAGTGCTTTGATTTGCTTCCAGAGCACGCTAACCTGCTAACCTGCTAACCTGCTAACTGATAACTTGCAGTACAGCGAAGTGTCTTGTCGCCATGACAACAGACGGCTCTCTGCACTGCTGCTGCCTGATGGCCTCCAACACCAGCCAAGAACTAACAGAGAGAAGGAAGACAGGAAAACAGCTAAAAATAAAATGCAAAAGAGCACATTTGAAAACAGACACACCTGGAGTCCAAACAATTACTTCCTTATTTGAATTCCTTTAGTACTATAATAATATGACAATATGAGTAGTTCATGATGATATGATATGATTTAGCCTACTGTATATTAGAGGGCCTATAACAATTGTGCCTGTTTTAACTATACCTAATTACCTCTTTCTCTGGACGCTTTTGAGTCCAAGAAACTAAAAATAACATGCAAATTTGATAGGTTCTATAGTTTGTGTATGGGTGGGTACATGTAAATATTTGTATGTGGGTTATGTAAGTAAAGTATTACAAATTATGAGGGAAAAGGAAATGGAATTTGTTTGTGTGAAAGAGTGCAATAACCTCAGTGTGTTTTCATTATAGTGAGAAACAACGGATGATCCTAATCTTTGTGAGGAATAACGTCACGGATGCTTCTGGGAGGACTATGACCGCGGAGGTTTTCATGCTTTTTTTTCATGCTTTTATAATGGTGAGTCATAACTGTTAGGACTGGAGATGCTTCTCCATGGAGACGTGATGCTGCCCGGATCTCAGCGCTCTCCTAAAGATTCGCTTTGGCACATCTACATTTTTAAGCAATCTAAAGCAATATTCTATGCTTTCTTTTAGTATTTGTTAATACTTTATTTTTTACAGTGTTCTTGTTATATTACATGTAGTTACTGATGACTATAAATGATGCATAATTCCACGCTACATATCCCTGTGGTTTGGCTTAAGCCTAGTCCCAGACTAAAATGCATGTTTGAGCTGTTTTAACTGAAAGCAACTTGCACTATATCTTAAAATATGTCAGTGCCATTGTTTTGTCTCAACACACACATCAGTAATGTTTTTTTCTAAGGCTTGTTTATAAAAGCTACTTAAATGTTCTAATCGAACTAAGGCCTAATCCTGGCTTAATTAAAGCCCTGTCTGTGAAACCAGGCCATAGTTAATTGAGTTAAACCTTAGTTAAGTTAAGTGTAACCCAGTATTTTTTGTGATGTTAATGGTGATGGTTGTCAGTTAGATTTAAAAAAAAAATAATTGCTCAATTTAGTCGAATCATTCATGTTCATTTTGCATTTTGCAAAAACACTATGGCTGCGTCCAAAATCACATACTCTCTTGAGTAGGTACTTATTTTGAATAATATTTTGCAACCGCTAAAAAAGTAGCCTATGTTCTATATAGTATGAATGTATGAATGCAATCTGGACGTAATACATTTGCCATGCTTTCATTATCATGTGACCTACCAGAGTCAGTTATGTCCCATTCAGTGCCATTCATAAATCCTCTCCCGCGGCCTCATGGGATGGTGAAGTGTCCATCGTATGCACACTTCAGTATCCCGCCGGAAGTAAGTCATCTGAATACTTTTTTCCTTCTCTTTTATGAGTGCTGTGAATTCTGATGTACTTCTTTTGTCACATACTGTTGACAAGAGAGAGAGAGAGAGAGAGAGAGAGAGAGAGAGAGAGAGAGAGAGAGAGAGAGAGAGGAACTTTATATATTCCATATATATTTTTGGGTGAACATTTTCCATGTTCAACTATCAAATCATAGGAGCAAAGATGCTTTTAAAATGTATGCAATAACCTGCAACTTTTGAACACACACACACACACACACACACACACACACACACACACACACACACACACACACACACACACACACACACACACACACACACACACACACACACACACATCTACACTCATGCAGTGTGTTGTATGTGTTACTGCTAAACAGAGAGGGCTGGTTTCAGTGACATTTCCTCAATCTTTGTTCTGCGTTCATCCTCCTCTTATCCTGTTTTCTCTCTGTTGTACCAGGAAGAGAGCAAAAATTCATGTGTTTGTCCTTGCGGCTGTGAGGTAGTGGATGGTTTTTGCCGTGGATGGTTTATTTTTAGCTGCTTTTCTTATCTGTCAACATGTGCACATCGATCGCTCCACACCACCTTCACATGAATGAGCCTTTGACGTAAAAGAGCAAACTATCTGCCGAGAGAGAGAGAGAGAGAGAGAGAGAGAGAGAGAGAGAGAGAGAGAGAGAGAGAGAGAGAGAGAGAGAGAGAGAGAGAGAGTTCTGTTTCCCCCTTTGCTTGGAATTCCAGTCTGTTCTGATGCATTGCTTCACTCTTGACCAGTCTTAAGTCTAAGGGCAATGACTGTGTTTATGTGTATAAGCAAATAGTGAATATATGCAGACGTGCACCAGCGTATGTATTTATGTTTAAGGCATGGCTCTGTAGTGACCTGTGGACTAGAATGAGGCATGCAAACAGGCAGTCAGATGCATCCATGGCAACCTGGTGAGTGTGCAGAGCAGAGTAAACAACCACTATGGGCTGTGTGTGCATGTTAGAGAGAGAGACTGCATTTATGAGACCACCACGATAAGACTTGATCTAAGTGATATGTAGGGTAATTGTGCACTGGAGAACAGAATACCGAACCACTTGAAATGAACTGTCAAGATGAACCACCCACGAGCAAAAAGCCCGGCGTTCCACCTCCTGAGACGCTAATTTGAAATGTCAAAAGCATTACCAATGCAAAAACTCATTTGAGAGTGTTGCAGGATTTGAATGAATAGAATTTAAGCACAAAACAGGTGGGTGAGGGGTCAAGATGTCAAATCCTAGCAGGATGCAAAAAGAGAAAATTCCCAGTACTCTCCACCCAGAATGCACTGGTTGAGTAGAGACAAGATGCTTTTACTCGCTTTAAAATGAATCTCCTATGTTCGGAAAGCTTTTTCTAATAAGTATCCTTATGGAAGTCAACACTAGGCTATACAGTTATCTATATAGTTATCGTTCTTGGTGTAAATGGGCCTTTACATGGAGTCTTAAGCATGTGATGGGAGGATGCATTAGATTAATTTCTCAAAATTGTGTAAACCTTGATTTAGCAAAAAAAATTAGGCTATAGATTGAACCTTTAATTAAGACTAAGCCTGGCATAAATTAGTCAAAACGGGTTAAATCACATAAAGCAGGGGCTTTCAAGCTGGGGACTCTTAGGGGGTCTATGGAAAAGTATAAAGAAAAATAGTGTAAAAAATGTTAATACATAAATATATATATAGCCTACCGGTAATTATTATTATTATTATTATTATTATTTTTTTTAATAAGATTAAAATAAATTAATCATATTTGTGGGTCCATGGCATCTAAAAGATTGAAAAGTCCTGGCATATAGCACCTTAACACCTAAGAAATGTTGTAAGTGTTGTAACGTCCTCGCTCGCCCACCACATTCTCCCCACGCATCACATACAGTACTCCTTAACCTACCCAAAGGGGGCGCCCTCCTCTCTAAAACCAGTTTAGTTCCTGTTCAAATATAGGCTATGCATATTTAAAACAAAGAACACTCCTGGTAAACATAGACCATGCTTTGTTGCAAACTCAGACACACAGACATAATTAACAGCGGTATTCACATCGGCATCTTTGAGACCCGCGAGACCCGCTCTGCGGGTTGTAATCTGTCGTGTCGCGCGCTATTTTTAGAACCCACAGCCGTGGTCACGTGACCGTCGAGAGCACGTCATTAATGTTGTTGTTGGTGGAGAAGCTGCAAATATGGAGGAAAGAGAGTTGAGACAGGAAAAAAATTACTTTTCATGAACAGGGGAGGAAAATAGCTTTGCAAAAGTGATAAAGTGGAAGACAGACGCTGAAATAAGAAGGGCTGTGACGGCGCCCGGAACGACAACAAGTATCAGGTAAAGTAGAAAGAAACATAGGCTACATTATCTGATAGTGATGGTTTATGTTCTGTCCTTTCCCTCCTGGATTTGACACCCACCGAAAGGCAACGGTCTTGCCCGCAGGGAAACGCATTATGTTGACAGCGGATGTATTCTTTATTGCATTTAGTCAGCTTTAGACCTTTTGCACATTGGCGAATTCGTACACCGGACAGCCTTAAACAAACATCAAGAGTTTGTTTGATTTAACGTTAGTCCGAGTTCCTTCAAACTATCGCCATTTCTTTGCCCGTGGGAATCGCCTGACGGGATGAGTTAGATATTTTCATGACCATCAGTCTCCCAGTATAATATCTGAGCGTTTTAATACAGTCAGTTGAAGGTTGATCGGGTTGAACTCCAGTATAGCGCAGAAGATGATGTTCTCCTGAGCTGGAGGAGAAGCGATTATATCATATTCATCATGATCTTCTTTTATTGCGCAACGATGTATGAAAAAAAATAAAAATAGAATCGGTATTTACAGCCATACCGCAAGATTATGATGCCATTTTACAGTGAATAAATGATCTACGTCTTAAGTATTTTATTTAGCTATTAATGTATTCTGTTTTGGTTTCAACATAAGTTCTAGAATCTAGATAATGGCTATAAGCAAAATATGCTAAATTTATTTTCAGACAAAACGTCACCTGAAGTATTTTTATCAGAGAGAACATTCTGTACTATAGTAGAAGAGGTCATTTAATTCTAACGCTATCTATCTATCTATCTATCTATCTATCTATCTATCTATCTATCTATCTATCTATCTATCTATCTATCTATCTATCTATCTATCTATCTATCTATCTGTCTGTCTGTCTGTCTGTCTATCTACCTGTCTGTCTGCCTATCTATCTATCTATCTATCTATCTATCTATCTATCTATCTACCTGTCTATCTGTCTATCTATCTATCTATCTATCTGTCTGTCTGTCTGTCTGTCTGTCTGTCTGTCTATCTACCTGTCTGTCTGCCTATCTATCTATCTATCTATCTATCTATCTATCTATCTATCTATCTATCTATCTATCTACCTGTCTATCTGTCTATCTATCTATCTATCTATCTATCTATCTATCTATCTATCTACCTGTCTGTCTGTCTATCTATCTATCTATCTATCTATCTATCTATCTATCTATCTATCTATCTATCTATCTATCTATCTATCTATCTATCTATCTATCTACCTGTCTATCTATCTATCTATCTATCTATCTATCTATCTATCTATCTATCTATCTATCTATCTATCTATCTATCTATCTATCTGTCTGTCTGTCTGTCTGTCTGTCTGTCTGTCTGTCTGTCTGTCTGTCTATCTACCTGTCTGTCTGCCTATCTATCTATCTATCTATCTATCTATCTATCTATCTATCTACCTGTCTATCTGTCTATCTATCTATCTATCTATCTATCTATCTATCTATCTATCTATCTATCTATCTATCTATCTATCTATCTATCTATCTATCTATCTATCTGTCTGTCTGTCTATCTACCTGTCTGTCTGCCTATCTATCTATCTATCTATCTATCTATCTATCTACCTGTCTATCTGTCTATCTATCTATCTATCTATCTATCTATCTATCTATCTATCTATCTATCTATCTATCTATCTATCTATCTATCTATCTATCTATCTATCTATCTATCTATCTATCTATCTATCTATCTATCTACCTGTCTGTCTGTCTGTCTGTCTGTCTGTCTGTCTGTCTGTAATACCGTAATATTTGGCCTACAGTGACATTTCCAATAGTTACAACATGGTTATGTGACATTAAGTGTATTTCTCAGAGGTCAAGTCAAGGCTGTCCGCTGTTCACCGTTTTCGAGTGGGTTGACCGAGGACTCAAAGTAATCAAATCATTTCTCAGTTTTTTTTTTTGTTTTTTTTTCTCCTGGTTAACTCGTCAAATTAAGTCGCGACATCAACTGTCCCAGGAAATAGGCTGGTGTATCACTCATGCACCAAGATAAACATTTTTCTCTTGGCTACTGCAGGATGTGGCTCATTTGTTTTGATTTGTGTGAATGGAAGATGATGCCATTATAGCATTATTATTATTATGTTATGACTTCAAAATGGGTGTAACAATGAACACATCATTGTAGGTTAGTATTGCTAAGTGAGGTTCAATTATGTAACATTAATTAGGCTAGGTGAACCGCAACAAAAATAGTTTTAGTTGCACATTTAGAAGATTATTGACATAATGTTTTTTGTTTGTTTGTTTGTTTGTTTGTTTGTTTATTGAGTTTTATTTTTTTAAAGTCAATAAACACAAAAATACAAAGCAAAAAGCAACTATACAAATCTAGAACCCATCCCACCCCTGGTAGACTTCAAGAAAATAAAAAGAAATGTAGAAAAAATAAATAATTGACACAATATCAAAAGCAGCATGCCATAAATTCACAGTCTTAACCTTGGATCCATGCATACGAGAAGTTGAGAGTTCCATCGATGTAATGTCCAACAAAGACACTGTCCATGTTCGTCTGTCCATTGTGTGAGGAGGATTCCAGCGGTTAACTAACCTTTTTTTTTTTTTTTGCCGCTGTGAGAGCGGCTAACAGTAAATATCTTTGTTGAATGGATAAGGTAAGGTCCCTAAAATCATAAAAAAAAAAAATGGCATGGGGTCAAACAAATATCAGTGTCCAACAGATATGATAAGTCCTGTGAGAGCTGGGTCCAAAAAGGTGAGAGAGAGGGACAGTCCCAAAAGAAGTGCAAGTATGTGCCTAGAGATCCTTGAGAACAAAGATTACACTTGGGAGAGGAGGATAGATTCATGTAGAAACGTTTCAGAGGAGTCAAGTAAACCCTATGTAGTAATTTCCAGTGTATCATTTGATGATTGGGGTTCTTTGAAGACAGCTTAAACATCCTCCATACCTGATCCGAAATAAAACATGCACATCTTCATTAAGATCCTTGGCCCAAACAGTTGTAATAGATAAGGGTTTGTGTGAATGCTCAAGAAGATACAGCTGATAGTGGATATTATTATGACCGTGCTCAAGGATACAAGCACAATCTGCCTTAGTCACGTTTACTAGTGCCATTAGTTATTTCCAGGAAATGTTTTTTGCTAAAAATGAGTTGTGCCCCCTGATAACATTGCTGTTTTCACACACTGTTTGCACTGTTTTAGATTTATGCAGATCACAAACTGACCCAAATTCACTCACAAAATATCTGCTGAATATTTCTTCCAAACCTGTGATTCGGTTATGAGTGCTTTATGTGGGCTTGAATAGCACAGGGTTGATCGTTCCAGCCAAATAATTGGATGAATAAGGTGCAATTTACAAACTAGAAGCATAATCTAGGTGTCAGTACAGCAGTAGTCTATGAGCAGAGAAGAAATGGAGAACAAGACAGTGGTTTCTGAAGTAAAGGATGTCCTTGTATTCTCTTATACATCACCTTTGACTTGATTATACAATACAGATTCAAGATAATGTCCATAGGATTAGATTAGGATTACTTTCCTGTTTATTTGCCCAATATATTTGCACTATAAGTGACCACAGATGCATTAAAAGGTTATTAAAAATTGCATAACAGTTATAATTTGGTAGTTTTTATTCAATTGCATTTGGTCTTATCTTACAGTATGCCTAGTTTTGTCTATTTTTGGCTGTTTGCTCGTGGTTTGTTTTGATTGGCTCAATCTGACAGGCTATTGGACTTTGATCCGCTCTTTCAGAGAAGCTGAGTTTCACATTGCTTGTAGTAAATGTAAAGTAATTGCACTTCAGAGGTGGACAGATACTTAGTACTTTCTGTTTTCAAAGTAGGTCAATAAAATGTGCCTAAAACATTTAGTTTAATTTTTGCACTGGACATCTGTAGTTTTTCCAATTGTGTCTGTGCGTGAAACTTGTTCCACTTCTTTGGTTGCCTCGTGCCTCACCTACACGTCCACGTTCACGTTCACACCCTCACCTTTACGACGTGGTTTGTCAGAATGGAATGCAGAATTCTGGTCTGTTTTGCGTTCTAAATGAAGGGCATGATGAGTCCTAGTAATTAATAGATCTGAACCTCTGCACCACCCACAGCCACACCAGGCTCCTTTAGCCGCTTAACAATATGAGCATAACCCCTCTGAGCCAGAAGGTGAGTGTGGAATGTAGGAGTGTGAAAATCCGAAAATATTTTGATGCGTTGAAAACAGATGTTGCCGTGGTTACGCTACACGGATGACCTGTACCCTCTTTCATGATCCTGTCCGCTCGGAGGTGTCCAACAACTCCCTTTCAGGATTTCAGCAGACTGTTGAGTTTATAAACATTTATGTTTGAGGTACATTTTTGGGGGCTTTAGTGTTGGGAAATCCACTTTCTCTTCCATAATTTGTGCAGATGATTTTGTTTAAAAATCGCTCTGGACATTACAGGCTCAAAAGCAGTTGATTAAAGTGGCATATAATCAAGGTGTCACAAATTTGTCACAAATGACTGTACGTGATTTGTGAGCTTCCAGAACTTCTGATTGAGGCTGTGTGTGACCTCCTAATTGAACTCCAAATTGAACATAGAAATTAAAACAGTATAAATAACAAAAAAAAAAATAACAGTTTTTTCTTAGTCTCATTAAAGTCCACATGAAATCAAAATTGACCATATTTACTTTGTTTGCCTAAATTGATCGTTTTGTGGTGAACAATTCATCCATGCAAGTCAATCCACAAAAAAAAATGTTTTGGCTTTGTAATCTTTAATCAAAATCTGAAAATGCCCCTCCCCTCTGCATTGGAGGACCTTCGCTGATGACGTAGGTTTGAGGACTTGGGTTGGGAAACGCTTAACCACTCCCCTCAAACCGTTAGTCTGTTATGAGCAGAGATGGAGAGGAGGAGCGCTAGAGTAAAACCCTGCCCTCTGTTCAATATTCCTTTTCACTGGGAAATACGTCACAACACTGGAGAAAAGTCGTTTGCAACTTCCGGTTCACGCGGACTTTAAGTGCAAACAATAAGTGCAAGTGCAACCATAATCAGAGTACTCTCTCAGTATTCAAGTGCAAACAGATACCAGAACAGAGACCAGAGCCACACTACACAATCCAGAGATAGGTCTGATATTGGAAGGCAAGCTATTGTATGTTGCTGATTTGCGCCCATCGGGGAGCTCGTGTTTTGCTTTCACTTTAAAATTCCCGATCACACGTACTCTGTGCATTGGGACCTGAGCGCACATTCTGCAAGATAAGGCATTCATCAGACGCTAGGCTCTGTTGCGCAATGAATCATCCACCATCGTCACGCGATCAGTGAACTGTGATTCGTGCTGCACTGTGTGCGACTGCATCTCCTGCTGGATGAGCAGAGCAGAGCAGACGTTTACAGTACTTTACAATGGTTTTTATTTGTATAAAAACAGCAATACGACAGTGGAGTAATGTAATGTGAATGTAGCGGTGGCATATTCTATGCTAATTTCACCCTCAGGCTCCGTCATGGCAATATCGCGAGACAGCCTTTCTCTCGACGAGAACATTTTCACAATTTCAACATCATTTTAGTCTCGCGAGATCTCGTGCACTGCACACCCCTAGTATTTATCATTGAATCATTCATTCAAGAGATTTGTTTAGAAACGTTGATTCATCCAGTAATGAAACAAGTAAAGTATTGATGAGTGAGTCATTGAATCATTTTAAATAGACTGCAGAAATGAACATTTTGTCAGAACATCTTGTAAATCATATTATTTTGTTTAGTTGTCTGTTCAGAATCTTCATTTATCCAGAATGTAGCGGTGGAGATAAATCTAAATTTAGAGGATGATTGAATACAAAGCACCACATTATAATCAAGTAGTCAGTCGTTTATTTTAATTAGTTAGTTTCTTTTAATTGTGGTTAGGGTTTTAAGATGGTTGAATTATTAAGGTGATGTCAGACAATTAGTCTTTTTATTCATCATTCTTAATTGGTCACTCCCCCCCCCACACACACACAGTTCAGCCTCCCTCTGAACTTCTGTGTATGCAGTCAAACCTTTTGTGTGTTTGTCTGGAAGCGTTCTTGTCGGTTTCTCTGACGTCTGATTTCTTAGTAATGCTCTGGATTGTGTGGTGTTGCTCAACAGAGCTCTGTGTGAATCTGAATATCATTCTTTGTCAAAATGTAGTGAACTATTGGGTGAGTGAATAGCAGTCTTTTTGCGAACTGTGTCAGACAGCTTATTTTAGACATTACTGTTTTAATTTATACTGGTCTATATTTCAGCAGAATATTGAAAGGAATGGACCAAATTTCCCAATAGGCTTCTGACAGTTTTCTGGGTTTATATTTTTAATGGGTCTCTTATTCGGGGTGATTTGCGGTGAGTAGGCTATCCCACTGACCCTTAACTGCACAATTGTACCAATTTTGAGGGACATAAAGCCAGGTTATTATTTTTTTCTACCTCCACAAGATGCATTGGTTCATTGGTTTTTTATTTTGTACTTTTTTTTTTTTGCTCTGGGCATTACAGGTTCAAAAACAGCTGAGTAAAGTGCCATGTAATCAGTGAGTAATCTAGTGACTACATCAAAGGTTTGTTTCAGAAAAATGATGGTAACCGAACAGCTTACAATAGCCATTGACTTCTATAGCATGGAAAAAAAAAATACTATGGAAGTCAATGGCTACTGTCAACTGTCTGGTGGTTACCATCATTCTTCAAAATATCTTCTTCCATGTTCAGCCCGTGGTCTGGGGACAGTAGAAACAGTAGTAGACCGTAGTATTTCTCTATTTTCACTATTTTTTCTGATTATGTAATTAATTAATAGTTCTTTATTTTATTATTGTTTTATATTGAAAAGGACAGCATTATTATTTGTATTTATTTATTTCTATTATGTTAAAATTGACTAAATTTGGCATTTTATCACTGTTTCATTCTCTAACGAATGGTCGAAATCATACGATTTATCACTTTTTTATTACAATTTTATAGACAGTCATCAGTTGTATGATCTCTTGAGTTGTATTATGTTAATTGATCATTTATCAGTACTCAGTACATGGTAGACAGAAAAAGATACATTGTTGACTTCATAGTTAATATTTAGCAGAAAGTGCACTATTTTACAATAGTGATCGTATTGTGGCATCCAAAACGACTAGATCAGTGCTTGAAGTGTGTCATGCAGCCGTTGCTAAAGGGATAGGGAGATTCATTTGTCTTTGTGGATGTGAGCCACGCAGGATCCTGGAACACAGCGGGCAGAGACTCGAGGTCTGACGGAGGACACCACCGCTCTTGGGCGGCTGCCATACCTGACATGCTCCATGCTGCATGCTAATGACCAATTTCAGCTTTTCGTTTGACCGCACTGAAGCAGCAAGGACTCTGTAACCTTACCTAACTGCATACACCTGCTACTAAAAGTGTAAATATTATAGACATTATATGTTGTAGAATGTTATTAATGTGTTCATTGCATGATGACACATGACGTATTTGTTTAAATTAGTGTTAACTCTGGTGTTCATCTTTGAATTTGAAGGGCCTCCTTTAAAATCAAGTCAAACAAGCCTCTTGATCTCATCTCGGTAGAATGACACAAGGGCTTTTGTCTCTGCCGTCTCCAAGGTGAGCACTTCCTGGGTCACCAGGCAGCGTTCATCTGATTTCTTGTGGAACAGCTCACCCGTCACCCTGCAGTCGAACAGGCCGCTTATTCCCACCGGCCCGTCGCGTCTGTATGTTCGTCCCAGGGGAAGGTGAAGCGGCAGGGAGTGCGGCAGCACGCTAAATCTGTTGTACTATTTTAATCACTTGTCACTTGGATAATGCATCCAAAGTGCTCCAGCCAGCATTCAGAGGTGGTTAAAGGTTTTAAATACTGCAATTATTCTTGTGACTGCTTTCTGCCACAACTCCTTACAGTTTTTGTGTCACTTAAGGCACCCACACACTACAAGATAATCTGTCCAATTTTGGGCCCAATTCTCCCCTTCTGACATTCCATGTTACAGGTCTGCCAGGTTCCTGCACTACATTTCCCATCACTCTCCTCGGTTCATACCTGGACGTCATTTCTGATCACACACACCTGCACCTCATCATCACTACCAAGTGTTACGACGATCGGCCTAACTTCTCAGCAATCTATCTCCAATCTCCACTCCAGCGTCATTCTTCAGCGTCTTGTTTCCATTCTCCTCCGTGTGATTCTCCTAGTATCTCCGTGTCTCTAAGTCTCCAGCGATTCTGCATATCCTCCTTCCACATCTTCATCAATCCACCACCATCCCTGTAAGAAGACACATTCCTTTAACTGCCACCACACCACTCTCCAATCCAGCATTGCACTTCCCACTCACCTGCTTCCCGTTCACCAGCCCTGTTGTTGTCATTAAACTTCCTGTTTTCATTCTTCTCTGTCGCTCAAGTCTCATTCCGTAACATTCCTAGGCAAAGTCCTGATTATCTTGATGGTTCTACAGATTTTATCAGATTTTATTTGTATTTTACATGATGTTTTATTAACAAAGTTCAGGAGGAGCACATTCAGATAATCAAACCTAATTAGACACGAGTGGAGCACACTCAATCAACGAGTCAAGAGGTGTATATATACAGCAAACTTATCTCCGTTCGTTGACAGTTTAACAGCATCCCTCCACCACCCCATCTCCTCACTTCTAGTCCTAAATACTCTTACAACAACGGAGGGAGTACTCTGGGTTCGGGCAATAATTTCAAGCTCGGAGCCCTCCCCCCGGACAGCACGCCAAATACGCATAATTGTAACTCTGTTTAATTGATGTACGTGTGATCTCGTGAAAGTGTGTAATAGCTGTGTGTAAAAGGTCTACAAAGATTTAAAGATCAAAGTGCACGATAAATAGTTATTATCTCCCAAAAGAACCGCTGAAACGAGTCGTCGTCAGTAATTCCAGTCTTACATCTGTAACATTCATATGTAACAATGTAACAAATTTGCATAATGCCCTGGTTTTTATTGGCTGCCCGTGAACAACATCTACTTTGACCCGCCCTCAAATGCTGTAGCTGTGTTGTGTACTTGTCGAGAAGACACTTTTTTCTGTGCTGCAAAAGCATATTCTCTTTGTATACACTTCCAAAGGATTAGGATGTGAAGTGTCAGTGGTTAAAATTACCACGGCGATACAAAAGCAGTATAACCTTTTGACGATTGTTTCTCAAATCTCTGCGAGGTCAACATTATGAAGTGAGTTTGGAGTAAAAGCATATTATTAAATGTTGTCTTTTGTTGGACAAGAGGATCATAAATGCTTCTCATGTTTGGAAAGATGTTTGACGTGGGTTTGTTTTTTCAAATGCACGTTATAAGTGACTCAAACTCACAGTGCTTTCAGATGGAGCAGCGTTTACAGAGCCGTACATCAACGACAAGCTGCGCATAAAAAATAATTGCAGCCATTGCAATTTCAAAATCGCGATAAGCCAAAACGGTTTAAGTGCGATTAAATGGAAATTGCGATTAATTGTGCAGCCCTACTGCTAATCCACTGTAGGCCTACTATTACCTAAGATTGTCTTTGTTAATGCAGGTTTGTCTATTGTTCTTGCTACTTTGAGTAACGATAAAAGGCTGGAACAAGATTTGTTTTACAAACTGTAATGTTACATCAGTCATTCACGTTAGTGCTCGGCTAACATATGCACCACTATAAATTAGACATTTACACATCAGTTTGTTGATAGACATGCTCTTGTTAATGCTAATGGTGAGGAATTACAGTTGCAACATCTCATAATGTACATAAAACCGAGTAGCGCATCAGAAACATCTTGCTCAAATCATCCTTGCGATGGATTTGGGTTGAATAACTAGCCTAGTTCTTCCAATGTTTCATCATCGGACCTGCGCTTTGATATGGTAAAATCGACTTCATCGTTACCATCTTTACAGTGTGTACAATCGCTGAGGACTCAGGAAGCCTCCGGAGCTGAAGTCCAGTTATGGTAATGGAGTTTAGTTTCTGACATGCCCTGTAAGCAGTAGACCAATCATAACAGACTGGGCCGTCTGACCAATCAGAGCAGAGTAGGCTCTCGGAAAGGAGGGTTTTAAAGAGACACAATCTTCGAACAAGTTGTTTTAGTGTCTTTGAGAAATGAGGTGATGTGAAATGTATATTATGAGAACATGAAAGAAAATTATAATTTTTTTGGACATTTGAGGCATGTATACTTTTTGAATCAAAAACAATGTAGCCTGAATCCTGAAATTAATACTTAATGAGTCATGAGACATTCTCTTAGGTGTTCTCTTAGATTCGTTTGACTAGTGTGATCGTTCCGTACCGTTCCCGGGCGTGGTTCGTTTAACCGTCCCTGGCCCGCTTGGGAGAGGTGAGCCAGAGCGCGGTTCAGTTGGGCTCAGGCTCGGTACGCATGTAGTGTGAGCGCTATCTGCACCGGAGCACGGAACAGTGCTCTACTGTCATCATTACGACAGCAAACATCTTCAGTCGCTGGACAATCACGCAGCCATGCCTAGTATGTGTACACCCTTCACCCAGTTTATTTTTCATTGACTACTGGTATGCCATTCTTGGGTTTATCTCCCCCAAAAGTGTAAACATCGAGCCCCCGGGCACCATCAAAACATGAGAGGTCTGCTCAGATCCGTCAATCTCTTTCCTTCCTATGTGTTTGTTGGGGGCGTGGCTACTGTAGCAGACGGAGGCAGAGGGTGTTTAGCCGGTTAGATGAAGACTGACGCATTACATGGGAAAAGACATTCAGCTTTGATTACAGAAGTGCAAGCAAAAATTCGCTGCATTTCGACCTTCAAAGATTATACAGGTCATGAACAATTCAAAGAGAACAGGGCATTGCTATGCTACATGCTACAATGGACGCTTCAATATAACATCATCATGTAACCTTTCAGAAAGACAAATGTTTCTTATATATGGTTTATATGATTTACTTTATTTACTTTATTGTGTCCAATGTAGGCACCTCAAACAGCTGTGGCGCTTCATGTCAAAAATGCGCCCGGTGCAGATACTTTATATTGGTTTTATTATAAGCGACACACTTGCGTTCGCTCTAGACAGAGTGTTAGCTGCTCAGTTGCTAACACATGAAACAACACAGCAAAGTATTCCTAATATGTTGGACCTTTTATTGAAAGTAGCCTACTTTAACCTGTTGAGTCATGGCTTCACAAGCACCTGTAAGATCTGTGAGGTTTGAGTTAAGGGAGGCGCAATGCGCGAAAGATGCGTTTGCAGAACATGCTTTATTTTTGTAGTTCTGCTAAGTGCCTCTAGTGTTGCAGAAAATTGCATGCCTTTATTTAATAGTTCAATAAGAAAAATAATCCTAAATAACCATACCTAATCTAGAAAAACAGACTCTAGGTAGGAGCATTTTGCTAAATATATGCACTATATTATATATTTCAGAATTGCAAGCATTGATTCGAAAATCGAATTGCGAAATTTGTGTCAACCCAGCCCCATGAGATACTGTGTTTCGGCCTAAAAAAGCACTTCAAAAATGACAAGATGACTCCCCAAAATGAGTCAACAAACACAATATGAGTGTAATAATTGTAGTGCCGGTTAGTGTGTGAAATGAACTGGAGCTGTGCTTTCAGTAGTTTGATTTTTGAAAATCTGCACTTTTGTTCTTGATGCTTAAAATGAAGGGTTTTTATGCTTATATTGGTTAAATAAGGTTAGCCTTTATGAAGTGTGCCTTGATGCTTTACCGATTAGTCTTGGGTTAGCTTCACCATTTTGTGACACTGATTGTAAAATTAGTGGACCTTAATGGTCTGGAAACCTTCATTCAGAGAAATGTGGGAAGCTTTAACATCAAGCACGGACACTAATCAACACATCTCCACCCCCATGCTATTCACACCCTTGTTGAGTGACTGATGCCTTCTCATATTCTCAGCCTCAAAGAAAGAGAGCTAAGCACCTCAGAAAGGATGATTCTCTTAAGCGAGCCAGTGTTAAAACTCTCATCAAATGTCCCATCCTTTTAAAGAGTATTAAATGCTGATCAGCACTCTGGCACGAAGCCTGACCACTTGTACGAGAGAGAGAGAGAGAGAGAGAGAGAGAGAGAGAGAGAGAGAGAGAGAGAGAGAGAGAGAGAGAGAGAGAGAGAGAGAGAGAGAGAGAGAGAGAGAGAGAGAGAGAGAGAGAGAGAGAGAGAGAGAGAGACATAGAGGAGTGACAAAGATTTGGACAGGAGGAGCTTTCAGCTCTTCCATTAAATCCCTGACAGAGCTTTAGAGACCAGCTTCAGCCTCTTTAGTCAATACAGGGCTTTCCAGGAACTGTACCAGCATGTTAGTGCCCCACAAGGCCCTGGGACATGTCAGAGCTGGCTGTGGCCAAAGAAAAGAACAAGCCTTTCAGAATGACAGAAGAAACAATCCATATTGGTCCATAGTTTTATTAGCAGACCATGGTAGAAAATACTCAGGCTTTCTGTAATGAAACTTGATTTCTATGGTTTCATGAGGTAATGTAAGTGGTGCTTATGCTACAAACAATTTAATGAAAGCGCCGATGGGACTGGAAAGATCTGCATGTCTGTCATGGTGCAAAATCGGCCAAGACATGCCTTTTTTTTGGTTGTAAATAATGCAAGTACTAGGGATGTCCCTTTTTAGCAGATTTTTTAACTGATCAGTCTCGGCCCGATCCTTTATTTTACGTCATCCGTCATGCAGGTGCCAACCGCCATTGAAAGGAAAGCAAATGTGGGGTGCCCGAGAACCAATGAGGTCTGTTCAAGCACATCACATGCACGTTCAAGCTTCCATGTTTAACATATTTGATGTGAACCTTTGTAACAAATCACTCGAAAGTAATTTATTTACTATTTACTATTATCTGCCGTCAGACGATATGAGACGTCATTGTCATAATGCGTTGCTATGGGTTGCGTCTTGCTTTGGACTTGACTGACAGACTGACATTCTGACGCCACAAGCTTCATGCATTCTATAGATACACACACAGATCTATATATACTTTTTTTCTTTTTGTTGCAATTATTCTGCTTATAGGCCTACAAATATAATTACTCGAGTAATTGTTATATTGGAAGTGCATGATAGATGATTTTACATTTCAGCCCCTGAGACATTGGATTGATTTTAAAACTTTATTGTACTTGAAGTGTGCTCAAACCACTAGGAAAATACAGGTATCGGATAGGGACTCGGTGTAAGCAGATACTCAATATTCAATGACTCGGATAGGGCGCACATTTAAACAATTGAATTTAGTTTTCAGTAATTTTATTTTTAAGTTCATTAGACACAATTTAAATTGATATTTAATATATCATTTATTTTTTCATTTAATTCATTCATTTAATATTGTTGATGCATCCCTAGATTTTAGTAGAAAAAAACATTGATTTAAATACATAAATATAAGAAAGTATTTGTAGATTGAAGCTATTTGGTTAACTTAACCAATATACACCTCCATGCAAAACTGCAACCATTCTTGATTGTGTTCTATTCTCTATACATAATTCATTGTTTATATGTTTTTAAAAAGCAGTGCTTTGCTAATATTTATTTGCATTGTGTCCATTCCAACTGTTTAGGCTATTACTTGATTCTCAGTCGTTGATGACTTGATTTTTCTCTTATTTCATTGGTGAGCATCAACACGATTGCAGGTTGTTAAACTTGAGAAACACACAGATCTAAAGAACAGTCCTGTAGACCTTCATTATGTTGAGCCACAACATAATGAAATGCTCATAAATTGGGGATTTGCAGTTTGAGATTAACGGTTTGAGATTAGCAGTCGAAACATTACACTCAAGAAATCCAGCTACCATAAAGTCCTGGCCCCAAGTTCAAATTACTTTATAAGTGCGTCAAAGCAAAACAACAAGACTATTTCCGACATTTATCAGTTACTCATTACGGTTTATTGGCTCTGAGCTGAAAACACAAATGTGTTCGTACATATATTGATTAATTTAGAGATGCAAGTAGGCACCTGGAACTCTGTTGTTCAGTCAATAATTCAAGAAAACTGATTGATTGATTGATTGATTGATTGATTGATTGATTGATTGATTGAACTATTCCATTCCAAAGGAAGTGTGCTATGGTCACACTGGGTCATTAGACAAATCGCACTGTCGGAGGACAGCCAGACTTTACTTGCATGATTCAACCAGCAGGTGAGGCTACCGTCTCAGTGCATGCAAGGCAACTCGAAGCGTGTCATCTTTTCAGTGCAGTGCTGCAGTTTTACCAATAATTTAATGCAATTAGTCTGTGCATATTGTTCAAAAGTATCTGGCGTATTTGTCCAAAAAGGCACCTGGTGTGCACAGAAAAGTTTTTGACCTATTTTCAGTTTTTTTTTATATTAATATTTCATGTTGGTGTGTTGATTTGCATAAGAATGTGTGTTTCAGAAACTCGAATGCTTTGTGATGGATAACATTATCTACTTGAATACTGAACAGACCTGAGGCTCAGGAAGTGTGGGCCAGTGTTTTAATAATCACTAAAACTAGACGGTCGAGAACCTCTCTATTCTTTGCTTGGGGCCAGGCTCATGGTAGAATGAAAGGCAGCGTGGGTAATGTGCTATCCTGCTGCGTATCCAGTCGCTGCTAGGCAGCGTGGGTATTGTAGTGCGTCTCCACTGACTTAGAGGCAGGGTGAGTCATCCATTAACATCCTCTGGTTCTGTTTTGTAAGCAGCAAACATACAACTCTGTTATGAGCACAACATTCTGACACAGGCATTAATGACTCTTACAAACCCCGTTAATATGCAGCTAGGGGACTTTATTCACTCTTTAAAAAACAAATGAGCTGTTTTGCTTTATATTATCATTTATTAATGTTTTTGCTTTTCAGACAGGTCACAGCCACAATCTACTGTAATTTTGAGGAGGGTATTTTGCATTGTATTTTTGGGCTTGAAGGATGTCAGTGGTCTCGGTTTCATTAACGTCAGTGTGTTTGCATCTGTTGCAGTGAGGGTGTTCAGCTGGCACCAGCGGCCATCACAGCCCACCCCGTGAGGGTTACGGTCATGGATGACACCGAAGACCCCCTTTAGAACTCGCCGTCTTGTGGCATCTTGCCTCTGAACCAGAGGTTGCACACAGGTTTATCCAAAAAGCATCTTTGCCTGCTACTTGGAGAACTTTAGAGGCAGAGAAGATCAGTGGCGTCATCCATGAATTCACCAAACACACCTGGTAAGAGTTTTTACTTATTCATTCATGTTGCACCCTGAAACATTGATGTTTGCTAATAGAAGATTTTATCTCAGTTGATAATTCTTCCAAGTATCAGATGTTTTAAACATCCATGTTTTTAAGATCCAATTTTTAGTATGAATAATTTATATTATACATATAAAATATTAGTCTAAAATATTATTTGAAAGATAGGCCTATTTGGTTTCTATTAAGTTACATTATTATGTTTAATTTTTCTACTCATACTAGTATTGTTTATTTTGCGGTCCCCTGGGGATCCCCAGACCCCAGTTTGAAAACCCCTTGACTACAAGACTTTTGCCTAGATATTTGCCCCCCGTTTGCAGTCTGGAAGAGTCGACACTAGTTGCTGAAAGTCAGAGCCAGTCTGCGCATTTTCAGTAGTTGGAGTTCTTCATTTGACAGAAAAATGCTTAGTGTACGATAGGCACAGACTCAGTTTTTTTTTTTTTTTTTTTTCAGACTTTGATTCCATCCAAATATCAAACATGTCTGATATTTTGTAGTGATTTTAAAACACATATTGTATTCATTTGTCGTGTGTCTCCTAGCAGCGAGGCACAAGTTTCTGTGCGAGTTTGTTGTGTTTGGAAGAACTTGAAAGTCTTGTAGTGTGTGATTCTCAATCATTTATTGTATTTTTGTCTTTTTGTCTGTAATGTATTACAAAGTCGGTAAGTGTATGATGTCTGGTGTTTTAAAATATGTTTAGATTTGAAAAGTAATGTATTGCATTCCAGCCTTAAATTCCATTCCGCAAAAATTCTCCAGATTTATCCCTTCAGAATCAGCTCAGAAGTCTTCAGATTCCATCTGGGCCTCCAAAGAAGAGCTGCAGTACATGAACGTTTGCTTTTTCTGATATTGGTGACACTGCTCACCATGGTTGGACTTGCACTCGTTTGCTTTTTGTTCAGCAACCTTAGTCACAGATTTTTTTGTGGTGCTTTTCCTTACATGACCTGTGAGAATAGAAGTTTTTTGTTGTTGTTGTTGATTGACTATGGCTACAATGTTTTTCCTAGCAAAATGGTTTTGTTTGTGCATACTAAACATCAAGTAACTTATTAAATTAAAGAGGCAAACTGGCTTATACAGTGCTGGTCAGAATTATTTGCCCCCTTGGTAAATATTCAAAGATGGCTGTAAAAATAAATCTGCATTGTTTATCCTTTTGATATTTTATAAAAAAAATGAGCAAAAATGTAACCTTTCATTGAAGTAAAATAATTTAAAGTGGGGGAAAATCACATTATGAAATAAATGTTTTTCTCCAAAACACATTGGGAACAATTATTTGCCCCCTTTTATTAAATACTTTTTGCAATCTCATTTTTCCAAGAAAACAGCTCTGAGTTTTCTCCAATAATGCATGATGAGTTTGGAGAACACCTGACAAGAAATCAGAGACCATTCCTCCATACAGAATCTCTCCAGATCCTTGTTGGCGCTTCTTCTCTTCAGTTCAGCCCACTCATTTTCTATAGGGTTCAGGTCTGGGGACTGGGATGGCCATTGCAGATGCTTGGTTTTGTGCTCAGTGACCCATTTTTGTTTTGATTTTGATGTTTGTTTTTGGATCACTGTCCTGTTGGAAGATCCAAACATGGCCCATTATAAGATTTCTAGCAGAGGTTGTCAGGTTGTGATTTTTTTTATCTGTGTGTATTTGATCGAATCCATGATGCCATGTATCTGAACTAGATGTCCAGGACCTCTGGCAGAAACTTAGGCCCACAGCATTAAAGATACAGGAGAGTATTTCATTTTACACATGGGGTACTTTTTTATCCCTGTATGAACCAAACTCATCTTAAGTGTTTGCTGCCGAAAAGCTCTTTTTTTGTTTTGTTTTATCTTTCCATTTTTGTTTTAACAAAATATCAAAAGGATAAACAATGCAGATTTATTTTTTTTACAGCCATCTTTGATCATTTTTACCAAGGAGGCAAATAATTCTGACCAGCACTGTATAGTGGCTATGACTTCCATTTCCGTTTCCATTTTGCACCAATTTCCCCGGACGTGATGATTTCATTCTTCTGAACACCTTATAGAACTGCCACTTTATTAGCAAATTGTCTGTCAGTATTATGTTTTTTTGACATTTTGCATCAGATAGATATTAGTTATAATCACTACTGTGTCAGTTGTGTGAAACTCTTTTAAGCATTATGCAAAATTAACTTTTGCATATAAATGTGTCTTTCCAGTGTGTGGACACAACCACCATACAATGAAAAAAATCCATTCTCTCCTTTATTTTTTATTCTCAAAAAGCCTAAACACTTTCAATAATCAAGCCGTTTGGATTTTCTGAGCAATATGACGTCATATTGCTCAGGCTCCCCCCACGACCGCTGACGGACTGTCCCGTATTAGCATATTTCTGCCATTTGTATACTGTCAGCCAAGGCAGCACTTTACGTGTCTTGTGTTGACATCCACAAGAGGGGTGGGGTGAGCAGCTGTTGCTCATTATCATTTAAAGAGACATGCACCGAAACAGGTCGCTGTGAACAGAGCTGTTTTTGACGAGGTAAAAACGGTGTTGTTTTACACAACCATTGAGAAACGAACATGAAGACCGTAAAGAATCATACCAACTTGTGGAAAATGGGCATCCGATGACCCCTTTAAACTAAAACTGTGAATATCCCTGGTTCATAAAATGTGGTGGTGATGTTTTAAAATCTGCACTGTAATTGGTGACAAAGCAGAAATTGAATCTGTTAATCTATTTGGAAACTAATGATTAACTTAGTTTTATTCAAAGGTATTTGTTGTAGTAGTAGTTGTAGTAGTAGTGGTAATGCAACCTGACTCATAGCTGTAGCAATTACAGATCACGTTTCGAAGAACATTTTTTGTCTGTCAGTGGGCGAGTAACCCGTTGTTATGATTGTGTGCGTAATTGCGTGTAATTGTCTCGTCTCGGGTGAAGCTTAGCCAGATTTGTTGCTCAGGCAAACAAAACCTGTGGATTTTGTCCATCGTTCTTTATCTGTTGCCGTACCCTGCAGCTTTCTTCTCCTTCTCGCCCCTTTCTTTTCCCTCTTAATGCGCCTTTAATTCATACCTTCGGCCCTGTGCCCGCCCCCACTCTCTCCTCCCCAGCCTCTCCTCGCCTGGCTCTCTCTGACTCTCTGCCGTTTATAATTAGAACCGGTAACAACCTCTATTAACCCTCTGTCCCCCTCATGACGTCTTTGAATGTCACTGGATGCCGTGGCAACCTTCTACGCTTCGCCCCACTCCACATCAACACTGCCCAGAGGGCTCTTTGCTGATTGGCTTGTTTGCTCACTGTGATGCAAACTCATTGGTTCTTTTGTGTATGGTTTCTGTGTGTATGCCAATGTGATTGACATTTTATTGAGCGTTCGGCTCCAATGAAACCAGCTGAGGGAAGGTGCTCTTAATATTTAACTGCAGATGGAGTGTTTTTTGTGTGTGTGCAAGGTTTTGTGTTTCTGTATTGATGTGATTAGCTGATTTGTCATGATAGCTATTCAGCTAGCAGGTTTCAAGTCTTGTCCTTTCTTTTTCATCACATTGAGGAGTTTTACCATCTTCTCTCTTTGAGGTCCCATTGAATTTGAAAACAACTGTGAACAACAACAGTGGGATAAAGGACCGAATGTTTGAGTTTGGATTTTGAGAGCTCACACTGGCGCTACTATCATCAGTTACAGTACAACTTTTTGTGCCCCTGTTATTGATTGACTCTACAGGCAGATTCACTGCTTAATAGAACAACAGTTAGAAGTATTGCCATGAAAAGTATGTTGTCATGGGTTGAGTGGCTATAATGAGCGCACAACGAAGGAATATCACTTATAAAGTCTTTAATTATAAATCAAACCAGGAACATGCAGGAGATAACAGGAACAAAAATCATTCAAACATAACCACAATTACATAGACTATACCGGACAAAGAAACTGAGTGAACAGAGGGTTTAAATACACAGGGATAATTAATGTAACCAGAAATCAAAAACCATAGAGACACAGGCAAACAGGAACACAACCAAACCAACCAAACCAAAACTGAACACCTTACAATTATATTGTTGCCTTGGTATGGTGAATATGACAAAGTTGTAATCTGAAGTGTAGAGTGTGAAAAAATAAAAAAAATAAGACCAAGGTGGTTTGGCTAATTCAGTTAGGCTAATGACCAGGAAACATATTTTTGATAAAAAAAATGAAAAAGTTGTGAAATAGCTGTGATTTATTTTTGAATAAATACAGGTATTTTTTGGACATCTCTGTCTTGTATGTAGGGATGAGCAATATATCTGTACCGTGTATTCTTATCGTCCGAAATTAATTAGTTTAATCCATTTCTCATACTGTACATTATAATGTTGTGATGTCTAAATTACTTACAGGTTTTATATTTAAGTGATTTATGATTGATTATAGTTGTTAGATTTTTTTTTTATTTTTTATTTTTTTTATGCAAGCATAGAATTTTACTTTCAGCCATAACATTAAAATAATTATCGGATTATCAGTTCCAGAAATGTTATAGCATTGCATCCGCATCGCATCCCTACTTGTATCATATTATTGTTGTAATAACTTACGTACCTAAAATACCCCTTAAATTACAGTTAAATCACTGTAATGTTGTTCCACATCTTTTGGCATATTGCTTTTATTTGTAGAGCTGTCTGTCATAGAAGATTAGCCAAGCTCTCCAAGCTGAAATAATCAGCTAGCTTCATGTTAATCATCTCTAGATGCTTTTGATGTTTGTAGAGTATCAAAGGACCTTGCTTTGCTTGTCTGTGATTATGTCTAGTGAGCCTGGAGCTCCATGTGATCCAGCACATCCAAGCCCATCAAGGAGAAACAAGTGTCAATTCATTCAACCATGCAGTTAGGCCTTTTGTTCTCTTGGGGACATGTCGAACAGTTCTGTTCCCCCTATAAAAGGCCATTTCATCTGCTGAAGCCCTTCACCATAATGGGCTCCATGCTTCGCACCAGTCAAGTTCAGGGACACAAGTGTCAAACGTTGTACACTGCCACTTTGTGCTCATACTCTTTTGGTGGTCATTTGGTACAGCATGTCCATGTCTAGATTATGTCTTGCTGAATTAAATCAGTCATTTGTGATATCTAATGGTGTCTTTAATGGTGTTTTTAATGAAGTTATCACCAATAACACATAGGGATGCGTAAACACAAAGGGATGCTTAAATCGTCTGTTGTTCTTCTGCGCTTTTTCCTGTTGTAGCGGTTAGCAAACAGCGTTGCATTACCACGCACACCCCCTTCTGGATTGTAGTGTGGTTCACCTGTGAGTGACTGTATTCGTTGTCTGACTGCATGCGCCGAACCGTGACTTCCGTACCATGACTATTTGGGACGAACACATGTGGTTTTGGTTTGGTCGTATTTGGCCTAATAGCAAAATAGCGTGTTTTGATGTTATTCTGATTGTGTATAATCCATAATAATGAGAGATTTCTTATTAAACAGTATAAGTAATCGCTGTTATATCTGTTAAAAGAGTGCATCATGTGGAAAATTATATGTAAAATCTAGTATTTGTGTATAAACATCCTAAAATTTGTGCATTCACATACATAAAACAAAATTTATAGCCATAAACCAATATTGTTTTTTTTTACTGATTTTTTTTTTAATGTTTAAACTGTATCTTGGCTGATTTTTAACCGGCTTTGTATTGTTACAATGTCGGTAGTATATGTAAATTAACAATGTTTACTCATTTTCCGTGTTACCTGGATCGAGAAATTCACGTTTATTCGTCAGAAAAAGTTTGAAACTTTTAACAGCTCCGGGGCTTTCGTGAAAACTTCAGAATTTTCTTCAGCTTTTTTTTGTCCCCACCCACAGACAGTCGGATCGGCAGATGGTTATTAACAAAACAGTTATTGTAAGGGTAGGTCACTGAAAATTATATTGTACTTTGTCTACTCATTAAACAGCATTATGGTAAAAATGTAACACTATGGCAACAGCTTTCTTACCTGTACGCGACAGCATTTTTCTTCGGGCGGAACTGACAGTTATTTCCCGTCCATTTGGCCTAAAAAACTGTGTTCGTTGTCATCCAGTTTGAAATGTTAAAGGAGAACTCCGGTCAATTTTAACATTGAGCTAATTTTTTTGTACATTTGGAGTGCTGTCAATACAGAGAACAACGACAAAAATCGGTGTTGCCTACACCGAGTTATTCTATTTTTAAAATTTGCACCCTATTGACTTCAATGGGGCAAGTAGTAAGCCTGCTTTTTAGCCTCTTAACATCCTTGATGTGTCATTACAAGTGCACAGAAAATGTGAGTGATTCCTTCCGAGTGAACACGGGTGAATCTGACTGCAGTAGATGTTAGAGATATTAATAAAAATGAAGTTAATTCAGCCAGCGCTCATACCTCTGTTTACATCCTGTTTTCGGTGGAAGGCCATAGTAATCGATTGTCGAGTTCACGCGCATAGGTTTAGTGCCTATGATCACGCGCGTGAACTCGACAATCGATTACTATGGCCTTCCACCGAAAACAGGATGTAAACAGAGGTATGAGCGCTGGCTGAATTAACTTCATTTTTATTAATATCTCTAACATCTACTGCAGTCAGATTCACTCGTGTTCACTCGGAAGGAATCACTCACATTTTCTGTGCACTTGTAATGACACATCAAGGATGTTAAGAGGCTAAAAGCAGGCTTACTACTTGCCCCATTGAAGTCAATAGGGTGCAAATTTTAAAAATAGAATAACTCGGTGTAGGCAACACCGATTTTTGTCGTTGTTCTCTGTATTGACAGCACTCCAAATGTACAAAAAAATGAGCTCAATGTTAAAATTGACCGGAGTTCTCCTTTAACTACCATTGCAATGTTCTCCCCATATTTACCATTCTTTGCATCCTTTAGCTACTGCCTACAACGCGCTGGATCCTTCACTGGTACCTGGCAAAGTAACTCGGTCCCACTAAACGTTTGCTCTTTGAATTCTTGCACCCGGGAACAATACAAGTTGACACCATTATGACTAAAAGTTTGCTAAGAAGTATTTCTGACTAAAACAAGGCGGTATTTGACTCTGATCAAGTGTATCAATAGCAGACTGGTGGGAGTGGCCTTGAACGGCAACATACACGGTGCATTATGAGTGTTTAACTTTTTGGCAATAGAAAAGACAACAGCCTTTTTTTCTCTGGTCAGGTAGCACCGTTTTCAAAAAAATTCTCCTTTCTACTGTATAGGCAGCCAAGTTTTATTGAAAGCCCATTTTGCAAGAGATGAAGTACCCCTTTAAGTGTGTAATATGCAGATCTGGTCAGACTCGAATTGTTATAATCTGCTTTATTTTGTGAAAAATATCATTTCTGATAAAGAGTGGTGAAAGCATTTGCGTAATAATGCTCTTACATCCGTTTTAGCAACACATCACATTTAACCAAAAGCTCTAAAAATGGCATTTTCCAGTAGAAATTGCACACTTTATAAACATTGTGTGCATTGTATGTGCATGCGCTGTTCTTCATGCATATTTTTTTTTTAACCTCTGTTTGCAGTTGCAGCTCAACTCCCATTATAATTGGACCGGTTTGTTATCTGAAAAGTGAGCGAGACACGGGTCAGTAAGCACCGCTTTAAATGAGTCAGCCTGTTTGGAACATTGATTTCTCTGGAATACCGCAGGAGGCCTTCCTCCAACACAGAGGATCTTGTCATTTTCTGCATGTGTTAATATTTGAATCGGTGGAATAAATACACACAAGTGTGTATGTATATGTGAACGTGTGCGTGTTCTCTGGCAGGGAGGAGCATTGCAGTTGGGGCTGTGCAGAGAATGAGTCATCGCAGCGTTCTATTTGAGGAGAAAGAATCTGTATGCGTCCCCTGTGCTGTGTGTGTGTGTGTGTATGTGTGTGAATCCTCACTTTGGGTGTAAGTGCATCAGTCTATGCCTTGAATATGAGTCATCAAATGATGATTCTAAAAAAGGTTGTTTTTCTCGCTGTAAATGTATACGGGCTTCATATCAAGCTTTCATGGGCAGTTTATTGATATGTTTGACCGCGTTTGCTCAGAAGGATTTTTTAGAAGGGGTGTGTGTGTGTGTGTGTGTGTGTGAGTGTCCTTTAGACCCCATTGCAGAGCAGAACTGAAAGCTAATTCTCTTTGCCTTTCCCTCACAGGAATGTCTGGCAGTCGCTCAAACGAGGACATTTAAGAAACAGTTTTGCCAACTGGAGCTAATTTCTCATTCCTTCCAGGTGATTCCGTTTAATTTCTTTTATTGGGTTTGTTTTTGGACTTGACAGCACTTTCAAAATAGATTTTGCACACCTGAGAAATTCTCTTTGCTCATAATAAAGACAGGTAACAAATTGCTCATGGTTGGTTGTTGTTGTTCAGGCGGTATAAAAAGGCCATGGACTCTTCTGTTCTGTGTTGGATTGACTTGCAGTGAAACGGATCACAGCACAAGCCGAGTTCTTTGAGCGACTGGGTCGGATTCAGGTGCAGCGACATGTTACCTTTCTAGGGATGCACCGATACCACTTTTTTTCAGACCAAGTACAAGTACATTTGGGTTCTTGCCAATACCAAGTACCGATATGAGTACTTAATAATACCATTACAGTTCTTCTAACAATGTTTTATTTTCATCAGATGTTTTTCACTCTCTGACTGTAACAAAGTAAAAACGGCTGACATTACTCCTCCCCCGACTACCTGCTCAACTGACGAGGTTAGGCTAATGTCAGGTTGCCATTAGGGGCCGTTCACATATCGCATTTTTTGCGCGTGCAAATCCGTTATTTCAAATGTAGGCGCGCGCTCGTTTTTCCAGGCGTGCCTATGTTCATTTGTTGCATTGCAACGACAGACGCCACGGGAGCATTTTTGTGCACGAGAGCACAAACATTTTTTTTTAGGGTGTTATGGGTTGTTGCTGAGGTGATCTGAGTGATGAGCACATCGCTATAGCCTATGCTATTGTTAGATGGTTGCTCACTTGCCCAAAACCAAGCCTATATGATATTTTGGTCTCTACATCAGGGATGTGATTTTTGTCTGTATTTATACAGATATCCGTATTTTCCGACCTAAGAAAAGTGTGTCCCACATGAATTCAAGAATGTGAATCCAATGGGAAAAAAAAAGCTGCATTTTGTAACACATTTAAAATATTTTCATTTCATGCATGGAGACTGTAGCTTCTGATTCCACAGCACAAGCTAGCAGTGCCATCTAGTGACTGTGTGGGACTCCCTTAACATCTCAGCCAGGGTCCAAAATGAACACCCGCCAAGTGCCGTATGTGAGTAGAAATCGATGTTGGCGAGTATACTGTAAAAAATACTCGCCAGTTGGCTGATGCTGTGAGTTCGGGTCGTGCATTTGAAAACGCAACATGTGCCAACCATCTTCCCAAATTTGTAAAGGGAGTCATTTATACATTTGTTATCAGCAAGAGAACCTTTAAAGAGCTCACTGCAGTTTTTTTTGTCAAAAAATGGTTCAATGGTTAACATTTGAAAGCAAAAAAAAAAAAAAGATTTAAAAATTTAAGCATACTTAAAATAAATTTTCCTAACATGGCAGCGGTCACAGGAGAGTCCCCAGTAAGAGAGTTGGTTATCTGTGTGAGAAACCGCTGTGTTTTTCTTGGCTTTGTTTTAATTAATCCCATCCAAACCGAGACTATTTTTGTGGGCTCGTAAGTGTGAGTTAATATAGTCCATGTTATTTAGGGTGGGAGAGAGAGTTCACATGCTCCCAAAGCTTCAACGCATATTTAGCCCATCTGTCCGCAGCCACAGTGAGGAACGGCCACATTTATTTACCATTCTTCTCCAGCGTCCAAGATTCCTTCAGAACCCGGTGGCAAAAGGTTACGGCTCGCTTTGGGTTGGCCTTAATTGGGTCAGGTCTGGCTAAAGGCGAGAGACTAGCTGTCAAACAAAGTCTGCTGCCAAAGTCCTTGACATTACCAACATGAGTTCATCACTCGTGAAAAAAGGGGCTTAAAAACAAGTGGTGTGCTACCCCCCACCTTCCCATGGCTAAATATAAACCCAACTAACGTCAGTAAGCCTAAAAGGTACATCCACCTATAAATAACAGGGGCGGCTGGAAACTAAAGCAAACAGACGAGACTGAAGTTAAAAGGACCACGTAAAATCTTCAACATGCGTGCAGCTGTGGGACAGATAGCAGTTTAGGCATGCCTAAACAACAAGCAACAAGTGCAAAGTCTAAGCGATTTGCAAGATGCAAGCATGCATTGCATACGTACACACTGATCATGCTGCATGCTGTTGAAAACTTGCTTCTATTTACAGCCTCAGATCAAATTATGTGTTGGCCCTGCAATGGGTGCCAAAACATTGAAAGTTGACTTCTTTGATTTCGCCAGCGTAAACACACACACATGTGCGCAGCCTGTATTTGTCCTCTCAGATCCCGCCCTATGGCCAGGCAAGGATAGTCGACGCTGGGTATGTGCACTTCTGTTCCATCTTGTTTTTAAACATGTCCTTTTTTCAAACAAGTGCTTGACAAAGCTTCTCTTTGATTGTAGCCTGCTCTTGAGCCAAATCCATTTTAACTCTCCAACACACTAGTGGTCATGGTGACAGACTGCTCTATGAAAAGCACGTCAGAGGTCTAATTTAGGCGCTCTGGATAAATCTTACCCTTTAATATTGGTCTGCGACCAACTTTCCTTGCATGAATCAAATTTAGCCGTCATTGTAAGAAAGCTGTGAAACAGTGTGGTCTCAGATTCGTTTTATCTTTCTTTTTTAGTCTTGACACATCTTTTCTGGAGCTTTGTGCTTGTGCAACAGGTCTGTCTGTCTTGTATAATAAATGCAATGAACATTACGCAGTGGGTCTCTAAACTGATGCAGAGGGCAGATGCCCGATAACCTTGTCATATATCATTCAGGAGGACATGAAATCTATGGCGCATTTCACAATAGATGCATTTTGCTGTCCTCAAACCTAACGTCAAAAAGATTTAGTTCATTGCTGATTTAAATTCACCTCCAGACATCATTCTGGTCTCTTTAAACATTGTAATGCTCATGTAGACCATTATCTATTGGAAAATGTGCATTTCAACGGCACAGGGGTCACATATTACAGTTTTTTTTCAATACAGTTTAAACACAAATTTTTCTAATTATTCTCTTGTTTTAATAAATGGCTAATTTACCATTTATGTGCGCCTTTGTAAGTTGCTGTTGTTGATTTGAATGATAAATATAGTGCCCTCGCAGATTTGGTAATGCTGTATTGGCCACCCTAGTCTTTTGACCCACATGCGCTTGTGAAACGGTGACCCTTGTGTTCTCTGTGTCAATAGTGCTGACGCAAATTCCTGTGTAAACAGCAAGCAGTTCTCAGAATGAAAAGCTTAGATTTAAATGCTTGTGTTTCAAATGCGTGAATTAGTTCCAATCATTATAGCGTGCATTGGCACAAATTTAGCAGCGCCCGTGTTGCTTTGTATCTCGTTTGCCCTCGTGTTAGCTTGTATTATCAAGTTAAACTCTGTTTGGTCTCACTCCTCCAGTCCTGTCACGGTCTTGTTTCAGATTGGCTCCTTTTTTGGTTCCTATTATTGTTTTTGGCTCCTTTATTTATGTGATAAACAATCAACCATCCCCTCTCTTCCATCTTCCGTCTCTCTCTTTCGCCCCTCCTCTCTCTTTCTCTCTCTTTCTCCAAGCAAGCTCTCAGCTCCCGACTCTATTTATAGCACGGTCCCGCCCCTCCCCTGTCGCTCGGCAGCTATTTCCAGCAGCCTGAAGCAGCTCCAGTCTGTTTGTAAACTCCACGTCTCTACACCTCTGCTCTCCCGTTCGCCACGCACAGCGGGTGAAGCTGCAGAGATTCGGCTTTAAACAAATACATAAAAGCAACACAGTCACACTAAACAGAACAACGTCGGATGGTTCACTTTAAGCCCATTCATCAGGAGAGCGAGTTGTACTGTGCTGTAGCGAGGACTGGCTGGCTGTACAGAGAGGCGAGGGGAAGGAAGGAACAGAGAGACCGGCAGGCAAAAAATCCCCCAGTGATCTATTTTGTGATCGTCTCTCCTGTTTCGGTCGCTTTCATCTCGTCTTTTCAAGCTCTGTCGCATTTCGTCATGGGGAAGTCTCTCTTTTGGAGTCTGCCGATACCACATGCTTAACTTCAGATGATTGCAGGATACAGGCACGCTCAGACAGGGGGGACTTGGATACAAGCCACACTCGGACTTGTCGGCGTGAATTAGCAGTTTAGACGAGAAGGTGATGTGGTTTATGAATAGACTCGTTTGTGTGTCGTACAGCTGATGGTTCTGAGTGGACAATTTAAGGATTTGTCTACGGCATTTCCTCCCACAGAGACTGGTTCTGCTTGCATTTTTTATTTTATTTATTTTTTATTAAACCATGGAGCTAACGGGCAAAACGATTGATGATTCTTTGCATGCATGTACATTTTGATAAAAAAGGACGCACTGCCTTTTTCCCCTCTTCCTTCAAATGTGTTTGCATTTTTCACTTTTTTCGATGGAGAGTGGGTTGCCATCTCCTTTTTCATGTTGATTTTGCTTTATTTTTGCATTTATTGTGTGGCGGTATTTTGAGACTGGCATGCTTTTGAAGCCAACCGTACCGGGACTGTGCGCGATGTTGCAGACGATCTATGAGACCGAATCCTGCTTTTCTTCAGACAGCACGTCCAGCAGAGAGCGACCTGTGGAGCTGCTTCCTCAATCCAGAAGCACCAGCATGCCTAGCACTGGTGAGTTAGAGAGAGAGATAACGGGCTAGAGAAAAGCAGATACACAAATGCAAGCATGCTTGAAGAGAAGTGTATTGGTTTGGGGTGGCAGGTAGAAATGTTGCTTTGAACTTGCTTTGCTCTCATTCGAAGATGCATTGAAGTCAAAGGTGTTGATGTTTCTTTGATAGCACAACAGTCATGCTGTGGCTACACCTTGACTTTGTTTTGTCTGGGTCAAGCTATGTGTGGGTAAAACCACGAGGGTCATGGTGTAAACCTGAAACAAAGGTGGCTTCTTTTCCTTTACACAGTACCATGACCAATGTCACTCTTATTGCTACTCATTGCATTCTCTTCGGCTGGTTAATCTGTTGAGGATATTAGGTTAAGTTAAATTAATATGGTCAACATGTGGTTTCGAATGCTCCTGAAAGTATTTAACCCGGTGTTAGATGCAAATGTGTTGTGACAGTTGCAAATGACCACTGTGAATTTGAACTTCAAGCAGTTTTTTTTTTATGTTGTCAGATTTTGAAATAATATAATTTTGCTCCCCAGAGTTCGAGAGGCTCTTAGCCTTATATTGGCAGAGCAAACTTGTCTCTCGTCCTTGTCAGAAGTGACGTCAACATTCCCGTCAGAGCTTTGCGAGGTTTGGCCATCTCTCACCTGCGCTTGAATCAACACAGAGGAATGACTATATAACAGTGTGTGGGTGTGCAAGCGCTTCTTTTGCCTCGCACTGGCCCTGTTTATCTGTCACCTGTTCAAATAGATAGGCTAGATACGCCATTATTTTAGATCCTTTCACCTCTTTATTTGTAGAAGGGATCCCTTTGTATGTGTTTGAAATTTATTAAGGCATTTCTCTGTTGATTTAGGGCAACAATTGAACTAGATGTACTACTGTAAGGGTTCAGTCTAGTTTTGACAATTCTACCCATACATTTTTGTCCATTTAAATAACAATTTAATATTTTTCATTATTGTACAGAGTTAGGAAGTGGAGCCTTTATATTCATACTTTGTTTTTGTTTTGTGTTTTGTTGGAATCCTATAAGAAAATTCCCAGGGTGCCTTTGCTCCAAAGTATGAGTAAAATCCAATACAATTCCTTTAGGATTTTTTGACTAGGACTAGACAAAAAATGTCAAAAGAGCAGAACATTTTCCTTTAATAAAACATGCTAGGTGTTTTAGCATGTGTCATAGTTGTTTACTCTTCAACATTAGTGTAGAATAGAGTGCTGACATGTCTAATTGTCCTAAACGGGAACCTGACACTCATCTGCATATGCTGTAACACATCATGTACTGCATGTGTTCTGATTATGCAACACAACGTATAGCGTCAGGGTTTGACTTTGCACAATTATTGTACGCGTCTAGACATCTGTCTGTGCACTTGTGTGCATTTTGCACTGTTTATAAGTGGAATAGTTGCAAGACATTCTGTAAAATATTCAACCGGGAGGTGTCTGACATGTGTGGATGTGTTTTGTTCCAGCAGACACTTTCAAATTTGCTGACTTCACAAAGAAATGTTCTGACATTGGTCAAAAAATAGTTGGTGCACCTTTAAGTACTTAATGATTGAGGCCAAATGAGTTTCCTCACCAGTGTTGGAACATTTCTGTGCAGATTTTGCAAGCTACGACAAATTTACCGGATAAGCTGAGCTGATCTTCTAAACTTGCTGAACTGGGATCGAATCATTATAAGTCGATACTCCCTGGGGAGGTTTTTAATTAATTATACCTGTGTTATGTAATGGAAAAAGCCTTGCAACATCCTGCTGAATCATTATGGATTAGATGGATTGCAGATTTGATGACCGACTGGTGGCTGCCTGTCCGAGCTTTTATCTGACTGAAAACATGTGACCGTAAAACAGTCCTAGAGAATAAAGAGAATTTTTTTTAAATGCAACTTTAAACAGTTGACTTTGTGATAAAGAAACCCCCTGCTAAGATGAAACGGGTTTGATTGGAAAGAAATTCAGACAATTGAAACGGCTTTGTTCTGTGGTCTGTTTAATCTGCGTTGCAGAAATGTAGACCATAATAGTAGTTTGTGTTGTGTCAATCACTTCAAACAAAGGCAAAGAACAGTATCTTTGAAATCAGAGATATCTAAACTGTCAACACTGAAGCCGAAACATTACATAAATGCATTGAATGGGGTGCTGATATAGAAATCAATGGCGTTACTTTGACATGCCCCCGTCCTCTCGGTTCACCACCTACACTCTTTATATGTTTTAGATATTAGCCTATATCATTAATTTCCCTGGGATAAACCACATATAAAGATCTCTGACAAATTTCCTAAATATCAAAGAAGCAATATCAATATTTTTTGTAAGTAATGGGACGTGAAAACAATGCTACATTAACGATAGCGTATATGGATGGCGTATTGGGTATACAAGTGCCATCTGAGTTATATGCCAGAAATAGCTAATGGATTTAGCCAAACAGACTGGAATTGTCATGCAAGGCCATGCTGTCATTTGGCACCGGAAAACGTTGCCAAAAAATGTTATGCGAAAAAAGGCCCTGAGTAATAAAGTCAATGTGAAACACAAAGTACAATGGTAGCAACCCTTAGGTCTTTGGTAATCTATTGTATTTCTTGGCTATTAAACATTTATTTTCATCCATTGTTTTTTGTTTTCTGTTGGTTTATCAGTTGGGCCAGTAAATCAGATTTTTACTTTTTTACTTTCACTGATAAAATTTTCACTGCCTACACCATAAAAGAATGATCAATTTGTATTTGTAGTAATGTTTTTAATGTGTTATGTCTTTTTGCAACAAGCTGGGAATTATACAGTTATAATGTAGCCACAAATAAAACATGTTTTTGCTGGAAAACTCATTTTATATTATGTATGTATGTACAATTATGTCGTTTTTTAACACATTCATACTGATTCTTTCATTAATGCAAAAGAATGTAACTGTGGTTTGAGGGAGTGGCTAAAAAGTAAGAGAGACTGGTGATGTTAGACAGCAAGAAAAATTGTTTCAGAAAAGTTTTTTGTTATTTTGGGATGAATAATGCACAAGTAAGTCAAGCAATTAGCATTAAAAATAAATAGGGAAACTTTTGATTTTGTTAACCCAAGAGAAAGGTGAACTTCAGGGCTTCTTAGTCTTAAATTTTCATTTGCATTCTAAGTGTGCTTGCTTATAGTCGCCAAAATTAAGAGCTCCTCTAAATTTAGGTGTATCGTTCCAACCATGGCCAGTCAACTGTCTCCCTAGTGATGCCCTGTGCTATAATAAGCAGCACGCCTGTTTACAGCCCTGTGATCTCCCCCACCATGTCTTGAATGACAACTGGAGCGTTCAGGGCACTATGGGAATGCATTAGCTCCACCCACTATAACCTTTCAACACCTACTTTGAGGTCTATTCTCAAACTGCTGTGCACTTGGTGTCGTGGTTGACAGACGATCTAAATGAAACAAACATGAGTCAGTCAATCAGTGATTCAGAAGTTGATTCAGTGGATGATTCAAATGATCAGTTGTTTATCTGTTGCTTTGTCTTCGTGTTGCAGTTATCGATGTTGTGTAGGTGTTCTTTTCACAGGTTACAAAAGTTCCCCCTTCTACAACAATGGCAGGATGATGCAAAAAATTACAATCTGTGGTGGACTACAAAATGCATTACATAGTCATTAAGGGAAAGTTGGATGCTTTTTCCATGGTGTTGATAGGTGAAGCTTATTTTAGATTTAACAAAAAGATACTCAACATGGAAAATAATTAATGTTAAAATGTTCTTCACCAGTAGTTCAGTATCAGGAGATCATAGCGGACACTGAACATTCAGTTCAGATTGAGGACATTGTGCAGCAGAGTGGACATAGTATAGCCTACACTATTTATATACTCCAAGATGTTCTGTTTGTACCCTACACATGATGAGCTAATAATATCTCACTGGTCTCATTTTACTATAGTATAGTCTTATCGTGGCACTCAGGGATATTTCTGGATGCAAGACAACAATATGCATAAATTGGTGAGGGGTGAGGCCTCTTCTTTGAGGTTGTGTCCTGGTTGTTTGTCAGATTCTTTACAAGAAGTCTGCACTTCATTTCTTGTTGTTGCTAGGGTTTCCTGGGTGATTGCATATTAACTTACTATAAGTCAAAAGAGCCACATCGGTTTATATCCAATGTAATTTTGATTTGGTCATTTTGTCATCATTTTATAATTTGCACATAATCCTATGACCAGTTGGGGTGAGTAAATGAAGACAGAATTTAAATTTTTAGGTGAACAATCCCTTTAAGGGGGTGCACATTGAACAAGAATAAAAGTCAACAGATGATGAGATTTCAAATAATTCAATAAAGATAAATTACAGCTGCAAACTGGAAACATTTATTTAATTTTATATTGATACTTTTTGTTTTTATGTAGCATAGGCTTTATTTAAGCTGTCAAACCACTAAAAGGCACATTTATAATGAAAAAAAAAATGATGTATGTTCCTTTGTTTTTTGAAGATTTTGCTTGAATTTATTGGAAAATTATGAGTGACGTGGAAGATATTTGTGCAACCTCTGAAACTCTACCAGGGCACAGACGATGGACGCTTAATAGTGGTGGTGATGTGTGCACATTCATAGAAAATTGTGGTTTAGAAATTTTGGCTGCTGTATGTTCTGCGCATCTTCATTTCCCTTCTCGTCTTAATAAGAAATAGCAGCAAGCATGGTAGCTCAAACATGGATACTAGGAGAAAAAACTGCTCAAACATAGATACAGATCCATTTTGTTTCTCTCGCCTTTTGCCAAATGACCCATGACTGTAAATTCCTGATATCTTTTAATATCCTTTACTGGAAATAGTTTCATAAGAAAAAGAATAACCTTTCTTCGACACATGCCATCCAAACCCCTCAGGAGATCTGTAGAGTAGAGGCTGATATTCAATGCAAAGATCTAGTTCCCTCTCTGACTTTCCTAATTGCCGGTCACCCAAATGAAATTTATTTGTAAGAAGAATCAAACATGTTGTGAGGATTTGGGATGTTGGGAGTTAATTTTTGTACCCACCAGAGGCAGTTCAGGCCAGAGAATTGAAACCACTGTTGGTGGCATTTTGTCAGGGATGGTCCCTTTTGTGGGCCACCTGTTTCTCTGCTGTTTAGACTGAATATTAATAATCTTAAGAAAAATGGTCATAATTAAATGATAATTTCCAAAGGTTCTAGTTCTGGAGGAGCTGTTCCCCATCCCAACCAAATGCTTTGCACAATAGTAATGGTGCAGTGAAAGTACTGCTATTAGTATTTGAAAATGAATCAATACTAACTTGAGAAACCATAACACCACCTTGATATATATTTCATGTCTTTTTTGAGGGGGGGAATCTTTTTTTTTTTTTTTCTACTGGAATACACCCTGCGACCCCCTCTCTGCTTCTTTCTAAAAAGCGGTGTGAGATGAATTCCGCACCACACATTGAAGTTTACCCAGAAAACAACATTCCTCTCATGCAAGCGTTTGACGTCAATGCTGGTGCATTTATAGAACCTGTAAACAGTGGCCAGCACTCAGCCTGCTACTTAGCGATGACATTTCATCGTCTGAATGTTTATGCTTTGCATCTGGCTTCATCTTCTTCTCTGCTTTTTTTCCTGCTCATGAAAGGTTGTACCATTTGAACCAGAGCCCTAAGGAATGGTGGTTGGGCATACACAGCTCACGCTATGATTGGTAGAGGTTTTGCTGTTGAATGGGACACTGTTTTGGGGCTGATGGGGAAGGAGGGGGGTGATGGGAAATACAGTTGGTGGCTCAAGTTTAGTGCCATATGATGCCTACAAATGACAATGGATTCAGCTATCATCGGTAGGGACTGGTTTTCTACTACCGTTACCAATGCAGTTACAAGGCAGATATTAAAATTCAATATTTTGTCAAAAATAAATTGAAAATAGAATACTATAGGCAAAAAACAGTCATTATAGATGCTAAAAGTAAACTTATGCATCACAACATCAAATGTGCTGTATAGAAAATGTATATTAGTTTAGAGATTTGCTAAAGTTTAACAGTGTTATTAAAATATTAGACTTTTTAACTATCATCTTTAAGTGTTAGATGACAAAGGTTGTCTAATTGTAGAAAATAGAGAAAAATGAGCATGCACAATTAAATATTCAATACTGACTGACCTAGCCTATATCTAGCCTTCTATATTTAACTGTGCATGCTCATTTCTGCATATTTGTACATTTTCATTTGCATTCAATTTTTATAACAATATTACTTTAATTATTCAATAACAATGTTACATGCAATCTCTAGCAGATCTAAAAATATCAATTTTCATACTGTACATTGCTGCTACATCTACATTAATCCACAATTTCAAGTGTTTTTCAAAATATTTCACATCCACACTGAAACGTCAGAAAATGCCAAATTAATCTTATTGCGCATGCGAAAACTTCATAAACACTCACTGAGATTATACAGACGGAACAGACATAATGAAGTTCTCATGCTATTCTTCTAGCAGGATCAATTTTGTTTATCAAAATATCTCACCATTAACTGATGAGTCCTGGTTGCTCTCACTCACCATTATATGTTTGGTCTAAAACGCAACTGCCCTCATGTTTTGCTGGGACAGCAAATGCGAGTAAATTTACTGTCATCTTTGCAGGACTGTGATCTGAAGAGTGTACAAAGAAACATATCTTTAGCAACAGTGTATATAGTTTTCAGCATACAAACAAAGTTTCCGTTTTCTGTTTTCACAGTCCAGTACAACGCAAAAACAGCATTTCAGATTTATCCGCTTGGGAGTGCGTTTTCAAGCTCCATCTTTGTTGACAAAAACCAGTGTGGACTAAAGGCCAAAACAGAGAGGAAAAAGTAATCAATCAAACGAAAACGTATTAGTGTGGACAAGTCCTGCGATATTGTAAGAATAAATTCATTTAAAACATTTTATTTTATTTTTGTTTTTGACTTTTGTTATTACTCTTTTTTTTATGTTTTTAGCATAGAATTTTAATGATCATCATGCAAGTAGTTGTGAAAACCTTATAAGTAACCTTCCATGCACAAAGCAACAGGAATACAAATTGAGCCTAGCGGTTGGTGCATGTGCTCAAACTGGCGCCATATCCCGATAACATTAGCCCCACTTTTCCCATAATATGCTGTCTTCTCTCAGCTGTCCTATAAATAATTAAAAGGCCAACAATAAAAATAAAAAGCACTGTTCTCTGGCTAAAATCAAAAATGGCACTATTCAGCAAGCATGACGTGAACAAATCGACATGCATTAGCTGATAAATGCTGTTGACTTCCAGCAGTGTCATTATCCACTTTAATTGACGTCATCGTCCGCATGTCTTATGGATCAGGAGTTATTATGAACTAACATCATGTGGTGCACAAGCCCTCTCTTTCCCTTTTTTACTGCTGTCTTTTTTTGGGCTTCCACCAAGGAACTGCTGGTTTCTTGTTTTCCCAGGGCGAGGGGAGCCTACCCCTCCTTTAGGCCTGCCAAGACATCGGAGGTTCCCTGGGCCCATAAATCACACTGGCTATTTGTAACTCTCCCTTACCAGCTTCAAACCCCAAGTTTAAGCTGCCAAGAAGTCCTTCCAAAGGATGTAAATATCACCCAGCTTTCCTGCACCTCTTCTTTTCCTCCAGTTTTGGTCTCGGTGTCGCAAACCATTGGCTGGATCTGACCAACTCCATTTGATTCTCTCTCTCTCCTAGTTCTCTCACGCTCGTTCATCTATGTGCCGTTAACAAGGAGAGGATGCAGAACCGATTTGACAGGGCAGCCTACCGCACGTCGCTGTGTGCTATTTCTGGAAAGCAATATTCATGGTTTTCTCTCTCTCTCTCTCTGCCTTTCCATCTCTCCCGCTCGTTTCTCTGAAGCGTAGCTGGTGTACCGTTGCTAAAGAAAATAACCATGACGTAAACCGGGCTCTCTGCAAAATAGACTTTAAAACAGGGGGATGGTAGAGAGCGCCCAAAGAGCTCAAATAATAAATGGTTCCTCCAGGGAGGCAAGAACACGTTTCAGTCAAAAAAGCAGTAAAATCAATATGAAACCACAAACTATTTATAAAAATGAAGTACATTTAAGGGAAAAGTAATCAGCCCTGTTGGTTCTGAAAACGTCACCCCTTGCACTAAAGTCCTAATTGATTGATTGCAACTTTTTCTTACAGCGATTATTTGCTCATTGCTGTGTGGTTTCCACTGACAGCTTTTATTTGAAGGCAAACCACCAAAAATTTCTCTTTCATTTTTTTTTTCTTCCCCTCATTCTGTCTTGGGGCCTGATTCACGAAAATCTTCTTAAGTTCTTCTTATTTTCTTCTTAAGAAAGAGGTTAAGAAAATTCTTGAGATAAATTCTAAGAAGTTCGTAAGAATGTTTCTAAGTGCAAATCTTAAACATCTTGTTTTCTTCTTAACAAGAAAATGATAGGCTTTGGTGTTATGTTATTGAAAGGCAGGTGTTCCTGAAGACTTGCTGAATTAAAAACTCCTCAAAGGCCATCTTTTTGCGCTGCCTGCAGATTACCGTAGTTAAGCGCTTGGCTTGACGGGAGTTAATCACTCAGCGCTGGGATTTTAATGCACGATGTCAAGTTAAAATAGTTCTTTTAAAAGAGCCTGTCTTAAGATGCAGCGGTCTTTCCCATTCATTTGTGCTCCATCTTTCTTGCGCTCTTTCAAGAGTGAATGCATCACGTATAGCCTGTATATAGTGCACTCTAGTGCACTGTTAATGATCGATCTGTTTCACTTGTCCACATTTCTGGTTCATTGGTCACACTTTAGATTAGGGTCCAATTCTTACTAACTAACTATTAACTACAACGTTTGCCTTAATAAACTCCTTATTACTGCTTATTAAAGGTACAATATGTAAGATTTTTGTATTAAAATATCCAAAAACCACTTGCACAGTGTTATATATATCATTCAATTGTGTACTTACATTATCCTAAATGTTTCCAAGAATTAGTAAATTCAGAGAAATTCACAATTTTAAATAGTGCCCGTCACTTGTCGGCTGTCAATGATGTAATATCTGCGTTATCCCTGGTTTTCCGCTTGTAATGCCACGGTAACCATGGCAACAGACGTGGACAACGGTGTAATGTCTAGCGGCACACTCACACTGTTGTTGTTTCAAACATTATGGACCATAGCAAGCAGACTTTGGGATGAAAGGAGAAATAAAACGAGGATCAATATCGGTGTGGTGTTTTCGAGATGCCAAGAGCTTCGTGACAAACTTCGATTTGTATATCAGCCTCTACTCTACAGATCTCCTGAGGGGTTTGGATGGCATGTGTCAAAGAAAGGTTATTCTTTTTCTTATGAAACTATTTCCAGTAAAGGATATTAAAAGATATCAGGAATTTACAGTCATGGGTCATTTGGCAAAAGGCAAGAGAAACAAAATGGATCTGTATCTATGTTTGAGCAGTCGCTTCGCGTCGGGGTCCTGATCCAAATAAATCAATAATTTGACACAAAATATTTATTTAAAAAGGAGTTTATTGATTTAAAAATGATTGTATTGCTTCCGCTAAAGAAAATAGTCTGTTCCGTCTCTACGGTTAGAATCCTGCGTCCATAGCAACGCTCTGTTTTTCATGGCAACGGTGTGTTATACTTCGCAGCGGTCTGTTATCAAGAAATAACAGACCGCATTCTACATTAGAATTCAACCAAGCCATGTAATAAAATGAATTAATGTTATATAGCTCAACATGATGAAATGTTAGAATATGATCAGTATGTTGTTCTTATGTTGATCTATCTTACTGCTCATACAGATAAACTAAAACATAGAATAACATAACTTTCAACACACTCAAATGCAGTATGATAGTGTGGACCAAGTGAAACCTCATTCCTTTATATCCGCGGGACTCGCGTGAGGCGCTGATATCTGTCTCTCATTAGCAATCGCGCCCTGCTTCATACCACAGTCATGTTAAAATACATGAATGTATTCACTCATTCATAAACATTATTCGATACATCAGCATGACGACAAGTTCCATGATTCCACGCTCATTCACTGCATCATCAACCTTTGTTATTGCTTTGAAGAGGTTAACGACCCCTAGCGGCGAAAAACTACATATTGTACCGTTAATAGTTAGTAAGGTAGTTGTTAAGTTTAGGTATTGGGTTAGAAAGTAAGAAAAATAGAAAAGACGAAAAATAGACAAAGCCCCTAGTTTGTTTCTGTGCTGGGGAAACACATCCCATAATTCACTGCTGTGTCCCAAAGCTTACCAACAGAGATGCTTCTGCAGAACAGAGGGAAGTGCAGGCACATTTATTAATGTCTGTCCTTGAGGTCCTACCACAGCGTCCTTAGCTTCTCTTGCTCACTTAGTGTCCTTTTTCTATCTCTCTTGTGTGTGTGTGTATATATATATATATATGTGTGTGTGTGTGTGTGTGTGTGTGTGTGTGTGTGTGTGTGTGTATATATATATATACATATATATATATATACACATATATATATATTTATATATATATAGATATATATAGATATATGTGTATGTGTATGTTTGTATTTATATGTATATATAAACAAAAAACAATATTATAATTGAAAAACACATAGTATATTATAATATAACATTTTTGCTGGTAATTTAAGTTTTTTTTTTTTTTTAAGAAGATTCTTTGTAACATTCTTACAAAAATCTTGATTTTTTCTCAATTTATCTTGAGAATTTTCTTAATTTATTTCTTGAGAAGATTTTCGTGAATCCGGCCCCTGAATCCTGAATACAATGTTTAGCAGTTTCCACATAAATATTAAGAAACACAACTGTTTTCAACATTAATATTAATAAGAAATGTTTCTTGAGCAGCAATTAGATTTCTAAAGGATCATGTGACATTGAAGAATAAAGTCTTTACTATTAAAATAACTATGGTATGGGGCTTCCATTCAAGGGAAATCTTAATGCTTTAGCATACAAAAGCATTTTGAACAAAGCTAAGCTTCCAACTTTGTGGGAACAGTTTGGGGAAGGCCCTTTTCTGTTCCAGCATGCAGTGCCCCAGTGCACAAAGCAAGGTTCATAAAGACATGGTTGGATGAGTTTGGTTTGGGAGAACTTGACTAGCCCGCATAGAGCCCCCATCAAACACCTTTGCGATGAACTGGAACATAGATTGCGAGCCAGGCCTTCTAGTCCAACATTAGTGCCTGACCTCACAAAGACCTCACACTGGTTGAATGGGCGAAAATTCCCACAGAAACACGGCAAAATTTTGTGGAAAGCCTTCCCAGAAGAATGGAAGCTGTTATAGCGGCAAAGGGAGGACCAGCTCCATATTAATGTCTGTATTGAGAATGCAATCTCCCTGTTGGTGTAATGGTCTGTTGTCCCAATACTTTTGTATACACACACACACACACACACACACACACACACACACACACACACACACACACACACACACACACACACACACACACACACACACACACACACACACACACACACACACACACACACACACACACACACACACACACAATATATATATTATAATACTTTTTTGTTTTTTTTTCTTGTCACACAATAATCACATGCAACTTGAATTAGTATTTTTTACGTATCGATATCAGAGCATCCGTACTCTTTTTCTTTCTCTATATGTCTATTCCTCTTTGTCAACGTCTCTCTTTGTCTCTGCACAACAGGGCTTTGGACTAACTGCTAAAATAAAGCTCCCCTGGCTGGAATGAAAGCAGGAAATGGTGTCAGCAAATTGTGTCAGCTGTAAGTTTCTCTTTCAACTGAGCTCTGAAAACAAAAGGAAAGCCCTTCGGGAGAGAGGAGAGGAGAGCGTTAGGTTGTTGCTGCCATGAGGGATATCGTCCCTGAGGATATAGCGGTTAGATGTCAATTTAAACACTGTTTTCCGATGGAAAGTTATACTTAAAAATGTTTCAATGCTTCAGCTAGATTGTGTAACTCATTGTCAGATTATTTTCTGGTTAGGTGCTGGTTTAGATCACAGCACATCGGGTCACATCTATGGATTGTCCTTGCTTGGAGTCATTGGGCAGATCTTTTATGACATATTGAGAGGCTAACAACATGCTTTTCATGAGGGTCCTCAGGTTTCTGCAAAGAAACTACATGCTGCAGTCATCTCAGACGTCTGTAATGCCGATCCGAGATGGGAGGGAGGGAACAGCGAGAGAGAGAAAGAGAGAAGCACAGCCGCCTGGCAATGTAGTGTCCTAAAATAGATTTGCGCACTTTTAAAAGCGCAGCATGCCCCCCATCCCCCCCTCGCTCCCCTCCACTCCCCCCAGAGCATTATTAATCCAGGGCTATTTATAACTGCGCTTTTCGCAGGCAGACTGTGTTCTGTCGCTGCTTGTGTTTAATCTCTTCTGGGAGTGAAGGGGAGAACGGGGGCCGGGAAGGATGAGGAGGAGGTGAAGGTGTAGAGGAAAGCGGGAAAGACAAAGGGGAAGGAGTTTGAAGCCAGGAAAGACCCCCTGCTATGGTGGAAATGGGGAAGTTTTTTTAATACTTACAGTAGACGAGGGGGGAAAGCATCATGGTTTCTTTTTAACATTTCTTCTTTTCTTTTCTTTTCTTTTTTTTGGACCAAAGAGAATTCCATATTGTGATAAACATCTTCCCATGGGCCAACTATTGCAAGCTTGGGTCTCTCTAGATGATTGTTTTCTGTTGTTGTGGAAGCACAGAGCTGTGTATGAAGGTGCAGGAAAGTGATTAGAGGAAATAGGCAATCAAAGCTTTTGTCTGCAGAACTTTTCACCTGCACAGATCCTCCATTACATGAGGAATAGCCAACAAGTAAAGAAGCATTTAAAAATGTTTTATATATGTATGTATATACATATATAAAATCTTACCTTTTTATATTCATATCGCGTTTACAGAAATATTTACTTTTTTGGGTACATTTTTGATACAAGTTCTTAGACATGACTGCTTTAGCTCTCGGGGCCCAAGATTTACATCTTGGATGACCATTTTAAATGTTTAGGTATATTTTTTCTTTTACAAAGTACTATGGCTGCCCCGATTGAAATGTACTGATCCAAAAAAGCATTGTCCGGACCAAGGAAATATAGAGATCGGACCTCTTGGAACTTTAATTGAATACCCCTGGTCTAGGGTGTTACAATTAAAAAACAATCCTGTGTGCTCTAGTCTTATTTGTCAAATTCAAACCTAACTGTGTTGGGAATTGTGATTAACAATTGCTTGGCTGCTTTTAAACAAACTAAGCTAACTGCTGCAATAAGGGGATCAAGTGTAAATAAACACACACATATACAAACACACACTTGCACCATGATGCCATGACACGGAGTGAGAGGAAGCTATTTCTAGTCCTTTCACCAGGCGATTAGCATAATCCATGGAGTACGATTTAATCTGATGAAAGGTAAATCTGGCTACTCAAGCATTCTCTGGCCCTCTTCCAGACACTCCATTGATTAGTCCTCCTTGGCTTTTTATCCAAATAACATCACCCAGTTTTACTCTGTCTGTCGTATCTTGTTCCTTTCCCCTTCTCTCTCACTCACCCAACCTCACCCATAGCTTATGCAACACCTTCTTTTATTTTTAATGAGGAGGTACCTCTCTCTCTCTCACTCTTCTATTTCCATCCTGTCAGGTTACAATGCCCTTACCTCGTTTTTAATACATCGTAAGTGCCTCAGCAGAAATGTTTTTTTTTTTTTTTTGCTTTTTAAGGCCTTCCCCTTGAGACAAGCTCACCACTGTCCTCATTTATTCATCACCTGGAAAAACTCTGAACAACATGGAAAGATGTTCATATATAGATGTACATGTATGTGTGCAAAACGTATTGGTATATTGGTACAATTTCAGCCAAAATGAACTATCTTTTTGTTTATTTTTATGTTCATTTTACATTTAGATTACCTTTCCTTTCATCAAACGAGATGGGCATTTTTACAAGATGTAAAATAAGTCTCTGATGTCCTCAGAGTGTGTATGTGAAGTTTTAGCTGAAAATAGCCCACAGATAATTTTTTGTGATTTTTCGTATAATGTTAAAATTGCCACTTCTTGTGTGTGTCCCTTTAAATGCAAATGAGCTGGTGCTTCCGGACTCCTTTCAAGAAGAGGGCGGAGCTTCAAGAGCTCATGATCCAGCATACCGGCTACAACAAAAACAGGACAATCTCACGTACTGAAAATGTCAGAAACTGTCAGTAGCGGAGTTTAGCCTTATATGTTCGAACCGAAGTCTGACAATGATGGAGAGACTCAAGAAGAAGTGACAACATGTAGAATGCAACAGGATGTTTCTGAATGGTTAATTGATGAAAAAGTTGATGTGGAGTTAACTATCTTCAAGTAATCGATTAGCACGTTCCATCATGATGATCTATAAATCGCTGTACAGGTGCTCGTTTGGGAACGGTTGTAAAATGCCTACAGAGCCAGTGAATATATGCTGCATGGAGATAGAACGGACCAGTTTAGTTTAATTATGGTTATAACTTATGTTGTCATCTTGCTTTTATGATATGCTATTGCATTTGTGTTACGTACTGTATTGTAATAAAGGTGAAAAGACGGATGCGCCAGTTTAAGCAGACTCGCAAATGAATGATTGACCATCCTGGACTGGAGCCTGTTTGTTTAAATGTATTTTCTCTTCAGAGCGCATGTAACATTTATTGAGCCGACTATGGTCCAGCTTTGAAAAGACTCACTTTGTGAAGCAGTCCGGCACAAAATGATTGGTGCAAACGTGTCAGACTTTAGTGATTTTCTTTGGGACATTTCCTTTGAAAATGAAATTTAACTATGTTGTCCTCAATGACTCAGATGGCGGGAGTCTATGGAGAATCTTATGTGCATTGATACATCCCAAACCACAACACTTCCAATACCTCTTTGGCACAGACATTGTACCTCTCCAGCTGCTACAGCGAGGACACAGAAATGGCGGACTCTGTGCTTTTCACTCAGGGCTGTGTCTATGCTAATAGGGCAGATCGTCACCAGCTGTGGGCGTGGTTTTTCCCTACAATAATGTCATTGTAGGGGAATCTGAATCAGCTCGTTTCAAGAGACTGCTTTTGATTTATGGGAATTATAAAAAATCTCAATGAATATTAATTTTTCATACATTGCTGTGATGCCTTAATTCACTTGTATTGCATTTAAAGTATATAATTCTTGGCTTATATTGTCCAGAACTTTAATATAACGATGGATATTAAAGGTACACTGTGTAGGAATTTCTCCCATCTAGTGGTGAAATTGTATTTTGCATTCAAACGAATAGTGCTCTATAGCGCCTCGCTTTTTTAAATGCGTGTTGCAACTACGGTAGGTGTTCTGTACCAAGAAGCTATGACAACATGTCTTCCAATAGCACTTCATCGAGTTAACTATACATGTTCTAATGTTATGCTGCCTATATAATGAATTACACAACCAAGCAATGAAAAAAATCTTGTAAATTAGACCGTAATATTGACTTACCTGTTGAGAAGAAAGCAGGCAACTTCAGCGTCCCTTTCAAAGTTTTTCTCCTTCATTAGCGCTTTCCACCTTGGAAAAGCTATCCCGATATTTACTGTCATTTTTTGAATTCGCTGGTCATGTTTCCTTTTAAATTACATTTTTTGCTTATTTTGCGACGAGGATTCATTCTCCTGGGGCTCGGCATAAGTATGATCCTGCATTGTGAAGTACCGTGCAGTGCAGCCTTTCAAATTTGCCGGGGCAGTGACAAGCACCTCTCACTGATCTCCTTGTACATTTCAGCTTGTTTCAGTCACGTGACGCTGGCTCTGAACGAAAACGCGTTGTGGTAGGCTAGTGCTTTTTGTCCCTCTTTGCTATTATAGTTTTTCAAAATGGCGGAACAACATGAAAGCCTCCTTGGACTTACCCGTCCAATGTAAATAAAGATAAGAAATTCTTCGCTTACGAGGATAAGTCAGATCATTGGCAGAGATCATTTTACACCAATGAGGACATATATATGAATAAAGACATTGATTTAAGCTAATAAAATACTTAAACACTGTGTACCTTTAATTTTTGTTGTGTGGCTTTCTATAAAAGTACTAAACATCCTTAAAAATGTTACATTTACTCAAGAAGCAGATTTCCATATCTTACATTTAGTTTATTTTTCCTTTCCCATTTGAAAAAGTTATATTTTTCAACAAGGGACAAGAAGTCTCAGTAACTTTATCTTTTTAAGGCCTAATTATAGTCTTGTACAGTACACAACATTCATGCTTGATTCTGTTTTAATCAGTCTGCTAGTTTGTGTATATGTGCACTATATGTGTGGGCACTGCAGTAATCAGTCGAGACTCCACTTTGGTCAGAGCTCTCTGAGGGAAATTTCCTGGAAACCCCCTTTAGTCTGCCCAACCTCCTCACTGAGGACTTCCTCGAAGACTCCAGTCCCAGAGTACCTCCCCCTTTTCTATTTTTGTCCTTCATGCGTTTTTCATTTCTTCCTTTCAACTTAAAAACAGGTCCTTAATGAGTAACTACCAATTTGGAGGCGGGTGATTTTTCAAATGGACGAGAAGTTTGAAAAAGGATAGACATTAGCTGTGACGGAATTGCCATTGTCTTGTGTTGGACAGGAAAGTGTTGATAGGAAGGCTGTCTTTAATAGTCTCTGTACTTGCTAATTATCACCTCAAAGGAGTTTTCCTTAGGGATGGGGAGTCCTTCACATAGATGTTGTGTTTGGACAGATTACTTATCTGTGGTGCTGCTGGTAGACTGTGAACAAACATGTTAACAAAACATTTAATGGCTGTAACCAAGTTTCAATATTAATAGAGCTTCATTTGAATTCCTTTACATATTTAGAAAGTCTTAAGGGAAGTTTCACAATCATAGGTAGGTACAGTCATATGTTCATTCTTTTTTTTACGATTGCTTTTGTACACTCTGGAACTATCAGCAAACAATGACATGAAATAAATTTGAGTTAAAGATACAAAAGGCAGTATATGCAGTGAGGAGACAATTACATTTGTTAGACTAATTCACACACGCTAACTTGAGTCTATTTGAGTGATTCATTTAAATAACTGGCTTATAAGTAGGGATGTGCGCCATGACTAATTTCATTAACATTAAAATTGAAGTCAAAATAATTATCCTTTCAAAAATAGCCTAACATCTATGGATCAAATAGTGAAAACCCATACTGAATGCCGCTGAAAAATAAGTTGTATACATGTGATGTGCCTGCCTTGCATTATGTTCATTGATTACAATGAACATTAAACCTAAGCATTCAATCAACGTTAACCAATGTAAACATTTATTAGAATAAACTGAATCAGAAGGCGGTGCAGGACCAAGTACAAACTCAAAAGCCTGTTATGAACAGAATTCCTCAAATAAATGTTAGCCAACAAAAGTCACCATGTCAAGGTATTGTTGTCGGGTATTGTTGTCCCTCATAACAGGTAGTATAACAAGCCTATTAGCAAGCTTAATTGTTATATGCTAGTTTTATGTTGACTAGCAGCAGCAGCACTATAGTTGACTGGTTGACTAGTCTCACACATCCCTACTCAGAGTCATTCTTTTGTGAATCAGACTACAGTGTTCTCACAGTATGCTTGTTTTTGCAGCCCATGAAGACAACACATTAGTCTATCTATAATTTATAGCCTTATTATTATTTCATAATTCACAGTCTTTTAACATGGAATTCACCCATAATCTTACCATTTTTGCACAGGCTGCTTCATTAACTAAGGTTTTGGGCCATTTGTTGCAGACCACACTGAATTTCACACATGGGAATCATACCTGTTCATCTCCTGGAAGACCGAGGGTATCTTGGGAAATCTATGCTAAGCTCGTCTGTTCAGAACAGTAGCGGCAGCCCTGGCGACCTCGGCTGGTCATGCTCTGACATCAATGGCTTGACACAGTCAGTCGGCCCGAGGGCACGAGGAATGATATTTTTAGCCCTTGACTGATGAAGGGGGAGTAATCTGATTTTCATGTAAGCCGAACGCTTCCGCCAGGCATCCAGCAAAAGAAACCGGATCATTATCATGTTGGTAAACTTTAGCCGATGCTGGGAGGGCAACCCGGCCCACGGTAGAGGCTGAGTGACATGCGAGTTTATGTGTTCTCAGCTGTGAGTGGCCCCCGTGTAGTGGTATCCTACCTCACACTCGAGGTCTCTGCAGATTCAAGGACACCACAAAGACTCTATAACTTTATACTACTTCATACTGCCTGTTTCGATTAAGTGATGTGCCAATTTTCAGCATTAAAAACTTGGTTTATTAGTATACAACAATGCAAGGATTTAAAGTGCTTTTCATAGTTTGATGAAAGAAGTATGCCAGGCATGTCCAGGTGGTGTTGTATTCTGTGAAGTATGCATGCTTTTTCCAAAATTGGTTATTTTTCAGTTATTTAAAAAAAAATGGTAATAAATGTGATGACGATGCCGCCCTTGAAGATAATGAATTATCCTAGATGCTAACTTGTCTGTCCCATTGTATTTACATTTATGCATTGATTTGTCAGATGCTTTTATACACATGTATATATTTTTTTCTAACCCATGGCTTTGTTGCTTGTGCCATGCTCTACTGTATGAGCTACAAGAATGCAATACCAACATTTCAGTGCAGGCACCAATTTGATTATTATTATTTATATTTTATTTATCATTGGGAATAGAAATTAATACTGTAGTTTTTTTTTTTTTTAAAGAAATTAATACTTTTATTCAGCAAGGATGCGTTAATCAAAAGTGATAGTGAAGACATTTGTTACAATAGGTTTCTATTTTAAATAAAAGCTGTTCTTTTGAACTTTTTATTCATCAGAGAATTCTGAAAAAATTCAGTATTTGTAAAAAAAATTTTTTTTTTTTTGTAATACTTTTATGTGTAATATAATTTAAGAATTAAATTGCAGCCTAAGAGCTTTCCTTACTCATAATCCAACCATAATATGCCACAGAAAACCTTAAATCTGGTCTTAAAGTAAGGGGCAAGTTCAATTCCTTTTGTTCCCCAATGCCGTTGAAGTTGAGTACTTTGATTCGGACTAATGTTTGGAAGCTGCTATGACCTGGTCACCTTTAATTGGTGAGATTGAATGACTGAATGCCTTTGTAGAGATATCAGGCTAATGTGCACAAGAGCCTGGAAACACATCGCTATCCCCATGGCAACTCATTAATGCCACCTAACTGCAGTGAAAATAAAAAGAGTATTTGATGGAGGAAAAAAAGTACAACACAAACAAAATCATGAATGTTGGGTTTTCCAAGGCCTTTTTTTAGTACATCAGTTGTGCAAAAAACTTGCTCAGAAGCTTTGGGAAGCTCAGTATTCTTCTGTAGTGGTACTATTGGAAATAGCAGAAATGGAGAGAGAAAGTGACTGGTTGGGCTGATTTTTAGGACGAGCCTCAGGGCATCACCTTGGTTTCCCCTCTAGGTTATATAACCACATGCTCTCTTTAGCAGTACAGTGCCCTACCATAAGGAAGGTCTTGGCTGTTACTTTTTTTCTAATGATCTAAAAAGAAGCTGTCGCCCTTTTACATAAAATTTTCTGTGCTGCCCTTCCCTGATAAAACTGGTCTGAGCTTAGTTGGATAAATTCCCAACAGGCTTGTGATACAAAATACGGCAACGTCAACTAGCCTGTCAACATTTGAGCTTGATTACACCTGATTACGGTAACATTGGCAGACACAGACAAATGTCAGCCCTGCATTTACAGACAACAGCATACATGAACCACAGAGTACCCTCTCAATTTCAAATGCACCCATGGCCTTTGCTTATGTAACTGTGTGCTCTAAACATATTGTATGTTTATGTGTCAACTTGCTATTTTAAGTGCTACTAGCATAGAGGTTAAGGGAACATGTTTGAACCCAGGCAGAGGTGACCCATTATAAAATACAAATGCAACAGGTGTGTGTGTGTGTGTGCGCGTGCGTGTGTGTAAAATGTAAGCTTCAGTTGTTAGGTTTAACAGGTTATCATAATTCTAATGGCAGTTAGATGACTCTTTAATTTAATGTATCGCTCTCTTTCCAGCCGTGGATGTGAAGACTTTGTTACCATCTGGGATGCAGAGCCCGGTGGGAGGTGGAGGAGATCAGGGCGGAGGTAGCGGAGGGCCGGTGGACCTGCGTACAGACCCGCGTCTGAGCGCACTAAGCACGGTGGACCCGGCGATGAGAGAAAAACAGCTTCAGCACGAGCTGCTCTTACTCAAACAACAGCAAGAGCTCCAGAAGCAGCTGCTGTTCGCCGAGTTCCAGAAGCAGCACGAGGTTTTGACACGCCAACATGAAGTGCAGCTGCAGGAGCATCTTAAGGTATGACCCTTGCTGTCCTCTCGGTACACATCACCTCCTTGAGCTCTGATTCTTGACTCTGGTTTTCTTCCTGAACAGCAACAGCAGGAGATCCTTGCAGCAAAGCGTCAACAGGAGCTGGAGCAGAAGAGGAAGCTGGAACAGCAGCGTCACGAAGAGATGGAGAAGCAGAGACTGGAACAACAACTGCTCATGTTACGGAACAAAGAGAAGGGCAAAGAGAGTATGCATCTCTCCATTAATCCATCTATTATGTACAATAGATCAACAGCGCGCGAACTCATTTCATGGCATGTTCACCGCTCATCATTTCCTGTTATTTATTCTGCTGCTAATTTCTAAAATGAGAATAGTTTAATGCACTGTTCACCTTTTAGTTCAATGAGTAAACACCTTGCTGAGCAGTACGCAGGTGATGTTTATCGCTGTTTGCTGTTATAATTATGCATTGTCATGGATATTCTTTAAAGTACTTTAGGCACAGCAGGCACAAATTGCTCTATTATTTCTCTTTGGTTGTTTACTATTAAAAATAACACAATGCAGTACTAGGATTTATTGAGCCACAAAATTAACATATTGGATCTGTTCCAAAACCTTGTGAGCTGCCTACATAGTATTCTAACAGAGATGGAACCTCATAAGTGCACACAGAGGGACCAGTTATTTGCTGCACCTGTGGGACTCTTCTCAAAGTTGATTTCAATATAGTTTGATTAGCATGTTGCTAAGACACTGAAGACTGGAGTGATGATGCTGAAAATTCAGCTTTGACGTCACAGGAATAAATTACATTAACATTTCACATACACATAGACTACATATACATTAAAATAGAAAACAGTTATTTAAAATTTCACAATATTACTGTTTTTACTGTATTTTTGTTCAAATAAATGCAGCCTTGATGAGCATAAGAGATCTCATAAGAGCAAAATCTTACTGGCTTCTAATTTTTGACCGGTAATGCATATACACTGCCCGTCCAATTAAATAAAAAATAAATAGGCTAATACTTAAGAGTCTATGATTAGATCGTTATTGCCGTGATTATTATGATTCTAGCATGTTATATGTTTGGAAACAGTTCTTCTAACTCTAATAGATGAAGTGTGTAGCTTTACATTCCTTGAACAAGCATGTAGGAAGACACGTCATGTCCATGCATTTTCATTGCAAGATCTTGACCAAAAATTGATGCACCTCTTGATGGAAATAAATGTTGTCATGTTATTTCCATCAAGAGGTAAATACATTTTTCGAACAAATCCATAACTTTACGTTATTTGCCCTGTGCTACTAACATAAAATCATGCAGGTTGTTCAGTAAAGGTGCTCTAAAACGTTTCTGTGATTTAGATGAAGAATTTTCACCTAGCGTACAATAAAACGCAAGGTAACACTTTATAATAACTGCACGCTATTAATCATTAGCTAAGCATTAGTAAACAGTTAATTAATCATTTATAAAGCATTGATAGACATTAATAAGTTTATAAATACAGCTATAAATGCTTTATTCTTGATTTATAAGCATATCTATAATGTGCTTAATAATTGTATTTTCATACATTATGGATGATCAATTTATCATTTCTAAATGAAGTATTGCATTATTTACAAACCAGTTGTTTAGGAGATGTCAGTGGTTCATAAGATCACTTAAAAAAGTGTAAGTAAATTATTAATAAAATATTTAAATGTACATTCATACATCTTAAATAGTTCTGTATTCTGTATCGCTGTGTTGTGTTTGTTTCCTTTTTCTGTTTAGACGATAACTGAGCCTTTAAATCTCCTTTGTAAATGCTTTACAAGACATGAATAATCCTCACTTTAGATGAGCTCACAAAAAATTGACTTTGGTTAGTTAGCAACCTCAGGACACCCTAGCAAATGCATAGCAATGCCCTAGCAACTACATAGAACACACTTGCAACTGCATAGCAACACACTGGCAGCTACTAACCCATGATAATGACTTTTGCAGAGGTAAACGAAACTCACTTTTTTTTTTTTTTTAATAAATGTCCATTGACTCTTGTTCTTAGGTGCCATCGCCAGTACTGAGGTCAAACTGAAGCTGCAGGAGTTCCTGTTGAGCAAAAAGGAACCTGGCCCCGGTGGACTTAACCATTCCTTCCCTCAGAAGTGCTGGTAAGAGGAACCTTGCTAGTCCATATCACTCAGCCTTATTCTGGGCTGGTAAACCCAAATTTTCAGCATTAAGCCAAATTAATGCTTTTGAGCATGGGCCACATTATGCTGGAAGTTTATGGTTTATTCATACTCATTTGCATTGTGATGGGTGAGTCATTGTAATGGCCTGTGTTTGTTTTCAGGGGGGCTCACCACGCGTCCCTGGAGCAAAGCTCCCCTCCACAGAGCAACACACCGGGCACACCACCCTCCTACAAACTCCCCCCGCTGTTAGGGTCCTATGAGGGCAAGGATGACTTCCCTCTCCGTAAGACCGGTGAGTAGACGTCTTGCATTTGTGTGTTTCGTAAATATTGCATAAATGTTGAAATTAACAAAGATTAATAAATGCTGTAGAAGTGCAGTTCGTTAGTAGTTCATGTTAACTGATGCAGTTATTTAATGTTAGCTAATGAAACACTATTGTAAATTTTAATTAGAAATTATATTTGATCTTCATATTCATGGAAGAATCCTGAAAATGATATATCATGGTTTCCACATGGACTTTAGGCAACATTGATGATAATAATAAGAAATGTTTCTTGAGCAGAAAATCATATTAGAATGATTTCTGAAGGATTATGTGACACTGAAGATTGGAGTAATGATGCTGAAAACTTAGCTTTGATCACAGGAATAAATTACATTTTAAAATGTACTGTATTAACATAGAAAACAGTTATTTTAAATTATAATAATATTTCACACTATTACTGTTTGTAAAATATTTTTGATCAAATAAATGCAGCCATGGTGAATATAAGAGACTTCATTTAAAAACACAAAGTAAATCTTACCGACCTCAAACATTTGAACGGTACTGTACATTTAATGTTTGAAAATCTCCCATCGACTTGCACTGTAAGAATGTAACGTCTAATGATGTTGTCATACTGGCCCACTCGCTTCAGCTGTTGATGTCAGCTGGGTCACCTTTTCTTTGTCTCCCCTTTCTCTGGCTCTCTTCTCCTTTTCTGGATTATTATACCAATAAACACTATCCTTGTACTGCCTTGCAAGCCCTCATATTTCCTCCGGGAAATGCAAATTTAGTTGTTTTTGTTATTTTAATTAATTGTTTCGATGAGTAATAGTTGCGACATTGACACTGCATTATAAAGCATTACTGTGTTTGCATGTAAATGTCAGATGATGATTTTCTTTCTGTGCATGAATGACGCTGTTACGGAGTCAACAGTGTTTTTGTTCGGAGAAGTTTGAGCTCTTTAACAGTCTAGAGGCATCACAGGAGATGCAAGGGTGTGTGTGTGTGTGTGTGTGTGTGTGTGTGTGTGTGTGCGCGCAGGGTTGAAGACTCTTCAGTGAGGAGTCTGCAGGTGTGAGTCATAATGAGTCATCAGAACAGTAGACCTACACATAAACGCACACCTTAGAGGCTATATTAGTGACGAAATGGATTTCATACTAAAATAATGATATATTATACCCTACCTCACAATCTAGCCCTCACACAACCTATTGGCATTAATACATTTCAAGCGAAACACAATTTGGTCTGACTTTGAGAGTTTGAAATACCAAGGACCACCTCAAATGTCTTGGATGTTGTTTGACCATATTTGTGAGGATGTTTTCAAAGTATAACCTGAGTACACACACTCATACCGGTCATCTGCTGTTCACTCTCATAGCTGCCAGCCATACTCCAAAACACCCACACAGATTCAGTGAGTTTGTTCCCACACACACACACACATCTGCTATCTGCTTTTTACACACAGCTATCTTTTAAACTGTCACACCCACACTGCTTTATAAAGCTCACTATAATAGAACTGACACACATATACCATACAGAGGATAGGAGGACACTCGCGCGCACACACGCCCTCTAGCTTGGACTTCAGCACACTGATAAAGTAATCGCAGACGGGTCTGTTACCGTGGGCGAAGAGCTTACTCCATATTACCACTGTTATGGCAACACCACAGCAATCTGATGGAAAGTGTGTCTTTCCATCACGTCCCCTCCCCCTCGTCTCACACTTTTATTTTAAATCTAATTAAATTCATACTAAAGTCACTGATAGCATTAGGCACTAAAGTCCTTTCAGCTCAATATGCTTAGTGTGGCTGTGACGCACAAACGGGCCCAGAAAAAACACAGGGCTCGGTCAAGCCGCATTACACACTGCGTGTTCGGGTAATTGCCCCACTTCCTGTCTTTTTTCTGTTTCAAATCCCCTTTTACTTCAATTAGTTTAATTTGGCCCATCATCTCCGGAATCAACAAGAGATAAAATCGGCACACTGTAAATATAACTTTTATCTACAGCTCTGTGTATGTGGGAGAGAGAGAGAGAGAGAGAGACAGGGAGGGATGTGCAGTTGCTGTCCATGGTCCTGATGCACAAGAGCGACAGATCCAAAGCCTCATTAGTAGTGTTCATTAAGGCAACATACATAGGGTTGGTGACTTTGAACAAGCCCCTAAGTGTAATTAGTAAACTTTGCTGTGCAACTAATCTTGTACCGTTTGTGCCACGGACATACGTGATACCTCAAATCATATGGGTGTGAAATCAAGTGATTTGAACTTTTTTCTTTCTCTCTCTCGTTCAGCCTCTGAGCCCAATCTGAAGGTACGTTCACGGTTAAAACAGAAGGTGGCTGAGAGGAGAAGTAGCCCACTGCTTAGACGGAAAGACGGTACTGTGATCAGCACCTTCAAGAAAAGGGCAATTGAGATCTCAGGTAAACAATATGTGAGAATACAGAACTGTTTGCACAACCTCATGGGTAATAATGGGACAGGAAGGCATTAAAATAGGTTTGGACCAAGAATGCAGTAACTACACTTTCTGGCCAGAGGTTTTCAAACTTTTTTAAGCTAAGGACTCTCCAAATATGATGATCTCTATCTGACAGATCCCTTATCTTAAAATATAAAGGCAGCTATATAGATTTTCATTAAAAAAAAGTTAAGTAAATCTTAAAAATGCAAATAAACATAATATGCACATTTATGATATTTTTTGTTTTACCATATATTTTTCATGAAATGAATATAAATATCTTTAAATTTTAGGATGGGGTCACCAAATATGTGTAAAATATTATATAGAAAAATACTTACTTCCTATTGTTCTATTATTTTTTAACCCAGCAATGAAACGAAATAATGTCAAATTCATTTTTTTTTTCAACAATTAATTTTTTTATTTAGTTATTATTTATTAATTATTTTTTATTGTATTTATACATATTTTAACACTATTTAGTTTATTAGCTTGCAATTCCGATTTAGATAAAACATTATTATTAAAGTTAATATACATTTTTTTTAAATGAGAAGGTTTGGCATAGGTGTGCGTTCAGCTTGAGTTTATATGGAAGATCTGAGATTATATCAGCGCCTGAGTTGTTCAAATGGCCTGTGAATAACAGACCTCTGCCTTCAGATGATAAGTGTGAAGATTTTTCAAACATAAATGAACACGTGGGTATCGTGTGATTTCTGTACTGTTAAGATAAAAGAGCTTGGAGGAAGGGAACAGTTTAACATCCTGCTGATACAATAAAACGGGTTCAATCAGTCAAAAAATATTGTGAAATCATCAGCTATATTTCCTACCGATGCAGCTAAAATGTGATTGTTGAAATCTGTGTGTGTTTCAGTGTCCTCTATGTGCAGCAGTGCTCCTGGCTCGGGTCCCAGTTCTCCGAACAGCTCTAACTGTGCCATTGCAGAGAATGGCTCCAGCGGATCCGTCCCAAACATCCACGCTGAGGTGAGAGACTTACCCCCGACACGTTTGCTTCTCTTTTGCTCTTGCACTCCCCTTGGTTCACAAAAGGTTAGGGATGAAAAAAGACAATAAATTGGCTTCACCTAGGTAATGACAGCGTTTCTATGGAAACAGTCTACCGTACAGAGCCTTGTGATGGCTTGGGCTTTCATTGATATGCTAATCCTAAAAAAAAACACATGTTCTGAAAGTCATCCTTGCAGTAAGTTGTGTCTGTAGGCTCTAGAATGGCCACAGCTGCTCTGGATGGACAGCAGGAAGCAGCCTGGGGTCGACCATGCATGCTAAGCAGCTAGCCTTGAGCATCACCTTAACCTTGAGAGCCGGAGAAATTGTGTGTGCACATGCCACAGAGGACTTGTAGCTGTAGGGGAGGAACGCAGAATTTGAATGAGCTAGTTTGTGTTTGATTCTGGATGACCACTCTATTAAATGCAAATCAAAACACTCTTTTTCAGACAAATATTACAATTTATAACGTTTACATGTCGTTTATGCTTTTATAATTTCTTTAGTTATGCTAAATAATTCCATGTAATTGTATTATGGACAAAATAGATCATGCAATGCACAAAGGTCAGACTTATCTTTTATTTGTACAAATAATTGTATCTTTTGAGAAATCGAAAATAATCCAATTAAAAAACATTATATAAAAATGGGTATTATAAACGAGATAATTTATGATATTAATATTTATATATAATAATATTATCATTATAAAATATACATAATAATAATAATATTTACTTATTTAATATACTTAAATAGTATTTTATGATAATGTTTTTAATTTTAATAATATGCATTTTTTTCCTGCAATTATGTACCTTGCATAGTATCTTTTAATTTGTTACATTATTGCTGTGATGCGATGTGATGGAGGATGGGGTGTTCTAAGAGAAAAGAGAAAATTTTTCAGTCTCATCAACCAGCAAAAAAGAAAATCCATCCCTACAAATAGGCACCAGTGGAGATAACTTGAAGGTGCTCTAAGCCAGGGGTTCCCAAACTTTTCCATGCCAAGGCCCCCCAAATACCACTAGGTTCTGGCCAAGGCCCCCCTTTTGCAGGATGTGTTATTGAACCCATCGACAATACTACGGCACGTGTAGAAATAAATAAATAAAACATCTAGGTGAACATCAGATTATGTGGTGGTGTTTGATACCAGAAAGATTATGCACCGATTACAATTTTCAAGGCAGATTCCGATTTTTCATTGAGTTTAACCTGCCGATACAGATTTTAGCCGATTCTGATTTAATTTTTTCTTACCACTTTACAGCACACACAAATATTATATATATATATATATATATATATATATATATATATATATATATATATATATATATATATATATATATATATATATATATATATATATATATATATATATATATATATATATATATATTAGGGCTGGGAATCGATTAGAAAAAATTAACTAATTACTTGCACAATTTGCTGTAATTAATTGCAATTAATTGCATTTCCTCCAAGCTTGTAATCATCAATAATTAAAACTTAGAATCACCAGAAAAAAAGGAACAGAAAATAGCCCTATATTAAAATAATATTAAACATCAATATATCAATGTATTATTCTTTTTCAATAATCAATCAACATAATCAATTTAAGAATTTTTTTTTCAATTTTTTCAATTTTTTTTGCTAATTATAAAAATAAACTATAGTCCTAAAAAAGCTATTATTACACAGAGCATGTGATCAGAGCAGGTCATTTTAAAGGAATAGTTCACCCAAAAATTAAAAATTCTGTCCTCATTTACTCTTCCTTAAGTTGTTCCAAACCTTTATGACTTTCTTTCTTCTGCTGAACACAAAAGAAGATATTTTGAAGAAAGTCGGTAACCAAACGACTGATGGACCCCATTGACTTCCATATAGGAATAATAAAATACTATGGTCAATGGGGACCAGCAACTGTTTAGTTACAAACCTTCTTTAAAATATCTTCTTTTGTGTTTAGCAGAAGAAAGGAAATCATACAGGTTTGGAACAACTTGAGGGAGAGTAAATGACAGAATTTTCATTTTTGGGTGAGCTATCCCTTTAACATTGTTGCCCAGCATGCATAACAGCGCAGCAAACAGAAGTCTAGAGAGAAATTTCACCTTATTTGAGCGGACTTGCTTTTCCAGTGCGTGATCGGTACATGATTGGAGCGTTTGGGCCGTGAACGACAGAGCAGAACGCGCAGCGCGCCGACACACACACACACACACACACACACGCGCGCGCGGAACGGAGAGTGCGGCGGCACACGGAGCGGAAAAGACCCGCTCATTAAAGCTGCTCGAGAATGAAACCCGATCCACATATTTTCGGCTTTTTAATAGCAGCCGCAACAGGAAATCATTAAAACGAGGCAAAAAAAAAAAGTGCTGCGTTAAATGCGTTATTTTTTTAACGTGTTAAACATTTCAAATTAATCGCAAAGATTAACGCGTTAATTCCACCAGCCCTAATATAGCCTATATATATAATAAAACACCACTTTTACCCAAACTGATTAGCTTAATAAAAACAAGTTTATTTTCTAAAACTATTTTTGTCTTCATTTTCTTTAGTAGGCTATGTCAGAAAAGAAAATGAAGACAAAAATCCTACTCCAGTTCTTGTTCAAACACACTATAGGCTACATGCAATATGTGCATTTTAGGTACTTTTTGTGTGAAATCATATTTATTTTGTCCATCAAAAGTGTGCCTTCACTTTAATTGAGCGTGAGCAGCGCAGCAAAAATAGACTCGGCGCCGAAACCCTCCGCTTCACTACTGCTCATGCGACGCTCCTGCTTGACGCTCACGCGCTGCTCCTGCTCGCAGTGTGAATGAATCGCGCTGCTCGCGCGCCGCTCGCGGTCTGAAACGGCCGTAATTCACAAGGTTTCCTACATGTGCGTTCTGTGTGCATGTGTGATGCTGATGTTGCGCGATCATGTTATTCATGCGGCGCCTGAGTGCATTTGAATCAGCATATGTCAGACTGAAAATCACGTGAAAATCGGCCAATTCTTGTTACTAGCCGATCAATCAGTTCATCTCTAAAATATTAACATTAAAAGTATAATGTTAAGATAGGCTATGCAACAAATTATTATAATGTTATTTCATAACAATGCTCATATTAGCAAATATTTAATATTTTATATAAATATATATTTTTTTACTTTTTTCCGCTTTTTTTCCCCAACTTGCTGCGGCCCCCCTGGCGCCCCCTGGCGGCCCCCCAGGGGGCCGCGGCCCCCACTTTGAAAACCCCTGCTCTAAGCGATGTCACACGTTTTTTTGGCTGAAACATTTTTTGTCATATACAGCAAACATCTTCTCACTATCCACTAGCTGACGGTCCCCTGAACACACTGTAAAAAAACGCGGCCTCTGTTGACAGCCCAGGCTCCACAAACGGTAAGAAAACAAACTGGCCCAGCCTGGACCACAAAACATAACAAACAGTGTTCCAGCCAATAACCGAAAAGAATGATTTGGGGGTGGGGGTTTGGGGGTTAGTGCGCGTGCACATGAAAGGGGGGAGTGGAGGAGAGAGAAGCATGAAGAGGGAAGTTAGCTAGAGGTGAGATGTCCTCGACGACGACTAACGTTAGAATTATATTCTCTTGAATTTTGATATGGCCGACACACGACCAAAGAGACGACGTAAAAGGAGAAGGAACGCACGGAATGGGAGGGGGAGGGGACGGGATGAGGAGGAGGGAGTGTCGAGCTAGCCTCCGTTTTGTTTGACAATACTTCGAACGTCAACAAGAAGTGACGTCACCTAACATCGCTTAGAGCACCTTTAAGAATCACCTCATTATAAAGGCTGCATACCACTCCCCAAAAATTGTGTTAGATCGTTATTCCAGAGCCTCTGTAGCCTAGCAGTGCAACCTCAAGAGATGTGATGGATAAATGTGAAGGAGAATAGAATGCTGACATCATCGCAGCTGCAAGTAGGGCACTTTGCCACGGAATGTCCTCGTCTTTTCTGAGTGTAACCTTTGAGTCAGAGTGAGAATGACATAGCTCAATAAACAACTTATAATGAAAGACTTAAATTGTGTCTTTGGGGTCCGGGGATGAATAAACGTTGCCTTGTAAAGCAGATCCATTAGTTGTTGTTCTTTGGCTTTAAAAAATGGCTGCACTCCAAGTCTAGGGTCAGATGATTGGATTACCAGCACTCAGAAACACCTCTGTATTTCACACTTGGCTCTTTTTTGTGTCATTTTTTATTCATTAGGAATAAAACAAAAATGAGACGATGCAAAATCCTTTTTAACTATCCATATAACTGCTTTGCCCATTTCTTGAACATGGCACAGAAACTGTTGTCTTCTTCAGGTGGTGCTCGTCCATTCCCAAATACAGACAATCCAATCCCACATGCTGCTTTCCCTGTCAAAAAACTTAGTACGGATTTCCAAAGAAGAATGCTTTTAAGTGATCAAGTCATGCCGAGACTTCTTGTCTGGGATTCCTTCCTGAGATAAAACGGCTTCTTTCCTCAAAGTTGTGGTGTTTGAAGTGTACAACCTGAAATATACAGTTGTGTTCAAATAAATAGCAGTGCGTTAATAAAAGTGAATAGAGTGCAAATATTTTTCTAATAGCTTTTATTTTCAGATTTCAAATGTTCTGGAAACATTACACATTTAATTCCAAATCAAAGTATTAACACATGATCAAGTCTGCGTTATTTCTTTTACATGAAGCAAGGAAAAGGAATATCAATCTGTTAAAAATAGCAGTGTCTACATTTTTTTTCTTCAAACTTTTTTAAAAGTAAAATTTACTTTAAATTACTGAACCAATATTTAGTTGCATAACCATTGTTCCTGCGAGGCATCGAGTCAACCAACTTCTGGCACCTAGAAACAGGTATTTCAACCCAGAATGAACAAAATACATTCCACAGTTCCTGTGAATTTTGGGGTTTTGCTTCAGAAACTGCATTTTTAATGTCACCCCCAAGCGGCAACCTTCCAGTCTCTCTGTTGAAGCCAATATGGAAGTGACTTAAACTGCAATTCATCGACTGGCCACTAGAGACATGCTCAAAAAGGGAGTCAATTCCATATATCCCCCATGTTAAAATGGCCAAATTTACAGCAGAAAAAAATATGTTTACAGCCTGTTACAAAAATTTGTTTAGGTCTATATAGCTAATTTTGCCCTTCATGAAAACTGTGAGGGGGGTGAATTATTTTATAACTCATCTGTTTAAAATATATTAGGCCTTAAAATTGTGCATAATTAAGGGCGTGGCCACTTAAGTGACAGGTGGATTGCCTATTGTCACAACTAGCCGTTTGTCTGTTAGCCGTCATGTCAACTCAGATAATTCTAGCTGCCGAACTTGCCATCTCTGCCGTGTTTGTACTTTTTTTCAGGATTATTTCATACAATTTAATACACCAATTATACCTTCGCCCACACCTTTGGATTCCGTCATTGTCGAGTATCGAGAGAACAACCAGCGCTGGTTTTCAGTTTGATTGCTCTGTGAACATGCACTAATGGATGTCTGACAATTCCGTTGCTTTTTGGAGTTTTCATATTTAAAACACGTCTATAGATACACTGTCAGAAATAGGGGTACAGTAGGAGTCCATTTCTGTCCCCCAAGGTACAATCTACACTAACATACCCCAAAGGGCTTATTATTGGACCTCAAGGTACATATATGTACCTTTTTGAGGGTCAAAATGGTACATATATGTTCCCAAGCATTAAAAGGCCTTGAGGGTACAGCCCCAGTGACAAGCCATTGTACCCCTAAAGGTACAATTATGTACTTTATTTTCTGAGAGTGTACAGAGGCTACAATCGTTCTGCGGTACCGTCAGATGAAATCCAGCAGGTCTCAGTACTCTCCGTTCATGCAATAAATGCACATTCTTGAATGAGCGCGGATTTCTAGCGCATTTACTTTAACTTCTGAGGTAATATCTATGTTTTGTCCCATTTGAGAGGCGGCCAAAATCAGAATTTAAAATAGACTGAATAAAGCTCTCTGTGAACTTTATCCGGGAGTGACGCACGGTGACACGCTGCAAAGATGGCGACGGCCAGCTCCTTTTTTTACAGTCTGTGGTCACCCCACAAGTTTTCAAAGGGGTTGAGGTCAGGGGATTGAGCAGGCCACTCCACTATCTCGATCCTTTTCGTCTGGAACCAAGATGTTGCTCGCTTACTTGTGTGTTGTGGTTGTTGTCTTGTTAAAAGAACAGGGTAATTTCCTCTTCGGAATATTGCAATATAATCTCTTAAAACTGATCTATGATCCCTGGTATGTGATAAAAAGGCCCAACACCATAGTATGAAAAGCATTCCCATACCATATTTTTTGCGCCACCATGCTCCACTGACTTCACAGTACACTGTGGCTTGATTTCAGTTCCCAGGGGTCTCCTGACGTACTGCCGATGACCACTAGACCCGAAGAGAACAATTTTACTCTCATCCGTCCATAGAATGTTATGGCATTTCTCTCTGGGGAAATCGATTTGCAGATTTTAACTGGTTCAGCATATGCCGTTTTTTCAACAGTGGTGCTTTACGGGGGCTTTTTGCTATTAGATTAGCTTCGATCAAATGGCTTCTGACTGTAACAGTACTTACAGTTAATTTTAGATCATCTTTGATCTTTCTGCGGGTGACGATTGACTGAATCTTTGCCATTCTGACTATTCTTCGATCAGTTTTAACATTAGTTGCTCGGTTTCTTCCGTGTGTTTCAGGTTTTTGTTGCCATTTTAAAGCATTTGAGATAATTTTAGCTGAGCTTCTTTATACGTTTTTTCTCTCCAATCAACTTTTTGATCAAATTATGTTTTTCCTCTGAACAATGTTTGGAAAAGACCATTTTACTTAGCAATGCAGAAGGAAAAAATATTTTATAACAATGTGTGAAACATTGAGATAATTTATCAGTGTTTTTTTTACAGAATGAGTGAATTATCTAATTAAACTCCACACTGCTATTTTTTGAACACGTCTCTTTCAATAAATGAGTCAATTACTCTGAACAAGCAGCGTGCATGCCATGACAGTTGGGTCTGTTCTTTTTCTATTACACTTCTACATCTACAAGTAAATTATCTGCAGTGCAGAAATATCACTACTACTAAATAACAGTGGTGCATGAGGTTACTGATGTTGTAATGCTTTTTTTATACAACTGTAGGTCTCATTGTTTGTCCTATGGGACTTATGTCTTTCTCTCCTTTTCTCATCTGGCAGCAGTTGCGTTCTCTGCATCAGTCTTTGACTGGGGATGGGACACCAAGTCCCCTGAGCCTCTACACCTCTCCATCTCTGCCCAACATCTCTCTGGGACTGCCTGCCAACGCACACATCACGGTAAGTGTCCTCTGCTAAAGCCTGGTGGTTTTGTGATAGTTGAGATGATTCAGAGTTTGCAAGTGGTGTAGGCTGAACCCTAGTGGGCTTGCTAGATTATTAGGATGCTTTCACTCTAGGGCTTTTGGTATAGACTCAAGAGTTTGGTTGAACTGATTTTCAAAAGTCAGATGCACACCATTAAACCGCACCCTAGTCTGCTTGAAAATTTGGTCTTGGGTACGGTTCATGACCCAAAAGTATGTCAAAAGATGGAGAGTGGGGGGCAGTCTGAATGGAATCGAAACTGTTCTGGTTTGGTCCAAGCAATGGAAACAGCCTTATAGACTATAGGTGTAGCTTTATGGCAAAAAACAGCTCAACATTCCCAAGAAATGGCTAAATGAATAGGATCAGTGTACAAACAGCCAACTGAATAAAATGATCCCTACTCTGTTGTAAAAGTTGCATGTTTATTTTCAGCAAGATCAAATATACAGATAATGCCAATCAGGACATTCAAGTGTCTCTTAAACATATTTTACTAAATTGTTCTGGTTATTGGAAATTATATTACTCAGGAAACACTTTTTAAAGAAATTTAAACAGTCAACCCTGAATCCGTTTTAGAGTTTTTTTTAGAGGTTTATATATAGGTTTACCAACCAACCAGCAATATTCCCAAGTCTGCAGAATAAATTTTCGTTCTGTTCTCCTCTACTTTTAGGCCCCCCAGAAACTCAGTCCTCAGCAGGAGGCTGAGCGGCAGACAATCCAGAGTATGCGTCAAGGTGGGGCACTGACAGGGAAGTTCATCAGCACATCGTCCCTGCCGACGTGCCTTCCCACCGGGGCACCCCATGACCCTGAGCCCCCTTCCGCCTCTAATAGCCACAGTAGCCATTCCTCGCTGCTCCAGCACGTCCTACTCTTGGAGCAGGCTCGTCAACAGAGCGCACTTCTTGCAGGTACAAAAAAACGTAGAAAATACAGCCATCTTACCTCAAATGCACTGTATTTTGCTTATATTAGCCCTCACTTTATCTCTTTATCTTTATCCCACAGTTCCCATGTATGGACAGTCTCCGCTCGTAACGGGTGAGCGAGTGTCCAACAGCATGCGTACAGTAAATAAGTTGCCTAGGCACCGACCGCTGAGCCGTACTCAGTCAGCGCCCCTGCCGCAAACACCGCAGGCCCTGCAGCACCTCGTAATGCAACAGCAGCATCAGCACTTCCTTGAGAAACAGAAACACTACCAGCTACATAAGGTAGAGGGAGCTCTGATGGTATGTTTGATGCTCTGGCCAGCATTTATTCAAGCAAAAAACTTCTTTGGTTTAAGTGGTTTGAACGATTTAGTAAAAATTGCTAACGAGCCCCACCTTCGTTTAGATCCTCTCCAAAGGGGTGGAGCTTCCAAGACAGCCTCCCACTCACCCAGAAGAGACAGAGGAGGAGCTTACGGAAACCACAGAAATGCAAGACGAGCGAGGGGAGGGGGCTGATCATGTAAGGGAGGGGCTACAGAAAGAGAGCTCTGGTGAGACCACACCCCCCTCGGAACGTCTGGTCCAGTTTAAGGGAGAGAGCACAGAAAGTGACTTGGAGGAAGATGATGATGATGATGAAGCCATTGAGCTGAGGGAATGTGATGAAGAGGGCGCCCCCTATGGCCAGGTGAGAAATTACAGCTTGTTGCCTTTTTTATACTGAGGTATTTGTTTGCAAGTTAAAGGTGAAGAGTTTCATTTCTGCAGCACTAGTGTCACTAAATGGAATTAGTGTCTAACATAGGTCTAACACCATTGGTATTTTAACATGGGGAAAAAATGACACACATAACCTTTAATGTGATATACTGAGCCACCAACATGTACTTTGCATGGTTTAGCTAGCTTCTTGAACTTCTAAGGATCTCTAACCTTCTAATACTACTGTTAACCTTTGTCCACCATTCCAATAACAACTGATATGACCAGCTTTCTATATTTATCCCTTTCTCCTTTATTGCCATTCCCCATCCCGTCTATTTTGCATAACATGCAAAGCAATCAAAACTTATTCAGAAACTTTGACTTTAGTGCCGAGCGAGCAAGGCAGAGCAATCACTATGCATGAGTCACTATTCAAAACCTATGCACCTGTGCAACTTAGCTTATTGTTTTCTTTGATATGAAACATGTTTTTTACATGTATTATTTTATATTTATTAGACTAGAAGCAGCTGTGCCTCAATTTTGTGTGGATTTCATGTTGTTGTTCAGCTTTTAAGGTCCATCTGAACGTCTTTCCGATGTTTCTGTCACTGCACATTTCGAGAGCTTAAGTGCGTAGGCAAGTTCCTGATGAGTGTTGCGACACACATGCGGGGGCTTGGTGACTGGAGATCGAGGGTATCCCTCTCAACCAGAGCGATTGCAGCTTTTTCGCCCCCTGAAAAGGAGGGATTAAAGAGGAAGATTGCTCTCTTCTCTTCCTCCCACCAGTGACTCACCACTGGAGGCTGGAGGGTAGCGGATGAGAAGAGGGAAAAAGTTACGTATAAATAATTGCTAGATGGGAAGACGCAATGAACTCGACTTGGTGGAGGTTCCTCTGAGAGCAAAGGTTTATCTAGTTTGTGGTGTTTGCTTAGGTGTTTAGCTTTAAGGTATTACTATTGCTCATACTTCTGAGTTAGAGATTTAAATGAACCCCTATCCCAAACGATTAAACTTTGACATGAAACTAAGGCATCTAGGAACCAGAAAGACTTAAGGCAAGCCTTTGCCACCTGAGCTAAAAACAATTCTTAGCACTGTGGTGCCAATAGTGGCAAGCAACACTCACATTTTGTTCAGAAAGTGTAAAAATCAGTATTTGCTAAAGAGCTAATTTTCATAGAGCTGCACTTTATTCTTGGATTTATTCTTGCAAAAAAATTCTTGATTTGGAGGATTCAGGATTTGGCCTTAGTTAAATTCATATTACAAAAATAAAACAACAGAAAAAAAGGTTATGTTTTTAACCAGGAAAGTGTAACTGGGACATGAATTTACATTTTGGTTCATAAAAAAAAAAAAACATAAAAAAACTGTGAGGTCTTTGCCTCCCCATTTCAGAACACCACTGCACGCCACTGAGATTGCATTGTGTATTCCAGCCTATTCGTTTGCATTTGCAGATTTAATCCTCCAAAAGAGCTCATTTTGATCTTAAAACAGACCCCTGGTTGTGAGGGAGGGAGGAAGGAAAAACAAATGAATGAGTGAGAGTGAATGAGAGGGAGAGGGAATTATTGAAAGAAGAGCAACACCCTCCTCCTCATGCTCACTCTGCCTGCAATCATTGAGAAAAATTTTCAAAAGAGCACAGCATTAGAATTCAGACTGCATCCTCCTCGCGCAGCGGCAGACTCACACACTCACACACTCACACACATCTACACATATACTGCTCCGTGAATGGACCCTCTCTGACTCATCTCTCCTTGGTGATTCATCTCCTCCTCCGGACCCCGCCCGCCTTTGCTGCCCTGCACTTCACACCCAATCACAGCCCACCAGGGTGACGTGACACGCCGCAGTGTGTGTTTGTGTGTGTCTGTTATGCGGTGACATGCAGTCACCATTGAGGCAGCGATATACGAAACACTCCATGTCACTTTGGTCAGTCACGGCCCCTAGCTGGCCTTTCCTTCTCATTAAAACACCCCCACCTACATCCTTGTGTGTGTGTGTGGATGCCTCTGCTTGCTGCTGAGTGTCTTGAATACAAATTGAGCCCCCGTCACCTGCCATAGTGAGAGAGACAGATGCTGCATAGCTTTAGTGTCTCGAATAAAGAGAGAGTTGGTATGAAGAAGGGAATTGTGGATATATGTGTGTGTGTCTGTGTGTGTTGACATAACTTCAACCTCAAGGTCTCATGCAAGAAGAAAAAACAACTAGTAAGAATCCCATCATCTCGCATGGGCCTCCATTGCGCGTTGTACTGCATCAGCGGCCGTCTCGCTGCTCACGCACACACACACGTTCATTCCGCTCGTCTGATATAGAGCAGACTCTAGGGCTGTTTACTGCAAAAGACTTTTGAGAAGGTTTTTGGCAAATGTTCGCTGGGTTTCTTTGGTGACATGCTCCAGACCATGTTCTGATGTTTAGTCTGTTATGATCTTAACTTGCTCTTTACACTCACTCACTCCGATGTTATTTTAGTAGTATTTATATAGAATTATAGTCTTTATTAATATTTAGAGTTTTTTAAGTGTTCATTTTAATTTTAGTTAAAGTTTGTGTCATTTTGTTATGTGCTTTTGTCAATTTTATGTTTTACTAGTTTTATTAGCTCTGGTCTTTTTGTATTTCTGTAGCTTTCAATTTTCTTTAGCACTTTATTTTCTAAAGTTATATATTTGCCAAGGCAACATTTCAAGTTTTTTTTCATTATTTTATATTTATTATTATTGTTATTATTATTATTATTATTATTATTATACAATTTATTTCAGATATTAAAATGTATTCTTTGATTATTATTTTTTTTTTTTTTCAGTTTACAGAAACTATTTTTTATAGTTAACAATAAAAACAAAGTCTCTAGGCTGTCAAAATCAGACATTTTGCCCCTCAGATGACAGGGGTTACATTGATGTGACTGTCCATGTTTCTGATTGGTTGATCTTGGCTGGAGACTTTTTCAAACTTAATTGAAGTGACTCTTAAACTGGTACTGTTCTGAACCTAATGAAACTGTACTGAAGTAAATTGAGCTGAACTTATTTAGAGTGTAATGAGTAAAACAGTACTGTACCATAGAGAACCGAGAATCGATTCAAGGTGTGCTGAACTAAATCAAACTGAGATGAACTGAACTGGTGAATTGTAATGAATTAATGATGATTGTGTGCTTTTTCCGCAGTATTTGGACCAGCAGCATGTGCAGCAACTGAATGTGTTCCAGGCCTCCCTGTCCATCACGGGAATGCCCCACAGACCCCTGGGAAGGGCACAGTCGTCGCCCGTCACTTCTAGTCTTAAAGCAGCATCCCTGAACGAGGTGCCCATTAAGCATCTCTTCACAACAGGTACGCTGCCCCGCTGTCCATCAGTCGAACAAGACAATATCCTTAGTAGATTGTGTTTTTAATAATTTCCTTACTCTCTCTGCAGGGCTGGTGTATGACACCTTCATGCTAAAGCACCAGTGCATGTGTGGGAACACACACATCCATCCCGAACACGCCGGTCGCATTCAGAGTGTTTGGTCGAGGCTGCAGGAAACGGGCCTGCTTGGTCGCTGTGAGGTGAGTGCGCCACCTTCTGGAAGGGTGGAAGAATTAGACAGAAACAATCAACGAGCTCATCTCTTTCCGTAAAAACAACAACACTGCTCCTTTTACCTGAAAATTCAGCCCTTTCGTTCCAAAAAGTTTGGGGTAACTTTTTTAAAAAATTGAAATTTATACTTTTATTCAGCATGGACACCGTAAATTGATTAAAAGTGACAGTAAAGTCATTTATTTTACAAAAGATTTCTATTTTAAATAAATGCTGTTCTTTTAAAATTTCTATTCATCAAAGAATCCTGAAAAAAATAATCGCGGTTTCCACAAAATATTAAGCCACACAACTGTTTTCATCTGATAATAACATAAGAAAACAAAAGGTTTCTTGAGCAGCAAATCATCATATTAGAATAATTTCTGAATAATTTTCATGTGACATGTGATCATGAGACTGGAGTAATGATGCTGAAAATTCAGCTTTACCATCACAGGAATAAATTAGTAAAATATATTCAAATAATAGAATATTATAAAGCAGCTGTAAACTTAAGCAATCATTTAGTGGTAAAATTTCACAGCTATTATTTACAATGTTATTCAGGGTTCCATCAGTCACAGAAAATCTGAAAATATTATGAAATTTTATTTCCCCCCTTGTAGTGGTTTGGTAAATCATGGATGCTGTCTCAATGTACTTTCTATGTTTGTTTGTGTGCAGAGGATCAGGGGACGGAAGGCCACACTAGATGAAATCCAAACCGTTCATTCTGAGTACCACACGCTGCTCTACGGCACCAGTCCACTGAACCGACAGAAACTGGACAGCAAGAAACTTTTAGGTGTGCTTTAGAAGCTCTCTGTTGTGATGTGTGTATGGAGTTTCTGCCGTCTTGATTTTAGGACACCAAAACAGGATTCTCCTCCTAGTACACCATCCACAAAAAGCTTCCCTTGCTTGCTTCCTATTTGATGGGTTGCTTAAGCAAACCTCCTTTGACAGACGCCTAGGCTTTTTTTAGGTCCTAGACATTTGCCCACCCCCGCTTCTGAGTCACCAGCATAGTGTGTGAGAGTGTGAGGGTAAGAAGGTTCAGCTATGGACAGACTTGCCATCACCACCTCCACTTTTATGTGAGACCCCATTTTATTGCAGACTGTTTTGACTTTGAGTGCTCTTTGTAGAACAGTGAGACAGATGATAGTTGCGTCAGCGTCATCCAATGAGCATCCTTGAGACTGAATAAGTATAGCCAATTATGTCATTACCTGAATAGATAATATGTGAACAACAGACGTGTGCCTAAACATAACACTCCTTCAGATCAGCTTCTAATTTCCTTTTTTAATTTTCTAGGCCCAATAAGTCAGAAAATGTACGCTGTCCTACCGTGTGGAGGCATTGGGGTACGTTTTTTCCATTTTTCTGTCCATTCGTCCCACTTACATAATAAAGAATGAAATGGCATTCACATTGCATTTAACTCTATGTAATAGGAAGTATATATGAACAAAACAGAATGCATCTGGATTTGTTTGGATTGTGAAATGTAGATATTATTGTATACTTTTTTTTTTTTTACTTTTGGTCATTGTTAATATTATTATTATTAAAGGTACACAATGTAACTTTTGGCCCTCTAACAGTAAAAAACTAAACTGAATGCATTTTTCAGAAGAACTTTGTTTTGTTTGTGCTTCTGCTCTGCGTGACTGTGTTTATCTGTCCAATAAAATACCTTTCTCACCTGAATAATAAAAACGCCATCCACATGTCATTTCAAACAGTTTAAATCATTCAGTTCTCGCCATCTCCGAAAAGCCAATGTTGATTCTGGTTTTATTACGAGCTTTGTCGCGATCTCCTTTTTGCAGCAGACCATTTTTTTTTAAACAAGTGATTCTCCGGAGGTTCAAGTTTTAGCTGCTCCATGTTAATCTTTCTCGCTCGTTGTGACAACTAACCTATGCCACTCCCACAAGCGTCAAAGTAGCCGGAGCAACTTTTCTCTATTTACGGATATGATGATACACGATCAAACGAATCATGCAAGTACGCAAGTTCCTGCGAAAACCATCCCACTCGGTCTAAAGTATAAATAATTATAATAAGCTTACCATAGTAAATCAGGGTAAGACAAAAACACATTTTGGAAGGTTTGCTGATGTATTTACAAATTATTTAAATTTAGTTAATTTTGAACAAAAAAAGTTACATAGTGCACCTTTAATAATAATGTTTTACTTTAATGTTATAATTTAATATATTAATATATTTTTATAATAATATTTGTATGTATTATTATTATATTAAATTATTTAAAATAAATAAAAAAATCTAAATAATAAATAGAATACTCACTATTAGTATCAGTATGATTTAAGTATAATATTAAAATAAAATAAAACATTTAAATAGTAATAATAATTATCATTATTGATGTTGATACTTAATTTTGCACTAATGAATTGTTCCCAATAAAACCATGGACATTTATTAAGGAAGTGAATAGGATCAATTCTGAGTTCATCAGTTTGTGACAGTAGGTCAATATAACAATGATATGTAACATGATTTTATGTCCTGTAGGTGGACAGCGACACAGTGTGGAATGAGATGCACTCGTCAGGTGCCGTCCGCATGGCGGTGGGCTGCGTCATTGAGCTGGCCTTTAAAGTTGCTGCTGGGGAGCTGAAGGTTCATTTTCGCTTCTCTTATGTTCTGGTATAAATTATATTACATCACATTTTCTTCTGTTGTCCTCATCTTCCTTCTCTTCTATTTTTGTTTGATGGATAGAACGGTTTTGCCGTGGTGCGTCCTCCTGGTCATCATGCTGAAGAATCCACTGCCATGTAAGTAGTTTGACACTTTGATTGAGAGTCTGTATAACATGTTTAATTTCAAATATTTGAATATGTCATTTAAAGCCGATTACTTTATCATGTTTATTCTACATAAACATCCCCACATGTTGGGGATTGGATTGCTTTATGTCTGTGAGTTTTGTGTGGCCAGATGTTTGATATCTTGATGTACTGTATAAATCATTGATGTGCATTCACATAAATGAGTCCACTGCTCTGTGTGTGTCTTGGCAGGGGTTTTTGTTTCTTCAACTCAGTGGCCATCACTGCCAAACTCCTGCAGCAGAAACTCGGGGTGGGCAAGATCCTAATCATAGACTGGGTGAGTTTTTAGGGTGAGCTCCATGCGATACACAGCCTCCTGTGATGTTACACTCGGCATGTAACAAGTAATATTATTGTACTGATTCAGTTTCATTTTGATGAATCTTCTCTAAAAGATTTCTATTGTTTTCATAGGATATTCACCATGGAAACGGGACCCAGCAGGCTTTTTATAATGACCCCAATGTGCTGTACATTTCCTTGCACCGTTATGACGATGGCAACTTTTTCCCAGGCAGTGGCGCTCCTGAGGAGGTAACAACATTTCAGTCACTTTGTGAAGATGCTTAAAGGGATAGTTCACCCAGTAAATGTAATTTCTGTCATCATTTACTCGCCCTCAAGTTGTTCCAAACCTGTATGAATTTCTTTTTTCTTCTGAACACAAAAGAAGATATTTTGAAGAATATGGGTGACAAAACAGGCCCAGGGCCGCATTGACTTCCATAGTATGGAAAACAAATACTGTGGAAGTCAACGGGATCCATCAACTGTTTGGTTAATGACATAATTCAATTTTTTTTCTAACTGGTTTTCTCATGGGATCTAAATAGGTAGGTGTGGGTCCAGGAGAGGGCTTTAACGTCAACATTGCCTGGACGGGCGGAGTGGAGCCACCTATGGGTGATGTGGAGTATCTGACTGCCTTCAGGTGAGATATGCACTGTCTGTCTGTTAGGGGGAAAAACGCAAAATGTAACTCTCTTTCAACATTAAAAACATTTTCTCTGACCCCATTAAATGGTTTGAGGAGCTGTGCAGATCATTTGTAATTCAGACACTTCCTGTCTGTGTGCTTGCAGAACGGTGGTGATGCCCATAGCCAATGAGTTCTCCCCTGATGTGGTGCTAGTGTCAGCTGGCTTTGATGCAGTGGAGGGCCACCAGTCCCCCCTCGGTGGATACAACGTCACCGCCAAATGTGAGTTTGCTGATTTTCTGTTTCCACTAGACAGTATTAACTCGATAGAATTATAGTCTTTTTCATTTTTAACCTGCATTTCTGTTAAAATTGGGGGCGTTTAAAGTTTACTGAAGGCTTTTGAATTTGTTTATAGTTCATGAATTACCCAGCATGCTCCTGGCTCTCTGTGTAGGTTTCGGCCATCTCACTAAGCAGTTGATGAAGTTGGCTGGCGGCCGTGTGGTTTTGGCACTGGAAGGAGGTCACGACCTTACCGCCATCTGTGATGCATCTGAATCCTGCGTGGCTGCATTGCTTGGAGACGAGGTGCCCGTCATTCATTCACACACATCCAACTAGCACACGATAGGATTATGTAGGCTGCATAACTCCGTTCTATTTTAATTCTCATGTCCTGTTTTGGGGTCTCGGTGATAAAACAAAGGGTTAAATCTTAAATAATATCTGTCTGCTAGCATTTAATCATGCCAGGGGTACATATTAAAAGATCTTGTAGTTCATAAGTTCATTTCATAGTTGAAATGAAATAAGTTCATTTCAAAATTGCTAATATTTTTAAACACATCATTGGTGTCTCTTGGACCCTAAACATAAAAACAGTAAGAACATGCGTTTTTAATCACATACTCTCTTGAGTACAGTAGGTACTACTTTTGAATAAGTAATTACCAGCGAACCTTAAAAAGTACATTCTATATAGTATGAATGTGTGTAGTATGAATATAATACGGATGTACTCCATACGACATGTTGTCATTGTCATGTGACCTACAAGCATGACTTCAATGCCCTTTACAAATCCCTTGGCCTCATGGGATTGTGTCCATTGGATGCGCTCTTCTCACCGCAAATAGTAATCATCCGAATACTGGGAATTCACGCAGTCTACACACACTGTTTTTTACTTATTATATAGTAATGAAATATGCAATTTTTTGATGCAGCTATAGTATTCCTGTGGGTGAAATAAACATAAATTATTTAATTTCTTGATCTATTAATGTTTTGTGTGTGTGTGTGTGTGTGTGTGTGTGTGTGTGTGTGTGTGTGTGTTGCAGTTGGATCCTCTGCCACTGACAGTGCTTCAACAGAAACCGTGTCCAAAAGCAACAGCCTCTCTAGAGAGGGTCATTGAGATTCAGAGTAAGTGAGAAACCGAAGGAAACTTGGTTAAGAATTACATTCATTTCTACATTCAGTGCCTCTTTATTTTATAGTACGAGAAAGTGTGTTCAGTAGGGTTTTATATTTAGGAATTTCTTTAAAGGCACACCATGTAAGATTTTTGGATTCAAATATCCAAAAACCACTAGAACAATGTTATATATTTTGTTGATTTGTGTACTTACATTATCCCACGTTTCTTAGAATGTTTAAATCCAGAGAAATCCGTTTTACCGGATTGTGTCCATTGATATGTAATTGCTGATCATTATTTATTTATCTTCTCGTGATCTGCAGGTAAACACTGGACGTCTCTGCAGAGGTTGGCTCCTACAGTGGGTCAGTCTCTCCTGGACGCTCAGAGACGAGAGAAGGACGAGGCAGACACTTTGACCGCCATGGCCTCTCTCACAGTGGACAACGATCAGCAAACGACTTCCACAGAAACCAGCAGGTATCGCAGCTGGAGTCGAGTCTGTTGTTATACACCGTATACCGAACATTTAACATATAACTTTAACGTTAACCAATTATCCCTTCCTCAGATCTGCAGAGGAGCCAATGGAGGAGGAGCCCGTGTTGTAGAAGAGCGAGTAAAGTACATCACTGCTCCAACCTTCTTGTCCACGTGTGCTTGGCACTGGTCACCCTGACGTCACGCCTCATGTTCCTCCTCCCAGGTCTTTGATTGGTTCCCTCGGTCCTTCACTCATTTCCAGGTGCTTGACTGACATGTTCACAGCCCACCCACTTTCGCTTTTCTGAGGTAAAGCATAGCAAACTGTTGCCGAAAGGGGATGACAAAGGCATGATGGGTAATTGCAGGACCACTCAGTGAGGGTTGCTCAGCTGGATAGGCCGAACAATGGAGTACTCTTCAGAGAAAGGCCTTTGATATCAATTTATCATTGTATTGAACTGGGGACGTAAAGAAGAAAATGCAACAAAAAAAAAAGAAGAGGAGGAGGAAGGGAAAAACGACACGACAGCATGTGGATGTTGTTGCTCGGAGGGCCGCGAAATAAGCTTTGTTTTCTGTACAAAGTATAAGAAATGTACAAAGTTCCAAAAAAAGCCAACAAGCAGCAAAAATACTTCAGCACAAGACACACATATACACTCATTCACAAACGAACATGGTTCCCAAAAGAGGAACTAGATGTCCGGGTCGTGACAAAACACCTTTTGCAGACAAGTATACTCGTTTACACTGTACCGTGTCGATTATTTGGTATACTTTTGCATCTGTATAATAACCTGTTGTGAAAAGCACACAAACATATGAGAAATATAAATATATATATAAATATACATACATACATGCATACATACATACATACGTATAAGCAAATGTGTTTTGTGTGTACCGTATACACAATTGAACACATAGAAAAATATATAAATACTTTATATCCCCTTTATGAAACATTTTCTTATCAGCTGTGGTTGTACATACAGTAAAAGAGCCTACAGACTTTTATCTGGAAGTGGAAGAAGGATGGTTAGCCTTTTTCCCCAGAAGCATTTGTTTTCTTTCAGAGAAAACAGTACTTTTTTTGGAATATACGGCTTTGCTATAACATGCTCGCACATAAACATAAATAACGGCAACCTATCCGTTTTACGGCGAAGGTGTAAAATACGAAGAAAGGATTTTCAAAGCGTCCATCTCGACCTTCGTGGAGAACGAGGAAAGACGCGTTGTGGTAATGTCCGAAGAAAGACTTTTTTTTTTCAAAGAACTTGGTGCCTTTTATACTAAGGAAAACATTTAACAACACCAATACTTAACGCAAATCCTCAGACTTAACTTTCATTGATTTGTTTGATTTTCAAATTGCCTTAATTTTTTCAAAGAAAACAAATTTCAGCCATGAACGACAGAGCAGCACAAAACGATTATTATCTTCCTTCTGCCCCGGTTTCTTTTCTTTCTTTCTCATTGTTTTCTTTTTAAGATGTAAATGTTGTGTTCTTGGAAAAAGGTTTTGATACTCCTCCTTTTTTATTTTACTGTTAACGAAAGAACGAATGAAAGAAATTCAACGATTGTTTTATTTATCAGTCCTGTGCAGTAGACTAGCACATGACGTGATTTGTTTGGAAACACTGACAATGTCGTGACCAACTTCCTGTTTGTTTTCTTTACATTAACGCCACCTTCCCTTTGTACATGTATTTGTTTGGCTCCCTTACACTCGATTATTTGACTTTTTTTATTAAAACATTTCCTTTTTTTGTACAAAAATGTAAACGAAAACAAAAAAAGAGTCTATATCAGTGTTAATTTCATCATTTGATTTGAAGTATTCTCTGATAAGGAATGTACAGCGTGGTACAGATATTATCGATGATGTTGATTTATGTCACTGTGCAGTGCATTTGGCATTGTCCTTTTTCAGGATTTAAGAATATTTTTTTTTCCGGCAATAAGAGTGACTACCACTTTTTTTGTTTAATACTAAAATACTACAAACTTTTGGTTACATTTTCATCATCTTTTGATATAGCTTTTGTGCTATCGATATGGTTATTTTTCACCAGACTAATTAGTATTGTTCATAACTGTTCATAACAGTTTGTCGTATGCTGATTAATCACTTGTGCACTTGTGGATGAAATGCAATGGCTTGTTTATGACCCTGAAATAATGATCCTTTATTACATTTTCACTGTGTGACAACAGTTTTGGGGGGCCAAATTCGATTTAATCTGCTGCGTCTTTATTTACTTCCTTCAGCAATGTCACAGAAGCAACATGACTTGGTCTGAGAGGTGACAACGTGTCTAATGGCAAGTACTTTCAGTGAGACTGAACCGGGTCTCAAGCATCTTGCACTAATACTACACTGTAGGTCCGAACCTAATTGTGTTTTTTATTTTTTTTATTTTCGGTTTTCAGACGCAAATTATGAGGCATTAAAAGCAAAGTGACTTATCTCAGCAAATGCGTTTAAATGACACGCGAATTCTCTCGTCAGCGTTTTTTCTTTGTGTATGTTCATTGGTTCACTGATGAACTGTTGATGTTGAAGCGACAGACATTTCGATGCGCATTTCTTGACTCTGCTCTCATTTGATTTATTTATTTGGAGTCAGAAATGGCTGCTGAAAGCAAGTTGCATCGCTTCTGGATCAATGTCTCGTTGTAAATCTATGAAAAATCAAGTACCTGCATTTTGTCTCTTCTCTTCGACAGCCTCATAGCCTCTGGGCAATAACATTACAAAGTGATAAAAAAAAAAAAAAAAAGGCCAGTTTTTTCACAACAACAGTCCTCTAAGAAGAGCCATGTCACCATTGGATAAAGTATTTATACGTCTGAACTGTATGTTGAAACACTAAAGGAAACAACAAACACTTTGTAAAAATCAGGCTGACACTAGCCTCTGTACTTAGATACTGTAATATACACTAAGAGAATTTCCCTCTTCTATGTGGCTGTCTGAATCAGGAACTACTGTGATCAGGTTTTGTAACGTTTGGATGTAGATCACCAACCATTTGTGCATAGTTTTGTATCTTCACCCTATATGGTGTCAAAGAGTTTATTGACCGTGCAGTTGGTGGTGAAAGCTTTTTCTCTCTTCTTTCTCGTTCCTCTTTTTAGTTTAAAGGATGAATCCAGCTGGCGTGTTGGTCCCTTTTTGAGGCCTAAACCTTCTCCTTATGTGTGTTGGGTTAAGCAATACATAGAGAGGGGAAATAATCGATCAGATGTAATACAGTATGGCGCTTGGCTTTCTTAAACAAAGCACTGAGGGAGGCTGTTCATTTTACGCAATGATCTTTACACAAAGAAAACAACGTCAACGGCGTGAACGGCCTTACGACGGACACCGGGAAACCTCTGTATGTGTAAAAGACATCGACATTCGCCATGGAAGATAGCTTTACTGTCTCTGCCACATATTTTGCTATTGGGTAAATATGTATATTTATTGATAATTCATATGTTGTGTATATGTTGTGACCTATGATCGTCAAGGTTCAAAGAGTGCTTGTATATTTTTTTGACTTTTTTGAAAGAGAGGTTGTGACTCCTTCACTGTCCCTTTGTTTCTTTGCTGTTCTACATCACTTGTTGTGATTGGTCGTTTCAATTTGTGAGACCTTTTAACCTTACATTTTTAAGATCCTTTCTCTCTCTCTCTCTCTCTCTCTCTCTCTCTCTCTCTCTCTCTCTCTCTCTCTAATCTCCTCTCTTTTTTGTCTATCTTCTGGTCATATTGATATGCAGAAGTTATCTGAAATTATCAAAGCACATTCCCTGATTTATTGTGTTCTTTCAATGCTTTCATGTTGCGACAATACAAAGGTGTGTATACTAACTACAAAACACGTGTATATAGGGTGCATATATGTGTACACATGTGCAATACACGCTATTTGAGCAATCTATTACTGTGACTATTAATCATTAAAAATTGCTGTCCCTTTGAATCTTGCTGTTGAATCCTGATGCATTTGTTTTCATTCAGCTTGTCTCTATTCGTATAATAGATTTTGGAATATTAAAAGGTTCTTTAAAATAATTAAATCACTGATAATTATCAAGAATGAATTATTACTATTATTATTTGTATTTTTTATTATATTTATATTTTTTATAAAACTTTTTAAATATTTTTTTATATTGTTATTTCATATTCTAATGTATTTTATGAGTATTTGTTATGTAATGCATGTAGAAATATTTTCATGGGTATTTATACCATGTTTTTCTATAGCATAATAGAAAACATAAATGTTGTGAGCGTGAGATGCAAGTTTAGCCAAGGAATCATGTAATGAGGCTTTTTTTGTCATATAGTTTAGGTTATAGTTAATGATATATATATATATATATATATATACACACATATATATATATATATATATATATATATATATATATATATATATATATACACACATATATATATATATACAGTAGTCAACCTATGAAGTGGATCAAAACCTTTAATCAAAGTTATACATCATATATATTATAGAATTTTTTTAAACAATTCTATAATACATCAAGTATTTGACATTACAGTTTCAAAATCATACGAATTATGCTATTCTATAGTCAAAATTGTTTGTTTCTCTTCAGGTTTATACATCTAAAAGCACTTTAATTGTGGATAGAAAACAGATACAATGTAATGTAAACTGATATTTTAGACATTTATATTATATATACTTGTTCACTGTATAAAAGGGTCTTTATTCTTGAAAATGTAACTGCCTTAAAGGGGTACCCTCAAAAGCAGGGCATCATCATAGAGTTTGAAAACCTCAGATTTAGTTCACAGAAGATAACAACTGGCTCCCCTATAATTTCAAAAGAATCTTGTGTATAAAGTAAGTGATGAGGGCGCATAGTGCACTGTAGTAAGATATTCATGATCTACTACTCCATAGTAAAGCGGGCGTGGCTTCAATTGCAGCGCCCGTTTTCGCGTCACTTCATTCATCCCGCGGAACGCCCACTCGCGCGCCCACCCATGCTGACGCGGCTGCGCGTGTTTACGTGAGGCGAGTCGACTGCTCCCGTTTCCTGGCGGAGAAGATGGCGGCTCCTGGACCAGGGGAGTATTTCAGCGTCGGGAGCCATGTCTCCTGTCTCACATGCCTGGGGCAGCGCTTGCAAGGAGAGGTCGTCGCTTTTGACTACCCGTCCAAGATGCTGACTTTGAGTATCCTTTGAGTATCGTCTCAGCTTGTCATTGAATCGTCGGGATCCACAACTGCAAGAGGCCTGGTCTGCGGGTATGCCAAAGATATTTTCACCACGGTGAAGTCAGTCCACTCGGCGTTCGCTTCCGTGTTTCGCGCATGCCGAGTCAGGTGGTGCGCATTTGAATCTCCGATTGGTTCTTAGATTCTTCTCTCTCGTGCTCTTTAGGTCGTTGCATGTGAGTGTAATACATCCTCTTTATGTCAATCAAACACAAATTTGGACTCGCACAACATGAAATTTATCTCTAATGTGTTATGGTGTACTATACGCAATATGACGTTTCAAACGACGAATAATAGGCGTAAGTTAATTGTACTGGGTCCTGTTCATAGAACAGCTTGAAATATCAGAGATTTTAAAAGTGCGCTGTAATGTAGCAAATGCTGTATTGAAGTTTTAATTGTCTAGTTATGCGGTATATATTGTCTATTTAGTGGTTCATTATGCTCATTTCTGTGGAGCATGAAACGCTCGCAAAGCCGTGGTAATGTCTGACTGACATCAGTGAGTCGAGTCTTTTGAATCGGTTCGCTGGCCCTTTCCGTGTATCGTTTATCATATATCATTTATCATATATCATTACGCCAGCTAATAGCTGCAAGTCAATGTGTTTTGTTATGAATAATCAAACTATGAAGAAAGTGTGACAAAACCGCCCAAAATGGTAATGGTTAACCATTTTCGTTATTATCCTTATGTCATTTTAATGTATGGTAATTTGTCATGTTTACACAATCTTAATTCTTTCACCACCGTAAATATAAAATGGCGTATGTATTAACGTTATAAATAAATGGAGAATCTCCCTTATTTTACTTAATTTGTTTGCAACCCTCAGATTTTTGTGAGAGCGAACAACGAGTCGGTCCATATATAGAAGATTTGATTCGCGCATTCTTTTCACTCAGTCGAACGGGTTCATAACTCGGTCTTATGATTCATTAGTGAATTAGCCTCATTATACAGTAATCTTAAGCTACTGGAAAGGTCATAAAAAAGTCTGGTAAATTCAACTTCGAAAACGTTGATGTTTCTGACTTAAAATGAAGGGGATTAGCATGTTTATTTGTAGTATCGTTTGAACTGCAGTCCCGGCCTAAGCCATAATGGAAGTGAATGAGGGGTGGACAGGCTGTCAGCTACAGCATTGATGCTCTCCCATACACAGATCTGCGCATGCGTGCTAAGGGGGCGTCAGCTAGCCTGAACGCTAACATCCGAGTAGAGAAACTCAGTAGAGTAGCCTGACACATAATGCGCATCCTAACACACAATCACTGTGGTGTGTGCATCTAAATTAAGCATTTCACTGCATTTATACACAAAGTATATCATTTTCGCATGCACCATGCCCTATGGTATGGCTAGCCTCCTGATGTGCTGCCATTCGTTACTATGTGTTAAATACTTTTGTTTGAGGAGCCTTTAACTATACTAAATAGGGAGGTTTCTGAAACTTAATATAACTGATTTTGTCAGACCTCTTCAGATGGTTAGCTCAGACAGTTTTCCAATGACAGATTGTGGATAACCATCACCAAAAGAAGCTCAGTTTGGTCCTTGGTCTGAAAATGCATAGAAAGCCAAATTACATGAAAGGTTATTTAAATGAAGCACAAAAATGTGGATATTTAAAGTCACCATGATATCAAATTAGAGGGTAGTATGTGCGTGACGTCACTGTCGGCCGAAGTGACTGCGGTTACGCCCACTGCGTGGCAAAAAGACTTAAGCGGCAGCATTGGTTTTTTAGCGTGAATGGAAAAGAGCTTTGAGATTTGACTATAAATAGTTTTGACAAGAAATCTGAGGTATATTTTTACTGACTGTCAAAAGCTACAGAACACAGAGAGACAAATATATATTTAAATTAGTGAACACACAGATTTTGACCTACCTATATTGTATAAAGCGCTCATAGGCAAATTTGCTCTATTGTATTTCCCCGGTGTCCAAAATCAGGCACATATAAATGTCAGTGTTACAATCCCTTTTAGTCTAGAGAGAATAAGGCGTGCAACATTAAAATACTGAACATGTACTGGAAAACATCTCACACACAAACCAATCTAGTTTAAGTAAAGTGACAATTTATTACAATGAGAAACGAGATGAAAAGGACACCTCAAAATAATTGTTTACATAAATGTACAACTTACAAACCAAAGAAAAGGTTCACAAAAGAAAGAGGTAAAGAGAAAAGAACTAGACAGTGCCAAATCAAAGAAAGAAGTAAAACCAAAACCAATCTTACTAGATAAACAAAACCATGTATAGTCTGACTAAATTAACATTCATCAAAGACAAAAACAAAAGATCTTCAGCGTCAAAGACGCCCTAAATAAACTACTCTTGCTAGCAAAAACGGAAAATACAAAGAGTTGCACGTGTCGCTAAACTAGTGTTCTATACACAATTGATAACTCATGTATATCACATGATATCTCAGCTGTTCTTTTTTCTTCCCCGTTTAATAACAGGTCAAACAACCAGAACAGAAAAGACAGCTCAAATGAGCCTCTATTACCAAGTTCTCAAAGAACACGTTTCTCAAAACACTAAAATGGTACGGGGCAAACATGCATCACAAAACGATCAGGTGAAAGTAAGTGTGCTCTAGCGTGCAAATCATCTCCCGCTTCCCACACAGGTGTGCCTTTTATTGGTGAAGCCGCGTTGTATCATCACCAAGCATTTTGATGATTGACAGATGGATGAACCAATCAGGTAGCCGCATCGTCCAGCTAAGAGTGAAAGTAAAGAGAGAAAGGGAAGGAAAAAAACAACTCCAAACGAATAATACCATAGGACGTAACAGTCAGGAAACACGATTCCTGGCTGCATGTCAATATCCATGGATCACTGGATCTTTGTAAGTTGTAAGGAACACTTATACCGAGTCCAACCTTTAGTTTGAACTGATAATCGTTTGTTTTACTCACGTTTCCCTACAAATCCAGTCATGCAGCAGCTCTTTTGCCACTCGTAAAGCTAATGTAATGTAGAATTTGCTGACATCACTAGCTTGCTGCTTTGGTTTTCATCCTGTTTTAAGTATTATTTTTTCGAATAAGAAAAAATATATGGGCGAGACTTTACTGTATTGTTAAATGGTTGTGGTTTGCTATTGCTGTGATGTCATTTGAGTGACGGGTTGTCTTGTCCTTGCGCGCTCCAAGTTGAATGCGGCTCATATCTGATTGCACTCTGTCATGCTAGTAAGCAGCCTCCGCCATGACACTCATCTCCTGAATGACAGACATTCATGTAATTTAATCCTGTTTGTTAACATGAGATTCTAAACGTGAAACTGGAGTGGAGAAATACACAGAGTAGGGCTTACAGCATTGATCCCATAATGATACCCATCTAGGAGGCTTCTATCTCATACATTGCTTTAATAAATACACATTTGCCAAACAACTACCTTGACTCTTGACCGTATCAGAATGTGCCCCGTCCAGTGGTAAACCCAACCTCAGCGATGTGGTGCTTGTTAACTTGGCCTATGTGTCCGAAGTGGACATCATCAGTGACCGTGCTGAAACTCCTCCCCCTTTAGCAACTCTCAATTTTACCAAGGTGAGCCCAAATGACATCCCATTTTCTTCTGCTATCTAGTAATCTATGATTAAGAAAGGTGCTATAATTAATGTCGTCTTGTTTCTCCATTGCTGTTTTCAGCTTGTGAGTAGAGCACGGGCGGAAAAGGAAGATAAGTTGTCTCAAGCTTATGCAATTAGTGCTGGTGTTTCTGTAGAGGGTCAACTGCTGTTCCAGACCATTCATAAAACGTAAGTGAGACTCGAATTGATACGTTCACTTTCAATTGGCTAACCTTTGGGCTTTTCCGCAATTCGTCTTTCCCAAGTAATTAATTAATGGGATAAAAGGAAAAGGATTACCATTAATTTTTCTGTCATTTAAGTAGTTACTTTTGATGTAATTGCATTAAATACTGTATAGATTATAGAGCAGTTCTATATAAAACAATAGTGGATTTAACATCAAAATGTAACGTCTAATGATAAAATGTTTTTAACTTTGGTCAGTTCAATAATAATTTATTCAATTTTATATTATAAAACTGTTCTTTTAATTCTTTCAAATAAATATCTCCTTGTATTGTTCAACTGGCCGAGAGAGTAATTCATACAATAATCTTATTACATCGTTAAAAAAATGTAATAAGTAGCTAGTAATTAATGACTTTTTTAGAGTAACTTACCCAACACTGATCACAGTCTATACTAATTGAAATTGATATCTGGATCTATATGTTCTGCTTTAGAGCTCTGTTTATTATGGTGAACGATCCTCAGAATTGTGTATAAATTAAGATATATGATTATATCAAGCAACTTTATCTTGAACAGAATGAATCGCTCACTTTCTTCCTCCTCGTCTTCATCCGCAGCATCAAAGACTGCAAATGGCAGGAGAAAAACATCCTAGTGATGGATGATGTGGTCATCAGTCCGCCATACCAAGTGGACAACTGTAAAGGCAAAGAGGGCAGCGCTTTAAGCCACGTGCGGAAAATAGTAAGTCGTCTCAACTCTGCACTGTATTGTACACTGGTATTAAAATGTTTAGGGTCAGTAAGATATAGGGTCAGTTATAGGGTCATAGGGTATATAATTTTATTATTATTATTTATTTATTTACATTTGTTTAGCAAGGACACGTTAAATTGATTTCTTGTCAAAGAATCCTGAAAAATATGTTTTTTGGTTTTCTATATAGATTAAGCAGCACAGCTGTTTTCAACAGTGATAATAATCAGAAATGTTTCTTGAGCATCAAATCATCATTAGAATGGTTTCTGAAGGATCATGTGACACGGAAGACTGGAAAATTCAGCTTTAAAATCACAGGAATAAATTACATTTTAAAATATATTCAAATACATATATTTTAATGTATTTGTTGGGGACAGATGAGCACTTCAGTAGGTTTTTGCTCATTTTCTTTTAGAAATAAGTCGGCACAGGACAGAAAACTGCATTGATCAGGTTGTTTTAATGAGTCTTTAAAGGGATAGTTCACACAAAAATAAATGCTAACATTTCTTTACTCTCCCTCATGCCGTTCCAAACCCGTAAGACTTTCATTCATCTTCAGAACACAAATGAAGATCTTTTTGATGAAATCTGAGAGCTTTCTGTCCCTCAATTGTCCCGCAAATTACACTCTGACACTTCAAAAAGTTCATAAAGAGATTGTAAAACTAAATAATCAATATAAATTGAGTGGTTTAGTCCAAAATGTTCTAATAAGACTCACTTTATGAACAGATTGAATTTAGGCTTATATTCGCATATAAACATTAATCAACTCGCACATCAGTTGTGATGGTAAACGGTAAACGCTCAAGCATGTTCGCTCGATGTGCAAGAACCAATGAGGTTCATTCTCGTGTTACGCAGCACGTTTGAGCTTTTACAAGTTCCTATGAGGTTCATTCTCGTGTTTTGCAGCACGTTTGAGCTTCCACAAGAACCAATGAGGTTCATTCTCGTGTTACGCAGCACGTTTGAGCTTCCACAAGAACCAATGAGGTTTGTTCTTGCACGTCAAGCAGGTTCAGTAGTTTCTGTTTATATTTTTTAATCAGTGTTTAAATGTGAATAATAGCTAAATACCTCAATTAAATCTGTTCATCATAAAAAACGATTGTCTCTTCAGAAAATTTGTACTAAACCACAGTGGGATGGGCATGTTTCAAAAATATTGTATTTGAATATTCGGGCTCATAAAAATCGAATATTTGTTTATTTAAATGACGTTTAACGAGAGACGTTAATGTTGAGAAAAACAATAATACCAACAGTAGAAGTTTCTAACAGCACTTTGCGTTTTCTGTTCTTAAATCTGTCTCCCTTAACGAAACTTAAAGGAAGCATATGTCTCAAAATAATTTTGCTATCAGATAAGTTAAAGATTCACTCGGGGTATAGCTGCGCTTACCTGCAGTCGTGAATGCAGTGATGGACCGCTGTCTTTCCTCATTCGACTGCTGTTTGGATTTATTGAAATTTCTCATTGTGGTGGTGTCGTGATATTATGATAAATCAGTTTAATTAACTTTATTTAAAATAATTTCATTTTGTAATTTAGTAAGATAATTTCCATCTTAGTAATTCCAAACGAAAAAAAAAAATATCTTCATTTGTGTTCCAAAGATGAACGAAAGACTTACGGGTTTGGAGCAACATGAGGGTAAGTAGTTAATGACAGAATTTCCATTTTTTTGGTGAACTATCCCTTTAAGGTTGAACAAGTCAGCTTTTAGATTTCATAGAATCATTTTCCTCAGGAATTTACAAACATAAGGTACAAGCATTAACTCATATTAAATGGAAATTAATTTTAAAAAATTACCGTTAATACCCTGTTGATATAAATAACATAATTATATTATTGTGAGGTGTTTTACTGTTCTAACCTGTGTCCTCTGTCCAAAGGTTGAGAAACATTTTCGGGATGTGGAGAGCCAAAAATCAGTGCCGCATTCACAACAAGCTCAACAAACACAGAAGGACTCTGCTTTATCATCATGAGCCCAGGCTCAGAGAGAGGAAACAATATGCTGACAAAGGAAGTGTTGTTTGTTTTAAATTAATAATTTCTGATGTTTTTTTTTTTTTTTTTTTTAAACCAATCGCCAGACAAAGGTTGAGATAGCTGATACTCAGCGTTTTGAGCAGGGATGACGGTCCTACACATCTGAAGAGAAAAAAATGCTTCCACTGACAAAAGAGAGGGCAAAAATAGAGTGCTGTCTTAGAATATCATTTCATATAGAAAACATCCTTTCCAACATCATTAACTCACTAAATCTACCATGCTGGATCTCCAGTTTTTTTCCTCCTGTCATTAAATAACCCATGTGTTTTAATCATCTCATTTGGTTAGCCACCAAAAACTACATTTTCACATTTTCTGTTCAAATCCATGATCTTAATTTGTGCCACATTTTTTTAGTGGTACAAAGGGTGTGAGGGTGGAACAAAAACAATTTTCCCAAGTTGAACTGGATAACTATTGTATGATTTATTTTGTAGGTTTAGGATTATTGAGGGCTGAAGGCACAGTATGGGAAATTGAATTGCACTTAGCATCTACCCAACATCTTATTTTTATATAAAACTCCCTTTTTTTTACTTTTGTCACTTTTTAAGTGATAGACGAAGGAGTAACACTCTTGAGTGCTGTAAGCATCCTTTCAGTTTACTTGTAGAACGTGGTCTTGTTGTCTCTTCAGCTCCAGGTGCAGTTGACCAAGAGAGAAATGGAGAGCCAAGACTACTTGGCGGTATATTATTGTCATTTTCTTCCATATTGGTCCTGTACTTGCCATTTTGAATACCTCTTCCATAGTGGGACCATTTTCTATGATGCAATGTTTGTTTGTATTATTATTATTATTATTATTTCCAAACACATCCAAACTGGAAGGGTACATGCAGTGACCAATGAGAGACTCACACCTCTCTTTGACTTCTTGCATTCCTTCGCTATTCCAGCGACGGTCAATTTTCTTCAGATATGTGTCAGCGTAAGACGGCTCATATCTTGCTCATCTCTCGCGACAGAACTGATCTCTTTCTGAACGGGAATATTTGTAATCACCTGTTTTGGAAAAAGAAATGTTAAAGTGATATCTTGCCATGTTAAGAGACTGGGACGGGGGGTATGGGTGGCACTGGCTCGAAGCCAAAATCCTCCCCATCCCAGCCTTGTGAACCTCGTAGCCTGATTGAGGCTCAAGCAGTGGCGCCAAGCTGTGACGTGTATCCGGGTTGCATACCAGTTTATATCGCTGTGTGTTGACAAGGATGCTGTTCGCCTATAGGTTTCTTTCGCAGTATTTTATTTTTTATTTTAAATAGTTATGAAGAAATAAAAAGAGAAAAATCTCACTTGTCTTGTTTTTATCCCTCTTTTATTTTATTCAGAGTTGGTTCATGTTAATTTGTTTAACTTGTTAAATTATATACTGTTAGCCTATAATAATGGTTTGAGTCAACTGGTTGTCTTCCACTGCGTCTTCAATAGTAACCCCATATTCTGTGGTCACATAATGAGGACAGTAAAAGTTGGTGACTCATTTTCAGTGAATCAAAGGGGATCCCTTGCCATTGTTTAATGAGTTTGAATGGATATTTACAGCCAAAATATACCTTTGACTGGAATGAATCATTGATGTTGAGGGTTTTTCCATTATTCATGTACAAACATATGCATTATTTAATCCCACATGATCTCATATTTCTGCCCCTGACCCCCATTGCACATGGTGTTGGGTTGGACCGCTGTGCCCTGAGTTTGGCACGTTCACCTAAATGTAACAGAGTGGGTTTTGTACTTGAAACAAAACGAAACGCCAGACATAATAGTAGGGACTTTAAGCCTCAGTCATGATTCATTGACGTTATTTTTTGTCATGTAACCAAAATGAATGGTGACTGAAGGAGGCCTTCATTCATGCTTAACTTTGTGTAGTACCACGGAAAAAAGAAACGTATAGTAGGATATGGGTATCAAATGGTGAGAAAATAATGACTTTATTTCGGGTATACTGTCTCTTTAAGTCGGCATATAAGGCGGATCCGTTCAAAATGGGTTAAAAACGGTGAAACCTTTGCGTAATCCGCTTGTGTCTTTAAAAATCCATTTGAGACTAAATTCAGGGGATATACAGCAGTAATTCTGTGTTATATAATTAATCTCTCGGCTGGCATTGACATATTTCTAAATTTAAATATCTAGAATTTGGCTGTGCGTAATTGAATCACATTGGACACTATAAGAACTTTATATAAAGTTATTTTAAATGAAAAGAAAATGCAAAGTTGGCCACATTATACAAGGATATCCGTGGTGGTTTAAAACGTATTGGATTATGACCAAATGTGACATCTGCCCCTGCCCTTCAGTGCACAAACTGTTCTTTTGAGTCCAATCTTTTCGACTCATCTTAAATCGTTTGAAATAGATTGATTGTTACGAATATCGCTCTGGAAATCTTTACACGATTTATATAAGCACATTTTGTGTAAATGAATATACACGTAGTCATAAATACATACGATTTTAATACATTAAAATGATTTATTAAAATAAACAAAAGTTTAAGCACACTGATGATAATGAATTTTAGCACGGTTTAATGAATTTCTAAATTAGCCTACTGTTTTTTTTTTTTTTTTTTTTGCTGAACCATGGCTGCCTGCAGCTAACTGAACTGGCTCAAAAAAAAAAAAAAAGTCATCGCAAATCCATTTGCAGTGAACAGCAATGTAGATTAAAACGTAAAAGAATCCCCCCCGGTTCTCTGAAACAACCCGTTTGAAAGAACCGATTCGCGGAAACGAGTCTGTCTTCCCATCACTTTTGCGCTGACTGTCTTGGTGTGGAGCCGGAGTAATTGGGAAAAAACGCTGACAAGAAGCACGTTTTTTCCGTATATTATAACAATAACTGTTTTTACCCATTATTTGTATTCTGCTTCTACTAGTAACGTTAGCCTAGTTGTAGGCCTACGTAGCCTATGTAATTTATTACTGTTTATTGTGTGTGTGTGACCGTGTGGGGAGGGGGGGGGCTTGGAAATTGAGTCGCATATGGTTTTAAGGCGATTAAGTGCTTCTGACAGACAATCCAGCTGCACTGCAGACTGCGAATATTCTGCTGATCTGTAAAAGTCTGTCCTAAACAAATGGGAACTGCGTTTATCACAGAGATCTCGCTCCTCTTCCGTAGAAAGCTGAGGATCCGTTAATCGACGTCCTGGTCAAACATTTCACGTTTTGTAGAGCTCCAGGTAGATCTCTGGAATCTGTCATGTTGCCTTCTGTCGCGATGCTTTTACTCTTTCTTTCTCCGTCGAGGAGCTCAAGACTGTGTAGTCACCTCTGCCAGTGCTATGAACACTCAGACCTGGTGGATTGCCATGCCAGGGCGTTTGAGGATATTCCACATGGACTTCCCCACGGCACCTGGCTCCTAGACCTTGGAGGAAACAAGCTTACGGAGATCCGGAGTCGAGCTTTCGCTGGCCTTTGGTCTTTACGTATTCTAGTGCTCTCGGACAGCAGCATCCAGGTTCTTCATACGCAGGTAGGACCATTTAGGCTATTCAATCCATATGCATAGCCTACTCAAAAAGAAAAGTTTTTTATTGCCATTGATATTCCATGAAGAACATTAACGTTCAGGGAACCTTTCCATACATTACTACACCAAAGGTTCTTTACACTCTTAAAAACAAAGGTTCCTAAAGGGGGACCTAATCTAACTTAAAACTAAGAACCATTTTTTCGTTGTGTGAAGAACATTTTAAAAAATCTTGTGGAAGTGAAAAGTTCCATGGATGTTAAAGGTTCTTCAAAATGAACCATTATTTAGTGGAAAAACGGTTATACAGATTATCAAATTGTGTTCTTTACAATAAGAAAAAAATGACCTGGTTTCACAGACAGCCCAGATAGCATAGGGGACAGCGGGGCTAGTTGTAACCGTAACACACTTGTACTAAAATGATGGCCAGTCTTCAATATGTTTACTTTCATTAATATATTCATACAGTTCTTTCTTTGTATGAATATAGAATGTAAACATATTAATGAATGGCCATCATTTTAGTACAACACTGGTTTTAAATACTTTTTCCACACATGCTAGCATGACGAAACTTAGTGTATTTAGCCTACTAGTTGCCATATCAACACTAGAGAAAAAATTGCCCAAGATTCTTACACTGAAATAAAATAAAATAAAAACTGAGAGTCAATGTTCAGAAATTACTTATTATTAATGTTTTGAACTATGTTGTATAGCTGTGTTTTCCTGTGTTCATATAGTCAAACTCAAAAATTAGTTTATTTTCAATTGTTAAAAAATGCCATAATTTTATATGATAAAGTTAATTAAGAAAATATGTTAGTTTGTCTTGTATTTTTGTTTGATTGGATCAGATAGCACTTTAATCTGTCATATGGTTATGTTACAATGTGCCTCTTACATGTTACAATGCATGGGGCATGCTGTCACATTTCACTTCCATTCTTAGCCTATATCAAGAAAAAAGTGTATAGGCTACTAAATTAAAACCACATCATTGTACTAGACATGTGGAATTAATGTGGGAAAAAAGAAATACTCTGAACCCTAAGTAGATTTAAACAAACTGAGAAAGTAAAAAAGCGTTACTTTGTGCCCCTCTCTCCCTTAATCGGCCTGAGCTCGGCTGCCCCGCGGCGCCTGCGTCTCAGACTTGGCATGGGCGTGTGTTAACGCCCCGATTCTGGCTTGATTGCGGCAGTGTCAGTAATGCCTGGCTCATATGAATTAAATATAAATTGATTCTTATTAAAGTTACTAACTTATTAAAGTTATTCAGAGAAGAGCAGTGAATTATTCTCTCATTTTCTTTTGTTGTTTGATTAGCATTAAATGACAGAGAGAGCAGAAGGTTTATTAGGCTGCTGTCACTTTAAGACCAAATGCACAGACCTAATATACTAACAAGCATTTGATTACTTACCCAGCAGTTATGTCACTGAAGACAACTGAATGCGTTTTTTAAAGGACCCAAGATTTTACATTTTTGCATGTATTTGTCCATTTAAGCGCACACGCGAAGCCCAGAGTAGCCTGTGCTTGTCCATGTTTCTCTCCATCTTGGATTGCACGGGCAGAAAGCCGCCTCTTTCGCAGCTCAATACACTTTTACAGGTGGCATTAGATGATCATGTTTTCATTATCGTTGGAATCCAAAATCAAAATTGAAACTTAAACCCAGCCCAAAATTACTACTAAATTGCTACTTTATCTGTATTTGATTCAGAACGAGCAGAAATCTGTGAGAAACATAACGGCCAAATGACAAAAGAACTGATAAAAATAAGCTGTTATGTAGGCAATAGCCTTGTGGGCAGCACTGTGTCATATGCCACTGCTGTGCACAAAGCAACCAGCGTTCGAGTCTCAGCTCGAGGTTCAGGCTTATTTGTGCATCAATGACGTCATCAGCGACTAGTCGATTCGATTTTAATCACATAAATGTCGACTTTAAAAAAACCTGCAGTCGTTCAACCTCTATCATATACATTTAACCAAATGTCTGTTTCCCCACAGGCTTTTTTCTCTCTGTCCTTTCTGGAGAAGCTGGACATGAGTCGTAACAACCTCACTAAGATCCCTCCTAATTTCTCTGAAAGCCTGTCTTCCCTACGTGAACTGCGGCTGGACCACAATGCACTGGTGCTGTTGAAACCTCCAGGCCTAGAACATCTGGAGAACCTTGAGAAGCTGGACCTCAGCCACAATCGTATCCACTCTGTTGAACCTGGTGCGTTCCGTGGCCTGTCCCGCCTGCGCCACCTTTACCTCCAAGGGAACCACCTGGGTGTTCTGCGAGACGGATCCCTCACCATGCTGCCCGGACTGGAAGTTCTGCTCCTGGGGAACAACAACATCTCTCGGATCGAGGTAAATGCACTAGCACCATTACAGTCTTTCTCTGTTGGGCTTGGAGGCGAATCATCTGGAACACTTGAACTTCAAGACATTGCTGAGCTTGCACACGGCTGCTACGCACCTGCAGTTGGCTGGGAACCCGTGGAACTGTGACTGCGACCTGCACCGTGTCTTCAGCAAGCTGCTTAGTGTGCGGCACCTCCTTGTGGACGACTATCACAACGTAACATGTCGGGAGCCCTGGCAGCTTGCCGGAGCCTCTTTGGCTTGGGTGGACAGCCAGTTGTGTGTGGCTGAGACCGTTACTGTGTTAGTCATCACTGCTACTGTGATTGTGACCGTCTTTGGTGCCTTGGTCATGGCGGAGAGAAAACGCAAGAGAAAATACTGGGAACAGAATGAGGAGGAACCACAAGAGCAGTGAGGTGACTTATACAGGAGGACAATACAGATTGAAAATACAGATACGATGGTCTTGCTTTGGCCTCTTTTCCCAACAAAGAGCAAATACACTGATTAAAGCGAGAAACTGAACTGATACCATTTGTTCTGAGTTGATGTGGTGATTGAAATTGAGACTTTTATAATGTAAATCCTGAATAAAAGTATTGGTAACTTGAATCTGATGTAAATCTTTCTAATGTGGGATGTTTTCAGATTACAATCTGTGCTAGCTAACCATTTAGTTGTGTATGTGTTATGAATTATATGACAGTATAGTAGCCTCTTTCAGATATCCTCTTTGCCTCTTACAAACTCTTGTCAAAAGCTACCTTCAACTCATTACATTTACATAAAACGGCAAGGTTTTTTTTTTTTTTTTTTACTTTTGATTTGTTCCTTCTCTCTCTCTCTCTCTCTCTCTCGGTCTTAACAATGACAAAAGTCTTTCCCTTAGTGGTAATCTTGATGTTTTATTCTGTTTGAATAGGATATGTTTAAAATTATGTTCCTTAGTACAATAAAAACAAAATATATTAATACATTTAAATTGTATTAACTAGTCCCTTCTGACAAAACTCATCGTCTGCATCTATAGGCAGTGACTTGCCTCGTTGCCTTATTAGGCAATGACTTTAGAGGCAGCATTTGTGTACGAAGTACCTCATGAAATTGATTTTAGACAGGCTTCTGTGTCATCGTATTGGCTAAAAGATCTACAGCTAAACAGAGGTGATCACCAAGAAAATATTTAATTGCTACAGTAGGAATTTCTGCCATCATGTCAAAAGGACTCAAGGACACATTTTGCCAAAAGCCATCAGGTGTCCTTGTATGCCCAAAACAGACTGTTAAATTAATTTCCTTCTGGTTGGCTGTAAAGCCTAAAAGCTTAATTCTCTGCAACTGCTGTCAAAGGATTACACATCAATTAATGTGCATGCTTCCTCAAACACCCTTATTGAACTTTCAAATCATAATTTCGTGATACAGATTTAGTATCATTGCACATGGGCAAGCCCTTGTGGTTATTATATCAATGTTTTAAAACAAGTACAAAATCAAGCACAAAAAGTTAGCTTTACACTTAAGTCGAATCCGTATGTTCGTCTGTAAGTTATTTTACTTTACAAAGTTTTAAATATTTTTCTTACACAAACTCATCGCTTTGCTTCAAAAGGCCTTTATTAACCCCCCGGAGACTCGTGGAGTTCGTTTATGATGAATGGATGCTCTTTTTTGAGCTTCAAACTGATGGTTGCAATTCACTGCCATTTATAAAGCTCGGAAGCGTCAGGGTGTTTATTCATATAACTCCGGTTGTATTCATCTGAAAGAATACCTAGGATGGCTTAAGGGTGAGTAAATCATGGGGTAATTTTCATTTTAAAGTGAACTACTCCTTTAAGGCCCGTTCACACCAAGAGCGATAACTATAAATGATAATGTCCACACCAACGTACAATAACATTTTGTTTATTATAAACGCACTGCAGTTTTGTCACTGCCTCTTTAAATGCTTGCGCTGGTTGCTTTATAGTCGGGTGGATTCTGAAGGGATGTCAATGTTTTTATTGTTCATCAGCTGGGGAAAAAAAAATTTTTTCTAAAAGTGATTCCAACAACATTGCCGTTATTGTCTCAGAACGGAAAGCACAGGATTGTGGGATATCAAAGGCAGCGAAAGATACATCTATGCTGCCTTCAAAAATCGATCAGATGAAGGGAGACAATCCCTTAGAAATATATCAGGAGAGAAGAAGTGAAGCTAACTTTGGATTCGGATGTGCTTTGATGCCTTCCAACCTGGCAGTGCATCCTCCAAAGGCAGCATTTGTACGTTTTCGGACACAGCCATCATGTGTCCTTGTATGCCAAAAACAGACTGTTAAAGTCTGTTAAGGTGTTTTTAATATGCTTTAAGACAAACTATGTGCAAATTTATAAGTCAAGACCATCTGAGATGAGCTTTGGCCCAGAGAACTCGGCATCATAGAACAGATGTATAGTTTTCTCCTTGCGTAACAGAGATTCAATTTATTCATGCAGTGTCAGACTGTGTTAAGTGAAAATGGTTTTCCAAAGTACTCTTGAGCACATGTGGCTGTATTTAACAGAGTACGATGGTTTCTCATGCAATGCCATCTGAGGGCTCGATGGTCACACACATTCATCAGAGGTCTCCTGCCTTCCCTAACTTGTACTGAGATTTCTCTGGATTCCCTGAATCTTTTCACAATATTATACGGTAGATGGTCAAAGACATAAATTCTTTGCAATCTTGCATTGAGAAATTTGATAGAATTGTTTGACAATTCTCTCATGATATTTGGTACAAAGTCGTGAGCCATGACCCATTTTTGCTTGCAAAGACTGAGAAGCTCTTTTACACCCAAACACGATTCCCCCATTTACAAAATGCAATTATGTTGTTCAGTGAAAACATTGGAAACTTTTCTTTGTACTGTTGTCAATAAAAAAAGGTTCAAAAGAATTAACAAATTACAGACTCTTGATTTTATTGCATTTTACAAAATGTCCCAAATTTTCTGGAAATGGGAAATTCTTCATGCCTTAAAATAGCTCGAATGTAACTCTACACCCTTGCCTCATTTAGTATACCTGGTTCTATGAATTTGGAAATTCGCTCCGCCTCCACTCACTAGCTCAAAGATCCACTCGTTGACGATCTCTTACAAGGTAGTTTGTGACGTCAGAAACACCAGCGATTTCAAACCTCGATTTTGAGAGAAGTTTTAAGGAGAAAATACAGCAATGGTGTTGACTTATGAATGTTTGGTATCAAGATGACATCTTTCCTGGGAAGCAAGACAATGCCAGGCCTCATTCTGCACGTGCTAAAACTGAGTGGTTTCAAGACACTCTGCACCATAGAAGGGATGTGCCTGCCTGCAGTCCAGATCTGTCTCTTTATTATCTCTTTATTATAAATGTATGACCCATCATGAAAAGGTGAATCAGACAACGAGACCACGGACTGTTGAGCAGATGTCTTTTATCAGACGAGATTGGGTAAAAATTTCACTTGCAAAACTGCAACAATTAGTATCCTAAATTCCCAAATGATTAACAAGTGTAATTAAAAGGAAAGGTGATGTGACACAGTGGTAAACATGCTTATGTCCCAACTTTTTTAGAGTGTGGTGCAGCCATCAAAATCCAAATGTATTTATATTTAAAAAATAAAATAAAGTTGGTCAGTGAAAATATTGGAAATATTTTCTTTGTACATTTGTCAGTTAAAAAAAATCCTCTGTTGCATTGCTGTGGCACAGGCTGGGTTTAAACAGATTTGTGTGGAGATTTTTGTGGACAGAGAAAGTGAAGAAATCCAGGTCAGTGAGTGTTTGGCACCATATGGAGCTCACTGACAGCAGCATCATCAGATTATTGCTGACAGACTAACAGAGACTGCCTATTCCTTTCTTGAGGGAAATACCAGCTTTTCAAGTTGAATTCATATGGCCAATATAAGACTCTTTATGCTCCTTTTTGTCTGATATATCCTCCTGAGACCCACAGGGAAAAAAAAAACATTTTCATTTTTTACATCATTACATTGTTTGGAGTTTAAGAAACAAATGTTTTTTTTTTTTACATTTTATATGTCCTATGTAGAGGACACCCGAACTCAGTTAATAAGAAATGAAAATAAGACTATAACAAAAAGAGAAAAAAAATTATATTCATTATACCAGTCAATTTTTAGGTTCCATGCTATTTTATTTTCTATAAGTTGTCCTCTTTAAAACAGATATGAGAATAACGTTGGGGAAAGATATTTAGATTGTGTGTAAATGTTTAGGCCTACAAACTAGTGCCTGCATTTAATTGGGGTTAAATGTAAATCAGGGTTTTCAGGACTTCAACAGCTCTAGGAAATTTTTTACAAAATTACAATTCATTGGTTTGTTTGATAGCTTGCTGTCGTTATAATAACATATATGCTTTATTTTAATTTCCTGACATTTAAGCTATAGCTAACTTTACCCCGCAATTTTCCTTACTGTAAATGCAAAATAGTTTGCAAAATAATTTATTTTCTATTGCACACCACGGGAGATCCTGACAGCTGATTTAGTCACGTGTCCTCGACTGGACCATATTCAGACCTTATAATCCTGATGTGGTCAGCTGAAGGTAGCTTTCGGGGGCCATTAGATTCCTCTGCACAACTCATGGCCAAAGTCAACAGCGGTTCGTCCGGTTGCAGGGCCATGGTCATCATGGCTGACCAGTTTTGGACGAAACCGTCAGCCCTAAGTCAGCAGAGGAGCGGTCATCATCGGCGGAGACTAGTCCCAGTCAACCAGCGCCTGAGGTCAGCCAGTGCTGCGGGACACGGCAGCAAAACCCCGGCGTGGACCCTACAGGAGCTCCCCAACTACGCCTCCCCGAGCGAGCTCAACCTCTGGTCCAACCGCACGCTGATCTACAGAGATGTCAAGGCTTTTCTCAATCAAATTGGAGGTGATCCACGTGAGGCTCGTTACTGGTTAACACACTTTCAGCGGGCTGGTTTATCTCTAGTGTTTGCGGTACTGCAGGTGCGTGTCTTGAGAACAGAGTTATACATATATGAAGGCAATTTTTGATGAATTAGCCTACTATATTACATATGTTTTAATGTTCTTTTTATACAATTCATATTATATTATAATAATGTTTGTTTTATATTGAAAATAAACTAGCTTATATATTTGAAACATTTTAGGCTATCAATTCATTTTTTCATTTAAAATTAATCCTATTCAAAATAACAAGTTAAGACTATAGGCTATACTTCTATAGTCTAATTAATACTTTAACTCTTCAGCTCAAATTCGTCAGCTGTAATTGTATTTTGTTCATTGATGAAATGTGGTTATCCTATAAAGTCAAGCTATGAAATGTAAAGGGTTAAAAACCTTAATAAAGCTGTTTGTGAGGTAATAACTTGTTTTAATATTTTATTGCTTGTTCATAATCATAAGTAAATGCAACAATATATAAATTGGAAATTTGAGTCTACTTTAATTACATATATTAAGTTATCTGTGCTTAAATATTTAAGTTAATTCAGATGGCCATAATTCTATATATGTATGTAGCCTAATACTAAAATCTCAATGCAGGTAATTTTATTACAATTGTATACATTTTAAGTATATATTAAATATGTACAGCTACATAGGCCTGTATTATTATTAATCAATTATTTAAAAAGAAAATCATATAAATATATTGTTAAATATAGTATCCGAAGCCAAACTTGGACATTTTATGTGAAGTCTCTGCCGACTTGTCATCTATGCTGCTGCTCAAATTGTGCACGAGTGTACATATCCTTTCTGTTGGTTTGTTGACTCTGCAGACAATTGAAGCCTTTTTCTGTTTCAGGATCACTGGTCAAACTAAATTAACCTTAGGTAGGCTGCTATACGCTGCAGATATCTGAGCTCTTCATAGAAGCAGACTCTTTCCGACTTAGTAGTCTAAATGATAAATAACAGTTATGTTTGTTGTGATTGTACTTATTTTCTAAAAACCTTAATGGCAGCTGATACACGCAGTTGTTCCTTGAGGTCATGACATTTCAAATAGACATCTGATTTCTGTGTTGTCCTCCTCAGGTTGACACGTCAGTGTTTGATAGCCGTGAGATGGTTCAGAGCCTGGCCTTTGGACTCTCCTTCCTGCAGCGAATGGATATGAAGCTCGTGGTGGTGATGGGATTGCCTCCTGAGATGGAAGAAGAGGACAGCAACAAAACTGGGACTAATTCCACCCTCGCCAGGACGGTGATGGTGAAACATTGCCAGGCTTTAACAGAAGCACTTCAGCACAACTCAGCCAATGTGATGCCCTTCTTTAGTTCAGAGGCCCTTTTACAACTGCGGGACCCTCAGGATGAGAGCAGGTTTAGAAACCACTTTAAGGCCCGTTCACATCAAGAGCGATAACTATAAATGATAACTTAATTAACGTCCACACCAACGCACAATAACATTGTTTATTATAAATGCACACTGCAGGTTTGTCACTGCCTCTTTAAATGCTTGCGCTGGTTGCTTATAGTTGGGCGGATTCTGAATGGATGTCAATGTTTTTATTGTTCACAAGCTGAATTTTTTTTTTTTTTTCTAAAAGTGATTCCAACAACATAGTTGTGGTGTGGACTCTATTCATGTTATTCTTTCACATTTAGAATGATTTTCAAAACTAGGCCTATATGGTTGTCGTCCTTTGTGTAAATGTCATAATGGACGACTCCTAGTACACATCAGAGTCTCCTCTCTCTCTCTCTCACACACCAACACTTTGTCTCTGTGTCCTCTATCAGCAGTGGTCCCTCAGTTGTTGTGGACTCAGCTCTTCTGCAGTGGACTCTGGACTGTAGAGCCATCCCGCTGGTCTGTCCAGTGGGCCGCGATGCAGGTGGTCGTTCTTCTGTTCTCAGCTCGATCCAGGTGACGGCAGCCGTCTCGCAGTCACTGCAGCCTCAGAAAGTCATATTCCTGAACAGCTCAGGGGGCCTCCGTAACCAAAACCACAAGGTGCAGTAGGATTAATATGTGAATCTGACTAACAAGAAATCGTTGTATTACTTAATTGTATTAATGGAGGCATTTGTGTATGTGTGTTTGTGTATTGAGGCCAGGGGAGTAAGGTTTACCTGCACAGCTAAACCTTAAATGTCCCTTTTCCAGGATACTGTATTTTAAAGATAACTTTGTACACTCCAAAATAAGCTTTACAGATCTTTATTTTAAATTTTTTAAGCAATGTTTGTCATGCTTATTCATTTCAGTCAGGGACTGGGATGGCCATTGCAGATGCTTGGTTTTGTGCTCAGTGACCCGTTTTTGTTTTGATTTTGATGTTTGTTTTTGGATCACTGTCCTGTTGGAAGATCCAAACATGGCCCGTTATAAGATTTCTAGCAGAAGTTGTCAGGTTTTGATTTTTTATCTGCTGGTATTTGTTCAAATCCATGATGCCATAGAACCCGTCCCATTTGAGGTTCCAGTAGTGTCAGTTAAACCAAGGTTTTAAACCAAAACCAAGCATCTGCAATGGCCATCCCAGTCCCTGACCTGAACCCTATAGAAAATGAGTGGGGCTGAACTGAAGAGAAGAAGCGCCAACATGGATTTGGGAATCTGAAGGATCTGGAGAGATTCTGTATGGAGGAATGGTCTCTGATCTCTTGTCAGGTGTTCCCTAAACTCATCACACATTATAGGAGAAGACTCAGAGCTGTTATCTTGGCAAAAGGAGGTTGCAAAAAGCATTTAAGAAAAGGGGGCAAATAATTGTTCCCAACGTGTTTTGGAGATGTGATTTCCCCCCCAATTTCAATTCTTCTACTTCAAATGTTAGATTTTTTAGAATATCAAAAGGATTAACAATGCAGATTTATATTTTAGAGCCATCTTTGATCATATTTACCAAGGGGGCAAATAATTCTGACCAGCACTGTATTTATATATTTTTATATAATATGCTATTTATCGTTCTAAAACTATGAAATGTAAAATAATATTTGAAGCCTATTCTCTAACCAATTGTGTATCTCATTACACATAGCCTATATTTTAAAATTGTCATAGCATTGTAAACAGGTTTGTTTTGCAGCCAGTATAGTTTATAAAACTATCATAAACTAAATGTCTTGCTATAAATTTCAATAAAGAGTGGTTTAACGGCAGAAATGGTTCAAGAAATGATAGTTGCTTCAATAGCGTAAAGTGAACACAAGGTGGCAGTGTTACAATTTCTACATTTCTGGGTGGTATGCAGCAGTTAATGCCTTCTCTATTTTTGATTCTATTTAACTATACTTTTTCTCAAATATAAATGCGCACATAATGAATACACATCATGGGCTAAAGTGTTCCTAATTAAAATCATGGTCTGTTTTATTTTTCAGGTGTTGGGTTTAGTGTCACTGCCGGGAGATTTGCCAGGCCTGAGTTGTGCGAAATGGCTGAGTGAAGTGGAGAAAAGGCGCATCAGTACCATTGCACAGCTGCTCAACCTGCTGCCAGCTGACAGCTCGGCCGTACTCACCTCAGCTGGCACGCTTCTCACTGAGCTCTTCAGCCATAAAGGTGAGATAAGAGAGAGAGAACACACTTACAGAGACAAATGACACTTATGTACTCTTTTTCTCTCATTAAAGTCAAAGGACATGACTTCGAGACAGTTAACAAGCAGAAACTGGCGACGAGCTTTTGTTTTAACATCCACCTGTATGCATTTTGGGATATCGCATAAAAAAACTGGGTAACACTTTAGAATACTGTATCTTACTTACTGCATAACTAATAAGGAATTATTGAGGAACTAATAGATAATTATTTATTAACACTTAAGTCACTACTGTTAACTACTAAGGAAGATGTGTTAACTAATTAGTATGTAATAGAATTGTATGATTGTGTTAAGTTTCAGTTAGTTAATCAATAACTAATGAATTATGTCATAACTCTTGAAGAACTATTATTAATTATCTATTAATTAATGTGCAAGAAAAATAACTAAGAAGTAACTACTAATGAACAGTCATACACAGTGGTTACTACAATAAACCGTTTTATTTTAGCAGTGGAGTGGTGGATGAAGTACACAAATCAAGTACTTGAGTAAAAGTACAGATAACCCAATACAATATTACTCCAGTAAAATGATAAACTATTGGCCTATTCATTTTCAAAATTACCTTAGTAAAAGTACAAAGGTAATTACTTGAAAAGTAAAAAGCACTGATCAATGTTTTTTATTTTATTTTCTAGCCAGTTTTAGTAATTCTTCAGCACTAATAAGAAAGATAAGTGCAGACATTTACTAGGTTATATATTGATCTGCAAATAAGCAAACTTTTTATTTAATTAGCAAAATGTATCATAATGTATGATAACTTATCTATTTTACAAAGGTTTAGATAATACCGTTAATAATGTTTTTTACAGTAAGTTTGATTTGAGTCAGAAGTATGTGGTAATTCTGTATTAATTACTAATGAGTTCCCTATATTCTCACTTTAGAATACTGTTCCAGGTTCCAAGTAATTCCTGAAGAATTATCTAATAATTATTTGTTAATTACCAATTAATTTCCTTATATGTTCACTTTAGAATACTGTTTCAGGTTATAAGTAGCCTAATTCCTGGATAATTATTTGATAATTATTTATTAATTACTAATGAGTTCCCTATATTCTCACTTTAGAATACTGTTCCAGGTTCCAAGTAATTCCTGAAGAATTATTTAATAATTATTTGTTAATTACCAATTAATTTCCTTATATGTTCACTTTAGAATACTGTTTCAGGTTATAAGTAGCCTAATTCCTGGATAATTATTTGATAATTATTTATTAATTACTAATGAGTTCCCTATATTCTCACTTTAGAATACTGTTCCAGGTTCCAAGTAATTCCTGAAGAATTATTTAATAATTATTTGTTAATTACCAATTAATTTCCTTATATGTTCACTTTAGAATACTGTTTCAGGTTATAAGTAGCCTAATTCCTGGATAATTATTTGATAATTATTTATTAATTACTAATGAGTTCCCTATACTCTCACTTTAGAATACTGTTCCAGGTTCTAAGTAATTCCTGCAGAATTATTTGATAATTATTTATGAATTACTAATAAGTTCCCTATATTTTCAGTTTCCCTCAGTCATTGCCTCAAACATGAATTTACTCAATGGCATTCTATGCTGAGGAAAACAGACACACACAGTACTGTATATAAAATATAAAAACTAATCTGAGGTTAGTTTTGTATGACTGTTCATTAGTTACTTCTTAGTTATTTTTCTTGAACCTTAATTAGTAGATAATTAGCAGTAGTTCTTCAAGAGTTATGACAGAATTCATTATTTATTGATTAACTAACTGTTACTTAACACAATCATAAAAATATATTACATACTGATTAGTTAACACATCTTCCTTAGTAGTTAACAGTAGTGAAGAAGTAGTTAATGAATAATTACCTATTAGTTCTTCAATAATTACTTATTAGTTATGCAGTAAGTAAGATACAGTATTCTAAAGTGTTACCAAAAACTGCTGGATGGAAACGTCAAGATACGCATCGGACCTACATTCTAAAAATGCGCTCGAGTCTGATAGTACATTTTTATCCGATAAGCATGCGCATAAACGACGATGGACACACATTTAGGCTCCCGAATAAATTCCTCGATGCGCAGCAAAAAATAATTTGATGGGATGGCATAACTGGACTAACCAGAGAACCGATCTGAACTAGGGGAGAGCGGGGCACAAAGTAACGCTTTTTGACTTTCTCAGTTTGTGTAAATCTACTTATGGTTCAGAGTATTTATTTTTTCCCACATTAATCTCCCACATGTCTACTACAATTATGTGGTTTTGTTTTATTAATACAGTATATACAGTAGGCCTACTTTTTTCTTGATATACCCCGAAAGAATGGAAGTGAAATGTGACAACATGCCCCATATGTGGGGTACATTGTAACATGACATATGACAGCTTAAAATGTTATCTGATCTAATAATAAAAAAAAAAAAATACAAGACAAACTAAAATGTTTTCTCAATAAAATACAATTAAAAAACTTTTTCATATAAAATAATGGCAATTTTTAATAATTAAATATAAACTCATTTTTGAGTTTTGACTACGAACACAGGAAAACAGCTATACAACATAGTTCAAAACAAATAAATAATTAGTAATTTCTGAACATTGACTGTCTTTATTCACCTTTTTCTCATGTTTTCTCAATAAAATTAATAAAAGTATAGAATATAATTGCATATTTCTAATAGGGGCACATGGTAACGCAGTGTGACAACATGCCCCCGCCTGCACAACTGGGATTTAAACCCTGCTAGTGTTTTCTGCTAGTTAGCGAAGCATTAAAGAACTATCTTAACTGTTAAATAACATATTGGAGATTAAAATAATATCAGATTTGTCTAATTTTAAATAAACACAAAAAATTGAGATGAAAAATAAACTTAAGAAATTTACTTTTGCTATGGTTTAATAAATGTCTATGGATATCTTCCAAAAAAGAAGATATTTTTTTCTCTATATAGTGTTGATATGGCAACTAGTAAATACACCAAGTTTCGTCATGCTAGCATGTGTGGAAGTATTTAAAACAAGTGTGTTACAACTAGCCCTGTGTTACGTTGTGCCTCACGCTCCCCTACATTCTAAAAATGCGCTCTTTTGAGTCGGATTGTCCATTTTTATCCGATAAGCATGCGCATAAATGACGATGGACTCACATTTAGGCGACCGAATAAATTCATTGATTCCTCGAATATTAAGACTAAGAGTTTGATTAATAATAACAGTATATCTTGGACCAGTAAAAAAGAGCAAAGTTTCTACCGTTTGTATTTCTTAAACCCACAATGTAACATTAAGGAAACATGTCTGTATTGTTGTATCCGTCTTTCAGGCTCAGGCACCCTGTTTAAAAATGGAGATCCCATCCACAGGTATGTGACTTTTGCAGTTTATTTCTTTTAGTCTTTTTCAAGTCCAAATTTTCTACCTATCCACCATATGGAACATTTTACAATGCTGTTAAAATGTTTGAACATTTTCTGTTTTAACAGTTTCCCTATTTCACAATCAGCTTGGTCAGAGTTTTAGGCTGTCATTAAATAATCAAGAATAAACAAGCAGTTTTTACCACAGGTGTCAGGCTGGATATCTCAGTGAAGTACTGTAAAATTAGACCAAAGGCATTTATTTGAGACAAATATTTAAGATATTGTGTTCACTGTGTGTAATCTGATATGAATGTCGTCAAACCTGACAAAGATTAGCAGTGAATGACAGCTTTATTTCCATTCACAGATACAACAGCCTAGATGACATTGACACTGGCCGTCTCTTGGCACTGATAAACAAGTCTTTCGAGAGGAACCTGAAAGAGGATTACATAGCATCTCTCAAGGGCAGACTGCATTCTATTTACCTGTCTGAAGGGTAGGAACAAGTTGTTTAAACATCAAGCCTCAATGAAAATGTTTTACATCATACTGTACGGCCAAAGAAAAATGATCCAGTGTCACAATTTGCTCCATGTAAAGGGAAAGTTGAATCATTGGGAAATAAGAAAAAAGTCAATAGAAAACTTCATATTTTTTTTAACAGGTGGTAGTAGTATTCGTAGTAGTAATAGCATTAGTAATAGTATTTTTGTCAAAGACTACGTCCGGGTGTTGTGTGAATTTTGACTCCCTGCCAAATTATTACCCTCTTTGTTGAAGCCGCTACCAGACTGCCTAATCCTTAACCTACCCATACTGGGGATTTAGGGAGGTAATAATCTAAATATAAATTATTTATATGCTGTGTAATTTTTGATGATCGTGTTATTTAACATGTGCATATGTGCATAAGCAATGCTTCTTTTGCTTGTTTCTGCTTCTTCTTCGGCTGTGTTTTTATCGGGAGATTCTGTACTCTTTCAGAGGATGTCTAATAGCGCCCCCTACCGTATAACAGTAAAAACACGGATTGCCTGTGTAATAGCAATTTTTATCTCACTTGGAAAAACAGCATCACAGGTGTAAGACAACACTCAAAAAGGCAAAATTGTAATAAAGAAGAAAAAGGCTTTATTCTTTGAGGAATCTTTTCGCAACCGCAGCCACCCAGATGTGAAACAGAAAGCCTACTGACATAATAAAACTGAGACATTTTATACAGGTTTCTGACATTCTTGACTCCTCCTTTCCCAGTCTCTGTAAATTTCCTTAAAGACATCTAGTATGGACTGGTTCTACCCCCCCCCCTGGGCAGGTCATGCTGTTCTTTGTCCCTGAGAAGCCAAAAGGCCTTCATTTACAATCTAAATGACCTCCTGCTTTCCTCAGGAGGGGGCCTGGGACCCTACTATATGACATCCTGTATTCTTCGACTAAGATTCTTTCTCGTGCCTAGGTGTTTGTTATCTCCCCGGGCTATCTGGTTTATTACATCTGCTCTTTCCTACCCCCAATTCAGCTGTTAGAAATGCTTTTACACACACTCAAATGAAATCAACAAGTTTTAAATGAATGGACACAAGAACAATGAATTTTTCATTAACATCTCCCCCCTGTTTATCATTCTCTGATAACCAATAAAATAATAAAAATTCATTTCTGTTTTCTAATCAAACCCATTATACTATTAAATCTTTAAGAATAGAATTAATTCAAGTCTTAATTCAAGAACAGTTATACCCTTCATGTATATCAATACTAAGCCCTAATTTGATTCAATCAAATAAAATCGCAAAACTTTTCTTCAACCATTAATTGGTCAACATTTTCTCCAGATATGTTGATCATCTCGTTGCCTCATGGACGTTCCATCTTCACCAATATGACACTTTGTGTGCTGTTGAAATGGTCTTTTTCCAACGTTGGCAGGAGAGGTATGTTCTAGCGCATATCCTTGATCTTCCACTTTATTCTTCGTTGTGGCGTATGGGGTTGCTGATGTTGGTTGGTATAGTTTAAGGTGAGATGCTTGGACCCAGATCCTTCCAAGATTTTCCCTTAGATCACGATCGCACCCCCACTGGAATGAGTCGTTTACTGTCTGCTGTCACCTGTGAAGGCAGACCTTAAGTGATTTTGTTAGTGACCGCTTGTCTTGTCGTCCCTTTGGTGTGACCTGTGGATTCAACAGCCTGAAACATTATTGTCACCAGATAATTTTTGCTCATTGAATAGCACTCAGGGTCCTTGTTCCCCTGAAAAAAAAAAAAAAACATTCAACCCATGTTGTTCATGTTAACAAAACAATACAGAATCAGTTCTGTTTGGTTCAATCCATCCTGACATCCTGCAAAATGAAAATTTTAAGTTAGGCATTACACAGGGTTAGGCACTGTTTCTTCACTTTGCTCATGCCATGCGCAAAAGTCTGCATCTTCTGTAAAGAAAAACAAATGTCGAGGTTATTGTCACATAGTTTTCTTTTGTCTGCTGTGCTGCCACATCTGCTCCGGCGTTTCCTGTCAAAACAATTCTTGTTATTAGCACACTTAAAATACAAACAATGCACACAATTAAACCCAATGTCCTCCCAACATTTATCTTCCCACCTGTGCGATGGCTTTCAGCAAATGTGAACCCCTTAGTAAACCAGATCTAGCTGGTTAATACAAATAAAGTTCTTCAAATAAACCCCTCCTGGACTTTTACTGTCCTCATATACCGATGAGGTCAAAGCTAGATAACCTCTCAGCCTGCTGTGAAGACAATGGGTTTAGTCCTCCCCCCCTGGATTTACTGTTTTTCCACCTGTGAGGCCGAAATGTCTTTGTTTGTGGCCTGAATACAAATTATTCATACTAAAAAGTTCAAAGACTCATCTGACCACTTGTTTTACTGTGCGTTCTCTTGTTCCCGCCATGAGCATATTCATCCTCCTCTTGATGCACAACACCCATTTCGTGCATAAATTTAACATAATAAAATTCTCTTACTTTTATCAGACGCTTTTATCCAAAGCGACTTACATTTCAAGGTACACATTTACATTCTAATCAATTCTTGCTTTCCCTCGGAAATTGAACCCATGACTTTGGCGTTACAAGCGCTAACGCTCTACTGTTTGAGCTATAGAAAACTGCAATATTTGTTCATATTTATTTGGTAACATTTGTTTGGATAAAGTTTGCTAACCCAAACGTTGTCCTTCAGCCAAATTTCCCATCTTTCTCTGCCTCTGAAATAAAAATATTACTTAAAGCCACAATTTCATCTTCTTATCAAATTGTTTTTTAAGGCAACGGCCCCTAGTTTCACAGCGTTTCTTGCTTTTCAGGCCTATTGTTTGGTCTCTTAAGCAACTGTCATCTACGAACATTCTCCAGGTCATCAATTGGTCAGGTCAGGTCGTGGTGTGCACACTTCGTCAATGTCAGTCAAATAACAATCTCCCCTTTTTTTACAGTTCATAACTGTTAAGGGCTCTCTGGATAATCTGATATTTATTTAGCCTACGTGTTTGTTGCTGTCAAATTTATAACTTTTTCTCAACACATGACTGACGGCTATCTACGACTTCACAATTCTAATTTACACATCAATACTTAAACCTGTTCAGAAAGTAATTCAAATCTACTGCACATCATAAATGACCAAAATAATAATTAACAGATAGAGCTCGATGATCAATCAACTTAAAGCTCGTCCTATGTTCTGCGTTTCTTTCTCATCAGATTGACTCACAATCCTCAGCTTACTTTCAAATTTGTCATTTGCCTTAACCCATCTATAATGCTAAAACACTCTTTCCAGAGGTTAATGACAAATTTATACACACTATTCAGACATAATAGTTGTCCTAAACTAACACATACTGTACAAAACATGAATTAACACTCACACTCATCCCTGACTATGAACTGCTCATATTTCTTATTCATATCTTTTCTCTAAAAAGATTTAAATTTTAAATGACATTTTAAACTTCTCAATTTACTGTAGCTTTTATCTAATTTTACATGGTCTCTTTACCAGTTTCAAAGCCCGTTTGTTCATTATTCATTTTCTCTCAGAAAAGTCAGCTGGGTTGTTTTGATTCACTATCATTATTTTGTTTTAGCTTGCTTTACCAGGCCGATAACAGAAAGACAGACAGAGTACCATCCCTTCCTCCACTCAAACAGTCTCTCTCACTATACACAAATAATCTTTTCAACAGCCTCCTAAGACTGTAATCTAGACAAAATCTAATAATAAATTCATTTCAATAACCTTTGACCATTAATCTTTATCCAGACTTTTCTTGAATCTACAAAAGCTGTCTTCACCTTTAGCCACCACCACGTCTAATGACCTTCAGGATTTAAAACTTACAAAACATATCTTACATATCTTAAAGACATATTATTTCAATATCAACTTCTATAATATTTTCCCTTGCCCATAAGGCAACCAGCATCATGTTCCTGATAAAAATTAAGTATACTGTCTCCACAACAAATAATGACAATCACCTCACGGTCTCAGCTGGCTCTTGAAAGCCCATTCCCATCAGCTCTTTATCTTTAATCTTCATCAGGGTGTTGTCCCCTGGCATGGTTGCAAACACTTGTCATAATGAAAAACAAGCCATACAATGAATGCGGTTTCTTGCAAGTGGTATATAGAGGAACTCACATTTTCTGGGGCAGACTGCCATAACTCCTTACAGCTCCATCTCCCCTCTCAATGTTCTGCTGATGCTGCTGGCCTCACAGTCATCGCTCAACTCTAATACCTTTCTCACATAAACACACCTTCCTTCAGGAGATGCCCAGTGTCGGCGTGACCCCCTGCCTTAGGTTGACCTCTGGCCAAAGGTTCTTACCCGTCCTTGAGTAGCCACTTCGTGCACACTGGTAGCCGCTCTTTCCCACCGCAAAATCAGTTTTCCCCAACAGACTAAGTTGTTTTCTGAAGCTTTAGGGAAGGCACATTCAAGAGTCACCAGAGCACTCTGGACTGCCTAATAGTGTTAACACAGGGAGACAAGTTAATAACAACAGTATTTAATCACCTAAATCTTTTAAACATCTTCAAATCAGCAAAATCGCAATTGAAGCAACCGTCCATTCAGTGTACTGTTACATCTGTAGCCGGAGCCATCAGCCCTGTTCCATGGTGGAGGCTAAAATCAGACAAAGAAGTTACTGGTTCTAAACTAGTTAAAAATGTCACTTCTATCGTTTTAAGACTTCTTTAAAGTCATTCAGTTTTACTTTTAAAACATTTACAAATTTCTCTTGAAATGTATGAAATCTGAACTGCCTTGTAGCATGATTTCTTTTAACATCCATGTCTAAAACAATGTGCTTTACACAGGCTCAGACAACAGCTTTCAGCTGGCATTGAATGAGAGAGAGACTCTTGAGGCATTCAGGACTGATACACTGCATTCTCATAAACCTTTAACTTCAGACTTTGTCTACCATCTTTTATATACTCTAGCCCATCTTAAGGCATCTTTTCCATAAATTACATGTATTGTAATTTAGACCCAGAATGAGTCTCTGTTGCACTGAAACTGTGGCAGTTTCAGTTACAGCACATACCAGATTCAGATAAGCAAACCTGTTTTGGCCAAATCACATTCTTATCTTTTAAAATCAACATTAACAAGCCTTTATTCAATCAAATGCCTTTTACACATTTTACATTTAGCAACTGTTAATCCTGTAACACTGCTTCTGTTTATTTTATCTTAAAGGAATAATAATTATTCTAGTTCTTAATAACGTTTCAAATTTCATTTCAATTTTATTTTCAATTACCATAATTTAATACCCGACTTCAATGTTTTCTCTAGGAGTTTATCAATCTGCTTCTATGGTTCATACTAACTTTTGAGGCTGCGCTCTCTGCTTGTCATACATTTTATGATTATCACTATAAATCATTCGTTAGATTTGTCTCTCTATATCATCTAAAACCTTATCAAAGCGTTTCATTCAAAACACAATCATCCTTTTAGTGATCGGTACTTTTAAAATATTTTGCAACTCATTTAGCTCATCTGTAATTTTACGTCCACCGGTACTTTTTATAGTTCTTTTCCTTTCAAAAGGAATTCCTTACACTTAAATCTTTCAATCTTCTTACAACTTTCAAAAGTTCCAACTATCAACTTTATTTCTCCCTCATTTACTTTTACAGTCATACAGTGCGCATACAGTCACTGAATGACCCAGCTGACTGCAATAAAACACTCTCTGTTATTCTGCCTTTTATCTTTCTAACAGCTTCACCCTATTTTGCACTTCTGAAACATTGTGTTGTATTCAGGAAATGCAACAGAGCCATTGATAAGCAGTTCTCTGTCTTTTCTTTTACAGTTGCAAATTCAATTTCAATAGCTGAAACAATCTTCATCATATTAACATTGATCTACTTTCTAACCCATATTAACAAAGACTTTTCTTTAAATTTGTGTAATTTTGGCACTTTCTTTGTTTGGAGCCAGTTAAGTTATTGTTTATCTTTCCAATCACAATTAAACTTACAAAGAAGTTACTAAACATCATCTGCAAATCTCTTCAGAGCATGAGCAGAACTGCTTACAGCATTTGCTCTCTTTTATCTCACTATTTATCAGGACTGTTCAGTTACTCTTCATACAGTATTAAAACATTAACGTGTAATTAATTTCATCAACACTGGTTTTAAAAGCTTATTCTTCTATCAAATGGTTAGTTTGCAGATTCAACATAAATCACAAGATTGTATTATAATTATTCAGTCCTACTTATCTCTACTGTTTCACAGAGACCACAAGATTCCCTAATTCTTCTCAGTCTCTAAATTACACAGACAGCTATCCTCAACTCAAAAATATGGCAATCTATTCTTCAATACTCTTGTTTTCATATCATTAATACAATAAAGCATTCACATCGTAATTTCAATCATTATTTTATCTCCAAAATATAGAATTTTTCCCGTTTTGCTTACATTTGCGTACATGATTCCTAATCTTTATATCATGTTAATCCCTGTTAATCATACTCAATGCCTTATTTTATCTAACACTCTTTCCCTACATGCCACTTCCTTCTGTATCTGTTCAATCCAACAATTCACTGTTTCCATCAGGAAAAACATCCTATCTTCCCCTACATGCCAGTTCCTTCTGCATCTGTTCTCTTTTATCTGCAATCCAACAATTCTCTGTTTATAATTTCCATCAGGAAAAACATTCTATCTTTCCCTATCTTCTTTAGTTCAACAAACTACTGTCTGTTCACAGTTTTCTTCCATATCTCTTTCTCATAGCACAATACTTTCACGTTCCTATCGATTCTTTAACCACTTTTAATCTTGTTGTACTCAATGTTCCCTCTTCTGGAAAATCATGATATTTTATCAATTTCCCTATGTCAGTCATACATTTACCACCATAATTATTTCTCATCTGACAGAAAATTGGTGTATAAAAATTATCTGTTTTACTGTTTGATGATCCCATTTTGGCTGAACCTACTTTCTGGATTTCACAATTCGACACGTGCCTTACAGTATCTGTCAAACGTCTTCAACAGACCCGATCTTTCCCTTACCCCAAGATCGGTCGGGTGGTTTGTAATTACGTTTTACTCAAAAACTTCCTATAAGCACTTTCTAGCGCTCGATTAATTCTGATTTGACGTGACTCCTCCGTTCACTTAATTAAATTTGATGTGGCTCCTCTGTCCACTTAATCAAATTAATATTGGGTTACTAGCGCCTTTGAGTAAAACTAATTAATCAATAACAGTTGTGATTATCTGAATCACGGTGGATCCCCGTCCACTAACGAGCTGAGTGGGGCCGAAACCGGTCCGAATCTGTCAGATCGATTTCTCCCTCAAAATTGTGATTATCTGAATCACCCTCACACTCGTACCAAAAGCAAACTCAGCCAACCTGGTTCATGTTCAGTTCACTCACAATTATCAATTCACACTTAAACTTCAATAAAACAATTTGCCGTGTCTTACCCAGATGCTTTTTTCTGTTTCTCCCGCAATCCGCGGATTCTTTATTGTCCTGGTGGGAGCTTCCCCTTCTGGTCCTGAACGCGGTGTTGGCTCTTTCTCTCGTAATCTTTTGAGTTTCTATCTCAAACCGTCGAGGTATGAGACGGCCGCCTGGTGCTGCCGGGGTCGTGCACTTTCCCGTCAAATCCGCTCTCAGGACCAGGAGAAGAAGCGTCCGCACAGGATCCCACTTCTGACACCAGCTGTAATAGCAATTTTTATCTCACTTGGAAAAACAGCATCACAGGTGTAAGACAACACTCAAAAAGGCAAAATTGTAATAAAGAAGAAAAAGGCTTTATTCTTTGAGGAATCTTTTCGCAACCGCAGCCACCCAGATGTGAAACAGAAAGCCTACTGACATAATAAAACTGAGACATTTTATACAGGTTTCTGACATTCTTGACTCCTCCTTTCCCAGTCTCTGTAAATTTCCTTAAAGACATCTAGTATGGACTGGTTCTACCCCCCCCCTGGGCAGGTCATGCTGTTCTTTGTCCCTGAGAAGCCAAAAGGCCTTCATTTACAATCTAAATGACCTCCTGCTTTCCTCAGGAGGGGGCCTGGGACCCTACTATATGACATCCTGTATTCTTCGACTAAGATTCTTTCTCGTGCCTAGGTGTTTGTTATCTCCCCGGGCTATCTGGTTTATTACATCTGCTCTTTCCTACCCCCAATTCAGCTGTTAGAAATGCTTTTACACACACTCAAATGAAATCAACAAGTTTTAAATGAATGGACACAAGAACAATGAATTTTTCATTAACACCTGAAAATTCCGTCAATGGCAGGGAAAGAGTTAAGGATTTAACACAGCTCACTCACTGACACACCTTACCCTTCTCACTTCTTTACATGACACAGTTGTGGTATTTTTAAATGACGTTTCACCCTTGTGGTAAATCATGCTCATAGTTTTATCCTTCTAGAATATAAGCTTACTGAATCTGTGCCTGTATGCATTTAATTGCAGGTACAGTGCGGCTGCTATAATCACCACAGAGCCTGTGAACAGCGGCACTCCGTACCTGGACAAATTTGTGGTCAGCAGCAGTAAACAAGGTCAAGGAACTGGCCAGATCTTGTGGGAGTGTATTCGTCAGGACTTGGGCAAGCTCTTCTGGAGATCCCGCGCCACTAACCGCATCAATCCCTGGTGTGTCCCGTCCCCTGCATTGCATTGTTGTGATTCCCATTTTTTGCCCATCGATCATTCATCTCTCATTCTGCTTTCAAATCCTCAGGTATTTCAAGCACTGTGATGGCAGTTTCGTAAATGGTCACTGGATTGTATTCTGGCTTGGCCTTACAGACATCCGTGAGTCTTACGTGCTGGTGGAGTACGCCAAGTGCCTTCCTGACTCTTTCTGCTCTCACACCGCAACAGAAGTGAAACCCCTTCAGCAACCCCAAGGGTCATAAAACCGTACTCATCCCATGACCTTGTTATTATTATTATTATTATCAAGCAGAGCTTCATATCTTCACATTTTCTTGGAGTATTGGTTGAGTAGCTTAAAGGAACAAATTGAATGTTGTCCCAAATGCATAACACATTATTTCTTGAGCGCAAAAGGAGTTTTGAGTCATCTGCTCCTGGCCCCCATCACTTTCTTTAAAAAACTGGGGCCATATAAAGCCACTCAGAGTAAAATTTATTCTATTAAGTGTGTCAAAATTCTAAGAATGACATTGATTTTACTCTTATTCCTAAACTTAAGAATAAGTGTGATACATAAAGTGTTGAGACTAGGTCTCAGCTCCTAAATTATTTAAGAGTGCTGGAGAGGTATCCTAACCTAGTTAGGAGTAACAAGATGGCAGCAGAGAGGAGGAGGCTGCGCACTTTTCAATGAAAATATAATTTATTGGAGTTAAACGATGACGGAGTTGATCAAACGATAAAAGTTTGATCATCAAGGTATTCTTTTTGTAACTTATCTTTAAGAAATTGAATAGCTTCTCCCACTCTACAAATCAATGCTCTAAATGCAGAAATGAATGTAATAATTGCATTTTTGGCAACTGGAAAAATGCAGCAGTGCACTGGTGATGACTTGGGCTCATCAGTCCACAATAAACAGGGTCTTAAATAGCACTATTGTGGCACTGACCACACCAAACATACAGTAGTGGCCAAAAGTGATGTGCGGAGTTATTTTTTAAATGACCCTTCAAGTTTGTTTAAACCATCAAATTATGAGGAAAATATTTTTATATTTAATTTTTTTAATATTTTAAAATATGAGGGAAGAACAAAACACTAAACTTAGTGAAGGTATTTATCTGACAAAATTATTTCAAGTCAAGTCAACGCTTTTTACAACACAGATTGTTTCAAAGAAGCTTATTGATTACAGGAAAAAACTGCAACAAAGTTGGTTTTGGTTGTACAGCAGATCAAGAAGAAAATAGTGTAATTGTCCAGCTTAAGTAACTTCAGTGTTGATTCATTTCCATTGTAAAAATCATTAGTTATGTATTTAGTTCATTTATCTATACAGCCGCTCTGGAGAAAACAGTGATGTCATCGTCCAGCTCAGTTCAGTTCTCAGACAATAGTGCCAATACAGGCAGATCAATTATGTTGTTGAATATTAAGTGACAAATAAGGCAAACTACAGCTAGAGGTTTTAGAAAAACTAAAAAGCTCTCTGGAAAAAAAAATCGTACATTGACTGCAACATTTAATATCAATTTAATTTCAATTATTAATATTTCTGTCCTCTCTTGTTTTTTATGTCTGTAAAATTTGGCATGTGTCATTGTGTTACTACAAATAAACAACTGACTCCAAGCACAACTACACAATATGCTTACAAAATCTTTAACACATTTTTAATACTATTTAAATAAAGGGTGAATATTTGAATTTTCCTTTGCTGGACATCACTTTTGGCCACTACTGTGTGGCAGTTCATTGACTTTCCAACTGATCTTCAAAATCTTGCGGCAAAATCAAGCAACTTTTATGAGGATTTTGGGCTTCCCTGGAGTTGTTGGAGCAATTGATGGATCTCATCCATCAACTGTAAATGAGGAGACATATCAATGGAAAAGGATTCCACAACATCAATACTTATTTTTGATAATTTTGCACAATGCAAAGCTTTTTAAATATTAAAGTTATAGTCTCTTAATTAAATTATTTTTTATTATAATTACATTAAATGATTGGTGTCATGCTGCTGTGACTTCACCCTTGCAGGCTCACTATTGGCTGATTCAGTGGTTGAGGGCGGCCATTTTTGGTTGACATCATTGTAGTCCTTAGTTTGCAACACTTAAGTGCCACTTCAGTCAGTCAACACTTAAAAATCAGTCTTTGACTTTACTGAAAGTTGCTTTTAGCTTCTTTTTAAAAGTCTCCTATCTTTAAAGAAGTCCTACTTTTTTCTAAGAATTTTTTGACACTTAAGTCAAAGCTTAAGACTATTCTTAAGAACATTTCTTAGAAGTTTTATACATACATACACACAGTACAGGCCCTGCAGCCGTATTCACAAAACATCTTAAGGCTAAAAGTCGCTCCTAACTTGAAGATTTTGGAGAAACTATTACAAATAAAGGGCGTGTCAGTCCTAATTTTAGGACTCTTCAATTTTTGCTTTTAGAGTATTTCACAAAGCATTTTAGCACAAAAACCAGTTCCTAAATCTGTGAAAAGTTGGGGTTAGTCAAGAGGACTCCTAAATCCTAAAAAGGCTGTTGCCGCAATCTGCCTCTGCAATCCGCTCAAAGATACTGTACACTTTTGAGGCAATTGGCGATAGAGTCTTGGGGGCTGAGGCTTTTCTTCATAAATGCAAGAAATATTTTGATTTTCATAGATTTTAATCTGTGATGACATAACATAAAGGTTCATATATGTACAGGTAAAATGCATTGAATTATGGAGAATAAAACATTGCGGTCAAGTTGAGAGCAATGTCCTATTGTTTGTGGCGATTGCCTTGTGGGCGGCTCGGGTGACATGAGTTCAAGTTCCGGCTCGTGGACCTTTCCTGATCTCTCTCTCTCTCTCTCTCTCTCTCTCTCTCTCTCTCTCTCTCTCTCTCTCTCTCTCTCTCTCTCTCTCTCTCTCTCTCTCTCTCTCTCTCTCTCTCTCATCATAATAAAAAGGCAAAAAATAATCTTTGCAAATAAATTTAAAATATAAGAAAATACAGTTCGATGGCAGTTATTTTCACAAGCTCACACTTACAAATGATCAAACAGAGTAAAAGAGTAAAGAGTATTTGGTGTGCAGTCAGAGGGGATCGAGGACTCCAAACCCATTGTTCTCCCCTGTATCCCCGGCTGGGAATAGGAACCAGCCAAGAGTGGGAGTCAGGGTTGCGGAGGGATGCTGTCGAGGTAACTATATAGGTAAGTCGGCTGTATGTATGCCTTCTCTCAAGCTTGATTAGATAGACCATTTGAACGTGCTCCTCCTGAATTTTGTCGCTTTATGCAAGACAATTTATCTAAACATACTTGTTTAATTAGTGACACTTGGCCTATATTAAAAACTTAAATTGAATATGGCAACATTTTTATTTGAAAATCTTTATTTGAAAATGGCAACATGATACCTCATTCTACAATATTACTGATCAATTCACTGACAGAGACCCCTCTCCCATCAGCCAATCAATTTAGTCATATAGTAAATGTGTTGACATCATACATAGCAGAGGTGAACCCCACTTCTCTTAGCTTAAGACTTCTCTGTTCCTTAGTAAAAGTTGGTCTCGCTCTCAGCAGCTTTGTGAATAGGTTTTAAGAAGGAACTCTTACCCAATAACTTTTACTGCTTAGGAGAACTCTTTATGGTAAGATAAAATGTTTTGTGAATCAGCCTCCTGAATAACTTTTTATGGAATCATGGATGCCAATAAAGAGCATGTATTTTTTAGAGTGCATGGGATAAAAGCAGCTTGAGCATTTTACCAAATCTTTTGTGTTCTTCTCCAGACAAGTGTCAACATGAAGATGAGTAGGCTAAATGATTTTATTTAGCCTTCACTGTAAAATTTGTCAGATTGGTTTTACTTAAAAAAGTTACCTGGTTACCTAATTTTGAGTTCATTGAAAATGCAATAGAGATTGGTTTAATCAATTGAAACTCAATGTTGATTTGTCAGGTGATTTGACAAAAGGTAAAAGGTTGTGATAACAAATAATGAAAATATTTTTTTTACAGTATAAGATGGGTTCTCCTATTTCAAACACTTAATTAATTGGGATTTCAGTGCTACAACGTAATGATTTATTCCGCGTCAATCGAACAGCACAATGAAATTCTTTAAATGTGAGTCAATGACAACGGTGATGAAAAAGTTACAAAGGGTGAAATTTGCAGTTGTGGGATTACAAATTTAAGAATATGTTTAAGATCTGCTGATCCTACATGCTTTATAGTATCACATGAAAAATTAAGGTGAACTACATTGTATTGGGCATTCAAGGTGAACATGATGGCATCAATTCACTGATTAGGAGTCAGCTGCAAGTCAGCAGTTGGTCTTTGACCTTCCTACTAAGAGTAAAACCAGGTGTGAATGTTTACATAACTTTAGTTCTTGTGACCATGTGGATACAACTCTGGAGTACCATTTGTTTTTGACTCAATCACATTATCACAGTCGGGGGTAATTATCTCTATTGTCTTTAGATGATTAGATTTAGTAGTCATCTCTAAGACTGTGTCTAAGGTCAACATTTTAAGAACTGCCCACTGAAATGCCTATAAAGAAACCATGTAAAGTTAGTCAGATTATGTTGGATTCCTGCAACCACGTCAACGCGAAGTCCTCAATAAAGAATAACTTTGTTTGAACGTGATCCCCAACGTCTACTGGTCTGCTTTGAAGAAAGAAAAACTTTCCAATACAGTCAAACCTGCATTTCTGCGGCAGCTCAGTCATTTGAATAAACAGAGATTATGATTCTTTAGTCGTCTCAAACAACATTTTTGGTACGTTTGACTCACCTGAGACAATGGAAAAGTCATTTGCAACGTGCAAATGGGTTGACAGGAAGTGAGGATGAGGAATATTTTCTGGTGTTTATGAATCACATTTAAATGTGTAAAAAATGATTAATTTTACATTATGATATGTGCTGCCGACTGCTGCCTTTATCATTCACACTCTTTTTTCCTTTGTAGCCTACTGGTTCACTTTCATATGATAGAACTGTAGCAATTAATTTATTTTGACAAGTAGTAGAATGTTAAACATTAAATTTTCATTTGCACGTTTTTAAAAGACACCGAGAATTGTTTAAGAACTGACTGAGCTTTTTCTATTAATATTCCTGGAGGTGAAGAATAAGACAAAAATGGTCAGATTCACCCAGAAGGCTTGTGTTGTAGGCACTAAATCAGTCTAGTACTTTATAGCCAAACTAATGCTTATATTGAAACAATGAACATTTCTGTGCAACTCCAGACTGCTTTCTGGCTCCTACCTGACCAACCCCACTGAGCCAAAACAATAAAGAAAACTGGATGGCCCACTAGCTATACTTGTTAGGTGAGTTCAGAGAATCACTGTCATTTCTCCTGTATAAACCCCTTGGGCAGCATCGTCCGGACTCGGAGGTAATAATTTTCTTTTAAGTTTCTAAAATAAGTATAGAAATAAGTTTATTTTCTGAATTATTTGCCAGTGCAGCATGATCTATATGCCTATTATTTTCAATAATGACTAATTACATTATTTGTAAATATTTAGCCTAAGTAAAAAGTATCTCATTAAGTCAAATTAGTTTACTTGCTAGTTGTGGTTTGCCATTCGTCTCTAGCACGCATAGTATGGAGGGTTTATGGGTCAGATTTAAAACTAAAAGTCTAAAACTAAATGTCTAAGTTGAAAATGAATTTGGTATTTAGGATTGGGCATTTGGTATTTAGGATTGGGCATTTGGTCATTTGGTCATTTAGCCATTTAGGATTTAGGATTGGGAATTTGGTATTTAGGATAGGGCATTTAATCATTTATCCATTTAGGATTGGGGATTTAGGATTGGGAATTTAGGATTGGGCATTTGAGGATTGAGGATTGATGAGTGTATGCAAATAAGGAGGCGTGGCCCAAATACTGGAGGCTGGGTTTGAAATGGCTGGTGTGCAGAGGCACCTTATGGACAGCAGAGGGAGCTCCCAGTGCTAAGGAGCACACCGTAATGAAACCAAACAGAGCGAGTGAGCAGGGCTGGAGCGAGGACTGTACTTTATAATGTGATAATAACTTAATGACAGCGTTGTAACCTTTATGTGGCTTCACACACAAAGTCACCAGTGAAAGGAGTGCTATCGGTCTGACGACGAGAATAAGGGTGCTTTCACATCTGTAGTTCGGTTCATTTGGTCCGGACCAAGGGAGAAAAATTATACTTTGTAGCATTTTTCAGGCGTTTTGGTTTCTTTTCACACCACACTTATCGCTCTGGTCCGGATCAGTTTATGAAACGAACCAAAATGCAGTCATGTGACAACATCCACATCACTCGTTGGCCAGATGGGTCTTGAACGTATTTTCATAACTGCACTTCGATTGTCAGAATTAACGTGCGGGAAAATCCAACAGATATCCCGGAATTAAACAAAGAGGAGGGAAATCCGGCAGACAACACGCCACTTTTTATTATGGAGAGACGACTGCGTGGGCTGATTGTAGCCTATCCCTAGTCATAGTTTATTATATAGTTTGTCCAAAGCGAGGATGCTGCTTAAAAATGTTTTATTCAATGCACGCGGCGAGTCACTTCAGGAGGAGGCGACGCGTGCATAACACGCCACTGTTTACTATGGAGAGACGACTGCGTGGGCTGATTGTATCCTTGGTCATATGTTATTATAGTTTACACCACTTTAGACAAACAATAATATTTGAGAATGAAGCGAGGATGCGGCTGTTAATAATTTCTATCAGGCTCCGCACCTCCTCACAACTCCAAGTTTGTCCGCGAGTGCAAACTGTCAACAAACATTTCTCCTCATCCCATAATCACAGCGCAGTTGACTACGGCAACTGGTTTAGTCCAAAAATGCGCATTTCTTTGGTAGTTGGTTCTGTTCGAGGTCGGATCACGTTCTCACCACAAACGAACCGCTCCAGAGTTCGTTTCGAAGCGTACCGAGACCACCTCTTCGAGCAGGTCTCGGTACGCTTGTTTGGTCCGCTTTTGGTGCGCACCCGAGTGCGATTGCCGCATTCGCACCTGCCCAAACGAACCGCACCAATGGGGAAAACGAACTCTAGTGCGATTCAACCGAACTAAATGAGGCAGGTGTGAAAGCACCCTAACTGTTATTATTATTATTAATAGTGAGTGCGCGCACGCGGCCGGGGCTCTCTCTCTCTCTCTCTGCTCGTTCTTATATATGCCCTGTCAAGCGCGCCCTTGTTAAACTGACATGCAAATGATCAACTTTAACTCTATGATGGTTAAACTGTGCAATTAATCCGATAATGATAGGAACCACCAGCCAAGGGTAAGCGGGGCAATATATGACTTGTTCATGTATGCTTACCTGGAAGGTGTACAGATCACACAGGACTTAAATGGCACTGGATGAATGATCGGGCTAGGTGTAGGTGACCCATACCTAGTTGTATCCCACATAGATATCCATATAAAGGCTAGATGTCTTAAGGCGGAGTCACTTCCGGCATCACCGGTGGCCATCTTACCACAGGGAAGCTGTGCATTAAGGTGAGTGATCAGCACGCACACATATCCTCTTATCTCACTGAAATCTTGACGGATTTACAAACGGTTTGGTTTCTTACAAACGTTATTAAAGTGGCTATAATTCTTTCATATGGAAGTCCATTGTTATAATTATTCATATGTATGCAGTATCATAGCTACATCTCTAACGTTTATAACAAACCAAACCGTTTGAAAATCGGTAGAAAACTGAGCAAGTTATGGTTATTTAAAAGTACATGCACCATGTTACGAGTGAGCGAGCACCCTGTGGTAAGATGGCCGCCACGTGCGGGCGTCGACCTCGAGACATCTAGCCTTTATTATATGATATCTATGGTATCCCATACCTGAATGTGTACTATGTCTATGATTGAGGTGGTAAAAGGATAACCCCTCGGCCTTAATCAGACAACAAACCCCTAAAATGGCAAATGAAAATCCCATGTCAGCCAAGAGTCCAACTGATTGGATGAAATGTTGTCTTTGTCAGACAGACACAAAGGAACCCCTCCAATCACCACCTACCCATCATGTTTCTTAACATGATGGCTATAAAATGATTGCCACCAATATTCCACTCTGTCACAAGATGAACAAAATGCCAATGACCCTGGACCTGGAACGACTGGATGAAGGTGGGGGTATAAAAGCTACTTTGAGAAGGAACCAAGCGAAGTATCACCACAATTGTCGACTTCGGTTCAACAACACAAAGTTACTTCGTGCCCAGAAGCAACAATCCGATGCTCAATGTAGTGAGACAAAGCAAACAAAGCATCGCAGAACCATGAAGCAGAAAAGTCTAGATGATCAGGTTTGCTTTCTTTGTGATAACATATCTCCTGAATCTGACCTACGTCAGGTAATGACACTGCAACTGAATGACAGACAGACTACATGAATGTGCACGAACACGGAATGATGCTAAATTGTTTCAACTAAGTGGTGCTGATGCCATTGCACAGGAGCTAAAATACCATCATTTGTGTCTCATTCATCTTTACAACAGATAGAAACCACCTCAGAAGGCTTGAGAAAGAGTCACAGAGTGAAACGATTCAACCAGCCATATTTCCTATGGCTCTTTCTGAACTGGTCGCCTATATTGTTGAAACCAGTCTCAATTCTGATGGTCCTTCCGCCTTCCATCTCGCAGATACAGTGGGGAGAACAAGTATTTGATACACTGCTGATTTTGCAGGTTTTCCCCTCTTTCAAAGCATGTAAAAGTCTGTAATTTTTTATCATAGGTACTCTTCAACTGTGAATGACGGAATCTAAAAAAAAAAATCCAGAAAATCACATTGTATGATTTTTAAGTAATTAATTTGCATTTTATTGCAAGACATAAGTATTTGATACATCAGAAAAGCAGAACTTAATATTTGGTACAGAAACCTTTGTTTGCAATTACAGAGATCATACGTTTCCTGTAGTTCTAGACCAGGTTTGCACACACTGCAGCAGGGATTTTGGCACACTCCTCCATACAGACCTTCTCGAGATCTTTCAGGTTTCGGGGCTGTCGCTGGGCAATACGGACTTTCAGCTCCCTCCAAAGATTTTCTATTGGGTTCAGGTCTGGAGACTGGCTAGGGCACTCCAGGACCTTGAGATGCTTCTTACGAAGCCACTCCTTAGTTGCCCTGGCTGTGTGTTTCGGGTTGTTGTCATGCTGGAAGACCCAGCCACGACCCATCTTCAATGCTCTTACTGAGGGAAGATCTTGGCCAAGATCTCGCGATACATGGCCCCATCCATCCTCCCCTTAATACGGTGCAGTCGTCCAGTGCCCTTTGCTGAAAAGCAAGCCCAAAGAATGATGTTTCCACCTCCATGCTTCACGGTTGGGATGGTGTTCTTGGGGTTGTACTCATCCTTCTTCCTCCAAACACAGCGAGTGGAGTTAAGACCAAAAAGCTCTATTTTTGTCTCATCAGACCACATGACCTTCTCCCATTCCTCCTCTGGGTCATCCAGATGGTCATTGGCAAACTTCAGACGGGCCTGGACATGCGCTGGCTTGAGCAGAGAGACATTGCGTGCGCTGCAGGATTTTAATCCATGACAGTGTAGTGTGTTACTAATGGTTTTCTTTGAGACTGTGGTCCCAGCTCTCTTCAGGTCATTGACCAGGTCCTGCTGTGTAGTTCTGGGTTGATCCCTCACCTTCCTCATGATCATTGATGCCCCACGAGGTGAGAGCTTGCATGGTGCCCCAGACTGAGGGAGATTGACCGTCATCTTGAACTTCTTCCATTTTTTAATAATTGCGCCAACAGTTGTTGCCTTCTCACCAAGCTGCTTGCCTATTGTCCTGTAGCCCATCCCAGCCTTGTGTAGGTCTACAATTTTATCCCGGATGTCCTTAGCTCTCTGGTCTTGGCCATTGTGGAGAGGTTGGAGTCTGTTTGATTGAGTGTGTGGACAGGTCTTTTATACAGTTAACGAGTTCAAACAGATGCAGTTAATACAGGTAATGAGTGGAGAACAGGAGAGCTTCTTGAAAACGAACAGGTCTGTGAGAGCCGGAATTCTTACTGTTTGGTAGGTGATCAAATACTTATGTCATGCAATAAAATTCAAATTAATTATTTAAAAATCATACAATGTGATTTTCTGGATTTTTGTTTTAGATTCCGTCTCTCACAGTTGAAATGTACCTATGATAAAAACTACAGACCTCTACATGCTTTGTAAGTTGGAAAACCTTCAAAATCAGCAGTGTATCAAATACTTGTTCTCCCCACTGTATGTGCAACCTGTACCAGCTAGGGCTGTGTATTGGCAAGAATCTGGCGATACGATACGTATCACGATACATGGGTCACGATTCAATATATTGCAATATATTTCGATACTGTGCATAAGGCGATATATTGGGATTTTTTTAAAGTAAAATATATTAAAAATATTTTAAAAAAGTACATGATGTGCATAAAAGTCAAAGAAGTTTACTTTAGGTAAACAATTCAGTACACAGAAAATGTGCCAGTTTGGGATTGTGGTTCACAGGTTCTTAGTGAGCAAGTTTTTATATGCTCAAGTAGGCCATAATAAAAGAAAATAGGTACATAGCCCCTATCACAATACAAAACAACAACGTGAACTGGACGAAAATGAATGAAAGTGGATGAAAGTGAACAAAATGAATGTGTCATATATTGAAATCAAGTTTTATGTGATAAAAGATTTTAAAAGAACTGGACGAGCGAATGAGGCGAACCACGCCGCGCTAAACGCCTCGTGCCGTAGGACCTCCAGACGCACGTAAACGCGTCTTTGCATTGACTTAACATTGAAATCACTCGCGCCAGATGCTCTATTCGCGTTTGGTGTGAACGATGCACGCGATTACATTTAGAAATACACAAGCTTTGTTTCCAAATGCACCAAGCAAATATATCCTTTCAATTGTATAAACTTTTATAAAACCAGCCAATATAATCACAATAAACACATCCAAAATGAAATATTTAACATAGGCTATAGGGATGTCCCGCGTGACGTCACGCCATTTGGAGCAGCCATTTTGACGGTATAGAAAATCCTTAACCGCTGGTCATAATACAGGTCGTCGTGAAATATTCACCAGAGAATGTCTATTATGGCTCTATATTCACCTATTTTTCTATCATGCCCGAGCGATGCTGTGATACCGATAGCCTGCTAAGCTTGTGTATGCTTTTAATGAAGCTCCAGTGTAGCGTGATGGGAAGTGAATAAGGTAACTTAGCTGTAAATGTCACCGAACTCAATGTCAGGAAGTTTTTCTACACATTTAATGTCTGTAAAAATAACTTGTGGTGCTTCATAAGGATCTATGATTACTAATTCCTTTATCTTCCTCTTGTATATTTCTTTTTGTGATGACATGACGTGAAGAGTTGCCCAGCTGACGGCCGCTGTGCTAATAATAGATAATGGTCAGTGTTCGTCTAAACCAGTGACCGTGACGCTGAAGTGTGTGAGAGAACAAATGAAAAACATCAGTGTGAACCACGAACATTTATTTATTTGAATTAAATATTTAAATTTCAATCATTCTGTGTCATTTTTCAATGTCAATCTTTTCATTATTTACATGTTTATGCCCAAAATGCTATAATATTCAAAGTAGTTGACTGTCATTCTCCTCTACCCTGTGTACATTATTGATTAAATAGCCTAACGTTAGCCTATTTAACATCGTTACTAGGCACGAGCGCGAGCATTCATTCAACTATTTTAAAAGACTGGAATAAACACCAGCAGCACACACAAGCAATCTTTATAGTCAATTTGATTAAAAAATGTAAACCCAACAGGTAAGAAATGTCAGAAAGAGAAGAAAAAAAAAAACTGTTAATGGGAAGACGAGCATATGACTGCTGCAGCTTAGTGGATAAATATATTTAGCCTATTTATTATTCAGAATGCACAGTTGGAAAGAAAATATATTTATAGGAACATTACAGCAGGCTCAAGATAATTAATACAGTGACCATTATATACTATTATATTATTTTAATCAATTCGCAGTCATAAAACATGTGATAATCCGCATTCTCATGTATGTAGGTGCGCTGAAGTATTCCGTCAAAATGGCTGACACGCGGCTAGAGGTCACGTGACTGGGAGATCCCTATATATACAACTGCACAACGTCTAATTTGTAAACAAAATGATTTAAGCACTAAATCCAGCATAAACTCCGGCACAATCTGCATATGTTTAAACTCTCAAGACAGACGTCACATCCCGAAACTCACAGCAATTGGCTGCCGACTGCGTTTTTCGCTTGATATTTGTATAAAGTCGAAGAGAACTGCCCAACTTTTTGACGCTCTCGGTCGCTCTCAAAGCTTTCTCCGGTCCGCTGTCAATCCTAAAATGTCCAGTGGACACGCACCGTTATAGGCGAGCCTGGCGAGGACACTAGTGGTGTGTCTCAGCATAGCTATCTAGTGGTAGGGATTTAAACAACATAAACGTGAACCACTGTCTTACGGTCTTACCATGAATATTTTTGGACGTAAAAAAAAATAAATCGATATTGTGTTTTTGAAAATCGATACAGTATTGCAAAATAAAATATCGCGATACTCAAGTGTATCGATTTTTTTCTTACACCCCTAGTACCAGCAGCGTATCCTTTTTTAACAGTGGCACTTCCTCTCTGTGGACTACACCTTGCCGTGGTGGAGAGGCTTGTGTGCTCCAATGAACCTGAGACCTATGACCTATTTTATATCCCTGGCAAGTTTAACTAAGCTGGACAGGTCAAAGGAGAGGAGGCAGACAAAGCAGACATTATGACTATTTGACAGAAATGGTGGCCATCTTGAAAATGGTGGCCATCCTGAATTTTTGAGTGGCACATACCTTTTTCCAAAAGAGTGTTCCTTGAAGAGTATTTCTGCCTAATTTTATGCTTGCATCACCATTTAAACACTTGAAATAATTAATATTCGACAGGAACGGTGGCCATCTTTAAAAATGGCGGCCATCTTTAATTTTTGAGGGACAAGCATCTTTTTCTATTAACTTTTCTATTAACTTTCATATTTTTCTATGTCCTTTAGAGAGTATTTGTATCAAATTGTATGCTTGGATCACTGTTTGAATAATTTATATAATAAGCATTGAATAGCAATGGCCATATTGAATTTTTGAGTGGCCAACGCCTTTTTCCAAAATAGTGGCCCTTAGAGAGTATCTGTGCCAAATTTCATGCTTCTATACCAAAGTGAACGATTTTTTTACTAATCTGCTGCACTATTGGTTGAATTCCAATGTTAGAATGCGGTCTGTTATTTCTTGATAACAGAGCATTGCTATGGACATGGACCGGACTATTTTCTTTAGCGAAAGCAATACAATCATTTTTAAATCAATAAACTCCTTTTTATATAAATATTTTGTGTAAAATTATTTATGTATTTTGTAGGTAGCCATGTAATAAGTGGGATAATGTACAGTATAGCGAGGCAGTTGTTATAGCGAATAACAACCCCGACAGGCTGATTCAAGTTCAGCATGTCGGGGTTGTTATTCGCAATAACAACCGCCTCGCTATACATTATCCCTTACGCTCCAGCCCTGCTCACTCGCTCTGTTTCATTACGGTGTGCTCCTTAGCACTGGGAGCTCCCTCTGCTGTCCATAAGGTGCATCTGCGCACAAGCCATTTCAAACCCAGCCTCCAGTATTTGGGCCACGCCTCCTTATTTGCATTCACTCTTCAATCCTCAAATGCCCAATCCTAAATCCCCAAATTCCCAATCCTAACTCCATGTTTTCTGGGTCTATGAATCCATTGGACTTGTATAAATTGCACTGGCATGATTACATATTTATGGAATACATGATTTTGCAAGATTAGTGTCAGGTTTTATCTTAGTTTGGGATGAATCAGAGTTGTAAACGAATGTGTTTTTGGACACATACCCTTTTTTGCTAAAACACAGACTTGACATTCAATGTAAACGTTATTGCACCCAAAAGTAACTTAAATTGGAGTTGTATAACTTTGATCATAAACAACTCTAAATTAATTATTTATTATAAATCTAATTATTTGTGAACCAAAACTTATATACAAATTAAATTAAATTACACAATACATTACATAATGAATTCAACTGAATTATGAGATGTATATATTTTCATTAACACAAAACTACTAGCAAAATGCACATTGTTTTAGGACATTTATAGAGCTACACAAAATACAAAACAATTCAAAGCAGCTTTAAACAGCTTTGAACCTGGTTGTCATGGACTGGCTTGAGGGAACTCTGCTAAATGACACACATTTTACTCATACCTTTTATACGTCATATGCTGAACAGCATAGGGGAGAGTGGGGTGATTTGTGCCAGGGGGGGAAGTAGTTCCACCCTTGTTTCTGGAAAACCATAGAAGAAATTGGTCATGTGACCACATAATTTTGAAAAGCAATCACTTTTACTCGTCCTCCAAAGAAGAGAGACACATGGCATGAGAGTTAAGCATATTTTAGTGCAAAAAACTGTTTTTTCCCTTTCAAAGTAAAATTTCTATGATTAAAGGAGAACTTGGTAACTTTTTTAACTTAATAAAACTGTCTAGAAATCATTTGGATGGTTAAACAACCTGTTCTGGTGATATTGGTGACTTTCCCCGCTCCCCCCAGCGTTCCCAGGCGGAAAACCAACCTTGCAACTTGGGGACTACCGTCCCGGCAAGATAGAAATTGGAAGTCTCGTGAGAAGCGAGAATGAGAACGAGGACGAGCGCGAAACACGAATGGCTTTACGGCAATTCGACATAAACACACACGCATGTATGATGTATTACCAGATTACCCACCTCGGTAGCCAGACAAAGCTCCACACGATACAGTTGGCTTGATCCGATCAAAACAAACGCACATGAGCAGCGGTAGAGAGGGGGAGGAGGCCGCCGCAAGTGAGTTTTTTACGACCGTGTTGTGAAATATACGCCCCCCCACAGCTGTAGGGGGAGCTCGTGGGGAAAACATGCAACAACAAAAGGGAAAATCATCTTCTCAGATGCCACAGATCTTCTCCCTGTATCACCTCGATTTTCATAGAGGTCCATTTGTCCCTCACCTCCATTTCTGCCATCTAATGCAATATACACAGTTGTTAAAGTAATGTAGATGTAATACACACAAAAAAATAAATAAAAAATAAATAAACGCATTTATTTAACGTGCTGTACAAACCAAAACCCCACAGTTGTTAGAGTCAGCCAGCCTCCACTGTCTGGGTACTCAACAGTCCATTTTCCCAAGTCCCAAGTATTTCGGAAGACATTGCTTTTGTACAAAAGAAAAAAGAAATTAAGAAATGTACATTAGTAAATAAAGATAACAATTTTGTCATTTACAAAGCACAAAATACCATAGTATAGCCAGGTCCATTGCAGAAATTGACTTGTAGTTGCCAGTGGGGTCGTACACTCGAATATGATTCAGCACCATCCAAGACCAAGACCTTTACAAAATAAACAGAAACCGCTTTAACCAGAGTAACAACTGTTGAGCAAAAATTTCTTTTTTTATCCACACATACCCACAAAATGAAGTGGTTTCCCTTTTCATAGTCATTCTCATCAAGGTCCTTTAAAATATTTTTAAGTAAATAATTGGTGCTGCAAATGTGTCCCTGACATTTATTTTAAAGATTTTCATTTACCTTCAGACAAGAAATGTGACTGTCATCCACGTTTCTTGATAGTGAAGGATCGCCACCAGAGAACGAACGTGTGCACCTGTAAAGCAGTTCCACCATGTCCATGTGGAACCAGAGCTGTGTATACCAATCTATATCCTTATAGATATTTTGGGTCAAAAAATAAAAGTTTCTTGGATAATCTTGAAACCTTGGATTCTGTTAGAGGGTGCTGACATGATTGTAACATTGGAGGCTCTAGAGCAGGGGTGCCCAACCCGATCGGCAGGAACAGGGTTGGGCACCCCTGCTCTAGAGCCTTCCAGAGCTGAGATATGGAGATCCCTCAAAGCATTTATTCTATTGTGGCAAATAGAGACTCGAGTCGCAGACAGTGATATTTTGGGATGAAACTTGGTGCTTTTGCAGCTTTTTGTTTGGACGTTATTACAATTACAGATTACAGATATTACAAATATGTCTCAAAAACTGTATCAAATTGAAATTCTAACGTTGTCATTCAGCCATGGGAAACTTTTCTTCTGTGTACATAGTGTCTCGAAATCTTCAACTGTGGCCTGGCATCTCGATAACTGAATGAGTGGCCGCTTTCTGTCGTCGGTTTCCTCACTCAAAATTCTCATATACATTTTTCTAGAAAAAATAATGCTTTGTAATTGTCTTACATATACAGTATTGTATAATATATACCAGACTTCCATTTATTTGATATCTTACCTCTTCTAGCTCCAAGATGTGAAAGCAATTCACTGAAAACTGAACAATTTCTGTAAACATGTTTGGATCAGTCACAAATATTTGCCAGAGTTACTTATTGTACATTTTTACATATAAAAAAGAAATACACAAATTTAACTCTAATATCAAAATCAAATAAAGCATACCTGTGCGTGATGCATCACCTCCTGCCATGTCTGTCTTCAGGCAGTAATAATCATGGTCATCATGAATATTCACTGAAAAAGTATATGTAATATTTTAAATTTGCCATAAACAAACTCAAAAAGTGGACCATCAACTGTAATGTACTGCCTTTCTCACCATCCAGGTTAATGTCACGCCACAGGTATGGTTTGAGTTAGGACACATTGGTTTTCTGGTGGAGATTGTTGCCTGATTTGTCTGCAATTGTACCCTAACTGATGAAAAGAAGATGTGATCACTGATGTAGTGTAGCTTTTTCTCACCAAACAGAAAAGAAGTCGTGACATCCCAATGCCAGATGTTCTCCGGTCCTAAAAGTAAAACAAAAAACACAAACAGTGTGTTCTCTTACGAGAGGTTCTCTCGTATTGCGTAAGTAGCTTACGCTGCGGGAAAGTCTTCTTTCTCAAGATACTAAAGCCAAAAAATTATCCTTAATTTTTAATAATCTTGTCATCGCAGTGCGGCAGCATGCAGACCTAGGGCAGGCTAACAACTGCAGCAGCCTATCGCTGAGCCCTTGGCATGGCCTTGGCCTTGGCCCTTCCTCAGGCTGAGATCCACTTTTATGTCCTCAAACGCTCGTTTTTTGGGGTCGACAGCTTATGAAAACTTTTTTCTGGGTTTCTTAGCTTGTTTGCTGTACACCGTGTCACACAGCAGCTTTTAGGCATTATTCTGTCTTTTGTTAGAAGCAAGAAATGACAAGGAGGCAGTCTCTCGCAATGCAAAGTCAATGGAGACCGTTGGACTGTTTTCCCCCTGGGTGGGCGTGGTCTTCAGATTATGACGCGTTGTGCTCTGTCTCTATCTCCAAACTAGACGCTGTCTTGCTCTCTCTCCCTCGCAAATATTAATCAAAATAAATCGACACGGTGGTAAAAGGTCGGAAGACCAAAGTTTCATGTGTAAATACAGTACACACCATTGCGATACATCCATATGAAGACGTTGTTCTGCAGGTTCGTCGTCATCATTTTCATCTCGCTCCGGCTCTGACTCTGGCTCGAACATGTAAGGCTGGCTGGACAAGTCTTCCGTTGTTGACATTTTGTTAATAACGTGTGAATAAAAAGTTTCTGTGCCGCTAGATAATCGTATCTCTGCTATCAAACTACAAAAATGGCCGAGCGGGGTGGAGTTGAACCTCTGCAACCTGGAGAGGGGGCGGGGTATGAAGTGTCTCAATTGTATTTAAAGAGACCGCACCAAAGCGAGTTGCTCTTAGACGCACATCAGAAAAGGGGTAGAAAAGGGGCCTGTGGAGCTATAATAATGAGGAATTCAGACCCAAGCATTGCAGTTCCGCTTTATATATACTACAAATGTATGATTTATATGTAAAAAGGAACAATTTAAAAGCATGATATGTCTCCTTTAATTGAGTATATCAGGATTCAGATGTTCTCAAAATTAGCTGGCTTAGAATTTAGGTATTCAGCAATACTATTGATTTAATTTATTTTGGCTTCATGTGTGAAATTTGCAACAAAAATTCAGAATTGCAAAAATTCAGAATTGTCCCAGGTTACCCATATCCACTCTACATGATATTTAGTCATCCAAAACAGTTTTGAGATTAATTGACCTAATTTCATGTCTCTGGAAAATAGTGATTATGACATTGTACGCCTATATGTTTAAAATACTTTTTTTCTGTGTATTTGTTAATGAGGGATTTGTGGAAAAATCCATGCTTTTAGATTTGTTGAGTAAATGTTTTTTTTAAGCAAAAAGATCATTTCTAATTTCTAAATTAACCTAAGATAATTGAGTGAAATCATTCAATTTGAATTCATAGTATTGCTATATAGACATATCTTCAATTAGAATATGGACAATTAAATATGTAAATATTCATATGTCTGTGTATTACACACAGACACACATGTACACTCTTTAAAAGTTTAGCAGGGGGATGTAGGGGTGGGACTTGATTTGATGTCCATCATTTCTCAGAGGAGAGCTACGGTAGAAATTTGTCAATTTAGAACTTAATCAGAATTATCATCTAATAAGGGTAATCAACATACTCTGGTATGTTGCAACAGACTGGAGGGAGAGTGTAGTCAGAGTTGGGTTTCCACAGAGTTGTACCTTCACCAGTTGTAGAGATCTTTGATGGAATCATGTACTTATATCAAAGACATGCAAAGTTAAACTTGTAAGTTCTTTGTCTGCTGGTCAAATGGGAACAAACTCAATTGAGTTTGCAATAATTGAAGCTGTATTATATTTTTGGTATATTTGTCATGAGTTAGGTTTGCTTTCCTCCTTTTGTCTCTCTCTCTCCCCTGCTACATTCCTGCACCCTGTCCACCTGTTCGCAGTCGCAATCAGCGCGCACTCAAGTGGACATCTGAAAATCTCTTTGAAAAATCTTTCATGCCCTATGAGCAATAAAAACATATAAGGAAAAAAAAATGTCTGAGGTTGTCATAAGTCATGCATGAAAGGGTAAATATTTCCACTTTAATGTAAGAGAGGGCACGGCCATTTTAAACTTAAATGTGCGAGGTATCTGTCAGAACAAAACAAGTTGCAATTATGTTCTTCACATATATTACATTTATTACATTTTAAAAGTATTACATTTCACTGCTATTGACTGTTTGCTGTTGACTGGTTACACATCTTATTTTCAGATAATCTCCAGAAATGAACTTTTTCCTCAAGTTATTCCTGATTGGGCTCAGTATTACGGTATTGGGTATTTACAGTGTACAACATGGATTTCTGGATTTTATAGATGCCACAAACAGACTGTTTCCATTAGGGTATGACCCTACTACGGTGTCTCTGTCATACTTGTTTGTCAGTTTTCAATTTGGTTGTTCTTCCTCTTGTGGCATTGGAAAAACTTTTTCATGGGTGACCTTTTTGTCATTTTAGCAAAAGGTACCTCCAATATAGAGTCTTTCCTAAACAAAGGTCAGTGGTTGGTTATTTATTCAGAATACTATACTTCGTCTCTGTAACATATTACTTCTGTATCATTTTAAATAATGTCTTATCTGTGCAATGCTTCCTTATTATTGTCCTTATTTTTTTTTTTTTTTTTCAAATATGACTTCAGCATTGGACCATTTTCCAGTAAAAATCGTTCGTCTTGTTCCTGTAATGGATTTTCTATACTTGCACAGAATGTGGAAGTGGATGAAATGGAAGATCTTCAGAGACGTCGGTCAGAGGAATACCAGAAATACCAGCTCAGGTCAAAAGTGCATTCCAGTTCCTGCCCCTTAATCAATTTTGGTTTGGCTTAATTCTAAAAGTTCTAATTCTGTATTTCTTAGAATGGGGACGAAGATGGACTCACTTATACTTTCCCAAGCCAACTCGCCCCTCCAATATCCCACCCAGGGTTTCGAAGTGCCACCTCTTACAAAAAGAGTGATACCAGGTACAACTCTTTCCTTCATGTAATGTTTCAGATCTCAGATGTGTTTACTGTAAAACACTCAATCTGTTTTGGGATGTTAGATGTTAAATGTCATGTGTGCAACAACATGCAGATATTCTTTTAAAATTAGTAATTTACTGTATCTTCAAACTGAATTAGAAGATGAGATGTAATGACCAGGTAAGAATGCACTTTCAAAGAATTTTAGAAATGTATTCGTCATTATTTACTCTTAATGAGACCTGAATTGTCAAACTGCCCATTTTCACAGGTTTGGCTCTGCATGCACAAAGAAGAAGACTATATAAGGTTTGTTTTGAAATTTGTGAGGTCCTTTTAGGTTCTCTGGCTTTATGTTCTTAGTAAAGGTGGAGGGTCTTTTCATTTGTATTTTGCTTTGCAAGGGCAAACGGTCCAAATTAATCTTTTTTTGTGTTTTTGAAATGCAAACTCAAAACAGCTGGTTACTTTCTTTGCAGGGGATGTGTCCAGCAATGAGGCAATTAATAAATATCACACCGAAGGTCCATTAATCAACCACTTTTGTGCAACAGGTGTCTTTGAGTGTGAAGAGTGGAGTGCTCTCAGTAGAGGATGTTCTGGATGGAGAGCAGGTGGATGGACAGGGTCAGAGTGAACTGAGCATCTCATCTAGCAGCCTCACACAACTCAATCATCTGCTGTCCAGAGTGACTTACACCAGCACTATCTACCGTGTCAAGTCTAAAGATCTGGGTAATGTCTGCAGTGCCCTATGTGTCCATTAAGTTCAGAGAATGGGTGTGAGCTATAATATGTAACTATTGAGCTGTCTAGTCAGTTTACTTTTTTTTTTTTTTTTTAATTTACATTCAACTTACCTTTTTTAAAAAAAAAAAAAAAAAAATCCAAATCCACGTTTCCTTGTTTCCTTAGTTCATTTTTCTTTTGAGGTCTATGAGGCCATATTTCCCATTATGATCAAGAGACCCTCAGTTCCTGTTTTGTACGACCCAGGGACAGGTAAGACCACACACAAAAAAAAGAAAAATAACAAAAAATAAATACACACACAAATCTAGATTTGGTCAAGTCAATAACCCTCCCCCTTCTTTCTCAACTTAGATATTAACTCACAGGTTACCATAACAACCAAGACCTTTCTGAGATATGAAGAGCTGAACATCCTCATCAACAGTATTCGACAGGTTTACCCCAAAATCAAGATCATTGTTGCAGATGACAGCCTGACACCAGAAAAGGTGACTGGTAACAACGTAGAGCACTACATCATGCCTCCAGCACAGGTAAATACTTTAAGGCCACAGTGACATAGGGGCTTTTCACACAGCGCTCAACCCCGTGTTATCGTAATTCTAAACCCCACTTTTAACCCCGGATAGAGAATCTTTCTGCTCTGGAGCAGGGTTATCAAGCACTGCTTTTGCGCTGTTAACTCCGCGTGTTAACATTGCAGGGAATGATATGGCCTAGATGCTTAGCAAACGACAGCCATTCGTGTGCCTCATATTCATGTGCTTTTGGTTAGCTATGGAAACATCTAACGTTGGTTAGCTATGGCAACATGTAACGGTGTACGTTATATATACGGTTGTTCCAGTGTTTGAGGGGAAAAATGTCAAATGGAGATGGAAAACGTGTCAAATAGCCAATAGCTGCTTTTCCACCATTGGGCCAAATTTCTATTAATTGCATTAATTTGTGTTTTTATGACACTCAAATAGTGTGCTTAGCCAGCTACAGAAAAACTGGTTGCCAGGCAACAGACAAGTGACCAATCATGAGTGGCGAAGTAACTATACACTCTAAAAAGTTTAACTATGATTTACTCAATTTTTTTGGTGAAACATTTTTACGCTCAAAAAAATTTAGTACATTTTAAAGCTATGAAATCAATTAAATATACTGTATGAATTGAGTAAATGCAAGTAAAAAAAAAAAATCTGAGTAACTTTATCTGGTACATCAACAAATAAAATTGAGTAGAAATAATGTAACATTTAAACATTTAAAAACCAATATTTATGAGTAATATTAACTGTTTTTATTTATGAAGAATATATGAACTTTTTTTATTTCCTCTAAACCTTTGTAAAATAGTATTCCATACAATCACCAGTATACGTGACATTGGCCTTTATTGTCGATGAGTACAGCAATACAGCATATTTTTCGGTTTTATATATTTATACATTGTTTTAATATTGCCTACATTTAAACTCATTTAACAAACATTTTATTAGTAAAAATGAAACATTTAAACATTCAGGTAGCCTAATTCAAGTGTAATCAACCAGTCTGTTATCCAATTTCCACCGTATCAGTGTTGGTTCTCGTGCCGGAGACGGACTCGTGCTCTGCGGGTGAACTTCTAACTTCAGACCGCCGTCTTGCGTTTCACTCATAGCCGAAAGATACTGCGAGCGACTGACTCCATAACCTGCCAATAAACAAACCGTGCACAGTTCTGAGGACATTTTATCCTCCAAATTAATTATATTCATTATCATTATAGGAATAAAGTTGTGTGTTTTATGCAAGGCATTTCAGCGAAAAGTGTGACTCTGGTTTAGGTGTCACATTAAGCCTGTATGTTGTTTTGCATTAAATAAAACGATTTAAAGCACAGCAATGATTTTATAGATAATAAAACATACACAAATTTCACGGAGTAAATGCACCAATTCTGTGACGCTGAGAAGAGAGAACTGTTCTGGTTTGGAAAGAATTCAAACAGCCCGCGATCACTCAACAGTCACATCAGAGGGTGGGGGAGGGGTACATTGTTTTAATTGAGTAAATTTACTCAATTTCTTAAGAGTGTGTTAAATATATTAATAATATTGATTTGAATTAATTAAAATTTTTGTTTCTTGAAACAGATCAGTTTAATTCTCCATTCTCAAATATTTTGATTTCACAAATATATAAAATATATTATAAATAAATAATTGGTTAGTCAAATACTAAATTCTTTTTGTGAATTAACTGTTGGATTTTTAGTCAATTATTTTGGTATGATTAACTCAAACAATCAAGTAAACGATATTCAGAGATTTTATTAAGTTAATAAAGTTAAATATTACTGTAATATTTACTAAGCCACATAATTATTTTTATACATTCATTCTACCAGCACAGTCAGCGAACTGTTTAATTGTACCATGCCGAACCAAGCTCAAGTGAAAATAAAACTGGAACCGTTCTTAACTGTTCTTAGAACCATTCGACCCGTTTCAAGTGTGAAAATGTCTATATTACACTTTTACTGCAAAATGACAAAAGATGATATAAAACGTCTCGGTTACTAATGTAATCCTCATTCCCTGAAGGAGGGAACGGGAGACGTAACGTCGATGTGACGACATAATTGGGATCACTTCAGGGAGCCCTATCATCTTCGAGCGTCTACAGAACGAGCCAATGAACGTTGGCGTGCATGAAACGCGTCACGCGCCCCGCCCCGCAGTGCGGGTATAATCAGGAAGCAGGCGCACGCACACATTGTTTTTCACTGAGGAGCCGAGATAGTGACGGCCATAGCAGCGATGGTCAGCAACCGTGGTGACGGGACGTTACGTCTCCCGTTCCCTCCTCCAGGGAACGAGGGTTACATTAGTAACCGAGACGTTCCCTTTCAGTCGCTCACGTTCAACGTAACGTCGACATGATGTAATTGGGATCCCTTGGAAAACGCCACAGCTGCTGCCACATCCAGCGCCCTACGCAGACTCTCAGACCCCCAACTGGCTGGGGCGCAAGACCTGCGTAGAGGGAGTTCAACTGCTGTTCCGTTATACCCCACACTGTGGAACTCTTGGATAACACTAGGAAAGCGTGCTTTCCAGAGGAGAGGGACGCTGCAGAAGCCACATCCTGCCTGAAGGGAGGTACCATGTGGAGAATACACATGGATTGAACTCACAGGGTTTGCCTAAGTGGGAACTCGACTTGAGCAAGAAGTGCACGTATCCGTTCCAATGGAAGGGAGTGGCACAGCAAGCCAACACTAGAGCGGGAACTTCGGTGTTACTGGCTGGTTGAAGCGAGCACACAGGAAGAAACCGGCTCAACACCTAGGCTGTAAAACCTAGCGAACGTGTTAGGTGTCGCCCAGCCCGCAGCTCTACAGATGTCTGTCAGCGAGGCGCCGTGTGCCAGCGCCCAAGAAGAAGCCACACCCCTAGTGGAGTGGGCTTTCAACCCGGGTGGGCAGGGCACGCCTTGAGCTTCGTAAGCCAAGGCGATGGCATCCACTGTCCAGTGGGCCATCCTCTGCTTGGAGACCGTTTTTACCTTCTGCTGGCCTCCGTAACAGACGAAGAGCTGATCTGAGGTCCTAAGGCTTTGCGTTCGGTCCACGTACAGACGCAGAGCGCGAACGGGACAAAGAAAAGCCAGGGCTGGGTCTGCCTCCTCCGAAGGCAGCGCTTGCAGGTTCACCACCTGGTCCCGGAAGGGAGTGGGCCGGGGTCTCAGGATCACGTGAGAGTTATCCGGGCCGAATTCTAGGCACGATTCGTCGACCGAAATGCATGCAGGTCCCCTACCCTCTTGATGGAGGCAAATGCAACCAGGAGAACTGTCTTACATGACAGGATTTTTAACTCAGCTGATTGCAAGGGCTCAAAGGGCGTTGAAGCGCCTGTAGAGCACCTCAGATGCTTCTGACTCCAGAGGAGGAGATGGCGGGCGAGTCGTGACATGCGACGGGAGCGTAGACAACCTTGGCGGTTGATGTATGCAACGGTCGCAGTGCTGTCCGCACGGACCAGTATATGCTTGCCTAGTAGCGCCGTTTTGAAGCGGCTCAGGGCAAGATGTACTGCTGACAACTAGGGCAACGAGGCAGTTGATGTGCCAATGCAGTTGAGGCCCCGTCCACAGACCTGAAGCTGCATGCCCATTGTACGTGGCCCCCCAGCCGGTGGCAGAGGCATCCGTGGAGACCACAGAATGCCTGGACACTTGTTCTAGGGGAACACCTGGGACGAAGCAGGAACAACGGGTCCGACCACAAGCTGAGAGTTTGGCGACAGTGCGGGGTCCCTTGGACCCGGCACAAGCCACTCTACCACGCCCATCTCGGGACTCGATCGTGGAGCCAGTGTTGGAGCAGCCTCATATGAAGCAATCCGAGCGGCGTTACCGCGGCTGCAGATGCCATATGCCCCAGGAGCCTCTGAAAAAGTTTCAGTGGTGCCGCTGTACTGCGTCTGAGTGTGCTCACGCAGTTCAACACTGACTGGACACGGGCCTCTGTGAGGCGCGCTGTCATGTTGATCGAGTCTTACTCCATACCGAGAAAAGAGATCCTCTGCCCGGGGGTGAGTTTGCTCTTTTCCCAGTTGACCTGAAGCCCTAGGTGGCTGAGGTGCAATGGCCGCCTCCACGGCTTTCGTGAAATAATCACGAAATCACGCCAGTCCGAAGGGTAAGACTTTGTACTGATATGCCCGTCCCTCAAACGCAAAGCGAAGAAATGGTCTGTGTCGAGGGAGAATCGAGACATGAAAGTATGCATCCTTCAGGTCGATCGCTGCAAACCAATCTTGGGGACGGATGCATTTGAAAATGCGTTTCTGCGTAAGCATCTTGAAAGGCAGCCTGTGAAGGGACCGGTTCAGGACGCGCAGGTCCAAGACTGGTCGTAACCCACCGCCTTTCTTGGGTACAATGAAGTACGGGCTGTAGAAGCCAGTCCTCACGTCGGCTGGAGGGACCGGCTCGATTGCGTCCTTAGCCAGTAGGACTGCGATCTCTGCCCTGAGCACAGGGGCATTGTCCGCCAGAACACAGGTGAACAAAATGCCCTTGAAAACAGGGGGGCGCAGGGCGAACTGAATCGCATAGCTGAGTCTGATAGTATGGATGAGCCAGCGAGACGAGCTGGGAAGTGCTAGCCAGGCTCCCAGACACCGTGCAAGCAGGACCAGCGGCACCACAGACGTACCCGAGGTGGGGCAGTGCGGCGGAATGCAGGGACCCGACTCGGACGGCATAGCGGCCCGGAGTGGGGTCTGAGTGTGTGGTGCAACACATACCTGCTTCTGTCGAAGGGCAGAGTGAGTGTGCGTAGGCGTGAGAGCGTCCGGAACACAGCCACTGCTGCTCGTTGGAACTATCCACAAAAGCTGCCTCAGCGTGCTGAATGCCCAAACACGAGAGGCAACTACTGTGGCCATCTGCTAGCGCCAGGGAACGACGTCATCCAGAAACGCTCAAGCGGAATGACAACCTGAAAAGGATGCAGGGTCACGCTGTGTGGCTCTTTTAGAAAAAAATAAAAAACACAGGAAAAACTCTCTTTGTGCTGAGGCACCCAGGGGTAGCCGCGTTGTGTATTTAACACAGGGGAAATGACCGACACACACACACACATACAATAGTGCTGTGAAAACAGCAGTTGTGAGCCGCAATGCTCGCGGCAACCGCTGATCGTGCCATCACACCAACACAAGACGAGAGTCTTCTTAGAGTTTTCTTTGGCAATCTTTGTAGAATTCTGAGTCAACCAGAAGCTCGGCTCCGAAGTGTAAGACAATGTGTGCGTGCACCCGCTTCCTGTTTATACCCGCGCTGCGGGGCGGGGCGCATGACACGTTTCACGCACGCCAACGTTCATTGGCTCGTTCTGTAGACACACGAAGATGATAGGGCTCCCTGAAGTGATCCCAATTACGTTACGTCGAATGTGAGCGACTGAAAGGGAACACATTTTTTAACAGCAGAGACTTTTATACAATTATTTTGTAAGCATCAAATTTTGGCTTTTAAATACACCAAATATTGGCCTCATTCACTTCCATTATATAGGTGCCTCACTAAAATCTTGAATTTGGCCTTTTCAAAGAAAATTAGGTGGGAGTTTAAAATTGCTTTTTGTGGGTGCCTACTGAGCTAAACCCAGAATTTTTCTCTATCCGTTTACTTAGGGCTGGTTTGCAGGAAGGAATCTGGCTGTTTCTCAAGTCACCACTAAATACTTCCTGTGGGTTGATGATGACTACATATTCAATAACAATACACGGATTGAAAGCTTTGTGGAGATAATGGAGAAAGTTCCAGAACTGGATGTGGTCAGTAAAGATATGCTTTTTTTTGTAAGGAACTTTGTGTGTGATACCTGTGTACAAACGGTTTCACTAACAAATTTTGATCATTCAATAACTTTAATATGAAAACATATTTTAAATTTACGAAAAATTTAGGAACAACTGAAATATTATTAATTATTATTAATATTAACTTTTATATATATATAAAAAAACTCACTCTGTTGGTGGCCTTATAAACGTCTTAGGATTACATTTCATTTCATACATTGATATTCTTAAATGTATTTCATTTTGTGTGTATGCATATATATATATATATATATATAGGGGAAAGCGGGGCACAACCTAACGCTTTTTGACTTTCTCAGTTTGTGTAAATCTACTTATGGTTCAGAGTATTTATTTTTTCCCACATTAATTTCCCACATGTCTACTACAATTATGTGTTTTTGTTTTATTAATACAGTATATACTTTTTTCTTGATATACCCCGAAAGAATGGAAGTGAAATGTGACAACATGCCCCATAGGTGGGGTACATTGTAACATGTGTGGGGCACATTGTAACATGACATATGACAGCTTAAAATGTTATCTGATCTAATAAAAAAAATATACAAAACAAACTAAAATATTTTCTAAATAAAATACAATTAAAAAACTTTTTCATATAAAATATTGGCATTTTTTAATAATTAAATATAAACTAATTTTTGAGTTTTGACTACGAACACATGAAAGCACAGCTATACAACAAAGTTCAAAACACATAAATAATTAGTAATTTCTGAACATTGACTCTCAGTCTTTATTCACCTTTTTCTCACGTTTTCTCAATAAAATTAATAAAAGTATAGAATATAATAGCATATTTCTAATAGGGGCACATTGTAACGCAGTGTGACAACATGCCCCCGCCTGCACAACTGGGATTTAAACCCTGCTAGTGTCTTCTGTTAGTTAGCGAAGCATTATATAACTATCTAAACTGTTAAATAACATCTTGGAGATTAAAATAATATCAGATTTGTCTTATTTTAAATAAACACAAAAAATAGAGATGAAAAATTAACTTAAGTAAGAAATTTACTTTTGCTATGGTTTAATAAATGTCTATGGATATCTTCCAAAAATAAAATAATTTTGGCGGATTTTTTTTTCTATATAGTGTTGATATGGCAACTAGTAAATAAACAAAGTTTCGTCATCCAAGCATGTGCGGAAGTATTTAAAACAAGCGTGTTCCCAGCTAACAATTTAACGTTCTGGGAACGTTCTGGGAACGTTAGTTTTTGGTTCCCAGAACGTTCCCAGAACGTTCCCAAGAACGTTCCCTATTGGTTAGCCAGGAAAGTTTTCTTTACGTTAATAGAACGTTCCCTATAGGTTAGGGGAACGTTCCCGGAACGTTCCCGAAAGGTTCCCAGAACGTTCCCGAAAGGTTCCCGCAAGGTTCTCGTAACGTTCCCGGAAGGTTAGGGGAACGTTCCCGGAACGTTGCCGAAAGGTTCCCAGAACGTTCTCCTAACGTCTACACATCCTGATATGCCTGTACACAAATTGTAGGTCTACAAACAACATATTCTACATTGTTTATTGTTCAAACACTTAAGAATCCTATGAATATATTATTACAATAAATTGAATTTACAGAAACTATCACTAATAAGTAAATCAATCAGTTTGTATTAAATAAATAAATCAGCACACAATCCATGTTTTTGTTTATTCATTGTTTAATTATCAACCTAAAATAAGTCATTAAAAACAGCGTTAGCAAAATGTATTCAGGAACAGTAATTTACATTTAATATTTCAAACATGAAAATATTTCAAATAAAACTGCACAAACATTTTAATTAAAACGATCTTTTTGCAAACTGTAGCCTATAACTTTGGCTATAAAGTTGAAAAAGTATTCATTTATATACAATATACATGAATGTGCCAATCTTCACTCCGCTCAAAACATTTAAACTCCCAACACCATCTGCAAATTTAACAAGAAAATAAAAAGACAACGCGTTACATGGACACACAATCCCATGCCAAAATTCAAGCCCTGTAATGGCATTAATATTCATCTGGAGCAAATGAAAAGAGTGAGGTGGGATTGTGGATCACAATTGGGATCACAAGCTGTAGGAGATATGAGCACGAGCGCTGCTGGTATCATGTATTTATTCAGATATTTCAGCATCAATGTGTATAGAAAAATTTATATATTTCAAAACAATACATTGCATTTATTTATATTGCACTATTTATTATTTCAGACTACAAATCAAAAAAGGAATGTTTTATATAGGGGTAAGGATACCCATATTAAGCCTCTCTCTCTGAAGTCAAATAAAAAACAGAGAAAATAATATTTAAGTCTAGTGAACTCTGACCTGCGAATTCGCTCTACCTTTTATGTATAAGTCTCACCTCCAATGAAGAATTTGAAAACCTGTAACTGCTGTGTTGTTTATGAGAAAGAAAGTGAAAAAAAGTTTGAAACTGCTATCAATTTTTTTTTTTTAATCTCTGTGACTTTACACCTACAAATTCCACTGTCACAGGTGCTCAGTTTTGCTATAATGAAACCCTCACAGAACATGGTAATAATCAGCCATCCATGCAAAAGCAAAGGTCGGTGTAGTTTACAGGTGCATCTGTCCAGGCCAACATCTGATGCCTTGATGCCTTCCGCTGGGATCCCAGAAAACCTGAAATAAAAAAATAGTACAGTTCAAAATCTATCATACATACATCTCATCTGGTATCACAAATTATCATTCCAGGTTCACTTTAAGATATGCTCAATATTAGTGCTGCACAATATTGAAAAATTTAGAGTTTATTTAGAGATATCAGCCGTATGGTTTAGTGCATGCGCTAACGGCTCCAGGTTTGTATCTGGTAAATTACCCCACTAATAATGCCCAGAATGGTACCAAACTACTACAGTAGTACAAATAGGTTCTGTACTCATTAAACGAGGCATTGGAAAGTTTGTAAGTACATCAGGAGTTTATTTAAATAACACTTGCCTGACGGCGAATGCTACTGCTGATGTTGACGTCACTTTATGAGTACAGAACCTATTTGTACTACTCATTTTCCCCGACATAGAGCAGACCGGCACACAACAAAAACTGCTGTTCGGATGTTCCCTTTTCTGATATTTTAGCCTTCGTGACATTTTAATTAAAACAGAAGTAAGAATTTTAGTGTAATAAGCAAAAATTAACAGTAAACTCAGAGATCACCTACCGCTGCAGATGTGTACGGAAGTGAAAAGCGGAAATGCTTAGACCTCTTTCCGGTTCAACCGCTGGGCGCTCCGCATAACCTCTATTGGGGGGATTTTGTAGAGGAGTGAACCTGCATAGAAAATTACAATAGATAACAAGCATAGATAAATACAATAGAAGAAAAACACAGTTGAAATAAGCAGTGCATTATGTTTTTCAGTTAAATCTAACTTATCAGGTACAGAAATTGATTTATCAAAATGTAAAATAAGTCTTCAGTGTAAAAATAAAATAACTATAAAATTAATGTATCTTTGCTAAAGCTACAAGTCATTCTCTCTTTTGATGTTTGATCACCATTGGCGACACAAGCAGCTGCGGGTACGTTAGGCTGCTGTCCCTTTAAGACGAATGCGCAGAACTAATATAAATGACACGCATCCGTTTTCTTTCTGTTTAAAACACAAGACAAGAGGAAACTCGCCATTTTGACTTCATTTTGCGTGCACGTGTCTGTTTAAGCTAAAAAAAAAAAGTGAAAGAGAACTGAATTCGGCTAAACTCACCTTCTTCATCTACTGACTGTGGATGGCATCAAGGTCTTGTCCTGAAGAATACAGGGCCAAACAATAGGGATTTTATCTCATCTGGTAACAAGAGCAAAGCCATAACTTTAAGAACTCTAATGATATATTTACCCCCTGATATTGCATTGGGGATATCAATTCAAACATTTTTAAAGGCTAAGAGTATGAGCCACAGCTGCCCAAGATATCTAGGGGTTGCAAATTAGTCATGGCTATAAACCTGTATGCATGGCATCTACTTTGTATTTTTTATAAAGCAATGTTCTATGCATTTGTCCCTGTCAAATAAACATTAAATAAATAAATCTGTGAAAAATAACTGCCTAAAGTTGTCGACCCCCTGAACCGCATTTAAAAGTACAAAGAATTTCAGTATTGATCAATAAAAAAAAATAAAAAAATACATAAATACCTTTGAGTTGGACAGTATGTTGTCAGTCTCATTGGCCAACATAATTCAAAACAGACATAAAGAAATAAAATAAAATATAGTAATCATCAGGATATCATGTTATCATAATAGTTAAATGAATTATTATAACTATGACCATTATAATATTGTATTAGTCGCCTATTATTTAGCTGATTATTTAGCTTACAGGCTTCTCAAGGACAATCTCACTGAAAAAACTTGGGGTTAATGATTTTAAAATGTGAGACTTATTTCAAAAGCATAAATCTTACAGACCCCAAACCTTTGGACAGCAGTGCACTGCATGTTTGAGGTGGTTTTGCTTACTAGTCATATGGTTCATAGAGATTTTCTTGGACAGGGAGTGCAGCAGGCCATCACAGCATGATGATCTAGGAACATAACATGCTGTTTGTCACAGAGCCAAAAATATTACATGTGATAGGTTTATTACAAGGAACCAAGCTAGAACAGAGGTGAAATGCATAAAAGATAAATATATACAAATCTTAAGATAATATATTGTGAAATAAATGCATATGGAATTATCATCATGATTAAACAATAACTCACCCCTTGTTGTAGAGTTTTATTTTTTCTCTCGCTATTCTGAAATCACATTTTAGCAATATTGGTAAGTAACGTCACTGATTAAGTTAACAATACAGTGCATTCTTTTTGGTTAGCCTAAATAAATTAGCTTACTTCCCATTGACAAATTACCAGCAAAACTATCAAAAACTGTTATCTACACTAAATATGTGTTTAAAAACCCAAACTTTCATAAATAAGACCTCAACTTAACGTAACTTAGGCCTAACGTTGTCTTTTGAAACCGGTTAGCTAGCGTAGATGCTAACGGACTTTTTCAAAGACATAAAATCATTTCTTTAAAATAAATATTTAACAGAAGCGTGTCAATTACACGTAAGAAATGTGTCAGGGGCGTTTGTGTGTATTATTTGTGAGATTTTGTTGTCTAAACTTACCTGAAAGCAGTGAAACCAACAGCGAGAGACGGGAGTTTTGTTGTTTGTCAGTTGTCGATGACGTTTCCATCTGCTCTCGAGCAGCGCACGTGCTCCAGTGTTTGATCACGCGCATGCGCATTAAAACACTTCAAAGTCATGCAGCATTTAAATAAACATATAGAATTAAAATATAACATAATTTAAAATATCATTAATAAAAAGTTATTGCGAATAGATCTGAACGTTGTTGGTTATCTTATAACCTTAGGGGACCGTACTGACGACGTTGTCAGTTGCCCAGACAGCAAACTGACTACGAAACGCATCCGCCGCGGAGGTACAGTGAACTCCGGAACGGATCCAGAAAGCGGATCCGAAACTGCGTCCACTTGCACACCGCGCCGGATCCGCCGCGGTGGCGGCTCGCGGATCCGGTCTGACACCGCTGCGGTCCCTTTGCGTATCCGTACATAAATGGGTACATCCGCCCCGGCTTCGCTTTGGATCCGCGAATGAGCCGCATATCCGCTCCGGGTCCGTTTTGGACCCAGTCATATGCCCGGCCCGGGTCCGTTTTGGACCCGTTCATAAAATTCCGTCTACAATGCCACTTTTTCCCCACACTTGATTATCTGGCCAAAACTATAGCTACAGATATATTTAAAATCTAATGGTGGACGAACATTAGATAGACTGGACTGCTCTATAAAAGCTTGAATAGTTATTAATGTATGTGCCTTTGAATAAAACATGAATCATTAAACATTAATAATTTTTAGCCAACTAACAATAACAAAATAGGTTATTACAGACTATAAATGTATTTACTAATTTTTTAAATAGTTTTATTCATGTATACATTGAATAGACATTACAGAAAAAAATGAAATCAACCATGAATTGTACCAAGAACATCATTTTATTTAGTGAAAAACATTACACTAAAATGATAAAGTATTTTTTTTCACTACTGTTGGGTCAAGGTTTGCTGACAGGGGCTCCGGCTCCTTGAGCTTCCCCTATCTGATGCCAGGTTGAACCACCGGATTACATGTTTTGTAATGTCGTCATCGGTGGCGGCACAGGAGACATGGCTCTTTCTCACAGCACCTGTAATACATAAGCAGATTTTCATTACATGTCATGAAATCACATTGAAGCTACCAGGTTGTTGTTTTTTAGAGGATAGACATAATTCCTTTTTTAACTTAAAATAATGTCAAGTCGTAACAGGGTGAAAGGCACTTCAGCCTCCGCTTTGCGGTCCTTTATCTGCTATAACCACGCTATGTAAGATTGCCAGATCGGGTCGCGTTTCTGTAGTTCTAATGAGACATAAGAAAACTACAGACTTTAATAGACTCCCTAAAGAATTTGGCACAAACACAAACAGAAGTTCAACTAAAATGACTAAGTGATTATAATTTTAACCATTATACAGCGTGACAAAAAAAAAAAAGTTTTCCTTGAATAAAACTTGAATGCCCATAAGTTTAGTTGACTAAAAAAAGAACTAAACAAAAACAGGATAAGGTTGACTAAATATGATAAAAGTTAAATAGTAAATTTGACACAGGACTAAGCATGCATAAAAATAAAAAAGCTGACAAAATATACTCTATTTGAGTCTTGTATCTAATGAGGTATTGCTCACCAGAGCAGGCAATACTGTCTGATCCACATCTTCCCCCCCGCCAGGTAGGTCTGTAGACCCTGCTTGCAGAAGGGGTTTGCTCTTCTGCTGGTCTCTGTGAACAGTGAGGTGGAGAAATGGGTGGAGGTGGAGCAGCTGTGCCGCTACTTAGGATAAAAGGTGGTGGTGCAAAAACAGGAGCTGATGGTTGTGTTAAAAGTTTGCCTCTTTTTATGAGCATCTTCCTCCTCGCTCTCATCAGAGTCTCCCAAGAAATGACTATAAATTAGGGTGGAAAAAAACAAGCAGTTAACATCTTATTAATTACTCTTATTAATAATAATAATAAATGTAAAGCCTTCCTGTAGTTCAAACAGTAGAGTGTTGGCGCTTGCAATGCTAAGGTCATGGGTTCAATTCCCAGGGGAAGCAAGAACTGATAAGAATGTAAATGTGTACCTTAAAATGCAATGTAAGTTGCTTTGGATAAAAACGTCTGCCAAATGCATAAATGTAAATGTAATTACATAAACATTTTCACTGGCCTAAGAACTTAAATTGTAAATCAATGTAATTGGTTGAGAATGGTTTCTCTGAGAAACCATTTATCTATATTTCAGCTGGCTTTACGTGTGGTGGTTGTCGGGTTCATCATATCCTAAACACTAAATTATGTTTTTGAGAAAATATAGAGGCCAAAAAGTTAATGTAAAATATAAAGGATAATATACGTATACTAACATCGGCTTTGGCCTTCTTTTTGGCCGAATCTCCTCCTCTTCCTCTTCAGACTGTAGATCTGATGTGTTGCAATTTAGAGCTTTCTTCAAGAGTTGTTGTGCCACAAAGTAGTCATCTATAAAATAAATAGCCTACATGTTAAACTTCAGTAGACCTTCAAATTAATAGAGTAGAACTATAGACAACAGAACAATATGAGAATGTAATTAAAAGGATTTTCTTCCCATATAACATATTGGCAAAATACTTTGATATTTGCTTACAAAAGCCATTTAGATTATTTAAAAAGAAAATAGCATACCACATGACTCTGGCATCATATTTTTTCCAGTCAGGTCCAGGTTCCTTAGAATTTTTCACTGCCCCGTTCACTCTCTCATCATTTTTGTAGTTTGGCCAATAGGTAACTCCATCACTGTACCAATTTTGTGGCACCAAACATCCTTAAACGAGAAGGAAGTAACAAACAGCACCAGATAAATTTAACTTCCTGTTTCAAGAACAGGTCAGTATGTCTACCTTGGGTTATTTCACCAAGTGTATGGTGTAATTGCATATGGGTCACTTTTAAATTAAAAAAGCTGGTCCAAAAATATAAAAGAAATTCAGATATGGTCAACAAATCAGAATTGGGCATCAAGACCTGCAGTATAAATGTGGCCTTACTGAACTCAATTGAATCAACAATGAACTGTCAACTTACAGTGAAGTTGCTGAAGAACTTACTGTCTTAAGGTGGAGCTGGAGACAGGTACAGTTTTTCTATTCATTTTATCTAAAAGAAACGTAACAGAAACACAAAATACACATTTCAACTAGTGAGTTGTGGAAAATAACCAAAATTTTGAGTGTTTTCAAAAATAATTATACAGCAGGGCTCGACAATAAGGACTGCCTGATGGCCCGGGGCCAGCGTGAAAGACACTTGGGCCAGTTGCAGGAACTTTCACCTGCCCCATTGGGCCAGTGCTGCATCTTCAAGTTGATAATTTGCAATTTTTTAAGCCTTGACAATTGAAATGCTGTAGTGTGGACCAGTGTCAGTATTTGACAACATATCTGGCTAAATCAAGTTAGAACAGTATTAAATCTTACTTTACTCTGATGTCAGGAAAAGATGAAACTCCAAAATAAGACTGGTGGCACTTGAACAAACTGTGAACTGTAAGCTGCAACAGAACACACACACACACACACACACACACACACACACACACACACACACACACACACACACACACACACAAACACACACACACAATCTTAATATGATATGAAATAATTATCTGAAACAACATTACATGGGGAGGTGGTGGAGAATATATTTGTCATGATGTAAACAAAAATGGACTCAAACTAACCAAACCAGTACAGTATTAAATGCTGTAGTGTGGACCAGTGTCAGTATTTGACAACAAATCCAGTTGGAACAGTATTAAATCTTACTTACTCTGATGTCAGGAAAAGATGAAACTCCAAAATAAGACTGGTGGCACTTGAACAAACTGTAAGCTGCAACAGAACACACACACACACACACACACACACACACACACACACACACACACACACACACACACACACACACAGTATCATATAATATTAATTATTTTTTTGAAACAACATTACATGGGGAGGTGGAACTGTCAAAATGTAAACAAAAATGGACATGTTATACCAGAAATTCAGTGAAAAACGTAAGTTGGGTAACGTTAGGCCTAACATGATAATATTGCCTGACATTTTAACGTTACTGGAGGGGAGAAAATACGCGATCAGGGTGTGATAAAAATCCGGACAGCTAACGTTAATTAAATCACCTAACCTCCCAGACAGAAAGAATATACCATCCAAATAGCTTTTTACTCAAAGTTATTAATTATCAAATACATTTTTACTCAAATCTACGCTAATGACAATTTGCTAACTTCGTTTGCCACAATCATTTCAGAAATAAAATCATCGGTATGTTGAACGGTATGAACGGTAATGTTTTACAGCTAAGTAACTGTACAAATAAAGCATATTTGAACCATTCTTACCGTGTTCCGTGCTTGTCGACCTGCCGGTTAGCTTTTCCACAGAGCGGAGAATGATTCTGTGACGATGGCGACAGTTGAAATTAGGCGCGTTTGGTCAGCGGGTCCGCCCAGCGTCTGTAGCGAGTCCGCGAGGTGACAGTGCGTTAGGGGGCGGGGCACATGTTAAGGCGCGTCCGAAGTGCGGATCCGTATGTGATCCGTTCTGGGTCCGCCGATTAAAACCGCAGGCTGGGCCGATCCTGGAGGCGGGGCTGATCCTGTTAGCGCAGCGAAAACGAATCTGACAGTCAGGCGGATCTGGCGGCTTGAGGGCGGGTCCGCCACGGACTCCTTTGCTGTGTGGGTGGTAATCTGCCTGTTAATAGTAGGCTAAGTGATATTAAAATAATAACCTGCAGAGAACGTTCCCAGAACGTTCTCTTTAGGTTATACAAATAAAACCTAAAACCTGCAAGGAAACGTTCTGGGAAGGTTCTCTTTAGGTTATAAAAATTAAACCTAAAAATAACCTGCAGGGAACGTTCTGGAAAGGTTCTCTTTAGGTTATTAAATAACAACCTGCAGGGAACGTTCCCAGAACGTTCTCTTTAGGTTATAAATTTAAACCTAAAAATAACCTACAGGGAACGTTCTGGGAACGTTCCCTTAAAGTTATAAAAATAGATCCTAAAAATAACCTACAGGGAATGTTCCCAGAACGTTCTCTTTAGGTTATAAATTTAAACCTAAAAATAACCTACAGGGAACGTTCTGGGAACGTTCCCTTAAAGTTATAAAAATATATCCAAAAAATAACCTACAGGGAATGTTCCCAGAACGTTCTCTTTAGGTTATAAATTTAAACCTAAAAATAACCTACAGGGAACGTTCTGGGAACGTTCCCTTAATGTTATAAACAAAGATCCTAAAAATAACCTACAGGGAACGTTCCCAGAACGTTCTTGTTTGGTTCCCAAAAAAATAACCAAATGGGAACCAAACGGGAACGTTAGGGGAACGTTCTGTGTTTGCTGGGTTACAACTAACCCCGCGTTAGGTTGTGCCCCGCGCTCCCCTATATATATATATATATATATATATATATATATATATATATATATATATATATATATATATATATATATTAGGGGTGCACGATATTGACAAAAAGTGATATTGCGATATCGATAATGAATATTGCGATATCGATATTAATTTCGATATTTTTAAACATATGTAAAACTTCAAAAGTTATGGGAAAACGCATTCGAGACGGATTTGAATCTGATCGCTGAAACCACTTCAGGAGGAGATCTGGGCCGCATTCCAGACGAAACTGGACGAAGTGTAAATGCATCTGGTTGTTGAAACCACGTATGTAAAATGTACTCCTCCCCAAAACACAAAAAAATAAACGAGTGAGAACGTGCTATAGGCTACATGTCATGTTATGGCCAGATATGACGGCGCTACGTCTGCAACACGCATCACCGCATGAGCAGCTGAGCATCTACCGGTCAAGCCAACGCGCAAACTATCGCAAATCAAAGTGAAAGTAAGTTGCAGACGCTTTACACACATTAAAAGTAAAGAATCTTCATTAAAAGTAAAGAAGTGAAATTATCTTACCAGGGCTGTTGCCGTTCTCTATTAGTGCGGTATTGTATTTGATTTTGACATTTTAGCTGATGATATATAAGGCTATATAATGCAGCTCATAACTGTGTTCGGTGACGTGAACTCCATTAAATCTGCATATAGCGCGGGAAGTGAAGATCGAATTTATATCCGTTTTGCAAAAAACACATATATGTGAACAGGTGTAAAAGGAATCGTTTTGATAAATTAGATAGCTATCCGATCTGTGATAACGCATGAAGTGGCCAGGTGGCCTGATGTTTATACTTGCGCGCTGGTGTGTGCGTCAAGCTGGCAAGTGTGTGTGTTGTGGGGACTGTGTGGTAGAGCAAGGGAGACCACTGTTGGAAATCTGTAGCATGAAAAGTTAACCCTCTCCTTGATAGAACCAGGAAAAGTAGATAAGTAGAACCAGGAAATCAGTCGGGGGAAATGCAACGGTGCATGTCGGACGGGACGCATCATAAACAAAATATCGCATAAATATCGCGAGACTTTCGATATGATATCGAGCAACGTGATATCGCGATAACGATATTGATTCGATATATCGTGCACCCCTAATATATATATATATATATATATATATATATATATATATATATATATATATATATATATATATATAGAGAGAGAGAGAGAGAGAGAGAGAGAGAGAGAGAGAGAGAGCTGTATTTGTATATTGTTTGAACTTAATCTCAGGACTGCACACAGGGTAGCCTATTGCTTGAGGATCTTTCTACATGTTAGAGATCATTGTGTGTATGCAGTGTTTTATGCAGTTTACTAACTGCGGCATGTTGTCACTCATTTAGGATACTCAATTTACTTATTAACACTACCACAAGGTTAAGAAGAATTTTGTGTGTATGCACATGTTGTGAATTGTTTCAAGAGAAGTTATCCTGTGCGTAAACATGAATAATTCACAAAATCAATAGTGAATGAGACCAATTGTTCTTTCAAAGATATGGAAATGATCTCTGCTCCCTCACTTCAGCTTTGTATTAGTGTTTATTCTGACTGGATGCAGGAAATATGATGTGTTTGCTAGCTATTAAACTGTTCAGTAGAATGCAGTAATGATACTGGATCATTTCAGGTGTACGAACAGTTCTTCACTCACTCTCTTTCCAGGTTGGTGGTGCAGTGGAAAAAAATCAGTTCTATTTCCATCTTCAGTATGAGGAAGGGGATGAAGAGGAGGGCGGTTGTCTCAGACGTTTTCATAGGAAGAACCATCAATCAGTCCCAGGCTTTAAAAACTGCTTGTTTGTAGACGGGGTCGTCAACTACTTCCTGGCACGGACAGATGCGGTGCGACGGGTTGGCTTTGATCCGTTTCTGAAGAGGGTGGCTCACACTGGTAGGTACATCACTATGGGTTTATTTTTGTGCCTTTTAATATTGAACGTAACTTTTCAAGAAACTAATGAAAATATAAATGGACACTGAATAAAATGGCGAAATTTTTGCATGTTATGCTAACTGTTTTCTCTCTTTCGCTGATCAGTACTTACAAATGCGCTTCCAGAGTTTCCATTTACGCTTCTGAAGTTTTCGTTTTGTTTCCGTTCGCCATTCTGACACATTTCTCTCATGGGGGCGGGGCTAACCGCGTACTTAAATTAATAGTTTAAGTACTCAATTTGTTATGTGCAGTTTGTTTTGTTTTGTTAGACTACTATAATACTTATCCTTTCTTACTTTGCGGGGAGTTGAGCAACTTTTCCATGAACAAAATTCTGATGCTGACCCAGAGGATGGAGTGGTGTATTACCAGAGATCCACTGTCCCCATTAGACAGGAATCTTACTTTCTTCAGACACGACATCACTTTTGAATGACTAGGATCTTGATCTTCAGACACTTGATATTATGCATATATTTTAATTTCTTTGGAGTGTTAGATTAAGACAAACACAGTTCACAAGTACACAAGAGGTTGCACTTTATTCTTATAAGTCTACAATTAGCATACCGACAACATATGAATGTTAAGGGGATAGTCCACCCAAAAAAATAATTCTCTCATCTTTTACCCACCCTCATGCCACCTCAGATGCATATGACTGTGAGTCCATACAGTAATGCAAATTAATGGGTATTTAAAAGTTGACACTTTAAAAACCACACACAGTGACTGTGATGGGTTATTCATACAACGCCAGTGGTTGAATCGATGTCTTCTGAAGTAAACAACAGATAATAAAAATACTAATAATTTAAACGGTTTTAACCCTTCAGTACAAAACTGTCATTCAAAATTGGCTACAATCTACCTGTATATGGGCTCACGGAGATGTATTATGTTCTTAAAAATCTTTTATCTGTGTTAATGTGAAGAAAGAAAATCTGGGATGGCATGAAGGTGAGTAAATGATGAGAGAATTTGCATTTTTTGGGTGGAGTATCTGTTTAAATGTACTCCATTACAATGTACACAGTCACTGCTTTGTTGCATTTACTGTAACAAGAACTGTTCAAATGATCATTGCATCATTTAAAATATATTTGAATTTTACACAAATTTAGTATATAATGTACTTGTGCATTTTTAGTACTATATATGTATTATGAGAATACTGAGGTCAGACTGTCACAACATCCAAGACTTTCACTTTCATACTTGTATAGTGTATAGTGACAATAAAGAATATATTGAAATATCCTTGAAGTTCTGTACCATCTGACAGCAAGCCACATGGTTGCAATTTTCATATTGTTTGAATTCTTCAGAATTGAGGTATCATTAATTGTGATGGTGTAAGTGCATTATGCTAACAATGGGTATAGTGTGATGGCCAGGATTGCTAACTTTGTTTATCAGGTTAGAGTGACACTTTCTTGATGGCTGGAAATATCACACACATGTATGACACTAGTATTCTCTTTAAATTGTTACATCAGAATCTAATCAAAGCCTACAATGCAGAAAAAAATAACATTTAGCCTTATCAGGAACAAACAAATATTCTCCGAAAGCATTGGACATTATTTATTATTATACAGGATTTTAATGTACTACAATTATACCTCTAGACATTCATTTCCTCTTGCGCAGACAAATACTGCTCCTGAAAGCTTATGCTGACAAAGTAGTAGGCCTAGTAGAAGATAAATGCAGAAAATTAAAAAAACAAATCTCCTAACTTTCTCTCACTAAAATGAAATAGGAAGCCGCTTACAGCCGCTCACATCCACACATGTAAACAACACTGATGTCTTCACTTTCCTTCCAGGTTAAGAATCTGTCAATCAAAAATTCAGTAGCCAATGAGAACACACCGCAGTTAGCCCCGCCCCCATGAGAGAAATGTGTCAGAATGGCGAACGAAAATGAAGGGAGCGTAAACGAAAACTAAAGAAGCGTAAATAAAAACTCTGGAAGCGCATTTGTAAGTACAGATTCTAGAAAAGTTACGTTCAAAATTAAAGGCACAAAATAATCCCATACATCTCGGGGTTTCAGATTAAAATACATGATTCTCATTTCAGATTATTACCTTACTTTATGCTTTGCACACTGATTGCCTGTGAAGCTGGAGGTTTCCGATATATACGGTATTGTTCCAAATATAATTCAGAATATGTATTTCTTGGAAATACATCTGAAAAAATGGGGTCGTCTTATATTCAGGTTCTAGACTTTTACATGTCAATAATACACCCGCAACAATAGGGAGCGCTAAATGTGTGTAAAATCAGTGTACCCCTCAGGACTGAAGCGACCCACCCCTGTAAACTACCCGTAGTTTACGGTGCCAAATGATGGCGAATGACTATCCAGAACAGAGGTGGCAGCAGGGTCATCAAAAAACTCTCATTAAGCAGCCAAGAAATACGGTGTGTCAGAGTGTAATGTTATAAGATGGCAAGCCCTAAAAGACAAGTCTTAAAAATGCTAACAGTCAAAGAAAAGCTTACTGTGGTCCTAACTGCGGACGCTTAGAAGAAATTAACAGGCAAGTGTGTCAGTACGTAGCCGAAAAAAGAAATGAGGGGCTGCCTACAAACAGAGCCATCATCCAGCTGAAGGCACTGGATGTCACCAAAGAGCTAAACTTACCCACCAGCGAGGACCTAATTTCTTTTTCGGCTACGTACTGATACACTTGATGTCAATATCTTTGAAACAGCCGTTTTGATGCGGCGTAAGAATAATTCAGCGTAATGATGCGTCTTATATTCAGGTTTTTCTTATATTTGGAACAATACGGTATATAAGATCAATATCAAAAGTAGCAGTCAGAATCTGGTGTGTCCACCAGCTGCTTTAAGTCTATAGTGCATCTGACCTTCATGGACTGCAGAAGATTTGCCAGTTCTTGCTGTGAGATGTTCCACCAAGACACTTGCTAGTTCTCAAACATATGTGGCGGGGACACATGGTTACATGTGTTTTGACACTGCAAGGATGATCAGCTGTCCTTCTTGTCTCCCTGTAGCACTGTCTTAAGCCCTACTCACAAGGGATAAGTATTACCTGGTGACCTCTAGTCATTAGTAATAATTGCAGAGGTTGTCTGTGATCTTAAAGGATAACTCTCGCCAAAATGCAACCTAGGGTCTTTTTGTTCATCTACCCGAGGCAAACTTTCGTTTACAAGCATAATTAGAATGGAAACTCCACTTTTAAGTTTGACCGTATTTTTGTTTTCGGTCAAATTGACTTTTGAATGGAAGTGAATGGGACTTGGGGCACTTCTATGACAGAATCAAAAATCGCTATTTTTAAAACACTAAGAAGGCTCGACACAACATGAAACTTTGCTCGAAGTATCAGCAGGGGTTCTACATTGTTTGTGTACACAGAGTTTACTAAAAAGAAAGATTTTGAACAACACACTGTAGCTGTGTCCGCCGGCATTTTGACATTCAAAAATAGTCGATCTCCACTCGGTGAAGGTCTTTATTAACCCCCTGTAGTCGTATGGATTAGATTTATGATGATTCGATACACTTTTTGGAGCATCAAAAACTCAGGCTCTATTCACTCCAATAATAAAGCTTAGAAGAGCAAAACTTTTTTTATATATAACTCAGATTTTGTTTGGCTGAAAGAAATAAGTAATATACACCTAGGATGGCTTGAGGGTTAGTAAATTATGGGATAATTTTGCTTTTTTAGAAAGAAGAACTATCTCATAAACTTCTTGAGTATCTTTTTATGATTGCTCATCTTCTGCTGTCTCTCTGACATAACCCCCACAGAGTTTTTTCTTGATGGTCTCGGAGATTTGTTGATTGCCTCTTGCAAAGGACTTGCAGTCGGCCACCAGAAGAAACGCAAACAAAGCAAATACAGACAATTTAGGTTTCCAGGACAAAATGATGGAAAAAAGAAATTGGCCCATCATTACTTCAAGAATTATTTGAAATGCATCAAGTACTGAGGGACTTTTCGTCAAAGTGATATGGATATGGATATGAATGGATATGAAGAATGTTCATATAAGAAGTGTTTTGGTACAGAAAAGAGTAGTGAAATTGTGTGACATTTTACTTGCATTTTAATAAAATCAGCCATTCAATCAGTGGAATCAACCATCAACAAATATTTTTAACCAAGTTTTTGTCTTCAGGAGGAGAACTGATTTAAGGGAAACAATAATATATATATATATATATATATATATCATCTTTTATAATTTATCACTGTGGGTTACTATTGTGCAATAAAATAAATGCCCCTCATTAAATATATACACTCAGATTTTTTTTTGTACCTTTAGGGGTTCATGTCACAGGGGCAGTACCCTTGAAAGGACATATTTGTACCTTTTTTTTTATCCCTAACAGTTGCATATTAGAGTAGCAATACATTTTTTGCACATTTTTCTGAGAATGCAGTGGTATAAATATGATTGTTATGTGCAATAATGGTTCTTCATCTAAGAAATGCGCAAAATGTTTACAGAGTGGTCAAAAATTCACTATAGATTGAACTGAAATTTGTATGCTTTAATTTGGAGCAAGTCTTAGGCCTCCAAGCACTGATGCAGCTGGAACTGTATTTATTTTCGTAAATCTAAAAATCTAAAGTTAAACTTTGCATGAAGGCTGTTCCTGTGCATAAATGTATTAATTTTTAATTATGTGTATGGTTAATGGTGTTGTTGTATAGCAAACTGAAAAACTTAGCATGGCTAATTCGTTTAATTTCTGAGGTATGGAAGGGAAATTGTATACATGTTTTGGATTTCCTGTTCTTTATTATTATTATTATTATTATTATTATTATTATTATTATTATTATTATTATTATTATTATTATATATACCATGAAATGCTGAACTGATTTATTTCATATTTTACATGTATGAACTTGGACATCTTACATTTTGAATGAATAATTGAGAGATCCAATTATAAAATAGTTTAATCTCTCAATTATCAATCCACTCACCGGTCAAGTATCCAGGACATTTTTACTGGGGTGGTAGGTGATGGTGACAGGACCTCATGGTATGTTGTGACATTTTATCTTTCAGTTTACACGACATTATGAGTGCCTTCATTTAAATAACATTTAAATAAATTTATGAAGAAACTATTGTTTGCCATCAATAGAATGTCAAATGTTTTGTTTCACTTCATGTATCTGCAGCAGTGAGCAATGTAACCAATCACAGACATGTTTTTTGACCTCTTGAATGCAATGACCACTCAGGGGTGTTTAATTTAGTCAGAATCCACTCACTCACTTATGTCTATTTTATAGTATATATGGCCACCCCACTCTAGCTTTGTGTCCCATCTTGGCCACCATCACCTACTGACATGCCCTCTGAATCACTTGATGAAGTACCTGAAGTAGTAACAACAATCACCATTACACCCATAAACTGTATGTCGACAAATTGGTGTCAAACATTTTCCTTTGTCTTATCATAATGTTTTGTATTGAGATTTAAATAAAAGATTGTCTATGTTTAAGTGTGGGGTTTGCTGTGTATTAGGAAATACACTTTGGGCAAAATTGGACCTTTTTAAATTAAATCAAGTATGAGAGTACATGGCAACTTCAGGTAACTGTTCATGAATGACATATCTGGACATAACAGAACTTGACATACCATGCTTAGCAGATGGAGCTCCAGACACTGCTGGATCCTCCTCTGGGTGTGGCTGGTCAGCTGTGGGAATACACAGATATCTGAGAAATCAAGACATCAATAGGCTGGAGGTTCTGACACACACACACACACACACACACACACACACACACACAAACGTATTTATATACCTCATGTATTTATGTATTATGCACATTTTAGTATTGTTCTTCTGTCTTTTAGAACTGTTTTAACTATTGTTTTTGTGCAGTGTAGTTTCAGATAGTTGTAATTGTATAACTGGAGTGACAAACAACTTGAATGTAAGCCTACATAGTAAATTCCAACTATTCAAGCATGACTTACCATCCTGTTCAGGAGGAGCTGACTGCTCTTCAACCTCACTGTCACTGCTGTACCTAGGCTGCTGACTACTTGACTGAGCCTTTTCACTGCAGCTGGTAGAAGCTGTGGCTGGCTCTGACTTTTTTTTTTTTTTTTTTTTTTTTTTTGAAGAAGCTCTGAATATCTCTGCTTCTCTTCATAACTATTCTTAAAGGTCCCATGACATGAAATTTCCACTTTCTGAGGTTTTTTAGCATTAATATGAGTTCCCCTAGCCTGTATATGGTCCCAAAGTTTCTAGAAATTTTAATCGGTGTAAATCGAGCTTTTGCTATTTTTCTCTGCCTTTGAGAAAATGGAAGCTCAACCGGGCTGATCTTGAATCTCCTCCTTATGACGTTATAAGGAGAAATGTTACCTCCCCTGTTTCTGCTTTGCCCGCCCAGAGAATATTTCTCGCCCATGAGAAAATGAGCTAGGAAGTAGAACGTAGCTACATGATAATAACTGTAGCCTAAACCACCCGAATAAAGTACCGTATCCAGACATAATATTTTAAACTAACCATTCGGAAACGTCCTGCCGGAGCCGCTGGGTTGCAACTTCATCCGTTGCTTCTCCATCTGGATCAGATTCTGGGTCAAACTGAAATGCTTGAAAGACTGCCTGTCTTCGGAACCCCTTAAATAACAGCTTTGACTCCATTAAAATGTCAAAAAGAAAGGAGGTGCCAAAAATGTGCCTAATTAAACAGACATATTTATAGAATCTACAAAGGTTTATTTTTATATAACTACCACTCTTACCACTTACTTTTAATAACACAATTAACACATATTGCATCTCACGCATTTGTGGCATTTGAATGCAATTTGCTCTGCCTCTGCCTATTTAAACGTCTAAAAATATGTGAACTGTGAAGATGAGCTAATTGATACAAACAAAAAGTCCTTTATCTCCAAGAGAAAAAAAGTCTTTAAACAGCCCTTTAATCACAGAGCAAATAAATAAGTCAAAGCTTGTTCTTGTGTTATAGCTACTTAAATCTAGACTGTCACACTATATTTCACACACTAGTTGGCCAAAAATATAACATTAGCTCTATTGAACACACACATCTGCAAAAAAAAACACCCTCAGTCTTCAGTCCAGAAAATAGCGTTTCATATTTCATGGCGCAATGGCGGTATCCAAATAACAATTAAAAAACTAAATTCTAACGTTCAATGCTTAAAGGGATACTTCACCTCTGGGAAGATGAATGTGTATTTAAAATAGGTCATTTAAGTAGAAGAAATGTGGAGAAATTTTTGAATTTGGAGCTTTCTAGACTGAGAAAAGCCAGAAAATGTATTTTTGGCTTATGTGGATGAAAGACAACAACTCCCAGAATGCACTTGCTTCGCTGCCTTAGGAGGCCACGCCTACCGGTTAGAGAGCACAGTTGAAAACAACAAGGCTAGCCTAAGTAAGTGATGAGTTTGCCAGGGATTTAGAGATGCCCAAAATGTCCGGGATTCGGCTTTTGCGTTCTACAGTCGCCATTCATCATGTTTACTGTGGCGAGCAGGACGAGGCTGACGGCCGCGGGAGAACGGCGCGAGGCCGGTGGCTTCATTACTGAGACGCGCCGGGTCTCGCATCTCTCACGGAGGAGCGGGAATTTTCTTAGCAATGTTAAAATGCACATCAACCAATCACTTGTTTAGCGTTCATGTAAACACTACAGTCAGATTCACCGATCGGAATTAATTCAGTTAGATTGAAACGAGAGGTGTGCATGTAAACAATGAATGGCGACCGCAGAACGCAAAAGCCGAATCCCGGACATTTTTAACAGTCTCGCCCGCCGGACAAGTCCGGGAAAAGGAAGATGGTAACCCCTACCCAGTCAGCAAATTACCTTTGGCACAGATGTGGGCCAGATAAACAGCTGAGCTGTGGCCCAGATTAGTTTGTGTTTGCCGGCCCAGATATGGCCCACATCTCCTTTGCCAGAACTGAACCAAAGGACTGCCATAACTCCACCAAGCATGAGCCAAATACTACAAATTCATGTGGCCCATGTGTGGGCCTGGTATGCAACTTTAGTATGGTTGAGTTCTGTTAAAATCTAACGGCCCTTATGTGGCCCACATGCAGCTGACAGTATTTAAAATCTTAACTCACAGGTAAATTAAACACTCAACAACAAATGGACTCAAAACTATTTATTTTGACAAGCATTTAAATAATTACAGCTAAAGTGTTGTACTTAATAACAGTAGTATTCAGTTGAAAACATTTATCAAAATAAATATAATTACAGCAACAGAGTTGAATTTAATAATTACAGTAGTATTTAGTTGAAAACATTTAAGAAAACATAATTACAGCTACTCAGTTGTACTTATTTTAAGTAGAATTCAGTTGAAAACATTCAAGAATACAAATTACTAATATAAATAGCATTCAAAGCTAATTTTTTACACCAAAGTTCAAAACACTCGATCAAAGCTTGTATTAATGTTATGTTTAATTAGTCCAATGAGAGTAATACAAATAAATCACAGTTGGTAAAGAGAACTTTAAAGAGAAATTGAGAAAGTTAAAGCAAACTTGAAAGGTAAAGAGTTGAGAAGTGTGTTGATGTGCAGAGAAGTCCCCAATGAGGGTCGGCAATGTGTTGACCTTTTCCAGTAAGGGGATTCTGCCTGACTGCACCTGCAATAAAGAAGAATTGAAATAATGTTAGCAGCAATACAACCTGGAAGCTAGAGCTGCAGGATAATAAAAAAATCATTAATATCCTTTAATATTTTAATTGCAATTATTAACAAATTAAACACCTCTGAATTAACAGTGTATGAAAGTTGTTTTTCCAGTAAATTTTCAAAAGGAATTGCAAATTATATTTTTCAATATGTGGGCCAGAATTATACCGTAATTCCTTATGACAAATTATTTCGATTTTTAGAATACTTTTGCACCAACAACCGGTTAAAATTTACAGCACTGCATGTATTCTGCTTCTTTAAAAAAAAAAAAAAGACATGCACACTCTAATGTAAAAACACACCAACACAGATAGCATTAATGTCATGTTTTAGTCCAAAGACAGAGTCTACAAAAATAAGTGTTTTTACTAACACAAAATAAACTCAAGATAATCTGCAATGATGCGAGACAATTTGGAAGCAGAAACACTCAAACAATAATGGGCCAAGTACTGAATGCAAGGAGGAACATAAAGGGTTAGTTCGCCCAAAAATGAAAATTCTATCTGTAATTACCCTCAAGTTTTTCCAACTTTTGGGTTGTAAGTCAGAGCGTAGACTCACTATTGGCCGACGCTGGTCATGTGTGGGGGATGCTGGTGTTGTAAAGTTTTTCTTTCTCCAAAGCAGAGACCAGGAGACAGTTGGGATCGCGTTCAACGGAAGTTATTCTTTATTGAGAACTCCTCTGTACACGGCTGTAGAAACTTCCAACATGATCAGTCTGACTAACATACTTTACATGGTTTCTTTATAGGTCTTTTAGTGGGCTGTCCTTAAAGGTGCTAAACATACACACAGCCTTAGAGGTAACCACTAGATCTAATCATCTAAAGACAATAGAGGCAATTGCCCCCAACTGACTTCCCCAAATGGTATAAACACAAATGGTCCCGAGAACTAAGACTATGTAACAGTCACACACAGTTCAGCTCTTAGTTGGAAGATCAAAGACAAAACCCCTTACTATTACAATGTTTTGACAGCTGACTTAAAGCTGACTTCTGATCAGTAAATTGATGCCATCATGTTTACCTTGAATGCCCAATACAGTGTAATTCACCTTAGTTTTTCATGTGATGTTATGTAAGGAAGTAAGATCAGCAGATCTTAAACATATTCTTAAATTTGTATCCTTCAGTCCCCCGTTTGAGAGTTCTTAAAAACTCTCACAAAATACAAATTTAAACACATAAAGTTAATTCTTGTAACTGGTGTAATTTACAGGCACATCGCATATGTTCATTCTTGTAACTTGTGTAAGTTACAGGCGCATATAACTTGCTCTGTATTGTTCATCTGTAATTGCATGTTGACAGAAAAAAAACATGCACTTAGGGTCCGTGAAACCTTACGAGTAATAGTCTTTTCTAGTTGAAAAAAAACTGTTATTTCCTTGTGCTGGACGTGAGTCATTTGTTGGTTGACATACTTGATACTAACAGGTTTCTGAACCATGAAAAGTTATCTTCAGTCATATTAACTAGGTGCAGCACTCAGATAATGGTGCAGGCTTGTAGTCTTGATCATATCGATGGATGACTGAAGGTTTTGTATCTCTGCGTTGTGTATTTTTTTTCTTTTTTTTCTTTTGTGATTGGCTCGTTCAGCAGTGGGTGTAGTTGTCTTCTTGAGGTTGTGGCTTCATATGCAGGTGAGACGTCGTTGCATATGGATTTTTGGAACAGCCATCAAGTGTTTATCTGCACAGAGGAAGAAAGAAAACAAAAGACGACAGAGCAGTATTTGTCCAAACACTAGGGTTGTAGCAGTATTTGTTTAAACACTAGGGCTGTAGCGTCTGCTGCGGTTGTTTCATTCTTTCCCTATCTCTTAATTGATTTGACACCTATGGACCAGTGAGGTGGGGATAAGAGGGGGGATGAGGAAATCTTCACCAAATGGCTGACCCCCGAGGCCTGTTGCACATCGGTTCTTCCATTGGCTCCGCCCTGGTCTGTGTGTCCTATTCTGTCCCTGTTGTGTGCACACTGTACAGTGTGTGAGAAAAATTGGCACATTTCCATTCTCCAGTGAAACATCAGTCCTAATAAACATCATTAACAGAGGATGGTTGTCTAACTGCAATATTCTGTGATAACATTTTAAGGCTGTGAGTATACTGAATGTCCCTCAAACAAAGGCTGAGACAGTCACTTTCCTTTTGTTCTATTAAACAAAAATAAGTCTTTCATCTTTGTTGTGTGTTACTGGGGAAATTAAGCACTCACAGCCTAAATGGTTAACACGGTATCAGGTTGCCCCACGAGGGGAGGGGTTGCTTCAGAGTAGCAAGCAAGCTGAGCAGGAGCTGAGTAACCTTATTTACATCTTTAAAATTCTTTTTGTTTTTTCTACACTCATTTCCAAAATGTCCGTGCTTGCCACAGTAAGAACAACTGGCTTCTCTAGGGCTTTTGCGTTTCTTTTGCTTCTCTGAGTTAACCTTAACAGAAACTGCTGCAATTCTTACTCTCTCTTTGACATCAGAATCTCTTTCCCAAATAGTTAAACTATCTAGGTTACTTCTGAGAGTTCTTTTAGCCCACGTAATATCTAGGAATGGCAAGGCTGTTCTGTACTCAGCTACAAGACCATCTGCCCAAATTCGGATTAGAGCTCCTTTGTCAGCTAACACACTTTCGGAATCCTCCACTATTCCACTGTGCGTTACAGCTACCTGACAGAATCGTTCTGTGTACTCACAAACAGTTTCACCCTTCTTTTGTACACAATTGGTAATTTTCGACCAATCGATTTTGGGTCCTAAGATATTCTTTAGGATTTTCAAAACACCTTCTCTCAAATCGCCTTTACTGACATGTTCCAGTTCGGAAGTAACAGCAGACTCAAAATTGTTGAATTCAGATTCAGTTAGAATTTGTGACATTAGCTGTGTGACTTCCGGCAACGACATGTCATAAAGATGCATTTTACTGAACAATGCTCCTCTAAATTCAGAAAAATTTGTGCGTGCTGAGGGTAAACTCTGGGAGAGTCTATCTATATCCTTAGGACCTAAAGATGTTTTGGCAACCGTTTGTATTTGGACAACAGAAGAGGTCGGAGTAACACTTTTAGTTCCCTGAGATCTTCTCCTAGCCCCACAAACCTGCACTGAATCTACAGGCTGATCAGTTACTGATTGGATGGCTACATTTGTTTCAACGAAAGCTTTTAAGTCAGGATAATTGTTATCAGGCTGACTAACTTCTTCCACATCAGTTTTTTCTGTATCTTTGTTGCGGTTTACTTTCTTCGTCACAGAAGATAATCTAGCACGGAGCTCTTTGATCTGTTTCTCTAGCTCTGAGTTGCGCTTAGACTGTTCTGTAGCTAGTGTTAAACCGAATTCTCTGTGACAACAGATAATGGCTTTCATATCGTTCTTGCGAATACTTGCTCCTAGTACCTTCTTACAATCTTCAATTGACCACACTTTTTCTGGATCAATGCAAAATTTCTTTGTTAAATTCAATCTGACTGGCTCAGTCACGATGGAGTCCATGTGCTCTGTTAACAAGGATTTGAACTCATTGTCTGTCCATAACGGGCTAGCTAATCCACCTTTCTCCGTTGTGGAAATCAGCCTAGCATTCCTTCTAACCATTTTGTAACTTTCTGTTACCACAAACAAACACTAAAAAGCTTCTCTCTACTGTCTTACAAACAGAGGGTAACAATCTTATTAGCACATGACGCTAACTCTTCTCTAGCTTACAGAGAATAGGTCTTCTCTTAGTAAGAGGATACACACAATATTAACATGTAACTGTTAATCTTCCCTGCCAACAACAGAGGGTAATTTTCATCTCTAAATGAAAAACTTTTTTTAGAGGCTTATCTTTTTAGTTAACCAAACTCTACAGCTGTTTGTTAACTACTTCTCTGAACGGTGCAGAGGAAAACATTTGTACTGGTCTGCATTGGTTCTTTTAATGGAGTGAAACTCACCGAGTCTTTCATTTGTAGAGAAAGATTCCGTCTGGAAAAATTCAGTCTTTGAGATCTTTTTGGAGCTTGAAGTTTTCAATCTGGATTCAGAAAATTCAGTCTGGAACTCAGTCAGCTTTGTTGAGATCTTTGAGCTTGAAGTTTCAAGATGCAATTCTTTGAGTTTCCTTTTTTTCTCCATCCGGGTCACGGCACCATCTGTTGTAAAGTTTTTCTTTCTCCAAAGCAGAGACCAGGAGACAGTTGGGATCGCGTTCAACGGAAGTTATTCTTTATTGAGAACTCCTCTGTACACGGCTGTAGAAACTTCCAACATGATCAGTCTGACTAACATACTTTACATGGTTTCTTTATAGGTCTTTTAGTGGGCTGTCCTTAAAGGTGCTAAACATACACACAGCCTTAGAGGTAACCACTAGATCTAATCATCTAAAGACAATAGAGGCAATTGCCCCCAACTGACTTCCCCAAATGGTATAAACACAAATGGTCCCGAGAACTAAGACTATGTAACAGTCACACACAGTTCAGCTCTTAGTTGGAAGATCAAAGACAAAACCCCTTACTATTACAATGTTTTGACAGCTGACTTAAAGCTGACTTCTGATCAGTAAATTGATGCCATCATGTTTACCTTGAATGCCCAATACAGTGTAATTCACCTTAGTTTTTCATGTGATGTTATGTAAGGAAGTAAGATCAGCAGATCTTAAACATATTCTTAAATTTGTATCCTTCACTGGCCAGTCGTGAGCCTACGTTCTGACGTACAACACAGAAGCGCTGAATTACACTACGTTGAATAAAGTCTTTATTTTAGCTTGTTTTGCGCACAAAAAGTATTTTCGACACTTGATAAACTTAAGGTTCAGTTCTTGGACTATTTTAACAATGTCTTTACTAACTTTCTGGGCTGGCAAGTTTCAATAACAGAGAAGCCTATGGAGGAGTGAGACAGCTCTCAGATTTCATCATAAATATCTTAATTTGTGTTCCGAAGATGAACGAAGGTCTTACGGGGGTGGAACAACATGGGTGAGTAATTACTGACAGAATTGTCATTTTTGGGTAAACTAACCTTTTAAATACACAGTGATAATGAACTAAATACAGATAGTTGTAGGCATGCGCTGGTATGAGACTTTGACAGAATGATAATCTTATATTGTGATTACAGCTTTAAAATGTATGATTGAAACAATATGATTCGCAATATATAAAAAATAACTTTCTTTAAAAAACAAAACATAAAACTTCTAAATAAAAAAAGCAGTCACTTAAGTGAGCCACGGATGTGATCAGGTAATGACAAAAAAAGTTGTTTGGTTCGATACTGAGATAACAGAAATAAAAATACAATGTTCTGTAAAGCGGTTTTGAAAAGTTGTGTATTGTGCAAAGTGCAATACAAATAAAAGTGACTTCTAAAAAAGGTCTCACCAATGACAATTTCCTTTACGACCAGGCGTTGGACACCAATCTTCCCATTGACTTCTCTCCAATTCATAACGTGCCACAGCAGTTGTAAAAGTGCCTTTCAGCACTCTCCACACGGTGTTATCCAGGTCAAAGCCACCAACCAAACCCAGATAGGTAATCTGATAGGAAAAAAAAACATTCTGTAAGTGGTTGAAATATGCATTTAAATAGACCACCCTAAAATGAAAGTGCTTTTATATTCAAAAATGAACTATAAACTATTATTTACTCCATCTCAAACCATATTTTCTAGGTTTTTAATATGGAAATTATTGTCATTGCCCCACCCATACCACACATTAGGGCTGGGTGGTATGACAGTATACCATAGCATGGTATATAAACTATATTGTGAGAAATTAGAGTAATTATAAAAATGTCCTGCCTCCTCCAAGCTTTATAATGGCAGTGAATGGCTGCTCAATTAATTGATAGTTAACAGAAATACAGCAATTCATTGTTTGTTCATGTTAGTTCACAGTGCACACTAAAGTTAACAAGTACAATTTTTTATATTGAATGTGTTAGTAAATGTTGAAATTAACATTAACACATATTAATATATGCAGTAGAAGTGCAGTTCATTATTAGTTCATGTTAATGTTCAGGTATTGTATCGAAAGTCATAATTTTGATATTGTGACTTGACACTAATAGCCTAACGTTAACATTACTTCCTTTAATTTAAAGAGGGAAAGGTCATGAGAAAAAGTCTTGGTTGAATATCATTTCAGAGTTAAATAAAGATACATACAATAATGCACACGTATTAATGTGTTTATTCTTGGCATTTTTATATTATTATGATTAGTTGAATGATTGTGAACACAAATTAGGATTTAGGTTTTCTGACAAACAGTAACACCGACATTGGACCGCGTCGCCTTAATTCACAAATAGGCTACTACACAATGACAAACTATACTATTTTATTGTGTACGACAGTGAGCTGTTGATTTATAAACAAAAACATCTTAATTTAAAACGGCAAACCAGCGAACTGCTATAGCCTAAGTTAACGGTTAAGTTACATTAAACTTTATTGTAAATTATAGCAGTAAACTGAGGAAAATATTAGCTAGTTCAACCCCTTCCTCGATGGAACGAATAACTAAATGCATAATAACATGCAATATTGACACATAATGCTGCATATTTCATTTATATGACTTTAAAATGCCAAAACATCACTTACCTGAATGTACACAGTCGTGAGGAAAGCAGAGTAAAAGGCGTCAGCTGGCCAGCGTCGCACGGTCGCAGTCAAACTCGCGCCGTAGTCTCACTCCACCAATAGGAGGGAAGATGCATAGCAACCTGAGGTGTGGAACGGCGGATGTTTGCCGCACTTGATTTCAGGATTCCTGTGTTTTTCCACGTATAAGCCAAATGTTTACCACAAGTCGGTGTTTCTCACTGTGTGCCATAGCTCAACCACATATGGTCCTCATGTGTTCGTTGTTATCTGGGCCATATACCTCAAAATCAGTTGTGAACCAAGAGAGCATTTCCCGCAGATTTTAAAGTTATGGCAAAACAAATATGGCTACGATTTGGCCCATATCTGTTCAGCCATGCCACATCTAGGCCATATGTGCCAGATAATACCCACATGTGGCCCACATGTAATTGCTATCTGGGTACTTACTCAGCTTTCTCCTATTATTCAGCTTTCTCCACAGAACAAGAGCATGCTAGCTTAGCTTCCAAAGAAAGACGGCTGATACTGTGTACATTCTGTGAGTGAGATCCCACCCTCTATGGGCGGGCTGAAAACATGCGGAACAACGCCATCTACTGGCTGTAGTCTTTAGCCTCTGGACAGAAAATCCTCCGATGACGCAAAATGACGATTTTTGCGTCATCGGAGGATTTTTTCCAGACAAAAAATACATAAATCTCTCCTCTCAGGGGGATATGAGGGGGGAAAGCATGGTAATTCGAAAATACTACAGGTTAATACAAAGCTTAATGCTAAATCCTGAAGTAACCCTTTAACTTAGTTTGCAGGCTGCTAAGCTAGCTAGTGCCATCACCGTGTAGTTCGACTTTTAGCTGCTACTTGATAAAGTTTTCCTACACATTCAGAGGGAACTACGATATAACTAAACATTAATACCTCTCAATCGACTGATTCCAGCGTTTTTGTCGTTGTTGTATTGTTACAAATCTGTGTGACCGTGCATTAAAGTGGAACCTCTTCGTCAACTGGTGCTCTCCTCACCAAGAAGACCCTAGAACAGGGGTCGGCAAGTAGCCTAACTTTGGCCGCGGGCCAATATTTTTTTAGCCAGTAGATGGCAGGCCAGCTACACGGAGTAGGCCTATGGATACAAATTAAATACTCTTAATGTCTCACCTCCCATTTCAATGTTGTGAATAATAAAATGTAGCTTACAATATTTTGGCAGTGATCGGCTTCTTTTCAACACGGGGCCTTTAATTCCATGTCACCCACCTCATCACATGATACAAAGTTCAATATGTGTTGTTACCATAGACTGTAAAAAAATATGGACGTAGTGTCCGTGACGTCACCCATAGGTTTCTGAAGACCATTTTTGACGCCTAAAGTGGGCATTGCCGACCGTCGCCATCTTGGTAGCGCATCACTCCCGAATTTATTTATTTTGCTAATGATGACTAATGACCACTGCAGCGGGAATCCATCTGTCACTCAAAAGTTGAATTAAAATTACACAATATTCCACACAATTTTTCTAAAGTCATCCCATGCAGGACTCAAACCCACTATCGATGCAGATGTTCCATAATTCAAGTGAGAATCAACTCAAAATTAATAATTTTTAAATTTTATAATATTTATTGAGTTCCTTCTCTGCATCTTTGCACCACTTCTGGCCACAGTACCTATTGCAGTCTGGGCATGTGCCACACAGAATTCGAACCCACGACCTGAATGATTCTGGGCTTGTGGCACGTGGTTTAGCAGCTTGCGCCACTCAGTTGACGCTGACTTACCAAACTGCCGAGGAGAGGCTTCACTGTAAGAATTATCACACAAGAGCATGTTAACCAGATTAGCAATGTCAATGTCAAATTAATGGCAATGTTCTTGTTTTGTTCTATTATAGCGCCACCAGGTGGTGCAGTTCCACCACTTTTTTCATGTGTTCTCAGAGTGAGCCCATACATGTGTGTCAAATTTGGTCAAAATATCTCATTTTATTTTAGAGTTATAGACATTTATATGCATGAGAGCATAAAAAATGACCCATGGGCGACTTTGTTTGGATTTTTTTGCCACTTACTATCAACATTTTGACATTTGGGCATTAAAATTTGACCAACGACCTATGTTTCCAAACTTCCTACGGTGGTTTCATCTCAATCGGTCTAACGGTTTAGAAGATATACGCTGATTTCACGCAGCCGCCATTTTGAAATTGAAAGTGAGGCTCCGGTGGGAAAAACCCCGGAAGTAAAGATAAACAACAATGCCTTTGGACTACCAACCTGAAGCTGCTGCCTCGATTTACTCTTTTGGATGTTAATATCCAATATAGGATATTTATATAATTCATTCCTGCTTCTTTTTTTACTTTCTGAATAATATAAAAAAATATATTTTATTTATAAATGAATTTCACTGTATATAGTCTAAAGTATGACCGAAATGTATTTACAGTTTTAGAATTGACAAAACATCATTAAACACAACAATACGCCATCGCATTCACGACTCTCTGGTGATTAATGGCGACACTTCCGGTTTTCTTCCCACCGGAGCCTCGCTTTCGATTTCAAAATAACGGCTGCGTGAAATCAGCGTATTGGCAAATGTTTTTTAAGCGCTAAATCACAACACTACACAAACAGTAAGGCGAAACCTAGCATGTTTGGTATTGTTGGATTAGGCAAGGATTCAGAAACCTAAGGAGATGACTCGCGTGAAAATAAGTCAACCACACCTAGAGTTATAAGCATTTGAAAAATTTAAAAAACTTCTCAGGCTCCTTTAGGGCATCAAACTGATGACCCATACCAAGTTTCGTAACGATACGTTCATGCGTTCATAAAATACAGCATTTTAGTACAAAATGGCCGACGGCTAAAATGGCCGATATGGGAAAATTAGATATTAGTTGACTCGGCATGACGCCCTGAATCTAATGAGATCACTTGTTAGATCACGTTAGATCACTTTTATGATCACTTTTATGATTCACAATAACTTTTATGAATTTTAGACAAATCATTCAGAAGTTATAAGCAAACATTTTTCATATCATTTTTCGTATCTCTGGACCAGTAGGTGGCGCTGCGCCAAAACGCAGCATGACGCCACATCTAAAAAAATATATATTATTATATATTAAAGTTGACAGCAGAGACAGATCTCCTTACAAGGTACACTACAGTATGTAATTTTCGATAACCACTGCGGAGTAGCCCAGTACTTGCGTGACTCATCATAGACATAAACAGAGAAGTAGCTCGGTAACAATGTTCTTCCACAAGATAAAAAAAGTCGTCTTCTCTCATTTTGTGCATAATTAATGTCTCTGTCCTCTAGAGCCTCATCAATTATATGCAAAATGTCAGGACTGAATGAATGTCAGCAGACGATTTTTTGACCTTTAAATTTTGACACACCCAGACCAGCAACTCTGGCATTTCAGTTCTCACAGAAGTTCAGCGGTGAGGCCTCACGTGGATCTGTGAACATGCAAAGAGGGTAAAATATTTACTACAATGTACTAATCTAGCAAAAGTATTTGCATTTATTCACAGAATATATTATATTTGAGTATTTAGCTGCCTGAAATATGTTGTTATTTCTGAATTTTTTATTTCCTTTAGGTGCCAAATAAACACAGGTGGGTCCTTTCTTTAGAGAAGTATGTTCCTTTGATCTCCCCTGAAACCTCAGTTGTCCCTAGGGGAATTGCAAGAGTCAAACACTTCAATAATGTTTGCATTACAAGGGGAGTACAATTCCAAAAATGTTGGAATGCTCAACCATTGCAGCATATTCATTCAATTTATGCAAATAAACTTCAACTGAACTGAGTAAGTAACTAAAACTCTGAGATTAGTTGTTAAAATGTTTTTATACTGCAGTTTTTTTTTAATTTTTATAAATCCCTTATAAAAATTAACCATGGTTTCACCATAGTAAAATTGCTGTAACCACAGTTGGTTAAAACATATTTGTTAAGGGTTGTTAGCAACAATTTAAAAATGAAGGGATAGTTCAGCCAACTTTCAATGTGGTCTCAGGCTTTTTGACCCCACAGTACACCAGTGAGTGGGTGAAGATTATACATTTAAATACCGTATTTATCCTGTAAGTAATTTCTCTTAATTTTTTTATTTAAGATTGGAGATATTGAGAGCTTCTGGTCAAACCTATGCTGGAATCTGGATTGGAACTGACTGGAACCGCACTCTGCATGCTTTTTAAAGACAAAGTCGTCTACGCACAACTTTCTGTGGACCTGTCTCAGCCTGAACACCCTGGTGTTGACCTGTCTCAGCCTGATCAGGTAGGGTCATTTATTCTAAGACAGACTGTTATGCACAGAAAATGCACTTGCAAACTTCCCTATCCTTTATCCATGTTTTGTTGTTGTTGTTGTTGTCGTTGTTTTTGATGATTTTACTTATGCCAGTAACAGAGGGTAAAGAAGGGAGGGGCTTGCTTTACCAATTGGACCAATCATATTGATAGGAGGTGACATGTTAGTCATGCTGATCTTATTTTGATGTGTCTGTCTTTATCCTATAAAACCTGATGTATTCTTCTGTTTGGGTGAGATTCTCTGAGAATTGCGAGAGTCTCCTCTGAGAGTCCTCTCCCGGCTGTGATTAAAGCATTTAAAGGACATTTGCTGAAGTCTGTGTTAATTTCTGCTGTGCAGCAGGTGAGTTAGTTTAGAGAGGTAGACTATTAAATGTTGATTGGAAACGGCCCAGGTAGACTATATATTAAAAGTCGATTGGAGACGTTAGGAAACGTCGATTGGAGACGACCCAGGTAGACTTAGAGTAGGAGAGAGATAGGGAAAAATCTACAACACATGTCATCTCTTTTGCAAAAAAGTAGACTTTGAGCTATAAGCATGTCCCAGTCGGGTTCGTCAATTATTGGGGTCCCCTGGAAACAATTCCGTTGTGGTCTGTGCTATTTGCAGCGCGCTGCTGTATTTGGTTGTGTTGTGAGTATTTGGAGCACACGTGTGTTGTAAAACATATGGAAGATGTTTTCTTAATTTGCAGGTGTTTTTTCAATTTGCATTTGTTTTCTTCAGTTGCAGCGCGTTAAGCTCTGATCAGGTAGGGTGTGTCTGTGGTGTCAGAGGGAGAAGACGATACATCCTGCAGCTCGCTGGAAGGGTCAGGCTGCATAACCATCTCTAAAACTTCACTACAAGTCAAGCCCTTTCTCATGTTGCTTGCTGCTCTTCTCACCATCAAATGACCAGCAGGCTTGCATGCACGCGTTTAAATCCACTTGCTTTGTTTTTGTTTAGTCTGCATTTCTCACCATCAAAAGGCAGCAGATGCATAAATACACTTACTTTGTTTTTGTTTACTCCATGTAGTTCTGAGAGCTGAGGTGCATATTTTGATTTTCTCAGACGCATCAAGGTGAGTTCACACACACACACACACACACACACACACACACACACACACACACACACACACACACACACACTCACACACACACACACACACACAAACACACACAAACACAAACACACACTTTATTATGCTGTTATACTCCATATAACTCCATGTAAAAGCCAGAAACTAAGCTTTTTTTGGCACAGGCCTATCTAAAGGGTTAATGGTGCCACCTGGTTATCAACAGTAAAAAATACAAATTTTACCTCTTCCCAACAGGGAAAACCACCAACAATCAAAAATGCATGATTATATGGTGTCATGGCTTTGCAATCAAAAAATGTGGTTATAATGGAAGTCAATGGGGCAAAAACAGCCAAGAACAGTAAATGAGGGAGAAAAAGTTTAAATCTGATGCTGCACAAAAACTAACAATGCATCAAAACCAATGTTGTTTCTAATCTTTGACATGTCCAAGACTGTGATAAAAGGTAAAAAAAAATCCAGTCCACAATCACATTTTATATTGAAAATGAGTAATTTTGTGTTTTTTTCCCCCCCAAATCAGTGACATCATTTACGAATTTGGCAATTAAAGAGTTAAAATCCTGAATTTCTTTTAAACATTTAGTATTTTTGAGCAGGACAGAGGTTGATTAATAGATTTATGCAAAAAAATTTGAAAAAAATATTTATCTGATACATTTTTACAGCAGTTTAAAGTAGTGGCTGTTTTCAGCCACAAACATAACGAAAGGTAGTAAATTTAAACGATGCACAAGGGTTAAATAGCTTGAGATAGGCCATGCTGGGATTTCTCACGTACACTTATCTAAAGTAACATTAAATAAAAACAGAGGTAAGAGACCCAAATTTAGGTTGGTCAAACAACATTTGCCAAAACAGAAATTCACTTCTTGTCTTTGCAAAATCAAGTACACTTGAATTAGCGCCAAATATTAGTCATCACTAATCTGACACAGGTTTGAGGTAACATACGAATCCGTTTAATCTACTTTGGAAAACAATTTCAGGTTTGAGGTAACATACGAATCCGTTTCATCTACTTGGGAAAACAATTTCAGAGCAAGTCAGAATAAAATCAAATGTTACAATTTATTATGTCAGGTAAATGTATCATACCAATTTCACAATCAGTTCAAAGATAATAAATACAAAACATCAAATGCTCTGGAATAAAGAAAAAAGACGCAAACCTGACATTAGAAAATACATGATGCTAAGAGTCACTCTCAGCATTACGGGCTAATTTGAGCTACAAATTGCCACAAGCCTTCTTCAGCATCTCCCTAAATACTCAGACCAAGGCAGAAACCTCTTTTCAAATGTAAACATTTGCTAACAATGGTAATTTGCATTGAGTTTACACCTTTGAGAGCAGGATATCATTTGCCTGCAAGACACACCCTCCTCAGTGTGCGAGTTATCTCTAAACTCTTAAATACCTTATGGTTTACTTCTTTGGGAATGAGACCTTACCAGTCGCACTGAGACATTTCAAATGATACCAAACGTGTAATACTGTATGATAATTATTCACATTAAACCATATAGATTCTTGGGTGAATTTTGGTGATCTCAGTATGAGAGAGAAGGAATGGGGAAAGAGGGAAAGAGATTAGGATGATTCTGAGGTGAGACTTGCGTCTCGAATGGTGCACAAGAGTGAGTTCAAATTTTCATTTCCTTTGTTCTCTCAGATTTGCCCCCTCTTCCAGTTTTTCCAGTCTTAAAGTGTGGTGAATTGGCTTAGTTATGTTCTTTAAAGGGTTTCAGGTTTCTGGTATGTATTATTCTATTTATGTTCATTGCTAGTTGTGCCTTTGGTGAAAGCTCTGATAATAAAGGGATACCTTTAAATCAACAAAGCTATTTTTCAAAGAAACATACATTCTGAGGATGGAGATGATCACTTTTGGTTAGGGTTTAGTTTGTTCAGTTTAGATGGTATAAAAGACATGAACATATATGAAACTAATTTACCAATATGACACTGCCTGCACTGGAAATTCATAACAAAAAAGTAACACCACCTTATACTTTACTTTGCTTCTTGCAAAGGACTTCCAGTTGGCTACCAGATAAAACCTGAGCAGGATAAATAGTTAATTTATCATTTATTAACAAATTAAGAAAAGCTGAATCATTTATTCAAGAATAATTTTAAATGTATTATATTTTAAAGGATGTTATGACATGAGGAGAGACATGTCTTGGTGAAGCTATATTGTCTGGTATATTGTAGTGATGTGACGTTCGGCACCGAGGCTTCGAAGCTTGTATCGGCCAGTTGATAATACCCAGAAAATGGAAATCGACTGCTGGCAGTAGATCCTTCTCCTATTTAGCACCAAAACTTTGAAACAATCTTCTTAACATTGTCCGGGAAGCAGACACACTCTGTTAGCTCAAATCTCGACTAAAATGACATCTCTTTGACCTAGCATTCACATAACAAATTATAGACTTCTATAATTCAATGTTAGGCTGCATAGATTAGGTCAGCCGGAACCGGGAACACTTCCCATAAATCCTGATGTACTTGTTACATCATAAGAAGAATGGCGTCTATGCTAATATTCGTCTCTCTGTTTATCCCGAGGTTTACAGCAGTTATACATTTTTAAGCCCAGACAAGTAGTTTGTTGAGGATTGGTTTGTAAAGAAGGACTACACGCCTGCGCACCATAACCATGTGATCTGTGACATCCAAAGCTTAGTTTCCACACACAGTCACGTGACTGCTTCGGATTCAGATTCAAAAATAGCGCGAACCCCTTGAGCAGGTTTTGAGTGTCATACCGTTCGGTAGTAAAAAAAAAAGAAATAGACTTAGCCCTCACACTGTTGAACAAGTCCTGTTCCTTAATAAAAAACATTAATTTATTAAATTACCCACAAAATAAAATGTCAGCTCCCCAGTTCACAAGCACTTCACCATTCCACAACAATTTTTTTAATTTATTTTGATTATATAACCTATGCCTACATGAGCCTTGCCTGTGAACTCGCAGGATTAGGACTGAGGCTAAAGTTTATGTGAATAAGGCTGCATTTGTAGATCAAAGCAGATTCATAAGAATTGTTTCTGTACAAGTGAATTAGTCCCATTTATTATTATTTTTTTTTATAAATTAATTCATATAGTTGTTTGTTCATACATTGTATAAGAACTACATCAACACTAACACTTGAATTATGAGGATTAATTGTATTGCTTTGTGGTTTACAGAGCAAAAACCGATTTATTAAATAAATAAATAAATAAATAAATAAATAAATAAATAAATAAATAAATAAATAAATAAATAAATAAAAAGATGTCGTTAGTGTGCAACGTGTTGAAAAGCTTCGAGTAATGAACTATTTTACAGTACTGTCGAGGGGGAAAGCCCCAGTGCTTCACAAAGCTTCATTTTACCATCACTAGTATATTGTAAGGACAATGAAATCCAGCTAAAAATCCTTCTCACTACAGTCAGGTTTTGAAAGACTGATGACCACTACTGAATATCGGTGTGTATCACATTCACTCAGGTATCATTTACATTTACATTACATTTATTCATTTGGCTGACGCTTTTATCCAAAGCAACTTACAATTGCTATACATGTCACAGGTCGCACACCTCGGGAGCAACTAGGGGTTAAGTGTCTTGCTCAGGGACATATTGGTGTCTCACAGTGGATTCGAACCCGGGTCTCTCACACCAAAGGCATGTGTCTTATCCATTGCGCCACACCACCACATAATCAAAATACCAACAGTTACATGAAACAATCAATCCTAGACAAAGACACATGGCAAACATGAGGGCTAAAATACACAGACTAAGTACAAGACAAGGAACACCTGTGAACAATGATCAGATGATAACCAATGACAAGACACATGGCAGGATCACATGACAAACAGGGAATCACATGACAATACAGAGAAAACATGACAATAGGCTTGTTTGAGATGAGCAAAAGGCTTGTTCGACTTCATGCAGCTCTGCGCAGACCGATCGGCGGCTGACTTAAAGCAGTGCATGCCGGTTAGAAATTTTGTCCGACTTGATACAGCGCCGACGCCACGTGACTGTGACGTATGCCATCAAAATACCGCGAGAGCGATTTGAGAGTAGCCGGAGAACTCAGCCAGCGCAGCTTCTCAAGAGCGGCTGCACTGGGCTGCAGGAGGGCTGATGACGACACAGCTGTTCCACGATTGGCTGGATTCACTGCATGACAACGATCACGTGTGTTTCGTGTTTATTTGAAAACCTTTAGTTCCTCTAAAGCTCTCAAATCAGTTTATTATAACAGTGAACTCTCTTTTCATGTCGTTGTCATGTTATATTGTGTCATGTTTATCAAATTAAAACTGCTTAAAAAACGTAGACTCCACTTCATTGATAGTAGTTTATGTTGAACTTTATTCTTGTTCAAACAGATGCTGGATGAAGCAGTAGCTGCTTCAAGTCAGCCGCCGATCGGTCTGCGCAGAGCTGCATGAAGTCGAACAAGCCTCATTTCTAATCCGTCGAAATCGCGGCACCAATCAGAAACGTTGGGGCGGGCTTTACACGATGACGATCGCTCTGATTGGTTTTAGGTCTATCCAATTGTGCCCAGAGGCATTTGAGCGACGTCCGTTCAACTTTTAAATGCATTATTATATTCAAATTGCAAACACATGAGGACAGTCTCCATGAAAGACCCACTGGCAGATGAACGTGCTACTACATTTCTCTCCGAAACGGCAGGAAATTAAATTAGATTTAATAGAGGATTTTAACTGTGACAAGAAGATTGACAGGGCAGTTTAAGTGACAGGATGCACGTGACAGATCCGTCCGATAAAGATGACGAAGTAGTAACTTATGTCCCAAAGCTTGCCTACTTTTTTGCTACACATTCAAAAATAAATACATTTTCTTCACAAAAAGAGTACATACTTTTATGGCGTAGTGTAACTTAGGACGCAGCATATGGCTTTACACGATGACGATCGCTCTGATTGGTTTTAGGTCTATCCAATTGCGCCCAGAGGCAATTTCCCCTTTGGAAATGAGTTATTAGTAAAGCTTTTTCCAGACCATAACTCAGTTAATACTGAGAATGGTCTGGTTTTAACCAGGCTAGTGATGTATTGTTCTCTTTTAAAATGTTTGATTTTAAAACTCTGATATCATGTTTTATGTGTATACATTATGTGTGCGAATGCAATCTCTATGGGTTATGCAATGTAATAAAAAAAAAAAAAAAAAAAAAAAAATATATATATATATATATATGTCTGTATTAAAGAAAAAATTTTTGGTAAACATGTATTTGGAATGGAATTAAATAATAAAAGCATCAGAACTTAGCCTAATGACAAGACGTGACACAACACAACCCCTCCTCCTAACACTGACCTTATAAACTCAGCCAACTGGAAGAACATGTGCAAGTTAGTAGCAGCTAGTAGAAACTAGTAGTTTCTGTTGTAAGAAATGGAAGATACTAATGTAAATGCCAAGTGAATACATTAAAAGAAAAAAAAAGAAAAAGAGCAACTAAACGTCAAATGACAGAACGGTATGTTTCTCTTATTATTTCTCTTTATAATTATTACTTTATACCTGTCTGAAGCTAAATATGTTTTTTTTGGTAAGAACACAATAAATATAATAATGGTGTAAAATATTCTACATTCCAGCTAAACAGATTTGATTGCACTGTATTTGTACTTTTAAGTAAAATTACAGAAACCTAAGCCAAATTAAGCTGTTGAATAATGTGAACATACGAACATAACATCTTTGATTTACCTTCATGACGCTGATTTATGTTTTGCAGCTTTGAGCAATGTAGCCAGTTATAAACATATCTGTTAATTTCTTGAATGCAATTGCCAATCAGAGGTGTTCAAGTTAGCACTGAACAAAAACTCTTAAACTCTCAAAACCCAAAAAGCTTAATTTATTATAACATAACTCAACAAAGATGTTGATCCAGGAACATGTTGTACTTGGTGAAATTAGGTTCACCAGCTTTTTTTTGTCATTGTTATGTTATAATGGTTGAATTGTATTACGAACCGCCAGGACCCGATGTGAGAGATCCATCAAAAAGAGAGGTTCCCGAATGGGTTTTTGGATAAAATGAATAGAGAATATCTCGTGTTTTCCCATGGGCGCTAACTTAGCCATTTCCGTGCATGGGTGCTCAGATCAGCGCCTATAGGCTTTATGGTAAAATGTGTTTGCCAATAACATCATTATTGATGAAAGAAAAATTTGAACTGCAACATTAGGCCAATTAAACTGCAACCATAATGTAATGTTTTAAAAAAGCTTTGTTCTTATTGCTGCTACTGTTTAACTAATAGTTGATGTATTTAACTACTGTATTTGTCCTTACAGATCTTCTTCTATAATGAACTGCTGCCACCACACCATGCTTAAATATTTCTTGCTTCTGCTTGGCAGTGCACTGGCCATTGGTTTTATCCAAATGGGGGCCTTGAATATCATGAAAAGTGTAATAGCAAATGGGTACAAGTATAACCTTTCACCCTCCCTTATGAAAAGTCATAATTACCTTTTTTATTTTTTATTGTGGAAGAAACAATAAAACGTAAATTTTGAAGCAGTTCTGTTCATTTTTGAAAATGTAAATTTTTAATAAGTAACTAGATAAGACAGCTTGGGGTGTGGGTGTGTGCTGTGTATATTGTAGAAAAACAACAACAAAGTATCATCGAATAATGCTTACCACAGGCATTATTTTACTCATAACTTGAAACACCCCATTATAAAACCCCAAAGGAAAATCTTGGAGGAACCAGCGGCGAATTAGACGTCCAGGTTCTAACGTCATACCTGCACCACTCTATTAATAAAGAGACCAGGCTGGACTTGCAGTACACTCATTGTATTACAACCATAAGCATTAGGCTGCATTTTTCCCTTTATTTGTTATATACACTACATAAAAACAGTTTTAATGGGTGCCTTTGTTGTTTGCTCAACAGTTTCAGCCCTCACCCTGATTTCATCAAACCAAAGTAAGTGATACATTTGTACAGCAGAACAAATGTATGGTTTTAAAAGGGGCTCAATGATCTTTTAATTTATCCCAATTAGATACCTCAATATTGGACCGTTTCTCCGTACAAATCGCTCATCGTGTTCCAGTAAAGGAGCTACACTCACAAGACAACATGTACCAAAAGGAATGCTGAATGACACTCTGAAACGCAGAGCGGAGGAGTACAGGCAACACCTACTCAGGTTCATAAGGCTTTCTAATTTATTTAAAGGAGAACTCCGGTCAATTTTAACATTGAGCTAATTTTTTGTAAATTTGGACTGCTGTCAGTACAGAGAACAACGACAAAAATCGGTGTTGCCTACACCGTGTTATCCTCTTTTTAAAATTTGCACCCTGTTGAGTTAAATGGGGCAAGTTTTAAACCTGCTTTTAGCCTCTTAACATCCTTGATGCGTCATTACAAGTGTACAGCCATGTGAGTGATTCCTTCAGAGTGAACACGGTGAATCAATTCGTAAAATATGTACGATTTTGCAAAAATCTTACTAATTCGTACGAGCCAGGTCGTATGAATTCGTACGAATAAGCCACCTCGTAGAATTTGTATGTTTTCCCGTGAGATCGGGCTCAACTAAACCTGTGCGCGTGAACTCGACAATCGACTACTGTGGACTGAATTAACATCACTTTTATCCCTATCTTTCACATCTACTGCAGTCAGATTCACCGTGTTCACTCTGAAGGAATCACTCACATGGCTGTACACTTGTAATGACACATCAAGGATATTAAGAGGCTAAAAGCCCCATTGAAGTCAACAGGGTGCAAATTTTAAAAAGAGGATAACACGGTGTAGGCAACACCAATTTTTGTCATTGTTCTCTGTACTGACAGCACTACAAATTGACAAAAAATGAGCTCAATGTTAAAATTGACCGGAGTTCTTCTTTATTTAAGCAGGAGTGTTGCATCTTGTCAAAAAAAGGACTTGTTTGTTCACTGCATTCTTGTGTCATACCTTCTATTGTCTGTCCTCCATGCAATAAATATCCATCACTGGTTTAGGACTGACTTAACCCGCATTATCTGTAAGAGTATAATATATAATATAGTAAGAGTGCCAGAAACACAAGGGATAGTTCACCCAAAAATGAAAATTCTGTAATTTACTCAACACTCTCAGGAAAAAGGTACAAAAGCTGTCACTGTGGCGGTACCTTTTCAAAAGCTACACCTTTGTACCTAAAGAGTGCATATTAGTCCCTCAAAGGTACATATTGGTATTTTTTTCTGAGAGTGAAGTTGTTCTAAACCTGTATGAATTTCTTTCTTCTGCTTAACACAAAAGAGGATATTTTTATGATGACAGAATTTTCTTTTTTTGGCTGAACTATCACTTAAAGTCTGTCCTCAACCAGAGAGACTTTTTCTTTGTGATAACTACATGAATTTTTAATCTTTTTTCTTCATTTGTCTTTTTCAGAATGGGGACAAACTTGAACAGCCTTATTATTGCACCAGCCAACTCTCCTCTCCAATTTCCAATCACAGGTTTCACAATACCTCCATTTACAAAATCTGTAATACCAGGTAAGTTTATAGCAGCTGAAATCTGTTTAGGAATGTTGCTCAAAACAGTAACCTCTGCTCTTTTTTTTTTTGCTTTTCACAATTACTTGCTCCTGTGTGTATTACTAAATAAAAAATAATTTTATAGCATTATAAAACCTGATTTATTATTTTGTGTTTTTGTTAATATTAATTTATATTATATAAATGTATTTGATGAAAAATATAATAATTTATTATAAGTAATTTATAATATTTTTAAATACCAAACATTTTTAAGGTCTTGCTCTTCAAGCACAAAAGAGGCAAGTCTACAAGGTTGGTTTCAACAATAACAAAAAAACTTTATCCTTCTAATCTTTTTTAATCTAGGTGTTGGGTAAAAAAATGAAACATTTTCATACTTCATTTACTTTCAAATACTGTGAACTTGAATGCATGCTTTACAACCTGACTTACAACCTGAAATCCCGATTGTCTTTCAAATAGTTATAAGGGTTTGGTCTGCACTTTTAGAAAAAAAAAAGGTTTGATGGACAGATAATTGTGGGGTGGTGAATGCGTGCACATATTTGTCATTGTCTTTTGAGTGCAAACTTCTGTATCCGGTAAAACAGGTTGGATCCCTTCTGGTTCTGTGGCCTCATGTATAAAACTTTCTATATATTTCATCCTAAAAGTACGGTGACCGGGAGGGGACATGTTCGGTTCACTTATTTTTGTCGTGGCCACAACATATAAACTCGTGGGAACGTGATATTAAGTCGTGGGAACGTCATAATATCTCGTGGGAACGTCATAATATCTCGTGGAAACGTCATATTAAGTCGTGGCCACAATATAATTTTGTTGAGGTAACGACATCATTATGTCGTGGCCACGCGATGCAAAGTCGTGGCCTCGAGATCATATGTTGAGGGAACGATATATTTTTCTCGTGGCCACGAGATCATTTTGTTGAGGTAACGACATCATTATGTCGTGGCCACGCGTTGAGGGAGCCACAGCGGCCAATACTGTAACCGTACCATAGACTGGGCTACAGCAGAGACGGAGATAACAGAAGAAATAACATTTTACTTTAAATTAGGAATGTCATATAAAGATATAGTGCGGTCTTTGGCATTAAGACATGGGTACGTTATAAAGATAAGCGCATTCTTAGACTTTTTTTTGTCGCACGCATATTTAGGGACCGTCTCAAAATTACATGCGACATTGGCATAAACGTTTCTAACTTCAATAGCATTTGAAGACAATGACTTACAGTCATAAAACCAATTGTACATTGTTCACCCAGGTCTCATGTATGATGCACACCTTTTAGATTTTTGATATTTATGACAATAAACTGCTGAATCATATGCAAATATTGTAGGCCTATTTCACATCTCTACTGTATGGGATCATACACAAAATATGACAATATTTAAAGCTCAATATCATTTGAAGACAATGACTTATAAAACCAACTGTATATTGTTCATATAGGTCTCATGTATGATGCACACCTTTAATATTTTTGATATTTATGACATAAACTGCTAAATCATATGCAAATATTGCTATGTATTTCACTACTGTATGGGATCATATACAGAATATGACAATATTTAAAGCTCAATAGCATTTGAAGACAGTGACTTACAGTCATAAAACCAACTGTACATTGTTCATATAGGTCTCATGTATGATGCACACCTTTAATATTTTTGATATGTATGACAGTAAACTGCTAAATCATATGCAAATAATGATATGTATTTCACTACTGTGTGGGATCATATACAGAATATGACCACATTTAAAGCTCAATAGCATTTGAAGACAATGACTTACAGTCATAAAACCAACTGTACATTGTTCATCTAGGTGTCAGGTATGTGGCAGTAGTGAAATAGGCCTACAATATTTGCATATGATTCAGCAGTTTATTGTCATAAATATCAAAAATCTAAAAGGTGTGCATCATACATGAGACCTGGGTGAACAGTGTACAGTTGGTTTTATGACTGTAAGTCATTGTCTTCAAATGCTATTGAAGTTAGAAATGTTTATGCCAATGTCGCATGTAATTTTGAGACGGTCCCTAAATATGCGTGCGACAAAGTCTAATAATGCGCTTCATGTGTCTTTCACTTATAACGTACGCATGTCTTAATGCCAAAGACCGCACTATATCTTTATATGACATTCCTAATTTAAAGTAAAATGTTATTTCTTCTGTCATCTCCATCTCTGCTGTAGCCCAGTCTATGGTACGGTTACAGTATTGGCCGCTGTGGCTCCCTCAATGCGTGGCCACGACATAATGATGTCGTTACCTCAACAAAATGATCTCGTGGCCACGAGAAAAATATATCGTTCCCTCAACATATGATCTTGAGGCCACGACTTTGCATCGCGTGGCCACGACATAATGATGTCGTTACCTCAACAAAATGATCTCGTGGCCACGACTTAATATGACGTTCCCACGAGATATTATGACGTTCCCACGACTTAATATCACGTTCCCACGAGTTTATATGTTGTGGCCACAACAAAAATAAGTGAACCGAACATGTCCCCTCCCGGTCACCGTATAAAAGTGTGCATTATGCACATAAGCTAGATTTTGCTAGTTTATATGCATAACGGCATCTGCATATCATTTCCATGCATATTCCCATCCACGCGATACCATGTTAAACGGTACAAGACATTAGCAAAATATGAAATAAGGTTGTGCCGTAACATTACATTGCTAAAAATCATTCAGTATAGTCTATGGCCTTGTTTTAGAATAGCCTAAATAAATCAAAATTGTACAAAATACATTTCAGAAAAGGGTTAGGTTATTCTCAATCTTTTCCACGGGTCAAATAGTATTTTTAATAGCTTTAAGCAAATCACATTTATGCAATTTTGCCTATAAGGTATAAACATATGTTTTAGGATGTTTATATGTTTTTAATGGAACCAGATATAGGCCTTATTTTTGCAGTGTAAAAATTGTCTGAGACTCAGCGCGTCACTGACAAAACATATTAAAAATAAGACATGCACAACTTACCATTTCCAGTTCTATCCATCAAATACAATGGTATTTATATAATTTTGGGAAGGGCACAAAAATTTCAAAGCAACACCTGAGGAATTGGAAAGATCCGATTGAATATCCGTCAAATATTTGGATTGAATCTTTCAACTGAATTTTCCTTAGCCTACTGAATCTTTTTAACTGTTTATTTTGCCTTGTATTTAACATTTCTTTATTGCAATAGGATAGGATAATATGGAGTAGACAGGAAGTGAGGCGAGAGAGAGATGGGGTCGGGATCGAACTATCAACACTATCACTAACATTCATATTTAAATTGAATAATGGTTAAATGGTTGCATAATACTTTCATGTTTAACCGGTTATTTAAATTTTGATAGTTAATCATATTTATGTTAGTGAATGTTAGTGTTACTGAATGTTAATGATGTAACCCCGGCTACATTCATATAGGCTACCGTTCGGTATTTATGGAATGGACCACCGGAGGAAAATAGGGGAGGGTCATGTCTTTTTATTCTTTGTTGAGGGGAGGGTCATCCAACTTTTTTTAGTCTAGGGGGAGGGTCACCCAACTTTTGTATTAATGAAAACAGGCAAATTTCAAAGTGGCTTGTTTGGTGCATATTTTTCCATGTAGCTCTCTCAGTCTATCGTTACAGCCCTATGATGAGAAAACAGAGGTAAATTCGTTTTTCATGGTTGTAAAAAAAAACAATGGCTATCTTAACATCTTTTCCAAGCGCAAGCCAGTAATCAATAAATTATCGGGGAGGGTCATGCCTTTTTTTCACAATCATTTTGGAGGGTCATAGAAAAATGTATTGCTGGCGAAGGGAGGGTCAAGTCTATTTGGATATCTCAAAACTCCTCCGGTAGCCCCTTAAATAAAAAACTAATTAAATCGAATTATTAGTTACTAATTAAATAACTAAAATATATATATTTTTTCTTCTCTCCTTTCTTGTTGTTGTTTTATTTATCTGCTCTGTAAAGCGACTTTGAATTAGAGAAAAGCACTTTATAAATTCAATTTATTATTATTATTATGATTAAATAAAAAACGAACAGTCCCTAATATAAAAATGAGAGGCATATATAATCTAAATGTGTATATCAGATGTAAAAGTTTATATCGAGCTGTTTAGGCTACTTCGCACATTTCAGTAAAAGAGTGCATAGCCTACAGATGTTACGGCTAATTTATTTTTTATAAATCCCGATATGTGCATAGAAAATTGCCCCAATCAATATAAATCAATGTTTATACATCAGGCCCCTGGTCTTTTGTATGTGCTTTGTTAAATATAGAGCCGTTTTACTCAAGATACCTTCAAAGGAGTGAGCAAAGATGAGCATAATCAATGTCCTGATTGCATACGCAGATTGATATCTAAAAGTTTTTTTATTTTATTTTATTTTTTATTTTCACTGTAACGGGGACAACAGAATAAGTATTCAGTGTATTTTACCCAACAGAGGTTAAATAAGGAGGATTTAAAAGTAGAAGTTTGGGCTAAATTAAATTTAAGCAATTAACATATAATTTTATTACTAAGACTCAAAAAAAAAAAAAGAAATTGAGTAAACAATTTTTCACAATTTACATGAATACACAATTGCATGGTTTCCCCTCAAAACAATGAATCAAAAAAAAAAAAAAAGGTTCATATTGAGTCCAAAGTTGAATGTGAAGTCCAGAAATAAAATAAAATAATAAAATAAAATAAAACAAAGTCTCAGTAGTCCTTCTGGATCCCTTGTGTGTGTGTGTGTGTGTGTGTGTGTGTGTGTGTGTGTGTGTGTGTGTGTGTGTTTTTGTTTATATTACATTGTGGGAACCAAATGGCCCCACAAGGCTAGTAAAACCTGAGATCACCTCCATTGTGGGGACCAGCCAGCGGTCCCCATGAGGGAAATTGTGGGGACCAGCCAGCGGTCCCCATGAGGGAAATGGGTTAATAAACATACTAAATGATATATTTTTGAAAATGTAAAAATGCAGAAAGTTTTCTGTGATGGGGGGTGGGGTTAGTGTAAGGGGACAGAATATACAGTTTGTACTGTATAAAAACCATTACGTCTATGGAGAGTCCCCACAAAGATATGTGCGCCTGTTTGTGAGTGTGTGTGTGTGTGTGTGTGTGTGTGTGTGTAATGCTCAAATGTCCATGTGTGTAAAGGCCTTTTGTTTTCTACCTGGGTAGTGTGTGCGTGCTTATAGCTGTCAGTTCGGATCAGTGTTGAATCACGATGATTCTTTTGAATCGTAGATCAGGGTCTGGCTCGCCGTTCAAAGTTGGATCACTCAAACAGAATCAGCATTAAAAAAGCAACAATCAGAGTTCTCGTAAAAGAAAGCCCAGTAATCAAAAGCATTGACCGTTTCCCCCCCTCAGTTACAGCGTTCAGCTGTCTTTCTATATAAAGCGACTCAACATACCGCAGAGTTAACCGCCCTCTAGGGGTTAATCATAGTACTGCACCAAAGATACAGGAGTTTCTTTGTGCTATACAAATCAAAAGTAGTAGCCTAACAAATAAATTTACTTCAGGACTAAAAAAGGACTAAAAATAAAGAAACAATATGAATGTACAGTTCAAAGGGATTACATCACTAACATTCATATTTAAATTGAATAATGGTTAAATGGTTGCATAATACTTTCATGTTTAACTGGTTATTTAATTTTTGTCTTGTGGTAGTTTACAAGTTTAATTACGTTTTTTTTTCGTTGCATTTTAGCCTTTATTGCAATAGGATAGGATAATATGGAGTAGACAGGAAGTGAGGTGAGAGAGAGAGATGGGGTTATGTTGCAATCGCGCTACATGTTGAAGTACTGCCCACAACAGTATCGGCTCCAACTAATTCATGAAATTTAATCAAAATTAAAAAAAGTTATTAAAACTATTTTTCTTTTTTATTCAAACTAAATCCGTAAAATGATCCTGTGAACCCTTAAAACGTGCCTGACCAGAACCCTTTAAGGTCCTAAATAGAAGTTTGAACCTTTTTTTCCTAAGAGTGTGGATTAAACTTTTACTGGCTTGGTGTGAGCAAGGCGTTGATTGCAGTTGACTAAATAATCCTTTATGAAAATTGATTTCTCATGCAGGAACACACTCCATTTGCATTAAACACAATGATGTCTGCAGGTGTCTTTGAGTGTGAAGAGTGGAGTGCTCTCAGTAGAGGATGTTCTGGATGGAGAGCAGGTGGATGGACAGGGTCAGAGTGAACTGAGCATCTCATCTAGCCGCCTCACACAACTCAATCATCTGCTGTCCAGAGTGACCTACACCAGCACTATCTACCGTGTCAGAACATCAGATCTGGGTAAGTACAGGAGAGACACTCATGTAAAGTGTTCAATTTAAGAAATGCATAAAGCGTTTAGAAATACATCATTTTACAGAATAACGTTTTAATGTTTCACAGTGACTTTATTTCTTAAGTTTAATATATGGTGGCAGCCCATTATAAGCAATTTTTCGGCATGGTTATATCTTTACTATTTGTTCAAAGAGTCTTCACTATTTTCAAGATTAGTCATTTATTTGTCAAACCACATTTTCTCTTTAGTTTACTTTTCTTTTGAGGACCATAAGGCCATGTTTCCCATCATGATTAGGAGACCATCAGTTCCTGTTCTTTATGACCCAGGAAACGGTAAGTCCACAACATACAAAGTGAAACACACTACAAAACCGCATGCTACCATGGCATAAGATGTGCTGGTTGTAACAAATGTATACATAAATGTCTATAAAGTTGCCAATAAACCAATGAAATGTCAAACCTACTTCTCACTCTCTCTCTCAAAATTCAGATATAAACTCACAGGTAACCATATTAACAAAAACCTTTCTGAGGTATAATGAGCTGAACGTCCTCATCCAGAGTATCCGGAAGTTTTACCCAAATATCAAGATCATTGTTGCGGATGACAGCCTGAAGCCTGAACCTGTATCTGGAAACAACATTGAGCACTACATCATGCCTCCTGCACAGGTACACACTTCTTCTCTACCAGTTTTCTGTGTACCACATGATATCCCACTTGTACCATGACCACTTGCCAGCAAGTTAAAGCTGTCATTGATGTTTCCAGTGCAAAATTTGACTGGAAGGGTATAAATGGCAGTTATCTTCATCACTTACGGCTTGTTAGATCTAGGATTCTGCACACTTTAGTGTTGGCATGAAATGGAAGTTGTGATGGTCTTTTCTTACCTACTGTGACGTGATGTCCAAGTGAAATGGCTTCTTGAACAACTACATAAAAAAATTTGTAGGGCGGGACTTGACTTTGTCCATCTGGAAATGATTGGAATGCTACAAAAGGGAGGGGAAGTTATTTTGACTAAAGATTATGAAGGCACATGCATTTTACCCTTGGTAATATAGAGACCTAAATAGAGACTACATAACCGCAGATTACCTGAGTGCAGTGAAAGACTGTAAATTAAGAAGAAGAATAACGAGGTACAGACTGAGCAATCACACTCTGACTGTAGAGATGGGCAGACGCAGACAGAACTGGCTGTCCAGAGAGAGACGCATCTGTCCGTACTGTAACCAGGGAGAAGTGGAGACAGAGCAACTCTTCCTCACCAGCTGTCCCAACTATGAGGACAGTAGAGGGACATTTTATACAAAATTTTAAATACTTTGCCCTAACTTCACAAAATGACACTATAAAACACAACTTAAAATTACTCAACTTTTCTGATACTGGTGTTCCCATCATATACTGGGCCTTGAATAATTAATGAGGTTGATTTTTCACTGTTTTCCAGCTGCATTTGCACTGTTTTATCATTGCTTTTATTGTTAGGATTAGTAACTTGCCATTTTTTTCTACATTGTGAGTTCATTTTCTACTCAAAATGACACATTCAAACACAAAAACGATACATCAAATGTTACCATTGTGTATTGTCTACCAAGTATTAAAGGGCACCTATTATACAAAATTCACTTTTACATGGTGTTTGAACATAAATGTGTGTTGGTGTGTACACAACCACCCTATAATGATAAAAATCCACCCAGTGCGGATGGGGATTTTTATAATCCCCATAAATCATAAGCACTGTCTCGGAACAAGCTGTTCTCAGATTCGGGCAATGTGACGTCACTTTGCACAGGCCCCTCCCACAACTGTTGATTGACACTGCAGTTTGAGCATAGACCCGCCCTGAGTGAGCTGGACACAGAGTCCACCATTGTTTCGACGCTGGAGTAGCTGTAGACAAGAATGTCTCCTAAGCGATTGAGGTGTTTTGTTGTTGGATGTAAGAATGAACTTAGTAGTCTTCATTTACTCTCGTTGTTACTCGAGGATGGATCTGTACTGTTTGTGATCCAGCTTACAGTCTTCAGAGCGACAGGACTAACGTGACTGACCACGGCAGAAATGAAGGTGAGAGCGCGCACTTTATGACAGCTCATGGAGTCGTTTTACGGATATAAGGTTTACCAGTTTATTAAAGGGGTCATGACATGAGAAACCAAATTTGCCTTGATCTTTTGGCATTTAAGAGGTCTTTGTACCATTAAAACGTCCTGCAAGTTTCATAGCTTAAGACGACCTCCCCGTTATAAACGAATCATTTATTAAAACAGCTCGTTCTGGATCCATGGTATGAAGTGACGTCACGGTACGAAGTGACGTAGCAGTCGTTTGCATATGACCGCCTCCAGCGTAGACAACTACGCTTCAAGCGCAAGATAATAACTAGCCTCATTTCATCATCGCATCTGTCACGCGCTTCACATGTGTTCAGTCGACGTGCAGCGACAAGAAGATTGCGATGTCAGACACGCAGATGTGCTGTTCCTGGCTGTGAACAAACAACATGTTTGAATAATATACGCTGCTGAAAGATCCAGACGTCAGGGGAAGATGGATGCAGTTTATTTTTCGCGGACGTCCCAGTCACAGCAGTGTTAATTTATGTGTGTGTTCTCCACATTTCAAGGATGAGTAACAGTTGAGAACAATCGCAGTTTGATGCTGGCTTTGCCAGAAAACTTTTGTACAAGATAAGGCCGTGTGGACTATTCTGGGCTACACAACGACGACGCAAACTGTAAGTAATGTAGGCTATTTAAAACTTAAAACTTTTTTAAAACGTTAATTGCAGTTTAATTCTTTATGAATAATCACCGTGTTTTCTAGCCTACTTATTGTTTTATGACCGTCATGTTCATGCCCCGTAGGCTATTAAAAAATGTAGGCTGTTAAAGTGACAAAATAGTTTCACACTTTCTATGTGGACGGGCAGATGCATTCTTAGTTGTGTTGATGGTTCATTTCCTCTGATTCCGACTCAAACATCATTGCAATCGCCATCGGTAAACGGTAAACACGTAACAGTAAACACAGCTCCGCAAAATCCGCATGTTTTGAAAAGGGGGCGTTAACAATTGATGCATAGGCACTGACGTTATCCAATCATAACAGTGGGTGTTAACACTGAACTCTTAAAGGGGAAACACCCCCAAAACAGACTGTTTGAATCAGAAGATGAGAAACAGGGTGGGGAAAGGTCATAAATCACTCAATTTTAAACGTTTTTTGTCCAAAAAACTACAGTAATACTATAATTGCACCTAAGGGAACACAATAAAAAAAAAAAAAACATGTCATGACCCCTTTAAGCACCCACTGAAAAGATGTGTATATATTTGTTTACTGTTAGTTGTAATGAGTGTTTTGTGTACTTCGCTGTGTATGTTCCATGAAAATGAAAGGGAGAGAGAGAGAGTTTATGGATAAGACTTTAATGCGCACTTCTTATACTGTGTTTATTCAGCTCTTACAGAGATTCCCTGGAGTAAAACTAAGGCTTCATTTTTTGTGTGATGTACAATAAACTTCACTGAACTCGTCAGCATATTTTGGTCATCATTCGTACAGGGTCTGCTACAGCAGGCTTGAATTAATAGTGGATGAAAGCAGATGACAAATAAGTTATAACCATAATTAAGCTAAACTATACCTGCTCCATACAGCATACATTCTCTGGCTCTGTGAGCATTATTGTCCGACTCCAAGTCGAAATGAACACCGCAACTGAGAGTTCCCTTTCGTTGTCACTCCGAGTTATGTCGGATGACGACGAATGGGGTTTTGCTTAGAAATCCTATCATCTTCGAGTATATAAAACGAGCCAATGGCAATGAAATGCCATGGGTCTGCGGAATTTGCATAGCGTAACTCCGCCCCACCCTGGGGGTATATAAGGAAGTGCGCTGCAACATGCAGATATGCTTTCGCTTCGGAGCCAAGTTCAGTACTTCACTCCACAAGCCTTCTGAGTGTCATCTCAAATCTCTTCGAGACGAGCGGCTCTTCAGTGTGTTGGTGTGACGGCGTTTTCCAGCGAGATTGCATTCCTGCTGCTGATTTGTGCAGTAATCTGCCGACAGTGAGTGTGTTTATCCCTGGGTGCTTCAGCACTCTGCTGAGCTTTTCCACTCTCTAAAAGAGCTGCACGCGGCACGTCTTTTTCAAGACGGTTCGCCCGTGTATTTTCTATTTCCTGGATGTGTGTGCGTGTTTCATCTGCCTAATGGTCGCGAGCGCTGCTTTGTGTGTTGGGCTTAATCACGCTCGGCAGCGCTCGTTGATGAGTCATGTTTTCATTGCGGGAACATGACCACCGCGATGTTTATAGGTCGAGACTCAATGATCTCCATGTGAGTAGAGTCCCCTCTGCCACACCCCAATTTATCTCTTCCTCGAGAAGGGATACTTTGGCTGGTGGCCAGGGTGATCTGAGGGTTCGGTGTGGCACAACAACCGATGAGTCAATTGCTCGGGCCACACCCCCCTCCACATCGCGAGCCGTGGAGCTTCCGTATGTGCCTGGTTTCTTTCGGGGACCCAGTGTTTCATTCGGGGCTCTGGCGGATGGTGTCATGCACTCACAGCATCACAAGACGGGCTTGATTCCTCTGGAAATAAAGTCTCGACTGCGTTGCCTCCCACGGGAGTGCCATCGTTGCCGGGACCGATCCAGAGCTGTCAGCCATGCTTTCCCGGGCAGCTGAAAGCATCGGCTGGAGTGGCCCCGCCCTCCCCCCGAGCGCTGTAAGCTTCTCCCGGACTGGCATCAGGACGCCTGCGCTCCGCGAGAGTCCACGTGACTTTTGCGGCCCGCGGGTGTCCTCCGCCTTCGCTGCTTTTGATCACACGGCGATCATGGGCTGTATGTTCCCTGTCACTATTGTGGCACGGTCATGCAGTGCTGTGTGTCGCCTGCGCCTTCGATGCAGTGCTGTCCCGGGAGTTCTGTCCGAACCGGCCGCAGTGGAACGCTAGTCCTTCCCTGGCCAACCCTGGCAGAACGCTTAAACTCTAACCACGCCCCTATGCTGGGACGCTATGCCTCCCATGCCGGCCTGGTTGTTCCGCCACGCACACTGCTGACCTCGCTCAGGCGACATCAGTACCTGCGTGATCCTGGGTCCCCCATGCACTCCCCCATGTCCCGGGCTGGGCTCTTTGGCGGGGTGGCTTCGACCACCTGAAGTAGACTCGGGTCCTGCACCGATGGTCATCCATCCGTGTGGTCTCCTTAGTCTGCTTCCAGCCAAGGCCCCCTCCGTGCGGCTGCTCCCCTCGGGTCTTCACCGGCCCTGAGCAGGAGCAAGTTGCAGGAGGGCGGCGCTGCCCGTCTCCGCCCCTTAGACTGCCACGCCAGCCTAAGCAGCACTCTTGAGACGGGCAGCCTGGTCAGTGGTGTGATTGAGGATTGCGCCCAGCAGTCTTCGATCACTCTATAAGCAGGCTGAGGACCTTCTGCACCGACGGTCATCTGTCCGTGCGGTCTCCTTAGCCTGCTTCCCGCCGACACCGCCTCTCTGCGATTCCTCCCCTCGAGCCTTCAGTGGCTCAGAGCACGAGGAGCTCGCAGGAGGGTAGCACCGCCTGTCTCCGCCCAGTGCCCCGCTAACGCCAGGCCAAGCGGCACTCCTGAGACGGGCTGCTCAGAGATGGCGTTGAGTTCTTCCCTGGAGATGGTAGCAGGGCCGCTCCTTGCTTTACCCAGAATCCTGGGTTTTTAACCCGCTGCTCGTCCCACGACGAGCAGCACCCTAAGTTAAAGAAAGAACTCACTTCCCCATCTCTGAGCTAACAGAGTGCGCGGATGACAGTGCGCGTCGCTCACGAGCCTCGCCACTCTCGTCCCCCTCTGTCGCCAGTTCCCTGCCAGAGCACGCCCCAGTGGGACGCTGGTCCTCCCCTGGCCTCCTCTGGCAGGACGCGGCTAATGACCGTGCCCCCGCACCGGGCCGCTATGCCACCCACGCCTGGGCCGGTCATTCCGCCTCGCTGCACCACCGAGGGTACGTCTGTGGTCCGTATGACCCCGCTGGTACAGTTCCTGGAAGCCTGGTTTGAGCTTCCCAGGCTGTCCCGCTGGGTCGCGAGGACCATCAGCTACGGCTCGACCATCGGCTCGGCTACGCGATTCAGTTCGCGCGGTCTCCTCCCCGCTTCAGGGGAGTCCGCTTCACTATGGTCGGTGGCAATGCCCCGGTTATGAGAGCGGAGGTCGCTACCTTTCTGGCGAAGGGTGCGATCGAGACTGTCCCTCCAGCCGAAATGAGGTCCGGCTTTTACAGCCCTTACTTCATTGTACCGAAGAAATCCGGTGGGTTACGGCCAATCCTCGACTTGCGCGTCTTGAACCGCTCCCTTCACAGGATGCCGTTCAAAATGCTCACGGCCAAGCGCATTTTCGAGTGCATACGGCCGCAGGATTGGTTTGCAGCGATCGACCTGAAGGACGCCTACTTTCATGTCTCCATTCTTCCTCGACACAGACCGTCTCTACGGTTTGCTTTCGAGGGGCAGGCATACCAGTACGCGGTTCTCCCTTTCGGGCTAGCCCTGACTCCTCGCGTCTTTTCGAAGGTCACGAGGCAGCCTCTCGAGACCAGGTTTGCGAACACAGGGACCTTGTGCTCCGGCACCTAGCTCGTCTGGGCCTTCGGGTCAACTGGGAGAAGAGCAAACTCTGCCCCGTGCAGAGGATCTCTTTTCTCGGTATGGAGATCGACTCGGTCGCCATGTGCGCGCAGCTTACGAGCGAGCGCGCGCAATCACTGCTGGCTTGCCTTCGTCAGTTTGAGGGCAAGAGTGTGGTCCCACTGAAACTATTTCAGAGGCTCCTGGGGCATATGGCATCCGCAGCGGCTGTCACGCCGCTCGGGTTGCTTCATATGAGACCACTTCAGCTTTGGCTTCGCGATCGAGTCCCGAGGTAGGCATGGCACCACGGCACGCTCCGAGTTCCAGTGACTCTGACCTGCCGTCAGACCTTCACCCCGTGGTCGAACCTCAGTTTTCTTCGGGCCGGAGTGCCCTTGGAACTAGTGTCTAGGCATGTTGTTGTGACAACAGATGCCTCCACCACGGGCTGGGGCGCCATGTGCAATGGACATGCTGCCGCGGTCTCCTGGACAGGACCCCAGCGCCTTTGGCCTCGAGTTGTTGGCTGTACGTCTTGCCCTGCACTGCTTCCATGCGTTGCTCAGGGGTCAACACGTACTGGTCCGATCGGACAATACCGCGACTGTAGCGTACATCAACCGTCAAGGTTGTCTGCGCTCCCGCCGTATGTCACAACTCGCCCGCCACCTCCTCATATGGAGTCAGAAGCATCTGAGGTCGCTTCGTGCCATTTATATCCCGGGAGACCTGAACCAGGCGGCCGACGAGCTGTCTCGGCTTCGGCCTCTCGCTGGAGATTGGCGACTCCATCCCCAGACGGTTCAGCTGATTTGGGATCAGTTCGGGGACGCACAGGTAGACCTGTTTGCCTCCCACGACTCGTCCCACTGCGACCTGTATTATTCCCCGACTGAGGGCACGCTCGGCACGGATGCACTGGCCCGCGCCAGTGCATCCGTGAAGTATGCGTTTCCCTCCGCAAGTATGCGTTTCCCCCAGTGAGCCTTCTTGCGCAGACCTTGCGCAAGATCAGGGAGGACGAGGAGCAGGTAATTTTGGTTGCCCCGTATTGGCCCAACCGCACCTGGTTCTCAGAACTAGTACTCCTCGCGACAGCACCTCCCTGGCCTATTCCCCTGAGGAAGGACCTGCTTTCTCAGGGACGGGGCACCTTATGGCATCCTCGTCCCGATCTTTGGAACCTCCACGTGTGGCTCCTGGACGGGATGAGGCAGGTTTGAGTACCCTACCACCAGCGGTGGTGGCTACCATCACTTCCGCTAGTGCATTGTCCACGAGACATGCCTATGCGTCGAAGTGGAACCTCTTCGTCAACTGGTGTTCTTCTAAATTCTAGAACCCACGATATGCCCCATCAGTGTCGTGCTTCCTTCCTGCAAGAAGGGTTGGAGCGAAGGCTGTCTCCCTCCGCCCTGAAAGTGTATGTTGCCGCCATTGCCGCACATAACAACGCAGTTGATGGTAAGTCCTTAGGAAAGCACGACCTGATCGTCAGGTTCCTGAGGGGAGCCAGGAGACTGAATCCTCCTCGGCCTCCCCTCGTACCCTCTTGGGACCTCTCAGTGGTTTTAACTGCCCTGCAGAGTGCTCCCTTTGAACCTCTGCAATCAGTGGAGCTTAGGTTCCTGTCAATGAAGACAGCGCTCCTGGTTGCATTGGCCTCCATCAAGAGGGTAGGGGATCTGCAGGCATTTTCGGTTGACGAAGCGTGCCTGGAATTCGGACCGGCTAACTCTCACGTGATCCTGAGACCCCGGCCTGGATATATTCCCAAGGTTCCTACCACACCCTTTCGCAGGTGGTGAACCTGCAAGCGCTGCCTTTGGAGGAGGCAGACCCAGCCTTGGCACTGCTCTGTCCAGTACGCGCACTCCGTGCTTACATAGACAGAACGCAGTGTTTCAGGACCTCAGACCAGCTCTTTGTCTGTCATGGTGGGAAGCTGAAGGGAAAGGCTCTCTCCAAGCAAAGGCTGTCTCACTGGATAGTGGACGCCATTGCTTTGGCATACCAGCAGCAAGGTCGACCGTGCCCCCTTGGTGTGACGGCCCACTCCACCCGGAGTGTGGCATCCTCTTGGGCTCTAGCGCATGGCGCCTCGCTAACAGACATCTGCAGAGCTGCAGGCTGGGCGACACCTAACACATTCGCGAGATTCTATAATCTCCGAGTGGAGCCAGTTTCTTCTCATGTACTCGCTTCAACTATCCGGTAAGAGATTCTGCTCAGGTGTCTTCGCTTGTTCGCCATTCCTCTCCACGGACGGGTGAGCCTGATAAGCCCTGAGTCTCCTCCAGCACTGACGACGTCAACGCCAGAGTTATGCCACTGGCAGCTTTCGCGCTTGGCTAGGTGCCTCCATGTGCATGGTTCCCCCTCTGGGTGACCCCCACATGTGTATTCCACTGTAAGCCTCTTTGAGCATGTGTCTTTCCCTTGGCAAGCCACCTTGCCACCCCTGGGGTTGAAATATTCCACCTGCGGCTGGACACCCCAGTGTTATTCCGTATGCAGCCCTTCGGGGTCATATGTGTATTCCAAGTCCCCCCCTTCGGGTTGGGCATGATTGCATATTTCCACTGGATATGCTTCCCAGTGTACCTTGGTATTCCTGTGTTAAGTAGGACTCCTTCGTCCGTGCTAGTCTCACAACAGGCAGCTCAGACTTGCGCAGGGCACTGGAAGACAGTCGAGAGGTGGCGTGATTACACTGGGAACCCCATTCGTCGTCATCCGACGTAACTCGGAGTGACAACAAAAGGGACGTTACGTCTCCCTGCCACTTCCGCTGTACCGCTGGAACGCCTGAGTTCAGTCTCGGCTCCTCAGCGAAGACATATCTGCATGTTGCAGCGCACTTCCTTATATACCCCCAGGGTGGGGCGGAGTTACGCTATGCAAATTCCGCAGACCCATGGCATTTCATTGTCATTGGCTCGTTTTATATACTCGAAGATGATAGGATTTCTAAGCGAAACCCCATTCGTCGTCATCCTACTCAGGGAACGAGGGTTACATCCGTAACCGAGACGTTTCTGTTCTGATATTATCAGATGAGATTGTTCTGACTCTGAGCACAAGCTCGTGAGGCTCCGCCCCCTGGGCCGTGCAGCAGCAGTTAATTTGCATTTAAAGGGATACACACTAAAACAGCGCGTTTTTCTGAGCCCCAGAAAATGACAATTTAAACATGCTGTAAAAAATGATCTGTTGGGTATTTTAAGCTAAAACTTCACATACACAATCTGGGGACATCAGAGACTTATTTTACATCTTGTGAAAAGAGTCATAATAGGTGCCCTTTAAGGTCTCTCCGTTCAGGAGATGTGTAACTTCGATATGTAGATATAAGGCCCTATTTTAACGATCTGAAACGCAAGTGTCTTTGTGGGCGGGTCTCGGGCACTGTTGCTATTTTCCCGGCGGGATAAATGACTTTTGCGCCCGGCGCAAATCTAAAAGGGGTTGGTCTGAAGTAGCTTCATTATTCATAGGTGTGGTTTGGGCGTAACGTGAAATAAACCAATCAGAGAGTCATCTCACATTCCCTTTAAGAGCAGACGTGCTTTTTCCATAGCGGATTGCTATTGTAACGGCGGATTTGCCAGGCGAGCTCCAGGAGCGGTTCACAGCCGAGGAGAGCAACGCTCTCGTCATGGCCATAAAAGAGAGAGAAGTTACATTGAAATGGAGAAACCCACCCAAATTAAGTTCGGTTAAACAGGCGTATGATAATTTGGGTAAATGTGTAAGCTAGATGTATGCTTTTAATATAAATTGTCTATCTATCTATCTATCTATCTATCTATCTATCTATCTATCTATCTATCTATCTATCTATCTATCTATCTATCTATCTATCTATCTATCTATCTATCTATCTACCTATCTATCTATTATAATAATGTATGATTTGCAAAAATGAAAACTGCTGCTTCTGTGTAGATGAGAGAATCAAAGTGTATGCGTTTTGTGCACACGCTACATTGATTATGGCCAAGCATGCACCCTTAAAATAGCATATGAATAACATGCACAACCGCCACTGACTTTAAACTATTTTTTCAAAGTCAATTGTGCTGGGTGCAAGATAGGGCCCCAGGTGTCACAAAATATGTACTGTATTAATTGCTTACAGTATCTCACAAAAGAGAGTTCACCCCTCACATTTCAGCAAACTTTTAGTATATCTTCTCAAGGAACAATAGCCTACTATAGAAATTAAACTTGGATAGATTTAAGAGTAGTCTGCATGTGATGCTTGTATAGCAGTATAAATTGACTGTCCTCTGAAAATAACTCAACATACAGCCATTACTGTCAAAACAGCTGGCAACAATAAGTAAAGCACATTTGAATATAAAGCACATTTGAATGAGAGAGAGAGAGAGAGAGAGAGAGAGAGAGAGAGAGTCTGTGCAGAATCTAACTACTTAAAGGTGCTGTATGTAACTTTTTCACTCTACTAACAATAGCTAACACTAATACTAGCATAAAAATACCATTATCTGTTTGCATATATTGAGGAAACATGCTAAGTTCACAGATTTGCATTTACAAAAAGCTCGATTAAACCAATCTTCTACATTTACAGTGGTTTATTGGTATTTTCTGCCCTGCTGTTAGCTGATATGTGATTATTGATTATTGATTACTATTCACAGCATCACTGTTTCTGCTGCTGATGATTTGATTTTTTTTTTTTTTCAGGGCTGGTTTGCAGGCAGGAATCTGGCTGTATCACAAGTCACCTCCAAATACTTCCTGTGGGTTGATGATGACTTTGTATTTTTGAATGAGACGCGGATTGAGAGCTTTGTAGAGATTATGGAGGCAGTTCCAGAACTGGACATTGTAAGCATTTCTGTTTTTTTTTTTCTGTTGTGAGGAAAGGCATTCACAGGACATGGCACTGTGTCAATAGTTTTGTGTATATCCCCGTGTCTCAAAAATGTAATTTGTTAATTAAGCTTTTACTGATTTAAGTGATTAAGAATCTATTCTGATTTTGACCTTTTTTCTGTCTAGCTTGGTGGTGAGGTATCAGGTAATCAGTTTTATTTCAGTTTAGAGTATGATGAGGGAGATGAAGTGGAGGGCGGCTGCCTAAGCCGTTTCAAAGGAGGATTTCATCAGCCACTTCCACACTTTGAAGGTTGCATTCTAGTAGATGGAGTTGTAAATTATTTTTTGGGTCGGACAGATGCCGTGAGAAAGGTTGGCTTTGACCCGTTCCTGAAAAGAATAGGTCACTCTGGTAAGTATTCCCCAAATTTTGTCAGTTATTGTAAACTCATTTGAGAGCAGGTTCCTTTCTGGTTACCCCCAGTGTGTATCTGTCTTTTAAGGCTGAGCATTGTTTTTTGGAAACTATAGCATTATCCATGTTCCACTATTACTGTAATAGTCTAGTGAAATCACATTTTTTTTATATAGCCAAGCACTTTATACAATACATAAGCTTTCAAAGCAGCTTCATGTTAATAAAAAGAAAAATAATAGTATTAATGTAAAATGCATCAATTATGAAATGTCTTAAATTTCAGCTGTAAAGAAGCTCTACAGAAGACAGTGGTGTTGTTATTCAGCTCAAGTTTATTAAATTTAGTTTGATTACATGGTCAATGTTGCAGTTTGTGCCTTTATTTAGCTTAATTCAGTTTGAATGTTGTTCTCATCCGACCGTGTCAGCGCTGATAAATCGATAATATTAACTTCTGGTATACTGTAATGTTTCATATGAACTAGTTGAACTAGTTCTATATCAGAAATATTCCTCAAAATCATTATCATAAACAATACAATTTATATATAATTAGTTCTTAGATCAATATTTTCGCATAAAACACCTGAAAAATTCATGAACTTCATGTAACATGGTATTTTCTTTCCTGTCCATCATTTTGCGCCATTGTTGACATATTCCTCCTCTGCATTCTTGCCTTTCCTCAGAGTTCTTCATGGATGGACTTGGCCAGCTGTTGGTTGCCTCCTGTAAAGGCCTCTCCATTGGCCACCAGAAACATCGGTCTCAGGGGAATTATTCTTACTTCAGGTCTCAGAAGAAAGCTGACGCGAGGAAAAAAGTGACTCATCATTTCTTTAAGAACTATCTGAATTACATAAAGTTCTGAAAGGATTTTGTCCTTCTCTCCCTTTATAAGGCTTTTGTCTCTTCTTTTGGGGTTAGGTTATTTAACAATTAATAGACTTTGTATTTGTGAGTTTGAGTTTTAGATTTAGTTTTGCTTGCCAAATAGCGCATATGCTTGACAAAGCCATAGCCATTCTCTGCTTTGGCTTAATGTTTAATTTTCACAGCAATTTTTCATGTACCTTTTTTGCAAATTTGTTTTGTTCAATATTTTTTGCCCATTTGTGCTACACACAGGTGCATAATAATAATAAAATAAGGAGAGGTTTTATCGATAATGCTGCTTATGAAAACCACAGAAAAATGATTGAGACGATTGTTTGGCCATAAGTTGCATCCTGAGGTCTACAGCGTCTCTCTGGCAGCAAGGGGTTGAAATTGTCAGGGTTGTTCAGTTTGTTTGAGTTAAGTTTGGTTTTGTTTTGTTTCTGTTTGAGGTAATTAACTAGACACAGGTGTAACACATGGGGGCAAATCAAACACTATACCCTGCATTTCAATGTCCATACTAAACATCCTAAACAGTATGTGAGATTAAAATAAGTGTGTCCCAAACAAGCGGCAACCTCCCCGTCTCTCTTTTGAAACCAACACGGAAGTGAGGTAAACTGCAATTCGTTGACTGGCCGCTTGAGGCTGGTGTCAAAAGTGAGTCAAATCTGTATCTCCCCCATGTTAAAATGCCAAATTTTACAGCAGAAAAAAACCTGTTTACAGCCTGGTGTCTGTATATGGCTTTGGTCTATACAGCTAATTTTGCCCTTCATGACGACTGTGAGGGTGGTGAATTTTTTTATAACTCATCCATTTAAATTATATTAAGCCTTAAAATTTCTGCATAAATAAGGGTGTCCACTTTAGAGTGACTGGTGGATTCCCGCTGCTGTGGTCATTAGTCATCATTAGCCGTTTGTCTGCTGTCTGTTAGCCGTCACGTCACCTCAGCTCATGCACAACCGGCGTTCCGTCATAGAACGTCTCTGAAAAGGTTCACGCCCACTTTAAGGGGAAAACAAACCGGCGACCGCAATACACAGTATCGGATTGAGGACAGGTACTAACCCTTACAAACATGTCACTTAATGTTAAAACTGCAACTGAGAATTGTTGTGAGGTTGGGTGCCGTGTAGATTCCTATAAATGAAACAACGGCATCATTAAAATAAAGTATGATACTCTTCACTTCGGAGCCCCCCCTAGTCCCACTTTGGCAAAAAAAAATTATTATAACTATCTTGTGGCCTCAAGATAGTAACTCGTGGCCTCAAGATAGTAACTCGTGGCCTCAAGATAGTATATCTCGTGGCCTCAAGATAGTATATCTCGTGGCCTCAAGATAGTATATCTCGTGGCCTCAAGATAGTGTATCTCGTGGCCTCAAGATAGTGTAACTCGTGGCCTCAAGATAGTATATCTCGTGGCCTCAAGATACTAACTCGTGGCCACGAGAAAGTGAGTTTTTTCAAGGCGAACGTTTCCATGTTAATGTTTCCATGGCGACGCGTCACGCGATTGACCGCAGTCACAATAATACTGTATGACAGATGTGTCGCTTTTATTTCGCTTTTCCTTTTTTATTCAAAATATTCACAAACTTGCTTACCATGTGTGCTTGCAAGTTGAAGGTTTTAATGCTTGCTTATGAAGACTGTAGATGACCACTAGTAGTGTTCTATTATGACTGTTCTGTTTCATACTTTTATTTCATGTGACTTTTATTTTGACATCATGCTATCTGCATGGGGTACTAATTTCTCCACGCTCACGTTCACGCTCGTTCAATAAAAAACAAGAAGGCACGAGAAGGCACGTTACAAGACGATGCATGTTTAGAGTCAGAGATTGGAACATATTACTGTAACCTTCAACTAAAGTGTTCCTTGAAGTGTTATACCACTCTGTGCTTGCTTTGTTTTGGCAGTAATAATTTGAGAATAATTTATGAAGTTGCTAGCTAGCTCTCCAACGTCCAAGTTAATTTAATGGCGGCAGCCTTCCCTGGATCACCACTTTCTAGCACCCTTTGATATGCGGAGCGAGGTATATGGTTCATTGTAATGTACTATTTCATATGAATTTATTTCATATGTTCATGTAAATGGTAATGAGATTCATTTCACATGATAGCTGTTGCCTGCTATGCTGTTATCAATGTGATGCTAGCTTGCTAAAGTGCATTTGTCAAAGGATTATTTTGTATCTGGCTAAATTGCCTTTGTTATTTTCCTTTTGTTGGTTTTCACGTTGTTGGTGCTATGCACACTCGTCTGAATTAAAGTACACCCGTATGGAAACACTCCCAAGCCTGTGTAGCGCCCCCTACCCTTAACAGGGCGGAGCACCCAGGTTCTGACAATGTCTCTTGACTTTACATTAATGTCTCTCCTATTACCCTAGTTGGCTACTGTAACCCAGATTAGATATATTTATACTCTTTTAATACTATTCTTATACCGAGTAGAAATTAAACTCAATAGGAAAAAAACTCAATCCACCCAAAAGGTAAGTTTAAAGAGATTAACAATAAGATTTATTAAAACGATAAGATTTATTAATGAATAATTTATTTATAAAGACTGGAATGGATTATCAAAAGTCAAAAAAGTATATTACTTTTGATAAATAACTCTTAATACCTGTTAAGTGCTTTCCAGTATAGAAAACGACATATAATACCCCAAAATTAATGCAGTACACCGTAAATATATTAAATCACCAATAAAAATATCAGTAGACAATGAGGAAAATCAGTATCCCCACACCACACTTAATTGGTATATAAAACCACGACCAACAGAATAAAACACAAAAATTACAGAATAACAGTCAATATAAAAACGTGGGCCCACACACACACACACACAGTCAAAACAACCCACCCCGTTGCAGGCCTGAAACGTTGCTGGGGAGCGTTGTGGCCTTGAAATCAGCAAATGGCCGCTTCACTCGAATGAGCCAAAATAAATCAACAGATGACCTGAACACAGATGAATTCTGTGATGTTCCTCCTTAGAAGCGGCTGATCGTCCGGTAGTCTCCCCCGGCAGTCGGCAGAAGGGCGGCGCGGTTCTCTCCACTATGTCAACGGGGATAAGAGTGCGGCCTGGTCTGGATCCCGGAGCTCTAATTCAGTCACAAAAATCAGTCTCGTCCGTCTTCGAAATGAACTAAACTCAGATGACTATTTGCGGTCAAACTCCAGTTAGCCATCTGGTTTCTCAGTCTCAGTCTCAATACCAGGCTTGTGCAAAATTCAGAATTTCCGAATTGGCCTCCATTCAATTCATGAATTAGAATTTGAATTGAATTTACTCTGCCCCACAAGACATTGAATTGAATTTGAATTGGAATGACAGGAAGTGGAATTAAATTCATGGCAATTCAAAGAAATTCCACACAGTCACACAACAGAAAGAATGTGTTTAGTCTCGCATGCATTCAGTGTTAGGAAGATTACTTTGTAAATGTTATTGCTTACTGTTATTAGTTACCCATTATAAATGTGGTTTGGATTACTTAATTTGGATAACTTTATCAATGCAAAGCATTTTCGTTTTAAGTTTATTAGTAACTTGTTGAATTAAACATTTTACCTCAGTAATACAACTAAATACAATTACTTTAATTTTGTAATTTAATAACAGAAATTTCATTTCACGTAACTATTTACTCCTCAACCCTGCATACATTTTGTTCTAAAATAGATATTGATCAAATTCTTGAAATAAATTACCCCCTCAGTGTTGTTTAATTAGTTTTGTTCCAATGTAATTTTTATTTCAAAGTAATCACACAAACACAAAGTTGTTTAATGCAGTTATCATTTTTTCCAGTGCAAAAAATTACTGAGCAACACTGTTGCATCTAATTCTCAATAGCTCCTCAAATGTTTTTTCATTGAGTCTGCACCGTTCTGGGTTGCGTTTCCCGAAAGCATCGTTGGCCAACTATGGTCGCAAGTTTCGTCGTTACCAATAGAGTTCAATGGACATTGCGATGAACTTGCGACCATAGTTGGCCAACGATGCTTTCGGGAAACGCACCCCTGGTCTGAATATCTTTCCTGCAACACTAAAGATTCTCTCAACTGGTGCAGAGTGAAGTTGTAAGGGACTTCTGAAACTTAAAATGTCCAGTGTTGCCCATTAAATTGTGCTTTCAAACAAATGTCCACCTCAAATTGTTTAGCAACCATTTTAAATACTTGGTGAAAGTAAAGCATTCTAGGAAATGGAGTCATGTTCCATCATGTTCCACAAAATTACAATTACAATAAATCAAACTTAAATAAACTTAATGTTCTGTGACTAAATGGTAAATAGACTGCATTTATATAGCGCTTTCACAGACCTATGGCCACCAAAGTGCTTTACATAGCCTCACATTCACCCATTCACACACCAACAGTGGTGTCAGCCATGCAAGGCGCCAACCAGCCTGTCAGGAGCAGCTGGGGTTACGTGTCTTGCTCATGGAAAACCTCGACACTTGGTCAAGTGGAATCGGGGATTGAACCACCAACCTTTCGGTTTGTAGACAACCTACATGAACCACTGAGCCACTGCCGCCCCGCATATTATAATGCAATCATATTTCATTGTTAAACACTTCACTTAAAATATGTATATGAATTTCTTTGAATTTGTATTGAATTGCAATTCTGCTTCCTTTAATTCAAATTCGAATTGTAATTCTAGATCCTGTTTTTGACATCAATTCAAATTCAATTCAAATTCAAGAATTTAATTGGAATTAAGGAGTCATTCTCAATTCAATTCTGAATTGTGCACAAGCCTGCTCAATACTGAACGAAGCTTTGTGCTGCTCTGGGAAGCAGACTCGGAAAAATAACCTTACTTTAAAGTTTAAACTCAAGTATAAAACACAAGCAAAACAAACAAAAGTCTTCACAACACTGGATATAAGTTTAACCAGGGACGATTCTAGGATTTTCATTTTAGGGGGGCTCAGCCCCCAATGAGGGTATGATGTAAAAAACAAAAAAAAAGTTAGTTTATGGTCTAATGCTCATTATTAAGTAGTTTCATTCATTCATCCAGTAACATGCATATGGCAGGGTTTTATAATCACTGTGGTACTGAATGTAAGGTATCTAGGGGGGTTCGGGGTCATGCTCCCCCGAGAACATTTTGATTTCTCTGATCTACATATGTGCATTTTAAGATGTTTTGAAGGCCAAAAAAATTGGATAACAATAGCTTTAAAACCATGTGCGGGCAGCTGTTTATTTCTCTCACCTCATCAGCATCACACTCTTTTTCTCTTCGTTTTTATCTTGCTCTGTCTTTTCCCCTCCTAAAGCTGAGCTTTGACTGATATAGGCTTTTTAGTTTTGTCTGTCAGTAAAGAGAGTAAACATAGGGTCAACTGATAGGTTGATTCATGAATCATTTTCTCAGACAAAGCTTCCAGGAAAGCTAGGTAACTAAGTCCATCTACAATAAAATATAAATTATTTTATTTTTTAAGCTTTTTAGCCTTTATAATCAACAATACGGTTGGTTATTCATCAAGTCACCCCATGAAAATCTATTTAATTTCAAATAATTTAACTAACCAGCTAAACGTGTATGTAACTGTCTATTGGCAATATGATTAATCTGTTCTATATTTATTTCTATTTATTAAAAATAACAACATGAATTATCAATTTGCCACTTCTATAAATCAAGTACTTAAAAGAAAATCACAAATCCCTTTACTCTACTCTTACTCTAATATATGTATGTACACTCCTACTGATTCATTATTACTTAATACAAAACTATATTTATTAATACAAAACAAAATAACTCCACATGATGTTTCTCTCTCTGGGCCATCTAGTGCTTTCAGACAATGATGTGTGTCTTTAATCATTTCTGTGCATGGCATGTAATGCCGAAATACAAAATAATATGTTTTTAAGTTTAAAAAGTAAATTAAAATAAATCATGATCGTTTTCTAAAGTATGTTTTCATGGGTGTTAATCGCTTCATTTTTGTAGGAATAAAAAACAACTATCACACTCTGAAGGGCTGGAGGTGAACGCAGCGAAACGTATTGGTATTGGGTGAGAAACCGTCCCGTGTTGCTCCCAATGCTCCAGTAACATTACATTATGTAAACTGCAATGCATTTATGACAAAGAACTGCACCGATGCAGATGTAATATCATAGCGATCTATCAATAAATGCACTCACGACACACCTTGTACTCTCTGATGTTCGCTCTGCTCGGCGCCCCTGCAGATTGAAAAATGCGCTAAATCCAAGCAGACTCAGACAAGGGGAGGAGCCGAAACTTGACGCAGCTTGCCGCCGTTTCAAATGAGTTTTTTTAAAGAGGACTGAAGCGATCAAAAATGTATTAATCAAATATTTTTTAGGGGGGCTGGGCAGAAGTTTAGGGGGGCTGAAGCCCCCCTAAAAAAGGCCTAGTGACGCCCCTGAGTTTAACACACTAATTCAGTCGTTAAATTCACTCTTTTCTTGTCTTAATCTCACCACTCACGGAACTCTTTCTGTCGCGATCGCCAAATCTCCCCCTCTCTCCCCTCTCCAATCAGAAGTTCACTCGTCTTCACAGAGGCGGGAATAAGCGTAAAATTAACCAATCACCAATAAATGAACAAACATGCTTGGGCAAAGACATGTTTTAGCATGTACATCCCAATCAAACTTTATAGTTTAGCGTGATGCTGCGTTCTATTATTTATCCGTGTCGGAGTTCCGACTAGAAAGACAGACGTTGCCTAGCAACACGCACCAACACGCCCCCTTTCCTTGGATTTTGCCGCTCGGAAGTTTGGACAACCGTGAGGACACCGAGCAAGAATTCCGATACGGAATCCAAGATGGCTGCGCCCTGTGTGACTTGTTTTCATTGTTTGTTTACCGCTTTGGTTGTTTAAATGATGTTGTTTAAATTTTAATCACTCGTCGTATTACTGCAATACCTTACTGCGTCCTTATCACTGCCTGTCAGGCTTGTGCACAATTCAGAATTGAATTGAGAATGACTCCTTAATTCCAATTAAATTCTTGAATTTGAATTGAATTTGAATTGATGTCAAAAACAGGATCTAGAATTACAATTCGAATTTGAATTAAAGGAAGCAGAATTGCAATTCAATACAAATTCAAAGAAATTCATATACATATTTTAAGTGAAGTGTTTAACAATGAAATATGATTGCATTATAATATGCGGGGCGGCAGTGGCTCAGTGGTTCATGTAGGTTGTCTACAAACCGAAAGGTTGGTGGTTCAATCCCCGATTCCACTTGACCAAGTGTCGAGGTTTTCCATGAGCAAGACACGTAACCCCAGCTGCTCCTGACAAGCTGGTTGGCGCCTTGCATGGCTGACACCACCGTTGGTGTGTGAATGGGTGAATGTGAGGCTATGTAAAGCACTTTGGTGGCCATAGGTCTGTGAAAGCGCTATATAAATGCAGTCTATTTACCATTTAGTCACAGAACATTAAGTTTATTTAAGTTTGATTTATTGTAATTGTAATTTTGTGGAACATGATGGAACATGACTCCATTTCCTAGAATGCTTTACTTTCACCAAGTATTTAAAATGGTTGCTAAACAATTTGAGGTGGACATTTGTTTGAAAGCACAATTTAATGGGCAACACTGGACATTTTAAGTTTCAGAAGTCCCTTACAACTTCACTCTGCACCAGTTGAGAGAATCTTTAGTGTTGCAGGAAAGATATTCAGACCAGGGGTGCGTTTCCCGAAAGCATCGTTGGCCAACTATGGTCGCAAGTTCATCGCAATGTCCATTGAACTCTATTGGTAACGACGAAACTTGCGACCATAGTTGGCCAACGATGCTTTCGGGAAACGCAACCCAGAACGGTGCAGACTCAATGAAAAAACATTTGAGGAGCTATTGAGAATTAGATGCAACAGTGTTGCTCAGTAATTTTTTGCACTGGAAAAAATGATAACTGCATTAAACAACTTTGTGTTTGTGTCATTACTTTGAAATAAAAATTACATTGGAACAAAACTAATTAAACAACACTGAGGGGGTAATTTATTTCAAGAATTTGATCAATATCTATTTTAGAACAAAATGTATGCAGGGTTGAGGAGTAAATAGTTACGTGAAATGAAATTTCTGTTATTAAATTACAAAATTAAAGTAATTGTATTTAGTTGTATTACAGAGGTAAAATGTTTAATTCAACAAGTTACTAATAAACTTAAAACGAAAATGCTTTGCATTGATAAAGTTATCCAAATTAAGTAATCCAAACCACATTTATAATGGGTAACTAATAACAGTAAGCAATAACATTTACAAAGTAATCTTCCTAACACTGAATGCATGCGAGACTAAACACATTCTTTCTGTTGTGTGACTGTGTGGAATTTCTTTGAATTGCCATGAATTTAATTCCACTTCCTGTCATTCCAATTCAAATTCAATTCAATGTCTTGTGGGGCAGAGTAAATTCAATTCAAATTCTAATTCATGAATTGAATGGAGGCCAATTCGGAAATTCTGAATTTTGCACAAGCCTGCTGCCTGTGGGTATGGGAATCGGTCTTGTTGTGAGTGCAATATTGAATGAAGCCTTGTTTCAAACAGGTGTTACTAACGTGGCTAGCGTTGCTAACAGGAGGTAAACTAGTTACTAGACGAAGCACATAGTGCTACTTATTTTGGAGCGGCTGGTACTCGGCCAGTGCTACATAGCAAAAGCTTTCCGGGTGGCGTCCATCTTTTTCTCCGACTCGGACGTGCAAAACATACCAGAACGCTTGAAGTGTGGAAGTGACGTCATATCCGAGGTCCGAGTCGGTTCGTTGACAACAATAGAAAGCACCATAACTCTTAAAGGGGCAGTACATACACACAGACACGATTATGATACTATCTGAATCATAAATCTTATAAATACGATTTAATCAGTAACTAGCTGTTAATGTACTTAATCATAACCCTCCCTGGGTTACACTTGTTTATACCAAGTTGAAGGGCTACTACAGTGAAAACTCGTCACTCGATGTGGAGTGAAACTCAACTCGACGTTAGGACTGCCATCTGCCATTCTGTGTACAAGACTGCCACCTTCTGTTCAAACGCCCTCACTTCAACCGGCACCCAGGCAAGATCGGTCTCTGCTGATTGCTGCATAAAATCACAGGGACTCTTTGATTGCGAACAGTGATATTTAAGTAATGGACTGAAGTCACCTTTATAAACAATATACTGTAGGCTACATGTTTGATGCTCTGATTTAATCTTACATTTGAAAGGTGACTTTAAAGATACAGAAGGGTAATTTCATAAAAAAAAAGAAAAAAAAGGAAATTGAACTAATTGAACCTGTTAAAGGTAAATTCATTCATGGGTAAATCTGTATGATAGCATTCATTGCTAAGCTGTTAGCCTACATTTTTTTGTTGATGATAATCGCCCAGTGCATGTTTGATATTAAGTATTTGTTGAGTTATTAAGCTATATTTCAGTAATTAAACTGTAGTTCAGTAGTTCAATATAACCAAACAGCAACACAACTTCAACAAAATGTCACTTAATGGAGAAGTAGCTAGCAGACATGACCCACCCATGAAAACAGATAACCCACAGCCAGTCAGGTCTAGTTCATGTGAAAGAACATTTACAGAAAAGGGATTAGAGATGCACAAACAGGAAGCCATTAAACACAAGAAAGAATTCATGAGAGCTTATGGCTCCTGGAAAGAGGTGGCAGGAAAGGTTAGGACCGCACTAAAATCATTCTGTTCTCAAGATGAACTAAATAAAATCATGGAAGAAATCCATATTCGACACAGTGCAGTAAGTGAATGTTATGAGCCCATTCAACGCAACCACAATGCCACCCCAGACATTGTACCGAAAATGGATGCTTGTATAGCACTCACTGCAGAGATCGAAATATCGAAATAATGCAGAGATCGAAATAATAGAGATGCGGCTAGAAACTGTAGATGAGGTCTTCAATCCAGAACTTGAGAAACTACGTGTGAGGATGGCACTTAAGAAGGATGAGTATGGATCTGTCTTCGGACACACAAAGACAGATACTGTACTCTCTCTCGCAGAAAATTCAATCCACTTACAGGGTTCAAGCAAACATGTAGATGCGGGAGCAGAACTAGCAGCTCAACAAGAAAAGGTTAAAGCAGTATATCAAATACAAGTTTAAGTTCTTAGCAAGTTAGAAGAAGAGAAGCAGCTAGTTCTTAAAAGGTTGGAAGAAGAAAAGCGAGTGGCTCTTAAAAGGATAGAGGCAAACATGCGTCAGGAAAAAAAGAGACTACAGCAAATTCAAGCAGAGTCAGAAGTAAGAATAGTAGAGGCGAGAGTAAACGCATACGAGAGCCTTGAACATGACTCCAGAGACTGGCTAAAAGAGACTGATCTCACAGTTGAATTCAAAGGACAGCTTAATCCAAAGGCCAACGCATACCAGCCTCCACAAGCACACGCCAATGCGCTAGCATCTACTGAGAAAGATGGCCTTACCCAAGCACTCATTAACTCACTCAGTATGAATCGCCTGCCTGCTCCTGAGCCACCAAAGTTCTCTGGCGAAACCCTAAAGTATGTAGACTGGAAAATGTCCTTTATGGCCCTCATAGACCACCAGCCTCTCCCAGCTCATGAAAAAATTTTCTATTTAAAAAACTATCTGAGTGGAGAAGCACGCAAAGCTGTAGAGCGATTCTTCTATAGAAACTCAGAAGAAGCATATCAGGGGGCCTTAAAGGTCCTGGAAGAAAGGTACGGAAACCACTTTATTGTGCAAAAGGCCTTTAGAGACAAGCTCATGAAATGGCCCAAGGTTGGTACCAGTGATCCTGCTGCACTTCGAGAGTTTGCTGACTTCCTGCAAGGATGCGTTGAAGCGATGCCTCATGTGAAAGGATTGGCCATCTTGGACGACTGTGAAGAGAACCAGAAGTTGCTGAAGAAATTACCAGACTGGATCACACGAAGATGGAGCAGAGTCGTCATGGAAAGGTTGGACGAATCCGGGGATTACCCGAGCTTTTCCTGTTTCACAAGGTTCATCCAGATGGAGGCTCGGATAGCCTGTAACCCTGTCGCCTCACCACTTCTGATCAAGTCCACAGATGACAGGCAGCCCAGGAGAGCTAGAGCACTTCACACAAACACTAAAAGGAACAACCCCACAGAAAAAGGTTGAGAAAGTGTTCAGCACCAAGTCGAAGCCACCTTGTCCTATCTGCAAAGATGAGATGCACGGCGTCGTAAAGTGCCCTACCTTTGCAGCAAAATCTCTGGAAGATAAGAAGGCTTCATACGGGAAAACAATTTGTGCTACGGATGTTTGAGAAAGGGACATAACAGTAAGGATTGCAAAACGCGACACTCTTGTGGCATATGCAGCAGACGTCACCCCAACTGTCTACATGAAGAGAGAGAGAACCGATCTGTGGAAGCAAAAGAGAAACAGTCCACTTCCACAGACAAAGGCACTAGTCAGGAGGAGATCAAAGTGACGTCCCATGCAGTGACGCAGCACGTCTTTGCCACATCAAGCACCGTCCCTGTTTTCATGTCATCTGCAAATGAACCACAGAAGGAAGTTATAAGGTATGCTCTTCTCGATACGCAGAGTGATTCGACATTCGTCTTGGAAGACCTACTCGAAGAGCTGAACGTGGAGACTAAACCAGTACAGCTCAAACTGAGCACCATGACAGCTGTTGACACACCCATAGCAAGCAAAAGTGTCTACGGTCTACGAGTTCGAGGACTATAGTCTGAAAAACAGATTCAGCTATGCCAAGCCTACACTCGTGGCTTCATCCCGGTCAACAAGTCCTACATCCCGACTTCCAAAACAGCGCTGCTCTGGCCTCATCTAAAGCATCTAGCAAACAAACTCCCGCTGCTGAAGGACTGTGAGGTGGGACTGTTAATTGGAAGTGATTGCCCGTTGGCGTTAGCCCCTCAGGAAGTCGTCACAGGAGGCGAAAATGACCCATTCGCCCAGAGAACGGAACTCGGCTGGAGCATCGTAGTCTCATCCAATCCACATCTGGATCGTCAGGGAAACCAGAGGTTCGTCCATCGAGTGACAGTGAAGGAAATACCAGCGCCATCAACCACTGACGTGCTGAAAGTCTTGGAATCAGACTTCAATGAAAGGAAGTATGCAGACAAAGACAAGTATGTGTCACAAGACGACATTCGGCAACAGTTCGACTGCAGCACCTAAAGAAAAGATTGAAAAATAACGAGCGGTATAAAGAACAGTACAATGCCTTCATGAAAGATATGATAAAGAAAGGCGACGCAGAGCCAGCCTCTCCTGTGACAGGACAGCAGACTACGTGGTACATACCACACCATGGGGTGTTCCACCCCAAGAAGCCAGAGAAGCTAAGGGTCGTCTTTGACTGTTCAGCGAAATTCCGTGGTGTCTCATTAAATGATACACTGCTAACAGGTCCTGACCTGATCAACTCTCTCCTTGGAGTGCTCTGTCGTTTCAGGAAAGAGGCTGTAGCCATCATATGCGACATCGAGAAAATGTTCCATCAGTTTTACGTTTCTCCTGAACTACGGAACTACTTACGGTTTCTCTGGTGGGAGGATGGAGACCTTGAAGCAGAGCCTCAAGAGTATCAAATGGCTGTCCACCTATTTGGCGCCGCTTCGTCACCCGGATGTGCCAACTTTGGTCTGAAGTACTTGGCACGTCAACACAAGGAAGAGTATCCATCAGCGTCAGCCTTCGTTGAAAAGAACTTCTACTTCGATGATGGGCTTATCAGCGTCCCCTCCGTAGAAGAAGCTAAGGAGTTGATCGCTGAAGCCCGAGAGTTGTGCAAGAGAGGAGGTTTGCATCTACAGAAGTTCAATTCAAACGAAAAGTCAGTTCTGGACTCTGTGGACCCAACTGATAGAGCAGTCACATCTGAACCCCTCAATCTGGACCTAAATGCACCTCCAGCAGAACGTGCTCTCTGTATCCAGTGGTCCCTTGAACATGACACCTTCAGCTTCAATGTAAACCCACAGACCAGGCCCTCCACACGTCGCGGCATCCTATCCGTCATTGCTTCTTTGTACGATTCAGTTGGATTCGTGGCTCCGTTTATCTTAACCGGAAAGTGCATCCTCCAGGAGCTGTGCCGTCGAGGCATTGGATGGGATGACCCACTTCCTGAAGACTTAAGTCCACGGTGGGAGAGATGGAAGAGCGACCTACAAAGGCTGAATGAAGTCTCAATTCCGAGATGCTACCAACCACAAGGCTTCTGCCAAACTGTCACGAGGGATCTACACCACTTCTCGGATGCCAGCAATATAGGATATGGCTCGTGCTCCTATCTGAGAAGCAAGAATGAAGATGGTGAAGTTCACTGCAGCCTTGTGATGGCAAAGGCTAGAGTTGCGCCTACAAAACTCACAAGCATTCCAAGATTGGAACTTTCAGTAGCAGTGGCCGCTGTAAGATCAAGTGTCATGCTTTGAAACGAGCTTGAAATGCCGATCCATGGAGAATTTTTCTGGACTGACTCCCAAGTAGTCCTGGCTTATATCAACAATGAAGCAAGAAGGTTCCATGTCTTCGTTGCCAATCGTGTGCAAATGATCAGAGAACACACCAGCCCCAGCCAGTGGCACTACATAGACACAACAGAAAACCCTGCTGACCATGCGTCGAGAGGTCTCAATGCAGTAGACATCTCCTCAACAAACTGGCTACCAGGACCCAAATTCCTGTGGGAACAAGAAATACATCCAGAGTCTCACCTCACTCCTGTGTTGCTTGTTGGTGATCCTGAGGTCAGGTCAATGCAGGCGTTTACAACTAAAGTTGAACCTTCCAAGTCAGACATTCTTACCCGTCTAAATCGATTCTCCTCCTGGTCAAAACTCCTGAAAGTCATAGCAAGAATCAAGAGGCTGAATTCAAAGCAAACCCATCCTGGCAAACCTGTGAGTGTGGAAGAACGCGAGAGAGCTGCCGAATCAGTAATGAGGCTTGCACAAGAAGAAGCATTCTTCCAAGAGATGGGAAGGACGGAATCAAACTTTAACAGAACTTCGAGCCAATGGGTTTTGGGTCATCGGTGGAAGTAAGTCAGTTGCTAAGCTGATACACAGATGTGTGAAGTGCAGAAGACTCAGACGGCCTGCAGAAGAACAACACATGGCAGAGCTTCCTAAGGAGCGTGTAGAAGTCTCTGCTCCCTTCACATACTGCAGCATCGATTGCTTCGGCCCATTCATCACTAAGAAAGCCCGCAAAGAGCAAAAGCGCTATGGCTTAATCTTCACTTGCCTTGCCTCTCGATCTGTTCACATTGAGATGCTTGAGGACTTATCCACAGATGCATTTATCAACGCCTTAAGATGCTTCATCAGTCTCAGAGGAGCCGTTCGTCAACTCCATTGCGATCAAGGAACCAATTTTGTGGGAGCTAAAAATGATTTCAAAGAAGCACTGAAGCAATGTGACACCAAAACAATTAAAGAGCTTCCTCGCAGAAAGGCAATGTGAGTTCACCTTCAATGCTTCTTCAGCAAGTCACGCTGGCGGCGCCTGGGAGCACCAGATACGGACTGTCCGCAATGTCCTAAATGCCACACTCTGTCAATACTCAGGCAGACTCGACGACTCTTCCCTTCGAACTCTGTTCTATGAAGCAATGGCCATTGTGAACAGCCGTCCGTTAACCGTAAACGGGGTAAATGATCCTACCTCGCTCGAGCCATTAACTCCAAACCATCTCATACTGATGAAGTCCAAGATTGCCCTTCCACCGCCTGGCAAATTTGAGAAGGAAGATGTCTATGCAACTAAAAGGTGGTGAAGAGTTCAGTACCTCGTCGAACAGTTCTGGTGCCGGTGGAAGAGAGAATATCTCATGAACATCTCCACACGCCAAAAGTGGCATACGACTCGACGCAACCTTAAGGTAGATGACTTAGTCATTATAAAGGAAGACACCCCTAGAAATCAGTGGCACCTGGGACGAGTGGTTGAAACCACAAAAGAGAGCGATGGACTAGTGCGTCACGTCAAGGTGTTAGTAGGAGAAAGGATGTCAGTGAAACAAGATCGCCCTACCAAACCTTTGATTATAGAAAGGCCCATTCAGAAACTAGTTCTCCTCCTCGAGAGTGAGTGATGAGTCTAGTTGTCTACACCTTTATCCTCTTATGACATAGGCTACTCTCTCTCAGTTATTAAGTAGTACTCACCTGCACATATCTAGAAACACTGATACAGACATAGGACTCAAGGCGACCGTTATTTAGAACGTCCCTTTATGGTTTCCATGGTGACGCGTCATTGCTTGTCACGTGACACACCGCAGCAGCAACAAAGCTGAATGAATGATGATCTGCTTTTATGCCATTTTTTCCCTTTTTTATTCAGAATATTCACAAATGTGTTAGCTATGGCATGAAATATCTGATATTCCGATTGTCAAATACATGCAAGTGGAATGTTTTGTATTGTTGTATTGTTGTTTAAACACCTTTATAACGATCGCATCGCGTTAGTTATGTTAATTTGTGCCGCAGACGCAGGTCAGAGAATCGGATCTGTTGGATTTACAACACGTGAATTCATCCACTTCTCCCGAAATACTTAAAAGTAAGTGGCTGGTGAACTGGGAGAAGAATAGAGTAAACATTAAAGTTACTTACACAATGTGTATCTGATGTGAATAAAACGTGTCGAATTATAATGGAAAGGATTATTATTACCTCTTCCATAGACATCAGTGTGTATTTGACAAACTCTAAATGTATTGTTTTTTTAGTAGCCTACTTATGTGAATTTATATGTCTGAAACCTAAAATAAACAGTATGTGGTTGAAAACACTGAAAAGTTGTGTTATATGACAGCTCTGAGCGCGCCTGTCTCTGGCTAAATTCAACATTTGAATTTAGCAGTTGATCATGTGATGCACTGACCGTTCTAATCACCCCGGTGTGAAATACGTGCGAAAGGCTTAAAAACAAGAAGTTTTATGACACAACATTTTGAAATAGGCTTAAATCAAACACATTTTAATTCAGATTCTGCATTTATATATATATATAATATATATATTTTAGGGCTGGGGGAATTAACGCGTTAATCTTTGCGATTAATTTGAAATGTTTAACGCGTTAAAAAAATTTAACGCAGCACACTTTTTTTGCCTCGTTTTAATGATTTCCTGTTGCGGCTGCTATTGAAAAGGCCGTCCCGCCCCTCCGTGTTCGGCGATCACGTTTCATTCTCGCGCAGCTGTCATGAGCTGGTCTTTTCCGCTCCGTGTGTGCGCCGCGCTGTGTTCCGCGTGTGTGTGTGTCGGCGCGCTCTGTCGTTAACGGCTCAGCGGCGCGCTCTCCGTTCCGTGTGTGTGTGTGTGTGTGTGTGTGTGTCGGCGGCTCTAACGGCCCAGCGGCGCGCTCTCCGTTCCGTGTATGTGTGTGTGTCACGTGTGTGTGTGTGTGTGTGTGTCGGCGGCTCTGTCGACAACGGCCCAAACGCTTCAATCATGTACCGAGCACTGGAAAAGTAAAGTCCACTCAAATAACGTGAAATTCTGTTTGCTGAGCTGGTATAGCCATGCTGGGCAACAATGGTAAAATTACCTGCTCTGATTACATGCTCTGGTAATAATAGCTTTGTAGGACTATATTTTATTTTGATAATTAGTAAAAAAAAAAAAATCTGTTAAATTGATTATGTTGATTGATTATTGAAAAAAAAAATATTGATATTGATGTTTAATATAGGGCTATTTTCTGTTCCTTTTTTTCCCTGTGTTGTTTAATTAGGTGATTCTGAGTTAATAGGAATAGTTCACTTTAAAATTAAAATTATGTCATCACTCACCCTCATGTTGTTTTAAACCTGTATGAATTTCTTTCTTCTGATGAACACAAAGGAAGATATTTAGAAGAATGTCAGTAATCAGACAGTTTCTGGGTCCCATTGTCTTCCAACGGCCAGGGCGGCCTGTTCCAACGTCTATGCAAGACGATGCATGTTTAGAGTCAGAGATTGGAAAATATTACTGTAACCTTCAACTAAAGTGTTCCATGAAGTGTTATACCACTCTGTGCTTGCTTTGTTTTGGCAGTAATAATTTGAGAATAATTTATGAAGTTGCTAGCTAGCTCTCCAACGTCCAAGTTATAGTTAATGGTGGCAGCATTCCCTGGATCACCACTTTCTAGCACCCTTTGATATGCGGAGCGAGGTATGTGGTTCATTGTAATGTACTATTTCATATGAATTTATTTCATATGTTCATGTAAATGGTAATGAGATTCATTTCACATGATGGCTTTTGCCTGCTATGCTGTTTATCAATGTGATGCTAGCTTGCTAAAGTGCATTTGTCAAAGGATTATTTTGTATCTGGCTAAATTGCCTTTGTTATTTTCCTTTTAAGTCTTCACGGTGTTGGTGCTATGCACACTCGTCTGAATTAAAGTACACCTGTATGGAAACACTCCCAAGCCTGTTTTAAGTTGAAGGGCTGCTACAAAGACTATAAGCCCATTATAACTAAAAAAAGGAATACTGCTGCATCAGCAAAAGAAAGAGAGTTGGCTTGGCAAAAAATAACGGACAGAGTAAATGCGTGAGTTTATAAAATTATAAATGGGCTATTTTCCCCTTTCATTGTGACGCAAAAATTCTTTGGGGCATATAGTAAAAATAAACAAGTATTTACTTGTTGGCCTCCATTCATTTCTTAATATTACAGTAGTAATGCACATAATTGGCTAGTAATATGTTGGCTTTTTTGTTTTATCAGGTAATCCTTCTGGAGCCAGAAGAAGTGTGAGCCAAGTCAAAATGAAACACAAAAACATTCTCCAGCAAGGTAATATTTTCTAGACTTACTAAACTTGTTACTGACGCCATGTAATTTACCACACCTGTGTACCACACCTACATTAATACTTATGATTTATTGATGTTTTTGTCAGTGTTTTAATAAAGAAAATCATCAACACTGTCACCATTTTAAAAAGGCATTTTGAATAAATTTTAGTCATTGATTCACTTGTGCAGTATGAAAGAGCATCTTAGGTAACACATTTGTATTCTGGGCTTTATGCTTGATACTGATAAACGTAGTTCATCTTCAACTCTCGTAAGTCGTGACCGTTGTTTGTTTTTAATGCAAGTAAGCGAAGAAAATGTAGCTTCACAGAGATAGGTCGAGGCAAAGGGAATCAGTTCATCCAAAGCGATATCAGATAATCCCGGGTATTCCCCTGCAACTGACAGCCAGAATTCATCCAACGGAGTTGAGACAAAGGCTGCTCGCAGGGTCCTGTCACTGGATAGGTCCAGCAGTGAGTCCTGTCCCGATGACAGGTTGCTGCCAGTGGTGGTGGCAATAAACGGCTGTCGGATCCATTCTGTGTTTTCCTTAGTCTCTTCCTGAAAATACCGCTTGAAATGTCCAATAAGTTTGCGTAAATGATTAGTTATCAATGTTTTTGTCCCGTCATCCAGAAGCAGCTCATCCTCCTAAATAAATTCATGTAGTCCATCAAACATCTACACACTTCCTTTTTCTATTCGAGCTGTCCATCGCTCCATCTTCTTTACAAATCCGATTACTTTGTCGGCTAATGACATAATGTTGGTATTGGGGCCTTGCAGTGACATATTAAGTCCATTCAGTCTATCAAATATATCTGCCAAGTAGGCCAGGTTTGTCAGAAATGTAGGATCTGTCAGACTTTCTGCGTAGGGAGATATACAGTCATCTAATAAGAATAGTCGCTCTTCATCTCTCATTTCAAAAAGACGCCGCAATATTTTACCTCGCGACAACCACCTGACTTCAGTGTGCAACAGTAAAGATTCATGTTCAGATCCCATTTCTTTGCACATAACTGCAAACAGTCTCGTATTGATGGGACGTGCTTTTTAATTACTGTTTGAACAATTTTAATTACTGTTTGAAGCACGCAACTCAGTTCATTATCAAGGGCCTTGGAAGCAAGAGCTTCCCTGTGTATAAAACAATGGGTGAATCTTACGTGTGGTGCACTGCCGTGCAAAGGCAAAAGACCGTAACTTCGTTTTTGGTCGAAAATGAGTTATTTATATTTTTGGCACATTCAAGACCTTCTTTATCATGTGGATAAGTATCTTGAATCAATTCCGTTTATTTTTCGAGAAAATAATGATTTGTCTTAACAGTAACTTCCAAAAGCCCATGAGAAACCAAGGCAGAACACCGTAACATCAGTTACCGCTCTTTGGCTTTGTTTTGGAACGCTCAAATTACGAGTTACGGTGCTCTGCCTTTGTTTAGCCGCGCGTCAATATGAAGTTACGGTGCCGGTGTTCAATCAAATAATGCTACCTACCAGATTGTAAGGTTATCTGCCTTTGTTTTAATGTCCATTAAAATTAAAATTACGGTGTATCCTGTGTACTTTGTACAGCTGCCATCAGTCGCTCTAACTTCTGATGTCCTCAGAGCGGTCAGAACATTTAGTATGGTCTGCTCCATCGACAAACGTGCGATTACGATCGCGAAGGATTATGCAGAGTTGACAGAAAAACGTTACACATTGGCGTATCAGATGAATACATCCATGAATTAAAGCTCGCAAACTAGCTGGCAGAGTGCCAAAACTTCGCCTTCAGCCCCGCCCTAAACGCGGTCGAGTCAACGCTGGACTAATAGGAGGTATTTTGTCATGTCAAATGTATTAATAATGCCATCAGAATGCAACCAAAGCACAGGATAGCAATAAGTAGATGGCTATAAATAATTGTAAATCATACAAAATAAATGCCATGATCACTAGATTTTATACAGGTGTGTACTATAATGATTTTGTTAATGGTGATCAGCAACTAAATATTGATAATGTGGAAGTTACTGCCTTTTGCCTTGGTATGACCTCTCACTTTTTGCTGACAATACAAAGGCAGAGTACAGTAACTTTAAAATAGTGGTCAAAAGTCAAGTTTGAGCTCAAGATTTTTTTATGTATATAATTTCCATTACTAAAACATCTATTTGCCAAATTTCCAGTGTCCTACCTATAATTAATTAAGCGGGACAACTAAAAATCTTTAAAGTCATTTTTCTCAGTTCCACACTCTAGCGACTTAAGGTCTTTTGCCTTTGTAGGGCAGTGCAGCTGCTTGTATCTTCGCCTTTAGACCCTTATGTTTGCCCATCATAGAACCAGCTCCATCCGTACACACGCCCACACAGTTATCGAAACTCAGTCCGGATCTGTTTAAGCTGACTCGCTATTTTTTCATTTTTGCAATGAGGTATGAAACTTCATAAGATGCAGCCTGGAGTTTGGTAGTTGTTGTAGTCTGTGTAGTCAATACTTGCTTTTGACCACGCAAATCTTGCTCTTTGCAACGGAAAAAAATCTTTTGTTTTATCAATGTGTGTTGGGTGTTTGGTATGTAAATGTCTCTTCATTTTCACCGGCTTCAAAATGTCATTTGCTAGTACCTCCGTACACATTACACATTGTGGACGTGCATCCCCATCAACCATATGACACGTAAATCCATACCAAATGTAGTCGTCGTTATATCTCCTTCGCTTTGCTGAATTTAAGTGGGCCTGCAAATGCTTGCGTTTCGCTCGCACTTTCACTGGCACCACCGTATCCCCCGCCAGGCTATGCACAGTTCCCACGGGTCTTTCGATCTGCATTGGATCTGCCTCCACAGGTTCTGCCTCCTCTTGCCTCGGCGTGTCATTGTTAGATTTCGGTTCATCTGTGTTTGCTCCAGTTATTTTAGGCGTAGAATCAACGATTATATTTTTACGAACCAGCCAACGATCCATCTTATTTATTACACTCTGAAAAGATTTGCTAGCTGCTAGCGGGTACTGTGATCGCCCCCTAGTGACAATTAAGGCAAAATACAAAAATTGGCATTAACCAGAATAACCAAACATAATTTTCCCTCTCAGCTTTTCACTCGCGCCCCCACAATGGTAACGTCGCGCCCCCCTTTAGGGGCGGGCCCCACACTTTGGGAACCACTGACCTATTGCATACAAAAAACTCCCCGTCGCAAAAAAAGCGAAGGGCAATGCACAAAATGGGCTCCGTGTTAAGCGCTAATCCGCGATGCTATGTAGGTCTATGGTTTCAAAATCTTCGTTAAATAAATTAACGATTCTTTTGAAAAATGGTAATGCTCCCGCAAATATTCATTTGGATACGAAAACACATTGATACGTGGTCGTATCACCCTCTCACGGCGGAAAAGATTACGTATTATCTGTGCTTCCACATCCACTGGATCGTCTTCAAAAGGGCACGCCATGCTCCGTCACCTCTCTGAAACAAACTAACCCTGGAACATAACCTGCTCTAGAGCAGGCTAAGTTCAGAGAGTGAGTTGCTATGACTACTAACATACCCTGAAAGTTACCTCCGTTTTTGGAACCTAAAGTTGAGGTTATCCGCTTACTTACTCTTAAACATACCCGGGTATGTCACATAACCTGCTTTCTGGAATAACATTGTAATAATATTGTCCACAACCCACTGCACTTTGGAGGAGGAACTACAAACACGAGTAAAAAGTGTTAAAAAAATACAAAACAAGATCGGATATGTGCAGACATCCCAAGTCTCCCGGAAGTTCCGGGAGTCTCCCGCATATTGATAGCGGCTCCCTGATGCCCGCAAATGACTTCAAATCTCCCGGAATTTAGAGCGAGCGAGCAAGAGCGCGCATGTGAGTTACAAACCGCGCACGGCAGAGAGGGAGCGAGAGCGAGAGACCTTGCGCGTATGTGCCCATGAAGCGCATGTAAGCTCGAGAGCATCCTGATTGGCCTGTTTCGGTAAATCAACCAATCAATTGTCACTGTGGGCGGGCTTTTATCTCTTCTCCCGTTCCGAACCGAATTAATCAGTTCAGTGTATCTAGAAACAGGAGCGCCATGGCAGAGGAAGAGTGCCCCAAAAAACGAAAGTATAAGATACATTTTACGCCAGACTACACTAAAGTGTACCCCTGTCTTATAAGAGTAAAGCATAATGACAGTCTTGCACGCTGTCAGTTTGTAACAGTGACTTCAGCCCATGGTGGGTTAAAGGATTGTAAAAGACATGTTGAGGTGAGTTCAACAAGTTTAATTTCATATTATTCAGGCCGGCTAGTTGCCAAGGCTATTTGAAAGCAACAAACTCCAGTTTAAAGTTCCAATAAAAGCAGTTTACATAAATAGTACATGCAGCTTAAATAGTCAAAGGAAATTTTTTTTACATAATTAACAAGTAATTGCATGGGCCTATAGTAAATGTCAATTATGCTTTTACATATATATATGGGGGGGGGGGGGGGTCTCCCTGAAATGACTTTTTGCAGGTTGGGATGTCTGTATGTGCGACCGACAGCGAGAGGTTGTCACGGTTCATGACTGCACTGACTCCTTCTCGCGCTGTGTTTGTGTATGTGTGTGTGGGCGTGGTCACTGATCAGCCGCTGATTGTCATCAGCGCCAGCCAGGGCAGGACTTAGGGTGGTGGGGGCCCCTGGGCTTGAGTCACTTTTGGGCCCTACCTTCTATACATTACTTTAAATAGAACAAAATGATACATACACAAGCTATGTATTAGAGCTACACAATTCTGGATAAACTGAGAATAAAAATAGAGATCACGATTCTGAACAAACAACTAAACAAAATAACATAATGTATGTTAATTGCTGAAGTCTATTAAAAATGTTTAATTAATCTGAATTATAAAAAAAGAAAAAAACTTGGGTTTGAATGAATGATTCAATTCATCAATCAAATGCACTTGTTTGATAGATGAATCAGCATTTTTGAAGGAATCTCCTGAATGAACGATTCAATGACAAATGTTTTTTACAGTTTTTCTCGATTGCTTGAACACTATAACCAGGCTTTTGAACTAAAATTTCAAAACCATAACGCCATTTATCAAAAAGCACACCCATTTCACTAAACTATAAACACTATTCCCTGTTTTGACACATGAGTCAGATTTGTTGAACTGTCACTGCAAAACTCTACACACAAATCCCTTCATTTCTCATTGCTTAGACCATGTTGTCATTTAGAAAGCACTAGCATTCAAAATTGTTCACTCAAGTCAGCACAGCTTCAGCTCAGTTAGCACACAATTACCCAAGTGGAAACACTTAGAGTCAAAATTTAAACATATCAATCAGAACTTCAATAGATATATACAGTTTTTTTCAATTGTTTACACGCAATTTTGAAAACCGGGTTCTTTTTTTCAAAACAGAATCACAATTATCCAAACACCACACTCAATTTGCATAATTCCTATATTGTTTGCAAAATGACACACTTCAGTCAAAACATACACACTTCAGTCAAAACATATACACATATTTGTGAAAATGCTATTAGTTTTCATTTAACCAACACAGTCCTCAACGATCAGACACTATTGCAGCCAGTTACACACAGCTGTGATAAATATAAAACACATTTGTAAAAAAACTAATTTTAGGAAATAACATGTGCTAGATATTTGGCCAGACATTGTTATGTAAGGGATAATTTAGATGACAAAAAAAAAGTGACAAACCCACAACATTCTTCATGATTAGTTTGAGATATAGGGAGAAATTACACAAATAGGCCTACTATAAACTTACCAAGCACTGCACAACACTGATGCTGCAGACTGAATATTTCAAGTATTTATTTCAATACTTACAGTATTTCTTAACATATTCAGTTACAGTAATCAACCAACAATGAAATCAATTAAACAAATAAAATCTGTAGACAAATAAAAATTACTGCATGGAGTACATACACTTTGACTCTGAAGAAAAACCACTGTAAAAGAAACAAGAATACTGTAACTATTCATCATCTCTCCGTCTGGCTGGATCAGGCCATAAGATTTCATCCACATCACAGGCTATGTCTTCAATGGCATAAGTCCTTCCCTACCTCTTCCTCTACCTAGGCCTCTTTCTCTATCTCCTTCTTCTCCTCTTCCTCTACCTAGGCCTCTTCCTCTACCTCCTTCTTCTCCTTTTCCTCTACCTCCTTCTTCTCCTCTTCCTCTACCTCCTTCTCCTCTTCCTCTACCTCCTTCTCCTCTTCCTCTACCTCCTTCTCCTCTTCCTCTACCTAGGCCTCTTCCTCTATCTCCTTCTCCTCTTCCTCTACCTCCTTCTCCTCTACCTCCTTCTCCTCTTCCTCTACCTCTTTCTCCTCTTCCTCTACCTAGGCCTCTTCCTCTATCTCCTTCTCTTCCTCTACCTCCTTCTCCTCTTCCTCTACCTCCTTCATCTCCTCTTTGAGCTCCCCCTTAGTGCAGCAGATTAATGGCATATTTCAAGAGAATCGTTCAAATTGGTATAGAAGCATGAAATTTGGCACAGATACTCTCTAAGGGTCACTGTTTGGGAAAAAGGCGCTGGCCATCCAAAAATTCAACATGGCGGCCATTTTTTCAAGATGGCCGCTATTTCTGTCAAATGCTCATTATGTCAATCGTTTAAACAGTGATGTAGGCATAACATTTTGTGAAAATACTCTCTTCAGAATGTTTTTTTTTGGAAAACGGTGCTTTTCCCTCAAAAATTCAAGATGGCAACCATTTTTCAAGATGGCCACCATTTTTCAAGATGGCCGCCATTTTTCTTGAATGCTCAATTTATTTATTTTTTTAAATGGTGATGCTATCATGAAATTTGGTACAAATATTCTTAAAGGAACATTATCATGGAAAAGGATGTGTGCCACTCAAAAATTCAAGATGGCGACCATTTTCAAGATGGCCACCATTTTTCAAGATGGCCGCCATTTTTCTTGAATCCTTAATTTTTATTTTTTTTTTAAATGGTGATGCTATCATGAAATTTGGTACAAATATTCTTAAAGGAACATTATCATGGAAAAAGGTGTGTGCCACTCAAAAATTCAAGATGGCGACCATTTTCAAGATGGCCACCATTTCTGTCAGAGCTCAATTTAATGTGTTAAGGAAGGTTTTGTTTAATAGAGTGAACGTCATTACACAACCAGGGCACACTGGTGACTTCACTGCTGTGGAACTCAGCATGGGATTCAGTGTCAGCTAATCTAGTTTTACTTTCACTGTAGTTCTTGACTAGTAGTAATAGTATAGCTAAGTTTAGTGTCCCTAAACCGCACCTGAATTGACAGGTTGTGCCAGCGTGGGAGAGCCGAGCCAAGGGTAAGCGGGGCAATACATGACTTGTTCATGTATGCTTACTTGGTAGGTGTACAGATCACACGGGACTTAAATGGCACTGGATGAATGATCGGGCTAGGTGTAGGTGACCCGTACCCAGTTGTATCCCATACCTGAATGTGTACTATGTCTATGATTGAGGTGGTAAAAGGATAACCCCTCGGCCTTAATCAGACAACAAACCTCCAAAATGGCAAATGAAAATCCCATGTCAGCCAAGAGGCAAACTGATTGGATGAAATGTTGTCTTTGTCAGACAGACACAAAGGAACCCCTCCAATCACCACCTACCCATCATGTTTCTTAACATGATGGCTATAAAATTATTGCCACCAACATTCCACTCTTTCACAAGATGAACAAAATGCCAATGACCCTGGACCTGGAACGACTGGATGAAGGTGGTGGTATAGAAGCTACTTTGAGAAGGAACCAAGCGAAGTATCACTACAATTGTCGACTTCGGTTCAACAACACAAAGTTACTTCGTGCCCAGGAGCAACAATCCGCTGCTCAATGTAGTGAGACAGATGAAGGCCAAACAAAGCATCGCAGAACCATGATGCAGAAAAGTCTAGATGATCAGGTTTGCTTTTTTTGTGATAACATATCTCCTGAATCTGACCTACGTCAGGTAATGACACTGCAACTGAATGACAGACTACATGAATGTGCACAAACACTGAATGATGCTAAATTATTGTCTCAACTAAGTGGTGCTGATGCCATTGCACAGGAGCTGAAATACCATCATTTGTGTCTCATTCCTCTTTACAACAGAGAGAAACTCCACCTCAGAAGGCTTGAGAAGGAGTCACAGAGTGAAACGATTCAACCAGCCATCTTTCTTATGGCTCTTTCTGAACTGGTCACCTATATTGTTGAAACCAGTCTTAATTCTGATGGTCCTTCCGCCTTCCCTCTCGCAGACACAGTGGGGAGAACAAGTATTTGATACACTGCTGATTTTGCAGGTTTTCCCACTTACAAAGCATGTAGAAGTCTGTAATTTTTATCATAGGTACTCTTCAACTGTGAGTGACGGAATCTAAAACAAAAATCCAGAAAATCACATTGTATGATTTTTAAGTAATTAATTTGCATTTTATTGCAAGACATAAGTATTTGATACATCAGAAAAGCAGAACTTAATATTTGGTACAGAAACCTTTGTTTGCAATTACAGAGATCATACGTTTCCTGTAGTTCTTGACCAGGTTTGCACACACTGCAGCGGGGGTTCTGGCCCACTCCTCCATACAGACCTTCTCCAGATCCTGCAGGTGTCGGGGCTGTCGCTGGGCAATACGGACTTTCAGCTCCTCCAAAGATCTTCTATTGGGTTCAAGTCTGGAGACTGGCTAGGCCACTCCAGGACCTTGAGATGCTTCTTACGGAGCCACTCCTTAGTTGCCCTGGCTGTGTGTTTCGGGTCGTTGTCCTGCTGGAAGACCCAGCCACGACCCATCTTCAATGCTCTTACTAAGGGAAGGAGGTTGTTGGCCAAGATCTCGCAATACATGGCCCCATCCATCCTCCCCTCAATACGGTGCAGTCGGCCTGTCCCCTTTGCAGAAAAGCATCCCCAAAGAATGATGTTTCCACCTCCATGCTTCACGGTTGGGATGGTGTTCTTGGGGTTGTACTCATCCTTCTTCTTCCTCCAAAAACGGCGAGTGGAGTTTAGACCAAAAAGCTGTATTTTTGTCTCATCAGACCACATGACATTCTCCCATTCCTCCTCTGGATCATCCAGATGGTCATTGGCAAACTTCAGACGGGCCTGGACATGCTTCGGCTTGAGCAGGGGGACCTTGCGTGCACTGCAGGATTTTAATCCATGACGGCGTAGTGTGTTACTACTAATGGTTTTCTTTGAGACTGTCGTCCCTGCTCTCTTCAGGTCATTGACCAGGTTCTGCCGTGTAGTTCTGGGCTGATCCCTCACCTTCCTCATGATCATTGATGCCCCACAAGGTGAGATTTTGCATGGTGCCCCAGATGGAGGGAGATTGACCGTCATCTTGATTTTCTTCCATTTTCTAATAATTGCGCCAACAGTTGTTGCCTTCTCACCAAGCTGCTTGCCTATTGTCCTGTAGCCCATCCCAGCCTTGAGCAGGTCTACATTTTTATCCCTGATGTCCTTACAAAGCTCTCTAGTCTTGGCCATTGTGGAGAGGTTAGAGTCTGTTTGATTGAGTGTGTGTACAGGTATACAGGTAACGAGTTCAAACAGGTGCCGTTAATACAGGTAATGAGTGGAGAACCGGAGGGCTTCTTAAAGAAAAACTAACAGGTCTGTGAGAGTCGTAATTCTTACTGGTTGGTAGGGGATCAAATACTTATGTCATGCAATAAAATGCAAATTAATTATTTAAAAATCATACAATGTGATTTTCTGGATTTCCGTCTCTCACAGTTGAAGTGTACCTATGATAAAAATTACAGACCTCTACATGCTTTGTAAGTAGGAATACCTTCAAAATCAGCAGTGTATCCAATACTTGTTCTCCCCACTGTATGTGCAACCTGTACCAGTAGCGTATCCTTTTTTCTAACAGTGGCCCTTCCTCTCTGTGGACTATACCTTGCCGTGGTGGAGAGGCTTGTGTATGAACTCCATTGAACCTGAGAGCTATGCCGGCGGGGATTTTATATCCCTGGCAAGTTTAACTAAGCTGGACAGGTCAAAGAAGAGGAGGCAGACAAAGCAGACATTATAACTATTTGACAGAAATGGTGGCCATCTTGAAAATGGTGGCCATCCTGAATTTTTGAGTGGCACATACCTTTTTCCAAAAGAGTGTTCCTTGAAGAGTATTTCTGCCTAATTGTATGCTTGCATCACCATTTTAACAATTTAAATAATTAAGGCGAGACACTACGGGTGAATAGGGTAAAAATAAAAAAAAACTAGCAGATATCACCATGAAACTTTCCCAGTTGATTACCTACATTAAGATGAGAAAAACATGTATTAAAAGTTTTCTGTAATTTAATGTTTAAATTAGCAAATTAGGCACTATCTAATTAACTGTGCGCTAATTTGTATATATATATATATATATATATATATATAAACGAAATCTGAGTATTGGATAAAGCCAGATTAAAAATATTTTTTTCATTGTGTTCACATATTAGATGGGGAAAAAATACAGAGTCATTTATGGATATCTACTTTTGTTATCCTGTAAATCATAATATACTGTCAATAGCCTTAAAAAAATATTTTTGCCATGTTTTTTGGAATAAAATGTTATATAAATCAGGCTAGGAATAATATATTTACAGATCCCTCTGTAAATGTCTTCATAATATAACTAGGTACAAGACTGGAAAGATTGGTGTATATCGGTGCTACTGAAGTGGAGATTTCAGACTTGGAGTATGAGAGAAAGGTCATTTTGAGAAAACGGGCTTTAAAGATTTATCATCAGCCAATGAGATAGCGCATTCAGCCCTTTTACTTTCACGATTGGTTGCTGATAAAAAGGAAATGACCATATTTGGATCCGACAGCATTGTACAGTGAAGACAGAGCTTTCCAGCGGTGCCTGTGAAGACAGAGAGCAGACATAGATCGCGGATTGGCGGGAGGATTTACAACGACAACTTTTGTTGAATTTACGTGAAATCTACAGACGCAAACAGACAAAGTGTAGTAAAATAAAGATCTAAATGTGTTTTTTGGACTTTTTTTCACCACAGTCTGAAAGAAGACATGTTATTGAAGACAAATATCCAAAAATCTCAAAATTGACCAGTAAAAAAAAAAACAATGTTTTTGCCTGCCATGTCTCACCTTAATATTCGACAGGAACAGTGGCCATCTTTAAAAATGGCGGCCATCTTGAATTTTTGAGGGACAAGCATCTTTTTCTATTAACATGTCCTTTAGAGAGTATATTTGTATCAAATTTTATGCTTGGATCACTGTTTGAATAATTGATATAATAAGCATTGAATAGCAATGGCGGCCATTTTGAAAAATGGCCGCCATATTGAATTTTTGAGTGGCCAACGCCTTTTTCCAAAATAGTGGCCCTTAGAGAGTATCTGTGCCAAATTTCATGCTTCTATACCAAAGTGAACGATTTTTTTACTAATCTGCTGCACTACCTCTCATTCTCACTCTTCTTCTTTTTCTTCTTGCTCCTTCCATTTTTGTTGAAGACAGGTGAACTCACCTGCTGCCTTTTATAGCACACCTGAGTGCTGCGTTTTCAAATTAGCACATGTGTGCTTCCACACCTGGTGGTTGTGTTTATCCAATTCGTTCATTAGTGTTGTCATTGACAATCCGGGGCTTTTTTAATGACAAGGAAGTAACCTCACAATCCTTAACTGTGTCTAAGGTTTGAAAATGTGTGTGGAGTTTTACAAATCACTGCGTGTAATGTTTTGCAAAAAGGGTGAAGCAGACATTGTGTGTAATGTTGTGCAAATCTGTGGAGGTGTTTTGCTCCTTGGAGTAGAATTTTGCAAATTGTGTGGAAATTTTTATTTTAGTGTGTAAACAATCGTAAAAAACTGTAAAAGGACCCAGATCAGTTTATTGCGTTTTGGAACAGTGGATCCAGAAAGACATGAAGGAAGAGGGATAAGAATGAGGAGGAGGAAGGGCAAGGACAAGAAGACAAGCAGTCTCAGATGAAATTCAAGCCACTCTAGTTGCCCATGTCTTTATCAATGGTATGACTATGAGGGAGGCTCGGCTACGAGTAAGGCCAAATTTGAGTCGCTTTACTGTCGCCTCGAGAACCTTCAGGGAGGTGTGGTGGCAAACAAAATTCTATCACTAAGAGACGAACATTTCCAATAGTCTTTGATGAGGTTTATTTTCTTGCAAGAAAAGGCCAGCAGTCATACAGTCACACAGAGTGGCTGCAGAGTGTGACAGTGAAGGGAGGGCATCCTTTCTCCTTTATAGTCTTGACTCCCAGAATGTTATCTTTCTAGGCAAATTATGTTATTTCAACCATATGTGGAACATTCTTAGACGTATCCATCATACTGTATCCTTGAGTGGAGGCCCTCCTGTTACGTCCCAACACTCTTTACCATTCCAATACAATTCGAATTCCATATTAGAATATGGTTTGTGTGTGCTCTTTTACTGTCATATGTTGGTCACACACATCTTACTGTAAGTAAATATAAAATAAAACAATTAGAGGAGATAGTAAAAAAAAAAAGAGTAAAAAAAAAAGAGAGTAAAACAGGAAAAAAAATGTTTTGTGTGTGTGTGTTTTCTGTGTATGAATAAAAATGTGCCAATTTATCCACTGGTTGTGTCTTTTGTGTTCATCATGTGAAAAGGTTTGTGATGGGGGGAACCACAAGCAACATAACTTACCAGTTTTGGAAATGTTGTTTTGAATTTATTGCACCAGTGTGTTAGACTACATTGTAGTGTGTGTGATTTTGAGGGCTTGTGTGTCCTGTCTGAGGGCAAAGTTTGTTTTTTCAGCAAGAGTGAATGGTTTTGAGTGTAGAGCTTCATTTTGACCTGAAAATAGGATGTTTGGGGAATTGGGTGAGACGTTATGGATTTGTGTTTACAGTTTTGAGAATACGAGGCATAGTTTCAAGAAATGTGTTTAAGCAATCGAGAAAAACTGTAACTGTCATTTGTCGCCATCTGATGGCGTAACAATATAATCCATCCAATCGATCCAATTTGAAGTGCAAAGCTACTTTCAAAAGGTGACTGGTACCATAGACAGTGTTACGGATTAATCAGAAGGTATTAGCTTTCGATTCGAATTTGTTCGTTTTAAAGTGGACATTTCAAGCTTTAGCCTACATAGGCTATATTTTGTTTCAGTTCTCGCGCTCACGGAGATCATGAAAGTGCGTCTGATTGTTTTATTTTATTTTACAAAAGCACAGCGTTTTCTTGTTATTGTGAGTTTACACAAATACAAGTAGTTGGGAATAATGTATTATTCTTTCTGTATGACCAGAAATTATAGAGTATTTTAAGTTGTTTCCACTGTTGATAGGAAAATGCAAGTGTTCGCGCCTCCTTGTCAGTGCGCCCTCCACACTCAGCTTTGTTCCTTTTTTGCATAAAAGCTTCTTCTAAATATAGCCTATTAAATGTTATAATTAAATAATATAGAATTATTATTATTTGCGTAGCTACATGGACCTCAAACACACCGCGTCTTCTAACTCAGGTGACTGTATATGCGCAAAAACTGTTTCCATTGCAGTTTTGCGAAATATTCCTTTTTCAAATTGCTTAAAAAACCACCTCATGAGAGCGTAATTTTTTTTTTTTGCGAAAACTGGAGTTTTTGCGAAATTGACGTGTTTCCATTGTGCTTAGTTTCAATTCGCAATTTCAATTTGCGCAATTTGAAGGGTAATGGTAACGCGGCTACTGTCTAATGCAGACAGGTTTTTTCAACGGTTCGGCAGTAAACGAGGCACTACGTAACTGCCAATAACCAATCAGCAAACCTCAAGATGACTGACATTTAATTTAGTTAATTAAATTAAAAATTTTATTGCAGGGCAGGGCCAGGTAACAATGCTAGACCAATCAACAAACTTTAAATGAAAAATTAAATGACTGACATATTATTGAAAAAATCAAACGTAAACGGGCGGGGCCCCCTATTGGGCGGGGCCCATGGGCTTGAGCCCAGTCAAGCCCAATGGTAAGTCCGGCCTTGGCGCCAGCTGATTCTGATCAGCGATCTCTAGCTCATGGTCTTTCGTCCTGTGTTTGTCAGATCGTTGTTTGGATATATCCCTGTGTGTGGTCTTTGGTGGTTTTCCCGGTTCCCGTTTTTGGAGTTCGTGTTGAGTTACTGTTTGCCTATGGTGTTATAAATGTGCCTCATTCCTGAGCGAGTAATTGTAAGTTTTGAGCACAGAGAACTATATTTTGCAAGCACATTACATTAGATTTTGAACAGAAATTAACAATCGCAAAAAAAAAAATGTGTTTGAGCAAAGAAAAAACGATTCCGTGCTCAATAAATGCTTGTTTGCTATTATCCATATTAACGTGCAATAATAACCCCTCTCACGCAGTTTACTCAGGTAAGTAAACTTTACCAAAACACATTTTGGTAAGTATTTTTTTTTATTATTAACCTAAAAGTGCCTTTTTAGTTTTATGTATTATAATGCTGTTGTGTTGTTTAACTTACAATATTATATCTCCTATTGTGACTAGTTTGACTTATCCTTTTCAAGCATTCTAATGCTAGCACAGAATGTCATCAAAACAGCAACACCTAAATGTCACACCACTTTAGTCACAATAGGAGATATAATATTGTAAGTTAAACAACAAAACAGCATTATAAATTATAAGCTGAATCTCTGGAGGAGTGTCATAATATTCCTCTGTCACATATAGCTGTCAATCACCTCACACAATGACCTCACTCTTAAAACTGACATTTTCTGAACAATTAAACAAAATGTGCCTGTTACGATGGGACAGATGCAAGAGGCGTGCGGATCCATGTGCAAAGCTTTTAATCAGCGAGATGCGTTCAGAACAGGCAGAGAGTAGTTCAAAACCAGGCAGATGATCAGGACAGGCAGCAAACACTCAGAGTCGAAGGACAAAGCAGAGGTATCAGAGGCAGGCAGCAGACAGGGAGATATCCAAAACAGAAAGGTCACAAAACGGGCAGGCAGACACAGAAATGAACACTCAGTAAAGTTCACAATAGTTAACCAATACTCCGCAACCAGTGAGCTCATGTATCAGTAATTTATAGTCCCTGATATTGACTACAGGTGTGGAAATAATCAAAGCAATGGAGTATGGGAAATGTAGTCCAAAGTAACCTGTAACTGTGTGTGCAGTGAAAAAGTCTTAATCGTGAACAGGTGACATCTAGTGGTGATAGGATGGAAACAGCAGGCGTAGAATGTGTCACAGAGCCCCCCTCCTAGGAGCGGCTTCCAGACGCTCCTAAAACAATATAATCCAGGTGGGAGGTGGAGTGGAGGCGGATCCGGGGGTGGAACGGAGGGCCAAGGCGGAGCAGGCTGCGGAGGCGACCAGGGCGGAGCAGGCTGCGGAGGCGACCAGGGCGGAGCAGGCTGCGGAGGCGACCAGGGCGGAGCAGGCTGCGGAGGCGACCAGGGCGGAGCAGGCTGCGGAGGCGACCAGGGACCCCTTGGGCGGAGCAGGCTGCGGAGGCGACCCCTTGGGCGGAGCAGGCTGCGGAGGGGACCCCTTGGGCGGAGCAGGCTGCGGAGGCGACCCCTTGGGCGGAGCAGGCTGCGGAGGCGACCCCTTGGGCGGAGCAGGCTGCGGAGGCGACCAGGGCGGAGCAGGCTGCGGAGGCGACCCCTTGGGCAGAGCAGGCGGCTTGGGCGGTACTTTGATCCACCAGAGCTCGTCAGCAGACCACCACGGAGGCCCAGATGGATCAGGCACCCATGGCAAAGACTGAAACCTAAGAAAAACTGGGAAATAAAACATAGACAGTGTATTCACAGCCCGTCGGGTCGAGGCCGGAAATACAACGGGTTCAATCAGAATCTCTGTGGCACTGTCTGAATCAGCATAAAGCTCAAAATCAGGTTCATGAATGGAAACTAGGCAAATAGGCAGTTCAGAAAACTCAGGGATAGAAACGGAATAGTCAGGTAATTCATTTGTGGCCACTTTAGTCATGACAAGGCTACTAGAGCCGTCAGGAAATTCTTCCATAGTGTCTTGGGTCATGACAGGGCTAACAGGGCAAAGACAAGGTTCCTTTATGATCTCTGTGGTCGGATCAGGACTGAGCGAGAGTTCACAAATAGTCTCCTCGGTCGGTTTAGAACAGAACAAGAGTTCATTGACAGGAAGATGATCACATGAGTATTCAGGACTGGCTTCTACAATTGGGTCAGAGCAGGGCCAAAGTCCATAATTGTCCTTTCTGGCTAGTTCAGGACGGTACCATAATTCTTTGTTGGTCTGCTTGTTGGTCTGCTTGGCTGGTTCTGAACAAGATGGTAGTTGAAAGATTGCCTCCGTAGCCAGGTCAACACAGGAGGAAAGTTCATTAACGGCCTCTGAGGCAGTTTCAGGGCAGGAAAACAAGGGTTCAGAGATAATCTTCATGGCTAGTTTAGGACAAGGCAAGGGTTCATAATCGGCCTCCCTGGCCAATTCAAAACTGGAACAAAGTTCATCCCTAAACGTCGTCACCGCGCCAGGATCTGAAACGAGTGCCACCACCTCTGGATATTCAGCGGTGGTGTACGTGGCCCAGACACACCATAAAGCGAGCCCCATTACGGGTAGAGCGGCCGACGGGATAACCTCGGGAGTAGAAGGGCTAGAATGAGTTGGTTTGGGAATCCCAGCTGTGCGTACTGACACCAGTGGTGGATCATCCACGCTGGATGCAAACCTCTGACGCTGAATAAATGTTTCCCTCCCCAAAATGTTCTTGGGGAAATAGGTGAGGACTGACTCAGGGTTGAAGGCAGTCAGCGGCAAAGATGACTCCGAGCTGGACAGGACCAGCGACGAAGTGGGCTTTAGGAACTCTGGCTCGAGGGGAACGACACTCACAGACTCTGGCTCAACTGGGCAGACAAATGGCTCTTGCTCGACTGGGCAGACGGCTGGCTCTGGAAGATCTGTTAAGATGTAACAGAGCTCTGGTGCGGCTGCCATTATAGGTACGGAAGTACCAGTGCATTCCTCTGCGACCCCCACAGTGAAAGACGAGCCAGTTAACAATAGAGCATAATCCAAAAAATGACAGAACGATGTTCGAGGACCCTCACGGATTAATCGAGATCTTAGGGGTTGATTTATGCCGTCACAAAAAAAGTCAATGAGAACACAATCAGGCAGATCAGAAAAATATGCTAAATCCAAAAACTCCTGAATATATTTCTCTAACAGTCTCATGCCCTGTTTTAGGGCTAGTAATTGTTTTGCAAGGTTCAAACCTGACCAGTGTTCTTCAGAAAAGCCGCTGGATCCTTGTTTGGCGGAGTATTCCGTTACGATGGGACAGATGCAAGAGGCGTGCGGATCCATGTGCAAAGCTTTTAATCAGCGAGATGCGTTCAGAACAGGCAGAGAGTAGTTCAAAACCAGGCAGATGATCAGGACAGGCAGCAAACACTCAGGGTCGAAGGACAAAGCAGAGGTATCAGAGGCAGGCAGCAGACAGGGAGATATCCAAAACAGAAAGGTCACAAAACGGGCAGGCAGACACAGAAATGAACACTCAGTAAAGTTCACAATAGTTAACCAATACTCCGCAACCAGTGAGCTCATGTATCAGTAATTTATAGTCCCTGATATTGACTACAGGTGTGGAAATAATCAAAGCAATGGAGTATGGGAAATGTAGTCCAAAGTAACCTGTAACTGTGTGTGCAGTGAAAAAGTCTTAATCGTGAACAGGTGACATCTAGTGGTGATAGGATGGAAACAGCAGGCGTAGAATGTGTCACAGTGCCCTCCAACTATTAGGCTAATGTCTGTAATGTCTGTGATCTAAAGAAAACCACCATTATAATAATTATTTTAATTATTTTTGTGTATTATAATTTATAATACACAAAACTAACAAGGCACTTTTAAGTTAATAATAATAATAAAACAATATTTACCAAAATGTGTTTTAATCCATTAGTCTAGCTGTAGTCAGTTATTTTTTTCGATTTTTTTTTTTCAGTAAGCTTCCGGGATGCTGATAGTTCCATAGATATCATATAATAAAGGATTATATACGGATATATGGATATGGATATCTATGGATAGTTCTACAAGAAGGGCTTTGGTTCTACTAGCGATTTGATTGGAGACCAACAGCCAATCACAATTGACCTTTAATTTTCCAATTGGTTGATTTTGTGGCACACTTGTAACGCTGTTGCGAGTTGAGCGCGCGTGTGTCGAGTTGAGCGAGTGTGTGTGTCAAGATTGAGCGCGCATGTATGTCGAGTTGAGCGAGCGTGTGTGTCAAGAGTTGACCGCGCACAGAATTAAGAGGTTGAGAGAGAGAGAGAGAGGGACTTGACAGGAGCGCAGAGAATAAGTTTGTGAGAGAGCACCTGAGTAAACTGCGTGAGAGGGGTTATTATTGCACGTTAATATGGATAATAGCAAACAAGCATTTATTGAGCACGGAATCGTTTTTCCTTTGCTCAAACACATTTTTTTTTTTGCGATTGTTAATTTCTGTTCAAAATATAATGTAATGTGCTTGCAAAATATAGTTCTCTGTGCTCAAAACTTACAATTACTCGCTCAGGAATGAGGCACACATATAACGCCATACTGCCTGCCTCGTCTAGGATTCTGTCTCTTCTCATCACGCCACGGATATCGGGTTGGCCATCTGTCCCCTGCGCTACCAGGGCTCACTGGACTGTGTGTTTACAACCACCTTCTACGTGTTCATTCAGTAAATCTGGTTTTCTTGCAGTTGCATCTTCTGTCTTCATTTAAACGTCACAGAGGTTTAGATAAAGGTTTGAGTAATCAAAGTTTAACCTGATAAAAAAATGTATATATATATTTATTTAATGTTATCCATCTGCAAGAACAATGTGGACTTATATAAAGATCCGTTTGGTCATTAACTTTTAAATGCATTATTAAGCTTTTTTTATGGGGAGAGTCTCAGGGTGAAAGATCTGTGACTGACCACCAAAGTGCTTCTGCATTTCTCTTCGATTCGGTAGGAAATTAAATGAAATTTTTAACTGTGACAAGATGACTGACAGGCCAATTTACAGGATGCGACAGAGAGCAACCGTTTAAGAAGCAAATGTATGACGTGATAGTATGTCCCAAAGATCGTCTATTACTATTGTCTACTTTTTGCTACACACTCAAAAGTATCTACTTTTTTGTCACAAAAAGAGTACATACTTTTAGGGCGTAGTAGTAGGCGAAATGAGACGCAGCATATGGTAACCAATGAACAAAGACTAAGGAAGTTGACTCGGAACAGTGCAAAACTAACAAGATAACTCAAACCCAGAACAGACATTAGGCCTACACATTGTCAGAGGTTAAATTGGGCAGGAGCGCACCGGAGCGCAGCTCCGCCTCGTCAGGTCCACAACACACCCTCACTTTCGATTTCAAAATGGCGGCTGCGTGAAATTAGCGTATTGTAAGCGTAACAGCGACATTACCATGGAAACCCGCAAACAGCTAGAGCGATCGAGCAGCTACCACTGAAGTCCTCTGTTTACAGTCTTAAATTATTATTTTTTTGCCGTTTTCAAAAGTTTTTTTTTTTTTTGTCCGAATCAAATGTTTTATGGTTACGATTCATCTCGTAGCTGGCTGCCTTGGTTCCAGACTTAAAACTCTTTATATCAGCAGTTTAATGAAACGTCAACAGAGATATTGAACGGGGGAAATCACTTCGGAAACAGAGCCGTTAAAAAATGGATGTCACTGTTAATATCTGGGTCAAATGAAAGCTCATTTATAAAAAGCTCATAATAATAATAATAATAATAATAATTATCATTTGTTACATTTGTATAGCGCTTTACTAGGTACTCAAAGTGCTTTTTCATGGAAGGGGGAATCTCCTCAACCACCACCAATGTGCAGCATCCACCTGGATGATGTGACAGCAGGCATATTGTGCCAGAACGCCCACCACACATCAGCTTACTGGTAGAGAGGAGACAGTGATAAAGCCAATCAGTATACAGTATGGGGATGATTAGGAGGCCATGATGGACAGAGGCCAAGAGGCAAATTTGGCCAGGATGCCGGGGTTACACCCCTACTTTTTTTCGAAGGACATCCTGGTATTTTTAATGACCACAGAGAGTCAGGACCTCGGTTTAACATCTCATCCGAAGGACATAATAAAGGTATATTTAAACAATGTATTATTACACTGCAATAAAGGTATAATTACATTGCAATAAAGGTATAATTAGCCTACACATTTATTATTACACTGTAATAAAGGTATAATTACACAATGTATTATTACACTGTAATAAAAGTATAATTAGATATTTATTATAAAATTGTAATAAAGGTATAATTACACAATGCATTATTACACTGTAATACATGTATACTTACATTGTAATAAAGTTATAATTACACATTCATTATTACATCATAAAGGCATTGTTACACAATGTATTATTACACTGTAATCACTGATCTATATAGAATGACATTATATAATTAATTATAATATATTAATATAACATAACATATAATATATGATCTATATAGAATGACATTATATAATTAATTATAATATATTAATATAATATAATATATAATATATAATGTCATTATATAGATCAGTGACTGTAATACATGTATAATTACACTGTAATAAAGTTATAATCACACATTTATTACACTGTAATAACTTTATTATTAGACTGTAATAAAGGTATAATTACACAATGTATTATCACGCTGTAATAAAGTTATAATTAAACATTTATTGTTACATTTTAATAAATGTATAATTACACAATGTATTATTACTCTGTAATTAAGGTATAAACTGTAATCAGAGTTTAAATTGGGCCTGAGCAATGTCAGCTAACTTAGCTTATGTTACTGAGCTCGTTAACATTAACGTTAGCTCAATTGAATGGTTAAACATACAGACAGGCAGCTACCATTTCTTTCAGCTCAAACTTTTTTTTACCAATTTTTATTATTTGACTTTATTGTTTCCTTTTATTGTTATCACTTACCGGAGCAATGGGGAGGCGCCATCTGTCCAGTAGATGCAGACTTCAAAGAAGAACAAGCTTCGCTTTCATTTGACCCGGATTTCAACAGTGATCTCCATTTTTTAACGGCTCTTTTTTCCGAAGTGTTTTCCCCGTTAAATATCTCCATTGACGTTTCATTAAAGTGCTGATATAAAGAGTTTTATGTCTGAAACCAAGGCAGCCAGCTACGAGATGAATCTTGACCATAAAACATTTGATTTGGCAACAAAAAATAAATAATCAAGACTGTAAACAGAGGACTTCAGTGGTAGCAACTCGATCGCTCTAGCTGTTTGCGGATTTCCTTGGTAATGCCGCTGTTACGCTTAGAATTGTGACAGTTTTCCCTTAATGACTGTGGGCGGGGTGCTGAACCAGGGAACGCAGAGATTGATGCATTATGACGTCTGATAATTCCATGTAGCCTGGGTGTCTCTGTGTAGTCTTGCTAATTATTCAATATCATATGCCATGTTGCCAGGAGATGAAAAATAATTCAAGTGGAATAAAAATATTTGGTGCTGAACGAGACGGAGCTGAGCTCCGGCAGGGTGTGTTGTGGACCTGTGGACCTGGCCTAATTTTACCTCTGATTAGAGTGTATTTATACCTTTATTACAGAGTAATAATACATTGTGTAATTATACCTTTATTACAGTGTAATAATACATTGTGCTATTATACATTTATCACAGTGTAATAATACATTGTGTAATTATATCTTCATTACAGTGCCATAATACATTGTGTAATTATACCTTTATTACAGTGTTATAATACACTGTGCTATTATACCTTTATTACAGTGTAATAACACATTGTCTTATAATACCTTTATTACAGTGTAATAATACATTGTGTTATTATACATTTTTTACAATGTAATAATACATCGTGTTATTATACCTTTATTACAGTATAGTGGTGTCAACAATAATCGATTCGGCGATGCATCGCAATGCGGGGCATGCACGATTCAGCATCGATGCGGCAAAGTGCCATAATCGATTATGTCACTGTTTTAGGGGTGTAACGGTACGCGTATTCGTACTAAACCGTGTGGAACAAGGCAAGCATTTTCAAACCGAACGGTTATTTCAAATGTAAGCGCGTCGCGAGCGCGCTCATAATGTAGACGCTGGCGTGACCACAACATTAAATGGCAAACGCAATGTAAGCGGAACGAAACTGAGGCTGAGCTACTCGTGACGGACTGTTTATCAGTTTGGACCAACGCAGTAGTGATGGGCATTCCAGCTCTTTTTCGTGAGCCGGCTCGTTTGACTCGGCTCACTGAAAAGAGCCGGCTCTTTTTGACTCACAAACGGCTCTTTAAAAAATATATGTTTTAACTCACTGAAAGTCCACCGCACAACTGTGCAACGTGAATATTCAAATTTTTTATTGTCCATAACAACCCAAAAACTAGCCTGCTTGCCTTGCAAATCTTATTATTGGGCAAAGTTATGACTGACTATTTTTCTTACCTTCTTTTTTTACTTTTTAATGTGTATATTATTGAGGTTGTAGAAGTTTAGCTCTTGCGTTCTTCTGAACATCTTGCGCTGCAATTGCCCGATGTCATTTCTGAGTCATATCAGACCATAACTCTCTTTTAAATGCATATTCCACAGAGGTAGTAGGCTACGATTGGCTGTTTTAAAATATAATTAATATCGAAACAAAATAACAAAATATCCCAGGCGGTCTCATCTAAGAGACGTTTAGGCCTCCTCCAATAGTAGACAGCTGGGCATAGCTTGCAGGTTTGCTTAGTGCCAAACTTTTTTTATTTGATTGGTTCAACCGCCACCCGCCCGAATTAAATTAAAATATTATTTTTCGTCACGTCATCCGCTTGATCCGCGGTTTATCCGCATCTCTAGTGTGTGTTTGTGTGTGTGTGTGTGTGTGTGTGAGTTAGCTCGGCCCTCCCTCATGCAGTTTAATTGGTTGACATCGCGTGTATGATTGACAGGAACAGAATGTGAGGCTGATCAGACAGTCGAAACAAATGTGTGTGCGCCTTTAGGCCTATATAATTATGTTTTTGTTGGTTTTTGAATTAGTCAATTATTTAAAATGCAATTAAAATCATGAATTATTTCATTATTAGCCTACATAATGATTTAATTTCTATAGGCAATATTTTTAAAAATAGAGTCGGCTCTTCAGATATGCGAGCCGGCTCCCGTCGTTCACCGACAAGAGCCGGCTCTAAGATCCGGCTCATTCGCGAACGACCCATCACTACAACGCAGCGCGAGCCGATCTTATACTACACAGCGCTAAGAGATCCAGTAAAGAAAGCATTTGAACTCGCCACTAAAGTAATAACATCGCTGCGAGATCTAGTGAGAAACATTCACATTTCTCTGTTATTGACGGATCAAACAGCGCTGACGTGGAAGCCAGGAAGAAACATTGTGCCATGAATGAACTATAAGTGTCCACAGCATAGGCGTAATTTGCGTGTGGGACGGGTGGGACATGTCCCCACCACTTTTTGCTAAGGTCGATATTGTCCCCACCACTTTTGAAACATCTCGCGGCACGAATGTACCAATACAAATAAATAAAACATCTCCAGTTAACTAGCAGAGCATTCATTTAGTTCGTTTGTAAGAGGCGATCTACCGCTGAAATGTGTTGTTTTTGAAATCAAGTGGTCAAAGTGCTCGTTGCCGCTGCGATCAGTGGCGCTACTGTGTTCTCTTGTGGCTCGCGCACAGTCTTGACTCGGACGCACGCTTCAATCCATTGTGGAGATCTCTATTCGTTCCGGTGAAATTACCAAACAAAATGCATACAAACGTATGCTTGCCTGATATACAACCACTGATAAACATAATCGGTTTTAATGAGAAGAGAAAAAAAAAAAAAAAAAAAACTATACGAGTGTGGATTAGAACCCACAACCTCTGACACGCTTGGCAAAAATTCTACCTCTGGACCATTTCAATATACACATTTATGTTATGGACTTACTCACACCAAGATATCAAACCTCATTAAACGACAAATTAAACCCATGCACTATTTCAATCGATTGCTGGACATCGTAATGTTATTGTAGCCTACATACATCGATTTATGATTCAGCATTCATAACCCCCCCCCCCCCCCTTTAAAAAAAAAAACCGTCCCACCCATTTTTTAAAACAAAGTTACGCCACTGCAGATCAGCAACATTCACCATGGATTTACTGTAGTAACAACACTAACTGCAACTTTGGAAGTTTGGCAGGAATAGTAAATGCTTTCAAGTAACGTTATGTCGGATTTATTTTGACATTATGAATAACTGTCACATTCACCGTCTGTCATCGTCCTGTCTGCACTACAGTTCCCAGAATACTTCTTGTTTCCACACCTGAACTCACTCCCTTCATTACCCGCCTGTTCGTCATCATCATCATCTGCATCACCTGTCTTGTGTTCATCTGTCTGTGTATTTAAGTTCCTTCTGTTCACTCATCACTTGTGACAGATTGACCGACCAAAAAAAAAAATGGATGAACACCTCAATTTCATCCTTGTGGCCCAGGAGAACCACAACATCCTGGATTTCTCCCGGAAGTTTTTTCAGCTCGCCCTCACAAGCTCGTTGGAGGACGAAACCCTCAGCACACTATTCCTGATCGGGGCCACTTTCCATCGTCCCCTCAACCTCCCAGACACCACTGGACTATCCTGGAAAGAGACTGTGATCCGGTGTCTGGAGAGTGTTGCGCCCCAGTCAGGAATGTCACCCAACCCAGCACTTCACGCCAGTCCAGCCGAGCCTGCGCTTCACGCCAGTCCAGCCGAGCCTGCGCTTCACGCCAGTCCAGCCGAGCCTGCACTTCACGCCAGTCCAGCCGAACCTGCACTTCACGCCAGTCCAGCCGAGCCTGCACTTCACGCCAGATCTGCCGAAGCCAAGGCAGTATGCGTCATGCCTGCCGCCCCTGAGACTGTGAGCGTTATGCCCGCTGCGCCTGTGACAGACAGCGTCATGCCCGCAGAGCTTTTGTTTTCTTTTATTCCGTCGACCTTGAAGCTCCCTTCGCCGCTGGTTCCGTCCAGCTCAAAGCCTTCACCGCTGGTCCCGTCCAGCACAGAGCCCTCTTCATCGCTGGTCCTGTCCAGTTCAGAGCCCTCTTCGCCGCTGGTCCTGCCCAGCTCAAAGCCTTCTTCGCTGCTGGTCCTGCCCAGCTCAGAGCCCTCTTCGCCGCTGGTCCTGCCCAGCTCAGAGCCCTCTTCGCCGCTGGTCCTGCCCAGCTCAAAGCCTTCTTCGCCGCTGGTCCTGTCCAGCTCAGAGCCCTCTTCGCCGCTGGTCCCGCCCAGCTCAGAGCCCTCTTCGCCGCTGGTCCCGTCCAGCTCAGAGCCCTCTTCGCCGCTGGTCCCGCCCAGCTCAGAGCCCTCTTCGCCGCTGGTCCCGCCCAGCTCAGAGCCCTCTTCGCCGCTGGTCCCGCCCAGCTCAGAGCCCTCTTCGCCGCTGGTTCCGCCCAGCTCAGAGCCCTCTTCGCCGCTGGTTCCGCCCAGCTCAGAGCCCTCTTCGCCGCTGGTTCCGCCCAGCTCAGAGCCCTCTTCGCCGCTGGTTCCGCCCAGCTCAGAGCCCTCTTCGCCGCTGGTTCCGCCCAGCTCAGAGCCCTCTTCGCCGCTGGTCCTGCCCAGCTCAGAGCCCTCTTCGCCGCTGGTCCTGCCCAGCTCAGAGCCTTCTTCGCCGCTGGTCCTGTCCAGCTCAGAGCCTTCTTCGCCGCTGGTCCTGTCCAGCTCAGAGCCCTCTTCGTCGCTGGATCTGCCCAGCACAAAGCCCTCATCGCTGGATCTGCCCAGCACAAAGCCCTCATCGTCGCTGGATCTGCCCAGCACAAAGCCCTCATCGTTGGATCTGCCCAGCACAGAGCCTTCTTCGCCGCTGGTCCCGCCCAGCTCAGAGCCCTCTTCGCCGCTGGTCCCGTCCAGCTCAGAGCCCTCTTCGCCGCTGGTCCCGCCCAGCTCAGAGCCCTCTTCGCCGCTGGTCCCGCCCAGCTCAGAGCCCTCTTCGCCGCTGGTCCCGCCCAGCTCAGAGCCCTCTTCGCCGCTGGTTCCGCCCAGCTCAGAGCCCTCTTCGCCGCTGGTTCCGCCCAGCTCAGAGCCCTCTTCGCCGCTGGTTCCGCCCAGCTCAGAGCCCTCTTCGCCGCTGGTTCCGCCCAGCTCAGAGCCCTCTTCGCCGCTGGTTCCGCCCAGCTCAGAGCCCTCTTCGCCGCTGGTCCTGCCCAGCTCAGAGCCCTCTTCGCCGCTGGTCCTGCCCAGCTCAGAGCCTTCTTCGCCGCTGGTCCTGTCCAGCTCAGAGCCTTCTTCGCCGCTGGTCCTGTCCAGCTCAGAGCCCTCTTCGTCGCTGGATCTGCCCAGCACAAAGCCCTCATCGCTGGATCTGCCCAGCACAAAGCCCTCATCGTCGCTGGATCTGCCCAGCACAAAGCCCTCATCGTTGGATCTGCCCAGCACAAAGCCCTCATCGTCGCTGGATCTGCCCAGCACCGAGCCCTCGTCGCTGGATCTGCCCAGCACCGAGCCCTCGTCGCTGCCCAGCACCGAGCCCTCTCTGGTACCCGGGACTTTTCCCAAGTATTTTTTTTGGGGGGGGGCCATAGGGCTCCGTCCTGGCCACTCGAGGGGCCATGGCCACCTGAAGGGTCTTCTCCGCCATGGCCACCTGAAGGGTCTTCTCCGCCATGGCCACCTGAAGGGTCTACTCCGCCATGGCCACCTGAAGGGTCTACTCCGCCATGGCCACCTGAAGGGTCTTCTCCGCCATGGCCACCTGAAGGGTCTTCACCGCCGTGGCCACCTGAAGGGTCTTCTCCGCCATGGCCACCCGAAGGGTCTTCTCCGCCATGGCCACCTGAAGGGTCTTCACCGCCGTGGCCACCTGAAGGGTCTTCTCCGCCTTGGCCACCCGAAGGGTCCGGACCGCCATGGCCACCCGAAGGGTCCTCACTGCCGTGGTCGCCTGAGGGGACATCACCGCCGTGGCCACCCGAAGGGTCCTCACCGGCGTGGCCGCCCGAGGGGTCGTCTCCGTCCTGGCCACGCCCACAGCCTGCTCCACCGTGACCACACCCACAGTCTGCTCCGCCCTGGAGGCTTCCTGCCTTGTCTCCCTTGCCTTGTCTTCCCCGTCAGCCTCCAGGGCGCCCACCCTCCCACCCCTTTGGTCTTTCTACGGCGCGAGGACGCGCCTACCGGGAGGGGGGAGTAATGTCACATTCACCGTCTGTCATCGTCCTGTCTGCACTACAGTTCCCAGAATCCTTCTTGTTTCCACACCTGAACTCACTCCCTTCATTACCCGCCTGTTCATCATCATCATCATCTGCATCACCTGTCTTGTGTTCATCTGTCTGTGTATTTAAGTTCCTTCTGTTCACTCATCACTTGTGACAATAACATTTTTGCCCTCAAATGTTAATCTAAAAATAAACATTTGTTTATAAGCACAAAATATTACATTTAATTTTTTCCAATGACCTGTTTTGTTTTATATGCTCCTAAGAAGAGTCAATTATAGCTCCATCATCGCTCAAAGAAAAAAAAAGTCATACTTTATGATGTTAGTTCTAATAAAAAAAAGAATAAAAAAAAATCTAAGAAATTTCTCTGGCATATCTTTCTTTTTGCTGTATCGAAAACGTACCGAACCGTGACACAAGTGTATCGTATTGAACCGAACCATGAATTTTGTGAACCGTCACACCCTACACTGTTTATTTTCTGGCCTTGAGTTGGACAATAAAGTTGAAATTTAATTTCAAATGGTTCTCAAGCAAAGTGAAGAGAAACATTTCTCATTCAAAGCACTGAAAGCAGTGATTTATGCTTTCTTTTTCAGGTTTGAAAATGCCATATCCAATACCCTGTACCATTCAATTTTATTTTATTTAATGACATTTATGTCAAAGATACAGGAGAGTGATAATACACACATAGCAGCCAATAAAATCTGTTGTTCAATATCTGACTGCTTGTATTGCCTCATGACTGATGAAAATTTTGCCTTGTTGTGTGCAGTAGAATTTTGATTCATCGCAATGCATCGTAGAATCGAATTGAATCGAATCGTTACCTGGTGAATCGTAATCGAATCGAATCGTGAGGGCAGTGCAAATGCACACCCCTATTACAGTATAATAAAACATTGTGAAATTATACCTTTATTACAATGTAATAATACATTGTGTAATTATACATTTATTACAATGAAATACATTGTGCTATTATACCTTTATGACAATGAAATACATTGTGCTATTATACATTTATCACAGTGTAATAATACATTGTGTAATTATACCTTCATTACAGTGCCATAATACATTGTGTAATTATACCTTTATTACAGTGTAATAATACACTGTGCTATTATACCTTTATTACAGTATAATAACACATTGTGGTATTATACATTTATTACAGTGTAATGATACATTGTCTTATACCTTTATTGCAGTGTAATAATACACTGTGTTATTATACATTTTTACAGTGTAATAACACATTTTGGTATTATACCTTTATTACAGTATAATACATTGTGTAATTATACCTTTATTACAGTATAATAATACATTGTGTAGTATACCTTTATTACAGTGTAATAATACATTGTGTAATTATACCTTTAGTACAGTGTAATAATACATTTTGTTATTATACATTTAATACAATGTAATAATACATTGTGTTATTATACCTTTATTACAGTGTAACATTCTTATTATACATTTATTACAGTCCCATAATACATTGTGTAATTATACATTTTTACAGTGTAATAACCAGGGCCGTGCACAGACCTTTTGAGGGGCATGTGCTGAAACTGAAAAAGGGCACTCCCCTCCCTTTTTTTATATCAAAATTATTTAGTAAGCCTACATAAAAGGAAGAAATGGTCACGTCTTCATGACAAATTCAATAACACAAAATAATAGTCTCAAAAGCTTTAGATTTATTCACGATTAATAACAACCATAATAATAATATAGATAATATAGATAAACAGGGTTTTAAGGGCCTCTTAACCTAAATACAACAGCAACCTTCTGTTGCTCTTGTGTACTCCCTCTTTTTTAAATTGCATTTATGGAAATATATGTCAAAAATACTTGACTCATACATAAACATGTTAACCAAATAATACAAATTAGCTTACAAAACCAAACAGAATAGCTAAAAAATTCTGTTTTTTTTAATGAACTTTATGCACTTTTTTATGAACTTTGCAGAGAAATATATAAATATATATATATATATATATATATATATATATATATATAGAGAGAGAGAGAGAGAGAGAGAGAGAGAGAGAGAGTTCAGATGCAAAAGCCTCTAAGTGCCATCTGAAATTTTCTTCTAGAATGATCATTTTTATCAAGCTTGTATATTTAAGTTCAGTAATTTCACTTAAATGGCAATTAATAGCTAATTTTCATTGCCATTTAAGTGAAATTACTGAACTTAAATATACGAGCTTGATAAAAATGATCATTCTAGAAGAAATTTTCAGATGGCACTTAGAGGCTTTTGCATCTGAACTCTTCATATTCTCTTTTTTAGCTATTCTGTTTGGTTTTATAAGCTAATTTGTATTTTTTGGTTACCATGATTATGTATGACATTGAGAAGAGGGGAAGGTAGAGCAATGAGTCAAGTATTTTTGACAAACTATTTTGAAATATAATTTGAGTAATTATGTCCAAATCAATTCCAGATTATAAGAAACTAAAGCCATGCCTTTACTATATCCAACATGTATCCGCCTACCTGGCAAAAATTTGATACTGTGCTGTGGAGGACAAGGGATGTTGGTCTCTTGAAGGTCTCTTATTCACTAAAAATATTTCACAATATTACTGTTTTTGCTGTATTTTGGATCAAATAAATGAAGCCTTGGAATGAATTATTACATCATGAATTACATTCTGCATGATACAATATAAAGATTTCACAGTGATCTTCTGTAATGTTTTTTTTTTTTTAGTTACTACTACAACATTACTGTAGTAAAACCATGTTTTACTACATTTTATACATGTGAGGATGAGCGGAGAGTATAGAATAATATAGATTAAAAATTAGCTAGATAGCGAATACATGCATATTAACAGCCTTGAATTAACCATAATTAAATATTATTACCATAACATGATTAGCCTAAATGTTAATAAATTAAGTGTATCAGCAATCATAAATCAAAGAAGAAATTTCTTAGAAATATGTTACCTAGGTGATGAGGATCGCTTTGTGTAAGTTCCAGTACGAAACAGCGCGGGGGCGCGCCTGTTTTGATTTTCCGATGGTAAAAACAAATTATATGTTGTTGTATTACTTATCAATATATAGTTTTTGACCAGCGAATGTGTGCAAATGTGCATTTTTTTGTCCGTCATTGGCGCAGGCGGTATCACATTACATTTTCATCAACAGGTTACAAACTAGTTTGTTTTTCCTGTTGTAAAATACATTTGGCCAAAATCGCATTTTATAAAAGATGAAATACTACTGTATGCACATGATATTTAAGTTATTTGCGTTAGGCTATGTAGGCCATTGGCTATGACTAGATGGCAAATGCTAGCCTAGACCTCTCTCTCAGGCGACGTCCCACATGTCTCAGTCAGTGAGTCATCAAATAAATAAAATATGAGCCTTTATAGACATAGTGTTTAGTAGTACTTATTCAAATAACAAGATATTTATTTACCCTTCGCAAAACTTCGTTCAGCTGCTGTCTACTGTGCGGCTGCTTGTGGAACTTCAGTTGATTCAGTGAATATAGAGGAGGCGGAGTTATCAGCTTACTGACAGCTTGAGGATCGAATAAGATTTACACAAGCTCGGTTTAAGAACTTTCATTGGCTAAATATTTGTAAAACAGACAGACAGACGTAAAGGATGACCAATAGCATTGATTAAAAAAAAAAAAAAACCACCACCAAAAAAAGGGCACTTCGGAGTGTGAGGGCAAAAAGGGCATGTGCTCTGCACAGGTTGAGCCCTACCTGTGCACGTGCCTGGTAATAACACATTTTGGTATTATACCTTTATTACAGTATAATACATTGTGTAATTATACCTTTATTACAGTATAATAATACATTGTGTAGTATACCTTTATTACAGTGTAATAATATATTGTGTAATTATACCTTTATTACAGTGTAATAATACATTGTTATTATACATTTATTACAATGTAATAATAAATTGTGTTATTATACCTTTATTACAGTGTAATAATACATTCTTATTATACATTTATTACAGTCCCATAATACATTGTGTAATTCTACCTTTTTACAGTGCCATAATACATTGTGTAATTCTACCTTTTTACAGTGCCATAATACATTGTGAAATTATACCTTTATTACAGTGTGATAATACACTGTGCTATTATACCTTTATTACAGTGTAATAACTCATTGTGGTATTATACATTTATTACAATGTAATAATACATTGTGTTATTATACCTTTATTACAGTGTAATAATACATTCTTATTATACATTTATTACAGTCCCATAATACATTGTGTAATTATACATTTTACAGTGTAATAACACATTTTGGTATTATACCTTTATTACAGTGTAATAATACATTGTGTAATTATACCTTTCTTACAGTATAATAATACATTGTGTTGTATACCTTTATTACAGTGTAATAATACATTGTGTAATTATACCTTTATTACAGTGTAATAATACATTGTTATTATACATTTATTACAATGTAATAATAAATTGTGTTATTATACCTTTATTACAGTGTAATAATACATTCTTATTATACATTACAGTCCCATAATACATTCTTATTATACATTTATTACAGTCCCATAATACATTGTGAAATTATACCTTTATTGCAGTGTAATAATACATTGTCTTATTATACCTTTATTACAGTGTAATAATACATTGTCTTATAATACCTTTATTACAGATTAATAATACATTGTGTTATTATACATTTATTACAATGTAATAATACATTCTTATTATACATTTATTACAGTCCCGTAATACATTGTGTGATTCTACTTTTTTACAGTGCCATAATACATAGTGAAATTATACCTTTATTACAGTGTAATAATACACTCTGCTATTATAGCTTTATTACAGTGTAATAACACATTGTGGTATTATACCTTTATTACAGTGTAATAATACATTGTGTTATTATACATTTATTACAATGTAATAATACACTGTGCTATTATACATTTATTACAGTGTAATAACACATTGTGTTATTATACATTTATTACAATGTAATAATACATTGTGTTATTATACATTTATTACAGTGTAATAATACACTGTGTTATTATACCTTTATTACAGTGTAATAATACATTCTTATTATACATTTATTACAGTCCCATAATACATTGTGTGATTCTACTTTTTTACAGTGCCATAATACATTGTGAAATTATACCTTTATTACAGTGTAATAATACACTGTGCTATTATACCTTTATTACAGTGTAATAACACATTGTCTTATAATACATTTAATACAATGTAATAATACATTGTGTTATTATACCTTTATTACAGTGTAATAACACATTGTCTTATAATACATTTATTACAATGTAATAATACATTGTGTTATTATACCTTTATTACAGTGTAATAACACATTGTCTTATAATACATTTATTACAATGTAATAATACATTGTGTTATTATACCTTTATTACAGTGTAATAACACATTGTATTATAATACATTTATTACAATGTAATAATACATTGTGTTATTATACCTTTATTACAGTGTAATAACACATTGTGGTATTATACCTTTATTACAATGTAATAATACACTGTGCTATTATACATTTATTACAGTGTAATAACACATTGTGTTATTATTAGTGGTTTGCCGTTATCGGCGTTAACGCACTGCGTTAACGCGAGACTCTTATCGCGCGATAAAAAAAATATCGCCGTTAATCTATTCTCCAAGTTGGGTTGGGAGCTGGCTCAAGCTACACAAGCTATGATGACGCAATCTATCCGCGGCCGCGAGGTACACCCGGCTGCAACGCATCATATTCGTCGTCATCTTTAGTAAACACGGCTGAAAGTTAAAGCTGGTGTAAAAGATCGGTGCTGGTGCAACATCCATTATTTGGACTTGGTTCGGATTTAAGCCGTCCGACGTAGACTGTGTGGTCTAACAGTTTGGTAAGTTTAGTTAACACACGACTAATCCGTTCTACCACCTCAAATTCAAAACGAAACATATCACTGAATACCAGCGCGCGCGTATTATTCCCAATATATCTGAGTGGTGTAGAACAATATCTCTGTCTGCGCCCGATTTAAAGAATCGTTGTTGTGTTTCTTTTTAACTGAAAAGACATCAGTTAGAATATTCTAATTTTAAATTTGGGGTTTCATAAGCTCCAAGCCATAATAAACATTAGACCTACTTAAGTCTCTGCAGCTAGTGTACTTAAATTTTATTTATCTGCAAAATTATGTTGTATACTTACAGTTTTGCACAATATATGTTCTCAAAACTACATGCACCCTTTAAAAAAAAAAAAAAAAAACATTTAGCAGTTGTTTAGCAGGGTCTATGTAACCTGTTCTGAAATGGTTTTATTATAATAAATATTATCGCAAGAGGCTGCAATGTATATCACAATATGGATTTTAGGCCATATCGCCCATCCCTAATTGATAGCCTATAGTAGTTGATAATAACATAGGCCTACCTAATGTTGCCTACGGACGGTAACAGTACAGTAGTAACTTTTTACAGTCTATGAGTAGAACAGCTTTCTCAAGCAGTTTGTGATGCATTTTGGAAACAGGAGATGAGCCCCTGGTCTAATGCGCCACCTGACTTGAGAAACCCGTTCTCAAAGACTTACTTTTATAGTCATTATTTGGCTAGCACACATATTCTGAATGCCTTCGGCAGAATTCAAAGGAGCCATTTTAATCTAGATTAATCTAGATTAATTTCAAAATTAATCTAGATTAATCTAGATTAAAAAAAATAATCTATGCCCACCTCTAGTTATTATACATTTATTACAATGTAATAATACTTTGTGTTATTATACATTTATTACAGTGTAATAATACACTGTGTTATTATACCTTTATTACAGTGTAATAATACATTCTTATTATATATTTATTACAGTCCCATAATACATTGTGTAATTCTACCTTTTTACAGTGCCATAATACATTGTGAAATTATACCTTTATTAGAGTGTGATAATACACTGTGCTATTATACCTTTATTACAGTGTAATAACTCATTGTGGTATTATACCTTTATTGCAGTGTAATAATACATTGTCTTATTATACCTTTATTACAGTGTAATAATACACTGTGTTATAATACACTGTGTTATTATACCTTTATTACAGTGTAATAATACATTGTGTTATTATACATTTATTACAATGTAATAATACATTGTGTTATTATACATTTATTACAATGTAATAATACATTGTGTTATTTTACCTTTATTACAGTGTAATAATACATTCTTATTATACATTTATTACAGTCCCATAATACATTGTGTGATTCTACTTTTTTACAGTGCCATAATACATAGTGAAATTATACCTTTATTACAGTGTAATAATACACTCTGCTATTATACCTTTATTACAGCGTAATAACACATTGTGGTATTATACCTTTATTACAGTGTAATAATACATTGTGTTATTATACATTTGTTACAATGTAATAATATATTGTGTTATTATACATTTATTACAATGTAATAATACACTGTGCTATTATACATTTATTACAGTGTAATAACACATTGTGTTATTATACATTTATTACAATTAATAATACATTGTGTTATTATACATTACAGTGTAATAATACACTGTGTTATTATACCTTTATTACAGTGTAATAATACGTTCTTATTATACATTTATTACAGTCCCATAATACATTGTGTGATTCTACTTTTTTAGTGCCATAATACATTGTGAAATTATACCTTTATTACAGTGTAATAACACACTGTGCTATTATACATTTATTACAGTGTAATAACACATTGTGTTATTATACATTTATTACAATGTAATAGTACATTGTGTTATTATACATTTATTACAGTGTAATAATACACTGTGTTATTATACCTTTATTAAAGTGTAATAATACGTTCTTATTATACATTTATTACAGTCCCATAATACATTGTGTGATTCTACTTTTTACAGTGCCATAATACATTGTGAAATTATACCTTTATTACAGTGTAATAATACACTGTGCTATTATACCTTTATTACAGTGTAATAACACATTGTCTTATAATACATTTATTACAATGTAATAATACATTGTGTTATTATACCTTTATTACAATGTAATAATATATTGTGTTATTATACATTTATTACAATGTAATAATACACTGTGCTATTATACATTTATTACAGTGTAATAACACATTGTGTTATTATACATTTATTACAATGTAATAATACATTGTGTTATTATACATTTATTACAGTGTAATAATACACTGTGTTATTATACCTTTATTACAGTGTAATAATACGTTCTTTGTTATACATTTATTACAGTCCCATAATACATTGTGTTATTATACCTTTATTACAGTGTAATAACACATTGTCTTATAATACATTCATTACAATGTAATAATACATTGTGTTATTATACATTTATTACAATGTAATAATACACTGTGCTATTATACATTTATTACAGTGTAATAACACATTGTGTTATTATACATTTATTACAATGTAATAATACATTGTGTTATTATACATTTATTACAGTGTAATAATACACTGTGTTATTATACCTTTATTAAAGTGTAATAATACGTTCTTATTATACATTTATTACAGTCCCATAATACATTGTGTGATTCTACTTTTTTACAGTGCCATAATACATTGTGAAATTATACCTTTATTACAGTGTAATAACACACTGTGCTATTATACCTTTATTACAGTGTAATAACACATTGTCTTATAATACATTTATTACAATGTAATAATACATTGTGTTATTATACCTTTATTACAGTGTAATAATACATTGTCTTATAATACATTTATTACAATGTAATAATACATTGTGTTATTATACCTTTATTACAGTGTAATAACACGTTCTTATTATACATTTATTACAGTCCCATAATACATTGTGTGATTCTACTTTTTTACAGTGCCATAATACATTGTGAAATTATACCTTTATTACAGTGTAACAATACACTGTGCTATTATACCTTTATTACAGTGTAATAACACATTGTGGTATTATACCTTTATTACAGTGTAATAATACATTGTCTTATTATACCTTTATTACAGTGTAATAATACACTGTGTTATTATACCTTTATTACAGTGTAATAATATGTATTAGTATTACTAACGTATTTACAATGTATTATGGGACTGTAATAAATGTATAATAAGAACGTGTTATTACACTGTAATAAAGGTATAATAGCAGAGTGTATTATTACACTGTAATAAAGGTATAATTTCACTATGTATTATGGCACTGTAAAAAGTAGAATCACACAATGTATTATGGGACTGTAATAACTGTATAATAAGAATGTATTATTACACTGTAATAAAGGTATAATAACACAATGTATTATTACATTGTAATAAATGTATAATAACACAATGTATTATTAATCTGTAATAAAGGTATTATAAGACAATGTATTATTACACTGTAATACCACAATGAGTTATTACACTGTAATAAAGGTATAATAGCACAGTGTATTATCACACTGTAATAAAGGTATAATTTCACAATGTATTATGGCACTGTAAAAAGGTAGAATTACACAATGTATTATGGGACTGTAATAAATGTATAATAAGAATGTATTATTACACTGTAATAAAGGTATAATAACACAATTTATTATTACATTGTAATAAATGTATATAACAGTGTATTATTACACTGTAATAAAGGTATAATTACACAATGTATTATTACACTGTAATAAAGGTATACTACACAATGTATTATTATACTGTAATAAAGGTATAATTACACAATGTATTATACTGTAATAAAGGTATAATACCAAAATGTGTTATTACACTGTAAAAAGGTATAATAGCACAGTGTATTATTACATTTTAATAAATGTATAATAACAATGTATTTTTACACTGTAATAAAGGTATTATTAGACAATGTATTATTACACTGTAATAAAGGTATAATTACACAGTGTATTATTACATTGTAATAAATGTATAATAACACAATGTATTATTACACTGTAATAAAGGTATTATAAGACAATGCATTATTACACTGTAATAAAGGTATAATAACACAGTGTATTAGTACACTGTAATAAGGGTATAAGACAATGTACCATTACACTGTAATAAAGGTATAATACCACAATGTGTTATTACACTGTAATAAAGGTATAATAGCACAGTGTATTATAACACTGTAATAAAGGTATAATTACACAATGTATTATGGCACTGTAATGAAGGTATAATTACACAATGTATTATTACACTGTGATAAATGTATAATAGCACAATGTATGTCATCGTCATAAAGGTATAATAGCACAATATATTATTACATTGTAATAAATGTATAATTACGCAATACATTATTACATTGTAATAAAGGTATAATAACACAATGTATTATTATATTGTAATAAATGTATTATAAGACAATGTATTATTACACTGTAATAAAGGTATAATGACACAATGTATTATTACATTGCAGACATGGGGACTTGTGACTTGGTGACTTGGACTCGAGTCGACTCGAGTCGCTATTTTTATGACTTGTGACTAGACTTGACAAAAAATAAAATACTTGAGACTTGACTCGGACTTGGAAGTTAAAGACTCGGGACTTGACTTGACTTGAGACACGATGACTTGAATGACTTGAGTGTTAATCACATCATGTTTTCAGTTTGAATATAAAATATATAAATTATTTTAAAAAATAAAGTTGATTACCCAGCTGGAGCGCAGGCTGAGAATAGCGTTGTCATGACTGGATCACGACACCATCATCAGTCGCGCGCGCCCTCTCGTACCTTGCACACCACGCCCACTTAGATCAGATATCACGTCAACATGTCAGCCGGAGGGGTACTGACTCCGAGGGTCATCGCTTTCGGCTTCAAGAATTATTCACAAGATGGCAAAAGATGAACAGCGCTTTGCAAGACATGCAACATTAACATCGCGGATAGCCAGACAGAGCTGCCAACTCACGCATTCACCGTGAGACACACGCGACACTTTTCACATGCTCTCACGTCGCCACACATTCATTTTCTCACGCACAGAAAAATCGCGACGCAAGAGCAGGTTACATATGATATAAAAAAATCTCAGCTCTCAGATTCTGTCACTTTTATTACGAAATTCAAACAATAAATACCGTTTTGGCGCTTGTAAATGTGACGCGACAGATCCCTAGCGGCAGGTGAACCGATCATCTCTAGAAATAAACACGAATGAACAATGTTGAAAGATACAGTAGGCCTACAACTTACCGAAATGTATATTCCTCATACATAATATCGACCAATCAATCAAACAAATGGGTCAATAAAACAGCTGGAGAACAATTATGTCACATAACATTTACCCCAGGAAAGCCATTTGATGACCATAATATGGCTATAGCACGTTAGTTGGCTAGAAAAAAAAGTATTTTTCTAAATAAGTGTACTATTACATATTTATTATATTTTTACATATATCATTAAATAAAGTTGTTGTTATTATAATAAAAAAACGCATTATATATCTCTCTGTATGTTTACAGCATTAGGTGAGTTGTTTTTTTTTTCTTGAGAAAAATGAATGGCTATCTTGTGTAGCCTACCTAATATTTATCCAAATGAGTCAATATTAAATCAGATCACAATAATTGAATTGAATTTAAATAATAAAAAAGCATAGCTTACCAGAAATTGTACTATGTAAACATTGTAACATGTTGTCACTAAACCGAATACAATTCAGTTTAGTTACTAAAATGTTTTGACAATCACAATACACTTATTGTAAACACAGTTTACGTACAACATTAAACTTCGATACATTTTAAACACTGTTGGCAGAAGTGAAAAATAAATAATTTTATGAAGTTACGATTTTGTTTGATTCCATGGTGTATTTTACTGAACATGAGTATTTACAATGCAAATCCAAATTGTTGTAATTTATTGACAGTTACTTATATCTGGTCTTTTCACTTTATTTAGATCAGATTCTGCAAGTAAAATTACAATAATAAGGTGACTTGACTTGGACTTGACTTGACCTACTACAGGACTTGACTTGACTTGACTTGACATAGCCTGTGACTTGACTTGACTTGACTTGCCCAAGAAAAAAATACTTGGGACTTACTTGAGACTTGAAGGTTAAGACTTGAGACTTACTTGAGACTTGCACATGTGTGAATTGGTCCCATCTCTGTTACATTGTAATAAATGTATTATAAGACAATGTGTTATTACACTGTAATAAAGGTATAATAAGACAATGTATTATTACACTGTAATAAAGGTATAATACCACAATGTGTTATTACACTGTAATAAAGGTATAATAGCACAAGTGTATTATTACACTGTAATAAAGGTATAATTTCACAATGTATTATGGCACTGTAAAAAAGTAGAATCACACAATGTATTACAGTGTAATAATGCATTCTTATTATACATTTATTACAGTCCCATAATACATTGTGTGATTCTACTTTTTTACAGTGCCATAATACATAGTGAAATTATACCTTTATTACAGTGTAATAATACATTGTGGTATTATACCTTTATTACAGTGTAATAATACATTGTGTTATTATACATTTATTACAATTTAATAATATATTGTGTTATTATACATTTATTACAATGTAATAATACACTGTGCTATTATACATTTATTACAGTGTAATAACACATTGTGTTATTATACATTTATTACAAAGTAATAATACATTGTGTTATTATACATTTATTACAGTGTAATAATACACTGTGTTATTATACCTTTATTAAAGTGTAATAATACGTTCTTATTATACATTTATTACAGTCCCATAATACATTGTGTGATTCTACTTTTTTACAGTGCCATAATACATTGTGAAATTATACCTTTATTGCAGTGTAATAATACACTGTGCTATTATACCTTTATTACAGTGTAATAACACATTGTGGTATTATACATTTATTACAATGTAGTAATACACTGTGCTATTATACCTTTATTACAGTGTAATAACACATTGTCTTATTATACCTTTATTACAGTGTAATAATACACTGTGTTATTATACCTTTATTACAGTATAATAATACATTGTGAAATTATACCTTTATTACAATGTAATAATGTATTGCGTAATTATAAATTTATTACAATGTAATAATATATTGTGCTATTATACCTTTATGTTGATGAAATACATTGTGCTATTATACATTTATCACAGTGTAATAATACATTGTGTAATTATACCTTCATTACAGTGCCATAATACATTGTGTAATTATACCTTTATTACAGTGTTATGATACACTGTGCTATTATACCTTTATTACAGTGTAATGATACATTGTCTTATACCCTTATTACAGTGTAATAATACATTGTCTTATAATACCTTTATTACAGTGTAATAATACTTTGTGTTATTATACATTTATTACAATGTAATAATACACTGTGTTATTATACCTTTATTACAGTGTAATAATACATTGTCTTATAATACCTTTATTACAGTGTAATACATTGTGTTATTATACATTTATTACAATGTAATAATACATTGTGTTATTATACCTTTAGTACAGTGTAATACATTATTATACATTTATTACAGTCCCATAATACATTGTGTAATTCTACCTTTTTACAGTGTAATAATACACTGTGCTATTATACCTTTATTACAGTGTAATAACACATTGTGGTAGTATACCTTTATTACAGTATAATAATACATTGTGTAGTATACCTTTATTACAGTATAATAATACAATGTGTAATTATGCCTTTATTACAGTGTAATAATACATTGTTATTATACATTTATTACAATGTAATAATACATTGTGTTTTTATACCTTTATTACAGTGTAATAATACATTCTTATTATACATTTATTACAGTCCCATAATACATCGTGTAATTCTACCTTTTTACAGTGCCATAATACATTGTGAAATTATACCTTTATTACAGTGTAATAATACACTGTGCTATTATACCTTTATTACAGTCTAATAACACATTGTGGTATTCTACCTTCATTACAGTGTAATGATACATTGTCTTATTATACCTTTATTACAGTGTAATAATACACTCTGTTATTATACCTTTATTAGAGTGTAATAATACATTGTCTTATAATACCTTTATTACAGTGTAATAATACATTGTGTTATGATACATGTAGTACAATGTAATAATACATTGTGTTATTATACCTTTATTACAGTGTAATAATACATTCTTATTATACATTTATTACAGTCCCATAATACATTGTGTGATTCTACTTTTTTACAGTGCCATAATACATAGTGAAATTATACCTTTATTACAGTGTAATAACACATTGTGGTATTATACCTTTATTACAGAGTAATGATACATTGTCTTATTATACCTTTATTACAGTGTAATATACACTGTGTTATTATACCTTTATTACAGTGTAATAATACATTCTTATTATACATTTATTACAGTCCCATAATACATTGTGTGATTCTACCTTTTTACAGTGCCATAATACATTGTGAAATTATAACTTTATTACAGTGTAATAATACACTCTGCTATTATACCTTTATTACATTGTAATAACACATTGTGGTATTATACCTTTATTACAGTGTAATAATACATTGTGTTATTATACATTTATTACAATGTAATAATACATTGTATTATTATACATTTTTTACAATGTAATAATACACTGTGCTATTATACCTTTATTACAGTGTAATAACACATTTTTTTATTATACCTTTATTACAGTGTAATACACTGTAATAAAGGTATAATAACAAAATGTGTGTAATGATACATTGTCTTATTATACCTTTATTACAGTGCAATAATACACTGTGTTATTATACCTTTATTACAGTGTAATAATTGTAGCGACAATGCCTGACGTGCGGTCACATGCTTTTCCAATTAGTAAATCCTTGTCTCCAAACACATCCTTCATGTCTCCTTAAACAACAGTCTGTGCATGGTGCCGCTAAGTCTACTATGAACAGTCAAAATTGCAATCTGTTGCTCCCCAGAGGGACATTTTAGTCACAAAAGGAACCCTGTTCTGGACAATCCCCTCTAAAACCCCCATTTCAGCATGGACTCCCTGTGACTTTACAACATCATGACCCACACACACACACACACACACACACACACACACACACACACACACACACACACACACACACACACACACACACTCACACACTCACACACACACACACACACACACACACACACACACACACACACACACACACACACACACACACACACACACACACACACACACACACACACACACACACACACACACACCATTCATGGAGCTTTTCAGAGAAAAGTACCCCTAAAATGTTTGATATCTATTCCTGTGTTTCTCAAGTGTCTTCACATGCCATAACGGAAATACTGACCATTTCATTGTGTGTTTAATCAAACTTTATTTGTGTGTAATTATGCATATAAATGTAACGTTATGTTTCCCCAATCTTTACCTGTCATAATTGATATCTCTGTAATCCTCTCCATCTCACAGAGACGAATCTTGACTGCAAAGTACAATAATATGCATTTGTTCCAGGAAATATCATATTTCTAAGTATGAATCCTTTCTCTCATAAGACATCTTTTCACTGTCTCTGTGTTTGAAAATCCACCTTATAAGTCAATGAAACTTAAAAGATCCAATTATAAGCTACAAAGCTCGATATATAGACTACTTGAGTAGTTTTAATTAATAAACTCAGAAGGTTTGATGTCCGTGGCCAGAACATAAAACTTTCTTGGAGTTTGTGAATACCCCTTCTTAACTGTAAAGATCTTACATTTATTCGCTGGACGAATTAAATGTTGGTCAGACCAGTTACAGAACAAGGTAATCTCGATAATTGATAAAATAAATGTACATGCGACTTATGAATTATGACCATGAGTCATAATTATTAATATTCCCAAAATTCCCCATATTCTTGAGCTAATTCACATTTACTCAGAGTCGTATATGCTACAGTGTGGATGGAGCTTAACTTGCATCAGTTTAAATAATATATTTTTTTGCCTTTTATTATGATAGGACAGTCTACTATCAAGAAAGTTTGACGAAATGGGACTTGAACTCGGGTCGCCCAAAGCTAAAATAAAGATTGCCAGGGCACTGACCACTTGGCTATTGGGCTGTGTAATCAGCTGTAAAGTGATAAATATTAGAACCTCATTGTGTAAGAAACATAGGGGGAACAGAATTCGACGGCAAAAAAAAAAAAACAGCTGTCGGAATCCGTTCCCCCTCTCCCATTATGAGAGGTGTTGATGTAATGGCTTAAAAAATGCTGATTTTATTTTTGTGTGTGGATGGAGCTTAACTTGCATCAGTTTAAATAATATATTTTTTGCCTTTTATTATGATAGGACAGTATACTATCAAGAAAGTTTGACGAAACGGGACTTGAACTCGGGTCGCCCAATGCTAAAAAAAAATTGCCAGGCACTGACCACTTGGCTATTGGGCTGTGTAATTAGCTGTAAAGTGATAAATATTAGAACCTCATTGTGTAAGAAACATAGGGGAACAGAATTCGACGGCAAAAAAAAACAGCTGTCGGAATCCGTTCCCCCTCTCCCATTATGAGAGGTGTTGATGTAATGGCTTAAAAATGCTGATTTTATTTTTGTGTGTGGATGGAGCTTAACTTGCATCAGTTTAAATAATATTTTTTTTTTTGCCTTTTATTATGATAGGACAGTATACTATCAAGAAAGTTTGACGAAACGGGACTTGAACTCGGGTCGCCCAAAGCTAAAAAAAAGAATGCCAGGCACTGACCACTTGGCTGTTGGGCTGTGTAACTAGCTGTAAAGTGATAAATATTAGAACCTCATTGTTTAAGAAACATAGGGGGAACAGAATTCGACGGCAAAAAACAACTGTCGGAATCCGTTCCCCCTCTCCCATTATGAGGTGTTGATGTAATTGCTTAAAAAATGCAGATTTTATTTTTGTTTGTGGATGGAGCTTAACTTGCATCAGTTTAAAGAATATATTTGTTTGCCTTTTATTATGATAGGACAGTATACTATCAAGAAAGTTTGACGAAACGGGACTTTAACTCGGATCGCCCAAAGCTAAAGAAAAGATTGCCAGGCACTGACCACTTGGCTGTTGGGCTGCGTAATTAGCTGTAAAGTGATAAATATTAGAACCTCATTGTGTAAGAAACATAGGGAGAACAGAATTCGACGGCAAAAAAACAGATGTAGGAATCCGTTCCTCCTCTCCCATTATGAGAGGTGTTGATGTAATGGCTTAAAAATACTGATTTTATTTTTGTTTGTGGATGGAGCTTAACTTGCATCAGTTTAAAGAATATATTTGTTTGCCTTTTATTATGATAGGACAGTATACTATCAATAAAGTTTGACGAAACGGGACTTGAACTCGGGTCGCCCAAAGTTAAAAAAAGTTTGCCAGGGCACTGACCACTTGGCTATTGGGTTGTGTAGTTTGCTGTAAAGTGATAAATATTAGAACCTCATTGTCTAAGAAACATAGGGGGAACAGAATTCGACGGCAAAAAAACAGCTGTCGGAATCCGTTCCCCCACTCCCACTATGAGAGATGTTGATGTAATGGCTTAAAAATGCTGATTTTATTTTTGTTTGTGGATGGAGCTTAACTTGCATCAGTTTAAAGAATATATTTGTTTGCCTTTTATTATGATAGGACAGTATACTATAAATAAAGTTTGACGAAACGGGACTTGAACTCGGGTCGTCCAAAGCTAAAATAACGATTGCCAGGGCACTGACCACTTGGCTATTGGGCTGTGTAATTAGCTATAAAGTGATAAATATTAGAACCTCATTGTTTAAGAAACATAGGGGGAACAGAATTCGACGGCAAAAAACAGCTGTCGGAATCCGTTCCCCCTCTCCCATTATGAGAGGTGTTGATGTAATGGCTTAAAAATACTGATTTTATTTTTGTTTGTGGATGGAGCTTAACTTGCATCAGTTTAAAGAATATATTTGTTTGCCTTTTATTATGATAGGACAGTATACTATCAATAAAGTTTGACGAAACGGGACTTGAACTCGGGTCGCCCAAAGCTAAAAAAAGTTTGCCAGGGCACTGACCACTTGGCTATTGGGTTATGTAGTTTGCTGTAAAGTGATAAATATTAGAACCTCATTGTCTAAGAAACATAGGGGGAACAGAATTCGACGGCAAAAAAACAGCTGTCGGAATCCGTTCCCCCACTCCCACTATGAGAGATGTTGATGTAATGGCTTAAAAATGCTGATTTTATTTTTGTTTGTGGATGGAGCTTAACTTGCATCAGTTTAAAGAATATATTTGTTTGCCTTTTATTATGATAGGACAGTATACTATAAATAAAGTTTGACGAAACGGGACTTGAACTCGGGTCGTCCAAAGCTAAAATAACGATTGCCAGGGCACTGACCACTTGGCTATTGGGCTGTGTAATTAGCTATAAAGTGATAAATATTAGAACCTCATTGTTTAAGAAACATAGGGGGAACAGAATTTGACGGCAAAAAACAGCTGTCGGAATCCGTTCCCCCTCTCCCATTATGAGAGGTGTTGATGTAATGGCTTAAAAATACTGATTTTATTTTTGTTTGTGGATGGAGCTTAACTTGCATCAGTTTAAAGAATATATTTGTTTGCCTTTTATTATGATAGGACAGTATACTATCAAGAAAGTTTGACGAAACGGGACTTGAACTCGGGTCTCCCAAAGCTAAAAATAAGATTGCCAGGGCACTGACCACTTGGCTATTGGGTTGTGTAGTTCGCTGTAAAGTGATAAATATTAGAACCTCATTGTCTAAGAAACATAGGGGGAACAGAATTCGACGGCAAAAAAACAGCTGTCGGAATCCGTTCCCCCTCTCCCATTATGAGAGGTGTTGATGTAATGGCTTAAAAATGCTGATTTTATTTTTGTGTGTGGATGGAGCTTAACTTGCATCAGTTTAAAGAATATATATTTTTTGCCTTTTATTATGATAGGACAGTATACTATAAATAAAGTTTGACGAAACGGGACTTGAACTCGGGTCGCCCAAAGCTAAAAAAAGATTGCCAGGAGACTGACCACTTGGCTATTGGGTTTTGTAGTTAGCTGTAAAGTGATAAATATTAGAACCTCATTGCGTAAGAAACATAGGGTGAACAGAATTCGACGGCAAAGAAACAGCTGTCGGAATCCGTTCCCCCTCTCCCATTATGAGAGGTGTTGATGTAATGGCTTAAAAAATTCTGATTTTATTTTTGTTTGTGGATGGAGCTTAACTTGCATCAGTTTAAATAATAGGCCTTTTATTTTTCATTTTATTATGATAGGATAGTATACTATAAATAAAGTTTGACGAAACGGGACTTGAACTCGGGTCGCCCAATGCAAAAAAAAAAAGATTGCCAGGCACTGACCACTTGGCTGTTGGGCTGTGCAAATAGCTGTAAAGTGATAAATATTAGAACCTCATTGTGTAAGAAACATAGGGGGAACAGAATTCGACGGCAAAAAAACAGCTGTCGGAATCCGTTCCCCCTCTCCCATTATGAGAGATGTTGATGTAATGGCTTAAAAATGCTGATTTTATTTTTGTTTGTGGATGGAGCTTAACTTGCATCAGTTTAAAGAATATATTTTTTTGCCTTTTACTATGATAGGACAGTATACTATCAAGAAAGTTTGACGAAACGAGACTTGAACTCGGGTCGCCCAAAGCTAAAAAAAGTGATTGCCAGGCACTGACCACTTGGCTGTTGGGCTGTGCAATTAGCTGTAAAGTGATAAATATTAGAACCTCATTGTGTAAGAAACTTAGGGGGAACAGAATTCGACTGCAAAAAAAAAAAACAGCTGTCGGAATCCGTTCCCCCTCTCCCATTATGAGAGATGTTGATGTAATGGCTTAAAAATACTGATTTTATTTTTGTTTGTGGATGGAGCTTAACTTGCATCAGTTTAAAGAATATATTTGTTTACCTTTTATTATGATAGGACAGTATACTATCAAGAAAGTTTGACGAAACGGGACTTGAACTCGGGTCGTCCAAAGCTAAAATAAAGATTGCCAGGGCACTGACCACTTGGCTGTTGGGCTGTGTAATTAGCTGTAAAGTGATAAATATTAGAACCTCATTGTGTAAGAAACATAGGGGGAACAGAATTCGACGGCAAGAAAACAGCTGTCGGAATCCGTTCCCCCTCTCCCATTATGAGAGATGTTGATGTAATGGCTTAAAAATACTGATTTTATTTTTGTGTGTGGACGGAGCTTAACCTGCATCAGTTTAAAGAATATATTTGTTTGCCTTTTATTATGATAGGACAGTATACTATTAAGAAAGTTTGACGAAACGGGACTTGAACTCGGGTCGCCCAAAGCTAAAAAAAGATTTCCAGGGGACTGATCACTTGGCTATTGGGCTGTGTAATTAACTGTAAAGTGATAAATATTAGAACCTCATTGTGTAAGAAACATAGGGGGAACAGAATTCGACGGCAAAAAAACAACTGTTGGATTCCGTTCCCCCTCTCCTATTATGAGAGGGGTTGATGTAATGGCTTAAAAAAATGCTGATTTTATTTTTGTTTGTGGATGGAGCTTAACTTGCATCAGTTTAAATAATATATTTGTTTGCCTTTTATTATGATAGGACAGTATACTATCAAGAAAGTTTGACGAAACGGGACTTGAACTCGGGTCGCCCAAAGCTAAAGAAAAGATTGCCAGGAGACTGACAACTTGGCTATTGGGCTGCGTAATTAGCTGTAAAGTGATAAATATTAGAACCTCATTGTCTAAGAAACATAGGGGGAACAGAATTCGACGGCAAAAAAACAGCTGTCGGAATCCGTTCCCCCTCTCCCATTATGAGAGGTGTTGATGTAATGGCTTAAAAATGCTGATTTTATTTTTGTTTGTGGATGGAGCTTAACTTGCATCAGTTTAAAGAATATATTTGTTTGCCTTTTATTATGATAGGACAGTCTACTATCACGAAAGTTTGACGAAACGGGACTTGAACTCGGGTCGCCCAAAGCTAAAACAACGATTGCCAGGGCACTGACCACTTGGTTATTGGGCTCTGTAATTAGCTATAAAGTGATAAATATTAGAACCTCATTGTGTAAGAAACATAGGGGGAACAGAGTTAGACGGCAAAAAAAAACAGCTGTCGGAATCCGTTCCCCCTCTCCCATTATGAGAGGTGTTGATGTAATGGCTTAAAAATGCTGATTTTATTTTTGTGTGTGGATGGAGTTTAACTTGCATCAGTTTAAATAATATTTTTTTTTGCCTTTTATTATGATAGGACAGTATACTATCAAGAAAGTTTGACGAAACGGGACTTGAACTCGGGTCGCTCAAAGCTAAAAAAAAAGATTGCCAGGCACTGACCACTTGGCTGTTGGGCTGTGTAATTAGCTGTAAAGTGATAAATATTAGAACCTCATTGTTTAAGAAACATAGGGGGAACAGAATTCGACGGCAAAAAACAGCTGTCGGAATCCGTTCCCCCTCTCCCATTATGAGGTGTTGATGTAATGGCTTAAAAAATGCAGATTTTATTTTTGTTTGTGGACGGAGCTTAACTTGCATCAGTTTAAAGAATATATTTGTTTGCCTTTTATTATGATAGGACAGTATACTATCAAGAAAGTTTGACGAAAAGGGACTTGAACTCGGGTCGCCCAAAGCTAAAGAAAAGATTGCCAGGAGACTGACAACTTGGCTATTGGGCTGCGTAATTAGCTGTAAAGTGATAAATATTAGAACCTCATTGTGTAAGAAACATAGGGAGAACAGAATTCGACGGCAAAAAAACAGATGTAGGAATCCGTTCCTCCTCTCCCATTATGAGAGATGTTGATGTAATGGCTTAAAAATACTGATTTTATTTTTGTTTGTGGATGGAGCTTAACTTGCATCAGTTTAAAGAATATATTTGTTTGCCTTTTATTATGATAGGACAGTATACTATCAAGAAAGTTTGACGAAACGGGACTTGAGCTCGGGTCGCCCAAAGCTAAAAAAAAGTTTGCCAGGGAACTGACCACTTGGCTATTGGGTTGTGTAATTCGTTGTAAAGTGATAAATATTAGAACCTCATTGTCTAAGAAACATAGGGGGAACAGAATTCGACAGCAAAAAAACAGCTGCCGGAATCCATTCCCCCTCTCCCATTATGAGAGGTGTTGATGTAATGGCTTAAAAATGCTGATTTTATTTTTGTGTGTGGATGGAGTTTAACTTGCATCAGTTTAAATAATAATTTTTTCTGCCTTTTATTATGATAGGACAGTATACTATAAATAAAGTTTGACGAAACGGGACTTGAACTCGGGTCGCTCAAAGCTAAAAAAAAAGATTGCCAGGCACTGACCACTTGGCTGTTGGGCTGTGTAATTAGCTGTAAAGTGATAAATATTAGAACCTCATTGTTTAAGAAACATAGGGGGAACAGAATTCGACGGCAAAAAACAGCTGTCGGAATCCGTTCCCCCTCTCCCATTATGAGGTGTTGATGTAATGGCTTAAAAAATGCAGATTTTATTTTTGTTTGTGGACGGAGCTTAACTTGCATCAGTTTAAAGAATATATTTGTTTGCCTTTTATTATGATAGGACAGTATACTATCAAGAAAGTTTGACGAAAAGGGACTTGAACTCGGGTCGCCCAAAGCTAAAGAAAAGATTGCCAGGAGACTGACAACTTGGCTATTGGGCTGCGTAATTAGCTGTAAAGTGATAAATATTAGAACCTCATTGTGTAAGAAACATAGGGAGAACAGAATTCGACGGCAAAAAAACAGATGTAGGAATCCGTTCCTCCTCTCCCATTATGAGAGATGTTGATGTAATGGCTTAAAAATACTGATTTTATTTTTGTTTGTGGATGGAGCTTAACTTGCATCAGTTTAAAGAATATATTTGTTTGCCTTTTATTATGATAGGACAGTATACTATCAAGAAAGTTTGACGAAACGGGACTTGAACTCGGGTCGCCCAAAGCTAAAAAAAAGTTTGCCAGGGAACTGACCACTTGGCTATTGGGTTGTGTAATTCGCTGTAAAGTGATAAATATTAGAACCTCATTGTCTAAGAAACATAGGGGGAACAGAATTCGACAGCAAAAAAACAGCTGCCGGAATCCATTCCCCCTCTCCCATTATGAGAGGTGTTGATGTAATGGCTTAAAAATGCTGATTTTATTTTTGTGTGTGGATGGAGCTTAACTTGCATCAGTTTAAAGAATATATATTTTTTTTGCCTTTTATTATGATAGGACAGTATACTATAAATAAAGTTTGACGAAACGGGACTTGAACTCGGGTCGCCCAAAGCTAAAAAATGATTGCCAGGAGACTGACCACTTGGCTATTGGGTTTTGTAGTTAGCTTTAAAGTGATAAATATTAGAACCTCATTGTGTAAGAAACATAGGGTGAACAGAATTCGACGGCAAAGAAACAGCTGTCGGAATCCGTTCCCCCTCTCCCATTATGAGAGGTGTTGATGTAATGGCTTAAAAAATTCTGATTTTATTTTTGTTTGTGGATGGAGCTTAACTTGCATCAGTTTAAATAATAGGCCTTTTATTTTTCATTTTATTATGATAGGATAGTATACTATAAATAAAGTTTGACGAAACGGGACTTGAACTCGGGTCGCCCAATGCAAAAAAAAAAAGATTGCCAGGCACTGACCACTTGGCTGTTGGGCTGTGCAAATAGCTGTAAAGTGATAAATATTAGAACTTCATTGTGTAAGAAACATAGGGGGAACAGAAATCGACGGCATAAAAACAGCTGTCGGAATCCGTTCCCCCTCTCCCATTATGAGAGATGTTGATGTAATGGCTTAAAAATGCTGATTTTATTTTTGTTTGTGGATGGAGCTTAACTTGCATCAGTTTAAAGAATATATTTGTTTGCCTTTTATTATGATAGGACAGTATATATCAAGAAAGTTTGATGAAACAGGACTTGAACTCGGGTCGTCCAAAGCTAAAATAAATGATTGCAAGGCACTGACCACTTGGCTGTTGGGCTGTGTAATTAGCTGAAAAGTGATAAATATTAGAACCTCATTGTGTAAGAAACATAGGGGGAACAGAATTCGACGGCAAAAAAACAGCTGTCGGAATCCGTTCCCCCTCTCCCCATTATGAGAGGTGTTGATGTAATGGCTTAAAAAATGCTGATTTTATTTTTGTGTGTGGATGGAGCTTAACTTGCATCAGTTTAAATAATATATTTTTTTGCCTTTTACTATGATAGGACAGTATACTATCAAGAAAGTTTGACGAAACGAGACTTGAACTCGGGTCGCCCAAAGCTAAAAAAAGTGATTGCCAGGCACTGACCACTTGGCTGTTGGGCTGTGCAATTAGCTGTAAAGTGATAAATATTAGAACCTCATTGTGTAAGAAACATAGGGGGAACAGAATTCGACTGCAAAAAAAAAAAACAGCTGTCGGAATCCGTTCCCCCTCTCCCATTATGAGAGATGTTGATGTAATGGCTTAAAAATACTGATTTTATTTTTGTTTGTGGATGGAGCTTAACTTGCATCAGTTTAAAGAATATATTTGTTTGCCTTTTATTATGATAGGACAGTATACTATCAAGAAAGTTTGACGAAACGGGACTTGAACTCGGGTCGTCCAAAGCTAAAATAAAGATTGCCAGGGCACTGACCACTTGGCTGTTGGGCTGTGTAATTAGCTGTAAAGTGATAAATATTAGAACCTCATTGTGTAAGAAACATAGGGGGAACAGAATTCGACGGCAAGAAAACAGCTGTCGGAATCCGTTCCCCCTCGCCCATTATGAGAGATGTTGATGTAATGGCTTAAAAATACTGATTTTATTTTTGTGTGTGGACGGAGCTTAACCTGCATCAGTTTAAAGAATATATTTGTTTGCCTTTTATTATGATAGGACAGTATACAATTAAGAAAGTTTGACGAAACGGGACTTGAACTCGGGTCGCCCAAAGCTAAAAAAAGATTGCCAGGGCACTGAGCAACTTGGCTATTGGGCTGTGTAATTAGCTGTAAAGTGATAAATATTAGAACCTCATTGTGTAAGATACATAGGGGGAACAGAATTCGACGGCAAAAAAAAACAGCTGTCGGAATCCGTTCCCCCACTCCCATTATGAGAGATGTTGATGTAATGGCTTAAAAATGCTGATTTTATTTTTGTTTGTGGATGGAGCTTAACTTGCATAAGTTTAAATAATAGGCCTTTTATTTTGCCTTTTATTATTATAGGACAGTATACTATAAATAAAGTTTGACGAAACGGGACTTGAACTCGGGTCGCCCAAAGCTAAAAAAAGATTGCCAGGGCACTGAGCAACTTGGCTATTGGGCTGTGTAATTAGCTGTAAAGTGATAAATATTAGAACCTCATTGTGTAAGATACATAGGGGGAACAGAATTCTACGGCAAAAAAACCCAGCTGTCGGAATCCGTTCCCCCACTCCCATTATGAGAGATGTTGATGTAATGGCTTAAAAATGCTGATTTTATTTTTGTTTGTGGATGGAGCTTAACTTGCATAAGTTTAAATAATAGGCCTTTTATTTTGCCTTTTATTATTATAGGACAGTATACTATAAATAAAGTTTGACGAAACGGGACTTGAACTCGGGTCGCCCAATGCAAAAAAAAATAAGATTGCCAGGCACTGACCACTTGGCTGTTGGGCTGTGCAAATAGCTGTAAAGTGATAAATATTAGAACCTCATTGTGTAAGAAACATAGGGGGAACAGAATTCGACGGCAAAAAAACAGCTGTCGGAATCCGTTCCCCCTCTCCCATTATGAGAGATGTTGATGTAATGGCTTAAAAATGCTGATTTTATTTTTGTTTGTGGATGGAGCTTAACTTGCATCAGTTTAAAGAATATATTTTTTTGCCTTTTACTATGATAGGACAGTATACTATCAAGAAAGTTTGACGAAACGAGACTTGAACTCGGGTCGCCCAAAGCTAAAAAAAGTGATTGCCAGGCACTGACCACTTGGCTGTTGGGCTGTGCAATTAGCTGTAAAGTGATAAATATTAGAACCTCATTGTGTAAGAAACTTAGGGGGAACAGAATTCGACTGCAAAAAAAAAAAACAGCTGTCGGAATCCGTTCCCCCTCTCCCATTATGAGAGATGTTGATGTAATGGCTTAAAAATACTGATTTTATTTTTGTTTGTGGATGGAGCTTAACTTGCATCAGTTTAAAGAATATATTTGTTTACCTTTTATTATGATAGGACAGTATACTATCAAGAAAGTTTGACGAAACGGGACTTGAACTCGGGTCGTCCAAAGCTAAAATAAAGATTGCCAGGGCACTGACCACTTGGCTGTTGGGCTGTGTAATTAGCTGTAAAGTGATAAATATTAGAACCTCATTGTGTAAGAAACATAGGGGGAACAGAATTCGACTGCAAAAAAAAAAAACAGCTGTCGGAATCCGTTCCCCCTCTCCCATTATGAGAGATGTTGATGTAATGGCTTAAAAATGCTGATTTTATTTTTGTTTGTGGATGGAGCTTAACTTGCATCAGTTTAAAGAATATATTTGTTTGCCTTTTATTATGATAGGACAGTCTACTATCACGAAATTTTGACGAAACGGGACTTGAACTTGGGTCGTCCAAAGCTAAAATAAAGATTGCCAGGGCACTGACCACTTGGCTATTGGGCTGTGTAATTAGCTGTAAAGTGATAAATATTAGAACCTCATTGTGTAAGAAACATAGGGGGAACAGAATTAGACGGCAAAAAAAAAAACAGCTGTCGGAATCCGTTCCCCCTCTCCCATTATGAGAGGTGTTGATGTAATGGCTTAAAAATGCTGATTTTATTTTTGTGTGTGGATGGAGCTTAACTTGCATCAGTTTAAATAATATTATTTTTTTTTGCCTTTTATTATGATAGGACAGTATACTATCAAGAAAGTTTGACGAAACGGGACTTGAACTCGGGTCGCCCAAAGCTAAAAAAAAAGATTGCCAGGCACTGACCACTTGGCTGTTGGGCTGTGTAATTAGCTGAAAAGTGATAAATATTAGAACCTCATTGTGTAAGCAACATAGGGAGAACAGAATTCGACGGCAAAAAAAACAGATGTAGGAATCCGTTCCTCCTCTCCCATTATGAGAGATGTTGATGTAATGGCTTAAAAATACTGATTTTATTTTTGTTTGTGGATGGAGCTTAACTTGCATCAGTTTAAAGAATATATTTGTTTGCCTTTTATTATGATAGGACAGTATACTATCAAGAAAGTTTGACGAAAAGGGACTTGAACTCGGGTCGCCCAAAGCTAAAAAAAAGATTGCCAGGGCACTGACCACTTGGCTATTGGGTTGTGTAGTTTGCTGTAAAGTGATAAATATTAGAACCTCATTGTCTAAGAAACATAGGGGGAACAGAATTCGACGGCAAAAAAACAGCTGTCGGAATCCGTTCCCCCTCTCCCATTATGAGAGGTGTTGATGTAATGGCTTAAAAATGCTTATTTTATTTTTGTTTGTGGATGGAGCTTAACTTGCATCAGTTTAAAGAATATATTTTTTTTTTGCCTTTTATTATGATAGGACAGTATACTATCAAGAAAGTTTGACGAAAAGGGACTTGAACTCGGGTCGCCCAAAGCTAAAAAAAAGATTGCCAGGGCACTGACCACTTGGCTATTGGGTTGTGTAGTTTGCTGTAAAGTGATAAATATTTGAACCTCATTGTCTAAGAAACATAGGGGGAACAGAATTCGACGGCAAAAAAACAGCTGTCGGAATCCGTTCCCCCTCTCCCATTATGAGAGGTGTTGATGTAATGGCTTAAAAATGCTTATTTTATTTTTGTTTGTGGATGGAGCTTAACTTGCATCAGTTTAAAGAATATATTTTTTTTTTGCCTTTTATTATGATAGGACAGTATACTATAAATAAAGTTTGACGAAACGGGACTTGAACTCGGGTCGCCCAAAGCTAAAAAAAGATTGCCAGGAGACTGACCACTTGGCTATTAGGTTTTGTAGTTAGCTGTAAAGTGATAAATATTAGAACCTCATTGTGTAAGAAACATAGGGTGAACAGAATTCGACGGCAAAGAAACAGCTGTCGGAATCCGTTCCCCCTCTCCCATTATGAGAGGTGTTGATGTAATGGCTTAAAAAATTCTGATTTTATTTTTGTTTGTGGATGGAGCTTAACTTGCATCAGTTTAAATAATAGGCCTTTTATTTTTCATTTTATTATGATAGGATAGTATACTATAAATAAAGTTTGACGAAACGGGACTTGAACTCGGGTCGCAAATGCAAAAAAAAAATTGCCAGGCATTGACCACTTGGCTGTTGGGCCGTGCAAATAGCTGTAAAGTGATAAATATTAGAACCTCATTGTGTAAGAAACATGGGGGAACAGAATTCGACGGCAAAAAAACAGCTGTCGGAATCCGTTCCCCCTCTCCCATTATGAGAGATGTTGATATAATGGCTTAAAAATGCTGATTTTATTTTTGTTTGTGGATGGAGCTTAACTTGCATCAGTTTAAAGAATATATTTGTTTGCCTTTTATTATGATAGGACAGTATACTATCAAGAAAGTTTGATGAAACAGGACTTGAATTTGGGTCGTCCAAAGCTAAAATAAATGATTGCAAGGCACTGACCACTTGGCTGTTGGGCTGTGTAATTAGCTGAAAAGTGATAAATATTAGAACCTCATTGTGTAAGAAACATAGGGGGAACAGAATTCGACGGCAAAAAAACAGCTGTCGGAATCCGTTCCCCCTCTCCCCATTATGAGAGGTGTTGATGTAATGGCTTAAAAAATGCTGATTTTATTTTTGTGTGTGGATGGAGCTTAACTTGCATCAGTTTAAATAATATATTTTTTTGCCTTTTACTATGATAGGACAGTATACTATCAAGAAAGTTTGACGAAACGAGACTTGAACTCGGGTCACCCAAAGCTAAAAAAAGTGATTGCCAGGCACTGACCACTTGGCTGTTGGGCTGTGTAATTAGCTGTAAAGTGATAAATATTAGAACCTCATTGTGTAAGAAACATAGGGGGAACAGAATTCGACTGCAAAAAAAAAAAAACAGCTGTCGAAATCCGTTCCCCCTCTCCCATTATGAGAGATGTTGATGTAATGGCTTAAAAATGCTGATTTTATTTTTGTTTGTGGATGGAGCTTAACTTGCATCAGTTTAAAGAATATATTTGTTTGCCTTTTATTATGATAGGACAGTATACTATCAAGAAAGTTTGATGAAACAGGACTTGAACTCGGGTCGTCCAGAGCGAAAATAAATGATTGCAAGGCACTGACCACTTGGCTATTGGGTTGTGTAGTTCGCTGTAAAGTGATAAATATTAGAACCTCATTGTCTAAGAAACATAGGGGGAACAGAATTCGACGGGCAAAAAAACAGCTGTCGGAATCCGTTCCCCCTCTCCCATTATGAGAGGTGTTGATGTAATGGCTTAAAAATGCTGATTTTATTTTTGTGTGTGGATGGAGCTTAACTTGCATCAGTTTAAAGAATATATATTTTTTTGCCTTTTATTATGATAGGACAGTATACTATAAATAAAGTTTGACGAAACGGGACTTGAACTCGGGACGCCCAAAGCTAAAAAAAGATTGCTAGGAGACTGACCACTTGGCTGTTGGGCTGTGCAAATAGCTGTAAAGTGATAAATATTAGAACCTCATTGTGTAAGAAACATAGGGGGAACAGAATTCGACGGCAAAAAATAGCTGTCGGAATCCGTTCCCCCTCTCCCATTATGAGGTGTTGATGTAATGGCTTAAAAAATGCTGATTTTATTTTTGTGTGTGGATGGAGCTTAACTTGCATCAGTTTAAAGAATATATTTGTTTGCCTTTTATTATGATAGGACAGTATACTATCAAGAAAGTTTGACGAAACGGGACTTGAACTCGGGTCGCCCAAAGCTAAAAAAAAAGACTGCCAGGGCACTGACCACTTGGCTATTGGCCTGTGTAATTAGCTGTAAAGTGATAAATATTAGAACCTCATTGTGTAAGAAACATAGGGGGAACAGAATTCGACGGCAAAAAAACAGCTGTCGGAATCCGTTCCCCCTCTCCCCATTATGAGAGATGTTGATGTAATGGCTTAAAAATGCTGATTTTATTTTTGTTTGTGGATGGAGCTTAACTTGCATCAGTTTAAAGAATATATTTGTTTGCCTTTTATTATGATAGGACAGTATACTATTAAGAAAGTTTGACGAAACGGGACTTGAACTCGGGTTGTCCAAAGCTAAAAAAATAATATCATCACAGCTCTGACCACTTGGCTATTGGGCTGTGTAATTAACTGTAAAGTGATAAATATTAGAACCTCATTGTGTAAGAAACATAGGGGGAACAGAATTCGACGGCAAAAAAACAGCTGTCGGAATCCGTTCCCCCTCTCCTATTATGAGAGGTGTTGATGTAATGGCTTAAAAATGCTGATTTTATTTTTGTGTGTGGATGGAGCTTAACTTGCATCAGTTTAAAGAATATATTTGTTTGCCTTTTATTATGATAGGACAGTATACTATCAAGAAAGTTTGACGAAACGGGGCTTGAACTCGGGTCGCCCAAAGCTAAAAAAAAGATTGCCAGGAGACTGACCACTTGGCTATTGGGTTTTGTAGTTAGCTGTAAAGTGATAAATATTAGAACCTCATTGTGTAAGAAACATAGGGGGAACGGAATTCGACAGCAAAAAAACAGCTGTCGGAATCTGTTCCCCCACTCCCACTATGAGAGATGTTGATGTAATGGCTTAAAAATGCTGATTTTATTTTTGTTTGTGGATGGAGCTTAACTTGCATCAGTTTAAAGAATATATTTGTTTGCCTTTTATTATGATAGGACAGTATACTATAAATAAAGTTTGACGAAACGGGACTTGAACTCGGGTTGCCCAAAGCTAAAAAAAAAATATTGACACGGCACTGACCACTTGGCTATTGGGCTGTGTAATTAACTGTAAAGTGATAAATATTAGAACCTCATTGTGTAAGAAACATAGGGGGAACAGAATTCGACGGCAAAAAAACAGATGTCGGAATCCGTTCCCCCTCTCCCCATTATGAGAGATGTTGATGTAATGGCTTAAAAATGCTGATTTTATTTTTGTTTGTGGATGGAGCTTAACTTGCATCAGTTTAAAGAATATATTTGTTTGCCTTTTATTATGATAGGACAGTATACTATTAAGAAAGTTTGACGAAACGGGACTTGAACTCGGGTTGTCCAAAGCTAAAAAAATAATATCATCACAGCTCTGACCACTTGGCTATTGGGCTGTGTAATTAACTGTAAAGTGATAAATATTAGAACCTCATTGTGTAAGAAACATAGGGGGAACAGAATTCGACGGCAAAAAAACAGCTGTCGGAATCCGTTCCCCCTCTCCTATTATGAGAGGTGTTGATGTAATGGCTTAAAAATGCTGATTTTATTTTTGTGTGTGGATGGAGCTTAACTTGCATCAGTTTAAAGAATATATTTGTTTGCCTTTTATTATGATAGGACAGTATACTATCAAGAAAGTTTGACGAAACGGGGCTTGAACTCGGGTCGCCCAAAGCTAAAAAAAAATCGCCAGGGCACTGACCACTTGGCTATTGGGCTGTGTAATTAGCTGAAAAGTGACAAATAATAGAACCTCATTGTGTAAGAAACATAGGGGGAACAGAATTCGACGGCAAAAAAAAAACAGCTGTCGGAATCCATTCCCCCTCTCCCATTATGAGAGATGTTGATGTAATGGCTTAAAAATGCTGATTTTATTTTTGTTTGTGGATGGAGCTTAACTTGCATCAGTTTAAAGAATATATTTGTTTGCCTTTTATTATGATAGGACAGTATACTATCAAGAAAGTTTGATGAAACGGGACTTGAACTCGGGTCGTCCAAAGCTAAAAAAAAGATTGCCATGCAGGGCACTGACCACTTCGCTATTGGGCTGTGTATTTAGCTGAAAAGTGATAAATATTAGAACCTCATTGTGTAAGAAACATAGGGGGAACCGAATTCGACGGCAAAAAAACAGCTGTCGGAATCCATTCCCCGTCTCCCATTATGAGAGATGTTGATGTAATGGCTTAAAAAATGCTGATTTTATTTTTGTGTGTGGATGGAGCTTAACTTGCATCAGTTTAAAGAATATATTTGTTCGCCTTTTATTATGATAGGACAGTATACTAAAAATAAAGTTTGATGAAACGGTACTTGAACTCGGGTCGTCCAAAGCTAAAAAAAAGATTGCCAGGAGACTGACAACTTGGCTATTGGGTTTTTTAGTTTACTGTAAAGTGATAAATATTAGAACCTCATTGTGTAAGAAACATAGGGGGAACAGAATTCGACGGCAAAAAAACAGCTGTCGGAATCCGTTCCCCCTCTCCCATTATGAGAGGTGTTGATGTAATGGCTTAAAAAATGCTGATTTTATTTTTGTGTGTGGATGGAGCTTAACTTGCATCAGTTTAAATAATATGTTTTTTTGTCTTTTATTATAATAGGACAGTATACTATCAAGAAAATGTTTGACGAAACGGGACTTGAACTCGGGTCGCCCAAAGCTAAAAAAAAGATTGCCAGGAGACTGACCACTTGGCTATTGGGTTTTGTAGTTAGCTGTAAAGTGATAAATATTAGAACCTCATTGTGTAAGAAACATAGGGGGAACGGAATTCGACGGCAAAAAAACAGCTGTCGGAATCTGTTCCCCCACTCCCACTATGAGAGATGTTGATGTAATGGCTTAAAAATGCTGATTTTATTTTTGTTTGTGGATGGAGCTTAACTTGCATCAGTTTAAAGAATATATTTGTTTGCCTTTTATTATGATAGGACAGTATACTATCAAGAAAGTTTTACGAAACGGGACTTGAACTCGGGTCGTCCAAAGCTAAAATAAAGATTGCCATGCAGGGCACTGACCACTTGGCTATTGGGCTGTGTAATTAGCTGAAAAGTGATAAATATTAGAACCTCATTGTGTAAGAAACATAGGGGGAACAGAATTCGACGGCAAAAAAACAGCTGTTGGAATCCGTTCCCCGTCTCCCATTATGAGAGATGTTGATGTAATGGCTTAAAAAATGCTGATTTTATTTTTGTGTGTGGATGGAGCTTAACTTGCATCAGTTTGAAGAATATATTTGTTCGCCTTTTATTATGATAGGACAGTCTACTATCAAGAAAGTTTGACGAAACGGGACTTGAATTCGGGTCGTCCAAAGCTAAAATAAAGATTGCCAGGGCACTAACCACTTGGCTATTGGGCTGCGTAATTAGCTATAAAGTGATAAATATCAGAACCTCATTGTGTAAGAAACATAGGGGGAACTGAATTCGACGGCAAGAAAAACAGCTGTCGGAATCCGTTCCCCCTGTCCCATTATGAGAGGTGTTGATGTAATGGCTTAAAAAATGCTGATTTTATTTTTGTGTGTGGATGGAGCTTAACTTGCATCAGTTTAAATAATATATTTTTTTGTCTTTTATTATGATAGGACAGTATGCTATCAAGAAAGTTTGACGAAACGGGACTTGAACTCGGGTCGTCCAAAGCTAAAAAAAAGATTGCCAGGAGACTGACCACTTGGCTATTGGGTTTTTTAGTTTACTGTAAAGTGATAAATATTAGAACCTCATTGTGTAAGAAACATAGGGGGAACAGAATTCGACAGCAAAAAAACAGCTGTCGGAATCCGTTCCCCCTCTCCCATTATGAGAGGTGTTGATGTAATGGCTTAAAAAATGCTGATTTTATTTTTGTGTGTGGATGGAGCTTAACTTGCATCAGTTTAAATAATATGTTTTTTTGTCTTTTATTATAATAGGACAGTATACTATCAAGAAAATGTTTGACGAAACGGGACTTGAACTCGGGTCGCCCAAAGCTAAAAAAAAGATTGCCAGGAGACTGACCACTTGGCTATTGGGTTTTGTAGTTAGCTGTAAAGTGATAAATATTAGAACCTCATTGTGTAAGAAACATAGGGGGAACGGAATTCGACGGCAAAAAAACAGCTGTCGGAATCTGTTCCCCCACTCCCACTATGAGAGATGTTGATGTAATGGCTTAAAAATGCTGATTTTATTTTTGTTTGTGGATGGAGCTTAACTTGCATCAGTTTAAAGAATATATTTGTTTGCCTTTTATTATGATAGGACAGTATACTATCAAGAAAGTTTTACGAAACGGGATTTGAACTCGGGTCGTCCAAAGCTAAAATAAAGATTGCCAGGGCACTAACCACTTGGCTATTGGGCTGCGTAATTAGCTATAAAGTGATAAATATTAGAACCTCATTGTGTAAGAAACATAGGGGGAACTGAATTCGACGGCAAGAAAAACAGCTGTCGGAATCCGTTCCCCCTGTCCCATTATGAGAGGTGTTGATGTAATGGCTTAAAAAATGCTGATTTTATTTTTGTGTGTGGATGGAGCTTAACTTGCATCAGTTTAAATAATATATTTTTTTGTCTTTTATTATGATAGGACAGTATGCTATCAAGAAAGTTTGACGAAACGGGACTTGAACTCGGGTCGTCCAAAGCTAAAAAAAAGATTGCCAGGAGACTGACCACTTGGCTATTGGTTTTTTTAGTTTACTGTAAAGTGATAAATATTAGAACCTCATTGTGTAAGAAACATAGGGGGAACAGAATTCGACGGCAAAAAAACAGCTGTCGGAATCCGTTCCCCCTCTCCCATTATGAGAGGTGTTGATGTAATGGCTTAAAAAATGCTGATTTTATTTTTGTGTGTGGATGGAGCTTAACTTGCATCAGTTTAAATAATATGTTTTTTTGTCTTTTATTATAATAGGACAGTATACTATCAAGAAAATGTTTGACGAAACGGGACTTGAACTCGGGTCGCCCAAAGCTAAAAAAAAAGATTGCCAGGAGACTGACCACTTGGCTATTGGGTTTTGTAGTTAGCTGTAAAGTGATAAATATTAGAACCTCATTGTGTAAGAAACATAGGGGGAACGGAATTCGACGGCAAAAAAACAGCTGTCGGAATCTGTTCCCCCACTCCCACTATGAGAGATGTTGATGTAATGGCTTAAAAATGCTGATTTTATTTTTGTTTGTGGATGGAGCTTAACTTGCATCAGTTTAAAGAATATATTTGTTTGCCTTTTATTATGATAGGACAGTATACTATCAAGAAAGTTTTACGAAACGGGACTTGAACTCGGGTCGTCCAAAGCTAAAATAAAGATTGCCATGCAGGGCACTGACCACTTGGCTATTGGGCTGTGTAATTAGCTGAAAAGTGATAAATATTAGAACCTCATTGTGTAAGAAACAAAGGGGGAACAGAATTCGACGGCAAAAAAACAGCTGTCGGAATCCGTTCCCCCTCTCCCATTATGAGAGGTGTTGATGTAATGGCTTAAAAAATGCTGATTTTATTTTTGTGTGTGGATGGAGCTTAACTTGCATCAGTTTAAATAATATATTTTTTTGCCTTTTATTATGATAGGACAGTATGCTATCAAGAAAGTTTGACGAAACGGGACTTGAACTCGGGTCGTCCAAAGCTAAAAAAAAGATTGCCAGGAGACTGACCACTTGGCTATTGGGTTTTTTAGTTTACTGTAAAGTGATAAATATTAGAACCTCATTGTGTAAGAAACATAGGGGGAACAGAATTCGACGGCAAAAAAACAGCTGTCGGAATCCGTTCCCCCTCTCCCATTATGAGAGGTGTTGATGTAATGGCTTAAAAAATGCTGATTTTATTTTTGTGTGTGGATGGAGCTTAACTTGCATCAGTTTAAATAATATGTTTTTTTGTCTTTTATTATAATAGGACAGTATACTATCAAGAAAATGTTTGACGAAACGGGACTTGAACTCGGGTCGCCCAAAGCTAAAAAAAAAATTGCCAGGAGACTGACCACTTGGCTATTGGGTTTTGTAGTTAGCTGTAAAGTGATAAATATTAGAACCTCATTGTGTAAGAAACATAGGGGGAACGGAATTCGACGGCAAAAAAACAGCTGTCGGAATCTGTTCCCCCACTCCCACTATGAGAGATGTTGATGTAATGGCTTAAAAATGCTGATTTTATTTTTGTTTGTGGATGGAGCTTAACTTGCATCAGTTTAAATAATATATTTGTTTGCCTTTTATTATGATAGGACAGTATACTATCAAGAAAGTTTTACGAAACGGGATTTGAACTCGGGTCGTCCAAAGCTAAAATAAAGATTGCCAGGGCACTAACCACTTGGCTATTGGGCTGCGTAATTAGCTATAAAGTGATAAATATTAGAACCTCATTGTGTAAGAAACATAGGGGGAACTGAATTCGACGGCAAGAAAAACAGCTGTCGGAATCCGTTCCCCCTGTCCCATTATGAGAGGTGTTGATGTAATGGCTTAAAAAATGCTGATTTTATTTTTGTGTGTGGATGGAGCTTAACTTGCATCAGTTTAAATAATATATTTTTTTGTCTTTTATTATGATAGGACAGTATGCTATCAAGAAAGTTTGACGAAACGGGACTTGAACTCGGGTCGTCCAAAGCTAAAAAAAAGATTGCCAGGAGACTGACCACTTGGCTATTGGGTTTTTTAGTTTACTGTAAAGTGATAAATATTAGAACCTCATTGTGTAAGAAACATAGGGGGAACAGAATTCGACGGCAAAAAAACAGCTGTCGGAATCCGTTCCCCCTCTCCCATTATGAGAGGTGTTGATGTAATGGCTTAAAAAATGCTGATTTTATTTTTGTGTGTGGATGGAGCTTAACTTGCATCAGTTTAAATAATATGTTTTTTTGTCTTTTATTATAATTGGACAGTATACTATCAAGAAAATGTTTGACGAAACGGGACTTGAACTCGGGTCGCCCAAAGCTAAAAAAAAGATTGCCAGGAGACTGACCACTTGGCTATTGGGTTTTGTAGTTAGCTGTAAAGTGATAAATATTAGAACCTCATTGTGTAAGAAACATAGGGGGAACGGAATTCGACGGCAAAAAAACAGCTGTCGGAATCTGTTCCCCCACTCCCACTATGAGAGATGTTGATGTAATGGCTTAAAAATGCTGATTTTATTTTTGTTTGTGGATGGAGCTTAACTTGCATCAGTTTAAAGAATATATTTGTTTGCCTTTTATTATGATAGGACAGTATACTATCAAGAAAGTTTTACGAAACGGGACTTGAACTCGGGTCGTCCAAAGCTAAAATAAAGATTGCCATGCAGGGCACTGACCACTTGGCTATTGGGCTGTGTAATTAACTGAAAAGTGATAAATATTAGAACCTCATTGTGTAAGAAACATAGGGGGAACAGAATTCGACGGCAAAAAAACAGCTGTCGGAATCCGTTCCCCGTCTCCCATTATGAGAGATGTTGATGTAATGGCTTAAAAAATGCTGATTTTATTTTTGTGTGTGGATGGAGCTTAACTTGCATCAGTTTGAAGAATATATTTGTTCGCCTTTTATTATGATAGGACAGTATACTAAAAAGAAAGTTTGACGAAACGGTACTTGAACTCGGGTTGCCCAAAGGTAAAAAAAAAGATATTGTCACTACACTGACCACTTGGCTTTTGGGCTGTGTAATTAACTGAAAAGTGATAAATATTAGAACCTCATTGTGTAAGAAACATAGGGGGAACAGAATTTGACGGCAAAAAAAAACAGCTGTCGGAATCCGTTCCCCCTCTCCCATTATGAGAGGTGTTGATGTAATGGCTTAAAAATACTGATTTTATTTTTGTTTGTGGATGGAGCTTAACTTGCATCAGTTTAAAGAATATATTTGTTTGCCTTTTATTATGATAGGACAGTATACTATCAAGAAAGTTTGACGAAACGGGACTTGAATTCGGGTCGTCCAAAGCTAAAATAAAGATTGCCAGGGCACTAACCACTTGGCTACTGGGCTGCGTAATTAGCTATAAAGTGATAAATATTAGAACCTCATTGTGTAAGAAACATAGGGGGAACTGAATTCGACGGCAAGAAAAACAGCTGTCGGAATCCGTTCCCCCTGTCCCATTATGAGAGATGTTGATGTAATGGCTTAAAAATGCTGATTTTATTTTTGTTTGTGGATGGAGCTTAACTTGCATCAGTTTAAAGAATATATTTGTTTGCCTTTTATTATGATAGGACAGTATACTATCAAGAAAGTTTTACGAAACGGGACTTGAACTCGGGTCGTCCAAAGCTAAAATAAAGATTGCCAGGGCACTGACCACTTGGCTATTGGGTTTTTTAGTTAACTGTAAAGTGATAAATATTAGAACCTCATTCTGTAAGAAACATAGGGGGAACAGAATTCGACGGCAAGAAAAACAGCTGTCGGAATCCGTTCCCCCTCTCCCATTATGAGAGGTGTTGATGTAATGGCTTAAAAAATGCTGATTTTATTTTTGTGTGTGGATGGAGCTTAACTTGCATCAGTTTAAATAATATATTTTTTTGCCTTTTATTATGATAGGACAGTATACTATCAAGAAAGTTTGACGAAACGGGACTTGAACTCGGGTCGTCCAAAGCTAAAAAAAAAAGATTGCCAGGAGACTGACCACTTGGCTATTGGGTTTTTTAGTTAACTGTAAAGTGATAAATATTAGAACCTCATTGTGTAAGAAACATAGGGGGAACAGAATTCGACGGCAAAAAAACAGCTGTCGGAATCGGTTCCCCCTCTCCCATTATGAGAGATGTTGATGTAATGGCTTAAAAATGCTGATTTTATTTTTGTTTGTGGATGGAGCTTAACTTGCATCAGTTTAAAGAATATATTTGTTTGCCTTTTATTATGATAGGACAGTATACTATCAAGAAAGTTTGATGAAACGGGACTTGAACTCGGGTCGTCCAAAGCTAAAAAAAAGATTGCCAGGAGACTGACCACTCGGCTATTGGGTTTTTTAGTTTACTGTAAAGTGATAAATATTAGAACCTCATTGTGTAAGAAACATAGGGGGAACAGAATTCGACGGCAAAAAAACAGCTGTCGGAATCCGTTCCCCCTCTCCCATTATGAGAGGTGTTGATGTAATGGCTTAAAAAATGCTGATTTTATTTTTGAGTGTGGATGGAGCTTAACTTGCATCAGTTTAAATAATATGTTTTTTTGTCTTTTATTATAATAGGACAGTATACTATCAAGAAAATGTTTGACGAAACGGGACTTGAACTCGGGTCGCCCAAAGCTAAAAAAAAGATTGCCAGGAGACTGACCACTTGGCTATTGGGTTTTGTAGTTAGCTGTAACGTGATAAATATTAGAACCTCATTGTGTAAGAAACATAGGGGGAACGGAATTTGACGGCAAAAAAACAGCTGTCGGAATCTGTTCTCCCACTCCCACTATGAGAGATGTTGATGTAATGGCTTAAAAATGCTGATTTTATTTTTGTTTGTGGATGGAGCTTAACTTGCATCAGTTTAAAGAATATATTTGTTTGCCTTTTATTATGATAGGACAGTATACTATCAAGAAAGTTTTACGAAACGGGACTTGAACTCGGGTCGTCCAAAGCTAAAATAAAGATTGCCAGGGCACTGACCACTTGGCTATTGGGCTGCGTAATTAGCTATAAAGTGATAAATATTAGAACCTCATTCTGTAAGAAACATAGGGGGAACAGAATTCGACGGCAAGAAAAACAGCTGTCGGAATCCGTTCCCCCTCTCCCATTATGAGAGGTGTTGATGTAATGGCTTAAAAAATACTGATTTTATTTTTGTGTGTGGATGGAGCTTAACTTGCATCAGTTTAAATAATATATTTTTTTGCCTTTTATTATGATAGGACAGTATACTATCAAGAAAGTTTGACGAAACGGGACTTGAACTCGGGTCGTCCAAAGCTAAAATAAAGATTGCCAGGGCACTGACCACTTGTCTATTGGGCTGCGTAATTAGCTGTAAAGTGATAAATATTAGAACCTCATTGTGTAAGAAACATAGGGGGAACAGAATTCGACGGCAAAAAAAACAGCTGTCGGAATCCGTTCCCCCTCTCCCCATTATGAGAGGTGTTGATGTAATGGCTTAAAAAATACTGATTTTATTTTTGTTTGTGTATGGAGCTTAACTTGCATCAGTTTAAAGAATATATTTGTTTGCCTTTTATTATGATAGGACAGTATACTATCAAGAAAGTTTGATGAAACGGGACTTGAACTCGGGTCGTCCAAAGCTAAAAAAAAGATTGCCATGCAGGGCACTGACCACTTCGCTATTGGGCTGTGTAATTAGCTGAAAAGTGATAAATATTAGAACCTCATTGTGTAAGAAACATAGGGGGAACAGAATTCGACGGCAAAAAAACAGCTGTCGGAATCCGTTCCCCCACTCCCACTATGAGAGATGTTGATGTAATGGCTAAAAAATGCTGATTTTTTTTGTTTTTGTGTGTGGATGGAGCTTAACTTGCATCAGTTTAAATAATATATTTTTTTTGCCTTTTATTATGATAGGACAGTATACTATCAAGAAAGTTTGACGAAACGGGACTTGAACTCGGGTCGCCCAAAGCTAAAAAAAAGATTGCCAGGAGACTGACCACTTGGCTATTGGGTTTTGTAGTTATCTGTAAAGTGATACATATTAGAACCTCATTGTGTAAGAAACATAGGGGGAACAGAATTCGACGGCAAAAAAACAGCTGTCGGAATCCGTTCCCCCTCTCCCATTATGAGAGATGTTGATGTAATGGCTTAAAAATGCTGATTTTATTTTTGTTTGTGGATGGAGCTTAACTTGCATCAGTTTAAAGAATATATTTGTTTGCCTTTTATTATGATAAGACAGTATACTATCAAGAAAGTTTGACGAAACGGTACTTGAACTCGGGTTGCCCAAAGCTAAAAAAAAATATTGTCACGACACTGACCACTTGGCTATTGGGCTGTGTTATTAACTGTAAAGTGATAAATATTAGAACCTCATTGTGTAAGAAACATAGGGGGAACAGAATTCGATGGCAAAAAAACAGCTGTCGGAATCCGTTCCCCCTCTCCCATTATGAGAGATGTCGATGTAATGGCTTAAAAATGCTGATTTTATTTTTGTTTGTGGATGTAGCTTAACTTGCATCAGTTTAAAGAATATATTTGTTTGCCTTTTATTATGATAGGACAGTATACTATCAAGAAAGTTTGACGAAACGGGACTTGAACTCGGGTCGTCCAAAGCTAAAATAAAGATTGCCAGGGCACTGACCACTTGGCTATTGGGCTGCGTAATTAGCTATAAAGTGATAAATATTAGAACCTCATTGTGTAAGAAACATAGGGGGAACAGAATTCGACGGCAAGGAAAACAGCTGTCGGAATCCGTTCCCCCTCTCCCATTATGAGAGGTGTTGATGTAATGGCTTAAAAAATGCTGATTTTATTTTTGTGTGTGGATGGAGCTTAACTTGCATCAGTTTAAATAATATATTTTTTTGCCTTTTATTATGATAGGACAGTATGCTATCAAGAAAGTTTGACGAAACGGGACTTGAACTCGGGTCGTCCAAAGCTAAAAAAAAGATTGCCAGGAGACTGACCACTTGGCTATTGGGTTTTTTAGTTAACTGTAAAGTGATAAATATTAGAACCTCATTGTGTAAGAAACATAGGGGGAACAGAATTCGACGGCAAAAAAACAGCTGTCGGAATCCGTTCCCCCTCTCCCATTATGAGAGGTGTTGATGTAATGGCTTAAAAAATGCTGATTTTATTTTTGTGTGTGGATGGAGCTTAACTTGCATCAGTTTAAAGAATATATTTTTTTGCCTTTTATTATGATAGGACAGTATACTATCAAGAAAGTTTGACGAAACGGGACTTGAACTCGGGTCGTGCAAAGCTAAAAAAAAGATTGCCAGGAGACTGACCACTTGGCTATTGGGTTTTTTAGTTGACTGTAAAGTGATAAATATTAGAACCTCATTGTGTAAGAAACATAGGGGGAACAGAATTCGACGGCAAAAAAACAGCTGTCGGAATCCGTTCCCCCTCTCCCATTATGAGAGGTGTTGATGTAATGGCTTAAAAAATGCTAATTTTATTTTTGTGTGTGGATGGAGCTTAACTTGCATCAGTTTAAATAATATATTTTTTTGTCTTTTATTATAATAGGACAGTATACTATCAAGAAAGTTTGACGAAACGGGACTTGAACACGGGTCGCCCAACGCTAAAAAAAAGATTGCCAGGAGACTGACCACTCAGCTATTGGGTTTTGTAGTTAGCTGTAAAGTGATAAATATTAGAACCTCATTGTGTAAGAAACATAGGGGGAACAGAATTCGACGGCAAAAAAACAGCTGTCGGAATCCGTTCCCCCACTCCCACTATGAGAGATGTTGATGTAATGGCTAAAAAATGCTGTTTTTTTTTTGTTTTTGTGTGTGGATGGAGCTTAACTTGCATCAGTTTAAATAATATATTTTTTTTGCCTTTTATTACGATAGGACAGTATACTATCAAGAAAGTTTGACGAAACGGGACTTGAACTCGGGTCGCCCAAAGCTAAAAAAAAGATTGCCAGGAGACTGACCACTTGGCTATTGGGTTTTGTAGTTATCTGTAAAGTGATACATATTAGAACCTCATTGTGTAAGAAACATAGGGGGAACAGAATTTGACGGCAAAAAAACAGCTGTCGGAATCCGTTCCCCCTCTCCCATTATGAGAGATGTTGATGTAATGGCTTAAAAATGCTGATTTTATTTTTGTTTGTGGATGGAGCTTAACTTGCATCAGTTTAAAGAATATATTTGTTTGCCTTTTATTATGATAAGACAGTATACTATCAAGAAAGTTTGACGAAACGGTACTTGAACTCGGGTTGCCCAAAGCTAAAAAAAAATATTGTCACGACACTGACCACTTGGCTATTGGGCTGTGTTATTAACTGTAAAGTGATAAATATTAGAACCTCATTGTGTAAGAAACATAGGGGGAACAGAATTCGATGGCAAAAAAACAGCTGTCGGAATCCGTTCCCCCTCTCCCATTATGAGAGATGTCGATGTAATGGCTTAAAAATGCTGATTTTATTTTTGTTTGTGGATGGAGCTTAACTTGCATCAGTTTAAAGAATATATTTGTTTGCCTTTTATTATGATAGGACAGTATACTATCAAGAAAGTTTGACGAAACGGGACTTGAACTCGGGTCGTCCAAAGCTAAAATAAAGATTGCCAGGGCACTGACCACTTGGCTATTGGGCTGCGTAATTAGCTATAAAGTGATAAATATTAGAACCTCATTGTGTAAGAAACATAGGGGGAACAGAATTCGACGGCAAGAAAAACAGCTGTCGGAATCCGTTCCCCCTCTCCCATTATGAGAGGTGTTGATGTAATGGCTTAAAAAATGCTGATTTTATTTTTGTGTGTGGATGGAGCTTAACTTGCATCAGTTTAAATAATATATTTTTTTGCCTTTTATTATGATAGGACAGTATACTATCAAGAAAGTTTGACGAAACGGGACTTGAACTCGGGTCGTCCAAAGCTAAAAAAAAGATTGCCAGGAGACTGACCACTTGGCTATTGGGTTTTTTAGTTAACTGTAAAGTGATAAATATTAGAACCTCATTGTGTAAGAAACATAGGGGGAACAGAATTCGATGGCAAAAAAACAGCTGTCGGAATCCGTTCCCCCTCTCCCATTATGAGAGATGTCGATGTAATGGCTTAAAAATGCTGATTTTATTTTTGTTTGTGGATGGAGCTTAACTTGCATCAGTTTAAAGAATATATTTGTTTGCCTTTTATTATGATAGGACAGTATACTATCAAGAAAGTTTGACGAAACGGGACTTGAACTCGGGTCGTCCAAAGCTAAAATAAAGATTGCCAGGGCACTGACCACTTGGCTATTGGGCTGCGTAATTAGCTATAAAGTGATAAATATTAGAACCTCATTGTGTAAGAAACATAGGGGGAACAGAATTCGACGGCAAGAAAAACAGCTGTCGGAATCCGTTCCCCCTCTCCCATTATGAGAGGTGTTGATGTAATGGCTTAAAAAATGCTGATTTTATTTTTGTGTGTGGATGGAGCTTAACTTGCATCAGTTTAAATAATATATTTTTTTGCCTTTTATTATGATAGGACAGTATACTATCAAGAAAGTTTGACGAAACGGGACTTGAACTCGGGTCGTCCAAAGCTAAAAAAAAGATTGCCAGGAGACTGACCACTTGGCTATTGGGTTTTTTAGTTAACTGTAAAGTGATAAATATTAGAACCTCATTGTGTAAGAAACATAGGGGGAACAGAATTCGACGACAAGAAAAACAGCTGTCCGAATCCGTTCCCCCTCTCCCATTATGAGAGGTGTTGATGTAATGGCTTAAAAAATGCTGATTTTATTTTTGTGTGTGGATGGAGCTTAACTTGCATCAGTTTAAATAATATATTTTTTTGCCTTTTATTATGATAGGACAGTATACTATCAAGAAAGTTTGACGAAACGGGACTTGAACTCGGGTCGTCCAAAGCTAAAAAAAAGATTGCCAGGAGACTGACCACTTGGCTATTGGGTTTTTTAGTTAACTGTAAAGTGATAAATATTAGAACCTCATTGTGTAAGAAACATAGGGGGAACAGAATTCGACGGCAAAAAAACAGCTGTCGGAATCCGTTCCCCCTCTCCCATTATGAGAGGTGTTGATGTAATGGCTTAAAAAATGCTGATTTTATTTTTGTGTGTGGATGGAGCTTAACTTGCATCAGTTTAAAGAATATATTTTTTTGCCTTTTACTATGATAGGACAGTATACTATCAAGAAAGTTTGACGAAACGGGACATGAACTCGGGTCGCCCAAAGCTAAAAAAAAGATTGCCAGGAGACTGACCACTTGGCTATTGGGTTTTGTAGTTATCTGTAAAGTGATAAATATTAGAACCTCATTGTGTAAGAAACATAGGGGGAACAGAATTCGACGGCAAAAAAACAGCTGTCGGAATCCGTTCCCCCACTCCCACTATGAGAGATGTTGATGTAATGGCTTAAAAATGCTGATTTTATTTTTGTTTGTGGATGGAGCTTAACTTGCATCAGTTTAAAGAATATATTTGTTTGCCTTTTATTACAGTATACTATCAAGAAAGTTTTACGAAACGGGACTTGAACTCGGGTCGCCCAAAGCTGAAAAAAAAGATTGCCAGGGCACTGACCACTTGGCTATTGGCCTGTGTAATTAGCTGAAAAGTGATAAATATTAGAACCTCATTGTGTAAGAAACATAGGGGGAACAGAATTCGACGGCAAAAAAAACAGCTGTCGGAATCCGTTCCCCCTCTCCCCATTATGAGAGGTGTTGATGTAATGGCTTAAAAAATGCTGATTTTATTTTTGTTTGTGGATGGAGCTTAACTTGCATCAGTTTAAAGAATATATTTGTTTGCCTTTTATTATGATAGGACAGTATACTATTAAGAAAGTTTGATGAAATGGTACTTGAGCTCGGGTTGCCCAAAGCTAAAAAAAAAAATATTGTCACGGCACTGACCTTTTTTTTTTTTTTTTTTTTTTTTTTTTTTTAATTGAAAATTTTCCAAATACAAAAAGTACATCATAACTTTCATCACTTTCAATACATCACTTTACAATACAAGTACTCAGTACAATATACTTAAGCTTAAAAACTGTAAAAAAATAAAATACAAATAAAGTAAAAGTAAAACCTAAAAAAACAAATCACTTCCCGGTACATTCCATGCTAAATCTTTTAAAACTTTAGAAACCCTTGGAGTAAAAACCACATAAAAGCTTTGCAACATGTTTTCATACTTAAAATACAAATACAGTCCTTCAATATATCTTTCTGTTTTCCTTTTAAGAACATTCCAGACATCAAGCACCACTTTTCCTTTTTTGGCCACATTTCTTCTTTCCCATACTGCATTTTTTATCAACATTATTAACAGGTTCACAAACTTTTTACTTTGACAATTTTCCTCCCATCCAAACATCACTATCCTCTTCCATTCTATTACCTCTTCGTCCCAGTCCTCAATTAATCCTTTTATCATCTTTTTGCATTTTCTGTAAAATCCCTCCAACTCTTTACAGTATAAAAACAAGTGTAAAATTCCTTCGTCTTCGTCTTTGCATACTTTACATGTTGCATTCTGTTCCATTCCGATCTTAGTTAAAATACATTCAGTAAAAATTGCTTTGTGCCTTATAAAATACTCTAAACATTCCAGCTTGGTTTCCACTATCTTTCCCCTCATATTCCTCCATATACTTTCTTTTTTCAGATCTTTAATTCTCTGTACCCAAAAATTGTTAGCAACTGGTTCTTTAAAAACAGCATCTCTAAAATAACAGTAAAACTGTTTAACATTACACTCCTTAAAATTACATAGTTTCCCTTTCAGTCTGACATAAATTTCTTTCTCTTCCTTCGATTCCTCCATGTTTTCTATTCTTTTAATCCATTCCTTCGGTATTGCGTTTTTGACAATTTCGTATTTATTTTCTATTTCTGTTTTGTTGCATTCCTCTTTTGCTTCCTCCATTGCATCCATTATAAATTGTGATGGTAAAAACCCTTCTTGAAATTCATACAACACATCTCTTACCCTTGTTATTCCCACCTCCATCCATTTTTTGAAAAAAATCTCTTTCCCATCTCTTAAAATACTTTTGTTTAAGAACAGAGGTTGGTTTAAAATGTTTTCTCTTCCTTTCAGATTATAATCTATTACAGTTAAGAAATCCCCCCAAGCACTTAAAATTTCCTTATAAAAGTCAGGTAATCCTTCCGCCATCCATTTTTTTGTTTTCATCCATAAAATATCCTCCCCCAAATTAAAATTCCCACATTTGTTTAAAAAATATTTCATTACTTTCTTCCATTCTGTTTCATTTTCTTCCTGCAGCAATTTTTTGACTATTTTAACTCTTAAGCAGTTTTTCCTTTGTTTAATATCCATTAACCCCAACCCACCCTCTTCTAATGGTCCTAATAAGGTGTTGTATGCTATTCTCGATGGTTTACCCTCCCACAAAAAACAGAGAAAACATTTCTTCAACCTCCCTTCTACCCACAAAGGCATTTCTGTCACATATAAAACGTACCACAGCTTTGAAACCATTAAAACATTCAATACTAAAACCTTCCCTTTCAAATTTAAAGCCCTCATTCTCCAAAAATTTAACCTCCGCTCTATTCCTGTTATCAATTCCTCCCACATTTTTTCTCTTACTTGTCTCCCATCTTTTCCCATTAAAATCCCTAAAATCCTAATTTCTTCAACTTCCTTAAAATTAAATTCCGTTAAAACTGACGTTGCCCCAAACTTCATATACACTGTCTTGTCCTCATTAATTTTACTTCCTGATCCTTTGCAAAATTCTTGTACATTCTTCATTACTTGTTTTACACTCTCTTTCTCTTTAACTATTATTGTTGTGTCATCCGCATACTGAAAAATTGTCCCTTCTGCTTTGCTTTCCTGTATTTGTATTCCTTTTATTTTCTCTTCTTTTCGTATTGCTAGGCCCAAAGGTTCTGCTACAAGAGAGTATAATAAAGCTGAGAGTGGACATCCTTGTCTAATTGATCTAGTTATTTTAAAACATTCCGTTAAAAACCCGTTACATTTTATTTTTGTTAGAGCCCCCTTATATAAAATCTTTATCCATTTCATAAAATTCTCACCAAACCCAAACCTATTTAAAACCCCAAACAAATATTCATGCTCAACTCTATCAAAAGCCTTTTCGAAATCTAAGCTGATCAAATATCCATCATCGTTCTTTTCTTTTATGTATTGTATTGTGTCTCTTATACTCATCGTTATGTCTGCTATGTCTCTTCCTTTTACTGCATATGCTTGATTTGTTTTTATTATTTGTGGCATCACTTCTTTTAACCTATTTGCTAAAATCTTTGCTAATATCTTTAAATCAGTATTTAACATTGTTATTGGCCTGTAGTTTTTTAAATCAGTTTGTTCACCTTTCCTTTTATATATTAACTTCATCAGCCCCATTCCCATTCTATCATTCATCTCTTCCTCTTTAAAAATTTCCTTAAAAACCTCCTTTAAAATCTCTGTTAAAATGTCCTTAAAACGTATATAAAATTCACTTCCCAAACCATCTATCCCTGGGCTTTTCCTTTTATTTAGTTGATCTATCGCTCTTTCGATCTCCTCGTTCCTCGTTTGTGGATGGAGCTTAACTTGCATCAGTTTAAAGAATATATTTGTTTGCCTTTTATTATGATAGGACAGTATACTATCAAGAAAGTTTTACGAAACGGGATTTGAACTCGGGTCGTCCAAAGCTAAAATAAAGATTGCCAGGGCACTAACCACTTGGCTATTGGGCTGCGTAATTAGCTATAAAGTGATAAATATTAGAACCTCATTGTGTAAGAAACATAGGGGGAACTGAATTCGACGGCAAGAAAAACAGCTGTCGGAATCCGTTCCCCCTGTCCCATTATGAGAGGTGTTGATGTAATGGCTTAAAAAATGCTGATTTTATTTTTGTGTGTGGATGGAGCTTAACTTGCATCAGTTTAAATAATATATTTTTTTGTCTTTTATTATGATAGGACAGTATGCTATCAAGAAAGTTTGACGAAACGGGACTTGAACTCGGGTCGTCCAAAGCTAAAAAAAAGATTGCCAGGAGACTGACCACTTGGCTATTGTTTTTTTTAGTTTACTGTAAAGTGATAAATATTAGAACCTCATTGTGTAAGAAACATAGGGGGAACAGAATTCGACGGCAAAAAAAACAGCTGTCGGAATCCGTTCCCCCTCTCCCCATTATGAGAGGTGTTGATGTAATGGCTTAAAAAATGCTGATTTTATTTTTGTTTGTGGATGGAGCTTAACTTGCATCAGTTTAAAGAATATATTTGTTTGCCTTTTATTATGATAGGACAGTATACTATTAAGAAAGTTTGATGAAATGGTACTTGAACTCGGGTTGCCCAAAGCTAAAAAAAAAAATATTGTCACGGCACTGACCTCTTGGCTATTGAGCTGTGTAATTAACTGTAAAGTGATAAATATTAGAACCTCATTGTGTAAGAAACATAGGGGGAACAGAATTCGACGGCAAAAAAAACAGCTGTCGGAATCCGTTCCCCCTCTCCCCATTATGAGAGGTGTTGATGTAATGGCTTAAAAAATGCTGATTTTATTTTTGTTTGTGGATGTAGCTTAACTTGCATCAGTTTAAAGAATATATTTGTTTGCCTTTTATTATGATAGGACAGTATACTATCAAGAAAGTTTGACGAAACAGGACTTGAACTCGGGTCGTCCAAAGCTAAAATAAAGATTGCCAGGGCACTGACCACTTGGCTATTGGGCTGCGTAATTAGCTATAAAGTGATAAATATTAGAACCTCATTGTGTAAGAAACATAGGGGGAACAGAATTCGACGGCAAGAAAAACAGCTGTCGGAATCCGTTCCCCCACTCCCACTATGTGAGATGTTGATGTAATGGCTTAAAAATGCTGATTTTATTTTTGTTTGTGGATGGAGCTTAACTTGCATCAGTTTAAAGAATATATTTGTTTGCCTTTTTTTATGATAGGACAGTATACTATCAAGAAAGTTTGACGAAACGGGACTTGAACTCGGGTTGCCCAAAGCTAAAAAAAAAAATGTCACGGCACTGACCACCTGTCTATTGGGCTGTGTAATTAACTGAAAAGTGATAAATATTAGAACCTCATTGTGTAAGAAACATAGGGGGAACAGAATTCGACGGAAAAAAAAACAGCTGTCGGAATCCTTTCCCCCTCTCCCCATTATGAGAGGTGTTGATGTAATGGCTTAAAAAATGCTGATTTTATTTTTGTGTGTTGTAGTATATACGACTCTGGGTAAATGTGAATTAGCTCAAGAATATGGGGAATTTTGGGAATATTAATAATTATGACTCATGGTCATAATTCATAAGTCGCATGTACATTTATTTTATCAATTATCGAGATTACCTTGTTCTTTAACTGGTCTGACCAACATTTAATTCGTCCAGCAAATAAATGTAAGATCTTTACAGTTAAGAAGGGGTATTCACAAACTCCAAGAAAGTTTTATTTTCTGGCCACGGACATCAAACCTTCTGAGTTTATTAATTAAAACTACTCAAGTAGTCTATATGTCGAGCTTTGTAGCTTATAATTGGATCTTTTAAGTTTCATTGACTTATAAGGTGGATTTTCAAACACAGAGACAGTGAAAAGTATTTATGAATTTTAGAGTTCTAGAGATTATATGAGCTACGAATATAAACGTACGTAAAAATGCAAACAATAAACAAGCAAACATATAACCAAACAATAACATAAGTGATCAGAATGAAATGAAATGAAAGAAAGAGAGAAGTAGAGAGAAGGGAAAATTAGTAATTATTACATGCAGAAACCTTTGTTCACGAGACCCCTGGAAACAGCTTTTATCAGCTCAATATACTTTCAGAATTCTGTGCTCTTTCGGGTGAGGCTGAGACTGAGGCAGGAAGCGGACAGTGCGGACGGTACCTTTATTACAGTGTAATGATACATTGTCTTATACCTTTATTACAGTGTAATAATACATTGTGTTATTATACATTTATTACAATGTAATAATACATTGTGTTATTATACCTTTATTACAGTGTAATAATACATTCTTATTATACATTTATTACAGTCCCATAATACATTGTGTAATTCTACCTTTTTACAGTGCCATAATATATTGTGAAATTATACCTTTATTACAGTGTAATAATACACTGTGCTATTATACCTTTATTACAGTGTAATAACACATTTTGGTAGTATACCTTTATTACAGTATAATACATTGTGTAATTATACCTTTATTACAGTATAATAATACATTGTGTAGTATACCGTTATTACAGTATAATAATACAATGTGTAATTATGTCTTTATTACAGTGTAATAATACATTGTTATTATACATTTATTACAATGTAATAATACATTGTTTTTTATACCTTTATTACAGTGTAATAATACATTCTTATTATACATTTATTACAGTCTCATAATACATTGTGTAATTCTACCTTTTTACAGTGCCATAATACATTGTGAAATTATACCTTTATTACAGTGTAATAATACACTGTGCTATTATACTTTTATTACAGTGTAATAACACATTGTGGTATTTTACCTTTATTACAGTGTAATAATACACTGTGTTATTATACCTTTATTACAGTGTAATAATACATTGTCTTATAATAAATTTATTACAGTGTAATAATGCATTGTGTTATTATACATGTATTACAATGTAACAATACATTGTGTTATTATACATTTATTACAGTGTAATAATACATTCTTATTATACATTTATTACAGTCCCATAATACATTGTGTGATTCTACTTTTTTACAGTGCCATAATACATAGTGAAATTATACCTTTATTACAGTGTAATAATACACTGTGCTATTATACCTTTATTACAGTGTAATAACACATTGTGGTATTATACCTTTATTACAGCGTAATGATACATTGTCTTATTATACCTTTATTACAGTTTAATAATACACTGTGTTATTATATCTTTATTAGTGTACTAATACATTCTTATTATACATTTATTACAGTCCCATAATACATTGTGTGATTCTACCTTTTTACAGTGCCATAATACATTGTGAAATTATACCTTTATTACACTGTAATAATACACTCTGCTATTATACCTTTATTACAGTGTAATAACACATTGTGGTATTATGCCTTTATTACAGTGTAATAATACATTGTGTTATTATACATTTATTACAATGTAATAATACATTGTGTTATTATACATTTATCACAATGTAATAATACACTGTGCTATTATACCTTTATTACAGTGTAATAACACATTTTGGTATTATACCTTTATTACAGTGTAATGATACATTGTCTTATTATACCTTTATTACAGTGCAATAATACACTGTGTTATTATACCTTTATTACAGTGTAATAATACATTGTCTTATAATACATTTATTACAATGTAATAATACATTGTGTTATTATACATTTATTACAATGTAATAATACATTGTGTTTTTATACCTTTATTACAGTGTAATACATTCTTATTATACATTTATTACAGTCCCATAATACATTGTGTAATTCTACCTTTTTACAGTGCCATTATACATTGTGAAATTATACCTTTATTACAGTGTAATAATACACTGTGCTATTATACCTTTATTACAGTGTAATAACATATTGTGGTATTATGCCTTTATTACAGTGTAATGATACATTGTGTTATTATACATTTATTACAATGTAATAATACATTGTGTTATTATACATTTATTACAGTCCCATAATACATTGTTTGATTCTACCTTTTTACAGTGCCATAATACATTGTGAAATTATACCTTTATTACAGTGTAATAACACATTGTGGTATTATACCTTTATTACAATGTAATAATATATTGTGTTATTATACATTTATTACAATATAATAATACACTTGTGCTATTATACCTTTATTACAGTGTAATAACACAGTGTGGTATTATACCTTTATTACAGTGTAATAATACATTGTCTTATTATACATTTATTACAGTGTAATAATACATTGTGTTATTATACATTTATTACAATGTAATAATACATTGTGTTTTTATACATTTATTACAGTGTAATAATACACTGTGCTATTATACCTTTATTACAGTGTAATAATACACTGTATTATTATACCTTTATTACAGTGTAATAATACATTGTCTTATAATACATTACAATGTAATAATACATTGTGTTATTCTACATTTATTACAATGTAATAATACATTGTGTTTTTATACCTTTATTACAGTGTAATAATACATTCTTATACATTTATTACAGTCCCATAATACATTGTGTAATTCTACCTTTTTACAGTGTCATAACACATTGTGAAATTATACCTTTATTACAGTGTAATAATACATTGTGAAATTATACCTTTATTACAATGTAATAATACATTGAGTGATTCTACCTTTTTACAGAGTAATAATACACTGTGCTATTATACCTTTATTACAGTATAACAATGCACTCTGTTATCATACCTTTCTTACAGTGTAATAATACATTGTCTTATAATACCTTTATTACAGTGTAATAATACATTGTGTTATAATACCTTTATTACAATATAATAATACATTGTGTAATTATACAACACATTGTGGTATTATACCTTTATTACAATGTAATAATACAGTGTGTTATTATACATTTATTACAATGTAATAATACACTGTGCTATTATACCTTTATTACAGTGTAATAACACATTTTGGTATTATACCTTTATTACAGTGTACTGATACATTGTCTTATTATGCCTTTATTACAGTGTAATAACACAGTGTGGTATTATACCTTTATTACAGTGTAATAATACATTGTCTTATTATACATTTATTACAGTGTAATAATACATTGTGTTATTATACATTTATTACAATGTAATAATACATTGTGTTTTTATACATTTATTACAGTGTAATAATACACTGTGCTATTATACCTTTATTACAGTGTAATAATACACTGTATTATTATACCTTTATTACAGTGTAATAATAAATTGTCTTATAATACATTACAATGTAATAATACATTGTGTTATTATACATTTATTACAATGTAATAATACATTGTGTTTTTATACCTTTATTACAGTGTAATAATACATTCTTATACATTTATTACAGTCCCATAATACATTGTGTAATTCTACCTTTTTACAGTGTCATAACACATTGTGAAATTATACCTTTATTACAGTGTAATAATACATTGTGAAATTATACCTTTATTACAATGTAATAATACATTGTGTGATTCTACCTTTTTACAGAGTAATAATACACTGTGCTATTATACCTTTATTACAGTATAACAATGCACTCTGTTATTATACCTTTCTTACAGTGTAATAATACATTGTCTTATAATACCTTTATTACAGTGTAATAATACATTGTGTTATAATACCTTTATTACAATATAATAATACATTGTGTAATTATACAACACATTGTGGTATTATACCTTTATTACAATGTAATAATACATTGTGTTATTATACATTTATTACAATGTAATAATACACTGTGCTATTATACCTTTATTACAGTGTAATAACACATTTTGGTATTATACCTTTATTACAGTGTACTGATACATTGTCTTATTATGCCTTTATTACAGTGTAATGATACATTGTCTTATTATAGCTTTATTACAGTGTAATAATACACTGTGTTATTATACCTTTATTACAGTGTAATAATACATTGTCTTATAATACATTTATTACAATGTAATAATACATTGTGTTATTATACATTTATTACAATGTAATAATACATTGTTTTTATACCTTTATTACAGTGTAATTCATTCTTATTATACATTTATTACAGTCCCATAATACATTTTGTAATTCTACCTTTTTACAGTGCCATAATACATTGTGAAATTATACCTTTATTATAGTGTAATAATACACTGTGCTATTTTACCTTTATTACAGTGTAATAACATATTGTGGTATTATACCTTTATTACAGTGTAATGATACATTGTGTTATTATACATTTATTACAGTGTAATAATACACTGTGTTATTTTACCTTTATTACAGTGTAATAATACATTGTCTTATTACAGTGTAATAATACATTGTGTTATTATACATTTATTATAATGTAATAATACATTGTGTTATTATACATTTATTACAGTCCCATAATACATTGTGTGATTCTACCTTTTTACAGTGGAATAACACATTGTGGTATTATACCTTTATGACAGTGTAATGATACATTGTGTTATTATACCTTTATGACAGTGTAATAATAAACTCTGTTATTATACCTTTATTACAGTGTAATAATACATTGTCTTATAATACCTTTATTACAGTGTAATAATACATTGTGTAATTATACCTTCATTACAGTGCCATAATATATTGTGTAATTATACCTTTATTACAGTGTAATAATACACTGTGCTATTATACCTTTATTACAGTGTAATAATACACTGCGTTATTATACCTTTATTACAGTGTAATAATACACTGCGTTATTATACCTTTATTACAGTGTAATAATACATTGTCTTATAATAGTTTTATTACAGTGTAATAATACATTGTGTTATTATACATTTATTACAATGTAATAATTCATTCTTATTATACATTTATTACAGTCCCATAATACATTGTGTAATTCTACCTTTTTACAGTGCCATAATATATTGTGAAATTATACCTTTATTACAGTGTAATAACACATTTTGGTAGTACACCTTTATTACAGTATAATACATTGTGTAATTATACCTTTATTACAGTATAATAATACATTGTGTAGTATACCTTTATTACAGTATAATAATTCAGTGTGTAATTATGCCTTTATTACAGTGTAATAATACATTGTTATTATACATTTATTACAATGTAATAATACATTGTGTTTTTATACCTTTATTACAGTGTAATAATACATTCTTATTATACATTTATTACAGTCCCATAATACATTGTGAAATTATACCTTTATTACAATGTAATTGCTATTATACACTTATTACAGTGTAATAACACATTGTGGTATTATACCTTTATTACAGTGTAATAATACACTGTGTTATTATACATTTATTACAATGTAATAACACATTGTGTTATTATACATTTATTACAGTCCCATAATACATTGTGTGATTCTAATTTTTAACATAGTAATAATATACTGTGCTATTATACCTTTATTACAATGTAATAATACATTGTGTTATTATACATTTATTACAGTCCCATAATACATTGTGTGATTCTACCTTTTTACATAGTAATAATATACTGTGCTATTATACCTTTATTACAGTGTAATAACACTTTGTGGTATTATACCTTTAGTACAGTGGAATGATACATTGTGTTATTATACCTTTATTACAGTGTAATAATAAACTCTGTTATTATACCTTTATTACAGTGTAATAATACATTGTATTATAATACCTTTATTACAGTGTAAATATACATTGTGTTATTATACCTTTATTACAATGTAATAATACATTGTGTAATTATACATTTATTACAATGTAATAATACATTGTGTTATTATACCTTTATTACAGTGTAATAATACATTTTTATTATACATTTATTACAATGTAATAATACATTGTGTTATTATACCTTTATTACAGTGTAATAATACAGTCTTATTATACATTTATTAGTCCCATAATACATTGTGTAATTCTACCTTTTTACAGTGCCATAATATATTGTGAAATTATACCTTTATTACAGTGTAATAATACACTGTGCTATTATACCTTTATTACAGTGTAATAACACATTGTGGTATTATACCTTTATTACAGTATAATAATACATTGTGTAGTATACCTTTATTACAGTATAATAATACAATGTGTAATTATGCCTTTATTACAGTGTAATAATACATTTTTATTATACATTTATTACAATGTAATAATACATTGTGTTATTATACCTTTATTACAGTGTAATAATACAGTCTTATTATACATTTATTACAGTCCCATAATACATTGTGTGATTCTACTTTTTTACAGTGCCATAATACATAGTGAAATTATACCTTTATTACAGTGTAATAATACAGTGTTTTATTATACCTTTATTACAGAGTAATGATACATTGTCTTATTATACCTTTATTACAGTGTAAAAATACACTGTGTTATTATACCTTTATTACAGTGTAATAATACATTCTTATAATACATTTATTACAGTCCCATAATACATTTTGTGATTCTACCTTTTTACAGTGCCATAATACATTGTGAAATTATACCTTTATTACAGTGTAATAATACACTCTGCTATTATACTGCCCTACAAAGCAAAAAGGCAGTAACTGCATTTTTGGTCAAAAATGAGTTATTATCATTTTCATGACATTCAAGGCATCCTTTGTTATGTGACAAAACATCTTATCTCAAATGTGTGTCGTTTTGGAGAAAAATGGTAGTCGTTTGTACAGTAACTGCAAAAAGCCCTCGTGAAACAAAGCATGAGTACAGTAACATCCATTACTGTGTTCTTGTTATGTTTTACCTAACAAAAAAATAACCGTGTTGCTGCGCAGTGAAGTTACTGTTGCCATGGTGAACACACACAGATGATTTTGCGGCATCTTCACGGGTAGTGTTGTCAAAAGTACCGGTACTTCGGTACTGAAATTTTTTAAATGTGACGATACCAGCATTTCTGTAATAGGAGCTGCAGTTGCTTCTATGTTTATCTAAGTGCATATTGACGTAGCCGGCATATACCACGATATAGTGTCTGTGTATAATATATTAAACCGCAAAAAGACAATTTAAACATTAACCCTGCATGTTCTGCTTGTCTCTGTGAATGAATGGCGCAGATGCGCGGTATTTACGGTACCTCTCTCTCTCTCTCTCTCTCTCTCTCTCACACACACACACACACACACACACACACACACACACACACACACACACACAAGCATGAGTGACGCTCGCGCTGTTTTCAGTCTCTGCTGCCTCACGATATGATGGCATGATGAAATTCATATCCAGAGCCGCTCTGAGAGTCACTTCATGAGCATTTTACCGTTTAATTTGAGAAAAACTATCGTCATATCATACACACACAGAAACTCAAAGGTCTTCACGGCAACCCGTCAAAATAAAAGTTCGGTTTAACTTGAAGAAATTGACAGAAATAATTATATTAGGCTACTGTACAGTAGATTTAGCCACGTCTCCATGTATTAAAAATACTACTACTACTACTAAAAATAATGTGTGCATAGAGGGTTGCTTAATTTTCACTTGATTTTTTTATAAGCAATATTTACGTTTAAACAGCATGTAGCCTTCAATGCTTATGTATTATTTACTTATGATCACCGTCATAAATATTTTTTTTTCCCAAACAGTTAAATAAAATAGAAAAATTTCAACAGATTTTGCTGTGGTACCGAAATTGGTACCGAGAACCGTAAAATTTGAATGGTATCGGTACCGACTACTGGAATTTTGGCCTACTCACGGGACGGTTTTAACATTTGCGATTTCACCCTTCTAACTTCACACAAATTAGAAACACGTAGGCAAAATGATTTTGTTTTGCTCCAAAGAAAAGTTGTTTTGCAGTGCTTTAACATTAATGTGATTTGTAGGTATAGCAGATACTACATTACAGATACAGAAACACCCCCAGACACACATTAATCTAATACTCACACATAATAATGTGGTCCTTTTTAAAATAAATGGTCCCCATTTGGACCTTGATACAGCTTAGCAATGTGCGACTTTAAGCAGCCGTTTCAGCACCAGAACAGCTTCCGGGTGGAAAATATTGACCTAAAATGGTCAAATTAGTTTGGGATTGGTATATCCATGTTCAGGAAAACAAATGGTTCCGATTAATTCAAATACAGTGTATCTAACACACCCAGAGCCCAAGTTGTGGCAAAATAGTTTTTGGAGAATCTGTAGTTACTGCTTTTTTCCTTGGTATGGTGCCACGTTTTTAGTAAGTAATACAAAGCAAGAATACAGTAACTGCAAAATAGGGGTAAAATATCAAATTAAATGTGAGGATTGATATGTACAAAGAATAAGCTAACATAAAGTAACAAAACAGCCACATGTCCAATAATCTACCTACAACTACTTAGGCTGGATGACAGGATAACTTTAAAGTCATTTTTCTCAGTTCTGCACTCTGCGTAGTTACTGCCTTTTTGCTTTGTAGGGCAGTATACCTTTATTACAGTTTAATAACACATTGTGGTATTATACCTTTATTACAGTGTAATAATACATTGTGTTATTATACATTTATTACAATGTAATAATACATTGTGTTATTATACATTTATTACAATATAATAATACACTGTGCTATTATGCCTTTTTACAGTGTAATAACACATTTTGGTATTATACCTTTATTACAGTGTAATGATACATTGTCTTATTATACCTTTATTACAGTGTAATAATACACTGTGTTATTATACCTTTATTACAGTGTAATAATACATTGTCTTATAATACATTTATTACAATGTAATAATACATTGTGTTATTATACATTTATTACAATGTAATAATACATTGTTTTTATACCTTTATTACAGTGTAATACATTCTTATTATACATTTATTACAGTCCCATAATACATTGTGTATTTCTACCTTTTTACAGTGCCATAATACATTGTGAAATTATACCTTTATTACAGTGTAATGATACACTGTGCTATTATACCTTTATTACAGTGTAATAACATATTGTGCTATTATACCTTTATTACAGTGTAATGATACATTGTGTTATTATACCTTTATTACAGTGTAATAATACACTGTGTTATTATACCTTTATTACAGTGTAATAATACATTGTCTTATTACAGTGTAATAATACATTGTGTTCTTATACATTTATTACAATGTAATAATACATTGTGTAATTCTACCTTTTTACAGTGTAATAATACACTGTGCTATTATACCTTTATTACAATGTAATAATACATTGTTTTTATACCTTTATTACAGTGTAATACATTCTTATTATACATTTATTACAGTCCCATAATACATTGTGTATTTCTACCTTTTTACAGTGCCATAATACATTGTGAAATTATACCTTTATTACAGTGTAATAATACACTGTGCTATTATACCTTTATTACAGTGTAATAACATATTGTGCTATTATACCTTTATTACAGTGTAATGATACATTGTGTTATTATACCTTTATTACAGTGTAATAATACACTGTGTTATTATACCTTTATTACAGTGTAATAATACATTGTCTTATTACAGTGTAATAATACATTGTGTTCTTATACATTTATTACAGTGTAATAATACATTGTGTAATTCTACCTTTTTACAGTGTAATAATACACTGTGCTATTATACATTTATTACAGTGTAATAACACATTGTGGTATTATACCTTTATTACAGTGTAATAATACATTGTCTTACAATACCTTTATTACAGTGTAATAATACATTGTGTTATTATACCTTTATTACAATGTAATAATACATTGTGCTATTATACCTTTATGACAATGAAATACATTGTGCTATTATACATTTATCACAGTGTAATAATACATTGTGTAATTATACCTTCATTACAGTGCCATAATACATTGTGTAATTATACCTTTATTACAGTGTAATAATACACTGTGCTATTATACCTTTATTACAGTGTAATAACACATTGTGGTATTATACCTTTATTACAGTGTAATGATACATTGTCTTATACCTTTATTACAGTGTAATAATACATTGTGTCATTATACCTTTATTACAGTGTAATAATACATTGTCTTATAATACATTTATTACAATGTAATAATACATTGTGTTATTATACCTTTATTACAGTGTAATAATACATTGTTATTATACATTTATTACAGTCCCATAATACATTGTGTAATTCTACCTTTTTACAGTGCCATTATATATTTTGAAATTATACCTTTATTACAGTGTAATAATACATTTTGGTAGTATACCTTTATTACAGTACAATACATTGTGTAATTATACCTTTATTACAGTATAATAATACATTGTGTAGTATACCTTTATTACAGTATAATAATACAATGTGTAATTATGCCTTTAATACAGTGTAATAATACATTGTTATTATACATTTATTACAATGTAATAATACATTGTGTTATTATACCTTTATTACAGTGTAATATACATTCTTATTATACATTTATTACAGTCTCATAATACATTGTGTAATTCTACCTTTTTACAGTGCCATAATACATTGTAAAATTATACCTTTATTACAGTTTAATAATACACTGTGCTATTATACCTTTATTACAGTGTAATAACACATTGTGGTATTTTACCTTTATTACAGTGTAATAATACATTGTCTTATAATACATTTATTACAATGTAAGAATGCATTGTGTTATTATACATGTATTACAATGTAATAATACATTGTGTTATTATACCTTTATTACAGTGTAATAATACATTCTTATTATACATTTATTACAGTGCCATAATACATTGAGTGATTCTACTTTTTTAGAATCTGTAAATGTTAATGTTAAATCTGTAATGTTTACTGTTATAAACATGAGCCTCGTCTGAAACGCAAAGGGGGTGGTGTTGCTGTAATCTATAGTAATAGTTTCAAAACCACTAAGAAATCAAGTTTTAAATATAATTATTTTGAAGCATTGGTGCTTAATGTAAAAATATACAGTGTCAACGATAAATCACGTTTGAGATTTGTGCTGGCTACTGTATACAGGCCACCAGGGCACCATACAGACTTTATCAAAGAATTTGCGGACTTTCTATCAGAATTAATATTGACTGCAGATAAAGTACTAATTGTTGGTGATTTTAATATACACATCGATAATGAAAAAGATGCATTGGGATTGGCATTTAAAGACATTGTAAATTCAATTGGAGTTAGACAACACGTGTCAGGACCTACTCATCGTCGTAATCATACTCTAGATCTAATATTATCACACGGAATAGATGTGGATGCCGTTGAAATTCTGCAGCAGAGCGATGACATCTCAGATCATTATCTAGTCTCGTGTAATTTGCATTTTGCATTTGCAAGGCTGCAAAGCCGACTCCGTGTTTCAAATATGTGAGACCTATCACTTCTGCTACTAAAGATTGCTTTATTAATAATCTTCCTAATCAGTTTCATCATCTCAGCATTTCAGATAGCTTAGAAGAACTAGATATTACAACAGAAACGTTTAACTCTCTCTTTTCCAGCACTTTAGACACAGTTGCTCCATTGCGCTTAAAGAAGATTAAAGAAAATAGTCCAACGCCGTGGTACAACGAGCACACTCGGGCCCTTAAGAGAGCAGCCAGAAAAATGGAGCGCAACTGGAAGAAAACAAAACTAGAGGTATTTCGCATTTTATGGAAAGAGAGCTCAATTACTTACAGAGAGGCTTTAAAAGCTGCTAGATCTGCTTATTTTTCAACCCTATTAGAAGAAAATAAACATAATCCTAGGTATTTATTTGAAACGGTGGCTAAACTAACGAAAAATAAAGCTTCAAGCACCGAAGTTTCCAAGCAACACAGCAGTAATGACTTTATGAACTTCTTCACTTATAAGATTGATAATATCAGGGACAAAATTATAACTATGCAACCGTCTACTACAGTATCGCATCAGGCAGTGCATTGTAGTCTCCCTGAGGAAAAATTTGATTCATTCGTTGCTATAGGAGAGGAAGAATTTACTAAACTCATTAAATCATCTAAATCTACAACATGTATGTTAGACCCTATACCGACTAAGCTACTGAAAGAAATACTTCCAGAGGTCATAGATCCTCTTCTTAATATCATTAATTTGTCTTTGTCTCTAGGATACGTACCAAAAAACTTTAAGCTGGCTTTGATTAAACCGCTTGTTAAAAAAACGCAACTTGATCCTACAGAATTAGTCAATTACAGGCCGATCTCGAATCTACCCTTTCTGTCAAAGATATTAGAAAAGGCAGTATCCTCACAACTGTGTTCCTTTCTTGAAAGAAATGATATCTGCGAGGATTTCCAGTCCGGATTTAGACCGTACCATAGTACCGAAACAGCTCTCGTTAGAGTCACAAATGATTTGCTCTTATCATCCGATCGTGGTTGTATCTCTCTATTAGTGTTACTCGATCTTAGTGCTGCATTTGACACCATCGACCACAACGTTCTTTTAAATAGATTAGAACATTATGTTGGCATTACGGGAAATGCACTAGCATGGTTTAAATCATACTTATCTGACCGTTATCAGTTTGTAGCAGTAAATGATGAGATGTCTCATCGATCACAAGTTCAGTATGGCGTACCACAAGGCTCAGTACTAGGACCGCTGCTGTTCACTCTGTACATGCTACCCTTAGGAGATATCATTAGGAAACATGGCATTAGCTTTCACTGTTATGCCGATGATACTCAGCTCTATATTTCTTCAAAACCTAACGAAACTTATCAATTCACAAAATTAACGGAATGCATAGCGGATATAAAAAATTGGATGACGTGTAATTTCCTAATTCTAAATTCTGAAAAAACAGAGTTTCTAATTATTGGACAAAAAACTTCCTCACGTAATAATCTAGAATACTGTCTAACACTTGATGGCTGCTCTGTTAAGTCTTCGTCGTCGGTTAGGAACCCGGGTGTGCTCTTTGATACCAATCTTTCATTTGAAAGTCACGTGTCTAGTATCTGTAAAACTGCATTTTTCCATCTTAAAAATATATCTAAATTACGTCATATGCTCTCATTGACAAATGCGGAACAATTAGTTCATGCGTTCATGACCTCAAGGCTAGATTATTGTAATGCTCTACTAGGTGGTTGCCCTGCACGCTTAATAAACAAACTACAGCTGGTTCAAAACGCAGCAGCTCGAGTTCTTACCAGAACCAGGAAGTATGACCATATTAGCCCAGTTCTGTCAAAACTGCACTGGCTCCCTATTAAACATCGCATAAATTTTAAAATATTGCTGATTACTTACAAAGCACTGAATGGTTTAGCTCCGCAGTACTTGAGCGAGCTCTTAACGCATTATAGTCAGTCACGTCTATTACGATCTCAAAATTCCGGCCAGTTGATTATACCTAGAATATCAAAATCCACTGCTGGCGGTAGATCCTTTTCCTATTTAGCACCAAAACTCTGGAACAGTCTTCCTACCATTGTCCGGGAAGCAGACACACTCTGTCAGTTCAAAGCCAGATTAAAGACACATCTCTTTGACCCAGCTTTCACATAATACATTATAGACTTCTATAATTTAATGTTATGCTGCATAGATTAGGTCAGCCGGAACCGGGAACCTTCACCTGGGCCGATGACAACGCAGTGCTGAAGTGCCAACTAGTCTCTCCCTATGGAGGATCCAGGCCCGGCGTCAAGGGGGGGCTTGGGGGGGCTTAGCCCCCCCTAAGATGATCTAAAGCCCCCCTTGCGGTGATCTGAATGATGATTATGTGACTGAGCGTTCGTGCAGGGTTCGCCTAAACACTTTATGAATAAGATAACAATAAACGAGAACTGCCTGAACTGTTCTTTACTTTAGGCTATTAAACGTCTTTTCACACACATGTGAGAGGAAAATCCGAAGACCGTGACACCCCAAGTACGCAATGCATGACCTTAATTGCCTATCTACTAGCCCCGAGGTTAAAATGCATTGCACACATAGAACGAGCGCCAGCACATCCAGAATTAATGTGCATATACACAATCAAACATAAGGTCTGTTACAATTATTAGGCTACTTTTATTATCAAATCAATATTAGGCTACAATTAATTAGCCCCGCAATAATCTCATAGCGCATCACTGCATAACCGACGCGCAGCGATGAAGATGTTATATTAGTCCTCATTGTAAAAACAACGTGTTTAACATGAAATAATTCTCATTTTTTTCACCATGGGCCACAAGAGAAATATTAAGAAAATAAATTAAGGTTAGGCCTATACGTTATCAGCACATGTTAAGTAGATTCAGCTCTCATCGGTCAGTTTTTAGTTTCACTTTCTATAGTGAAAAATTTAATGGGATTTGATAGTACTTCTCCACCGACATAACTCACCTTCGCTCAAAGTGCTCGCCTTAAAACGCAAATATGTCAAATGTTGCGACGTGACGTTTTTCTTTTTCAACAATTGAGCAGAATGATGGACAACAATCACATTTCGCCGCGATATCCCCACGAAATATTTCCAATCACATTTCGCGCACGTCTTATAACTTATAACTATAGAACCCATTCTAAATGCGCATGTGAACGCCATCAGACCGCGGTCAAGCCAGCCGTGGTTTGAAAATACACGGTCAAGCCAGCCGCCAAAAAAAAAAGCGCGTGCGCCTATTACTGTGAATACGGTAATTTCAGTAACAGCAGAGAGAACGCGCTTTCAGAGCGCTTGAGTTGCCCAGATATCTCTCTCTCTCTCTCTCTCTCTCTCTCTCTCTCTCTCTCTCTCTCTCTCTCTCTCTCTCTCTCTCTCTCTCTCTCTCTCTCTCTATCTATCTATCCTTTTTCTTTATTTTTTCTCTCTCTCTTTCTCTCTCTCTCTCTTTCTTTTTTCTATCTTTTTCTTCTTCTTTATCTATCTATCTATCTATCTATCTATCTATCTATCTATCTATCTATCTATCTATCTATCTATCTATCTATCTATCTATCTATCTATCTATCTATCTATCTTTTTTCTTTCTTCTCTCTCTCTCTCTTTCTTTCTTTTTTTCTTTTTTTCTATCTTTTTCTTCTTCTTTATCTATCTATCTATCTATCTATCTATCTATCTATCTATCTATCTATCTATCTATCTATCTATCTATCTATCTATCTATCTATCTATCTATCTATCTATCTTTTTTCTTTCTTCTCTCTCTCTCTCTCTCTTTCTTTCTTTTTTTCTTTTTTTCTATCTTTTTCTTCTTCTTTATCTATCTATCTATCTATCTATCTATCTATCTATCTATCTATCTATCTATCTATCTATCTATCTATCTATCTATCTATCTATCTATCTATCTATCTATCTATCTGTGAGAGACTATATAATAAGATGCCATATTTCGAGAGTTTTTGTACTTTGTTATCCTTTTAATATACATGTTGTCATTGCAAGTTGTGTATTTCTTTGACTAATGTTTTTTATTTTTCTTTGTAGGTCATATCTAGAGAATTTTATGTAGAGGTTTACAACATAATTATTTGCAAAAAAGCAGTAAAATAAAGTATACATTCTTTCTAAATACATCTTTTGGTTTTTGTTTTCATATATATTTTTTACTACATTAAAAGTTTCTGGAATTCAATGTCCCACCTAGTATGCACACCTCATTTAAAACCATTTTACTGCAGCATTTTGGAGATACGTCAATTTATTCGACTTTGGAGGCCTATAAAGTCCACATTTCTAATAAGTAGAAAAAACGAATGGTCAGTTTTTACAGGGGACATCCCATACAGTATGCAAACCTCATATGTAACAATTTTTACTGCAGCGTTTTGGAGATATGTCACATTTTACTACTTCAGAGTCCTATAAAGACCTCATTTCTTATAAGTAGAAAAAACTAATGGTCAGTTCTTATAGGCGATGTCCCATACTGTATACACGCCTCATATCAAAACATTTTACTGCAGCATTTAGAAGTTTTGTCACATTTTACAACTTTAGAGGCCTTTAAAGACATAATTTCTAATAAGTAGAAAAAACTAATAGTCAGTTCTTATAGGGGACGTCCCATACAGTATGCACACCTCATATCAAAACATTTTACTGCAGCATTTTAGAGTTTTGTCACATTTTTACTAATTCAGAGGCCTATAAACACCTCATTTCTAATAAGTAGAAAAAACTAATGGCCATTTCTTATAGGGGACGTCCCATACAGTATGCACACCTCATATCAAAACATTTTACTGTAGCATTTTGGAGATATGTCACATTTTACCATTTTATAGGCCTATAAAGACCTCATTTCTAATAAGTAGAAAAAACTAATGGCCATTTCTTATAGGGGATGTCCCATACAGTATGCACACCTCATATCAAAACATTTTACTGTAGCATTTTGGAGATATGTAACATTTTACTATTTTAGAGGCCTATAAAGACTTCATTTCTAATGAGTAGAAAAAACTAATGGCCATTTCTTATAGGGGACGTCCCATACAGTATACACGCCTCATTTCAAAACATTTTACTGCAGCATTTTGGAGTTATGTCACATTTTGCTACTTTAGAGGCCTATAAACACCTCATTTCTAATAAGTAGAAAAAACTAATGGCCATTTTTTTACAGGGGACATCCCATACAGTATGTACACCTCATATCAAACCATTTTACTGTAGCATTTTGGAGTTATGTCACATTTTGCTACTTTAGAGGCCTATAAAGACCTCATTTCTAATAAGTAGAAAAAACGAATGGCCATTTCTTATAGGGGACGTCCCATACAGTATACACACCTCATATCAAAACATTTTACTGTAGCATTTTGGAGTTATGTCACATTTTGCTACTTTAGAGGCCTATAAAAACCTCATTTCTAATAAGTAGAAAAAACGAATGGCCATTTCTTATAGGGGACGTCCCATACAGTATGTACACCTCATATCAAAACATTTTACTGTAGCATTTTGGAGATATGTCACATTTTACTATTTTAGAGGTCTATAAAGACCTCATTAGTAAAAAGTAGAAACAACTAATGGCCATTTCTTATAGGGGACGTCCCATACAATATGCAAAACTCATATCAAAGCATTTTACTGCAGCATTTTGGAGTTATGTCACTACTTTAGAGGCCTATAAAGTTCTCATTTCTAAAAAGTAGAAAAAACTGATGGCCATTTCTTATAGGGGACGTCCCATACAGTATACACGCCTCATATCAAAACATTTTACTGTAGCATTTTGGAGTCATGTCACATTTTGCTACTTTAGAGGCCTGTAAAGACCTAATTTCTAATAAGTAGAAAAAACTAATGGTCAGTTCTTATAGGGGACGTCCCATACAGTATGCACACCTCATATCAACACATTTTACTGCAGCATTTTGGAGTTTTGTCACATTTTACTACTTCAGAGGCCCATAAACACCTCATTTCTAATAAGTAGAAAAAACGAATGGTCAGTTCTTATAGAGGACGTCCCATACAGTATTGTACACCTCATATCAAAACATTTTACTGTATCATTTTGGAGATATGTCACATTTTACTATTTTAGAGGCCTATAAAGACCTAATTTCTAATAAGTAGAAAAAACTAATGGCCATTTCTTACAGGGGACGTCCCCATACAATATGCACGCCTCATATCAAAGCATTTTACTGCAGCGTTTTGGAGTTATGTCACATTTTACAACTTTAGAGGCCTATAAAGATCTCATTTCTAATAAGTAGAAAAAACTAATGGCCATTTCTTATAGGGGACACCCCATAGAGTATGTACGCCTCATATCGAAACATTTTACTGCAGCATTTTGGAGTTATGTCACATTTTACTACTTTAGAGGCCTATAAACACCTCATTTCTAATAAGTAGAAAAAACTAATGGCCATTTCTTACAGGGGACGTCCCCATACAATATGCACGCCTCATATCAAAGCATTTTACTGCAGCGTTTTGGAGTTATGTCACATTTTACAACTTTAGAGGCCTATAAAGATCTCATTTCTAATAAGTAGAAAAAACTAATGGCCATTTCTTATAGGGGACACCCCATAGAGTATGTACGCCTCATATCGAAACATTTTACTGCAGCATTTTGGAGTTATGTCACATTTTACTACTTTAGAGCCCTATAAACACCTCATTTCTAATAAGTAGAAAAAACTAATGGCCATTTTTTACAGGGGACGCCCCATACAGTATGCACACCTCAAATCAAAACATTTTACTGCAGCATTTTGGAGTTATGTCACATTTTACTACTTTAGAGGCCTATAAAGACTTAGGGCCCTATCTTGCACCCAGCGCAATTGACCTTGTACACCGACGCATGTATCATTCCTATTTTGCACCCGCGCAAAGCGCGTTTTTCCCTCCACAGAAGCACGTCGCTAAACTAGGGAATGAACTTGCGCTCCCTGGGCGGTTCAGCGCAAAAAAGGAGGCGTGTTCCAGCGCAAACGTTCCTTCATGCTATTTTGCAGGTTTAGAAAACAGTTGCGCCACTAACCAGGAAAAAATGGTTTAAAGTCAGTGGCGCGTTGCGCATGTTATTCATATGCTATTTTAAGGGCGCATGCTTGGCCATAATCAATGTAGCATGTGCACAACGCTCATACACTTTGATTCTCTCATCTACACAGAAGCAGCAGTTTTCATTTTTGCAAATTATACATTATTACGATAGATAGATAGATAGATAGATAGATAGATAGATAGATAGATAGATAGATAGATAGATAGATAGATAGATAGATAGATAGATAGATAGATAGATAGATAGATAGATAGATAGGCTATACAATTTATTATAAAAGCATACATCTAGCTTACACATTTACCCAAATTATCATACGCCTTTTTAACCGAAGTTAATTTGGGTGTGTTTCTCCATCCCCAACGTCCCTGACGAGAGCGTTGCTCTCCTCGGCTGTGAACCGCTCCTGGCGCGCGCCTGGCAAATCCGCCGTTATAATAGGAATCCGCTTTAGAACAAGCGCGCCTGCTCTTAAAGGGAATGTGAGATGACGCTCTGATTGGTTTATTTCACGTTACGCCCAAACCACACCTATGAATAATGAAGCTACTTCAGACCAACCCATTTTAGATTTGCGCCTGGCGCAAGAGTCATTTATCCCGCCGGGAAAATAGCAACAGCGCCAAGACCCGCCCACAAAGTTACTTGCGCTTTGCGCTTTGACACTTGCGTTTCAGATCGTTAAAATAGGGCCCATAATTTCTAATAAGTAGAAAAAACTAATGGCCATTTTTTATAGGGGACATCCCATACAGTATGTACACCTCATATCAAAACATTTTACTGTAGCATTTTGGAGATATGTCACATTTTACTACTTTAGAGCCCTATAAAGACCTTATTTCTAATAAGTAGAAAAAAATAATGGTCAGTTCTTATAGGGGACGTCCCATACAGTATGCACACCTCATATCAAAACATTTTACTGCAGCATTTTGGAGTTTTGTCACATTTTACTACTTTAGAGGCCTATAAAGACCTTATTTCTAATAAGTAGAAAAAAATAATGGTCAGTTCTTATAGGGGACATCCCATAAAGTATGCACACCTCATATCAACACATTTTACTGCAGCATTTTGGAGTTTTGTTACATTTTACTACTTCAGAGGCCCATAAACACCTAATTTCTAATAAGTAAAAAAACTAATGGTCAGTTATTATAGGGGACGTCCCATACAGTATTGTACACCTCATATCAAAACATTTTACTGTATCATTTTGGAGATATGTCACATTTTACTATTTTAGAGGCCTATAAAGACCTCATTTCTAATAAGTAGAAAAAACTAATGGCCATTTCTTACAGGGGACGTCCCCATAGAGTATGTACGCCTCATATCGAAACATTTTACTGCAGCATTTTGGAGTTATGTCACATTTTACTACTTTAGAGGCCTATAAAGACATAATTTCTAATAAGTAGAAAAAACTAATGGCCATTTTTTATAGGGGACGTCCCATACATTATGTACACATCATATCAAAACATTTTACTGTAGCATTTTGGAGATATGTCACATTTTACTATCAGAGGCCTATAAAGACCTCATTTCTAATAAGTAGAAAAAACGAATGGTCAGTTCTTATAGGGGACGTCCCATACAGTATGCACACCTCATATCAAAACATTTTACTGAAGCATTTTGGAGATATGTCATATTTAACTACTTTAGAGGCCTATAAAGACCTTATTTCTAATAAGTAGAAAAACTAATGGCCATTTCTTATAGAGGACGTCCCATATAGTATGCACACCTCATATCAAAACATTTTACTGTAGCATTTTGGAGATATGTCACATTTTACTACTTCAGAGGCCTATAAAGACCTCATTTCTAATAAGTAGAAAAAAGTAATGGTCAGTTTTTACAGGGGACGTCCCATACAGTATGCACACCTCATATCAAAATATTTTACTGCAGCATTTTGGAGTTATTTCACATTTTACTACTTCAGAGGCCTATAAGGACCTCATTTCTAATAAGTAGAAAAAAGTAATGGCCCTTTCTTATAGGGGACGTCCCATACAGTATGCACACCTTATATCAAAGCATTTTACTGTAGCGTTTTGGAGTTTTGTCACATTTTACTACTTTAGAGGCCTATAAAGACCTCATTTCTAATAAGTAGAAAAAACTAATGGTCAGTTCTTATAGGGGACGTCCCATACAGTATACACACCTCATATCAAAACATTTTACTGTAGCATTTTGGAGTTATGTCACATTTTGCTACTTTAGAGGCCTATAAAGACCTCATTTCTAATAAGTAGAAAAAACGAATGGCCATTTCTTATAGGGGACGTCCCATACAGTATGTACACCTCATATCAAAACATTTTACTGTAGCATTTTGGAGATATGTCACATTTTACTATTTTAGAGGTCTATAAAGACCTCATTAGTAAAAAGTAGAAACAACTAATGGCCATTTCTTATAGGGGACGTCCCATACAGTATGCATACCTCATATCAAACCATTTTACTGTAGCATTTTGGAGATATGTCACATTTTACTATCAGAGGGCTTTAAAGACCTAATTTCTAATAAGTAGAAAAAACTAATGGTCAGTTCTTATAGGGGACATCCCATACAGTATGCACACCTCATATCAACACATTTTACTGCAGCATTTTGGAGTTTTGTCACATTTTACTACTTCAGAGGCCCATAAACACCTCATTTCTAATAAGTAGAAAAAACGAATGGTCAGTTCTTATAGGGGACGTCCCATACAGTATTGTACACCTCATATCAAAACATTTTACTGTATCATTTTGGAGATATGTCACATTTTACTATTTTAGAGGCCTATAAAGACCTCATTTCTAATAAGTAGAAAAAACTAATGGCCATTTCTTACAGGGGACGTCCCCATACAATATGCACGCCTCATATCAAAGCATTTTACTGCAGCGTTTTGGAGTTATGTCACATTTTACAACTTTAGAGGCCTATAAAGATCTCATTTCTAATAAGTAGAAAAAACTAATGGCCATTTCTTATAGGGGACACCCCATAGAGTATGTACGCCTCATATCGAAACATTTTACTGCAGCATTTTGGAGTTATGTCACATTTTACTACTTTAGAGGCCTATAAACACCTCATTTCTAATAAGTAGAAAAAACTAATGGCCATTTCTTATAGGGGACACCCCATAGGGTATGTACGCCTCATATCGAAACATTTTACTGCAGCATTTTAGAGTTATGTCACATTTTACTACTTTAGAGGCCCATAAACACCTCATTTCTAATAAGTAGAAAAAACTAATGGCCATTTCTTACAGGGGACGCCCCATACAGTATTTACACCTCAAATCAAAACATTTTACTGCAGCATTTTGGAGTTATGTCACATTTTACTACTTTAGAGGCCTATAAGGACCTCATTTCTAATAAGTAGAAAAAACTAATGGCCATTTTTTATAGGGGACGTCCCATACAGTATGTACACCTCATATCAAAACATTTTACTGTAGCATTTTGGAGATATGTCACATTTTACTATCAGAGGCCTATAAAGACCTCATTTCTAATAAGTAGAAAAAACTAATGGTCAGTCCTTATAGGGGACATCCCATACGGTATGCACACCTCATATCAAAACATTTTACTGTAGCATTTTGGAGATATGTCATATTTTAATACTTTAGAGGCCTATAAACACCTCATTTCTAATAAGTAGAAAAAACTAATGGTCAGCTATTATAGGGGACGTCCCATACAGTATGCACACCTCATATCAAAGCATTTTACTGTAGCGTTTTGGAGTTTTGTCACATTTTACTACTTTAGAGGCCTATAAAGACCTCATTTCTAATAAGTAGAAAAAACTAATCGTCAGTTCTTATAGGGGGCGTCCCATACAGTATGCACGCCTCATATCAAAGCATTTTACTGCAGCATTTTGGAGATATGTCACATTTTACTACTTTAGAGGCCTATAAAGACCTTTTTTCTAATAAGTAGAAAAAACTACTGGTCAGTTCTTATAGGGGACGTCCCATACGGTATGCACACCTCATATCAAAACATTTTACTGTAGCATTTTTGAGTTTTGTCACATTTTACTACTTCAGAGGCCCATAAACACCTCATTTCTAATAAGTAGAAAAAACTAATGGTCAGTTCTTATAGGGGACGTCCCATACGGTATGCACACCTCATATCAAAGCATTTTACTGTAGCGTTTTGGAGTTTTGTCACATTTTACTACTTTAGAGGCCTATAAAAACCTAATTTATAATAAGTAGAAAAAACTGATGGTCAGTTTTTATAGGGGACATCCCATACAGTATGCACACCTCATATCAAAACATTTTACTGCAGCATTTTGGAGTTTTGTCAAATTTTACAACTTCAGAGGCCCATAAACACCTCATTTCTAATAAGTAGAAAAAACTAATGGTCAGTTCTTATAGGGGAGGTCCCATACAGTATGCACACCTCATATCAAAACATTTTACTGCAGCATTTTGGAGTTTTGTCAAATTTTACAACTTCAGAGGCCCATAAACACCTCATTTCTAATAAGTAGAAAAAACTAATGGTCAGTTCTTATAGGGGACGTCCCATACAGTATGTACACCTCATATCAAAACATTTTACTGTAGCATTTTGGAGATATGTCACATTTTACTACTTCAGAGGCCCATAAACACCTCAATTCTAATAAGTAGAAAAAACTAATGGTCAGTTCTTATAGGGGACGTCCCATACGGTATGCACACCTCATTTCAAAGCATTTTACTGTAGCGTTTTGGAGTTTTGTCACATTTTACTACTTCAGAGGCCCATAAACACCTCATTTCTAATAAGTAGAAAAAACTAATGGTCAGTTCTTATAGGGGACGTCCCATACAGTATGCACACCTCAAATCAAAGCATTTTACTGCAGCATTTTGGAGTTTTGTCACATTTTACTACTTCAGAGGCCTATAAACACCTTATTTCTAATAAGTAGAAAAAACTAATGGCCATTTCTTATAGGGGACGTCCCATACAGTATGCACACCTCATATCAATACATTTTACTGCAGCATTTTGGAGTTTTGTAACATTTTACTACTTTAGAGGCCTATAAATAACTTATTTCTAATAAGTAGACCACAGCCAGGACTGCCTCCCACGGCGGCGGTGCAGGAGGCAGTAGCCATGGAGTGAAGAGTCCAGACGCCACCATGGGGACTGCCGGTGGTGACGACAGTGATGGATGTAGAGCACACCGCGTAGCCAGAGAAGCCATGAGGCAGTGAGACACAAAGACCTATGCGACCGTAGCTGGGCCGCAGCGACGACCCCCTGAGGTGGAAGCAGGGATCCTGAGGTTAGAGGCTGAGCTGGAGCGACCATATGTGAAGGTGGAGCCTGAGGGAGTGTGGGGCTAGCCAAAGCTGAAGAGGTGGAGGGCCACAGGGCAACAAATGGGTCACAAGTCCATGGCAAAAGTGGTGCGATGACCAACCCAAGTGGAGCCGACGTGCCGAGGGAGCCAGGCGAGGCCGAATGGCCAATGGTCCACGTTGGAGTCGAGGGTGGTAAGAGCACAGGAGCCAGGGCGACGGGTAGAGGTGGAGAGGAGGCGGTGCACTCAGAGGCTGGAGGCGGAGCCACAGTCTCCACACTCCCAGGAGGAGATGGCTCCCAGCAGGCCCAAGATGTAGCCGTGCCACTGAGAGGAGGCTGAGATGCACTGCGGGACAAATGGGAGGAGGAGATGACTGGGTGGCAGGAGTGTCTTGGGACTGCAGAAACATACAGATACTGAGGAAACATACACATTTATTACAAGTGGTTTGGAGAGGTGGTGGGAGAGGGAGGTTGGACGGGACAATTGAATTCATTCTCGCTGCTTTCGGTGGGCTCATGCTGCTGATCCTCACAGTCTGGGTGATCTTGGCTGGGAACTGGGTTGTGAGTGGGACTGGCGTTGTTGTCCACAGTTACGACGGTGAATGGCGTCACAAGCATTCAAAAGATGCCAGCAACCACTCTACAAATTCTGAATTTCTACTTATTTAAAATGAGGTCTTTATAAGCCTCTGAAGTAGTAAAATGTGACATAACTCCAAAATGCTGCAGTAAAATGTTTTGATATGAGGTATGCACACTATATGGGACGTCCCCTATTAGAACTGACCATTCGTTTTTTCTACTTATTAGAAATGAGGTCTTTCTAGGCCTCTAAAGTAGTAAAATGTGACAAAACTCCAAAATGCTGCAGTAAAATGCTTTGATATGAGGTATGCATACCGTATGGGACATCCCCAATAATATCTGACCGTTAGTTTTTTCTACTTATTAGAAATGAGGTCTTTATAGGCCTATGAAGTAGTAAAATGTGACATAACTCCAAAACGCTACAGTAAAATGCTTTGATATGAGGTGTGCATACCGTATGGGACGTCCCCAATAAGATCTGACCGTTAGTTGTTTCTACTTATTAGAAATAAGGTCTTTATAGGCCTCTGAAGTAGTAAAATGTGATATAACTCCAAAACGCTACAGTAAAATGCTTTGATATGAGGTGTGCATACCGTATGGGACGTCCCCAATAAGATCTGACCGTTAGTTTTTTCTACTTATAAGAAATGAGGTCTTTATAGGCCTCTGAAGTAGTAAAATGTGAAGTAACTCCAAATTGCTGCCGTAAAATGTTTTGATATGAGGCGTGCATACTGTATGGGACTCCCCTATAAGAAATGGCCATTATTTTTTTCTACTTATTAGAAATGAGGTCTTTCTAGGCCTCTAAAGTAGTAAAATGTGACAAAACTCCAAAATGCTGTAGTAAAATGTTTTGATATGATTTGTGTGCATACTGTATGGGATGTCCCCTATAAGAACTGACCATTAGTTTTTTCTACTTATTAGAAATGAGGTCTTTATAGGCCTCTGAAGTAGTAAAATGTGAAGTTACTCCAAAATGCTGCAGTAAAATGTTTTGATATGAGGTGTGTATACTGTATGGGACGTCCCCTGTAAAAACTGACCATTAGTTTTTTCTACTTATTAGAAAAGAGGGTTTTATAGGCCTCTAAAGTAGTAAAATATGACAAAACTCCAAAATGCTACAGTAAAATGTTTTGATATGAGGTGTGCATACCGTATGGGACGTCCCCTATAAGAACTGACCATTAGTTTTTTCTACTTATTAGAAATGAGGTCTTTATAGGCCTCTAAAGTAGTAAAATGTGACAAAACTCCAAAACGCTACAGTAAAATGCTTTGATATGATGTGTGCATACTGTATGGGACCTCCCCTATAAGAACTGACCATTAGTTTTTTCTACTTATTAGAAATGAGGTGTTTATGGGCCTCTGAAGTTGTAAAATTTGACAAAACTCCAAAATGCTGCAGTAAAATGTTTTGATATGAGGTGTGCATACTGTATGGGATGTCCCCTATAAAAACTGACCATTAGTTTTTTCTACTTATTAGAAATTAGGTTTTTATAGGCCTCTAAAGTAGTAAAATGTGACAAAACTCCAAAACGCTACAGTAAAATGCTTTGATATGAGGTGTGCATACCGTATGGGACGTCCCCTATAAGAACTGACCATTAGTTTTTTCTACTTATTAGAAATGAGGTGTTTATGGGCCTCTGAAGTAGTAAAATGTGACAAAACTCAAAAATGCTACAGTAAAATGTTTTGATATGAGGTGTGCATACCGTATGGGACGTCCCCTATAAGAACTGACCATTAGTTTTTTCTACTTATTAGAAATGAGGTCTTTATAGGCCTCTAAAGTAGTAAACTGTGACAAAACTCCAAAACGCTACAGTAAAATGCTTTGATATAAGGTGTGCATACTGTATGGGACGTCCCCTATAAGAACTGACCATTAGTTTTTCTACTTATTAGAAATGAGGTCTTTATAGGCCTCTAAAGTAGTAAAATGTGACAAAACTCCAAAACGCTACTGTAAAATGCTTTGATATGAGGTGTGCATACTGTATGGGACGTCCCCTATAAGAACTGACCATTAGTTTTTTCTACTTATTAGAAATGAGGTGTTTATGGGCCTCTGAAGTTGTAAAATTTGACAAAACTCCAAAATGCTGCAGTAAAATGTTTTGATATGAGGTGTGCATACCGTATGGGACGTCCCCTGTAAAAACTGACCATTACTTTTTTCTACTTATTAGAAATGAGGTCTTTATAGGCCTCTAAAGTAGTAAAATGTGACAAAACTCCAAAACGCTACAGTAAAATGCTTTGATATAAGGTGTGCATACTGTATGGGACGTCCCCTATAAGAAAGGGCCATTACTTTTTTCTACTTATTAGAAATGAGGTCCTTATAGGCCTCTGAAGTAGTAAAATGTGAAATAACTCCAAAATGCTGCAGTAAAATATTTTGATATGAGGTGTGCATACTGTATGGGACGTCCCCTGTAAAAACTGACCATTACTTTTTTCTACTTATTAGAAATGAGGTCTTTATAGGCCTCTGAAGTAGTAAAATGTGACATATCTCCAAAATGCTACAGTAAAATGTTTTGATATGAGGTGTGCATACTATATGGGACGTCCTCTATAAGAAATGGCCATTAGTTTTTCTACTTATTAGAAATAAGGTCTTTATAGGCCTCTAAAGTAGTTAAATACAACATATCTCCAAAATGCTGCAGTAAAATGTTTTGATATGAGGTGTGAATAATGTATGGGACGTCCCCTATAAGAACTGACCATTCGTTTTTTCTACTTATTAGAAATGAGGTCTTTATAGGGCTCTGATAGTAAAATGTGACATATCTCCAAAATGCTACAGTAAAATGTTTTGATATGAGGTGTATATACTGTATGGGACGTCCCCTATAAAAAATGGCCATTAGTTTTTTCTACTTATTAGAAATTATGTCTTTATAGGCCTCTAAAGTAGTAAAATGTGACATAACTCCAAAATGCTGCAGTAAAATGTTTCGATATGAGGCGTACATACTCTATGGGGACGTCCCCTGTAAGAAATGGCCATTAGTTTTTTCTACTTATTAGAAATGAGGTCTTTATAGGCCTCTAAAATAGTAAAATGTGACATATCTCCAAAATGATACAGTAAAATGTTTTGATATGAGGTGTACAATACTGTATGGGACGTCCCCTATAAGAACTGACCATTTGTTTTTTCTACTTATTAGAAATTAGGTTTTTTTTGGCCTCTGAAGTAGTAAAATGTAACAAAACTCCAAAATGCTGCAGTAAAATGTGTTGATATGAGGTGTGCATACTGTATGGGATGTCCCCTATAAGAACTGACCATTAGTTTTTTCTACTTATTAGAAATAAGGTCTTTATAGGCCTCTAAAGTAGTAAAATGTGACATATCTCCAAAATGCTACAGTAAAATGGTTTGATATGAGGTATGCATACCGTATGGGACGTCCCCTATAAGAAATGGCCATTCGTTTTTTCTACTTATTAGAAATTAGGTGTTTATGGGCCTCTCAAGTAGTAAAATGTGACAAAACTCCAAAATGCTGCAGTAAAATGTTTTGATATGAGGTGTGCATACTTTATGGGATGTCCCCTATAAGAACTGACCATTATTTTTTTCTACTTATTAGAAATAAGGTCTTTATAGGCCTCTAAAGTAGTAAAATGTGACAAAACTCCAAAATGCTGCAGTAAAATGTTTTGATATGAGGTGTGCATACTGTATGGGACGTCCCCTATAAGAACTGACCACTATTTTTTTCTACTTATTAGAAATAAGGTCTTTATAGGCCTCTAAAGTAGTAAAATGTGACAAAACTCCAAAATGCTGCAGTAAAATGTTTTGATATGAGGTATGCATACTGTATGGGACGTCCCCTATAAGAAATGGCCATTAGTTGTTTCTACTTTTTACTAATGAGGTCTTTATAGACCTCTAAAATAGTAAAATGTGACATATCTCCAAAATGCTATAGTAAAATGTTTTGATCTGAGGTGTACATACTGTATGGGACGTCCCCTATAAGAAATGGCCATTCGTTTTTTCTACTTATTAGAAATGAGGTCTTTATAGGCCTCTAAAGTAGCAAAATGTGACATAACTCCAAAATGCTACAGTAAAATGTTTTGATATGAGGTGTGTATACTGTATGGGACGTCCCCTATAAGAAATGGCCATTAGTTTTTTCTACTTATTAGAAATGAGGTCTTTATAGGCCTCTGATAGTAAAATGTGACATATCTCCAAAACGCTGCAGTAAAATGGTTTGATATGAGGTGTACATACTGTATGGGATGTCCCTTGTAAAAAAATGGCCATTAGTTTTTTCTACTTATTAGAAATGAGGTGTTTATAGGCCTCTAAAGTAGCAAAATGTGACATAACTCCAAAATGCTGCAGTAAAATGTTTTGATATGAGGCGTGTATACTGTATGGGACGTCCCTTATAAAAAATGGCCATTAGTTTTTTCTACTCATTAGAAATGAAGTCTTTATAGGCCTCTAAATTAGTAAAATGTTAC